>NC_087471.1:2405000-3605000 GCF_036321535.1 Camelus dromedarius
ATCACCGGCCACCTGGTAGAAGTCATGAGACCTCAGCACACTTCAGTAACATTCTTCTCAAAATTCATAATCTGCATCCCATTGTGAAGAAACATCAGACAAACCTAAACTGTGACACATGCTACAAAGTGCCTGGTTTCAAGCATCAAGGTCTTAATTGTCCCAGAGAAAAGAGACTAAATAGAGATGGGAACCAAGGGCACCATGTGATCCTGCACAGATTAAAAACTTCAGATTCTGCAAGGTCTAATATTGGTTCCCTCCTAAGAAAAACCAATCACTGCCCTTCAAATGGAACTTACCTATTTGCTAAAAACTTAGTTCAGTGCTAACCACATAGCAGGTAGGCAAAAACAATTTATTATATGGATGAATTAATGCTGATACCAAAAGCCAAGAAAATCGCCAACATCATTCAAATGCTTACTATACTGGCTTGACCGAAATGAAAGTTCCTTACGATTAACATAATAAAACACAGAATTTCCTTCAAGAAAGCTCCCAAATTAATCTCACGATGGTCATTTTGCTCGTCTCCTTCAGCAGTGATGTTTAAATAATTTACTGACATTGAAAGCACTTCTCACTAAGGCAGGCATTTGGAAGTTGAAAGTGACAACCAAAGGAGAGACTCATGGAGAACTTCAGACCAAAATTATAGCTCCCAATGTTGTGTTTGGACTTTCAAAATTTGGAATGCCATGTTTTGAATTTTTAAAGTTTAAAATTAATGTTCTTGTGCATGTGTGCTTTGGCATGATATCCTCAGCTCCCCGGGACTTTGCTTCCGGGCAGGGAGCACAGTAAACACAAGCTCTGCATCCGTGGCCTTCCAACCCCTCCACCCACCTCCCACCCTGTTCTGCCCCGCCCCGTTCTGGACGCTCACCTGGTTGCTCTGCACCATCCAGGATCCACTGCCTTTTGGCTTCCAGGTGAATCCTGCTCTCCATCAGGAAGCTGGCCCTCGAAAAATAGAAGTTGGCATGTTTATGTTCATTCCCAGTCTCACCGTGTGTGTCCAGGGTCCCCAAGACCCCCAGTTTCAATGATTACCTAGGACAAGTCACAGGACTCAGCAGATAGTCATGCGCATGGTTGTGATTTATTACATGAAAAGATAGCAAGCAAAATCATCAGAAGGAACGAGCACATGGGGCAGTGTCTGGAGGAAACCACAGTTCTCTCCTGCAAACTACTAGGCCTGTAGTTGAGTTTGTACCTTGAATCTCCTTCCCGTTCCCTTTCACAAAATCTCCACCTTTCCTGAGAGCACCCTTAGGCTTCGGCTTCTCCACCCTCTATTTGAAATGAAGTCAGCTCCTTTGGGAAGTGGTCAGGGGCTGTCTGTCCTCTCCAGGCACAATCTTGAGCCAGAGCTCTAAAGCTGGAGGTGGGGACAATGACAGGCTTCTCTCTGAGTGGCACCCCCACTCCAGAACCCGAGCATTTGGTGAAAGGTGGGGCAGAAGCCTGCGGTTCTCTCAGCCAACTGTCTCGATGTGAAACCACTCCTCGTGAACTGGGGCAAGGGTAGCTGGGGTCCCAGTGTTCCTGGCGTGCCATGCCCAAGGCAGAGTCTGCACCCCACAGATGGGGGCTGGGTGGAAAACTGTAGCCCCACCTCCCAATGGCACTTCTCCAGGACTTAGTAATGGGTGAGAGGGAAGGACCACAAGGGACAATAGGAAACTCTCAGTTGTGATGATGATTATGTTGCTTGTGATGATGATTTAATGGACGTACACGTGTCGAAACTTAACAAACATAGGTGGCCTGTGGCAGGTCCATTATACCCCAAGAAAATTGTCACAATGGGAAAAAATAACTTGGAGGACGTATTTCCAATATAATAAAAAGTTAGGTGTAGGAAGAGCTCATACATACCAAACGCAGGCGGAAACGAGACCCTGTAATAGAGATGAATTCAGCCGTGAACCCAGGCATTTTCCAGCTGCATCTCTAGAGAGGAATCTTGGATGCAGAAGTGCAGAGTAAGGGCAGGAAGCCTGGAAGAGAGCTCGGCACCCACTCCACACGCCCTGCACACTTGTGGAGTAAACGTTTGTTGAGTGCATTGCCCCTGGAAAGTTACTTTCGTACTCAGCTCACCCCTAGGGCCAGTTTCTCGGTCACATTACCACTCTCCCAACACCACGGTAATGAGTATCCTTTGATCGCAACAGGAAGTCATTGCGTGAGGATCAAGGGTCACTCAGCATATTTTCCTTACGTTGCCTTAGTCATAATAACGAAGGGTGCTGACCTGTTAATTACGTGGCCACACGGCGGTGGCAACTGCAGTTAATTCTTTAATGTCTTTGTTATCGGAAAATCTCAAACTGCATATGACAGGCCTTACTCCTCCTCCATGTATCCCCATTTTTAAGACGCTTTGAGAAGCGGGGGCTGATTTTAAAAGGAATTATGTCAGTTAATGATAGTCCATGATGTGGCTCCTACTGTGTTCTTCAAATTCTACATGCTTGCACTTCCCTCAACCAGAGAAGTCTCCTCGTTGGTCCTGCCCACATCCCATTACAATAATAGCCATCATTTTACACCATTTCATGAACACCACGCACACCAGACACACTTCACATACGTCAGCAACAAACCTTACATCCACCCTCAACATAGCTATTAATTATTCACCCATTTTACAGATGTGAACATTGATGGTCCCAGAGATTAAATAACTTGCCCAAAGTCTCCCAACGTCTGATAAGTTTCGGTCAGATTCCCCAGACCTGTACATTCAGGCCATCTCTCTGTGCTGTTCAGATTTTTGTCTTTGCCTTTTTGCTCCTGCCATTTCCCCAGCCTGGACCATTTTTGCTTCTCTTCCCTCGAGAGTCTCTCAAGTCCAGTCCTACCTTCAGCACAAACCCTCCTCTGACAGCCTTGGCCCCCAGCTCTTCCTAATACACCTTGACGAGTCCTTGTCGGCGAAGGAAAAAGAGGGCGAAGACAGAGCCGGGTGGAGAGAGGCAGAGCTGGGAATCGGAAGTAAGGCCGGTAGAGACGTCAGGAGGTGGCGCGCAGGAGGGTGAGGAGGCAAGCTTGAAAACAGAAATCAATTATTTTCCCTCCCTCCTTAAAAATTGTGCAGCCCCACCTAGCTTTTGAGGACAGGTAAGGACTACGAGAAGGCTGAGGAATGGAAGGGGTCTGGAAGATGCTCCCTCACCCAGAAATGGCACCAGCCTTCACCAGTGCCAGGACCCTGGCTTTGCCGGGCAGGAGCGAAGGGCGACAGCCAATTTCCTTTGCCTCGTCCAGCCACAGAGTTCCTGATTCCTCTGTCAGTTCTGTTAATTAAACTAAAAATAACTCACTATAAGTCCATCGTGCCTCCAAGCCATGGTCTTTAGCTACGAGCACCCGATTTGGAGCAGCCACGAAATGCACGCTCCACTAAATTCAGATTTCAAAAGACAGAAGCCAACAGAGCGCTCCTGGGCCAGCTTGTGGAAGGAAAGTGTCCGCATCCTATTGTTCCACTAGGTAGTAAAACGCTTGAGGAAACGAATTGCCTGAAAAACACTTTTATTTTCTGGGTTTGCAAAGGCGGCCAGGAGAACTTTACAGGGATGATGGTAATGTTCAATGTTCTGATTGCAGTGGTGGGTACACAGGCATATACATTTCTCTAGTCACCTAATTGCACATGTAAGGTACGTGCATCTTACTGCAGACGCATTCTACTGCAAAATGATTGACAGGGAAGAAGAAAGGAAGGAAGAAGGAAAAGGGAAAAAAAGAAGCATCTCCCCACTCCTGTGAAGTTAAGCTCTGCTGAAGCAGAGACCCTGATTTCCACTGGGCAGCGCTTCCACCAGGGAGCTCAGTGAGCAGGAGACCAAGGGACCTGCTGCGTGATGGCGTAACTGACCCTAGCTGTTATGAGAAGCTTGGGCTGCTGCTACAAAGTGGGGATGGGAAGAAGAGGTCTGGGATTCAGGGGACTCAGTGGGGCTCTCTTGGTGTTTCTGTGCCCAGTGTGGTCGACACAAGAAATTGCGGCCAGTCTGGCCGCCCAAGGAAGCAGGCGCGGAGGACGTCAGGTGGGGTGGTGGGGTGCTGACGTGTCCATTTCGACCTGTCAGTCACAAGGCTTCTTGTGAAGGAGCCGCCAGGCTTCCTAATCAGATTAGCTTGAGACTCACTTCCTTTTCAATGGACAAAGCAATGGAATGAGAAACCTATTATAGCAAAAATCCTCAGCAGAACACTAGCAAACAGACTCCAACAATGCGTTAGAAGAATCATACGCCACGATCAAGTCAGATTTATCCAAGGATGCGGGATTTTTTTCAATATACGCAAATCAATCAACGTGATACATGACATTAACGAACTGAAGAATAAAAACCATGTGATACTCTCAATAGACGCAGAAAAGGCTTTTGATAAAATTCAACATCCATTTATGATCAAAACTCTCCAGAAAGTGGGCACAGACGGAACACACCTCAGCATAATAAAGGCCGTAGATGACAGACCCACAGCTAACGTCATACGTAATGGGGAAAAGCTGAAAGCATTTCCTCTGAGATCACGAACAAGACAAGACGCCCGCTCTCGCCACCTTTATTCAACACTACAGGCTTGGGCTAAGTGTGTCCCCCGTGCCCACCCTTATGCCGCACCCTGTCCTCGCGGCGGGGCTGAGCTACCTTCCCCAGCCCGATCCACGCTCGTTGTTACCTGCTTCGTACACGCAGGACAGGTTGCCTGTAACAAGCACAGACTGCCGGGGAGATTTTCATGAATGCTGACTCATTGTTTTAACGGGCCAGAGGGATTAAAACATATGGCAGAGGACTCGTGAGTTCTCACACACCAAGAATGAAATAGCCCTGCAAGTTCACTTGCTCCCACAAAGAAGCTGGCATAAAGACAGGGGCAGCAGCAAAGGGCCTTTCTGTGGTTCTCTCCTGGTCCCTTTTTCTAGTCTAGGGTAAGCCTGCTCAGTGCTCGCTTTTCCAATCTCAACTCGCCATTCCTGTTCACCGTGGACCCACACAGTTCTTTCAAGCCAACAATTTTAATTATGTTTACACTCAATTAAGACACCATCTGAGGGCTGGGCTTATCCAAGACATGGCCTGGATCCCCTCAAGGACTTTCCCAGCCTCTCTCAGGCAAGAAGCAGCATGGAAAAAGTGGCTTTACCATGTGAATTTATTACACAGTCCCTTGAAGAATGTTATTCAGCACTGTTCTAAAGTTTTATCTTTCAAAATGCCATTTTATTTTATTTTTTTCTTTTCTCTTTATCTATATATATATTTTTTTTAATTGAAGTGTAGTCAGTTTATACTTTTCAAAATGCCATTTTAAATGGTGATAAGGCACAGAGTAACTTATGGCACTTGCAAACTATACTGCTTGCCGATAAGCATTAGCATGGAGCCATACGTTTCCAAACTGCATTATATTTTTCACAAAGATGTCATAGGTGGAGTTTATCAAACAGAGAGAGTCTTACCTGTTTCCTTCCTAATGGCTCTAAGTGTGTTCTCTAGGGTTCTCTTTCTCATTTTTGTAATTCTGGAATATTCCTGTATATTTCATCCCATCAACGTATTAAAGATGAAACTGACAACAGGCTACCAAACTGAAAAAAAGATGAATGAGAAGCTGTAAAGTCAGGCAGGTTCACTGAAAAAAAAGAATTACCCAAGTGGAAACTCTGGGCAACAGAATAGCAAAGCATGAAATTGCAATCAAGCGACTCTCTTTTATGTCACTTTATCATTTGGTGGCTGATTTCAGAGAGCATTTGGTAAAATGTTCAACAGCCAGTCCCCTGAGTGGGATAAAAGCCTAGGTTTGAGCAGCAAAGGCTACTTTACAAAGCTGTTTGAGTGGAAATGTAGGGACATGATTGTACAAAAAATAATGAAAGAGAGAGAAAGGGAGGAAGAAAAAAAAAGGAGGAAAAAAGAGAAAAAAGAAAAAGAAACTATACAGTATGTGGAGAAAAAGCCATAACGTTGAACAATAGGCTATTTCTTACTTGATAAACTATTTTAATAAAGACATAAGGAGAAATTGGTATGACCACATTGAATAGTTACTGTGTCTTTAAACTCAGAAGACGTTGTCAAAACTAGATACTGCCTGTAAGACACGATCCAGAAAGAATAATGTGACATTTTCAAAATATTTTTAGAATAATTTCTCTTCTTTCTAAAGAAAACTGAAAAACTAGATGACAAGAGTTTTATTTCCCTAAGGCTTTTTCTCAGTCTTTGTCTATGATGTCAAAGAATAACCCATATATAGATTACATAGCCCTTCTTTCTTTATTATGCACTTCACAGTGGCCAAGCGAATTTCACGGATAACACAGCTTTTACCGCCAGGAATCTGGGTAATCAGAGACCTTCCAAGTGGTGTAGGGTAGAAAGGATTGCCTTAGAAAATTGTAATTTTCTACAGAAACAAGAAATAGTGCCTGTTACCAAGCATTGAGAGGAAAAAAGAAAACTGAAGAACCTGGCTTCCCTCCCATCTTGTCATTAAAGTTTTACCCTTTTGGTTTAGAGATTCTCTGCTTGGCTGCCCTAGCATCCCGGTTGCTTGGTGAAACCCACTGGGCTTTCCTACCAACAATGCTCAAAGAACTTTTATCTCCCTACATGTGAAGAGGGAGAGGTGAATAATCTGGAGCTACGGATTTGCAGGCTGGGAGCAAGGATGGATCCCCGAAAGTCAACATGGTAGAGATTATTGAGATGATGGATTATGTGGCCTGATCAGGATAGAAAATCCCAAAGTCAGCTGATAGAAAATTCAGGAGTTGAGGCTCATGAGGCTTGTCAGATACACGTTCTGGTGTGGTGGGAGCAGGCTGGAGAGATGCACGTGGCCTGTGAATGGAAGGCCTGATGGCATATGCAGGTCCGGGGCTTTATCCTTGCCTCAGAAAAGACGTTCTGATGTCCACACCAAGGTAAGAGTGCGTAAAAGGCATGGGACCTGCTCAAACTCCCCAGGGGCAGGGCACGGTTAACCCCATGAACTGAGTTACAGAGGGGCAGTGGAAAGTGAAAAGCATGCTGTGTCTTGCTTACGAAATAGGCAGGTCATGGCTTCGGGGACTTCCATATGCAGGTCATGGGGCGAGGGGCCAGAGGGGCATGGAAGACACCCCACTGAGAAAAGGAGCCAAGAGACTCTTTCTGGGAAGAGGGAACCAGCGAAGAGGTGGTGTCCGTTAAGAAGGAGGTGTTAACAGAGCTTCTCGGGCCAGCAAGCATCAGTACGCTGCCCAGGAGGAAGGGATGGGGCTCTGAGAACCGAGCGGGCCTTTGGAGGGACACGTGACAGCACAGAGAACCTCCGTTCCACCATCCAGGTTTAAAGCCAACGGAGAACCAACAACTGGCCACCTGTTCAAACACAGATCACTGCGTTTCTAACTCAGCAGATCTGGGATGAACTCAAGAATTAGCATGCAAACACCTCCCAGATAACTGAAGTTGTTGGGCTGTGGACCCAGTCTGAGAACTGCTGGTGTGAAAGCAGGCTGCTTATCACCTAGTTTGGTGGCAAAGGTGCTCGCTCATCTTCTGCCTAGGGACCATATTATCTTACTTCAGACACTGCGGTGCACAGCTTTTAGTAGCAAATAGCTTTACGTAGAAATCGGAGATTAATTAAAAGACCGCAGAAGCACACACACGACGGGTTCCGGGCTGCATGTGCAGTCGTGGGCCCATGAGCTCACAGACCAGCAGCGCTGCTCCCCGGGGGCCGTGCCCGGGAGAGGGGAACGCAGGCCTTCGCAGGCACATAGGACAGCCCGTCGGGTGCTGAGCCAAGGACAGGACTGGCCGGTGCGATGACTGCCTCCTGAACCGCGAACCCGTCCATTCGGCAAGTCAGTAATCGCAAGCACTCGAGGGAAATTAGGCGGGGAAAAGCGCCTCGCCCCGGCGGCGCCGCTGGAATCACAGATGCCTGGGACCAGCACGCCAGGAGCTGCCCCGGGCCGTCAGCACAGCCGCACCCGCGGCGCCCGCGCTCGGGGCGACGAAACGCAGGGCGTCCGCGCCGCCTCGGCCGCCGCGTGCGTGGGGGCCGCTTACAGACGGCGAGCGTCGTGACGGCTGCGGGAGCCCCCGGTTGACGTGTTCGGTGTGTGCGTGTGTGTGACGTGGGGCCGGGAGCCGACTCCGGGGAGGGCGTTCTCCTTCTCTCCAGGGGGAAACAAACTGAATGACCATCTGGGGAAGCTAAACTCCAGCTTTCAGCACCGGCGCCATCTCTCCAAAGCCACATGGGGGCCACATCGCGCCCTTGCCTGGCCTCTCCCGTGCGTAAGGCCACACGCAAACGTAGGCTGCGCCGAGACACCGCCGGCGTCCTCCCGCGGCGCAGACAGGGGGCTCCGTCTCTTCCCTGCCGCGCCAGCCCCCCGGCCCTCGCGTGCCTGAGGTCTAACCTGTGAGCCACAGCGCCCCCTTCCGCCGGTCCCGCTGGTGAGTGAATACACCCCCTTTGATTTTCTTTTTCACAATTCGAGGCCACCCTCCTCAAAAGAGAGTCCCCATCTGACCCACCCCCAGATTCTCACAGACTCTTCACAATCTTGCCGGATTCACTTTATCGTCCACCCTTGCACCCCTGACTCCGTACTCTCAAGTTCCTCAGCTGGCTGCGGCAGTTTCCCTCCCTTCACCACAGGCCGTCTTTTCCTGAATCATGCAGTCCTGCCCCAAACATCTCACCAGTGACCTGAAGTCACGTCCCTCCCAGGCCTGACCCCGTTCCCTTTGACCAGCGTGGAAACACCGTGTCCTCTGGGGACGCGGGCTGCTTGGACTGCACTGTGGCCACGCTTCCCAAGTGCTGGTTCCCAGGAGGAACACACAGGGCCTCCTGGACCCCAGGGACCAATGATAGTAGCTCTCACAGCTCATCATTCTGGCCTTTTCCACTCTGTCTCGTTACAGAATCCAGCTGTGCTTCTTTTTTTTCATCCGCTGAGCCCACTTCTGTAAGTAAGGTCCTTGTGGGAAAGGCTAGAGTGTTTGAAAAGGGGGTGGGAACACGGCGCTGGTATGTCTGAGCCAGCTGCCATCGTCCAAAGGCTCAAACGTAGGCACTTCAATAGCAAGGGAGGCTCAGTTGATAAGCCAAGGAGAAACAGCGTAGACCGGGACACAAGCTAAATGGAATAGTAGGGTCGGTTTTTTTGAACTCAATTCAGCCCAGCAAAAGTAGAAAAAGGATGTCCTTGGAGTGTCCCTCTTTGTCATTCAACTCCTGTTACTTTCCTTTTATGACACAATGGACGGGTTGTCACAAAACAAAGGAGGAAAGAAGAAAAAGGAAAAAAATGTTGAGCAGCTCTGTTCCGCTGCAGTTAACGTTTAAAGCATATTTTGACTCAGTTCTCACAGCGTTGTCTTCTGTGATGGAGATATTAGTAAAATCATTTTACAAATGAGGAAACCACAGCTCAAAGAGATTCAGCGACTTATTCAACAGGCTACCACTAGTACCAGATAGACTGGAGGCTAGAACGCAAGTTGGTCTAGCTTCCAAAGAAGCATATTGGATTCAGAGCTATAATTAATTCATCCAAGGAGTGTAAAGTCCCAGCCTTGAGCCCCAAACTGTGGCAAGCACCCTGGGCCTAGAGAAAGCATAGCATGTATTCCTACAAGGAGATAAGACCATGAAGCACGAAGGCGTCAGCAAGAGCTGCAAATTGGTATATAATTACATGCTGAATTACATGACACTTAGTAAGGGGCTTCAAGAGAGAGGAACATTAATGAAAACGGGTGTATCCTTGGGTTCAAGGTGATCATCAAAAATGTGTTAAGATTTTATCAGCAAAAGTAGAAAGGAGGAGTTTCTGGTTCCAGGCAAGATGGAGTGAGCACATTGTACCCTATTCCTCCTGCTAATTAAAACCAAAAGCGCTGGATAAAATGCATAAAGCAACTATCAAGGGACTGAAAGCAGGAGAGATTGGCTAGGAACCTCAGGACCCCAGGGACCATCTGAAGGTGAGTTCCTTGGGAATCTGGGGCTTTCGCTTCTATATTGGTCCAGGCTTGATCTTGAAACCTGGAGTCACCCATGGGCACAGCCAAAAAAATTTGTAAATTAAAAATGAATAAATAATCCCGAAGGAAAACCTACTATCTCCAGCCAAATGCTGGGAACAGGGCAGCCCTATAGGGTAAAAACCATGTAGACTGTATCTCCTTCACTCAAGGCAGACACCGTGAAGGAAGTCACACCCTTTGCCACCTGCCCTGGGCCTGTGGAGACTCTGAGGGTGTAGTGTTGTCAACCATCTCTGCCCCTGTACTAACAAAAGCAAAGACAGCATCCCCCATCCTCACCGGTAGGTGTGGTAGCAATGGTGGAAGGGGGCTCTATTGACTGTCCCTGTCTGACACTAAGTGAACGTGGGTGCATCCCCCATACACACCTGACACATCAGCCACAGGGACAGTCGGAGAGGAGTCATGCTGACAGTCTCCTCACTATACCAAGGGAACACAGCAGAGTTGGTGGTCCTCAACCTCTCCCACCAGGCACAGTGGCCACAGAGATTGTTAGGTGGGTCACGGTCAAATAACCTTGTTTTCTGATGAACAACAGTGAAGTTGTGGTAGAGTCAGTGGGGGAAGGGAGGATTAAAGGAAGCAAATTTTAATCTGGGTATATAAAGTCCTGGGCATACCCTTGAATAGCCCATGTGTGAAAGGCAATATTTAAGAAAATTATATTATAAGGAAGGTGGTGGTGAGTTTCTATATTCCATTGAAAGTGCTTAAATATTGTTACTGGAAAACTGTAATATATTAAGATGAATTTTAAATCTCTATAGTATACACACACACACACTAAATAAAGATAAATAGTCAAAACTATTGCTGAATTATAATGAAATACTAGAAAAATGCTCAGGTAGTCCATAGAAAGTCAAGAAAAGGTAAACAACATAATGAAAAACAGAAAGAACAAACAGAAAACAAATAGTAAGATGGACATCCTAAATTCTAGGACAGCCTAAATCCTAGCATAGCAATAATCACATTAAATGTAAATGGCAAACAACCCAATTAGAAGATAGAGATTATCAGAATGGATTTTTTTTTAAACTTGAGCTAACTATATGCTCTCTGCAGGAAAATCACTTCAAATATAATTATATAGTATGTTAAAAGTAAATGGATGGAAAACATCTACCAAGAAACTATGAGTGTCTATACTAATGTCAGACCAAGTAGCCTTTGGAGCAAAGAAAATTGCCAAGAATAAATATAAAGAGACAAATCCACAATTATGACTGTGGTCTTCAACACCACTGTCTCAATAACAGATACAATACCTGGAGAGAAAATCAGCAAGGCTGTATAAAAACTGAATAATACCATCAACCAATGGAATCTAATTAACATTTATAAAACTCTTCACCTAACATTAGCAGAATAAACATTCTTTTTAAGCACATATGGAACAGTTACTTAAATAGACTATATTCTGATCTATGAAACAAAACTTAACTCATTTATGTTCTCTGACTATAACAGAATTGAACTAGAAATAAATAGCCAAAAGATAATAGAAAAACCTCTAAGCTTTGGAAATTAAATGACATATTCCTTAAATAATCCATGGTTCAAAGAGAAAGTCTCAAAGGAAATTGGAAAATACATTGAACCAAATGAAAACAAAATTACAACATGGAATGTCTTTGGAACACAACCAAAGCAGTATACACTGGAAAGTTTATAGCACTAAAGACCTCTGTTAGAAGAAAAGAAACTTCACAAATTACAATCTAAGCTTTGACTTCAAGAAACCATAAAAAGAACAAAAGAAACCCAAAGCAAGCAGAAGGAAGTAACTCATAAAAATGAGAGCAGGAATCAATGAAATTGAAAACAGAAAGATAATAGATAAGATCCACTCAAAAGCTGATTTTGTGAAATAATCAGCAACATTAAAATGCCCCCAGCAAGACTAGCAAAGAAATAAAAAAGTATACCCCCAAATTACCAATATCAGGAATGAAAAGGAGCATTACTACAGACGCCACAGACATTCAAAACATAAAAAACGAATCCTATGAGCAACTCTACAAACATAAACTGATCAACTTAGATGAGAGGCCAATTCCTCAAAACAAAAACAAAAACTTGCCTGAGATTAAAAAGTAAGAATGTTCAGGATGACACCTGCACCCCAATGTTCATAGCAGCACTATTTACAATAGCCAAAACATGGAAACAGCCTAAATGTCCATCAACAGGTGACTGGATAAAGAAGATGTGGTATATTTATACAATGGAATACTACTCAGCCATAAAAACCGACAACATAATGCCATTTGCAGCAACATGGATGCTCCTGGAGAATGTCATTCTAAGTGAAGTAAGCCAGAAAGAAAAAGAAAAGAGAAAGAAAAATACCATATGAGATCGCTCATATGTGGAATCTAAAAAACAAAAACAAACAAACAAACAAAAACAAAGCGTAAATACAGGACAGAAATAGACTCACAGACAGAGAATACAGACTTGTGGTTACCAGGGGGGTGGAGGGTGGGAAGGGAAAGACTGGGATTTCAAAATTGTAGAACAGATAAACAAGATTACACTGTATAGCACAGGGAAATATACACAAAATGTTATGATAACTCACAGAGAAAAAAATGTGACAATGAGTGTGTATATGTCCATGAACGACTGAAAAATTGTGCTGAACACTGGAATTTGACACAACATTGTAAAATGATTATAAATCAATAAAAAATGTTAAAAAAAAAAAAGTAAGAATGGTCTCGTAACTATTAAAGAAATTGAATTAGAAATTTAAAAAGAAGGATTCAGCAAGCCGAAAGAGGAGTTTCACTGGTGAGTTCTTCCAAACATTTTAACAGCAATAGTAATGGTAATAATAATAATAACAACAACAACAACAACAATAAATGCATGTTTGAAATTTGAGAAATCCAAATGAGGTCTGCAGTTTAGTTAATAGGATATCAATGTAATTTTTCTATTTTAATAATTGATGATTGCACTCTGGTTATGTAAGATATAATTGGGGAAAGCTAGTACTTTTGGAACTTCTTGCAAATCTAAAATTATTTTAAAATAAAAAAAAAGTAAAAAAAAGTAAAAGTGCAAGATGAGGTGAGCAACAAGAACAAAGGCATGAATGACACCAGCCGTCAAATAATCTATGAAGTTGCGGACAAAGTTCTAAGTACCAGAGGTAGAGCAGCTCTCAGGGCTCACATTCTAGTGGACAAAACTGACCAATAAAACAGCAGTATCCTTTCATCGTGACCACTGACGCGAAGGAATAAGCAGGTGATGTGACTCATGTGACAGAAAAGGCGGGAACGGATGGTCCTGGGGAAAGTCTCTGAGAGGTGATCTCAGGTGAGAGAGAAGCACCTGTTTGAAGAGTGGAGGGAACAAGAGACAAAGGCCTGGGAAAGGGCTTTTCAAGTTCGAGGAAGAGAAAAGAAGGATGTGACTGGTTCCTGGTGAGAAAGGACACAAGTGGCCCGAGACAGGGTCAGACGGTTGGCAGGATCCAAATTTTCCAGAGCTTTTTAGACCTTGGAAAGGTGTTTAGACTTTCATTCCAGACTGGTAGGGGAAAATGGTGAAAGAGGAGAGAAAATGGAAGCGTATTTGATAGGAGAGTGACATGATCTGATTCGTATTTTGATAAAAATATTTCCTTTTAGGAGAATAGATTGGAGAAAGACTGGAATGAAAGCAGATAAATCTGCCAGGAAGCTCTGTAGTTGGGCAGGGTAGAGGTGATGGTGACTTGAGGCAGGTGGTAACAATGGCGATGGAGAGATGTAAATGAATTCAAGGTCTATTTCTGAGATAAGCCTGAGGACTCGATGAGGATTATGAGCGGAGAGGGGTTAATGGTGCATCCACTTCTCAGTGAGAAGCTAAACTGTCAGACTCAAAGGGTGTAGGATCAGAGGGAAATTTTAGGCTACAAGAAAAAATACAAAATAAAATGCTCTCAGAGTCTGAGAAAGCAAACCTAGTAGGGGAGACACTGTTGGGCAGTGGCAAGTGCAGACATAGACCAGGAAGATAACCGGCCACTGCAGTGTCCTGACCTACCAAAATTAGGGCTAGCTTTCTCTTTTGCTCCAGACCTTGCTTTCTTGTAATTGTAGGAAAACAAATTTCATGTCACCAAGAAGCAGAAGTTAATCAAGAAAAGTTACGGGTACTTTACTATCTACTCAGTACAATGCTAAGGGATATTGAGGCATTGCTCTCTGCTTACCGCCCTGCTCCATCAGAGCCTTGATCAAGTCCAAATCATATGGAACTCCAAGCTGGCATGACTGACTTGGATGGAGGGCAAACACTGAGGGGCTGGCCGTGGCCCAAAGCCTGCAAACAAGAACTCTTAGGGTGACCTGGCAACTGTTTTGGAGTGCTGTTGGCCTTCCCAACATCAGCTTCCCCCACCCGGCATCATTTCTCCTTCTCATCGGTTTCCCTGTCATGTCATGAATTTCCCCCTCCCATCATCAGTTTCCTCTTCCCAACATCAATTTCCTCTTCCCATCATCAGTTTCCTCTTCCCAACATCAATTTCCTCTTCCCATCATCAATTTCCTCTTCCCATCTTCAGTTTCCCCTTCTCATCATCAGTTTCCCCTTCCCAACATCAATTTTCCCTTTTCCAATATCAATTTCCTCTTCCCATCATCAATTTCCTCTTCCCATCATCAATTTCCCCTTCCCATCATCAATTCCCTCTTCCCATCATCAGTTTCCCCTTCCCATCATCAATTTCCTCTTCCCATCATCAATTTCCCCTTCCCAACATCAATTTTCCCTTTTCCAATATCAATTTCCTCTTCCCATATAATCAATTTCCCCTCCCTGACATCATTATCCCCCTTTCCAATATCAGCTTTTCCTTCTTCCTTCCCAACAGAGACTCAGTTCTCCGTAGGAGCACTTTTCTCTCCCACATTCGTGCTCTGCGGGGAGCATGGTCCTGTCCTCAACCACAAACCATTTGTTTCTGGAGCCAGGGAACCTGCTCCATTTTTGTATGTAGGGTCACTCCACCCCTGTCTCAGTGACCCCTCTCTCAAGGTCCCCAGTCAGACACTATTTTAGTTATTTTAATTTCCACATTCCACCCCAGCAGTGTGGGCTTGTGTGCGTCCTAAACAGGCAGCTTCTGACTGAGCCCTCTCAGGTACTTCTCCTCTCTGAAATCTTGGCCCCTGTGTCCCCAACCCTCCTCCATCTCTGCCTCTTCCCACAATACTCCGTACCGGAAGGGGTGGTTTTACCCCTTTCCTGTGATAATCCTCAGGGTTCAGCTGATCATGCTTCGCTGCCTCCCTTCCTAGTGAGTGTGGTGTCGTGGACACGCCTGTGTTTCAAAGCAAACATGCCCAAGTTCAAATCCCTGTTTCCCCACTCACTCTGTACCTTGGGGACAACCTCTAGCTTCTTTTCTCAATGGTAAGTTGGGTTCACTATTAAGCCCAGTATTCCTCTGAGAACGAAGTGAATTATTGTACAGTGTAGACAGCTGGAAGTGAGTAGTTCACTCATCCAGCTTTTCCACCTACCCCTTTGAACACGGAACCTTCAAGATCGAGTGTCCCCATCCCAGGAGGGAATTTGATGCTGAAAAGTCAGTCAGGACAGCACACCCATGGATGGATGCAGAGTCTGGTTTTCCACACGTCTCAACAGGTGCACAGTCACCTGCTCAGACCCACTCAGAGGACCGCCTATCAGTAGGGCAACCACAGGACGTGATGTTCAAACCGGGATGCCCTTGAGAGGGGAAGGGAGTATTGTTGGTTATTATCCTAGGCTGACAGGCACCAACCAGGACTGTAGAGATGAACCAGGGGTGAGTCAGCCCCAGCTTTTAGGAACCATCCTAACCAAGTCTACCCGTCAGCCCCAGCCTTCCTCTCCTCCTGGCAAAGGCCCACTTGCGTCCCAGCTCTGGGAGACTAGAGCTATGCTCTCCACGTGAGACGCTCACGTCTGCACGGCCGAGGCCGTCAGCACCTGTGCAAAGAGCAGCAGTTTCCAAATCCACCAAGTCGATGAACAAACAGTGCGCACTGGATAAGAAAACAAAATGAGACCACAAGGCCAGCAGGTCGGACCACTCCTGACTCCGCCAGCTGCCATCCCGGGCCCCTTCCGGGTGGAGAGGGCCCCCTTCCCTCCTTACATCACGGCAGGATGAGAGTAATGAGGTGTGGGAATCATTAGCCGACGACACCCTGCCCCCGAGGGGTGACGGGGTAGCAGCAGAACAACAAAGCCCGAGAGAATTTCGAAACGTCGGTGGCTTTATAAGCCTCCCAAGGTAGACGAGCGATGCCAGAACCAGTCTGTGGAGCTGGTGCCTAGAATGAGCCAGCTCTCTGATGCTGGTGCCAACGGTGCGAGAGCTTCACTCTTCAGGAGAGCCTGGTGCTGTCCGATCCGGAGGAAAGGTAATTAGTAATAGAGAGAAAAGTCGACCAGTCGTGAGAGAATCCTCCTCCTCTGTCCGTTTTGCCGTGGCTCTCCGCTAACGACAGCTCCCACTCCACCCGTGGTCAGGCTCCACGGACACTCCATTTCACAGCACCCTCCTTCTCACCCTCAGGCAGACTCGTGAGGATGCAGGCGCCCACTTCCCAGAGGGCAGCCAGCGCCAGCAGCTCCCAACCATGGCCCCATCACCATTCTTACAAAATAAGGATGTAACTGGGAGCAGGGAAGGATAAAGTAGGAGTTCAGGATTCGCAGATGCAAACTACTGTACGTAAAATAGATAAACAACAAGGTCCTAATTTGACACAAGATTGTAAAATGACTATAACTCAATAAAAAAAAGTTTAAAAAAAAAAGAAAGAAATCATAAGCGTATCCACGTTCTTAGTAAAGGATGCTAAGCATTATTTGTTAAATTGCAGATAATGAGTTATGTTTAAAAATCAATCATTAAACATCTAACAATTATTTAAACAACAACAACAAGGTCCTACTATATAGCACAGGAAACGATATTCAAAATCTTGAAATAACTTGTAATGAAAAAGAATGTATGTATAACTGAATCACTTTGCTGTACACCAGAAACCAACACAACATTGTAAATCAACTATCCTTCAATTTTTAAAAATGTAAGTAGTTTTTCATATCTACGAATCCACAGACAGCATCACCTCAGATGAGGCTAAACAGTTACCCACCTTATGTAGACCATGTGCACTGTGACCCAGTTGCAAAAATCCTAAGGGAGGCATTTGGGAAAACACTCAGGCATACGGAGGGGGCGTGGACACGGTTCTTCCTGCAGGTGATGCTCTGTCAAGAAAAGCTAAGGTGCCCAGAGAAACCTTTCCCAATTAAAGCTTCATAACACTGCCCCTCTGTTAATACGCAAATCCCTCTTGCCACCAGGCCACCATTGCATCACTAATCCTCTTTGAATTCATGCCTCAAACGAAGCAGGGTTACAAGAGGGGAGGAAAGAAGGTAAAGGAGGTGGGTAATGGGTGAACAGGGACCCAAAGGAAACATCACCAACTTCTGCCACGTCACCACCTGGCCGATCAGAGGGGGTGTGCAGGCTGCCAGCCCTGCCTGCTTTCACGCTGGTGGAACTTAATAGTGTGTCTGAATTTAGCAGAGCTCCTCCAAGACCTGTCTTACTCAGATGAAAGTTTCTTTGTGGACGTTCCAGATAAATAAGAAGTGCTCAGCTTAGCAGTTCAGTCCCTCGTGGTGAAACAGATGCCTTTATCATTTAATTTCTGTGCGTTTAATGAATAATCATGTGCATCAGATGCGAGTTGCTTGGCTCCAGTAAGACGCTTTGTCAACACACGGAAAGAGGCGTGCAGCTCTGCCAGGTTCATGGACTCTGCTAACGTGTCCTAACCAGCTTCCTGCCTCAACTGCTCAGGTTAGAGTGAACAGCTCTGTGAGGCGTGGCCCTCAGCCAGGGCACACCTGTCTACTGCAACCTGAGGGCAGAAAGCAAAGCCTCAACGCACAGTGAGGACGCCACACGAAGTAAAGGACCTGGTTTCGTATGCCGTCTTGAGAGACCAAACCTGTGTCCTATCCGTGCTACCCTGGTACCTTGCAGTGAAGACGGCCAGACGGCGAAACCCAGACAACTGAATGGGTCCGGGAAACGCACACAGCGGAAACACTCCGTACGTCTGCTCAGCACGTTTGGATTCTTACACCGTATCCCTCAGCATTACCTTTCGAATGCTCTAGACCCCAGAGCTGTTTCTTCGTCTGGGCCACAACGTTCAAATCTGCTGATTTTATGCCCATGTGTATGTTCCCTGAAAGGCTCAGAAAATCAATCACTCAGCCCCAAGTTGAACCATTTTGTCCTCAGTGCAGCCCAGCCTTAGAAGTGACTCCATCTGTTAACGATTTATTTGGAAAACAGGAAAAAAAAAAAAAAAAAAAAAAAGCAACCCTCAACTAGAATTGTGCATGTTAATTGCTGTATCCATCATAATTTTGGTAGAACAGTTTCTGTATATTCCAACCAACCCCACGGGACAATTTTCATGACAAACTCTCTAAATGAGAGAAAGGATTTAATGGTTTAATTGTACAAACCACCAACTAACTTATCCCCAAACTTTAGACAGATGCAATGATTATATGTGACTTACGATCATATATATTTTCATATATTGCATTTTGTATTAATATATGGCATGTGTGAAGTTTTCTATATTAATCTTCCATGCTATATGTTACATACTACATTGTGTATTACTGGACTGGGCAAACTTTATCTTAAAGGGAGAGAAAGGTAATGTTTTGGGCGTGCAGGATGTACAGTGTGCATTGACTCTACTTACCTCTGTTGTAGCAAAAGCAGCCATAAAAATATGTAACAAAAATATGTAAATGGGGGGGAACAGTATAGCTCAATGGCAGAGCGCGTGCTTAGCGTGCGTGGGGTTCTGGGTTCAATCCCCGGTACCTCTATTTAAATAAACAAAGAAACAAATAAATAAACCTAATTACTTCCCCACCAAAAAAAATTTTTTTAATGTATGTGTAAATAAATGAATGTGGTTGTGTGCAAATAAAACTTTGGAAAAACAGGTGGTGGCCAGCCCATGGGTCACAGTTTGCAGTCCCTGATAGATTACATGTCATGTATCACACTTCATTATACACTGTAAGTTATGAAATATGATTGCAAATTAAATACTAGAAATATTTCATATATGTGGACCGAATGACAGGGAAATTGTACTAATTCACTCCACGTGCAGTAAGGACTTCCAGGAGGAATCTGGTGACGATAACGATACAGGAATAAAACATCTCAGTGAAATGCTCCAACATTAACATTATATTTGAATCTATTTAAAAACGAATGCTGAAATGCTCATTAAACTGTGTCATTCTTATCTTAGAAACTAGCAGACATTCTGTCCTGGGTCTTGGGTGAGCCAAACTGTTCTCCTGAGATCCTCTGCTGCAGGATCCTTTGTGTCTCTGCCCCAGGTCCCCACATTCAAGCGGAATTTGTTGTATGTTACCTCCTTGATTGGGTTTCTCAGCAAGTCAAAAGATAAATGCTGCGCTAAATGTCACCTGCAGCATCTTTGACATTTAGTGGAACCTCTTCACTTGTACACCTTTTCTGCCATCTTCTTGATGGATTGACTTGGAACAGCCTTCCTTGATTTGGAGTTGCATTTTCTCATGATGGAGTCCCCAGCGCTTTCCTGCCCTTCTGAGATTTCCTGCAGGATTTCCCACCGGAGGTTCGTGAGCCTTGGTGGGTCTCCAATGGGACTCCACAATCCTCATTTAATAGCTGAATTTCCTGGTGAAGTTTGGCCAGGGCTGCTTACTCCTCGGTCTCCTTCAAAATCGACTGTGTGACTATGTGATTGATTATGTGAACAAGCGGAGAGGGAAATAAAAAATAATTTCAAAAATCAAAAAGAAGGAAGAAAGGGTTACGGGGCACATTTTGAATTTAAATTCAGCTTTATAAGTGGCGGGAAGGCTTAATCATTTGAGGTAAGCATTAGCAATGACAGGATCGGGGTCCAAGAATTCCGTAAATGGCTGGATGAAGAGTAGACATTACAAAGGAAAATGCAGTAGGTGTACACGTGCAGTCCTGTGCTTGCATCCAGGAAGTTAATAGCACAACACAAAACTGAGTATGCGAAGGAAGACTGGGAGGTGGGCTTAGTCAACAGTAAACTCAATATCAATAGCTCTTCAGTAAAGCTAATGTGGTCACAGAATATAATAAAGTTATCACAGCTGGGATAAAGATGGCCATAGTTCCTCCATGGAGGCATCCTCCGGTTCTCCCTCCCTGGGACACCCCTGTCTGCAGGAGCTTCTCATCCAAGGAGATGACGGGGATGCTAGAACCCACCTACCAAGCAGAAGGAAGAGGGAAGACTAAATGTTAAGAGAGTGAGTGTAGGGTCCGTTGGTCACCAAACCAAGAGTCAAGAAACAGTGACAGGACTGGAGATCGAGCAAAACCCAAGGAGTGAGTGGAGGTGGAGACGGGGTGACTGTCCCTGCCCACAGTGGCTGGTATTGCTCATTGTTTGCATTTTCCAGTCTGCAGGGGCTTCGGGGTGAGGGGTTCCAAGGACAACATACGTTCTACTCTGCAAGTTAAGTCCCCACCAGAGCACCATGGCTGTTGGCAGGACACACTTTATAAAGAAATTACTGAGACCTTCCATAACCAAGTGAGCCAATTCCTCATAGCAAATCTTTCTCTGTGGGTACGTAGGTGCATCCCATTGGTTCTGTTTGTCTGGAGAACCCTGACTAACACGGGCTCCTATTAAAATCTAGTTACTCCATTTGACACAGGAGGAAACTGAGATTCCATCGCAGGATGTGTAAATAGCAGTGCCAGGGTCTCAGTGCGGCTCTGTTTAATTCCCAAGCCCATGTTCTGCCCTCCGCCTCTCTTACTACTAATTATTATACCTCTTATTGCACCTTAGACAAAGCAGAGGTTATTTGGGGAAAGGAGGAGGAACGAAGCAAGTCCTGTATCCCTCAGAAATGAGCTTTCAGTATCTCCAGGGGAACCCACCAAAGAAACCGGGGGGTGGGGAGGTGAGTGCGAACACAGCACTCGAACTGCTGCAACACACACACACACACACACACACCCCTTCATACTGAAGCCAGACTGGGTGTCAGAACGGCAAAACATCACCCCTGACAGTTGTAAAATGCCAGAAGAATTTAATTACACTGATGTGTATCTGCTGGAAGCCTTCCCAGAGATTCACGCACTCCAGCTTTCTGCAGCCAAATTAATCAACAGATTGTTATCAAGACACAAATCTGCTTGCAAAGATATTTTTGTGGAGTTTAATTCCACAAAGAAAACACTGCTGCTTGTTAATGTAAGAGAAAGTCATAAAATACCAGGAGAAAAACTGCATGCTTGGCAGCCCTCAGCACCACTGGAAAAGAAGATTAATCATTTGAACTAAGCAGGAATTCTGGAATTCAGGGCAGAGGGTCTACCCCACCATGTTGTTTTGGGAACCAAACATTCCACATGCCACCATTTTGGGTGATATGTCTGCGAAACTATGGAAACAAGGTGGAGGGTCTAGCCAGCCCATGTCTTGGGGGAATTTTGGTGACTTCACAGTCATATCCTGACCTGTCTCCATCCCAGGACAGGATGATAAGTTACTACCATTTACCAGAAGAGCTGAGAGAACGCACAGTCTCCTGGCGATTTCGTTTGTCCAACCCACTAAGCTCCTTCATACACCAAGTAGACGATCTTGCCCGTGGTCATTTCCTGGCCTTGTTCCTAAGTCAATACAGATGGTTTTGGAAATGTTTTTGGAAATATCCGTGGAGGTTCTACAGTGTGGTGCTCAGAAGAATCACAGAGTAAGAAAATAAACGTGTATCTCTGCTTTGTGTGTGGACTCATGAATTGGCCCGTGTCGTGTTTTGGGCTCATTTGTTTTCAACGTCTTCTGTTTTCTTTCTTCATGATAATTTTTCCTTCTCAAATTATCTTTAACCGCAGACCTTTAATCCATACCTAAGGCTGGTTTCATTATAAACCCTGTAACACTGCTGGACATTTTAAGCAACATGTCTGTATCACTTTAATACAAATTCTAAGTATATCAAAGATACGCTGCCAGAAATTGGCACAACACTGTAAATTGACTATACGTCAATAAAATATATGTATATACCAAAAAAAGTATATCAAAGAAAAGAATGAGGCCTTCCCAAATTCCCTACCCTACTCTTCCCTCTAGAAATTTCTTGTGTATCCTTTTTTAACTATCCTATGAATATATAAATACATATACATATATTCTATGAAGTATATATATAATTGTATGTGTGGTAGAAGCTTAAATTACTCCACATTCTCCAAACTTCAAGATTCACTTAAACTACTACCTTTCTACATTTTTTGGTACATATAGTTCTGCACCACTATTTAAAAAATTTTTTTCAGTAGTCCAACATTTGGAAATACCACATTATATTGAACCAATTAATCACTGAGTTAAAGATGTTAACGTGGGTTCTAATTTTGGACAATTCTAAACGATGCTGCAAACAGCTCCCTCTTCATATATGCTAGTACCCTTCCCCAGATAATTTTATGACATAAATTGTCTACATTTAAACTGCTGGACCCAAAGGGCAACATGTTTAAATGTTTATAGCTATTGCCAAATAGTGACACTACCCAGAATTGTTCTATCAGGGCCCATTTCCTCAACCTTCAGAACAGAAGGTAGGATGAATTGCCAATGTGATAAATGTTTTATGACATTTCATGAATATATTCATTTGTATTTTGTTAATCATTAGTAAGGCTAAACGTCTTTCCAGATATTGTTTGGGATTTTGATTTTTTTTCCTTCTCTGTTCATTTCTTTGGTCTACTTTTATATTACACATTCTCTTTCTCATTAACAAGAGCGGTTTTTGTATTATTCACTGCTGTATTCCAAATACATTCTCCAAATTTGTCATCAGTCTTTATTTATGGTATAGCTAACCGAATGAAAATGCATGATTTCTAAGTATCAAGTCTGTTCTCATTCAGGTTCTGAATTCCACATCATGCTTAGAAAAACTGTTTTCACCTGAATATAAAAATCATTTATGTTTTCTGCCATTGAGAAATAGGATTTTGGTTCTTGAATCTTTCTGGAACTTTTTTGTAACTTATGCATATAGATCTAACTTGTTTTGTTTTGGATTGCCAATTTTCTTAATGAAATAATCTGTTTTCCATACTGATGTGAAATGCCACTATTACCATGTACCAAATTTCCACATTTACTTGTTTGAAATTTTTGGACTCTGTTCAGGTCCTTTGATCCTTTGGTCTCTACCACACTGTTTTAATTAGCTTAACTTTATATTTTGTTATTTTTGGAGCTTTTAAAGTCTATAATTATAGATCATAAGAAGAAACAAAAATAGTAGAGAAGGGGCCCACGTATCCTTTCCATTTCTCCCCGTGGTTACATCTTACATAATCATAGCACAGGATCAGCAGGAAGTTGACATTACACACAGTGTGCGTGTGTAGTTCCATGTCATTTTATCCTCTGTGCAAATCTGTGTGACTACAATTGTAATTAAGATACAGAAGTATTCCATCATCACAAAAATCTCCCTTTATAGTCACACCCACCGCCCACTCCCACCCCATCATCTCTAACCCCTGGCAACCACTAATCTGCTTCCCATCTCTATAATTTTGTTATTCCAAGAATGCCGTGTAAATGGAATCATACAGCATGTGACCCTTTGACAGTGGCTTTTTGCTCAGCCCAATGCCCTTGAGACCCAGCCGAGATACCATGTACAGCGATAGTCCATTCCACGTACAAATGGATCATGGTTTGCTTAACCAGTCAACCACTAAGGAACATTGGGGTTGTTTCCACTTTTTGGCCATGACAACTAAAGCAGCTGTGAGAAATTGTGTACAGGTTTTCCTGGGGATTTGAGTCTTTGGTGATCCAAGATAAATGTTCAAGCGTGCAGCTGCTGGCTTGTGTGGTAAGTGTATGTTTAGTTTTTTTTAAGAAACTGCAAAACTATTTTCCAGGGTGGCTGCACCAGTTTACATTCCCACCAGCAATGCGTGAGAGGTGTAGTTTCTCTGCTACCTTGCCAGAATGTAAGGGTGTCACTGTTTTTTGTTTTAACTGTCTAATGGATAGATAGTGATAACTCATCATGGTCTTAATTGGTATGTCCTTAATGAAAATCTCTTTCGAGTGCTTATTTGCCATCCTCGTATCTTCTTCATTCCTTTGGCCCATTTTCTAATCAGATTTTTTTTTTTTAATGGAGGTGCTGGGGATTGAACCCAGGACCTCTTGCATGCTAAGCACACGCTCTACCACTGAGCTCTGCCCTCCCCTAATCAGATTATTTTTTAAAGTTTGGCTTCTGGTAATTCTTTATTATTCTAGACGAGTCCTCTATCAGATATGTGGTTTGCAAATGTTTCACCACACACTTTCATCTTTCCACTCTTTTAGCAGGATTTCATGCTTTATTTTTAAATCTGTGATCCACTTTGAGTGAATTTTTGCTTGAGCTGTGACGTTTAGGTTGAGGCTCTTTTTAAATTATTTTTTGCCTATGGATATACAATTGCCCCCCACTGTCTGTTGAAAAGACTATCCTTTGTTCATCAAATTACTTTAGCAACTCTGTCAAAAATGGGACCATAATTGTGGGACTATTTAAAGGTCCACTATTTTGTTCCAGAGTCACGTTCTGCCATAGTTCATTGTAAGTCTTGAAACTGGGTCGAGTGATGGCTCCCACTTTATCCTCCTTTTTCAGAATTGTTTAGCTGTTCAACTTCCTTGCTTCTCCACATAGATTTTAGAATAATCTGGTCTACAGCCACGAAAAAATATTTCTAGGATTTTGTGCTAAACCCGTGTATCAACCTGGGGAGAATTACTATCCTTACTATGTTGGGTCTTCCACATATTCAGACATTCAGTAAATCTTTTGCGATCTCAACCTACAAGTCCCATTCATGTTTTCTTAGATTTACACCCAAGTATTTCCTCATTCTTTCAGCAACTGTAAGTTGTGTACTGTTTGAAATTTCAGTTTCCACGTGTTCATTGTTAGTATGTAGAAATGAAACAGATCTTTGCATGGTGACCTTCTATCCTTCAACCTTACTGAACTCATTTATTTGTTCTATGAGTTTGGGAACTTACTTGTTTGTTGTTTGTTTGTTTGTGTTTCCCTTGGGATTCTCTACACAGACTATCGTGTCATCTACAAACAGAAGCAGTTTTATATCTTCCTTTCTGGTCTATACAACTTTTATTTCTTTTTCTTACCTTATTACATTGTTTAGCACTTCCAGTACTAAGAGTGGGCATCCTGGCCTTGTTCCTGACCGTAGAGCCAAAACATTCAGCGTTTCACCACGAGGTATGATTTTAGCCACGGGCTTTTTGTACATGTTCTTCATCAAGTTGATGAAGTTCCTCTCTATTCTTAATTTCCCAAGAATTTTTTTTTTCACGAATGCAGGCTGAATTATTCAAATGTTTTTCTTCATCAATTGATATGATCATGTAATTTTTCTGCTTTAACCTGTAAATACAGTGGATTGCATTGATTTTTGATTATTGAACCAGTCTTGCATACATTAGACATGCTGTGTAATTCTTTTTAAATAATGGTGAGTTCTATCAGTAAATATTTCATTAAGAATTTCTGCATCTTCATGAAGATGCTGGTCTATAGTTTTTGTTTGTTTGTTTGTTTGTTTGTTTTGTACTGTCTGTGGTTTTGCTCTTAGAATAATGCTTGCTTCATAGGATGAGAAAGAAGTGTTTCCTTTTCTTCTATTTTTCTGGAAGATTTATGTGGAATTGGTGATAATTCTTCTTTAAACACTGGGTGAAATCTTTCAGTGAAATCATCTGGGCTTGGAGATTTCTTTTTCAGGAGCTTTTTAATTACAAATTCAACTGTCAGTTGTTAAACGCTTACTCAATTATGTGTTTCATATTAGGTGAATTGTGGCAGTTCACCTTTAGAGGAGTTGGTCCGTTTCATCTAGGTTCTCAAATTTAAGTGTGTGCAGTTGTTCATGGTGTTTCCTTCTCATCCTTTGATGTCTGTAGGGTCTGTCATGAAACCCTGTTTTCTTCCTGGTATCGATAATTTGTGTATTTGTCAGTTTTGCTAGAGGTTTATTGATCTTTTCCAAAAAGCAGCCTTTGTCTCGTTGACTTTCTCTGCTGTTTTTCTGTTCACAATTTTATTGCTTTCTTCTTTTATCTTTATTATTTCCTTCCTTCTGCTTGCTTTGGGTTTATTTTGCTCTTCTTTTTTTAGTTTCTTATGATTGCAGCTTATGTTATTCATTTGAGAATTTTACTCATTTCTTATGTAAACATGTAGTGCTAAAATTCCCCTCTTAGCACTGCTTTAGTTGTGTTCAACAAATGTTGATGTGATTTCATTTTCCTTCAGTTCAGTGTATTTTTTTTTAAATTTCTCTGAGACTCCTTCTTTGACCCATGGATTATTTAGAAATGTATTGTTTATGTTTCAAACGTCTCTCCACACACTTGGAGAAAAGTACTTCCAAAAGATAATTTCCAGTTATCTTTCTGCTGTTTATTTCTACTTTAGTCCTATGATGATCAGAGAGCATACACTACCTGATTTCAATTCTTTTCAATTTGTTGAGTCTACTTTATGGCCAAGAAGAGGATCTATCTTGATATATGTTCTGCGGCTTCTTGAAAAGAAGGTATCATATTCTACTGTTGTTCGGTAGAGTGTTCCATAAATGCTGATTAGGTCCAATTTATTGATGACATTATTGAGTTCTTCTATATCTTTGCTCCTTTTATATCCAGTTTTTTCAGTTTTTGAGAGAGGAGTATTGATGAGCCCAACTGTAAATGTGGACTTGTCTCTCCATTCAGTTTTATCTGTTTTTCTTTCTCATTCAATTTGAGACCTTCCTGGTTCTCGTATGTCAAGTGGTTTTAACTGAGACCTGGGCCTTGTGAGTATTATATTGTGAGACATCTCATTTAAAACTGTGTCTTAGCAGGTCTCTTTGATACTACTCTGGTGGGTGAAGTGGAGGTGACGTATTACCTTGTTATTGCCAGATAAAGTGGAAGTCTACGTTCTCCAGTTTGTCTCCGTTGACTTTGGGAGAGGAGGGGTCTTTAGTTACTGCTGGATGGTTGGACAAGGGTAGAACTTCAGGCTTCCAGCTAGATCCCTACTGATGCCATCCTGGCTGGGAGAAGACCTCCATGACACAGCTGGGCAGGCGGCCTTTTGACTGCGGGGGGGGGGGGTGAGAGTCCTGGTTCCCCCCTACATCTCCTCTGACATCACCCCTGCCAGAAGGGGCAGGTGCGCCTAGAGGTGGGGGGGGGGGGAGTCCAACCTCCCATGTGATCTCCACTGACCCCACAGAATTTGGGAGAAGGGCTTTCCACCATCCAGGGTGAATGAAAGTCCCAGTTCCTCACTCTGCCTTCCCTGACACCCCCCCCCCCAACAGTGGAAAGCTGGAGCAGCCTGTGAGCCTGTCAAGGACGGAAGTCTAGTCTCCCCATTTGGCCAGCTGTGAGTGTGGAGGTGGGGCCACAGCATTTTCTGTAGCATTTGATTTGAACAGAGCAGTTATTGTCTGAAAGTTTTCTGGCTTGCTAGGCTGCTGCTTTCCTGGTTCTTTGACTGGAGTGAGCAGATTTGGGGGGGGATCTTTTTTTTTATTTAAAAATTTTTAAATTTATAAATAAAATTAAAATAAAATAAATTTATTAAACAAATAAAATTTTATTAAATTTATTTAAAAAAATTTTTAATTGAAGTATAATTGATTTACAACATTGCATTTGCTTCTGGTTACAGCATAGTGATTTAGTTATATATCTATACATATTATTTTTCATATTCTTTTTCATTATAGGTTATTACAAGCTATTGAATATAGATCCCTGGTATATATAGGAAGACCTTGTTGCTTATCTATTTTATGTATAGTAGTGTGTGTGTGTTAATCCCAAATTCCTAATTTATCCCTCCCCACCTTTCTCCTTTGGTAATGGTAAGTTTATTTTCTACATCTGTGAGTCTATTTCTGCTTTGTAAATAAGTTCGTTTGTATCGTTTTTTAGATTCCACATATAAGTGATATCATATGATATTTGTCTTTCTCTGTCTAGCTTATTTCACTTAGTATCACAATCTCTAGGTCCATCCATGTTGCTGCAAATGCCATTATTTCATTTTTTATGGCTGAGTAGTATTCCATTGTGTACACATATATACATACGTCACATCTTCTTTATCCAGTCATCTGTCGATGGACATCTAGCTTGCTTCCATGCCTTGGCTATTGTAAATAGTGCTCCTATGAGCATTGGGGTGCATGTGTCTTTTCAAATTAGAGTTTTTCTCCAAATATATGCCCAGGAGTGGGATTGCTGGATCATGTGGTAACTCTTTTAGCTTTTCAAGGAATGTCTGCACTGCTTTTCATAGTGATTGCACCACATTACATTTTGAGGACTCTTTTCTGTCCTGTGCACATTGGTGTTTACAGGTTGCTGGCTTCTCCAGTATTCAGTATGAGCATCTGTGAGGCAAAAGGAAAACCAGGAACTCATTATCATGTCATCCCTTTGGTCCCAAGGTCCCTAAGCCGTCTGCCTTCTTCTCTCGGCCAAGCAGAATATTCTTCTGATTGTTTCACATACCATTTCCAGGGTTTCTCATTGTACTTGTGGTGAGGAATAAGGAAACGCACATATACTCCATTTCCCAGAAGAAAACGTCTCTGTTGTATGTTTCGCTTCTGGTGAGGAAAAGCAGTCTCCATTTTCCCTTCCTTTTCACAGTCACGTTGGCTGTTGTGTTTTGCTCTTTCGGGAAATGTTCGGGAGACACTTGTTGAATTCTTTCTCAGAATTCCCATTGGGGTGACATTGAACATAAAGCGACTCCATGACAGAATCATTTATTATGTTCAGCAACTCAACTGGAAATAATCCACGGTCTCATATCAGAGCTGTTAAACATCTTAGGCTAACCAGTCAGCCCTGGATACTTCAGATTCCAAGATCAGAGTTTTCTTCCATTTCATGCATCGCAGATTAATCGCACAGTTCTGCCTCAGTATCTTTCCTCACCAGTGATTTTTTTTCCCACCACACCACCCTACTGTATGGTCGTGATGCAGGAAAGATGGATGTGGGATGCAAGGAGGGCCGTGTCCCAGGCTTTGGTTGAGCCCCCGGGACGTGCCCCGCCACGTGTGGGTCCTTGGCTTCGCGCAGGAAAGAGTTCAAGAGCGAGTCACAGTTGAGTGAAGGCAGATTTATTTAGAGAGATACATGGAAAGGCAAGAGAAAGGCCACGAGGTGTGGGGTTTGGGTGCTCAGATTAGAGTAAAAGTAGGTACACACTCCATAGACAGAGTGCGGGCCGTCTCCAAAGGGGGAGAGAGAGAGGGCTGTCCTGGGAGGCAGTGTCGCCAGTTGTTATGGGCTTGATGGCTTCATATGCTAATAAGTGGAAGGACCAGTCAAAGTAGCCTGGGGAAGGGGCTCGGATTCCCAGGAAGTTGGCCATTTCCCACCCTTTGACCTTTTGTGGCCAGCCTTGGGACTGCCATGGCGCCTGTGGGCGTGTTATTCACCATACTAATGTATTACAATGGGGATATAATGAAGCTCAAGGTCTGCTAGAAGTCAAATCTCCCACCATCTTGAGCCTCAAGGCCTCCTGGGGTTGAATCTTCCACCGTTCTGGTGTTAACTGCTGTGTTATTCCTTGAATGGCTGTGCCCTGCCCCCTTCCTGTCTCAATAGAAAATTCAGTTTTTCCCAATTTTCCACCATAACAGTAGAGTATGAACTCCTGAAAGCATACATTGTGCTAACTGGGTCATTTGGTCTAGACTTTCTCACCTTTGCTTCTAAATGAGAAGACTTTAAGCCAATCATTGCGTGGAATGTCCCTGCTGGTAAAGAATCTCTAAACTCTGGCTGAAGCTGCCTCTCCTTCTTGAGAAGGCAGACCAAGTCTTTTTACAGAATAGAGCAAACTGGCGTTTCTTGATTGTAGCACGAGTCTGTGTTTATTTTCTTTCGGTTACATAAATAGAGCCAACCACTCGGCAGAGAATTCTGCCGCATCTCCTGGGCTCCCAGGAGGAACGTTTTCTCCTCACTTGCCTTTTCTGCAAGGATGTGGCAGCAGGAAGAAGGAGGCGGTGGTATTAAAACAAGTAGCCTGCCTGCAAGGTGCAGAAGAAACAGTTTTGGACAGATGTCAGAATGAAGAATCTCTGGTCTGGAGAGTAATTTTTATGCAAGAGAGAATGATGTAAATCAGAGCAAAACTGGAAAGAGGAGACGTATTTAAGGCAAAGCGGGACTTTTAAATTCAACCAAAAGCACAGAAGGCTCTCTCGGCAACAACGTCCTTATGATCCCAAACGTGGCAGGGCGACCATGGGTCCGTCTTTCCCATCTCCACACGTCCCACTTCCGGCAGGTGGAGAGTCCCGGGGAGGCGGGCACAGGTGGAGCAGCGTCTACAGAGAAAGGTCTTCGTTTCACGCTGACGTGTAACATGGCCCGGCTCTACAACGCTTAATTCCATTCCTTTTTGTTCAAAGATAGAACGTAGACATGCCCAGAAGAGTCCTCATTTTTCCTCACTGGAAGAAGATAAAAGGATTTGATGGCGGGGTGGCGGCGGGGCGTTGAAGGGGGGAGGGGGCTGGGGGAGGAGGAGGGAGCCATAGACAACAGGCCTTCTCCAGAGGACCACATGGTGTGCAGACGCACTTACGTACTGGTAAATGGATGTTACCCAAATGTGACTGGTTGAGCTCCCAAAGTTTTAAGAGAAAATTAGTTGGCCGGTTTGCTTCAAAACTCTTTTGCAGTAACATCTGGGGAAACGCGTTTTAGGTGGGTGGGTGTCATGGGCTGATATGCTTCCCCCGACCTAACTCATATGTTGACGTCAAAACCCCTGGCAGCCCAGAATGGGACTGTCTTTGGAGACAGGGTCTCTCCTAGGGTAATTAAGTTGGAAAGAGGCCATCAGGGTCGGTCCAAATCCAGTATGGCTGGTGCCCTTGTAAGAAGAGGAAATTAGGACCCAAACGGGCACAGAGGGAAGGCCATGTGAAGACGGGGAGGAGGCGGCCGTCTGCAAGCCACGGAGAGAGGCCTCCAGAGCAGCCGGCACTGCCGGCACCTTGATCTCAGGCTTCCAGCCCCCAGAGCTGAGAGAAGTAGATGCCTGTCACCTAAGCCGGCCGCTGGGACGCTCTGGCCTCAGCTGACGGACAGATGGAATCACGCCCGCCACCTTCGGGAGGATGCAGCAAACCTTTTCTTCTGTGCCTTTAAGTTAGAGTCAAAGAACAAAGTGTAAAGCAAGAGATCAGGCAGACCAGGGGAGTGGCAGTGGTCCCCTGGAGGACATCTTCAGGAAGGCCTCCGGGCTCCTTCCGCGTGGGTGTGACCAGGGCAGCGAGCCTCAGTGACTCTCCCCACGGCTGCGGGTCACAGCCCACGTTCGGCCCTGACTCTCCCGCTTCGACGTCTCTCTGCCGCCTCCTCCAGACGTGCCTTCTTGGCTGCTGCGCCGCGGCCACGCTCATCCCCTTCCCCCACAGCTGGGAGGCTTTGCCTGCAGGCTCTCCCGCCCTGTCCTGCAGGACTCCTGCTACTTTGAGGAGCCCAGTTCTCATGCGAGATAACTTGTCTCTTTTTGTCCCCCAGGCCCCTCAAATCTCCCTCTGTCACTAACTTTCCCCCACCCTGTGCACACTGATGGCCTGTCCCCCTGCGAGGCTGAGCTCCAGAAAACATAGTCCCTGTGTGGCCACTGCATCCTTATTATCTAGCACAGTCACCTGGCTCATTATTAAATATACCTTTACTGGGGGAGGGTGTAGCTCAAGTGGCAGAGCACATGCTTAGCAGGCGCGGGGTCCTGGGTTCAATCCCCAGCACCTCCTCTAAAAGTAAATACGTAAATAAACCTCACTACCTCCTCCTCCCCCAAATAAAAACAAATAATAAAATAGATACACATAAAAAATATTTGACGTGTAATAAAGTAGGGCTCTCTCTATAGGTCTCTGTATGCTCCCAGAAAAGCGATGGAAGAAAGGCTTTTAAGTATTCACTGCATTTCCACTGCCCCACTCATGAGCTTTAAGAAGGTATTTCCTCTGATACCCTAATAAGCATGTAGGGAAGATCTCTTGAGGCAAAGGAACAGAAGGAAATGAGGTCTGTTTAGCCCTTGGGCCACATTATTAAGCTTGTATCGGATTTTAATCCATCCATATCGATAGGACCCTTGCTAAATATGAGCTAAACGTGGATAACGCCGTCTTTACTTTCCCTCTCAGCGTGGTAGATAAAGGGGTGGCTGTTGGTACCCCATCAAGCATTACTGAGACAGAACCATCTGGGTCGTTTCCCTGAGGGAGGAGTGCAAAGCCGCAGTTCTGGAAAAGACGTGGTCAGAAGTCCATCAGTGGTCGGAGCTGAAGGCTTTAAAAGTGTTCTGGGTTAAGTCCGCTGACGATGGGTGTGAAGCTAACTCAACACTATCACTTGGACTCCTTAGTAACTAAGTTTAGTGACTAACCACGGCCTCATGTGACAGTGATTAAAAATCTTTGGGCAACGTATCAGACCCAGATATTTTTTATTTTTTTTAAGCATCGTTAATTTACAAATGTTGTGTTAGTTTCAGGGGTACAGCAAAGTGATTCTGTTATACATACACATACGTATATTCTTTTTCAGATTCCTTTCCGTTAGAGGTTATTACAAGATATTGAATATAGCTCCCTGTGCTGTACAGCAGGACCTTGTTGTTTATTTATTTTATCTACAGTAGTGTGTATCTGTTAATCCCAAACTCCTAATTTACCCCTCTCCCCTCCCCCCTTTCCCCTTTGGTAACCATATTTTGTTTTCTACGTCTGCGAGTCTGTTTCTGGTTTGTACGTAACTCAGGCCCAGATACTTGGTGAAGCCTTCATGGTCAGAGGCCTTTCGTTTCACACCTAACAAGTTAATCACACAGGTCTTCTGCCCCAACGCAGACAACCACCTGTGGTTTTACTACAACCAAAATTAGTGTCGTTCAATGCGCAGTGTTCGTCTCATCATCTTACGATGGCTTCTGTTCGCTCTGGCAAGCACGCGGGTTTAATGCAGAAGAGGCTCCATGTCCTGGCAGGCCTGTAAATGTCCTAGAGCTGACTGATGCGGTTCCGGAGGCCGCACGAGGGCGCAGCCGGCTGTGGCCTTCCCTGCGGCCTAAACAGCTTCCTGAGTTGGTGGGTGAATTAGGAAGGGCCCCTGCTCCCTCTTTAACTTTGTAGGGAAGGTCCGTCTATGGCTTTTCTTCCCACTAGCCCCTCGCCATGGGAGCGGCGTAGTTCAGAGCTGTTTAGTCTGGCCTTGGTGCAAACTACAGAAATCTACACTTCAAATCCTGTCGGCTTAAGTTGCATCCCAATTCATCCAATATTCTCTAGGGTTCGTTCTTTAAAATGACATAGAAATTATGTACAAGGGCAGGAATGTCTGGGACACCCTCCCTCACCGCCCCCTCACGCCCATCTAACTCACCACATGGTCCCCCCAAAACACCAGCCCCCAGCTCCCGGGTGTCCCCCTCTACTCCCCACCCTCTTCCTCCCACAGCAGGAGGAGACCTGGCCGAAGGGGTGGCCGTCAGGGCCATGGGGCCACACGGCTCCTCAGACTGCACCGTCCAAAGCGAGCTGTGAGCTCCGCTCGGCTGCTGGGTTGTTCACTCCTGGTGACCATACAAAGGAAGTAAGTAACAGCGAACGTCCTCCGACGAGGTCTTCGCCCCCTTCCAGGGCTTACACGGGGGGCAGGGGCAGGCTAGGGCTCCGGGGGGAGCAGCTTCCAGTGTTAAGTCCGCCCCCAGTCCTCCCCTTTCTCTTTCTGCTCTCCGAATCTGTTTCCTCTCCTTTGTGAGAGGCGTGCTAACAGTACCTCCCTCCTAAGGGCGTCCTGCGATTAACGAGGCGCGGAACGCCGCGTAAGTCCCCGCGCAAGCGCTCCGCACGTGCGAAACCCCACCCCCGGTTCCCTTCTCTCGGCGGGAAAACGGCAGATTTGTAAGAAGCCTTTCAGCTTTTCCTTCTTCCCTCCTAGTGGTTGGCACCGAGGTTTCTCAATCGCTGTTAGAAAATAAGCCAGCGCAAGCCCCTGTCATCACACTAAATAATTCACAGACGAGGAATCGGCCATAATGGGACCACCCATCTGCATGAACTGTGGGAAATCAAGCTCCCCGAAGAGCCAAGGATGCCAGGGGTGAATACAGACACCGCTAAGGAGCCGCGGAGAGCGTGGCAGTTGACAGGAACTCAAGCGCCATCTACAGGCCACGGGGGTAGGTGCAGGTGGCCGGAGCCGCGGGAAAGGCAAAGGGGACCCCAGGTCGGGCTAAGCGTCAAAACCTGAAGCCCCCGTGGAGGGAAGCGATCAGTGTCGACAAAAGAGAATTTCAGTCTTTTTACTAAAAATTTAGATATATAGATACACAGATGATAGATAGAGTTATATAGATTTGCGTGTGTATTTAAATATGTTTTCAGTACAGAAGGTCCTCCCCCAGCACCGCCGCCCAGTCTCTGTCCGATCTCGGGCCATCACTAAACTCAGAACCTCAGCTGCCCCACTTGGTGAAGTGAGAAGGGTCCCCCTTACTGGGCAGGGCTGTTTTAATGATTCAGGGAGATGCCGTAGATACGACCCTTACCGCGGAGCCTGAGACAGGCAATGAGGTGACAGTAAGAGCAATATGATGACGTATTTGTTCATTTGCCTACTCGTTTAACACCTATGTGTCAAGCATGCCATGTGTCAGGCCCTCGCTGGAAGCTGGGGTGCAGCCGTGAGCTGGAAGTGAGAGTGAGACAGGAGGGAAGGGGACAGGGCACAGCCACTCAAGGAATGACAGCATTTTAACACCAAAATGGTGGAAGATTCACCGAAATGGTGGAAGATTCCATTCCCAGCTGGCCTTGAGGATTAAGAAGCTTGACTCCTAGTAGACCTTGAGCTTCATTATATGCTCATTGTAACAGCGTGATGAATAACATGCCCGCAGGCGCCATGATAGCGCCCAGGCTAACCGCAAAAGGCCAAAGAATGGGTGGGGGCCCAACTCCTGGGAATCCCAGCCCTTTCCCAGGGCAGTTGGAATGGTCCCACCTGTAGGCGTGCAAAGCTACTGAGCCCATAAAATATGGCAACACCACGCCTAGTGGCCCTTTCCGCTCCCTCCCCTTTGGAGACGGCCCGCACTGTTGATGGGGTGTGCACCTACTTTTACTTTAACCTGAGCACCCAACTCCCACACCTCTTTCCTTGCCTTTCTCTTGCCGTACACTCTATGCAGTGTGCATCTAAATAAATCTACCTTGACTTAAGGGTGGCTCACACTTTAATTCCTTCCTGCCTGATGCCAAGGACCCACACTTGGCAGGGCACGTCCCAGGGACTCCACCGAGACCTGGGACATGGCTCTCCTCGTGCCCCACATCCGTTTTCCTGCGTCAATAATGCCACCAAGAATCTCCTTCTTTGGGTCTTTCAGCTCTGTCTTAACGCTGCCGATTCAAACTAAAATGGCTTTTATTGTGATCTCAAAATTCTGGCCAGCAGCTCCCGGGGCTCCATGTTTTTGCTGAGCGTACTCAGTGGAGAGGCGGTGAGGGAGGGTGTCCCAGCATTTCTGGCAAGCCCCCAAGCTGGCTGGTGTAGTTTAAGCCTGTCCCTGAGCTGATTCCACCGTGACTCCTGAGGCCAAGGGGGGAGCCAGTGTCTCTACCACATGGATTCCAAACTGAAACTCAGGGGTAGTGGGAAGGAGAGGTGGGGAATGGGTGCTGGGGAGACAGCCAACAATTGTTCCCTAAAACGTGGAAACGGGGGTGTGGGAAGCTGGCACTTCAGTCGCTAAAGGATGGACTGAGTGCCCCTGCAATGGCTGCTGTCACTTTGTGTCTTTATTGGCCATGCTTGGTGTGTAAATATCCATGGCTTCCCTGACTTTTTCACGGAAGCCTCCTCATTATCTCTGAGTTCTCTTGCCCTTAAATGCCACTGTCTGCAACCTTCAGTCACCCTGGTCTTCTTTTCCTTTGTGTTCTTAACGAACCTTTTCGACCTCAGGCAAATCTCTTCCCCTTCCTGGGGGTGGGGCTGAGTAGGCCGAGGATCTCTGCCCCAGCAGCACCGGTGACACTCCAGGCTGTGTTTGGATGACCACCTGCCTTTCTGGGACATAAGTCACTGAGGAGTTAACTCCTGAAGGAATGCCAGCATGTGCCCTGCACCCTGCGCCATCTCATATCAATCCTAGCATCCTGCTTTTTAATCAAAATGAAGAAGAAAATAGAGGGTTTTTTTTCCCTTGGGGAGATCACCTTGAAAAATCTCAGTACTTTCACGGAGTTTGTCCTAGGTTTGTTTTAACAAGGCACATGCATTTGAATTCATGCTTCAGGGACAAGACCTCAGAGCCTTGGGAGTGACAGCGTCATTACTCCGCAGGGCTTCAAGCCACGAAGGGGAGGGGTTTCTGGTGAAACGTGAAACTTTGTTCCCCTCTCCCCGGTTCCATCCACAGGCATAGATACTGTGAAAAGACCATCCGTATATGCGGCAGAGGAAAGCAGCGGGGTATCCGGACAGACCAGACTGCAGCGGCCAGTAAACGTGGACTCAGCGAAAAAGGCGGAGGGCGCACAGATCGAGCCGTCACAGCTTTGTGCCGGAGACTGTTCGCTGCAACGTGGTAAGTGCCTTTAGAAATTGCTTAGCACTAAAAAAGTCTAGAGGTGGGCCATCTCACTAGACATTTGCCCTGAAGATTTTTAGAAAGGAAATCAGTCCCTGAACAAAGAACTTCATTCCCAGCGGTGAACGGAGATGCACATGCACGTGCGTGAGTGTGTGTCTGTGCGCATGCGTGTATGTGGTATGTTCTATCTTGGAGACTCAAAGCAGACGGGGAGGGGGAGGAGGAAGGGAGGAAGATGGCAGCTACTTTGAATTAGGAAATCTGGGAAAGGAATTTCAGGACTTCTTGTTGCTTTCCTCGATCCCCCATGGCCTTTTCTCTTGATTTCCTCCCCTTGTTTGCAGGAACACGTCCTTAAGAGACTTCTTAGTAAAGGTTAGAAATGAGAGAAATGCTCATGGGTCCTCACCACGGTCTGTCCTGACACTCGATGGGAAGAGAAGTCTTGCAACACCGTGAGGGCCGTGCTGGGCATGCGGGGGGGGGGGGGGGGGGGGGGGATGGCCGCATCTTCACTCCACTGCCTCCAGCGATTCTTTCCTGGCTCCAGATCTAAAGACCGTGCCCAGGAAAGCCTAGAAGTCACCCAGCCCCCGCCTACGCTAGCCGGGGACGCGGCAGGGAATAAGTCCCTGCCCCGGGACTTCGCCTCCTGTGATCTCCCGCCTTTGCAGGTAGGGCTGAGAGCCCCTGGGACACACTTTTCTCCACTGATTTAGATTTAGATTTATGCCCCACCCCCCAAATTGGTGCGCCAAACAGCTGTCCTGCCCTTTTTTTCTGACTGTGAACTAATATTATGTTTAGGGAAAGAGAGCTTTATAAGGATCTCAATGGATTTATTAATTGGAATCATTTTCTAGCGACCTCTAGTGGCAATTGTCAGAGTTGCATCACTCCTGTTTCGGGGCCCAAGGACTGAGAGGCTGAGGGCATCCCCAGGCTGGAAACGGCTTCCAGCTCAGCTGCCCTTGCGGGGCTGATGACTTTGCTCGAAGGACAGAACATCCCTGCGCTGTTAGTCACGTGCGGGGAACATGGGCTTCTTGTCCCCATAAAAATCAAATGACTCACTAACCAGGTTCTTTCTCCCACTCTCCACGATCCTGCGATCCTAACCTCATGCATTGGAAACCCACACTGTTTACAGCGATGCAGTTTTTCAGTAGTGAGAGTGGATTGCTCTTTTTCTGTCATTCTCTTTTGCATAAGCGGACCGCCTATGTTGCTACGCCTGCATGCTTTTGTTTTCAGTTACAGAGGGTGAAAAAGCCATCGCCAGCTACAAGGAAAGAAACTTTGAAGACAAACCTTTTTAGATGATCCTCGGTCACCGTATTTTTTAAAGGCACATTTGGTGAGTAAGGAGGGGATCACTTAAACCACCCACCCCTGCGGAGGAACGTCCCCTCCCCTTGCTGTGGTTCCTTCGGAGAACTGAGCATCGCAGACATCAGAAGGATGTGCTTTGCTGCTGGGCCATCCGCCTGGTTCTCTGCGTGATCCCTGCGACAGGCACACAGCAGGCATTTGTCGACACGTTAACCTAATGACCTTGCCTGGGATCAGTTTGGAGAGTATCTCGTTATGATTTCTGTGGCCCATCGATAATATTGCATGTTTGCATTTGGAACAGAGCGTTTCACCCGCAGTTAAATCCATCAGTGCTCTTCTATGTAACTGTGTTAACTGAAGTCTCGTAAAAGCACAGCACTGCTGGGGAAGGGTACAGCTCAAGTGGTAGGGCGCATGCTTAACATCCACGAGGTCCTGGGTTCAATTCTCAGTACCTTCTCTAAAAAAATTAATAAGTAAAATTTAAAAACCTAATTACCCCTCAAAAAGAATTTTTTTTAAAGCACAGCTTTTCTAATAAGCATGCGAGTTTTCTTGCACATGTCAGGTTTTCATGCTAGGTTATTTTAGCAAAACACGCCCCCGAGGTATAATCAAGTTAATAAAATTTATTAAGAGAATACAGCCTGTGCGATGACGATGCATATTTATAAGACCTACAAAATCAACACAGCTCTTGCCAGATCACTGTCCCTCCTAAATGGAATGTGGTAAACTGTATTTTGTAGGGAAGAAATGTGACGTTTATCTTATGCTAAGGAAATCCGACCTCACAAAGCTATTTTAAGTAACTAGAAATTTACCCTTGTTGGATAATAATTAAAACTTGAAGAATATGTGCCTGAAAGGAAAAGAGAGAAAAATGTGTTGCTCTCCCTGGTGAAGCAGATGGAGATCCCAGAAACCCAAGTCCCCTCCGCCTCCTCCAGGGACACGGGGACACAGAGAGAACATCGGTGATCTTGCAGGAGGCTGTGAGCACCTGCAGACTTGAAATTGCAACAATATTGATACTTTCTCTGGAAGAAAACCTAGACTCAGTTTGCACTTCTACTGGGCTAGGGAGACATTGCTTCTGCTTCTCTGTGTGGGCGTGTCTTCTTGATGTGCACTTTGGAAACAGAAGAAAATAGGGAGGTAGGTGGTTCCGCGGCATCCTTCACCCGCCACTCCATCTCACCTGGACCAAGGCAGACAGAGGAGCCGCGATGCGGGTGGGAAAGGGGGCGGCGGTGAGTGAGTGCAACCAAGGGCACTGCTGTGGGGCCGAGTCTGCAGGCAGCATCCCTTCCTCGCCCTCCCCGCACGAGGAAAAGGACCGCCTCCTGGGAGGAGCAGGGCGCTGGGCCCACGGTAGGTGATCTCAGAGAAGCCAGAAAGACGGCTACTCATCTTCCCACAGATGGACAGACTCCCTGGTCCCTTCTCGGAATGTAGGGTTTCAACACAGAAAATAAAATCTTCAAATTACAAGGAAAACATCTATATTGCAATTAAATCAAAGTATCTTTTAAAAGACGCCCAAATTGTGATGCGTGTACTTCTCTAATAACTCGGCAGCGAGATTTTGCAGATTTTGGTGGGTGTCATCTTGGAGCATTATGTGTGGCATCAGCCACAGCTGCAACGTGATGTGAAAATTACCGATTTTTACCGGCGAGCAGCCGTGAGGGCACAGAACACGTCTTTGGGTGTTCTCCCTACATTTATAGTAAGAGGAAATGCTACACTTCAGTTAGAGGTTAGTGAAGATGAACTGTGCCTTTCCCTACCCACGTTCACGGGCAGGTCCAGGCGGCCTTGGGCTCTAGGGTAGGTGGCTGCTGTTACCGTCCTGGGCAGGGGGGTGTGTGTGTGGAAGTTGCCACCCTGGGGCAGTGGACGGGGCCGTAGCAGTTGCCTTCTGCAATTCCAAAGACGTGGTCACTTGCCCCCATCGCTCCCCTGGGTGCGTGCATGTGCCTCCCAGGCCTTTCAACACACAAAGGATGGTTTTGAGTCTACGGCTCCGTGTCTGGGCAACACTTTTCACTAAAACCTCAGCATGTCAGACTGGGAAAGAGAATAAACAGGACAAATTCGTGGGAAAAAAAAGCAATACTAACGAGTTAAAAATGTTTAACTTGCTCTGTCTTTAAAAAAAGACACGCATGAAGAGCTGAGCCAAGCGTGTTGGTCAGTCTCCATCTGTCCCCTCCTCCCAAACGGTACTCGAGGGTCCCATGGGGGACACTGTGGTGACATCTGCCACCTTGTAACTCCTGCCCTCACTCATTCGCAGGGCCACCGCTAGGAAACACTCCAGCAAACAAGCCCCCATCCACTGACAAGCAAAGATCCCCAAGATACACGATTATATGAACAAAGTAAAGCAGAAAAGAATTTGTAGAGTTTACTCCTTCTGTTCAAAAACTGGGGTAAATATAAGAACATACGGGTATGTTTACGTATATATGCATTAAAAACCGAGGCTGCACAAGCCACGAGTGGTCATTACTTGGAAGAGGGGTAGCTGGGGGCAGGAGAGGGACTTCCCACTGTGACTCTGCACTACAGGAATGTATTAGCTATTCAGTAACTAAATGAATGAAATAAACCTGAAAAAGAAATGCAGGGCTGTAAAAGCGTTATCATCTTAAGGGTGAGCACCTGACAGTCAAGTTCGCGGTCTCGTTGCCAGTGTCAGGAAGCCTAGGTCCGGGCCTCCTCCACCTCAGTTGAGCATTACTCTTGTTCCAAGAGCTGGTTACTGAGCACTCACCAAGTACCCAGCCTGAGAAACACATGTGATGGGGAAGAACAAATCTGACCCCACCCTGGATCTGTTTCCTTTACTTTAACCTTTGTGTTCTATTGCTTTTGCTATGTTAATCATTAAACAAATGTTACCTAGAGCCTGAAATCATACGTAATGGCCCACTTCTGGGAAATCTGCCTCTCTCGGTAAGGAGCGTTCAGCGAAAATACCTTTGTTTAGCTCACAGGAAACATCCTGGTCACGCCCACCCGTGACGGACCACAGGAAGGAAGAAATTAGCACATCTCCTACAGCTGACGGCTGACGGGGAAACAGGAAATGTTTCATCTCTCCTCCTTCTTCTTTCAGTGTAGAAGAAGCCTGAGTTACAACTCAGACGGTTTTTTGGGACACCAGTCCACCATCTTCTTGGCCTGCTGGCCTTCCGAATAAAGCTGCTGTTCCTTGCCCCCAAGAACTCGTCTCTCAATTTATTGGCCTGTCGTGGGGTGAGTGGTGTGAGCTTGGACTCGGTAACTAACTGACAGTCTCCACTACTGCGAGGATTGATGGAGAAAACTGGGTGAGGTGGGAACAGGTCTGACCTTGGGAAGGCCACCGTGACTGGCAGTGGCCAGGCTTCGACATGGTCCTCTGAAGTTTTAAGTTTACTTTGACACATCCCCCTTCTTAAAATCCCTCATCTCAAAAAAGATTTTAAATGTTCCCGTAAGGAACTCACAAACTGTCCGAAAACAGCTATCAACGCTGAATTGCAAGGTGTAATTCATCCACAATGAGCGCTTTTAAACACGCCTTTGCCCGTGGAGAGACCCGAGAGGCTCATTGTGACTTAGTGGGAAGCTGTTACATACTGTAACGTTTACTGAAAACACCCTAAAATCAGCACAGAGAAGTTAGCTGTTGCTCCAACAGACTGTTTCAACAAGTATTTTATCAAAACAAACAAAAAAAAGGACTGCAAAAGGTGTCTATGGCTTCACACGGCTTGATTAAAATCGCCCTCGAGTGAGTTTACGCGCCAGCCGTGGGACTCTCCCTCTTGTGGGTTTGAACAGGGACGGGCATGCGGCTGGGTGGACTGCTCTGGTGCTGTTTACCTGAATCATGCAGCTTAGGTCTAGCATCGGTTGTTCTGAAACATCCCAATTAAGTCATTTTTGTTCAATTGCATGAACTCTAAAATCTCCATGTAACTTCCAAAAGCTGCCCCAAGCTTTTACAATTAGGAGTGGTAACAAACAAAGGTTATTTTTAGCCTCCCCCTCCAACCAAATCCCCTAAGTCAAAACCTCCCTCCCTCTGCCAAAAAAACCAAAAAAAACAAAAACAAAAAACCCTTCCAAGTGTCTTTCTGCAGGATCTCCGCTGCTCGCTCTGTGGCGCTGTCAGTGGCCGGGAGCGGCACGTTCACGTCTGGGGGGCTGAGTGATGCGCCGCCGCCTCCCTGACTGTCTGCTGGGGGAACAGCCGAAGAGCTATTTCCCAATCCTCCCTCTTAGGTCTCAACGGAACAGTGAAAGCACCAGGGGTACCAAATTAGCGACAGAATGAAGTTCCTCTTTCAGATCAGTGGAAATGGGAAGTAACTCTATGTAACCCTGAGTCCTTTTAATACGCAACCTGGACCACGCTTGCGGGGAGAGGGGCTCCGAGGGGCCCCCGGTCTTTATCCTGTTCACGTTAGTTCCTTCCACCGAGCAGAGTCCCTCCTGATCTTCAGGTGCACACTCAGATGCTCCTTTGTTGGCGTGTGCAGCTCTATCCCTCAGCGATGCCAAGGCACAGAAGCGTGGGAAACTCAGGATGATCCGACGTGCTGGGCAGCCGGGGAGACCCAGGAGGCAGGATCCAGTGGCTCTGTGCTCAGGGGCTTCCGGCACCGGCACCCTCTGGGCACTTGCTGGAGATGCAGTTCTCGGCCCCAGCCGGACCTGCCTGCGAGCGGGGAGGGCAGTGCTGGTTCTGTAACAAGCCCTGTGGGACGACCCGATGCTGGCTGAAGAGCCCACTGTCTACGGAAGTGAAGCCGTTCCTCGGTGGCCCGGGGCTATGGCCCCACCACCAGTAAACACGGAGAAGCTCCCAGGCCATGCTGGGGGAAAGAGGCCAGCCCTGGGGTGAGCAGGGGCCCAAGCTGGCCTAGGTTGTGGCTGTGCCCCTCCCCTGACCGGAAGCCCCGCGGCTACTGACCCTCCAGGTGACCCTGGTCCTGGTGCTCTCTGGCCCAAGGATACCTGGACTTAGCTGGCCACACGGCTGACTGCCCAGGGGACACAGGCAGCTCTGGGCAGGGGTGAAGGAGGCCCAATCTCCCTCACCGTCTGACCACCTAGCCCTGCCCCAGGGCCCTGGGGAGTGCCAGGCTCCAGGCCTGTAAATGGCAGGGGTTGGGGCCTCAGGAGGAGCAGAGCTTTAACACCAAAGACCATCTTCACATCAGCTGCAGCTGATCCCCGACCGGCACCCCGCCTCCCGCAGACCTCACCGCGAAAAGCAATACCACTCGTTCCCATCCTGTGCCTGCCAACGTACATCCACATTCAAATGGAGTGGCTGGTCCCGGACAGCCCCGCAAGCCTCCGATCGTCACCGTTCTGCGTCTCTGTTAGCTCCTCCCGCCGCCCGGCAGCCTCACAACCTGCAGAGAGCCGGCCAAACGTTCTGTTTCGCTTTACTGGACACACCAGGTGTGGGAGTTGCACGCGGACTCTGTCCCGCGTGTCGGCGGCGGTGTGCCCGTGGGCCTTCTCCCACAGGAGCTCTGAAGTGAACGGACCTCGCTTACGTGTGATACAAACACAAGCAAACCAAAGAGCAATCAGGTGGCCTCCCAAAGTGGGGACCGTAAACAGTTAAATTACGAAGTCATTATTTTCAGCTCAAAATACTTCAATGAAAATGGCATACAAAAAACCGTATAAATTACATTTAAGGTCTGTACATGATTCTTCAAAAAAAAAAATAACAATACTGTGCTCTGTACAATATTGCTGCCTTTCTAACATTCCAACCCCCCCCCCACCGAAAAAAAAAACAACAGAAAACTTTCCCTTGAATTCCAGGAAAGTGGGCAAAATACACATGCAGGGTAATTCAAAACATTTCACAAAAAGACAAAGTCGTGTGGGTTTCTTCTAAGGCACATTGTTGTAAGACGGAGCTCTCATCTCAGAAGCCCCTTCTCATCGGACCCTGACAGGAGGCAGGAGGCATGTCCTGTTCCTGCTCATCTTTGGTGGCTGAAGGCAGACTGCCGCCCGCAGGGGGCAGTAGAGAGAAAAGCATCCTTCTCCATCCTCATCCAACAGGCCAGTTGCTGGGACTTGCAAAGCCCGCGGTCCCACTTTGCTGCCTTCTGCAGGCCTGTTTCCCCCCAAGTCTGGAAGTATTCAATCCATCTGCAACGTGGGGGGAAGATGCCACCTTCAGAGCACAGGCAGTGCTCACCGCTGATCTACCTCGGGGAAATGCAGGTGGCCCTGGGGGTCCCCATGCGTCCTGCTGGGCCTGCCAACCTTGCCTGGCCAGGTACCATTGGCTAAAAGACCCTCCAACCAAACAGGTGGCCACAGCGCAGCTCTGTGCACGAGAGGACGACAGAGGAAGGCTTCGCACAGTGACATGTTCACAGCCCACCGGTGCCCAGGGCTCACTCCTCCAGGCGGCTCGTCTCCCCCCAAGTGCCCCACGGCCCGGCCAGCCTCAGGCCTCGAGCTGGACCTCAGCCTCGTCCATCTGCAGCGTGTCATTGTCTCCCAGCAGCTCGGTCTCAGGGACGGAGCCGTCCTCCTCCTCCTCCGCTTCCTGCACGGGGCTCTGGGCCACATCTTCTGGGACATTCTGTGCGTCCTCGGTGCCCTCCGAGAGCAGGGCTGCCCTGTCCGCCACGGACGTGTTGGAGGGCGCGGTGGTGACGTACCCTGTGCTGGTGGAGCCGCTGCCACTGTGGTGGGAGCCGGGCTTGGGGACCATCTGGGCAGGCACCTGCTGCGGGGCCATCTGCATCGGGATCTGGACCGGGTAGAAGTTGGGCAGGTAGGCGCCGTAGGCCGGCACTGGCTGGTACCCATTGACGGGGATGTAGAGCTGGGGCGGGGGCACCATGGGTCTGATCTGGCCCTTCATGGGCATGAACGGGGGCTGCGGGAAGGGCTGGGCCTTCTGCTTGGGGCCCCCGTAGCGGGCGTTGCTGACGTTACTGACGGGGCTGGTGCTCAGGGAGCTGGTCTGCGTGGCGTTGCTGGCCCCCGAGGTCTGCGCCGAGCTGTTGTAGGTGGACAGGTTGCCCCAGGCGCGGAGCCGGCTGTGGATGTCCTTGAAGCGGGGCCGCCGGCTGGGGAACTCGTGCCAGCACTCGATCATCAGGGCGTACACCCAGGCGGGGCAGTCGTCGGGGCAGGGCAGCACCTGCCGGCTGCGCACCATCTCCAGCACGTCCTGGTTGGAGTGCCCGCAGTAGGGCTGCAGGCCGTAGCTGAACACCTCCCACAGGACCACGCCGTAGGACCAGATGTCCGAGTCCACGGAGAACTTGCCGTACACGACGGCCTCGGGGGACATCCAGCGGATGGGCAGCGGCGCGCTGCCAGCCAGCTTGTAGTAATCGGCCGCGTACACCTCGCGGAACAGCCCCAGGTCCGAGATCTTCACCGTCAGCTTGTCGTACACCAGGACGTTGCGCGTGGCCAGGTCCTTGTGGACCACGTGGTGGCTGGACAGGTACTCCATGCCGGACGCAATCTGCGCCACCACGTGCACGAAGTCGGGCGGCTCCAGGGCGGACTTGACCGTGCGGTCGTCGTCCGTGCTGCCCATGTCCGAGTGCGGCGAGCGCATGACCAGGAACTCGTGCAGGTCGCCGTGGGGGCAGTAGCTGAAGACCATGCTGAGGGGCTGGTCCTTGGTCACCACGCCCAGCAGGCAGACGATGTTGGGGTGCTGCAGCCGCGCCCGCAGCAGGGCCTCGTGCCGGAACTCCTCCCGCAGCGGCCCCTCCGCCTTGTCCTTCAGCGTCTTGATGGCGACAGCCTGGGTCTGCTCGCCCGGCGCCGGGCCGAACAGGTGGCCTTTGTAGACCTTCCCGAATCGGTCCTCCCCGAGCTCCTCCATGAACCGCACCGTGGACAGGCTGATCTCCTTGAGTTTGGCCTGCGGAGAAGAAAAGCCCCCGTGAGACATTTCTGCCGCCGAGGCAGGAGGCGGCGGGGCCGGGCTTCGGGGACGGGCTCGGCGTAGGGGCCGCCTCCCTGCGGAGGACTCGCCTGTGCGGCTTCGCCTGGGCTCAGCCTGCCACGCACACACTCCCTGCTCTTAAACGTGCCCTGATGCCACGAGGCTGCATGAAACCTTCAAAACGGGACTCAACCAGCCTGCAAATTATGCCCCCGCTCCAAGATGCCACTGCAGAGTGTGCCCGTGTGAGGGTGTGTGTGCACACCTGTTTACACACACACACAAACACACACACACGTGAGCCAAGCTGAGCTCACCCCCAGCTGTGTCCCCCACTCGGCCTTTCCTGCCACGCCCTGCTATGAGCCCACAGACAGGCCCAGGCCCCACTGCCCATGACAGCAGGACGCCGTGTCTCTCTGTTGAACCCAGAGGTGCACGTCCCAGGATTTGCGTCATTTTTAGCACCCAGGCCAGATGCTCTGCAAAAGGCCTGTCTTGCTGTTTCCTCTTGATTACATCCCCATTAGATGCCTTTGACAGAAGCACCACAAAGGTGAAACTGATCTGAACAGCTCCCCTCCCGGCTTCTCCACCTTCCTGCCCGCTCTGTGTGCCCGGCCCCTGTCCTCGGAGGCTCTGTGACCCCAGAGGAATCCGTGTCCTCCCCTTCCGGCCTGCCCCCGCCCCCAGCAAACACAGTGAGTCCTGGCTACAGAGCTCAATGAGTCCACTCCTCAAAGCCTGGGTGGAAGTAATTTTCCCCCTAAAGCTTGCAAGGAACGTAATGTCCCTTCTCTGGAGCTGGGCGACTGGGACAGACTTTCTCCTGTCCTGCACTGCAGGGTGTTCCCGTTACCCTAAGAACTCGGGGGGTGGGGGGCTGTCCCACCTCCACTACAGGACTGTTGCTCTGTCCTTCCCTGAAAAACGAAACACAGCAAAACCAACCCAACCCCAAACTGACCAGAAAAAAGGCCCTCATCCCTTAAAAATGCCACATCCACCCTCAAGTGGTGAGGCAATCAGAGCCCTTGTTTAGTGTGTTCTCCCGTGGGGACAGTCGAAGCACCACGTGAAGACAGCTCACTCGGGCACAGGCTGTGCTAACAGGGCTGGTCTTGGCTGAGGGTGAAGAGTGAATTCCATTTATTTCCTAAGGACACAAAAGTCCTGATATAGTTCAGAGAAGAAACGGCAAAATGAAGGCCAGTTTAAAAGAACTGTGTGTTGTGTATCAAGCAAATGAAGAACCCTAGCGTTAGGGGTAACGAATCCCCCCAGGCAGAGGTTAAGGCTGGAGGAGCTGCCTCTTTAAATACGTGGGCCCAGAGACCTGCTTGTGCTGGCTAATGAGAGGCATCTCCACGTCCTGGCTCGGGGAGGCCATCAGCTGCCGCCGCTGCGGCGTCGAGGCAGAAGCCTTCTGCTTATTCCGGCACATGCAGACCAGGAAGAAAAGGCACGCGATGACCAAGGGGATGGCGATGCTCGGAACCAAGATGTACAGGATGCCCATCCTGCTGCTGTCTTGGGGACCTGTGAACGGCAAGGTGGGTATGATTTTCCGGGAAACATCCCTCTTTTCAACTCCAAGCCCTCCACCGACCCATTCCCACCTCCAACTAAAATCCTTCAGCACAAGGAGATAACCAGGTCAGCTGCCCAAAAGGACAGAAATATAAACCAAACCCCAAACAGGGGAAGTCTCCCCCAAATGCACATTTTGCTCTGCATTTCTAAGACGGAACCTAGACCTGCCCGCCACAGAAACAGACCAGAAAACAGAGCACAAAACCCAGTCAGCTCTGAAGGTCCCACAGCAGCAAGAACCACCACCAGCTTCCTTCCTAATTTGAATACGGCCGGAATAGGCGCTCTGTCCTTTGCATCTTCAATGCAAAACTCAACGGAGCACTTCTGTCGGGCTCGTCCCCAGGGAAGAAAACCGGATCCTGGGATTAGAGATGATCCTTGCCTTCCTTTAACGTTTTCAGGATTTCCACACTGTGGTACAATGAGCACACATTCTCTGGAGATAATCGTTTAAAGTGCATTTGATTTAAAAGTGCGCTGGCAGCCAATGAGTCTGACCCCACAGTATGCACTGGGGCACAAGAAATGTTCAAAAACAATGGTAAGGTATACAAAAATCGATAAAAAACGAGTTTCTTCTGTATGTTCAGTATCTTGTAATAACCTTTAATGAAAAAGAATATGAAAACGAATATATGTGTGTATATGCATATATATGCATGGCTGGGACATTACGGTGCACACCGGGAATTGACACGTTGTAACTGACTATACTTCAATTAAAAAAAAAAAATGGTAAGGTGTACAGTCTGAGGCTTTGAGGTGTTTTGCCTTTCGCTTGTCCACGGTGGAGAGCTAGGCTTTGTCTCCCCCGGCAGGATTCATGGAAAGACGGCGAGAGCCCCCGGCTGCAAGGCTGAAGCATCGCCAGGCACCAGTGCTTACATCTCAAGGAGAGCTGGGGCTTCTGCACCGTGAGTGGTAGAACGCAAGTTCTCCAAAAGGCCGCCTCTCCACTGTCCCCCACTTCTCCAGCAGTTTTCATATTAACCTGGTGAGTAATTACATGGGACTTGGGCGTCCCTTTGAACAGTGAGTGAGTAATGAGCTCTCCACCTGAAAGCAAACAAGTCACTTGGTCCACGAGGTCCCTGAGAGATGAATTCCATTCTAAAAAATGACCACTCTCCCCACCGGCATGAAAAAGCATCGTCCCAAATCCAGTCTTGCTCCCCAGCCTCCAGAAGATCAAATCAAATCAAACCGCACACGGAACTCTCCTGGCCCCATCCCGGGGGCAGATGTTCTAGAAGTTTCAGGGGCAGTGGAGATTCTGGGTCATTTTTCATGATGAGGGTCGGGTGGGGGGACATTCCAGACTCCCCAGGCCAAGGGTAGAGATGGGAGCACTGTCCACCCAGAGGTTTGTACAACCACTGATTTTATCATTATCTTTTAAAAAAAATCACCAACAGGACCGTTGCTTATTAATAATTACAGTATTACAGAAAAGTGAAGACCCCCTAGTGGCTAATTTCACCAAAGGCTGTACCATTGTTAACAGGTTGGTATTCACTTAATTTTTTTAGGTATATATTTAAGTTGAACATGAAATGACTGACAGTCCAGGAATCTGACAAACAAAAGCAGCTGTTTCATATATTTCTTTAAAAATAGAATTTTAAATAGAAGTCATTTAAAATAGAGTCATATCATCCATATTCTCCTGGTCCTGGTTTTGTGGCAGAATGTCTGTACCTCAGGCCACTTTTCTTGCAGAACAGAGCTCCAGGCATTTATCAAGAACTGTGCACCGTCCCGCAGTCCAGACGTGCTCCAGTTACCATCCAGCCCTCTGCTGGCAAACAATTCCTCTTTCTCACTGAGCTACTAAAAGCAATTCTGCAATAAATAACCTTGCATTTCTGCCCTTTAAGTGCAAATATGTCGGCAACACAAGACTCCTGGAATTGCCAGGGCAAAGAAGGTACATATTTTTCTTTATGTTTTGATTTATTTTTAATTGCAAAAATAATGACTGCTCGTTGTAAAAACATCTTATGTTTCAACACTCTGTAGGTCTTGAGAAGTCACTGCTAAAAGTTTGGGGTTTCTTTCCAGGACTTTTTCCATGAAATACAGGGGTGTCTGTGTGCTCATTCACATACCTTTCACTCATTTTGTTTCTTTTACAAGGAAGGAAGGAAGAAAAGAGAGTGAAAGAAATAAATAAAGAAAAGAAATAAAGGAAGAAAGGAAGGAAGGAGGGAAGGAAGGAAGGAAGAAAGAGAAAGAAAGAAAGAAAGAAAGAAAGAAAGAAAGAAAGAAAGAAAGAAAGAAAGAAAGAAAGAAAGAAAGAAAGAAAGGAAGGAAGGAAGGAAGGAAGGAAGGAAGAAAGAAATGAAGGAAGAAAGAAAGGAAGGAAGAAAGAAGGAAAGGAAGAGAGAAAGAAAGAAAGGAAGGAAGAAAGAAGGAAAGGAAGAGAGAAAGAGAGAAAGATGGAAGGGAGGACGAGAAGAAAAAGACAAATAGAAAGGCAGAAAGAGAAAGCAAAAAGACATAACACATCTATTGCCCTACAACTTGCTTCGTTCCCTTAACAGGTCAATATGAACATCCTTCCTTGCAGGGAATTTTTTTTAAACAACTGTAGCATTCCAAAGGGTAGCTTTCCTATAATCTAACTACCAATGTTTTCATTCTTTTTTTTTTTTTTAATGGAGGTACTCGGGATGGAACCCAGGACCTTGTGCATGCTAAGCATGTGCCCTACCACTGAACTGTACCCAACCCTCAGCATTTTCATTCTTCAAATGTATTCCTGCACAGAGATAATGACGCCTGTAAAGTCTGCAACCATTAACTACACGTTCTCCTCCCAGTTATAATTTAAGAGGGAAACTGCAGGGAGAACAGCGAAGAGATTTAAGTTCTACTTTCTCCCCACTCTGCCAAGTCTAGGGGTGAAAGCTGAACAGAGTGGGAGGCGAGGGAGGGGAGCAGGAGGCTGTGCCCCTCTACGGATGCTGCTCTGAGAAGCCGGTCGTAACTCACACGGGAAGCATTTTTACTAATAGCGGGAAATACGTGACAATGTTAATTGACAAACAAGATGCCAAACTGAATATCCCGGGACCACACACGGAAAAAAGGGCTGATGGAAGGGCCCCCAAATGTAAACAGCAGTCTGTGCTGAGTGGAGAAATTAAAGGTGATTTGCGCATTATTCTTTAGACTTTTCTATAATTTAAGACATCCTGTAATGACCAGATTTTACTTTAACAACCAGCAACAGCTTTACTTCAAACAAATAATCATGGTGGTGACATGGCGGGGAGGGAGGCGGGCGGCCCAGAGCCACCCGCCTCCTGGTCCCATGTCATCACAAAGTGCACCCCACAGTCAACACTTTAAAAAAAAGAGAGAGAGAATACATACTACAAGAAGGTACGTCACACAGTTCCATGCGTACGTTTTTATTCTGCGTGAAGCACCAGGGCCCTTCCATCTGCCCCCCGGGGTTCCGGCAGTAGGCGTGCCCCCCTCCGAGCTCGGGGAAGTCGGCGCTAGTCAGGCGGTGGCTGTGTGGGTGCTGCTGGGCCCAGGGCTGGCACTGGTGGCCCGACTTGGTGGTGCTCGCCGTCCCTCTGTAATCCGTGCCCGAGCCGTTGTAGCACTGATGGTCTGTGAGAGAGGATGAGTGAGGAGGCCCACAAAGTCACAGGACGCAGCCCTCCTCCCGGGGGACAGACAGCACCTTCTTTCAACTATCCCGGAAAGGAACAGCAAAACCACCTGGCCTGCAGGTCCCCAGTTTGGCATTTCCAAAAGACCAAAGGACTTGCCATAACGTCCAAGAAAAGCAGCATTAAAAAGAGTGGTAACACAGCCCCAAGTCCACCAATTACATTGGCGGGTGCACCAGAGATGGACACGGGCAAGACAGCCCACCCATCGGAAGCCATTCTGTGGCCCTGATACCCCTTTGGACCCACCAGGCGCCCCCATTCCACCACGAGAATGTCAGCCCCCAACCTCAGGTTCACTCGCACTGGAAGCAAAACCAAACTGTGCGGGAGGGAAGGGAAGCTCCCAGGCCTGGCCCACAGCCCCGTGAGGACACAGCTCAGCCCCGTGTGAGCAGAGCCCCGCACTCACTGCACCACCCAGGGGACACCCGGGGCCTCTCTGAGCCACAGCTGGGCTGTGGGTCTGTGGACCACTGGCTCCACAGTGCTTGCTCTGTGCAGGTACGATTCTAAGAACTCTCCAAATAGTAACTCAGTTAATCCCCATTCCAGTTCCTGGGGTCAGTGGTTACATCTCCGTGTAATAGGAGGATGTGGGTATTTGAGCAGCTGGCCCGAGGTGCCATGGGGCCAGCCCTGCAGCAGGATTTGGATGGTACCCTGGGTCTGGACACCAGGTGAGGGCCCAGCCACCCTCCTGGAAACCCAGCCCAGCCAAGGCAGTGATTACTTCTCCAGCCTGGGAGAGGGGTGATCTCTTCTTGGTCGCCCCCTTCAAGGAGAGCCACCACCCGGACTCAGTGAGTGCTGAGAGGTGCCTGTGGATCAAGGCAGGCTTGGAGGCCAGCCCTGCGTCCCCTAAAGGTCCTCACAGCCTTGGCAGCAGGCACGGAGAGGACTCCCACCTTAAAGAAGCAAGCCTGGTGTCCATGGGACAGAGTGACTTACTCGGGTCCCCCAGACAGGCGGGCCCGAGTGGGCTGTCTGCCTGGAGCTGGCTGGCTGCCCTCCTGGCGTGAGGGCCGGGTCTGGGGGCTTCCCCCGACAGAACGCGGTCCCGGGGCTCTAAGAGGCAGGCCCCCCGGTCCCCCCGGGGCGCGCGCGCGCGCGCGCGCGGACTCACAGCGGCCCAGCCTCTCGGCCGGGATGCCGATGCGCATGCAGTTGGCGGCGTCCGGGCTCTCGGGCAGGGGCAGCGCCTCGCACTTGGGCAGCTGCAGCCGCATGAGGATGAGCGGGTTGGAGCGCGCGATGGTGTACTCCTGGCGGCACAGGTCGCTCTCCAGCACCTCGCACTCGTCCCGGCACAGCTCGCGCGGCTTGGGCGCCTGGGAGCGCGCGTCGCACAGCGGGAACACGAAGTGGCAGAAGGACGGGATGGCGAACTGCGAACACTGGTCCGACAGGTGCGTGGACGTGCCGATCATGGTGAAGGCGGCTGCGGAGGCGGCGAGGCCAGCGTTAGGACGGGGGGCGTCCCGCTGCCGGCAACCCCTGCCCGGCGCCCGTGGCCCCGTCTCCCCTCGTGCCCCCCGGCCCCAGCGACGCCCCTGGGCCCGTCTCCCGCCCAGGCCCCCCGCCCTGCCCGCATCCCTGCCCCCATTTCCCATCCGTGCCCCGCTCCCCCTCCACCGTGATTTGCACCAGACACGAAGGCCCCAGCCCTAGAGCTTCACTTACAAACGTCAAAAGCGAAACAAGAAAGAAGTGAAGCAAAGCCCCACATCTCATCCAGCCGGACGCTACGTCCACGTCAGGAAGGTCCTGCTATCAGACCCAAGGCCACTTCCTAAGGGCCTGCTGTGAACTGGGGGAGGTGAAGCCGCGGGCTGAGAGGCTTCTAGGAGAGACTGGAGAAGAGGCACAAAGGCCCTGGTCTCCCGGACATCCCGGGACCTGGGAGCAGAGAGGCGGCCTGGCCTGCGAGCGGATGCCCCCGGGGACGCAGATAATGTGCCAGGAAGATGGACCATCAGCCCTGTGACATGCAGCCCTGGGGGGAGGTGGCTGCGCCGAAAGAGCCTCCCCTGGCGGAGTCTGGGGAGAGCCGAGGAACGGCAGGAGGAGGCTCGAGGCGGGGAGAAGGGCGGGGTCACGCGGCGGGGGCGTGGGGAAGCTTGGCGTAAGGCTGCGGGAACGCTGGAGCCCAGGCCAGTGGGCTTGCTTTTTAGGGGCAAGACGTCATAGGACGCTTGATGGGGGGAACCGGACAGCTGACTAGAGAAAGGAAGGGGGTGGGAGCTGCAGGGACCAGGTCTGGGCAGGTGAGCGGGAGCCGAGCTGCCAGTGGCAGGAGGGAAGGTGGTCACTCCAGGGCGCTCCTCCTTGCTGTGACGGTCAGGGCTCCAAGGAAGGCATCCGCCGTCCGGCGCCCAAGCCAGAAGGCCCACCCAATGTAATGTGTGAACGAGCTGCGTATAACGATCTGACCTCGGGCAGCTAGAGATAGAGGGGGCCCCGTGGCCTGCACACTCTGCTGAGCGGGGGTAGGAAACCCTGAGAGGTTGGAATTTAAGTCCCTGGGGCGCTCCAGCTCCGCCCGGGACTTGTGGCGCCATGCCCAGCATGGCCAGCAGGTGGCGCTGCTGGCGCCCATTTCCCCCAAGGGACCCACCAGGTGGGTGGGGTTGGATGAGCCGGCCTGGGAGCGCAGGTCCGGCCCTGCCCCGTCCTTTACTACCGGACAGTCAGTCACCCGGTCCTTTCTGGGCCTGGGTCTTTATCTGTCAAGTGACCACGCTTTTTATGGAGCGTGTATCTCCTGAGCTGTCTTCCCTTCTGAGTGAGACGGACCGCACTTTGTCCATGGAGTGTGCCTCTCTCTAAATAAATTTGCTCTCACTTTAAAATTTAAAAAGTTAAAAATTAATAAAACAGTAAAATAAAACTGAGAAACGGAGAGGTGAGAGGTTAAGATCTCTGGGGTTGAAGAAGCAGGTCTGAACCCAGCTCAGTCCCATCAGGTGGCTCTGGCGACTGACCATCCGGAGGTCTTGACCTTCGCCCCCAGGCAGGGAAAGAGCTGAGAAAGCCAAACATGGTGTTCCTTTCGGGGTATAAACGGGCAGGATGTCACGACTGACCCTTTTAAGATTTCCCCCCCTCCCATCCCCGAACCCATCAGGTGAGAGCTTATTTCTGAAGGGTGGTTCTAGGCACCAGCTCGTGTTCTTGCTTTTGTCCACACCCTGCACGTCACGCTGAGGGCTGCTGGGGCCCATCCCCTGGGGAGCTCCCCTGGAACCAGTCCTGGCAAGCACGCTCTCCAAACAGACCATCTCCACGGCCAACGCACAAGTCAGTCAGTCCAGAGCAACCTCACCTTTGTTTTTTTCAAAAAACCCCCACACATCTAGCAACTCCTCCTTCTAAACTTCTATCTAAAAACCGCTGCAAAATGAGTCCGCTTAGCTATCCGAGCTGCTAATCCTTTAAACAATTCCTGAAGAAGTCACCGAGGGACAGTCGTGGGTCTTCCATCAGTGTTTGCCAATTAGCGGGATGTGCAATTAGTTCTGGAGTCTGCGGCCAGCATTTTAAAAGATGATTAGAACAGAACAGAGGAGGTCAGGGCACACGGTTCGCATTAAGGCCATAACCAACTTCTGTCCTCAGTGAAATGAAACTGAAGAGGAACACTCAGAGAGCCCTGCCTTTGTTAAGGGTGCATGTTGTTTCCCATAACCCATCTCAGAGCTATGAAATAAATGCATATGTACACTTGGTCACGTGTAAAGGACACTTTTGACTGTGTGTTGAGGTCAGAAAGGTCTGAGAAGTTCTGCTTTAAATGGAATCAAAAGCTTTTCCAGTGAGAGGTGCTGACATTTTCAAGACATTCTCCCCTTAGACCAAAACGGAGACTTCCAGGATCTGCAGGAACCGTTACTGCCTTTCTGTTTGTCACTGGACACCTGGCCGTGTCCTCAGGGGGTCTGTAACCACGGGCCAGGTGGCCGCTCTGTGACCTTGACCTTAGGCCTTCCAGACTGAGGGGAAAAGACAAAGCCAGGCTTGCCCTGAGCTTGGAAGGACATTCAGCGGCACCTGAGGGTCTACCTGGGATCCTCCTTTGTGCCCTTACCAGGCAAGCCTCTGTGAACCCCACCAGAGCCTCTGGGGAGCCCCGCACCAGAGGTTGGCTGGGGCCAGAGCCACGTGCAGAGAACCTAGCTAAGCAGCGTCACCTGTCACCTTCACAAGACCCTGTTCCTCAGAGAGCCTGGAGAGAAGAAGGGTGTGCTTGTGGGGAGAGCAGAGACAGGAGGAGGGGGACTTCGGGGGCCCTGGTCTAGTGCACTTTCTCACTTCTCACTCAAGGGGTTTGCCCCCAGGAAGTCCTTGACGTCGGTGTGAGGACTACCTGCCACCCAGAGATGCTAACTGCTACAGAGGCGGGCACCGGGCAGTTCCACCCCTCCGCGCTCTGCTCCCTTCCTCACACGGCAGGCAGGCGCCTGAAGACCTGACCATTCCTGGAAGCAAAGGGCCGACAGGGCTCTGAGTTCACTGCACTGTCCCCGGGCGCAGCACATGGCCTGGAACCTCTCCTCACAACAGCTAAAATCAGGCCCGGGTACCCCCCAACCACGCGCAACTCCGAGAGGGCGCAGAGTCAGGAAAGGCACAGCCGAGAGTGAACGTCGCGGGCGCCGGGCTGCCTGCCTCAGGGTGGCGGTCCTGGAACAGGAGGCCCTGGCCACATGGTGAGGACAAGACAACACAGGGCTTCCGACCCACGAGGGTGGCCTGATTCAGTGTGTAAGCACATTCTGAGCGGACTGCGCTTGCCAATTTGAACAGACAAGTGGGAACATTTTAGAATGAACCACGATGGTAATTGCAACTGTTTCTGAAAAAAAAAAAAAAAAAAACCTCTGACTTTCTACTGCAGGAGGCAGGGAACAGGGGACTCACCACCCGAGGTCATAACCGACAAGACACATAAGAGGGACCAGAAACACACGTGAGTGACAGGCAGCCGCACGCATGCGCCTTGTCTCAGCACAAGGGTCTGCGCCCCTACCTGTGATGCGGTTTTCAATCTCACCCTGCATCTGCAGGGAGTCCACGTAAATGGTCCGGTTCCCAATGAAGCGGGCACAGGCGATCCCCCGGTAAGGCTGGCAGAATCCATCCTCGTGGTAGTCATCCCTGGCGAACACACAGTCTGTCAGCACACCGGAAGGTCTCACGTATCCCCGATGGCTTTCTTTTTCTCTTTTAAAATTGGTCCCTTGGTATTTATCCAAATGAACTGAAAACTTCCGTCCACACCAAAACCTGCACATGAATGCTTATAGCAGCTTTTAGTCATAATTGCCAAAACTTGGAAGCAACCAAAATGTCCACAGGTGAATGGAGAAACCATGGTACCTCCAGACAATGGAATATTAGTCATCACTAAGAGGGAGTGAGCTCTCAAACCATGAAAGGACATGGAGGAACTTAAATGCACATTATTAAGTGAAGGGAGTCAGTCTGAAAAGGCTGCATGCTGTTTGAGCCCAACTCTATGGCATCCTGGAAAAGGCAAAATTATGAAGACAGTAAACAGATCGGTGAATGCCAAGGGGTGGTAAATAGGAGAAGAGGGGTTTTCAGGGCAGTGAAACCATTCTGTATGGTACTATAATGGTGGGTGCATGGCATGATACATTTGTGCAAACTCACAGAGTGTGTTAACGCCAAGAGTGAGCCCCAAGGTGAACTTCACTTCAGCTACTATTAACACATCAGCGATGGCTCATGGACGGCAACAAATGCACCACACTGACGCAAGAGGTTGCCGATGGGGACAGCTGTGTGCGTGTGTGCAGATGCGGGCATGTGGAGGGCTGCAGGTGAGCGCTCCAAGAACACCCTGTACTTTCTGTTCAGTTTTTCTGTAAACCTAAAATTGCTCTGCAATGTAAAATCCGTAAACTTAAAAAAAAAAAAAATTCCAGCGTCTTTAAGAAGAGAGGGAGGATGGAAGCAAGGAAGGGGAATTGAGTATGAAAAATGGATTATAAAGGTGACGTGCACACATGGGTGGCTACGTGCTCGTGCGTACGTTCAAAGACACACAGAACACCAATGACTAACACGTTTCATCTTAGCCTGACACCGCCATTCACTTCTGTTGTTTGCAAGCAGGCCTTCTACGAAAATGATGATCATCCAGAAACCGTATTTTACCGTTAAAACAGTGGGAGAGAATTCTTTGAAACGGAGAAGAGCAGCGGAGGGGGTGCCGAAAAGTCGGGCAGGTCCTCAAAGAGCTTGGACAGGGAGCTGCGTCTATTACACAACAGAGGTGTGGCCTCGTCACTGCCACGGAGCACAGACCACGTGCAGAAGTACGGGGCACGGAGAGGGAGACGCACAAAGGCACAGCCCCGCCTCAGCCCTGCAGTCGGACCTTCCCCGCCGGCAGGGGACAGCCTGCTTGATTATTTTCAGTAAAACCTGTTGGTCCTGCCTTCAGCCAATGAGATCAGTCAACCTAAGCGCCCCGATGCTTTTTAAAGGATGCTCCAAGGAGACAGTAAAAGCGGACTGTGGTGCATGTAACAGGGCTGCTGTCAGCTGGGGAGCACAGGAGAGGGGGCCTGGCGCCCCCAGGACAAGCTTCAGCAAGTGCCTTGGGCCTGTAATTAAGTTGCTTGTTTTCTAACAAATCTGCAATCTGCCATAAGCCTAACGCTTGTCATCCACCCTACGCTGATCTAGACCATCCCCAAACGAAAGCTAGGCTGCGTCCAATCTGACCAAAGGGCCTTACGGATCCCTATGTCAGCTTTCTCCCCAGTGTCAAAGCTGGACGCTGGTTAACAGTGGAGACAAAGGGGCTGGCAGGACACCAGCCGCCCCTGGTTCCCTCCCTCCTCTGCTGCCTTCTAAGACCCTGAAGAAAGCCTCTTTCTCAAAGAAAAGAACCTGGAGCCATAAATAATCGAAATAGGAGAGATGCTGGTGTCAAGGAGAGCCGGATGCCCTTCCTCTCAAGCTCCCCAGCCCCATCATTTCTTTGGGTCAAGGATTCCTTAAATATAGTTTAAATGCGCAAGCACATGTGCTAACAAGACACAGCCAACTCAGCCCTCTCTCACTCTCACTAAAACCAATGTGTACACTTGCCAAATACACAAACACAAGGGCAAGTTGACTCTGTCCCGGTGTGTGAGCCCCACGTCACCACCTGCAGGCTGGGTTGAGGGGGCTCCCCCGCTATTCTAGGAAAGTGGTAAGATGTGTGTGTTCCTGTTAACATCAGCCATGCCTAGGGTAGGAGATTTGATTCAGTAAGTCCCTTCTGTGATCCCACAAGGGTGAGTAATTTCTCTTCTCTGCTTCAAGAGTCAAGAGACACTACATAAAGGAGTTGTGGTACGTATACACAATGGAATACTACTCAGCCCTAAAAAAGAATAAAATAATGCCATTTGCAGCAACATAAATGGACCTGGAGATTGTCGTTCTAAGTGAAGTAAGTCAGAAAGATAAAGAAAAATACCATATGAGATCGCTCATATATGGAATCTTAAAAAAAAGACACAAGTGAACTTATTTACAGATCAGAAACAGACTCACAGACATAGAGAACAAACTTATGGTTACCAGGGGGGTAACGGGGTGGGAAGGGATAAATTGGGAGTTCAAGATTTGCAGATACTAACTACTATATATAAAAATAGATGAACAGCAAGTTTCTACTATGTAGCACAGGGAACTATATTCAGTATCTTGTAGTCACCTATAATAAAAAGAATATGAAAAGGAATGTATGTGTGTATATGTATGACTGAAACACGATGCTGTACACCAGAGATTGACACAATATGGTAAACTGACTATACTTCAATAAAATAATATAAAAATAAAAAGAGTCAAAGGATAGAAAGCCTGGTCCCTCCCTGTGGGTTTCTCCCTGGCCACCGGCCAGGTGCCCTCAGGATGGGGGAATCAACAAGGGTGCAGGGAAGACACACTGAGAAGGGGCTTAAGGCCATCATGTCTCATCCACAGCTTACTCGTCCCAGCGGGCTTCCCATCTGAATTTTAGAGAATGTCCAGAAACGCAAACAGAATTGGCCGGACAATGGCATCCTTCGGGCTTCTGAATTTTGAGAAAACAAGTGGAAATTACTTCTCCGTTTCAAACAAAATTATGCTTCACCTTCACCCAGATTCGTCTGGGACCCCTGAAGAACAGCAGAGCTGGAGAAAGTCTGCGAAGCTGGTCATTCAGAGACCAAAGGAAACTGCTGAGACAGAAGCCGCCTGCTGTAAAACCCCTTAAAACACACGAGTGAAACAAGCACGCTCACCGAGTCGCAGAAGGTCGATGTTACAGAAACTCAGTTTTGGAAAGCTCCTCCCTTCCCAGGGCTGCCCGGCATTAGTAACCCAGAGGAAGGAGGAACGTGCACACCCACAAGTTCATGGTCGAGGAAAGGGGGAGGGAGAAGTAACCACAATAGTGGGTTAAAAAAAAGCAACAGGAAAGGAGAGGGAGATTGAGAGGAAACTGAAGAAGGAGCCATGGCGCTGTGATGGAAAGGGCTTCTCCACAAACGGCTGAGAGGATGCGGGTCTGCTCAGCACCTTCCCTCAACGGTACGTGCTACAGTTTGAAGAAAAGCTTAGAAAAAGTCCTTGATATATACATATATGTAACGAATAAGCTTTAAAGGAAAGTTGGCTCCTTTGAGGTTGAAAAGTAATCAGGGTCAAAATTCATGTGAGGTGTAAGAAGGTAACTTTTCCCCCAGTTTTTTGTTAAAAGCGGTTAAACCAGTTTCACAGTTGCTGGTTCTTATCACGCCTGTAATAAACAGGCTTCCTGCCTGAGTGACACAGAGGAAGAAACATCTTCAACAAAAACTGACACTAAACGCCATAAGCTTCAGGTGATCTGCCAGTAATCTAACAAGACTTATCAAAATTCAATATTCCTGTTCATCCAAAGACAGCACTAAGAAAATAAAAAAAAAAAGGCAAGCCACAGGATGGAACAAAACATTCTGTATCTCTCTCGCAAAGGAATTATACACAGAATATACAAAGAGCTCCCATAACTCAATAGGAAAACAAACAACACAGTAAAAATTGGACAAAAGGCCAGATACGTCACAAAAAAATGTGTCCTTAGAAGATGGTCCCGTTTTTAGTGATTGAGGAAACGTAATTAAAGCATCAGGAATCATCATGACACAACGATGGAGAGTGGCTACAATTAAGTGACTGACGACATCAGATGTCGGATGTGGAGCAGCTGGAACTCTCCCACGGTGCTGGGGGCAGTGTGTGACGGAAAGACCACTCTGGGAATGAGTGTGGCAATTTCTTACAGTTCTACATCCAGGCACCATCTGACCGGGCAATCTCACACCTAAGATTTACCCTAGAAGAACGGAAACATGTTCCCCCAAATAGCTGAGCGCAAATGTTCACAGCAGCTTATTTATAACTGCCCCAAAGAGGAAGCCTGAATGCCCATCGACAGGTGAATGAACACACTGAAGTATCTTCACACAACAGAGTATTTGTTATCAATTAAAAGGGCAAAACCACAGGCATTGTCTTTCAGATATTAGATTTTGTGAAAGAAGCCAGACATAAGCGTCTCCCAGGAGAACGCAAGCAGCACGGGGAAGGAATTTTGGGGTGTTTGTCTGTTTCATTCATTGTTGAAGCCCTGACACCTTGAACAGAGCCGGACACATAGTGGGCCCTCAAGATCCGTGTGTTAAATGAATAAATGAATGGACGATTTCCTTGAAAATCAGATTTCATACTTTCTTTCTCTCTGCTTCTGAGATGAAACACTCCTGGCATCCAATTATACTGATGTTCTACGAGATGTGGCAAAAATGGGCACTTGGTCCATCTGAACACACCCAGCAGCAATGCTCATGGCATAAAAACTCAAGTCAGCAGAACCTTTAAGAAACGCTGGCTTTTGCAATGGCCATTTCTAAGGCTGGGATCACACGAGTTGCCCAGGGACAGAGACACAGGGTCTCCAGCGTTAACAGTTCACGAGCAAGTAAACGCTGCCTTGTCTACCATGCTCGGGGGGGCAGTTCCTCTCACATCAACCTTGGAAGACTGGTGACCTTGGGTAAATCTAGAGATCGGGGTGTGGAAAGCTCTCATCCATGCATGTTGGGGCATAAGAGCTAACACATGGGCTCAAATTAGAACAAAAAGACGTAGTGGGCACAACATGGTAAAATGATCATAAATCAATAAAAAATGTTAAAAAAAAAAAAAAAAGCCATAGTGGGCGCATGGAATGTGTTACTGCGTATTTCTCCTGCTTCCACCTCAGCTTGATCAGGCTGGTGCTTTAATGCATTTAACATCAGATGCTAACTGCTGGCCTTCTGTCTGAGTGAGTCAACTTTTACCAGCTTGTTGGGAAGGCAGCTTGATTTCTCCTGAAGTCATTTTTAATTACTGGCTTCTCAGTTGGCAGTTTCAGTTTTGTTTTGTCTTTTTAAATAGTGCTATTTCCCTGTAATTAGAATAAAGTTTGCACCAGTCTTAGGATGACCCCCCCCTCCAGCAGCAATGGAAGGGGTTTGAGGCAGAAGGAGGCTGAGTTCCATTGAGACACACACCATGTGAGGTGCCCGTGAGTCATCCGCCCAGAGACGGGCTGAAACGCGGGGGCCTGGGGATGGGGAGATAAGGCAGACTTAGAAGCAGAGACTGCAGGGTCATGAGTATATGGGTGGGGAATGGCTGAAGCCTTGGAATTATCTGCAGCTTGTGAAGCCAGAAATAAGAGAGGCTCAGGACATGGCCTCAAGGCAGGTGATTTCCCAGAGGCCAATAATTAACATCACTTTTAATTGTCCAAAAAAACAACACACTTTCCTTTAAGCAGACGTTTTTGCTGAAGCACACGGTGCGTGTACGCACTTGTGGGCCACCGGGGTGGCCCAAGCCAACACAGGAGACACGGAAGCCCCCATGCGCAGGCTTCAGGGAGCATCCCCCTGCCCTGCAGACCCACCTCCCCAGTGGCTACCCCACCAGGGGAGGTATGCATCCATCATCGTGAAAATAAACCACTTTTTAAAAAAGCAGATATAAATGAAACCCATACATGAAGTCTGAGACACATAGCCTCCTGTTAATCCCCTCGCATTACCAAAACTGCTACCTGGGTAAGCTATAATAACCCTGTCTTTGAACTTCTCTCTGTGGAGAAACAGCCTGTTCTTAAAGCTTTTGTTCTGCATATACACACCCTCCTCGCCCCTCCCTTCAAATGGATAGAAGGGAAAACAATGTTTAAATGGTAATAAATCCCTGAACTTCTGAGGATCGCCACCCCCGCCTCCCTCAACACACACACAGCGATGACCACCACACTGCCGGGGGCCAGGTGTGTGGGCACGTCGGGGCAGCGGGCAGGGGATGAGAGCGTGAGCCCGGAGTGGGCGAGTCACCCAGCCAACCCCGTTCAGGGTTCAAACCCGACAGCAGCGTGTCCGGCACTGACGCGCTGGACACGGGGATCAGCCGGGGCTGTAGCATCACTCACTGGTTCAAGCCTCCGTCTGCAGGGACAGGAGACGCCGCTGGACCAATAGTGAAAGCTGCTCTGCGCTTTCTCAGGAACCGGCCCGAGAGAGGCGCCGCGGCGCTGGGTAAGCGGGGCGTATTCCAGGGCCGACTTGTGGATGCTTCTGTGTTAGCCCTAAGCCCGATTTTCCCTTTCTTGTCTTTGTTTTGGTTAACTTCCAAAGATACCGCAAAGGAGGTGGAGGTTAGTCAATTGAAACACAGTCACCGTCAATGCGGAGGAAAAATTATGGCCGCAGAAAGACAACTGTCAAGGGTCTGGGGCCTTAGACTACAAAGTAACCAAACAAAGACGATCAGCTGCCAACACAGAGTCAGTAGATCAATTCAGCAGCATATTAAAAGAATATCTCATTCCTCAAAAGACTAAAAACAGACTTACCCTATGACCCAGCAATCCCACTTTTAGACATATATCCAGAAGGAACCCTAACTCAAAGAGACACCTGCACCCCAATGTTCACAGCAGCACTATTTACAATAGCCAAGACATGGAAACAACCTAAATGTCCATTGACAGATGACTGGATAAAGAAGTTGTGGCATATTTATACAATGGAACACTACTCAGCTATAAAAAATGACAACATAATGCCATTTGCAGCAACATAGATGTCCCTGGAGAATGTCATTCCACATAAAATAAGCCAGAAAGAGAAAGAAAAATACCATATGCCATGAGTATATGAGTGGGGAATATCATATGTGGAATCTAAAAAAAAAAAAAAAAAGACAAATGAACTTATATATAAAACAAAAACAGACTCACAGACATAGAATACAGACTTGTGGTTGCCAGGGGGAGGTGGGTAGGAAGGGATAAACTGAGAGTTTGAAATTTGCAGATACTGACTGGTATATATAAAATAGATAAACACGGGGAAATATATTCGATATCTTGTAGTAGCTCATGGTGAAAAAGAATATGAAAATGAATATATGCATGTTCATGAATGAAGAATCGTGCTGCACACCAGAAATTGACACAACATTGTAAACTAATTATAACTCAATAAAAATAAATTAATAAATAAAGGTAATTTTGACCAAAAAAAAAGACTATCTCACCCTGACCGAGCAGATATCAGTCTAGAACTATAAAGTTACTCAATGTTAGGAACTCTATTATACAAAATAATATTAATATGTTGAAAGAAAAAAAAAGCTACATGATCACCTTTATAGCTGAAAAAGTAACTGTAAAAAATCAAACTTCTATGCAATTCCAACAAAAATATAAACTGACAAAATTCATATGGGAGAGGAAACGAGAAAAGTCAAGTTAACTTGGAAAAAAACAGCATAGCAGTAAAGTAGCTGTATTAGCCAGCTCAAGTTGCTGTAACAAACACCATAAACTGGGGGGCTTAACCAATAGACATTGACTTCTCACAGTTCTGAAGACTGAGAAGTTCAACATCAAAGTGCCAGCCCATTTAGTTCCTAGCTTTCAGATGGCCACCTTCTTGCTGTGTCCCCACGTGCCAGACAGAAGACACAGAGATTTCTACTGTCTCTTCCTCCTCTTATAAGGACACCAGGCCTATCAGGTCAGGGCCCCACACTTATGACCTCATTTAACCTTAATTACCTCCTTAAAGGCCCTATCTCTAACACAGTCAGGTGGAGGAGAGTTAAGGCCTCAAAATCTGAATTTGGGAAGGAGGGAGACACAATTAATACACAGCAATAAGAGAATATTTCTCTACATATATAGCAAGACATATTATAAAGCTTACTGTTAGAATACTGTGGTATTTATTCTGGGTACAGAAGCTACTAGAACAAAATAGAGAGCTTAGAAGCAGATCCACATGTATGGAAATTTCACAGATGACAGACATGACATTAAATTGAATGATGACAGATGGGGCTATTCATTAGATGGTGCCAGGGTACTAGGCCATTGATATAGAAAAATATCACAGGAGAACCCTAGCTTATGCCAGCATGAAAATAAATTCAAGATGGCGTAAAAAGTATGTAAAAATTACATCCAGAATATATTTTAAAACTCTTGAAACTCAATCAGAAAAAGATGAGTATCCTAATGAAAAATGCACAAAATACAGTGGCTTTGTGAATAATGAGCTGTAGAGAGAATTTTCTGCAAGTCTGCAGTCATCACATTTTCATCAACCAATCAATACTTAACCTTGTCTCATGTGTGTTTCTGTCTAAAGACGTCTTATTTCATGTGGGTTGATGACGCATTAGTAATGAGCTCATGGCCAGCAGCACAGTAACTCATGCCTGAATGACGCTTAGCTAATGAATGTCTCCTGTAAGGCACATCCAGCCTTCTGGTGCTTAGGAACACAAGACAGCGCTTCAGCACTGTGCGTGGGACCATTCTAAACAGCAGTGTCACCAACAAAGAGCACAAAGTGTAAGCAGACCAAGAAAAGGACTCATGCGCAGCAGGAGAGCTGAAACAAGACGGCAGACCTCAGCTGGGAATGTGTGCACTGGGCAACTCAGAAACATTCACTGCTCTGCATGCATCCAGCAGTGACCAAGAAAGCATCCTGAGTACTGATTTTGGAGCTACAAAGAAGTTTTAGCAAGTAAGAAAATACGCAAGTAGTAAACCTACAAATAAACAGAGACTACATATGAACTAGCAATCCAGTGGTTATTAAACCAACACGGATTATGTTCAACTGCATTATTGACTCGTGAAATCTAATGTAAAATTAGTATAAATTACTATTAACTCCCAAGGCGTTGGCAAAACTTTGAATTCTGAGTAATACCACGGCTGGAAAACATGGAGAAATAAGAACTTGTGCTTTGCTGGTGGGATGTGAAGTCCTTTGTCACTCTGAAGGGCAATCTGGCCACACCTGGGAGAGGTGGGAGGTGCACACCTGCAGTTTCACTCCCAGATGTCTATTGCTGGAGGACTCCTGCCCACAGGGACCAGGAGACTTGGACAGATGCTCACATAAGATGGTCTGCATCACTGAATACAACTAACCTTCACTCAGTAGACACGTGGATGATTAAAGTGAGACTGGCTCACAGAATGGAATTCTGTTTATTTATTAAAATGAATTTAGCCTACGTGGACCAACCTGGACTTCAAGATTAGGAAACAATCCTCAGCCACCTCCAAAAAGTGGACTCAGATGCTATTTACATGAGACCTACATAAACCAGAACACAAAATGGTTGGGAAAGTGGGACAGGAATAGCAAAAGAGGTTCCCAGCAAATGTGGGAATGGACAGGCTGGGAGTCGGCAATCTGCAGATACTGACAGGTATGTATAAAACAGAGAAACAAGATTGTACTGTATAGCACAGGGAAATATATTCAAGATCTTGTGGTAGCTCACAGAGAAAAAGAATGTGACGATGAATGTACGTATGTTCATGTATAACTGAAAAACTGTGCTCTACACTGGGAATTGACACAGCATTGTAAACTGACTATAACTCAATAAAATAAAATTTAAAAAAAAAGAAAGCAGGTGGACCAATATTATCACTAGGCAAAATCAAATTCAAGACGAAAAGCATTAAAGGAGTCTTAAAAACAAAACAACAAAAACAACACAGCTTCAAAGTTGTAGGTATTTAAGAACATGCATATAAAATTTAAAAACAGAAAACTGATAGAAATTGGCCAATCCAGAAAGAGAATGGATGACTTTCACATATTTTCAGGTATTTGTAACCAATGTGAACAAAAAACACAGACACTTTTAATGACACAATTAACATATGTGATTTAACATATAAATTGAGATGTCGTATACAGGCCACCATCAGAGCACTTATTTTCTGTAACAACAGGAAATATTCATTCCCCCAAATGTACCATATCTAATTGGCCACAGAGAAAATCTCAACCAATTACCAAATGTAAAACACATCCCAAATTCACTGACAACAATGCAACAAAAATCAGAAAATAACAAACAATAAAAGCTTATGTGCCTGGAGGGGGAAAAGATGCAGCCAAAATCGTATCCAGAGGTGACTTCATTGTCTTAAACGTATTTGTGTGAAAATTTAAGACGACTGATAAAAATTGCTTCTTCAAGAACCACTACGTACCCACCAGCACAGTGCAACCCAGAAAGACCAACCAGAGCAAATGTCGATGAACAACGCAGCACCCAGCACTCTCCTGTCTGCCAGCGGGAGTGAAAGGTGGTACAACCCCCTTAGGACAAGGTCAGCACACACAGAGCCGATAAGCCAGCGCTTTGTCGCTAGGTATTTACTTAACAGAAACAAAAATGTATGTCCACGAAAGACTTGAATGAGACTCTCCAGAGCAGCTGATTCATAACTGTCAAAAGACGCCATCTGCTTCGGTATCCCATCAGCGGGAAAGCGGATACCTCAACTGATCCAGTCCCACAGTGGAACCCTACTAGGCAAGATACGTGGACAACACGGATGCCTCTGGAGAGCATCATGTCAAGCGAAGGAGGTCAGGCGTAAGTGGCCGTATGCTCTAGGACTTCATACCTATGAAGTTCTAAAACACTACGGAACACTAACCCGTGGTAGGAAAAAATCAGAACAGTGGTTGCCTGGGGAGGAGGGGAAGTGCCCAGGAAGCCTGATGGAAGTTTCCAGAGTGAGAGGAGCGTTCTGTTCCCAGAGAAGCATTTAGATGCCAGACGTTTTTGCGTTTGCTGGACTTCATTAGTGGAATACTTAAGATCTGTGCATTTCATTGTACGTAAGTTTTAACAGAAAGAAGAAAAGAATAGTGAAGCACACAGACACTGAACTCTTGTTAATGATGTCCATAATATTTCCAGACGACGTCATGTTCCATAATGATATGCAGACTATGTCAGGATTAGTGTGCCAACACCTGCAACTTACTGTGAAATGAATCAGAAAAATAAGACGGGCTGATGAACGGAGACGGATGGAAAGACAGAGGAGCAAAGTACAATGTAAAGGAAGAGTCTCGTGGGCAGGGATGCGGATGGGACGTCCACTCTAAAATTCTTTCTGCTCTTCCACGTGTTTGAAATTTTCATAATAAAACGTTAGGGGGAGAAAAGAATACCTTAAAACACAAGGACAGTGGTCCTTGATAGGACAATTCGATTTAGGTATCAATTTTCGCCAAATTGATCAAAAAATTCATTGGACTTCTTAGTCAAAACACCATCAGAATTTTTCAAGGGGATCAGTGTGCTCTTTAACAAGATACAATATGAAAACCCATATCATTACTGGTAGTTACTGACCAATGACAGAAAAATCTTAATTTCTACATGATTAAGAAACGATATAATTATTAAAAAATCATTAAGAAACAGAAATTGACACAACACTGTAAACTGACTATATTTCAGTAAAATAAAATAATTTTTGTAAAAGAAACAACGTAAGAGTCATGAGCAAAGACAATAAAGTCCCAGCTGACGAAGAGGAACCATCGGCCAAGAAGCACCCATCACGGGGCAAACCCTTCTGGTGACGGGGAAGGAAGAACAACGCCGATGGTAACAGTTTTCCGCCTTCAGAGCAGCAGAAACGACCAGATCTGGAGCTCATCTTGGAAGATAAGGAGAAACGGGTCCTCATGCTGCGGCAGGGAACTGACCGGCGCGCACACCCCTGACAGGGGCCCTCATGGAAGGCGCATCCTGTATCCCTGTGTTCTATGCTTCAGAATCTCCCCTGGGGAAGCTGCCCACCGGTCTCGGGACACCAACAGGGTGGACGTGGGAAACAACAGAAATTCCACCAGACAGAGAGACTGAGAACGACCGTCAGGGAAATTGAAAATACCCTGCAATCTGTTAGTTAAACATGTCAGATACAACAGAATTTATGTAAAAAAGTGAATAAAGGTGAGGTGCTGTGTCTCTCTGGGTGCACATGTGTACTGAATGCAGAGAACGGCCCTGGCCCGGCACGCCCACGAGATGAGGGAGCCATCCCAGGGGCGCAGGCGGGTGAGTCTTCACTTGCCCAGGACTGCCCGAGTTATTTACAGGATTGCGTTGATCTGATCCGTAATTTAAAATGAGAAGAAAATAAATGTAAAAATATTTTTAAATTTTTATATAAAATTTAAGTCTGTAAGTATATTCCATATTTATTCAACAAATCGCATTATAATTACATATAAATTATGTGCGTGTTTTAAACATATGTTCATAGTATATAACATTTATATAAATTATATATAAATAGACTACGTAAGATATAAATATAAAGGGAAATAGAATAAGAATTCAACTTTCGAAATAACTTATCTTTTCCAAGCCTTCCTAGATGTGCCCTTGATACAAAATTTTCTTCCCTCACTCTGTGAATGATTATTAAGGAGAAATGCTTTGGCACTACCGCTCAGCCCAGAATGTTCTAAAAAAAAAAATCTGTCTTCCGCAAGTGGCACCTGCTGTAATGAGCTAAGAGGGGTCCCTGGCCGCCCCTCACCCCAATGGCCAGTGTTTGCAAGGCGGCAGGGGGACACAAATAAGCGCTTGGCTAACAGACACAGCGTCTGGGCAACTGCTCAGAACCCTCGGGGGTGAAGCCACGGCTCTCCGATGTGCTTGCGCAGGGAATGAGGAATCCAAGAGCCGCTGCTAAGCTCAGGGACTGGGAGGAGTGATTCTCCTGCACATGGTGACATGACGGGTGAGGTCCAGAGGAGCAAAGACCTGGCACCAGAAACAGAAATGAGAGGCCCGAGTTCACAGCCAGAACGTGCCCACGGCTCAGTGAAGACCCGGGAACAGGCTCTGAGCCTCAGTCTCCACGTCTCTGCAGTGGGTCTGAGACCCCACCTATGGTGGAGGGGGCCCCGAGGCCTGATGGGCACACATCTCATAGACCACAGCTGGCAGTGCGGTTACGGGTGGTGCTGCCTCCCCGTTTCCAAATGTGCTTGGGACACCAGGGTCCTGGCGGGTCCCCGATCTGTGCGCTTACATGGCCTCCAGCTGCCTGTAAGGTCGCGATCGCTGAAAGGAACTAAAGCAATGTTTGTTTTTACGACATTTGTTCCTAACAGTTTCCCAGCCAAAAGCAAGCACATTGCCATCCTTGTGTGAAGTCCAGCCAACTTCCAGCAAATTCACCAAACAGATGTGTTTGCTGGGTTAAAGCCTGGATTCTTACATAACGGAAGCCCACAGAGATGAGAAAATGGTTTGAGGAAAGCAGATACTTACTGAAAGTTATGATTTGGGCTGTGTGTTGGACCTAAAAGGAAAAAAAAAAAAAAGACAAGTTATTAATACTTAAGGATTTGGAATAAATTTTTTTTTTTCCAATCCAGGCAGTGGTAAAGGCGACCGCAGCCCTGGGTGCTCATTTGTGGTGAGTGTCCTCGGCCTCTGGCTCTACCCAAGATTATATGTCACGGATGGCGAAAACCACCGAGGATGGGAGGGGTGCTCTGTTCATGCAGAAACGTTTGGAGGTATTTTCAGAGCTTTTGCTGTCTTTTCTCTCTCTCTTCTCATCTAAACTTGAGTCACACGATGTGTCGCTAGCTGGTGACAGAATGGCCGGGGCATAGTGGGGACCTCCTCGGAGCTGGGATGACAGGGACATAGTCTGTTTAACTGCTTCACCTGTGACGAGCACGAGGGCACAGAGCTGTCATCAGGCTCTGGCCCCTGCCCTCCCCCTCGGCGGGGCTGGGTTTCTGGGGGCGGGGGGTGCCCGTGTGGGTGGGTCTGGCCGGGCAGTGCGGTGGAAGGAGGGGGAGGGCGGCGACCCCCTGACACGCAGCCAGTCTGGGATTATTTTCTGCACTCCATGTTTACAGACCCCTCCATCTGCGTCTGTTTTCTTTTACGACTAGTAAATGGGTAACAGGTTCAGCCGGGACCCGTGCACAATGGGAAAGGCCTGCGGGAACAAGGGTTTCCCTGGCCTCCTCTCGGCCGGCTTGGGTGTGCGGTTTCCAAAGGCCAGTGACCCTCCTGCTCGGTGGCTGGGGCTTCGGTGAGGCCCGTCCCCACGCACCGAGCCGCACGAACAGGACGCCGGTGGCGGTGATGGTCTTCACCCCGTTGGTGGCCACGCACTGGTAGTAGCCGGTGTCCGTGGTGTCCAGGTCCTGGATGCGCAGCCGGGAGCCGTACTCCGTCTTGCGGATGATGACGCGCCGGGGCTCCTGCACGACCGGCGCGTCGTTCTTCAGCCACCGCACGCTGGGCGGCGGGTTTCCGGCCACCTTGCAGTGCAGGATGGCCGTCTGGCCCTGGACGATGGTGATGTTGTTGACCGGCTCCAGGAAATTCAGATAGTACCCTGCAGAGGGGAACACGGCGAAGAGCCGGCTTCAGGGAGGGCTGGCGGGAACGGCTGCCAGGGGCTCCTCCCAGGAGCCGCTCAGGGCAGGCTCTGCTGTTCTCTGACACAGGTACGGCCCAGACCTGTTATGGGGGGGGGTTATGTTCTAGAATGTTCCTGAGAACACTGAGTGAGCAAACACAGAATCACTGCTCCTGGAGGGGAAACACAGGGTTAGGCTCCTGTGAGCCTCTGATCGCTGCGTTCTCATAGCAGATCCAGTACCTAACTTTGCTTTTCTGTGTTTCTGTTTAAAGACACCTTATGTACTGAGCATTGTTGACTCATTCATGTTGAGCTCACGGCCAGCAGCACGAACACACGCTGTCTCCAGAAGGCACCTCACAGCCTCCTTGTGCTCAGGACACCAGACAGCACTTCAGCACTGGGGGCATTTTTAATGGCAGATGATCCACAAAAAGCACAAAAATGCAAAAAAACAGGGGACCAAACAGACCACAAAAAGGACATGTGTTTACAGTATGAGTGGAGACATCAGGCAGTGGCTCCTCTTTCCAGCTCAGCTGGGAACGTGTGCATGGGGCAATTCCAAATTTTCTCTGCTCTGAGGATGCCTGGGAATGACCACAAGGGTGCCTTGAGGGTTGATTTGGGGGTTACAAATACATTTTAGGTGGTCAGCAAACGTGCAAAGATGGACTCTGCCAGTCAGGAGGATCAACTTTACTTCTCTTTGCAAGCAGTACATCTACGCTAACCTCGCTAATTTAGGATGTAAACTCACGCTCAGGAAGTTCCACCCTCCCTCCCACCACACCATCGAGCACAAAGCCACAATTAGGAAAGTGGAATGGGAAGGCGTGTGACCAGGGACATTGTCAAAAACGACCTGAACAGAACAAAAAGAATCAGGCTGAGTGCTGCTGGGGGCTCCGTCCCACCGCACTCAGGGTACGAGCAGGAAGAAGTCACCCAGAGCTCGTTAGGGGGGAACAAGGCTTAAAAGTCCCTGAAATGCAAAGTAAGTGGGGCTGGAAACGCTGCCCTGGAATGGGGGGTCCCAGTTCACCCATGGGCAGGAGACCTCAGCTGGTGACACAAGCCGTGGGAAACAAGAGGAAGTGAGACAGACAGTGGAGGAGTGGGGGGCGTGTGTGTGTGTGTGTGTGTGTGTGTGTGCAGGTCAGCGGCCGAGGGGCTCCTCTCTATCAAAATAAACATGCACGCTAAAAATTCCATAATACAGAAAAACAAAAACAAAACTCAGGCTGGACAGAAAAGACAAATCACTCATCAGGAGATAAGCTCCCTGCAGACAAAGCTAAGATAATAAAGCCAGCTGAAAAATGACTGTAGATTCACATTCTGAATCTTTTTGGCCTGAGTTCTGGTGGGTCCCTATTCTTTTTTTTTTTTCCTTTCTTTTTTAATGAAGTGAACAATTGAACAGTGGCATTTATCTCTTATGACTGCTTTAATGGGATAAAAAATTACAGGATTTCTAGTGGATCTGGGGGGTAAGTTTCACCGCATGGGGGACGGCTCCCAGCTGTTGGGTGGCAGGAGGTGGGAGGTTGGGAATTTCAAGACGAAGGGACAGTTTTCCTTTCCGAGAGAGAGTAGAGAGGTATCCGTCGAGAGAGGTATCACTAATTATTACTGATTCCGATTTCTGATTATTATGAGCAACATCGTTAGGTTCTATCTTGATTCTCCCCTTGCCAATCCCTTCCTCCAGGATCCGAATTAAGTGATAAAGAGAATTCTTACCAATGACACAAAGCTGGAAGGTAACTGAAATGTCAACGACAAACCTCTGAAAAGAGGCTGAATCAAGCAGGGGGACATTCTGGATGTCCGGGGCCGTTCACTCACCGCACAAGCTCAGCCCGGGGAGACCAGAATTCCCGAGGCCCCTGACCTTGGCCCTGCAGCTTTGAAAACAAAGTGAAATTGGATTTGACCGTCTGAAGCAGTGACTTTGGCATAATCTGGGCTGCCCAGGTGACCTCCAGCACGTGGCTTCACTGCGTTCTGGCCAGAGCCCCAGCGCTTGCTAGCTGCTTAAGACTCAAATGTTTTATTCAGATCTCGTAACACTAAATGCACAGTAGGGTGTATAAAATCGCCGTCAAACTGTAATTTAAAACAGCAAGTGACATCTCAGATGAAAGTCACCATGATCTCTTCTTCTCGGCAAACGTTTAATTATAATTCTCTCATCCCTACACGGATGACAGTGTTTTTCAAAGTCCTCTGACAAACCGTGACTTCCCAGGAGACACAGGCAACAGCTTGGTGTAAAGGTAAAAATGTGAGGGCCTAGGTCTCCGAGCCGATGAGCAAAAATCTAAAAGGACAGGCCTGGGGGTCCTGAGGGCCAGGACAGCGCGGTCGCGGCTGGCTTTTATCTCATCCGTTTGGGGGAACTGGCTTAAATGTCGTTCTGCCACCACCTCCCTGCATTTTGGGGGCATGTGCATACATCAGCTCAGGGCATCTCCACTGGTCACTTACACAGCTTGAAAGATACAGAAGGATCTTCTTCAACATGGAAAAAACATTTGTCTAGAGAGGGAAGAAACGGAGGGAAGCACTCAGAGGAGAAGGTTAAGGAGATGGTTCCTTTTGTACAACTTAGAAGGGAACCTGGGGACAGTCCAGGACTGTCCAGTTGCTCTAAACATAGACCCTCAGCGTCTACTTCTTTTTAAGAGTATCTTTTTTTTTTTTTAACATCGAATGAGTGTGGAAACGTGGACTTCCTTCCCCACTGTTCCGTCAACAGCTTCTCCTATACCCTTGATGGACAAGTTGGCAGTGGTTTAGACTGAGTCTCTGTGTCCCACTCCCCTCCCCCAGGAAGGCGCCCTTTGGAGAAACACAGAACACAGAACGGTCTGCCCCCTGCATGGGCACAGAGAACGTGGTGTCAGCCCCACCCCATCGGGTGGGGCGCTGTGAAACCATCTCCTCGAGTCAGAATGAGGCTTAATTTAGCAACGGTGCCAGTATTTCCGTTTTCGATGCTTCAGTAACACTGGCTAAGAGGACTGAAGAAGCCCACGTGTGCTGGGATTGGGTTGATTTACTCATCACACCGCTCTTGGCTGGATCTGTTTATATGAAATACCCAGAATGGGTACATTCAGAGAAAGAAAACAAATTAGTGTTCTGTAGTTGCCAGAGGCTGGGAGGAGGAGAAATTAGGGAGTAATTCTTTGTGGGTTTGGGGTCTCGCTCTGGGGTGATGAAAATGTCTGGAACTAGAGAGAAGTGATGGCTGCACAACATTACAAATGTAGTTCTGGGGTCAGGAAATGCCCCCTGCAGAGGGGTAGGCAGGTGAGACCAGGTGAACAACCCAGGTAAAAGCAGGTGGAGGTGTCAGGCAAAGGGGAGGGGGGCCACTCCATGGAATGCATCCTTCCCAGAGTGCTGGCGGCCACCTGCAGCCTTGCTCAGACCCTGGCGTTAAGCCTTCCACTGATCTCCTCTGAGCCTGGGGGGCCCAGTTTATCTGGATTCCCTTTCCTTCTCAACCAGATTGAACCCTCATCCCTGAAGTCACACCTTCCTCAGTTTATAGACTACAAAGAAGAATCTAGTGATCTGGCCCACCTGTGGAGTTCTTGCCAAGTGTTCTCGATCTTACACCATCTAAACCAGTGGGGTTCAACCATGTCTTCACATGGGGGTCACCTGGAAACTTATAAAAGTAATCTACCTGCATCTCATGGCAATTAAGTGCCTGGGAATTTGTCTAAAGCTCTAAGTGTGCAGCCCAGACCAAGAAGCCCTGCTCTGAAGGGCTGAGGAGGAAGAAAAGCCACAATCCCAGTGAACCAAACCCACCCAGGAATGAACTTAGCGCAGACGAGAGCCAGCACGGAGCGGCACTGCTGCAGGGAACACGAGGGCTGGAAACAGTGCTCCCAGGTGGCCAGCACCTGTACCTGGGGCGGTTCCCGGAGGATGCTAACGCATATGAAAGGCCTGTCCAGCTGGGGATGGACAAAAGGGCAGATCTCCACGGAGGACACCCACATCCCCACCCAAGCCTCGAATCAGCCTCCTCCAAGCTCTCCTGGAAGTTCAGAGAGACCAAACCATGGATCAATGACATGGTAATTTCATAAATTCATAGCTCCCTCCCCAGGCAGGTGAGTAACGCTGAGCCTTCAAGAAGAAACCAGAAGGCAGATAATGAAGAAACGCTGATTTATACCCATGGTGTCAAGGCTTCTAGAACTTTCTGTCCCTTCCCACACTGTCCCCCACCAGATGGAGGGTTCCCTTGCTCTCCCTAAAACACACCCAACCAATCCCTCATTGTGCAGTCAGCCAAGAACCCCCTGTCCTCAGATCTTTGCTATTTCTCAAGGGTCAGTTCTCTGCTGGAAGGTCCCGTCCACAGAGAACGTTCCTCCGGTGGCCCCCTCTGTTCATTTCCAACCTTGCCCCCACCCCACTGGTCTTGGCCTGTTGCTATGGCGACATCACACCTGTTAAATTATGATGCAGATCTGAGATACATTTTGACATCAAGAATAACAAATGTTACTTGGGGGGCAAGTTTCTCAATTTCATGGCTCTCTCTGTTCCAGATTCAATTTAGAATCATCCTGAGAAGTTCCACTTAAAAATGGGATGTTGATGGAGACACAACTGCATTTATTATAGGAAAATGATTAGACTTCCACGTGTACTAACTTCCTATTGATGCTGTACATTACATTACATTAATGCACAGATTAGCACAAGCCGACAACACAAATGTACTATCATACGGTTCTGCAGATCCAAAGTCCAAAAATCAAGGTGCTGGCAGAGCTGCATTCCTTCTGGAGGCTCTGGGACAGCCTCTTTCCCAGGTCACCTCCATGCCCTGGCTCCTGGCCCCTTCCTTGTATCACCCCAACCTCTGCTTCCATCATCACATCTCCAATGAGTGACTCCGACCCTCCTGTCTCTCTCTTATAAAGACCTCTGTGATTGCACTGGCCCAGCTGGATGATCCAGGATCACTTCCCATCGCAAAATCCTGAACTCGGTCCCATCTGCAAAGTCACCTGTGCCATCAAACTTGGTCCCAGGTTCCAGGAATTAGGATGCGGATGTTGTTGGGAGGCCATTATTCTGTCCACCACGTATAGTCTTCTTCTATCTCGCCTCCTTCCTGAACTACCTGAGTTATAACAGTTTCTGAATTGACTGCCTTAGATTTTCTGCTTACATATCATTTTCTTCAAATAATAATAATAATAGAGCCTTTTTGCTTCTAAAGTTCATACTGCTCATAGACACAAGGAGATCTTGCCTCCTGTTTAAATATTTATTATTGTATTATTTAGTTACTTTATTTGAAGGGGAAGGTAATTAGCTTTATTTATTTTTAGAGGAGGGACTGGGGATTGAACCCAGGACCTCGTGCATGCCAAGCATGCGCTCTACCACTTGAGCTACACCCTCTCCTCAACACTATTTTTGAGCTAACCATTCTAAATTCTGAAATGCTGCAAACACAGAGAAAAATACAGATATTAACATAGTAATACTCATGTACACAACGTGAAGATTTTACGCACCGTTTTATGGCTACTAAGATTGTGCTGGTGTGTTTCCAGCAACGATAGGAAATTAGGATAATATGCTGAAATCTAATAGTTTGCCTATAATAAACGCAGTTTTCTCTCCACCAACATCCCAATTTTTAAATGGAACTGATCAAGATGAGTCTAAATCGAACTGATCAAGATGAGTCTAAATCGAATTTATTTTTATTTTAGCCTCAACAGGCCTCAGTGCCATTCCCAACATCTAAAGACACATGCCTTCCATCAGTTCTGTAAAATTCTCTACCAGCGTCCCATGCGATGTGTTATTTCTCCCTTCCCCTTTACTTCTCCTCAGTAATGTCTTCTCTAGATTATGCTGAACTCCCTTAATGTGATTCCTCGGTGTTCTTCACCTACCTTCGTCTTTTCTATTCTTTTTTTAATCTTTACCTATGCACCATCTACTCTCCATTAAGTTTCTCATTTTATCTACTACATTTTTTCATTTCTAGAGGATCTCCAGATCATTATCAAACCCACCCCGGCTTTTTCTTCCTTTATCTTTAATCCTCCTGGCTTCACTGTTTACTAACTCCTCACTCACCCTGGGCCTCTCTGAGTGTAGTCTGCAGTTTTTCACTGTGGGGCTGAGTTTTCTGGGAATCCCTTGAGGACTGAGTCCCTGCAACAGGCAGTGCCAAGTGTTCAGGGGAACTCCTGGGCCTGGGACTCCCCCACGACGTTGCAGTCATATAAATTTGGTTTCCTGAGGCGTGGGTCCAAGTCTGAGTTCTCATGGGAATGCCTCCTCTCCTGCACCTCAAGCCGGGGCTGAGGGGAGCCCTCTCTTCCCACCCTTCTGGGCTCCTGAGTGAAGAATCACTCCTTATTTAGGTCTCTTTAGCCATGGCGGTTTATCCACAACCCCTCAGACCTCTGCCCCACGGGTGGCCTTCTAGCTCGATACTGAAACCCAAGGCCCCTGTTGAAACTGATCAGAATAGTTCCTGCAGCAGAGATGCTGTTTCATAGGCCTTTTATTAAGGCATAAGAAATGCAGATTCCTTCATTTTCCTAAAGCCAAACTTGAGTTTTGTCTCAACCCCTGATTTCTCCTCATGGAAGGAAATGTAATACACCCAATTCCACGTGAAATCAGTAACTTGCGCCTATTCATTTCATTCCACGCGATCTCAAAATCAGGATTTTCTGCTTCTGGGTAGAATAATCCAGCCTCAGAGCACTGGAGGATCTGACGCGTCTGCAGCTGCCCTCCGCCCGCACCCACTGTGGCCGACGTGTCCCCATCTTACTGGTGTTCCTTCGACCCTGGAGGCGGTGGATGCGTCCACATCTGCTCCCACGGCCACACGGTGACACTGTGGCCTCTCACTGCCGGAGAGCTCAAGTCATGACCGCATGGCACCTGCAGAATCCAACTCTTTGTCTCAGATAGAGGTTTCCCCAGGAAGAGTGGGCCACTCTCCAAGGTTGCAAACAGAGGGGAACCACCTCAGTGGTTCCTGCCCCGGAAACCCAGGGCCACCACAATTCTGTTTTCTTCCTATTCCTGGCCCCTGGGCAGTTCTAAACCATCTCTCTTGCAAGTTCATCTAAGCATTTACATCTTTTACTAATACTGTATTGAGCACTTGTATGTAATTTAAGTGGGAGGGTGGCCAAGTTAAGGCTGGTCCACCATCATAACCATCATTAGTTCTCTAGAGGCCAAGAGCAAAATGGAAAGAAAGTTCTCTGAAGGTGAAGTGCAATGTTGCTGTTTCCCTCGGTGTTTAATTCACAGCCAGCTGTTTAACCTCACAGCTTCATTTCCTTTAAGTGTGACATGTGGGGTTGGTACGTGCTATTGCTAAACTCCCCTCTAGCTCACAAAGGCCTCCTTTAGGGCTGCTCCACCCTCTCCAGACACGACTCATGGGAGCTGGGCACAGACGACTGAGAGCTCGGCTACCGTGGATCCAGCCAGCACTCAAGGGAGAACAGAAGTCTTCCCTTTCAGAACCTCCCACACTGTTGGTGGGAATGTAATTCGGTGCAGCCTCTATGGAGGACAGTATGGGGATTCCTTGAAAAAAACTAAAAACAGAGTTACCATATGATCTAGCAATCCCACTACTGGGCATATATCTGGGAAAACTCTAGTTTGAAAAGATGCATGCACCCCAATGTTCAGAACAGCACTATTTACAACAGCCAAGACGAGGAAGCAACCTATATGTCTATCAACAGATGACTGGATAAAGTGGTGGTGTACCCACACACACACACACACACACACACACACACACACACACACACACACAGGAATATTACTAACCATAAAAAAGCAACATGGATGAACCTAGAAATGATCATACTATGTGAAGAAGTCAGACAGAGAAAGACAAACATCATGTGGTATCACTTATATGTGGACTCTAAAAACAAATGACACAAATGAACTTATTTACAAAACAGAAAGAGGCTCATAGACATAGAAAACAAACTTATGGTAACCAAAGGGGAAAGGGAGGCGGGGATAAATTAGGAGTCTGGGATTAGCAGATACAAACTACTATACGTAAAATAGGTAAATAACAAGGTCCTACTGTAAAGCACAGGGAACTATATTCACTAGCTTGCAATAACCTATAATGAAAAAACATCTGGAAAAGAATATATATGTGTGTATATATATATATATGAATCACTATGCTGTACACCAGAAACTAACACAGCATTGTAAATCCACTGTGCTTCAATTAAAAAAAGAGAAGTCTTCCCTTTTGATTATCCAAGAGGGCCTCCCCTTCCTCACAGCGGGGTAACTTTAACCACTGATGCTAATGGATTCCATCTCTCCAGGTTCCGGGCCAGCTCTCTGCCCGCCCCTAACTCTGGAGAGTGGAGCTCAGTCCAAGCATGAAAACACACCAAGGTAGAGGTAACAGGAGACCCCGTCTCCAGGGGACTTCACTCCTGCCCCACAGTCAGGCCAATGATTAATGCTTTTTCCCCCCCAACTGACCGTCCGCATAGTCACCAACTGGGTCAAATGACTAAGGTGTTTGAGGATCTGTGTGCTGACCAGGTCACACTGACTGCCCTGGGAAGGAGATAAGGAAAGCCGTATGGACTAGGGTCACGAGGTCACAGGGCTTTGATTGCTGGGAAACAAAACAACCTGCCTGGGAGGGCAGGTGACGAGGGGACCCTGAGAGGCCCGCAGAGGACATAAAGCTGCTCTTCCCAGAAGGAAGTATTTACAGGCCAATAAACCAGTCGGGGCGGCGGCAGTGGGTCCTTCCCGCTCAGACGTTCCCGCTAAGCTGCCTAGTGGTCTGTGCGGAGCCAGCTGCAGGAAGGGGCGGGGTGGGCGGGCGGAGCTTTGCGGGGCGGGGGCGGGGCTTACCGGGCGGGTGGGCGGGGCCTACCGGGGGAGGGGGGGAGCACCAGGGTCAGAAAAGCGTGTGAGTTTAGAAAGGACAGGAATCAGGAAATGAGGAAAACCGAGGGTGGGGGATGAAACGAAAGGACCTGAGAGATGGAGGAAAGTAGAGTGCTTGCACACTTTAAGAAGAAGAGGGAATTGTGGGGTGAACTGTGTCCCCCAATGAGATGTGTCGGAAGCTGTGAATGTGACCTTCCTTGGAAACAGGGTCATTCCGACGTAATCAAATTAAGCTGAGGTCATATGGGGGGGGCGAATCCAGCAGCTGGCGTCCTTATACGAGAGACATTTGGACACAGACACAGAGGAGATCACGAGAAAACAGGCAGAGGCTGGAGGCAGGCGGCCACAGGCCCAGGGACTCCACGGATTCCGGGCGACACCAGAGGCTCAGAGGGACACGGGACGGCTTCTCCCTCAGAGTCTCCAGAAGGCACTCATCCTGCCGACAGCTGGGTTTTGGACATCTGGCCTCCACAAGTGTGAGAATAAATTGCTGTTTTTTCAGGCCCCCAGACTGTGGTGCTTTGTCAGGACAGCCCTTGGTGGGGGCTGGAGGGAGTGAGGAGAAAGGGCAGGAGAGAGGTCGAAGGAAGGAGACCGCTGGACAAACAGGGCAACACCCACATCCTCTCAGAGGGACAGGGACATGGATGGACACACACAGAGGTGGAGACATGAATATACACCGGTGCACACACCTGGGACAGAAATAAGGCGAGAGCACACATGAGTAAGTCGCTGCAGAATGGTGTTCACACCCCGTGAGCTGAGGAAGACTGACCACCTCCCTGTCACCTTCAGTAGGAACAACAGCCATGGACAGTCCGGCCAGACACTGGCCGCCGGCTGCAACACTCCACCCCCGCCGAAACGCAGGTCGCCAGCAGCCACCCCGAGAGAGTGGGAGGGGCCCTGCAGGGACACTGAGAAGAAGGAGAAACAGAGAGGAAGGCTTGAAGGCAGAACTGGGCCTCACTGCTCCTGGAAGTGAGCTACACCCCGGTCCTCCCTGGGGGTGGGCACGTGCACGAGGTCCCGTGCCAACAGTCAGCCCTGAACAGCACAGCTGCGCACGCCTTGAAATCTCTCATCTGTAGGTTGCGCTTTCTCCCAGCACCATTCAGTTTGTCCAGATTCCAGACAGCCAAGCAGGCGTCGCAGGTTCCGGGCCGGCAGGGGGACGAAGGATGCTCTGTGAAGGGCCGGCACGCTGAGACTGGCCAGGGCTCAGAGCCCGGAAACCTATGTTAGTTCTGTCCAGAGGAAGGGGGCCACATTTTAGGCCTTCTACTCACTGCCTGGGGGAGCCCCAGGTTTCCATGACCAGCCAGGGGACAAGAAGGGAGGTGTAGGGACCCAGGTCCACAGCTCAAGCCTGGACCCAGTTCCCAGCCAGACTTAACGCTAACTGTATCTGCAGCTGGGATGCTGTTTTCAAGTTTACCCATCAGCCTTGGGGACTCTCACTCTCCAGTAAACTCCAGGAGACAATCACACACACACCCAGGAGGCCCAGAATAAACCAGAAACACACCCAGCGTCTATGCAAATTGATTCCTGCATCGGACCTGACTCGAGACCCAGCGCCCAGTAATCAGACAGCAGGCATCGTCTCCAAGCCAGCACGGTGACCTCTGCTGATCGCTTTGTTTCCTCTGTCCCAGGAAATTTTAGTTCGGCCACGGCATGTCACAAATAGCAGGGGACAGCCTGGTGAGGAAGGCATCGATTCCTGCCCTATCGTTTAGAATGCCCTTGAGATCGCCTCTAATTGCAACACAGCCTCAAGAGGGGAGAGCCAGGAATTCCCCTTCTGGTTTCGGGGGTGGAGGGGAGCGGCCCTTCTCCTAAGACAGGAGACACAAGCAAGCGGGTCTATTTTTGGCGGCCACAGGAGGAGCGAGACCAGCACCGCCCGCCCGGGCTCCCAGCAACGGTCCTCTTCCCACAGACATTCCAAAGTAGTGATTTTACAAAATCCGAGATGTTACATGTGCATTTAAAATACAGCCTTGGAACAAAAGAGCAAATGGTTTCTAGGCCAAAAGCACCCTTTTGTAAGTGTAATAAAATAGTGTGTCTAATGTAGCAAAGAATACAAAAATTCTATTCAGTATCACTATAGCCCGAGTCCCAAGGCCGACTTCAGTCCTCAGGATGACAGTGCTTTGGCATATGAAACTTCAGGCCAGCTTTTCAGCTGTAAATCACAGTGTCCTTTGAATGCATTTTCTTCTTCTACGCAGGCTTTTTTTTTTTTTTTTGCTCTGGGATCTCTCTCCCTTTCTCAATACCAACCACCAATTCTATGTTAAGTGCTCCGTCCTGGCCCAGGGCATCTGAACCCAAATGCTTTCTACTCTTGAAACTAATTTCTCAGATCCCGTTTTGCTCAGTAACAGACTGGCCTGCTGGCCATTTTCGCCTGCCTGTGATTTTACAGACGCGTAGGCATTATAAATGGGAACTGGATTAAAGAAACAGCTCCTACAGTCCATTCAGCTATTATTACTATTTATATGTGATTTAAGCCAAATGTGGGCAAACAGTAACACCCCCTGAAGCTCTTCAAACAAAAAAGTGCAAGGAAAAGTAAGTCTGGCACTGCCAGGCCAGTTCCTTCCGTCACGGAGAGGAGGAGGAGGAGGCCAGGGAAGCACAGAGGGACAGTGGAGTGAGTCCTCTTTTGTGCAGAAGTCATAACCCACAAGGAAGTAAAATCGTACTGCAGGGCCAGAGAACTGAGTGGCTAGGGAGTAACTGAGGCCCCTGGGTCTCCCTGAGGCTCCCTGAGGCCCGTACAGAGCATCCTGTCCCTGAGGGACTGCTGAGGTCTCGGTGCCTGGAAACTGACGGACACGCTGACAAGCATAATCGTGATGATGACAAAAGACCTCAGCGTCCGGCCACTACCTCCTAGGCAAGTGCCAGGAGCCAAGCCCTTCCACCCTCGGGTGGCTGGGGGTGAGACGGGGCCCAGAGCACTCCCCTGACCCCAAAAGGATGGTGACGTGCCACCCAGTCCGGGTCTGTCTTCCTGCCAAGCCGAGCACAGAGCCCGGCACTCACCACACTACGCGACCCCACCCTGCCACCACGGAAAATGGACCCCGCTTGCCGTGGATCTCCGCTTCCTTTAGTACTGCCTCTGTGCATGCGTGCACACGCTCACATACACGCATGGGTGGGTGCACACACACACGCACAGCTGCTTGACTGGTTAACTTCTGCATTTGGTGTTTCTGTGCCCCGGAGAGGTCCAAGGCAAGCTTCCAAACTCCAACTGAAACTCCCCCCTGCACTGCACTGCACACACACAGACATGCACGTGGGTTTTGTGGTGGTTGTTTTGTTTTATTTGTAATTGAAGTCTAGTTGATTTACAATGTTGTGTTAGTTTCTGGTATACAGCATAGTGATTCAATTTGTGTGTGTGTATATATATATATTCTTTTTCATTATAGGTTATTCCAAGCTTGAATAGAGTTCCCTGTGCTGTACAGTAGGACCTGGCTTATCTATTCTGTATATACAAGTTTGTATCTGCTAATCCCAAACTCCTAATATATCCCTCCCTCCATTTCCCCTTTGGTAACCAGAAGTTTGTTTTCTATCTCTGTGAGTCTCCTTCTGTTTTGTAAGTAACTTTTTTTAGATTACACATATAAGTGATATCATATGATATTTGTCTTTCTCTGTCTGATTTATTTCACTTAGTATGATCATCTCTAGGTCCAACCACGTTGTGGCAAATGTCATTGTTTCATTTCTTTTTCATGGCTGAGTACTATTCCACTGTATATATATCACATCTTCTTTATCCAGTCATCTCTCGATGGACATTTAGGTTGCTTCCATGTCCTGGCTATTGTAAATAGTGGTGCTATGAACACTGGGGTGCATATGCCTTTTCAAATTAAGAGTTTTCTCTGGGTGTATGCCTCAGATCATTTGGTAACTCTATTTTTAGTTTTTTAGAGGGTTTTAACACAATCACAAGGAGGTTAACAGTCACAAGACAATCAAATTCCAACTAAGCAGAGGACATAAGAAAGCATCCTGTTCTGGGCTTGAGAAGTTACTCCAAGCCCAAACAGGAGGTCAAAGAATCCCGCCTAAGGCACTGAAGCTAATGTTTGGAGCTTGTGGCTAGATGGGAATAAAATTTCTATGACCATTCAGCCCACGGTCATTTCAGCCACTTGATCAGCAAATGCATCTTCCATCCAAGTGAACTGTGAGTCCTGCAGCTGCTTCTGCCTCCCTGAGGGCAGCTGTGAACATCTGGCTTAGAGAACAGTGGTAGCCGGTACAGTGGTCTCATCCTGCTCTCGGCCCCTGCAGACCCGCAGCCCAGGCTCACAAGGAGGCCCCTGCTCTGCCGGGGTCGCAGGGGAGAGGTCTGCACATCTAAACATGGCACCACAGCACGTTTTCCCAAGGGAATATGAGCATCTGCAGAATGACTGCAGGCTGGATTTGAGGCTGTCGCAGTGGTGTGTCCACTTCTGCTCCCCTGGCCACGCCTCCCTCCTAATGGCCCTCCCAGTCCCTCTCCATCATCCTCCAGAAATGAAAGATCTTACAGGGAGTAAATCAGGTGACACCACGTCCCAGGTCTTTCCAGGGCAGAGGGAGGCGCTTACGATGAAACAGAGCTTTCTCCTGCCACCTAGAGAGCCGTGAACACTCCCCTAAGGCTGCCTGACAGAACTTCCTGGGACGATGGAATATTCCAGATCTCTGCTGCCCATAGTGCTGGCTTCTCGTCACAGGTGGCCACTGAGCACTTGAGATATAGCTAGTAAGACCAAGGACCTGGATTCTTAACTTCACTTAATTTTAACCAACGTAAATTTAAAGACCTACACGTGGCTGATGGCCATGGGACTAGACCTGATGACCTCTAGCCTCGGCCACCCCAGCCCAGGAGCTGCCACCTTCCCTCAGCCACCCCACGGCAGCGAGTCCTCTTGGCCTCGGGGTCTTTGCCCAGGCCTCCACCTTGACCCCAGACACAACCTCCTCCCACCCTCTCTTAGCGAGTATCAGCTCCCCAGATCCCAGGGTCACATCCTGTCCCCAAACCAAGACACTTCTTCCTTTCCTCCCAGCTGCCCGCAACCTCATCCCTCCCTTCAGGCTACTCACCGGAACTCCCGGTTTCATAACTTGAGCGTTTTCCCTTACGAAGCTGAATCCCCGGCCAAGTAGACGCTAACATGCAGAGACCACACACTTGTTGGATCCCCAGTGTGTGTGCCGGGTCCGGAGGGGCAGTCAGGAAAGACGTGTGGCCGCCTGGACTGCAGGCGCAGTCATGCTGGTGAGAAATGACTTCAGAACCCAACCATCACAAACCATCTTTTTCCTAAGAAATGTTTCCAGAGGGCCCAGCGTTGTACACAAGCTTCTGGAGCCCAGGCCTTGGCTGCCATGGGGACAGGCTCTCCCGTCCAGGCAGCCTGGCTGCGGGGGGTCCATGGGAGCAAGCTGACTTGTGCATTTACTGCATAGCATACTGCAGAGGAAAATCCTCTGGGAGCCTTCACTCACCAGGCACAACCAACAGCAGGTAGATCCACCCACCCTTGATGCAAACGACTATTCTGAGGCCAGAGGGGAGCTTCAGCTCCCTGTGGGACCTCAAGAGGCCCTTTCGGGACACAGGGGGACATCTGGCCATCTTGGCCGAGACTGGTGGATTTGAGTCATCGCTGCTCAGTCCCCAGAAGACCTGGCCTTGGACACGTGGCAGTGAACACACTCCTGGGAGGGCATGTGGACTCTCAACATGCAGGGGCTAAGAAACTATTGTGGATTTCGGGGCTCTGAATCATGCCTCAAAATCGAAATACAGTGCCTGTTCTGATAGATAATTGTTATACACTGAATTGTGCTGCGTCCCCACCCCATTCACGTGTGGAAGCCCTGACCCCGGGTGAGGTCAGGAGCTGGAGCCTTTGGGAAGTAATTAGGGTAAGATGAGGTCATGAGGGTGGGGCCCTCAGGAAGGGATCTGTGTCTTTTTAAGACTGGAAGAGACCAGAGCTCGCTCGCTCTCTGTCCAATAGAGGACACAGCGAGATTGCACTGCAGATGGAGACAGAGGATAAAGCCAAAAAAAGCCCCATTTCCTCAAATAACAGGGCGGCATCACAGGAAACGGGATCTGCTGACTCTACAACTCTAAGACGCCTAAGAAGTACGCCAGGTGAGCAGTGACCTGACAATGACCTCTGGGAAACGCTGGAGGGACAAGACAAAGGACCTGCTCTTTGGTGACCCGGTGGAGAAGAACCACCTGCCCGCCTGAGATGTCCACCCAGTCTGGACAACTACATCTCGAGAATAACCCAGAAGACAGCCGCTTGTCAGCAGGAGACTTCATGGCCAAGCCAGGAGTCCAGCTCCCAAGGCTCCGCTCAGGCGCACGGAGCTGCCCCAGAGCCCTTCCCTCCCTCCAGTGGATCAACGGGGCAGCGCTGGACCACGGGGCACCCCAGCCATCAGTTTCGGCAGGCCGAGCCTTGAGAGGATTGGCACGGGGAGCCCCTCGACTTGGTACTCTCAGAAAGCACCTTCCAATATGTGCATTCTAAGAGCACGGTCACCGTTTACCTTTCAGAGTGGGAATAGGGCCGTCATGTCCGTCCAGCTGTCCCAGGGGTTCACTGGGGTCTGGAACCTCCGCTTGCCCTGGGGGAAAAAACAAACACACACATCAGTGAGATTTCCCTTCCTGGCCTTGGCTTTGCCTCTCGTGCAAAGACCACGGTGTTTGAGCAAAGCTGCCCACTGTGTATAGAAAACCTAGAGGGACTGGGCATCTCGGTCACTTCCAAAGGGCTTCTGTAGCACCAGATCCGAGAGAACAGCAAAAGTGACTTTGGTACTTATCCCAAGAATGGCAAATCTTGGCTCATCCCAGGACGCAGGTGCTTTGCAGCATGTCTGGAGGAAGCAAACGTGTGGCTTGAAGCCCTCGGCTTCATCCAGGGAGGGAGAGAGAGATGGTGACACGGGCTGGCAAAATGAAACCCTCCTGGGGCCAGAGTCAGCAGAGTGCCCTCCAGATAGAAGCCCCTGATAATTCTGAATAAATTCAGAATTGGAGCGTTTCTTCAGCAGCTCATTCCCTTCCAGGCCGGCCCATGGGCAGCCAGTAGCCAAGGATGAATTTACTCTTAACTATAAGGACAGAAGTTTCCCATCTTTATGGAAATCGCAACCCTACCCATCACAGGCTGTGTCAGCAGGAGCAGCCATCCCCAGAGTCATAAACACCGAGGGCAAGAACAGCTCTGGTCTGCTCAGGTGGAAACACAGCACAAAGTCATGGGCCCCCCGTTCTGGAATGCCGGGGGAAGGATGGGCGGGTGACAGATGACCCAGAAGCCGTGTGGGGCCTCCCACAGACCCTTCTCCGTATGCCAGCGTGGTGTTCTTTCAAAACTTTCACCCGGTATCCTTGGCCTTGACTGGGTCCCCGTGGTTGGAGGTAGGGGGCGGGGGTAGAAATGGGGAGTCAGGGGTGACTGACGGCACATCTGGATGGATCTGGATTTACAGCATCCAAGTCGGTTTACTGCATCCAAGTCTATCCAAGAGTGGGACACACTGACAGTGCAGGGACGCAGCTTAGAGAGAAGGAAATCCCGACCCACGCTGCAGCGTGGGCGAAACCTGAAGACATTACGCTGAGGGGAACATCAGACGCATAAAAACAAATACCACACGATTCAGGAGCTCCCCAGAACAGTCAGCTTCACAGACAGACAGTAGGATGGTGGGTGACAGTGGGCCGGGGGGAGGGAGAATGAGGAATTCATGTTCAATAGGGCCAGAGCTTCATTTTGGGAAGAGGAGGAAGTTCTGGGTGTGCAACAATGTGAATGTATTTGACGCAACTGACTCGTGCACTTGAAAAATGGGTAAGATGACAAATTTTATGTTCGGTGTATTTACTAGTTTTTTTTTTAATTTATTAAGGGTAGTTTATAATTCAATATTGGGTCATGCCACTTGTCTCTCTTAAATGAGGCACAAGCACGAACAAATCACGCAGGCACCTCAAAAGCCCTCTTAAGACGAAGCCTTGCTCAGAAAAGCTGAGGTCTAGAAGCGGAATCCAAGTGGTTTTCAGACAGAACCAGGCACACGAGATTCTTCAGAGTATTTAGCTACACACACCACTGGCCGGTTGACGCTTAAGGGCACCCGTGTGTCTAAGCTGATCCTCTCTACACCGCTGGTTCCTGAATGACAGGACACGGGAGGTGACAATGTCAGCTTACAGCACCCTCAGAATTCAGCCCCAGTTCCCAAGCAGCGAACAGGGGCGACTGCTTCTGATGGGCTCATCACAGCCAGTTATGGGAGATTCCTCCTTTCTATCACTTCTGGTCCAAACTTACCCACCTGTCAGAAGCCAGGCTCCCGTGCCATCTCTCATAAAACATCCCTGGTGAACCCCTCAGAAGCAGCATCCTTCCTCTCTACAGCCAGCCCCCCAGAATTGCACACCTCTCCTGCGGCAATCCCACCGAGCCCTGAACTGATACTGCATTTATTTTAACGTTTCTCAATGGCCTGTGAACAGCTGGAGGACATCCGGTGCTGCATCCCCAGAGAGGACCAGAGGGCCTGGCACTGAAACTGAGACAGGACCCCAGGGCTGTTACGGGACAGAGACGGCACAAGCCAGGCGGGCCGGGCCATCAACGCCGTTCAGCCTGGGTTTGACGTTTTCAACTGGCATGTCACACACACCGTCACTCAGCACTGTTTAAATGTAGGGCGACCACAGGAAATCAAACACACTTGTACTGTATACACACATCTGAAGAGGCATAAAAATTATTAACCGCTTAGAAATTGACAAATGGTGTGAAACAGTCAAATAAATACACACCCCGAAGAAAAATAAGCACTATTTGCCCGATCCCACTGTGGAAAAGATTCCTGAGTCCTCCGAGGCAGACTGCAGTTTGGGAGCGTTAGGCATCTTCCTGTGCATCCGCGTCAGGTCGTGAACAAGCAAGCTCTTTGCAGGAGAAGAGTCGGAGGTGAACTAAATGCTTCCGTCGACTCGTAAGCCGCAGTCACCCCCATACAGACGTGCAAAGTCACTGCTGACATTGGAAATGCTCCCTGAATACGCTGTGCTCATCAGTACGGAGGCCGGGGTGTGACTGTCCCCTTCCTTCAGCCTTAAGCGTTACTCTAGGTAATTTAGCTTGGCTATTTGAGCAAGAGAGTGTCGTCTACATATTTGGAAAAATGGGTACGTTTCCAGCAGTCCAGCAGGCTCATAGCAGGGACCCCAAGCTTTGGGACTTAGACATGAACGAGTGCAGAGGCTGAGAGACAGCCCCTTCCCTCTGCAAGTCGAAACCTGCGAATACATTCACGACATCCAATCGCCAAGGTCCCTAGGACGGACACCACACGTTTCAGCAAAACTAGGTCCTGTTGTTGCTTCCTGAGAAATAAGGCACCATTTACTTTCTGGAGCTCATGGCTGTCTCTCAAGACGCTGCACCTCCTGAAATTTATGAGCAAAATGTAACAGGGGAAAATGCAAACCTGGGGACAAAGTGAGAACACAAGAGATTTCAGCAGGGTTTCTCCTGGCCCTAAAAGGGCCACGAACAATCCAGAAGAAAAAGTGAAACAAACACGAAACAGAACCAACAGGAACTGCCACGCACACGTCAGAATGTCCCTCCTAGTTGTCTGCAATTACATAGGTGATTCACACGCCCTCTCTTATTTTTCAACATCTCTACAATGAGTAAGCATCAAATTTTTGATTGACATAATTCAGATGCCATACAATTGAGCACTTGAAAGTGCTGTGGGTTTGGGTACATTCACAAGGTTCTAAATCCACAGTATTTCATCTCCCCCAAAACACACCCTGTTCCTGTCGGAAGTCTCCCCAGTCCCACCTCCCTCAGACCCTGTGACCACTAACCTGCTTTCTGTCTCTATGGATTCACCTGTTTGGGACATTTTTTATATAAATGGAATCATATAATATGTGACCTTTGGATCAAACATCAATTTTGTTAGATTTTTTAAAATTTCACACCTGAAAGGAAAACAGGGAGAAAGCTGGGGAGAAGCACACTGCATTATGTGATGAGCAAAGGTCACCAGATGCTAATTCAGCACATCAGACCACTGCCCGGCCCTGGGGCAGGGGGCTCCGGCTGCCCAAGGAGACAGGATGCGGCGGGGGCGGGGGGGGGGCGCACACAAGGGAGACATGGCGGGCGACGACTAAAGGATGCAAGAGCGAGCGAGCTCCTGAGAAGCTAGAGCGACCAGGATTACTGATCCAAAACTGCCATGGTTTAGCAGCTGAAAGGCTCACTTGGGGAGAGACCGGCTCATGTCCGCGTTCCTGCTGCAGAAAGACATGGCTCGTGGCAAAGACCAAGGAAGATTCCACCGCCGTGAGTTTAGGGCCCACCGAAATGAACGCAGCGTCAGGAACTCTGCCTTGCCCCCGACTAGCGCGTTCTTCTGCAGGTCGCCAGGGCCTCTAATCCACATGCCCCACCCCATCCGCGCCCCACCTCGGTGCTCGCTGCCAGGCCAGGTCACCCAAGCTGCTCCGAGGCGGTGTGCGCCCCTAACGTATCCCACGCGGCTGCCCTGAGAGAATCTTTACACCCGCGCCCACCTGGGTGGGGCTGGTACCCGCACCCTCGCGGGCTGCCTGGAGATGGGGAGGACCTGAAGGGAGGAGAGGTTTCGGGAAGACCTGGCTGCCCTCACTCCTCAGGCCTTTACTATCTTCTTCCAAAAGCAACGATACAGCTCAGAGCAAATCACACGTCCTTCATTTGGGTTAAAGTACTGACAGCTTTGCTTTTTTTTTTTTTTTTTTCAAAACTGTTGTGGCTTTTCTAGTTCTTTCTTTCCTGTATAAATTTTATCTTTTTTGAACATTTTGGGGGGGAGTAATTAGGTTTATTTATTTGTTTTTTTTTTGTTTATTTAATGGAGGTACTGGGAATTCAACCCAGGACCTCATGCATGTTAGGCACACACTCTACCACTGAGCTGTACCCTCCCCGCCAACAGCTTTGCTTCTAACGCCGCACGCATCCGCCGAGAGCGTGAACCGACGACACTCTCGCTCTCTCCACTGGATGTGGGTGATTGTCTCTGTAAACACACATACACACATACACACACACACACACACACACACACGATGCAGAGACAGCGGAGAACTCAAACCTTCAATAGCAACAATCGGGTCATGGTGATTTATTAGCTCCTTATTAGATTTTTTTGATATTTATAGAGAGGAAAACATTTTACTCAAAACAAAAATGTAAGTGTGGTTGGTTGCAATGCAAATGATAACGTTAACTGCATAGTTTGATCCATCTCACAATTTCACTTTAAAGCCTAGAGACTAACTACAAATGCGGTAACCAGGGTGGGATCCTAGAATAGAAAAGAGGTACCAGGGAAAGGCTAAAGAAAGACATGAACAGTGTGGATTTTGGTAAAGAATAACGTACCGATGTTGGCACCTTCGCGGTGATAAATTCGTACTTACGTAAGATTGAACCCGAACAGGAAACGGAGTGGGGTGTATTTGGAACCTCCACCATCTTCACTTTTCTACAAATCTCAAACTATTCTGAAGTAGAAAGCTTACTGAGTAACAGTCACACATTCTGCCCCCTTAGCCAAGCCCTTAACCAAGGCTCACGAGTAAAGAATTATAGGAAAGATCCATCTCCAAACAGCCTTGCTGGGTGGGTGCTGACCACGTGAACAGAAAACCACCCAGACACAGGGGATCCGATGTAGATTCTTCAAAGACTCGACAGCCTGCCAGAGAATGCACAGAAATAAAATCCCTTTGGAGAATGTCGGGTTTCGAGCTGAATTTCACGTTCATTGTCACAGCATGGGTGACATCAGTGCCTAAGCTGGTACGGAGCGTGTATGTGGAGCAGCACTGATCAGCGTCCTGTATATTCAGGGCCGAATGACAGGATGAAAGGACGCACTGTTGATGCCGACGGGCTTGTTAAGAAGTCAGGGTTTCCCACAGCCATGCCGAAGCCAGGGGTGGACGCCGTCTCCCAAAGCGTGCAAATTCTGAGTAATCAGAAACCGTGACCCAGTCAAACAAGATGTTCTGCAGACCTTCCCTCAACATGGGTCTCGAATTTGACATCTTGATTTAAGGCATCGATAAGATAAAAAGAAATTTACATCCGCAAAGTACGAGTGGGTCTGCTCTGATTTCCAGGCTCCTTCTCCAGGATTAAAATGCAACTCTTTCGTTAAGAGCAGAGACAGTATTAAGAGAGAATTTACTAATGAAGTTCAACCCATGCCCTTGGATTTGAGTCCAACGTGCGACTCTGCTTTTGATCTGTTTCTCCTAAAAATGTTTTGTGATTCAGACTGTTGATCCATTCAGCTCTACCTGCTGATCTGAAGCAGTACCTTTGTCGTGACTTAATTAGACGCAGTCACTGGCATATTTGGACCACTTCAAAGCAGCCTCCTTTTCATTCACCAGAGCTTGGCATTCTTGGATTTGGTCGCCCTTAACGAAGGTCTAATTTCCAAAATATGAGAAAGAACAACAGTCAGGGCACATGGGAGAAAAGACCACAGCCTGGACGAGCGAGCTTGCGGCTGGCCAGGAGCCTCCAGAAAGACGGGCGTGGATTTTCTGACAAGCTGGGCTGCGTGAAGACTCAGCACATCCACTAGCAACTGGAAACGTCTGCCACGTGTCACCGAGCCCACCAACATGTCAAATCAAAAACATCCGTGATGCTGGAAATGCAGCAGTTAAGGAGAACAAGGAGTCGCAGGAAAGGAGCAGAGTAGAAAGCCCTGAAAGGGGAGTCCATTAGCCTGGGAACTGGGCCAGAGGAAGTATGTCGATAGTAAAGCGACTTGATGATGTTTCTGGGAACACGCTTAGGACAACGTTGCACCGGGCGCCTTAACTGCCAGAGAGAAAGCCACACAGCGTCCATTCAATGTGGGCTGCTAGCCCCCAACTGGCAGCAGCCCTCTCAGTTTGTAACTCTTCATTTCATTGTTTCTGACTTTGAGTTGAGTAAACATTAGCCTCTGGTTCTACCTTCCTGACCCAACTCTGCTCTGGAAATAGGACGTAAAAGCCAGCGACCAGAAAATGGAGTCACTCGTGTCTCTCACCAAGGTAAACTTCGCTTTGATTCCACGTCTGCCACAAAGATATCAAACCCCAGGTGAGTCCAGGCCCAGGCCCATCTCCCTGCAATATTGCCTTCGTAATGCCTTTTCTACCCGCCTCCATCACTGACAGCCCTCAGAGCCCCCAGCAAAGGCCCCGGTGTCAGGGGCCGAGTGAAGAGTTGGCTGAAGGTGGAGTGAGGCCACTCAGGAGGCTGAATTGGGGCCTTTCATCGACCTTCTCTCTTTCCCAGCGCCTACAGCCCCTGGCTTGGTGGAGGGGGCCCAGGCAGAGCGGGGAGGCTGAGAGCCCCCATCCACAACAGATGCGCTGGGGGGGGGAGGGGCGAGACCCGACACCCGTCACTGTGACGCGAGCCCTGGGGCCTGATTCCATGGTTGGGCCCACTTGTTACTGCAGCAAAACTAGCAGAAGAGGAGCGAGCTGAAGCACTGGGTGGGCACTCTGAGCTCATGCAGTTTCCACTTGGCTTCACAGAAGAGTCTTTGGAGCATCAGTTATTCCCACGCATGCAGGAATCACTTTTTCACTTTGAATCTCTGGAAGGTTTTTAATTAAAGGTAAGGAGGGAGAAGATACTTTTTAAAAACCAACCCTTATAAGAAAAAAACAAGTGTGTGTTGTCCCATGATGATGCTGCAAGTTACTTTCTGTTTGTTTATGGGAGAGTTTTTAAATCATCAGCTGCAGCAGCCTTGGAAGTCAGGGTTGACTGGAGAAATCTTAGGGTGGAGTGAACGACGTCCAGAGGGAAGGGGTTCAGAAGGTTTGCGGCGGCCTCTCTCAACCAGGAACCTACGTGACCAGACGTTGGGCTCACTCCCAGAGCAGGTCGACCAGCTGGCATATTTGAAAGCTGAAGATCTGTTGAGTTTGCGGGAACATGCAAAGATACACATCTGTTATCATCAAAGATGGCGACACTGGTTTGGTTCGGTTTTTTAAAGGGGCAGCTTCCACAGCAGTTCTGGAGGCCGGAAATCCAAGACCGAAGGGTTGGCAGGCTTGTGTCTCCAGCAGCCTCTCTCCTCAGCCAGGTTCTCGCTGTGTCCCCACGCTGTCCTCCCTCGGCGAGGAGACACCCGTCACAGTGCACTGGGGCCCACCCGAGTGCCCGCAGCTTCCTTACTTCCACAAAGACGCTGTCTCCAAAGCAGGTCATGTTCTGAGATACTGGGGGTCTGGACTCTATTAAGTCTATTTTAGGGGGACTTGATTCAGCCCATAAGAGGCGGTGTTACTTACCTTCAAAGCTTCTTTACAGTGAGCGCTGATCTGAACCTGACTTTTGCACCTGCGAGGAGCAGGCTGACAGAGACAGAGCTAAGCCTCGATGAGAAAGAATGAACGAGGGATCCGGACTAGGCACAGAGGTGCAGGGATGGGTGAGCCCACGCGCTGGAGGGGACAGCGAACAACGTGCTAATTACGCTGGCATCCAACGTCCTTCATCCTGAGGATGTGCCCCGTGGCCGCCCTCCATCAGACATCCGTCAGGACACGGCTGTCCTCTCAGCTTCATCTCCCCGGGGATTCCGGCAGCAGCCGTGGCACCTTCCCAGATCCCTTCCCCTCAGGCTGGCATTCCCTCTTTCTCATAATATTTACAGCACCGCCACCTCTCTTCCCGAAGAGCAGCACAGCCCGGGGGGAATGGAGCAACCTGCCTGACCATGTTTGGCCATCACGCCGCTCAGCACTGGCACGGGGCCACCGTGTGTTCTGACGCACATCGTCCTGGACTCCCTTCACCGCACTTCCCACGTTTGGATCCTCTCCTGCTTCCCTCTCCATTGCGAGTGTCTTCTCACCTCTGGCCCTGTAAACGCCAGAGGGCCCCAGAGCTGGGCCTGCAGACGCTTTCCCTCTCTTTCTGTCCCCTCCCCTCGGGGACCCGGCTTTCAACAACCGCAAAATGCCCAGACCCCAGCTTGCCTTTCCGAACCAGACCTCTCCACGGAAAAGCCAGGCTCGGCAACCGGAGGACCCGCTCACGTCTCCACCTGCACGTCTCACAGACACATCACGCTCGGCTTGTCCAAGCAGGGGTCCCACTTTCCTCCACCGACGGCCCCCCTCTCTAAACTCTGACTCCGCCCTTCCCTTCGGCTCCTCTTCCTCTCGCGTCATCAGGAAATGCTCTTTGCTCTACTTCAAAATTCATCAGCATGCGGCAGTCCTCACCCCGCCCCGCTCACGCCCAGTCCCAGGACCCCCGGCTCTGCTGGATCACGTGGCAGCCCCCACCCCAGGCTTCCCGGGGTCTACCCTCCCGTCCGCATCTGCTGTCCACACAGCAGACACACTTGCACCTCTGAAAGGGGCCTCAAACACCATCGCCTGTAACAGCAGGGGTGAATCTCAAAAAAGTGTGAGGCTGAGCAGAAGCCAGACACGAAAGACTGTATTGTATGATCCCACTTAAACCACAGTCATAAACAGGCAGAGCCATCTGCAGGGACGGAGGTCACAAGACTGGTTACTGTGGGGGTGATGGCCCGGGAGGAGCAGGTCAAAGGTTTCCAGGAGGTTGCCGCCACGGTCTCGTGATGTGGGAATTCATGCACTTTTATCTACGTGTGCTTACACAAAGCTTACCACGCTGCTTCTGCTTGGATCTCTCCCATAGAATGCCACCCTCTCTACAGGCCTGCCCTGACCTTATTCAACACGTCAGATGAATGCTTTTGTGCTCAACAGCTTCCAGCACCTTCCACCTCCTCTTTGGAGCAGCCAGAGCCCCGTTTCCAGCCCCTCCACACACGCGCGCGCACACTCCTGACCTCACCTCAACTCCTTTCTCCTTCACTCCCTTAACAAAGATTTCAGCCCCTTCTCCCTCTGGGGTTTGCATGTATCTTCCCTCTGCCTGGAAAGCTCTTCTCCAGACCTTCCTGTAGCTCACCCCCCACCTCCTCTGCTCCAAGGTTCACTCACGAGCGAGGCCTCCTCTGGGAGCCCTCAGGGCCCACCAGTGGCCAACCCTGTCCGTGTCTGTCTCACACCAGGATGGCAGGCTCTGAGTGATGCTCTGGTCTCCAGCACCTGGAGCTCCGGCATGCAGGGGGCACTCCATGACCACGTGAGGAGTAAACAAACAGTGGTAGTGTCGTGGGACCACGGTGCTCATGTGTGAGGAGACGTCCTGAGCTTCCCTCACATTCTGAAGGAGGGCGCTCACACCTGCTCCAGGTGTGGCCAGCGCCCTCCGCACCAGCGCCTCCTCACTACATCAGCTCCTCTTCCTGCAAGCAGATAAGGGGGCAACACTGCTCCCGTGGCCCCAGCTCCTCCAAACCACTGGCGAACTTGACCTTGCTGACGGCCCTGGGACCCGAGATTCCTGGCAAGGCCCCAGGGAGCTCCAGCAGGCCCACGTTCCAGTCTCTTTGACCGCACGCCCTTTGTTTTAGACGTGTATGCGCATCGCGACAACTGCAAATGAATAAAAGGCAGCTTTCACAACTTTAAACCTGTACCAAGATCAGGCATGTTCGGGGGCAGGGCCCAGCCATTCAAGGAAAGACAGCAAGTAACACCAAAATGGTGGAAGATTCAGCTCCCAGCCGGCCTTGACGATTAAGGTGGAGGGAGGTTTGACTCCTCGGAGACCCTGAGCTTCATTACATGCTCACTGTAACACATCAGCATGATAAATAACATGCCCACAGGCACCACGACAGCCCAAGGCTAGCCACAAAAGGTCAAAGGGTGGGCTGTCGCCCAGTTCCTGGGAATCCCAGCCCCTTCCCCAGGGAAGTTGGAATGGTCCTCCCACTTGCAGAAAGCTACCAGGCCCATAAAAACAGGAAACACCATACCTCCTGGCCACCTCTCTCGCTCCCTCATCCCCGGAGATGGCCGCACTCTGCCTACAGAGTGTGCACCTACTTTTACTTTAACCTGAGCACCCAGCTCCCACACCAGGTCGCCTTTCTCTTGCCTTCTGAAACAGCCTGCACTCTGTGCAGTCTGCAGCTCTCTAAGTAAGTCTACCTTTACTCAACAAAACCAACCAAACAAACAGAAAACCGTGCCATGTGCCATTCGACCGTAAAAGGAGCCGACTGCTGGCACGCAGGCCACCGCGGGTGCGTCCCGGGAGCCCCTGGCTGAGTAAAGAGGCCAGACGCACGGGGCGACAGGCTGGAGGAGCGACTCCCAGAATGGTGGCCTGAGGACACTGATGAGCTCCGGCTGCCTCGAAAAACAGCAAAAATACAGGCGCAACAATGAAAACCAACCGCTTCAGAACTTGGAGAACGAACCAGGGCCAGAGAACAAACTGAAGAACCGTCTATCCAATGACCAAACCTTGGCAAGACGGCAGGGCTGCGCTGGCTTAGCGCGGGCTGCAACCGTCACCCCTTCCTTCCCACACAGCAGCCCTGCAGGCGGCCAGCAGACCTGATGCTTCTGAAGCTCTGCTGGAAGTGCCACCCCACGGTCACCGTTCCGTCTGGCCTTGCCCTGGGAAACCTCCAGGTTTGACTCAGAGCGGGGCTGGGATGGGCTTGCGGGGAGGTGGCGGGTGACGCCTGCCCCTGGGGCATTCTCCAAACAGCCCCAGGCTGCTGGCAACACCCCCGCTGCCTGATTCTGTGACCACAACTGCGGTGAACTTGAGCCCAGCCCGGAATTTAAAAGGAAATCCAGAAGAACCGGAGAACCACAGGGAACTTGAAACGCGCTGACGTACTTCCAGCATCAGAAAGGCTGTGTGCACGCCCCAGAAAGACCTGGGACAGGAGAAGACGCCAGTCCTGCTTCTCTAGCGCAATCAAGAGGTGGCAGCGGAGGCTGGTGTTTGACGGCACGCCTTCTGACAGTGTCCCCCCTCCCCGCAAGGTGCAAGACGGCCTCGTGACCAGTGACTGGCTAATCACACAGCATACTGACTGACATGGATGGCCTCCCTAGGGATCCAGCCTCAAGAATGTAAGGGACTTTATGTTACGTGCTCTTACCACACACGCAAAATAACCGTATTACAACAACAACCGTAACAACAGTAAGCGATAAGGGCAGGAGGAAGCCTGTGGAGGAGACGGACGTTCAGGACATGATTGTGGTGATGGTTTCGTGGGCGCACACTTAACTCCGAACTCACCCAGTCGTATACATGAAACACATAAAGCTTTCTGACTGCCAGTCATACCTTTAAAAAGTGGCTTAAAAATAAAATGAAAATAACTTGAAAATAGTAGATGACTCGGTAGTAGATTCCACATTAGAAGAGATATGGAACCTGCAGAATCAGGAAAGGAAAGCCACTAAACAAGTGAACAGCAATGAAAAAAAAAAAAAACCCACCAACAACATCCAAAATAAAACAGATACAAAAACCAGAGCAGCAGCAAAAAACTTTGAAGGATGTGAGGAATTTGCTACCAGTGTTACTGAAATATTATTATCTAAAAACGACCCGTTTAAATCAAAGAACTCCACAGGCATGTGAGGAAATAGGGAAGTATGCGGCATGCACAGGAAGGAAAAAAACACCCAGCAGAAAAGGGGGCCAAGACAATCATAAATATGTTTAAAGAAATAAAGAATTAAAGGAAATTACAACAGCGTTAACTCACTAAATAAAGAGTATCAATCACGTGATAGAAATGAAAAGACTCAGAAGTTCTACGGCTGAAGGTACGACTGAAATTCACGACGCAGGAACAACGGCAGGTTTGCGTTGGCACAAGAATCAGTGAACTGGAAGACGCTCCACTGTCTAAGGGGATGAATGTCCAGTCTGAAGGGAAGGAAATTAGAAGAATGAAGAAAAGTAACAGAGCCTAAGAGACCTGTGGGACACAAACAAAAGTACCAAATACATACATACATGGTGGGGTCCAGAAGGAGAAGAGAAAGGCAGAGACAATATTTGAGGAAATAATAACCAAAGACTAACCAAATTCGATTAAAAGTATGAATTGACACACTTAGGAAAATCAAGGAACTGCAGGAAGGGTTAAGTGCTAAGCTATCCAGACTAGATAAATCATAAACAACCTGTTAAAAAACTAAAACACAGAATACACAAAGCAGCAAGAGAAATGACTCATCTTGTCCAAGGGACCCGGAATGAGCACGAAGAGCTGGCTTTTCATCAGAAACCCAGCGTGATGAGATATTGTTGCCAGAGGGAAAAAAGATTATCAACCAAGAATCCCACGTCTAGCTAAACACTTCTTCAAAAATGAAGACGTTAGGTCACTTCCAAATAAACAACAACAAAAAAAGAGGAAATCCGTTATTAGCCGAGTGGTCTACAAGAAGCAGTACAGGGAGTCCTTCAAGATGACATGAAAGAACACCGGAAGGAATTCTAACTTACGCAAAGAAATAAAACAGGACCAGTGAGGGAGGTCACTACGTAGATACCATGAAAGACAATATGAACGTTATTTTTGTTTGTAACTCTTTTTTCCTCCTATTTGTTTTAAAAGACTACTTCATCCAACGATAATTATAAAACTGTTGATGGACTTAAAACATATAAAGATGTAATTTGTATGACACTAATAGTTCAGAGAAGAGGGGAGAGATGACATATGTGGAAGTAAAGTATTTAGGTTTAAAATTAAGTTAGTATTCACCTGAACTAGATTTTTTAAAAAGTAACATGATAACAGTGACCCTTATGGCAGCCAATAAGAAAATAATTTTTTTAAATTATATATATATGTAAGAAAGAATATAAAGGGTATATTGATACACATAAATGACAAAATTAATCACTAATTAAACTAAAAATGGATTAAAAGGACAAATCAAAACACAGAAGTTGGCAGAATGGATTAAACAAATTATTCACTATTTACAAGAGATATTTCATATTCAAAAACATAAATAGGCTGAAAAGACATATCATGCAAATAGTAATCATAAAAGACAAATACTATATGATACAACTTATATGTGGATATGATACAAATAAATTGGTGCAGCCACCATGGAAAATAGAATGGAGGTTACTTAAAAAACTAAAATTAGAGTTGCCATATGATTCTGCAATCCCACTCCTGGACATACATTTGGAGGACACTCTAATTAGAAAAGGCACATGCACCCCAGTGTTCATGGCAGCACTACTTACAACAGCCAGGACATGGAAGCAACCTAGATGTCTATCGACAGATGACTAGATAAAGAAGATGTGGTATAAATCTGTAATGGAATACTACTCAGCCATAAAAAATGAAATGATGCCATTTGCAGTAACATGCATGGACCTGGAGATTGTCATACTAAGAGAAGTCAGTCAGACAGAGAAAGACAAATATCACGCGATAGCTCTCATATGTTCAATCTAAAAAACAAGGACACAAATGAACTTATATACAAAACAGAAACAGACTCACAAACACAGAAAACAAACTTGCTGTTACCAGGGGGTAAAATGGGGAGGGGAGGGGTAAATCAGGAGTGTGGGATTAGCAGATGCAAATTACTATATATAAAGTCAAAAAACAACAGGGTTCCTACTGTATATCACTGGGAACTATATTCAATACCCTGTCATAAATCATAATGGACAACAATATGTATATATACACATATATATATAAACACACATGTATATATAACTCAATCACTTTGCTGTATACCAGAAACTAACATATTATAAATCAACTGTATACTTCAATAAAAAATTTAAAAAACCCAATACTACAAACCAATCCGACCTAACACTACAGAACATTTCCACCCCAATAGTAGGGCACATATTCTTCTCAAGCTTCCACAGAACATTCTCCAGGACAGACCATATTCTAGGCCATAAAATGAGCCTCGATAAACTTAGAAGGATTAAAACCATACAGAGTATATTCTCTAACAGCAGAATGAAACTAGAAATTAATTAAACAGCAGAAAATTTGGGAAATTCACAAATACGTGGATATTAAACAAAATATACCTAAATAACCAATATGTCACAGAAGAAACCACAAGGGAGATTAGAAAATACTTTGAGGGCAGCAAAAAACAAACATGACATAACAAATCGTACAGAGTACAGCTAAGGCGGTGCTTATAAGGAAAGTTATAGCTTTAAATGTCTACCTTAAAAAGAAGGCGGTCTCACATCAATAATCTAACTTTACACCTTAAGGACTTATTTTTTTTTAAAAAAGAAAACTAAACACAAAGCCAGCAGAGGAAAGGAAAGAATAAAGATTTGAGCAGAAACAAGTAAAAGAGAATAGAGAAACAATAGGGAAAAATCAATAAAACAAGAAGTTGGTTCTTTGAAAAGATCAGCAAAATCGACAAACCTTTAGCTCGGGTTACCGATAAAAAAAGGGAGAAGACGCAAGCTGTTCTAATCAGAAATGAAAGAGGGGACATTACCACCAACCCTACAGAAATAAAGAGAGCTGAAAGAGAAGACTAGGAACCACCGTGTGCCCACAAACCCGATAATCCAGATGAAACGGACAAATTCCTGCAGAAACACAAGTACTGAAACTGCCTCAAGAAGAAACAGAAAATCTGAACAGACATGTAAGAAGTAAAGAGATTTGATTAGTAATCAGAAAACTTCCCTGGGGAAAAAAACAAAAGCACAGGACCATTCAGCTTCTCCGGTAAATTCTACCAAACATTTTAAGAAGAATTAATACCAATCCTTTGCAGACTCGTTCAGAAAATCAAAGAGGAGATACCTTCCAACCTCTTCTATAAGATAGTATTTCCCTGATAACCAAAACCAGACAAACACATTGCAAGAAAAACAAAACCACACACCAATATTTTTCATTGGTATAGATGTAAAAGTTCTCAACAAAGTATAGACAGCCAGTACTGGTTTGACGCAGAATGGTTACATGTAATAGATCATAATAAACGTGGTACCTAAATAATCATGATAGCAATTGTCACAAGTTTTAAGCCCTTAACCCGTGCTGGGGGCTAGACTCCTTTTCATGGATTGTTTGGTCTACCCCTCAAAGGACCCTGTGAGCTCCTGCCACCTCTCACACACACACACACACACACACACACACACACACACACACACACACACACACACACACACATACACACACACCATCCTTGATAAAGAATTTCAAACGTCTCTATTTCAGGCTTGCAGCATGAAGTGACCCTGTGCACAAGATGCAGAAAGATAGTGAAGACAGACTCAGGAGTGGGCAAAGCAGGATGAGAACCGACAGCACACGGCCACCTCCGGTCACACCCAGGCTGGGCTATTTATAGTCACAGAAGCTACACAAGAAACAGGTCAGTGTGAACACTTTAGGTGGGGACACAGGGGGGCAGCCTGCATCCGAATCGTTTTAGCGCATTTAACCTTTTCCAAAAAGAACCTACTTTTTTTTTTTTTTTGAGTAAAACAAAATAATTCCCCCTTGGAAATTTTGTGAATGAGATTCTCTGAATTTTTTTTAAAGAATGTTAACAATTAAACTAATTATATAACAAAATATTTCTACTGCACAGAAAGAGACGCAGCTATATTTAGGGTTCCCTGCGAGCCCCTCCCCCATGCATTGGAAACAACTTGATAAAGTCTTTATATTCTATTTCCTGAGTGTCTTCTGCTGCGGTGGGTAACACTGGGTGACGTCTGATTTCTTCATCTGGAAAGGCAAAGGCTCTCACAACATCAACATACACATTTGTATTTTATTGTTACAATATTGCAGCATTAATATTGAATACATTAAAGCAAAAAAACCATTGACAGTGGTTATCATAAAAATGCATGTAATTGCCAACTGAGATTTTTTTCCTATCAATTAATGTCCTTGTCATTTCTAAGCGTCTCCTTTAAGAATTTATTGGAAGAATTCAGTTAGCAATCCTACCACCAGACATGACTTATTTCCCCTGCCCCTATAGAAAGGGACATTTTTCAATACGTTGTTTTACCTAATGGAGACCCTTAAACTCATAAATCATGGTGGTTTTAGGCTTTCCTTTGAGGCTTTTTTATTTTCACAGCCAGAAGCCCTAAACTAATCAATCATGGGTAATCACCACGGGGGGACTTGCCTTTTCTGTCTCTTGAGGCTGCAGGTGTGCCCTCTGCTCGGTATTTTAAAGCACTTTTGCCTTAACAACCAACGGCACTGGGGAACCCCCCCCCCCCGTCATTATCACAAAAGCACGCGTGAACGTACACACTCACGGGACACCCAGGAAGCAGGCACACGCACGTGACTCGGGGACTCAGAGTCACCCCTGTGGCTCCAACCGCACGGCTTTACTCAGTTGTAGTCCAAGGAACACGTGACCTGATGAAGATAACAATGTGGGCTGACGTCCCCAGGCACACGGATGGGGGCTGACATTCCCAGGCTTTCCTTCCCGGTCCAGGAAAACGGGAGCATGAGGTGCCTCCTACCCAACCTTCCAGCGCTGTGGGCTGCCTTCCTCAGACCTTCTTTCCCGATGCATAACTCAGAGGAAATCCACTTTCTTCCCGTAACATCTCTGTGAGGCTGGGGGGGGGGGGGGGCTCCCGGATGAGGGAGGCAGAACGGAGAGACTGCCAGCCAGAGGAAAGCTAATCCCCTCCCTGCTCATCGGAAGGTAATTTCTCGTGAACAAAACCCCCTTCTGGGGGGAGATCTGCTTATGGAGAATTTTTCAAACAGAACAACCAAGTTCAAAGATCAATTCGTCTCTCTGTCTCTCTCTCATGCACACGCGCACACACACCCCTCCTCTCTTCTCTCTCTCCCACTTTAATTTCGTATTTCTCCTTTTCATTTTGGGGATCTGCACATATGAGGGTTAGAGGAAGCTGCAATGAAACCCTTTTCTGTTTCCTGCTCCAACTCCCTCTCTGCCCTCCCTAAGGGTGTCTTGCCTTTACTCCAGTGGTTCTCAGTGGGTGAAAAGGACTTTGCCCCCCGGGTACACCTGACAACACCTGGGAACTCTTTTTTTTTTTTTAACTGAAGTACAGTCAGTTACCACGTATCAATCTCTGGTGCACAGCACAATGACCCTATCATGCACATACATACATATATTCGTTTCCATATTCTTTTTCAAGATATTGAATATAGTTCCCTGTGCTATACAAACGAAATCTGTTTTTTGTCTATTTTTATATATAGTGGTTAACATTTACAAATCTCGAATTCCCAAATGTATCCTTTCCCCTCCGATAACCACAAGATCGTTTACTGTGTCCACGAGCCTGTTTCTGTTTTTTAGATGAGTTCATGGTGTCCTCCTTTTTCTTTCTTTATTTTCTTTCTTTTTTGGAGACATTTTTGACTGTCAGACTGTGGGTGAGGCGCACTGGGTATCCAGTGAGTCGAGGCCAGGGATGCTGCTCAATACCTTCAACACCCAGGACAGCCTCCACCACGGAGAACTATCGGGCCCCAAAACATCAGCGGTGCAGGTTGGGAACCTGCGCCACTCCTTTTTACCTTCTGTTTTCCTGCAGGTTCTCAGTCTTGAGCCAGCAAGCCTGAGAGCGGAAGTAAAATTCAGCTATAGTCTCACCCAGCGTTGCCCATCCTTGTCCCAGGTCCACATACAGAAACCGAGCCCTCGAAAGGTGCTGGTGCATTAAAAAAAGAACAAAACCTGATCTTTACAGTTAAATGCCCGTGCAAATCCTGCCTCTGCCACTTACGAGCAAGAGAAATGGTTCGCTGGCGTCTCCGTCTCCCGAAAAGCAGAGCAGTGCTGAGGCCTCACTGCCCCGGGTGCCGATTTGCCGAGATTCATGCAAAACCTCTCAGACTGTGCTTTATGTTCCATGCACAGAAGTCTAGATTTCTATTCTTCTTGTCCATCTGCCTTCTTCCTAATTCATTTCCTCTTCCAACTCAGTTGGGAGATGCCTCTGAAGCCAGGGAGGGCCTGTGGGCCACTGTGAGCATCTTCCAGGCCAAGGTCATGGCTCCTTCTTCCATGGGATGGCCCCACGGCCACTGGTACCAGCAACCCAGTGCCCAGCGCCCAGCACCCAGCGCCAGGTGCTTCTGACCTGGTATCCCTCAGCAGGGAGAGGTCACAGCTGAGGAGGGAAGGAGGGGGCAGGACCAACCTTAGGACCTCACTTTGCTTCTCTGTGACACCGGCCATGTTTCTATTTGTTTCCAGTAACAATTCGGCTTCTCAGAGAGTGACATCATTGCAGACGCTGCCGTCACCGTCACCCGTGTGTTGTTGGATAGCACCCGAAGGCCAGCCCCCCGCTGGTACCCTGGCTAGGGTTACAGAGGAAGGTGGCGATGCTGTTGTTGGCTGGAAAGAGACTTGAGCTGCCCAGACACCTGAACTATCAGAGGAAACGTGTGCCCTTACACAAGGGCGGGAAAAACCCTGTGGTCTCACCTACCTGTGTTTTCTCATTGTAATAAAAATGCAAACACAAAACACACAGCAGTCTGGTGAGACTGAAAGCCGGCTGGACCTGAAGGAGACAAGGGAGGAGGCAAAGGGGCCAGGAGCTCCCAGCACGGACACAACTGCTCCAACACGCCACCCCAAACCCGCAAACCCTTTCCCAGCGGTTTCAGACTTAGTTACTAGGCTGCAGTCAAGTTCACAGCCATGGTTCCAAAGAGACCCATTATTTATGCAAACTAGCCTTTCTTCCACTTGCACTGGCTGGTCGACAGCAAGGAGCTTAGAATGGACCACAGCCTCGTAAAAAATATTCACCAAAACAGACGCCAAGGTCAACACCATGTAAACGTCGAGGGGAGTAAAGGTCTGGGAAGTCTCCATCCTGGAGGGTAAAGTTTGGCAAAAATGGGGATGTCAGACCAAGGCATCCAACGAGGTGCCTCCCGGGCCTCAGTCCTCCAGCAGCATGGATGACTCCGACACAGAACACCGGATAGTACCCCCACCCACCTCGCTGTTCCTCCCACCCGTACTTTTGTGTGTAAGGGACTTAGAGCAGGGACCCGGGCCCTGACATCTGTGACAGTGCACTGTCCACAGAGGCGTCATCCTGCAGGGGACGCTGGGCAGTCACTGGGTCTGCACGCAGCTCTGCTTCCCCAGTGTGAGTTCCCGAGGATGCTTTGAACACGGGAACCACCCGGCAGGTAATAAGATTTGCAGAGCAGGGTGCTGGACACAGCCTGAAAAGCTTTCAGGTTATCTGCTCACCAAGCTTCTTCTGGTCCTGACTGACCCCAAGGCCTTGTGCTAAAAAGGGGAGTGAGAAAGGAGAGACCCCGAGAAAGACGAGATGGCAGCTTTCACGAGGGAATAATGACAGCAAGCCTCCTGGCGTGGACGCACCCTCCAAGTGAGGACCCGCCACTGCCCCGCCCCGGGAGAAGAGGCTGTGTCCACTGGGGAAGGCACTGGAGGGGCAAACCGGCCGACCCCGGAGGCCTGGCAGAGACGAGGAGCTCTGTGATGCGCAGCAGGATTAGGAAAAGGTGGACTCCAGAAAGAAATCAGGACGCCAGGGCTGCTGTGCTTCGTCCAGAAATCCCTGGGGCCATCTCAGCTGCCAACAGGGGGACTGTGGCCAAGCCCTGAGGGGCAGGGCCTTGGGGCTGCTCCAGCACCGAGTCCCAGATGACAGGCACACGGAAAGGGCCAAGCTCCCGCTGACAGGCTGCTGGAGGGGCTCGTTCTTTCAGCTTAACTGAAGGCCAAGTGGACGAACGCTGGCTGTTGAAACCCATCCCGGTGCAGGATGGTCCACCTGTGTGTCTCTGGCCTGTGCGTGGTCCAGGAAACAAATGTTACACGGGGTTTTAAAAGGGGTGGCGTTCCCCATCACCTAGCACAGACCACGAGGCCAGGTCACACAGGAACCAGGCCAGGCTGAGGGTCAGTGGAGACACGGGTGTAACCGGGACCAACTTCAGAGGACCGTGACCTGTCTCTGTCACTTACAAAGGCACACACATCTGTGACCCCACAAGCCCACCTCTAGGAAACCCGTCCTACAAACTGAGCTCCTGTAGGTGTGAAAGGGTATGTGCACATGGTTATTCGCTGAAGCACTGGGGTTTGGTTTCTGTTTTGTCTGCATTTTCAGTGACTTTTATTTGTTAAAAAAAAAAAAAACCTGTGCATTTTAACACAAGAGATTCATTTCACTGCAACCACCATCTCCATGAAACTGTTTCATCACCCAAAAAATGCTTCTCATTCTTATCCTCTACCATCACATCCACACCACGCCCACACGCCACACACACACACACACACACACACACACACACACACAGAGCTTTCTTTCTCCATCTCTCTAGTTTTATCTTTTGGAGAAAAAGTGAATCACACAGTATATAAACTCAAGGGGATCAGAACATGCCACCCTCAAATACACCACGCTGGCACAAAAATTATTTTGAGCTAAAGACAACTGAGAAACAGCAGAGACAGAAAGGGCTCCTTGCCCTCCCTCATTGGCCTAAAAGCAGGACATAAATCTCCCTTTGTGGCGGCATCCCCACCTCTCGTGCCGTGATGGGAAGGGCAGCCCTTGCCACCATCAGGAAAGGTGGCACCAAGATGCACCTGCGTGAGCAAATCTTACTAAATAACCCCCTTACCGACCATTCGTCTCCCATGTATATTCCCTAGTCACTTTCTCAGTCTCCTACCCCTAGAAGCCCAAACTCTTTTCCTTTGTCTAATCATGTCTCCATGATGTATCACCCTTTGTTTATACGGTATATAAGCACCCAAGTCTGACCACTCCTTTGGGTTTTCATTTTTTTCCCATGACGCCATCATGCACATAAAAATATCAACATCCATCAAGTCAGTATGATTTTTCTCCTTTTGTCAGTTTAATTCCCAGGCCCCAGTCACAGAACCTAAGAGGGTAGAAGTTTTTTTTTTTCCCTCCCCTACATAACCTTTTGAAACTAGCTCCTTTCACTCAACAGAATGTCTTTGAGAGTTATCTAATTTGATGTCTGTACATATAATTACCTTTCTTTTTTTTTTTTGCAAAACAGTATTCCATAGTGTGGATGGACCACGGTTGGCTTATCCGTCGTTTCACTGAAGGACATGGGTGCTATTTCCAGTTTTGCGCTATTTCCAATAAAGCTGCTAAGAACATCTGTAGACAGGTTTTTGTGTGAATCTTAAGTTTCCATTCTCTGGGTAGCAGCCAGGAACCAACTGTGAGTGTCTCCTCTGAGGTAATCCCTTTGGACCAACCCTCTCACACTTTAACGAGCACACAAACCACCCAGAGAGCTTGTTAAGTGCAGATTCTGACCCCGTGGGGTGCAGCCTAGGATGCTGCATTCCTAGCAGCTCCCAGGCGATGTGGTGCTGTCGGTGTGTGGGCCGCTGTGAGCGGTGAGGTCTTGGCTTCAGGACAGCCGGGCTGTGCCCCGGGGCGCCCTTTCAAGATGAAGTACGTGAGGTTAAGACTGGCAGTTGTCACCAGGTCCTCTGATTGGCCAACAAAGCCCATTGCAAACGCACGTTCCCTTAACGTGGGAGGTTTTCGGTGGAGTGTGCTCTTGGCTTCCGCATCCCGCCCCCCCCCCAGCCCTGCAGGCATCTGGGTTTGGGTCCCCTGCTGAGCCTCACCTGTGGGCAGAAGAAACTGCTTCCAGAGGCAGTGCTGTTTATAGCCCAGGGATGTAAGTAAAGGCAGTATTTTCTCTGCAGTGAAGCTTCTTCAAAGGCCATGAAAACACAGGCAACTTCAACCCCGGGGCTGGGCAGAGAAAGAGAGGGGGAGGGCAGTGGAGAGGGGAGGGCTCACAGAACGTCCATTAAACAGTGCCAGAAACACCTCCTCGTTTGCCCTTGTGGAATGGACTGAATCCAGCCAGAGCGGGCAACCTGTGCCAGGAGAGCCCCGGTGGAAGGAATGTGAGGTTTTCTTGGTCTCCCGACCACCAGAGAGGCAAGGGAGCCACCACACGCCACTCCAGGAAGAGGCACGGGGCGTTCGAGGGCCATGCAGGGACGCTGACTCACGTGGAGTGGAAGGAACTGAGCAGAAAATGGGCAAAAGACACACACAGGCATCTCTCCAAAGAGAACATACAAATGGCCAACAGGCACATGAAAAGATCATTAGAGAAATGCAAGCAAAACTGTGAGATACCACTTAACAGAAAAAGCAAGTCTGGGCAAGGATGTGAGAAACTAGAACCCTTGTGCCCTGTTGGTGGGAATGTAAAATGGTGCAGCTGCAGTGGAAAACAATAGGGCGGTCAAAAAATTGGAAACATAATTGCCATTGATCCAGCAATTCCATCTCTGAGGATCTACCCAAAATAACCGGAAGCAGGGTCTTGAAGAGGTATGTGAACACTGGTGTTCACAGGAGCATTAGTCACCCACAGCCAAAAGGGGGAAGCTGCCCAAGTGTCCATCAGTGGATGCATGGATAAACAAAATGTGGTATATCCATACAAGGGGATATCACTCAGTCTTAAAAAGGAAGCTGTGACACACACTACAACGCGGATAAACCTGAGGACATCATGTTAAGTGAAATAAACCAGTCACAAAAGGACAAATGGTTCATGTGAATTATGCAGAGGAATCAAATCCACAGAAACAGAAAGTAGAAGGGTGATTCCCAGGGGCCAGGGAAGAGCGAAAGGGCGAGTTGCTGTCTAATGGGTACAGAGCGTCAGTTCTGCAAAAGGAAAAATTTTGGAGATTCATGGCACAACAATGTGAATATACTTAACACTACTGAACTGTACACTCAGAAATCGTTACGGTGCTAAATTTTATGTTACGTGGTTTGTGGAATCACACATACACACCCACAAAAAATCCATGCAAGCTAGATGAGAACTCCATAGACGGAAACGACAGGCTGCAGGCGAGATGCTCACGCAGGATGCTCCATGCAGAGAAGCACCAGATGATCTCGCATGGAATTACATACACGTCCCCTGTGGGACCGCATGCCACATGTACGGGAACATGGACGTACACCTGTTACCGACCCAGGTTCTTGGACACTTTAATCAATAGAAGTTGATAAGAGGCCAGACGAGAAATTCAGGCAAGGCTTTACTGGGACTTGTGCTGCAGCACAAGGGAGTGAAAACAAGTTGCTCAAAACAGGAGAAGGGGGCAAGCTGGTCCCTTAAATTGGGTGAAGATAGAGGCGGACCATGGGTTGGGCTGGAGAGGTGGCTTAGGTGGTCTGCCCACCCCCTTGGTGGTGCTGTGTGCAGGGACCATGCACAGTACCCTGCTTTTGTTCCCAGCACCTCAGGAGTAGCAGATGGGTTTTGGTCTTTTTGTATCTTGCTGCTCATAATTTGCCCCAACTGTACATGCGTGCAGTTGTTTTCAGTCCCTTGCAGTTTCTTTGCATTCTGTTGCTCGAGGAGACCTCTGTCCAAGTGCAAGCACTGCAGCAAAGGGTCCCAAGCCTGTCTCACCTCCACCCAGGACTGTCTGGAGCCGTGCACACAAAGCTAAGTGATTACTTTCCAAGGAGCCTCAGTTGCTTTCAAGAATTATTCTGACTACCGAAGTTTTGCATCACGATTGCCTTTAGTATCTCAGTGAGTCAGGGAGTGGGCTTCAAAATCCACATCACACACTGTCTAGGATCATCTGTCCTCTGGGTAAAAAGACCTTGGATTTCGTTTTTAATGGACTGTGACCCGTGGAGGCTGTCACCATCAGAAACACTCTTGTTTCCACATGTTGATGTCAGGAGAGGTCTTTGTGGCTCAGTGTGTGCATCTGGAAATGGGAACAACACTAACAGCACCCTCCTCTGAAAGTGTAGGGAGCAGAGCGGGATGCACTACAAGCCTCCAACTCAGTGCTCGCGGTGGTAGGTGTTTATTTAATTCCGTGTTTATTTAATTCCATCTTTGCCTTGTCAAAGAATTTCAACCCAAAGTGGAACCAAAGGCTATAAAATGGGAAATCTCACACATGTGCCTCCAGGAAAACAAAGCCAAAGGACTGATTGCCCAGCGAGGCCTGACTTAATTTCTGTGTTTATATTTGGATGTGTAATTATTTATATATTGAGATGGTCTATCAGTTTCCTAACTGATAACATTGGCATTTTTTTAAATTAAAGTCTAGTCAATTTACAATGTTGTTTTCATTTCTGGGTTTTGTTTTGTTTTCCGGGGGGTAATTAAGTTTATTATTAATTAATTAATTAATTTTAACGGAGGCGCTGGGGATTGAACCCAGGACCTCGTGCATGCTAGGCACGCGCTCGACCGCTGATACACCCTCCCCACTGGCATTTTCTTCCGTGATAAGGAGTTGGCCAGGGGTCGTCTCACAGCCTCAGCCCTGGGAAGTCTGGCTTCTGGTTTCCAGAGGCACCAACAAGATAGAGACCCAGGTCGGGCTGGTCTTGAAAAGTAAGCTGAACTGAGCTCTGTTTGTTTGCCCGGGCTGGTTCTGTCTGCTCGGGGAACTTCCAAGCTGGTCTCTATTTGTTTTTTGATTGTAACCGATTCTAACTGGACTCGCCCCTCCTTAGATTCCCCGCCCTAAAACACAACCTTAGCAGACTTGCCGGCAGCTTGCTGTAGTCTTTGTGTCCCGAATTGCAATTCTTCTCATCTTTCCGACAATTCTGAGCTGGCCACAGCTAACCTCCTTATTGAGGTCAACCTTCCCTCTGCCCGCTCTCTCCTCTGCCTTCCTGCAGACCCCCGATTTCAACCACTGGGCCGATTTACACATCAGCGTGACCCAGGGGCTGTTTTAGCAGAGCTCAGGCCTGTCCCTGCAGCTGCCCTCACCCGGCCGCCCTGGGAGGGGCCTTTGTTTGGCAGCCTCTTCTTAACCAGAGACCCAGCTAGGGGCCTCCCAGGGCCAAGGGCTCCCCCTAGCAGGAGGTAAGAGGCCCAGAGGGTCAAGGCTCTCTCCTGGCCTAGGCACAGAGGGGAAGGAAAGGCCGCCCACATCTCCTGTCCAGGGCTGATTCCCGGAGACACCCTCAGCGTTCCCAGGCTATCCTGGTCCTGGAATCTACCACCAAGAGCAAATCTTCAGGGACGAAACTAAAGCAATGGTTTGGACCCCAAGAGTGGGTGTCAAATTCCTTTAGCCATCGACTTCTGAGTTGTTGCCCTCTATTTTAATTAACTGGATCACCTGAAAGCTTCATTTGCATTATCCAGCTCTCCCCATGAGTACCCCTCTCCCACCGGGAAAATTCCTTTTGCTTTCTTTTATGATTTAAAGGCTTATACCAAATGCTCTGCAGGGATCAGGTATGTGCCCTTAATCCTCCTTCTCCTTGCAAAACAGCGCTAATTTATCCAAAGTGCTTCACAGTAATACTCGAAGAATGTTCACTTACTCCAACCTATGAGGCGGCTTCTGGTCTTCCAAAGCCACATGCCTGTTCTCCAGTGCCCTCAAAATCCCTCCCTCGGCATGCCTGCCACACACTGTCACACACAGCACACTGGGGCCCCCTGCCACCACAGAGAGGGCCACACGGTGCCAGGAGTGGTCTCTGGACACCCAGGACATATGCTTTTTATCCACCCACCTCCCAGGCACTAAGTTGGAGAGGGGGTGCAAACCAGAGAGGCCCTTCATCCGGCATTAGCCCCCCAGTCTGAGACCCAGGTGCACGAGGAGGGGTCCAAACACAGCCCGAGGCAGCCAGCGGCAGAGCGGGAGCTGCCCTTCTCCCATCTGCCCCTCGTCTTCCATCAAATTCAGCTCTCCTCCCTCCGTCTGCCCCTAAATGACACTCTATTCTCACCTCAAGCCAGAAGCTTAGAGAAGCTGCACCTCCTGGCTGAACAGTCACACCCCCTTGGCGTGAGAACTGCAAATCCAAAATGCAGACACTTACAAGCCAGGAGGGCAGCAGAGGACGAAATGCCAACGTACTCTGGTGCGGCTTCGGGGAAAAGCAGCACACGTGAGGGCATGTGTACACACACACACACACACACACACACACACACACACACATGCGCGCACACGCGCGTGCGCACACACACCTTCCACCACCACAGGAAGCACCCTGTGGGCTCAGTGAAGAAGGAAAAGGGATGGAATGATGGAAATCCATTCACAGTTTACTGAATCCCAATCCCATTCCAGCATCAATACCGTCCACCCTGGAAGGATGAAGATACACATTCTCCTCAGCTAACATTCCTCCTGGGATATGGCGAGTGGGAAAGCACAGCACAGAAGCCCTGAGGAGTGTGCATCACCCCGCAGGATGGAGACTGCGGCAGCTGAGAATCCGGCGAGAATCTCTTCAGTAAAGAGTTCAGTTTTAATTCGATGTTACAAAGTACAAGGGATAAATCTGGGAATTCGAGATTTGCAAAAATTAACTACTATCTATAAAAAATAGATAAAAAACAAATTTCTTCTATACAGCACACGGAATTACATTCAGTATCTTAAAATAATCTTTAATGAAAAAGAATATGAAAACGAACATACGTATGTATATGCATGACGGGGACATTGTGCTGCGCACCAGAAGTTGACACACTGTAACTGATTATACTTCAATTTAAAAAAAAAAAAGCACATCTGCATGTGATGCGTATTTCAATGGTAGAACCAGCTGCTCTGTGACTAAGCGTCTGGGTGTCGGGGTTGAGAAAGGGCCTGGGGTGATTTATTAACAGAATTAGGGTGAAGACGCAATGGTGGTTTGGAGAGGGGGGACAAATTCCATCCAGACCTACTGGAGGAGGTCAATGAGATCACTGTACATGATGATCATATGACAGAAGTATGTCTGTTTCCCAACAAACCTGGGCTGACTCGCCAGAGCATCCTCTCCATTTTTTTCTCAAAAGGCGCCAACAGATGGATGCCTGCGTTCCGCCCCTGGCTGGTGCCTGGTCCTCTCCGTGCCCCTGCTTGCGCCAGCCAAGCCCTAGGCCACGAAGGGTCAGCTGCTGTCCCAAATCTGTTTGTGCCAGTTGTCATGTTACTGTACTGAGCTGCTTAGTTAATGGTCACCAAATGGGATGACACAGGAGTGCTAACAAGGAGAAAGAAATTGTTAGAAAAATGAAGCTGAATGCGTTAGGAAAAAAAAAAGTTTCTTAAAAAATAATTAGGTACTTGTGTACATGACAACTGTAAAACGCTGGTGGGGAGAGAGGGTGAAAATCTGTTAGGATTCTGCACGTTCAAAAATATCTAGAAGCTTTTACTTCACTTGAAAGAGATCAAACCCTGCAGATCACTGAACATGCGCTTTGGATGTGGTTACGGCGGAAGGCTGACGTGGCCCTCCAGTCAGCAAACCTCCCCTCAGTTAAAATATCAGTAAATTAATGCACATTATGAGTTAACGCTAAAGGTGTGAAGTATTGAATTTTTCAAGTTTTCCCGATTTAATCTACTTCTTCAACCGACAGCACTCACTGCATCATAAGCGAGGAATCCTCCTCGAGTCCCATAAGCAACCACTAAGTTTCTCATTTGCTGAAGATTCACCGTGTGCCAGGGAAAGCACTAAGAATTTTACAACATTACCTTCTTTATTCCTTTCAATGGCCCCATGAAGTAGTCATGATTATACCCATGCTTCAGACAGGTAAACCAAGGCAAAGAGGAAGTCAGCAATTTAACCAAATGCACACAAGGTCCTGCAGAGGTTTCACTGCGTCTTTCCCTCGACAGCTGGTATGGAAACCGCTACGCTGAGAGGTGGGGCCTCCGATCCTAGGAGCTGGGTTTATCTGCATGGAAGACTACACCAACTTCTACCTGAAGCTGTTCGGATGATAAGGCCACCAACAGAGAAAGTGTAAAGGAAAAAACACATTAAGCTACAGTAACTTCCAGAATATACAAACAGATCACTGAACTCAATAGCAAAAAACCAAACAATCTATAGTCAAAAAATGGGCAGAAGACCTAAATAGACATTTCTGCAAAGACATGCAGATGGCCAATAGGCACATGAAAAGATGCTCAATATCATTAATTATCAGAGAAATGTAAATCAAAACTGCAGTGATGTTACCACCTCACACCAGTCAGAATGGCCCTCATGAAAAAGTCCACAAATGACAAATGCTGGAGAGGGGGTCAAGAAAAGGGAACCCTCTTACACTGCTGGTGGGAATATAGTTTGGTGTAGCCACTATGGAAAATGGTATGGAGATTCCTTAAAAAAAAAAACTAAAAATAGACTTACCATATGATCCAGCAATCCCACTCCTGGGGAGAGAGCTCTAATTTAAAAAGATACATGTTCCCCAGTGTTCCCAGCAGCACTATTTACAATAGCCAAGACATGGAAACAACCTAAATGTCTGTCGACAGGTGACCAGATAAAAGAAAATGTGGTGTATACATAACGGAATACTACTCAGCCATAAAAAAGAATGAAATAATGCCATTTGCAGCAACATGGAGATTACCATACTAAGTGAACCAAATCAGACAGAGAAAGACAAATATCATATGATACCACTTAAATGTAGAATCTAAAATAAAAAGATATAAATGAACTTATTTACAAAACAGGAAGAGACTCACAGACATAGAAAACAAACTTCTGGTTGCCAAAGGGGAAAGCGGGTGGGAAGGGATAAATTAGGAGTTTGGGATTAGCAGATGCAAACCACTATATATAAAATAGATAAACAATAAGGTCTTACTGTACAGCACAGGGAACTATATTCAGTATCTTGTAATAATCTATAATGGAAAAGAATATGAAAAAGTATATAAATATATATACTTGTATATATGTTATATATACTTTACATATATATAAACTGAGTCACTATGCTGTATACCTGGACTAGCACAACACTGTAAATCAACTGAACTTCAATTTAAAAGAAAAAAAGCTACAGTAACATTTTTAAAGTAATTCTGTTCTTTAAAAAACTGGAGATTTCTGCGCATGCCCAGCACATGAATTCAGACCTCCAAATCTTTCCGAATCTCTTGCTAAGCACCTGGCTCAGGGCCTGGCAGAGCCAGAAACAGCTTACAAAAACCAACAATGGAAACACCTGTTTCCCAGGGAGAGGGACGGAAGAGGACAGAATTTGGGGTAAGACCTGGGCTGTTCCATAGCCAGAATATTTAGAGGGCTAATAATAGAAACCAGACAAAATCCTGCTCTAAAAATCAGGAGACAGGTTAGTCTGAGTGGCTGAGCTGTGCTGCGGCACCATGCTGGGGGTGGGGTGGGTGGGATCCAGGAAGAGTTCTGTCTCAGCTGTTCCCAACACAGGACGTAACACATGTCACACGCAGACGGAGCTTCCTCGGGTCGCCAGGCGCAGGACAGCCCCTTTCCCGACTGCGACCCTCCCCATCACATAGCCAGCACAGGGAAGATCCCGCAGAGCGGATGCAAGAGGATGCTTTGCAAGTGTGTGGAGCACATGCTGACAAATGAGACAGCTTACGTTCTCCTCTCTGAAAAGACATGAAAAGTGGTTTTGCATGTGAACTGCTTCTCAGAACTCCTCAGTGCCTAACTGGTGAGTCAGTCTTCTGAACTCCCATTGTCCCCCGTCCGCCCTCCTGCATGTCACACAGAGAAAGCAGAGCTCAGCAAACAGCCAGGAAGACCACCGGCCCGGGGCGTGGAGCCAATTCACATTCTCACCTCAGCTTCGTCAGCATCACTTAAGAAGTGCTCCCCCACCCACAACCGGGAAGCGCTGGTTCTCAGCCCTGGGGGCACACCACAATCACCGGGGATTTTTATATTCCACACTCAGACTGCAGCCCAGATGCGCCAAGCTCCCCGGGTGACTCCAACGGCAGCCAAGGAGAGGTGCCGTAGATCCCCCTGCGACCTTCCAGGCTGTCCCTGGACAGAGGGGGGCGACCCCCTTGGCCCAGCGGATCTGAGACCTCAGTGGGCATCGGAATCCCCCGGGGCCCGCCTGCGGGGTTCCTTCTCGGCGGGCTGGGGCGGAACCAGGGAACCTGCATTTCCAGCAAGTTCCCGGTTTACGCTGAAGTGGCAGGTCCCAGGACCACACCTGAAAACCAGCTGCTCTGAGCATCTGCCCATAGTCGCGTCATCCGAGCCGTGAAAGAGACAGGGTCTGAGACCCAGATGCTCAATTCATTCACAGAAATTACAACTGCTTTAAAAGAACCTACAGGCGAAGTACCACTTCTTCGATGGAATCTCAGGGCTCCCTCTGGCTTAGAAGCTGCACAAGCCCTCAAAGGGAGAAAGGGTCAGGTGCCCCTGAGAATCTCAAAACCTTCTTGACATCACAGTGGTGTGACTCCTGCCGGGGTCCCCAAATGGCTACAGTGCCCTTCCTCCCTCCCTCCCGCCCTCCCTTCCTTCTTTCCCTCCCTCCTCGGCAGGTGTTTTTATCTGCCAATATTCTCTGAAAAGAAAGACACAATCTGCACAATGCGAATGCCTGTATGAAACTCCTACTTTTGCTCATAAACCGGCACCGAGCTGAGGGTCCTTCTAGGCCGGGACCTGCGGGCTGTCCCCCTGCCCTCTGCCTCGGTGACCTGTCTGCAGCAACTGGGCGCCAGCTCCGCTCTGCCTTCTGCTATTTCTGCTGCTTTGTAAATAACCACACGCGTTTTCAGTCCCCCTTTTGGCAAAAAAAACAGTTTTGCTTCACAGTTCTCTGAATCCCTTTGGATGAGCCACTGACCACCCCTCCATCCAGCCCCGGAAAGAACAGACAGGGAAGATGGGGAAGGGGGGAAGGGGGGAGGGTATACAAGGGAGGAGCCAGGCCTGCCTCAGAGCTGTTTGCGGCTTGTACTAACGGGGTAGGTCCTGGGCCAAAACCAAGTCCTGCTGGCACTCAGCAGCATGATTCACCTTCAGCAACCCACGGGTGTGTGGCAACATCTCCTCCTGGGCTTCTGGAGGCTGGTGGGCAGCGGGGGAGGGGTGGGGGGGCCAAGGTAAAGGGCGTGGGTCTGAAAGCACTCGTGCCCACAGCCCAGGCCCCACTGGGACATCCTAGGGCCTAATGCACACCTTTAACAGAGTGGGAGGGACCTCATAAGGAATCAGCTTCAACCGACCCGGTCCCGACCCAAAAGCAGTGTCTAAAGGAACGAGAGCCGTAAGTGACAATGAGTGCCTCTCTCAGACACATCCTTTGTGGCTGTTTGGTTAAAATTAAGATGCACTGAGAGGAGAAACATCAGCCAAGCTGTACTGTTAATTCCTGGCAACAAGTCAGCGGAGGCAGCAGCGGGGGTTCCCCCTTTGAAATGAACAAATGCAACGGAGCACAAGGAGGTGACCCCGCCCACCTCTCCGAGGTGACCCCGCCCAGCACGCGAGGGAGCAACGCCCACCACTGCGGGCCGAGCCGGTTCGTTTCCACCGCCCCAGCCGAGGCTGCCCCACGCCAGAACCTGGAGCGGAGCACAGTGATCTCCTGAAGTTCGAGTGTCTTGGCACCAGTCTCTGGGAAAGTCCCACAGCTACTCATCTACTGCACAGGGCCTGGCGGTCTGACAGGTGTGGTTTCGCCTTCCGCTTAAGCAGATGTTTCACCAGGTATAACTTACGTGGAACACACGGTCACACGGGTCTCCAGGAGGAGCTGAACCAGCCAGCCAGGCTCGGAGCCCCTCCCTGCCTCGGCGGACGCCGGCCCCAGGCCCAGGGCCGCTGTGTTCTTCACATCAGCCCCGGGGGCTGCCGCCCTGGGAGGAGGAAGCTGTGACACGTGACATCCTGCAGCCCACAGACGGCTGCCACGTGGGTGAGTTCAGGGCATTAACACAAGGCGCCCGCCTGCCGGGTTACTCCCGACAAAAGCCTGTGTGCTCCAGAATGGTTGCTGCGGTGCCGGGTGGCCTGGGTCCCAGGGGTGGCCTGGAAAGCAGGAACCACACTCTCTGTGCTCACAGCTCAGGCTTGGGAGGTGACGGAGGGCACGGCGGGGCCAGGATGTCCAGGAAGATGGGAATCGCCTGACCAGTGCCATTTGCCCTGCGGGTCACACACAGAGGGCAGACCACGTGAAGACAGAGGGAGAAGACGGCCGTCTGCAAGCCAAGCAGAGAGGCCTCTCAGAAGCGACCAGCCCTGCCACACTTTGATCTCTGACCCCAGCCTCCAGGGCTGCAAGAGGATAAACGTCTGTTGTTTAAGTCCCCTGCCCGCAGTGCTTTGGTCCAGCAGTCCTAGCAAAGGAGTACAGCATCTCCTAAAAGGGGGAAGAGTGGCTCAGTGCTAGCAGGTGCAGTGCAGACGGGACCACCGCAGCTGCTGGGGTGGCACGCAGCCCCCGCAGGAAAGCCAAGAGAGGGCGGGCCCCCTCCCGCCGGGGAGCCCCTGCTCACTGCTCACTTCCGCCCGCTGTCCCTCCTGTAACAATTTATAATCTGCTTTGAGCCATTACTCCGCGTGGAAAGAGGGTACTCGACGTAGAGGAAGAACACCTTCCCGGGGTCCTCTTTCCCTGGCTGCACAACATCAGAGCTGGTCCTCCACACCTGGCCACCTATGTAGGCGAGGGAAACTCACGGGTACCTCCGAGGACAGACTCCAAGCAGCTGTAAGACCCCGCCCACAAGGACAAGAGCATGGATCCTTCGTTCGCTGAGCAAATCCCAAGTGTGACACTGCAGCCGCCCACGCACAGTTTAAGTCCAGGAGAAGTAACCTGAGGGGGTCCAAAGTCCTGCTAGACACACAACCAGTCGCCCCCACTTGCCACATCACACCCATCAGTACCTTCTTAGGATGAGGACCGAAATAGTAAATGAACTCCGAGGTCCCGTCAGGTAATACATTTCTGAGGTCCAATGAGAATCCCAGTCAGGGTCATAATGACAGCAGCATCAAAACTATTTGCATAGGGAAGTGTGAGTGACGCTTCCCGCAGGATCACGTACTCCGTTCTCACCAGCCTGTGAGACTTGAAGGCATGACCCGCAGGAAGCAAACGGCAAAGCATGAGCAGGGCCCTCGAGCTGAAGCCTTGGGCGTTGGATTCTAGTAAACGTGAGGCTGTGCCACCTCGAGTTCAAGGAGAGAAGAAAGTGTGACATTCCCAAATGACTTGTTTGTCCAGAACTGTATCAGTGTGGAAGGCAGGGTGATGCCCTGAGATGCACGGAAGAGCCATCACAGTCTTGCAACTACCTGGACCATCTCCTTGGCGTGGGCGTGTCCAGCTGGGCACACACGGTGAAAGACAATGCTGGCAGCTTGCAGTTTGACATTCCTCTCCTCGCTTTATTCTCCCAGTGAGGTAGCTCGTTTATTTTCTCCAAATAAATACCGCACACTCGTAAACTAAGTAAATTCTGATGCCCAGTCTGGTCATCCATGTCTGTGATCCAATTAAAATAGCCAGATAAATCCAATAAATAAATCAATCTAGTAATCTAAATAAAATGAATTTCTATGATAACATATATGCATACTTATGTATTCTCTCTGTCCCCGATACATCTCGACTTCTCCTTGGACCGCATTTTCATTCTTGATAATCTGGTAAGCACTGCACGGCTTGGTGAGCATCCTTCCACTCTCTTTTCCAGAAGCACCAGATGCTGACGGAGCTCCACCCCGCTGTTGCAGCAGCAGCTGATGGTCCGCGGTGTGAACACACCAGGATTTGTGAGGCTCTTCCCGTGGAGCCGTGCATTCATTTTGTTTCACACGGCTGTTTTGCTGTTACAAGTGAGGCTATAATGAACATCCCTGCACACTCATCCTTCTGATCTGGCAACTTAATAGTCAACAGACTGTGAATGAAGGGGTTATCATCTCACGAGAGGAGAACACATAAAACAAACCCACAGAACGCTCGCAGAGAGCGTCTCGGGGAAGGTGAGGACCACCGGTGTCAATGCGGGTGTCTCAGGTCGCTCGGCTCTCCTCCCAGAAGTACAACGTGTGGGTTCACATCCAGGACCAAGGAGCTGGGAAAGTTCAACCCAGCCCGGTGACCAACAGGAGAGACGCAGTCCCCTTCTGTTTTGCCTTCGGGGCCAAGGAGGGGCGACTGGGAGGACTGGGGGGGTGGGGCAGTGGCTTCAGTGTGGAATTCAAGGTGGACCAGCACACGCTGATCCGCTGCACCCACACAGCCCCAAGACCCTACAGAACCCCCTGCCCATCGCTGCAGGGCCTTTAACCCCCTACCAGTCATCCCCCATGGGGCAGTCACCTGGGGAACGGTGGGAATGCTGGCCCTGGGATGCCCTCTGGGGGCGCCTGGCCCCACTGGGTCTGGCTGGTGGTCTGTGTTCAGCCCCTGCGGAAAGCTGACTGCTTCCTCCAGCCCTTCTAGACCTGGGGCTTCCTGGAGGAAGGGGCTGTGTTAATCATTCTTTTTTACTGTCTGCATTTCTGATATCTGGGGCCTTGCTGACCCTGGACGGACTGCCCTCCCACCCCCATGCCCCGGGCTAGCCAATGCACAAACCAGCCGAGGCTCTCACACCGTCAACACCCACCCTCACCACCCAGGGCCGGGACCAGACACCTGGCACAGCCCCCACACCCTAAACCCGCTTACAGCCTGCTCACCCTGCCTCGCCCACTCCTTCCTGTGAAAACCACAATCAAAGCTCCTGCCCACATTCCCGCTGCCTCCTGGCCGGCCCTGGTGCTTCCCTGGGTGGCCCTGCCTGTCCTGACTCCTGTGTCTAGGGATCCAGGAGGATAAAGACTTCCCTCTTCACCACAGTCATTTCCCTGCCCCTGTGTCTACCAGACCCGGTTCAAACAAACCCCAGGCACCACATTTTAGAACAGGGCTTGGGGCCAGAGGTCCCCCACACCTTCAGGCACCTGCCTCCCTCTGACTCTGGACTGTGGTTTGGCCTGGCCTGGCCTGGCATTCAGTTCACTCAGTGCCCATTTCTCAAGACAGTCCCTTCAGCTCCGTGTGTGTGTGTGTGTGTGTGAGAGAGAGAGAGAGAGAGAAAGGAATCATCCTTCATCTCCAGGAAGAGGAGATGGGGAAGAGAATCGAGAGATTTAGCCAACAGCTGGCTGAGATCACCTGATCTCACCAGGTCCATCTTCCCAAACACGTAACCTCAATACAAACAATACAAATGCCCTCACGCCCCCGTGCTAGGTTGAGCATTCGGGGTATCAGGGGAGCCTTCAAAAGCTAATCCACTAACATAAAAAAAAGAAAACAGAAGGCACTAATGAACTCATCTACAAAACAGAAACAGACTCACAGACACAGTAAACCATCTCATGGTTACCAGTGGGAAAGGGGGTGGGAAGGGATAAATTGGAAGTTCAAGACTTTTAGATCCTAACTACTATATATGAAATAGATAAACAACAAGGTTTTTCTGTCTAGCACGGATATTGAATATCTTGTAGTCACCTAGAATGAAAAAGAATATGAAAACGAATATACGTCTGTATAAGGACGACTGAAACAGTACAACAGCAATAGTGTAACACTGTAAACTGACTAGACTTCTATTAAAAAAAAAACAAAAGCTAATCCACTCATTCCTGGTGACTCTGAAGATCAACACAAATGTTATTTCCAAACATAAAGCAGGGTAGGCACCTCCGAGGGTCAGGCACACACGTGGGTGGCCTGACAGACGCACACACACACGTGGGTGGCTGTCTCGCACCCTGGGGCCCTCCCGAACGGGCCTTGGCTTGGAGCTGGGCATGCATGACCTGGGCCATTGGTGAGGAGAAAACCCAGGAGTCCTGCCCACCCAAGGGACTCTCGGCCTCACCGGTCTCTCCCCGTTAAGCAATCTACTCAATTTTACAGGACTTCAGATTTTGGCCTCCTTGGCCCAAAAAATAGAAAGAGGCGGCCTTCACTCCACCCTTTCACCAAGAGAACTCCTGCCAAAGCCGGGCTGACTTAGAGACCAGCATCCCGTGCTCCCAAAGCAGTGAAACCTTAGGCTCGGTGCCTGGAGCACGCGCTGGGGCCCCCAATTCACCCTTCAGTCCGCTCACCGTCCAATTCACCTTAGTCACGTGCCTCTGTGGCTGGCCTCTGCTTACTTCTTCAGGACTCGAGCAGCAACTGATGCAGTTCCCCCACCCAAAGTGGCCGGTGGTGCCCAGACCAGCCCTGCCAGGACCCTCGTTAACACGAGCCACCTATACGAATGTACAAAGTTTACTTTTGGGGGCGAAGAAAAAAACCTTCTGGCAGGTGCTGCCCCCTCAAGATTAATTCACAGCAAAGGAAATATAACAAAGTTGGGCTCCTGGCACAATGACAAAATATACATAAACGAAACGTCAGCTCTCTCCAGTTTGCATCTCTCACACCCCTCGCTCTACAAGGGCCTACAAATTACAGCTGTTCACATTTTTTCATAACTTAAACTTTCCCTCGACAGAACTCTGACTTGTCTCAATGTATTTACGCGCTCGGTAATGGACGGGCTCGCTATTTACACCAGTTGTTTAAACAGTAACCAGATTGTTCAGGGCCGGCGCGTCTGGCTCGGGGTGGGTTCGCCGTCTGTGGAACACCACTCAGAACCCACATGCTTGCAGGAGCCAAATAAACGGGCAGCAGGGAAATTATGACGCGAGTAAGGGGTGGCGGGGGGGCTCTGTGAATTGTAAATAGGCCTCCATTGTGGGCCTGCTTTCTTGGGGAACCACACAGCAGAGGGGTGTCAGAAAACATCCAACCACAGAAATCCAACTCATCCCGGCCCCCGGAGCCCAGAGCAGCCTTCCAGAAGGTTCCGTGCGGCCCCATCCCCTAGGCTGCACCGTGCCACTCCGCTCAAATCCAGGGCCCACTCTGGAAAGTTCTCGGAATAGGCCTTTCTGACTCTCCCTTCACACAGACGTCCTGTCATAACCACGCAGCTCTCAGGAGAGAGCGCGGAGGACCCGGGAATGGGAGGCTTCCCCAGGCCGAAGTTAAGACAATGGATGTCCTCGGACAGCAGGGAATCCACTGGCAAGGGATCTGAGGACCTGCTGGGCACTGCCGGGGCGCAATGATAATTCTGAATTGTGCTGCATTTTTCTCTCCAAAAAGAAAAGAAGTTGCAAAACAAGATGTTCTGTCAAGAAGAAAACAAACGTTCAAGGGGAAAAAAAATATCCAAGTAAAAGAAGCCTTGGCATTGTTCTAGTCTCGGAAGGCATCTTCCATCTCTGGAGGGCAACAGAACGGCTCGGTCAGCAACCCAGAGAACGGAGAGCCTCGAACATGGCCCTGTGCACGCTCTGGTGACGAGAGGGGGACACCAGGCCTGCAGATATGACAGGGAGGCTGCCCGAGGGCCATGACATGACGGCCGCCCTTGGATGCTAGTCACCTTCTTGGGGTCTCCCCCGGAAGCTTCAGCGCTACTAAAAAACTGACTTCTGAAAATTAAAACAAAAACTGTACTTTCGACCACATTTTTTTTTTTAAAGTTAATTTCAATTCCCCGGAGATTTAGCGACTCTGTCAGTGCTCCTAATTCCTTCTCTGTAAGACAGAACAACAGGGTTCCTTCCTGCCTTTCAAGGATCTGAACAGGGGAGGGAGAGTAACTCCCAGGAAGAGAGAGTTTATTCCTTAACACTCAGCTACAGCATGGCTGCAAGAGAAGAAACTCAGGCTTTGGAATTTAAACCACAAAACAAAGAAAACTGAGTTCAAACATGAGCTCTGCTGGTTTCAAAACTGCCCCCCATCACCTGCTCAAAAAACAGGATGCAGAAAAATGATAAAGGTTCCAAGTCAAGATCACAGAATGTAAGCAACGTGCTTCTCTTGTGAGTCGGGAAGTTCTGTTTACGTAACGGGTTGGAGAAAAAGTTCATGGTTATGTAGATTACATTTCGAGAAGGAAATCCAATAATGTCAACGACCCTTTTCCATCATAAATGATACGCATTATATTCTCAGATGATCTACGGCTTCCAACATGCCGGATTACAGATTCACGGCATGTATAGAGTGATTTTTCTCTGATGAGCAGTTAGGACCGCGCGGCATGGCTCCCACTCGGTAGCGAAGAAACCACAGGCATTTTCATTCATAATAAAAGTTATCACATGGTTTGAAAAATAAACTTGAAGGCAATTAGAATCCATGGGTCAGAAAAGGTGCTTTAAAGAGAACATTAAATATTTACAGGTAAAATGAGTGCATTTTGCTCAAGACTGAGGCATTAAATCAAGCTCCTCTTGCCTTTGACAGGGTCACAGAGAATTACAGGATTTTCACTAATCCTCAAATAAACAGTGTAAATACTGTTCTTAGCTCAGAAATTGCCCGCTGGCGATCGAGGGGTATTCCTGACAGAAAATGTGACAGCATCTCAACTGTCAGCCTTCGACAGACTTGACAGTCTTCGTGTAAATTCTCTGCAAACCAAAACTATTTGATGGGATGCCAGAGAAATTTGGAAAAAAGACCACTTTGCAATGCTGAGTAGGTCTGGAGGCCCTTTTTAATTGATTAGGAGGAAATTACCAACTCCCGAGGCGACACCCAGACGTCTGGCAGATAGGTAAGTTTCAAAAACCCAACAACCACAACATTGCGAAGGCAACAACCAGCAACGGGGGAGGGGCTGCCAAGGCCACTCTCTGCCGCTGACGAGGACAGCCTCGTAGAACTCCCAGCTTCCCCCTCTCGGAAAACCCTCCTCCATAAACACAAAACAGCCCCCCTCAGATCCAGCAGCCCCAGGCAAACACCAGTCACCATTTTGCGCCACCTCCTAACTCCTGGCGGTCAGCTTGGTCAGGAGTCAGCTTGACCCCCAGCACAGATCCCAAACCAGATCCTTGTCCCCTGTTCTTCTTCTCCCCCTTCCCCCACCCCAACACCAGCCCCCACCACCCTTGTTCCGGTCTCCAGCCAGGCTCCCCCTTCCACATTCCAACACCACCGTGACCCACCACCTGTCTGCACGCAACCAGAGGGGTCCCTGCCAAAGGTAAACTCCATCATGTCACTTCATCGCTTCAGATCCCCCAAGGAGGCACCCCTCCCACTTCAGCTGAAGCCCCAGATCCTCACCACGCCCTGCAAAGGCCAGTCCTCACCTGGCCAGGCCTGGACGCCTCCTTCCAGAGGAGCCACCTGGCCTTCCTGCTGGTCCTGGTCCACCCAAGCCGTCTCCTGCCCTAAGACGTGGACACAGGTTCTGCCAGCCTGGCTTCCACGCAGAAGCCCCTTCTCGGGCAGGCCCTCTGTGCCCACCTCCCCAGGCTTCCCCCGGCTCCCACCCCCCACCACTCCGCCTCACCCCCTCGTGTTACTGTCTTCACAGCTGTTACCACCACCCGCGATCCCTCTGTTTGCTTTTGAGCTGTTTACCGTCTCGCCGCCCCTCCAGCACCGGTGGGTTCTGTGTGTTTCAAGGGAAATGACAGGACGACCCACAGAGGATTTGAATGTGAAATAAGCAAAGAAGTGCACCAGAGAGGAGGGCGCTCCTTCACCGCTTGTTCCTGGTTTGGGGCCCAGCTTGGAAAAGACAAGACACCTATAAATGGGATTTGAGAAATATTTAAATACTTAGAGCCATTCACTAGAAAACTGTGCTGTTTTCAGCGGATGTCACCTGAGCTGTCCTGCAAATGTGACAAGGTGCATTTTAACTGACCAGCGATGTTTTGGGATTACCTGGAAGCCACTGTCATTTCTGAAGGAGAGGTAAAGAATTCCCGGGGAGGGGGAGCCCCATGGTTCTGCCTGCCTGCCTTCCGGGCAATTCTCGCCCTCAAGCAGCGGGGAGCGCTGCCACCCTCACTTCAAACATGACGAGCAGCACATCCCAGGAACTCGGTGCCGGTGAGGCTCTTGGCCTCAGCCTTGGCCAACTTCACAACTGAGGTGCAGTGGAGGGGGCGATGTTGGACCCAGCAGTGGAGGCAGACCAAGGTGGGTCCATTCCCCCGCCTCCCTAGGTTCCATCCAGGACAGTGAGCGTCGAGAGATCGTGGGGGCCATCCGCAGGGCCACACCAGCCCTATGGCTAACTGGTGAGATCCCGTGGTCACAGGAAATGAGCGGAGCCACACAAAGACCAGCGTAACCGTGGCCTCAGGGCATGCGGACACATCGGAGAGGAGACTGCTCCACAAGAAAGGGGCTCGAGGCCTGGCATCTGCCAGCCCAGCCCCAAGAGGGGCCTCCCTTGGTCCCCCGGGTCCAGGCGCTGACATCCAGAGATGCAGCGCCCTGGTCTCTCCTCTGGATCTGGCGGTCCTGTGACCGTCCTGGCCAGCGCCAGCGGAGGAGGCCCGGTCTGGTCTCCATGGGAACGGAGGAAAAGTCAAGGCCGCTTTTAACTACCACGCTGAAGATTTACTTAGGGAGTAAAGGCGGAAAGAAACCACAAGCCCAGCGGGCCGTTAATGGAGTGGGGGGGGGGAGAGAAAGCAGGGGGAGGGGAGAGGGGCCAGCGAGGCCCTTTCAGTGTCTCCAGCTTTTGTTTATAGCTGTTCCAGCCGATCTTAAAATTATCAGGTGGGGGAGAGGGAGGCTGGGCGCGCGGGTCGGCGGTGCAATTTAAGAAGCATTTCCTTTTCTCTGGGGCCAGAGCTGTGATCACATGAGCCTTTGTTTTCCTACACTCCATGTTTGTTTTTGTAGTTTCTGCCAAACTAAATCAGTTCAGCTTGTGGCAACCTTTAAAGAGTCATGACTCACTTAAATAGTCTCAAAGTTTGACTTCTTTCCAAGAACGGCGACCAGCGTTTGTAAAGGTTTCACATGCCCGGTGATCAAATCCTCTAATTACTCAAATCTGTGTCACATAGCTATAAATTAGGGACTTTTAAGATGACAGATCTCTGTTCTTTGATATGCATGGCTAAATGTCTTTCTTTCATTCAGATCAAGCAGAAACACTCAACTTTTCTTAACTGTACTCCACGTGCCCTGGCCTCTCTCATAATGCCTTTAACTGGAACAAAAGGCCACACAGCCCACGAGCCCCCTTCCTCGACTCCACCGCAGCCACGCACCCCCGACATGGCGTTGCCAGCTGGGCCACCCCACCTGCCTGGGCACTGGTGGTGCTCAAAGCCAGACTCCTTCCTAACAGAGCTCTCTGGGGCAGGAGGAGGGAGAATCTGTTACAAAAGAAGCTCCCGTGGCTTCCTGTAGAAGGATCTGGAACAACTGCCTACGCTGGTTAGAGATAAGCTTAACCCTAATTTATGCAGGAGGAAAAAGGAAGAACGGGGCAGAACTTAGGGGCACTTAGCAACTTGCCCCAGTGGACTTGCACGAGCATCAGAATGCCTCTGTCCCACCGAAATCCATGTGCTGAAACCTAACCCTTCCAAGTGCCGGTCTTAAGAGGTGGTGCCTTTGGGAGGTGCTTAGGTCCTGAGGGTGGGGTCCCCCCAAAGGCATTAATGCCCTTAGAAAAGAGACCCCTACAGAACTCCCTGCCCCTCCCACCCCGTAAGGGTGCAGCCAGAAATCAGTAGTCTGCGACCCGGAAGAAGGTCCTCATGGGAACCCGACCGCGCCAGCACCCTGGTCTCAGACTCCCAGCTCCCAGAAATGTGAGAAGTAAACGCCAGCTGTTTATAAGCCCCCCATCTGCAGGGTCTCACTACAGGAGGCTGAATGGACCGGGACAGCTTAGAAACACAAAAATCCAACCAAAGTGGCGACTGCCCTGCCCGAAGCTCCAGAAGAATTCGATCTTGTTTGCAGTAGATGCACCAACTTAGTGCACGTCAACTCCAGCAAACTCTGGCTTGCCGACCCTGGATGGGGTCCCTACCTGGGACCAGCGGGGCATCCTGTCCTGGAAACAGGACCTCTAGGCCTACAGAATCTCCTGTCTGCCTCTCCTTCCGGCCCTTCTCCGTGCTGCCATCATTCATCTCCGTTCTTCAAGGATGGTGCTGCTCTCTTTCTGCTCCTTGAAGGAAAACATACTCCCACTGCTCCCACACCTTTGTGCAAGCACATGCTGCAGTAATCACCACCCCCCTTGCCTGCCTCAACTCCAGCAAGGAGCCTGGTGGTCTGGCTCCTGCGAAATGCCCACCGCTGGGCCATCAACCAGGCCAGGGGGCGGAGGGGTGGGGCGTGCCTGGGGGAGGCGTCAACCAGCTGCTGCTCAGCTCATGCAGGGGTGGGTGTGGGGGGAGGGGCCGGGGGCTGGGGGGCTGGGGAGGCAAGGAGGACCCAGGGCTTACTTCCCAGATGAAGTACGGTTTATGCCTTTATGGCAGCAAGAATTTAAAAAGCACAGAACAGAACAATTACAGAAGCCTCAGTCACTGTCCATCTTCTCACAAAGCATCTGATTCCTTCACCCACCGGGCATCTCACAGGGTTGTCAATACACACAGAACAGCCATGCCTCCCATCCTCTGCCCAGAGAGGCCATGAGGTGGTGCACAGCGAAGTCTGTGTGTCTGTGTCAGTGTGTGTGTCTATATGCGTGTCTGTGTGTATCTGTCTGTGTGTGTCTGAGTGTCTATATGTATATGCCCCCTGTGTGTCTATGTGTTTGTGTGCATGTCCATGTTTGTGTATGTGTATACGTATGTCTGTGTTGAGTGCGTGTGTGTGTGTTTCTGTGTGTGTGTGTGTCTCTGTGTGCCTGTGTTTGCGTTGGGAGCAAGAGGAGTGAGGAGCCACAGGGTAAACCAGACTGTCTTCCCAGACAGTGGGTTGTTTTTTTAAACTCAAGATTTGGGGGATGGGGATTTCAAATACCGAAACAAACATGGAGATGTAACAGAGGAGAATGCAAAATTCCTATTAATTTTTATGTAAAAAGGAAAAGAAAGATCGCAAAGACAGCTCTCATCCTTAGGTCTCGGTGCCTGATCTCGGCGCCAATGTAAGAGGCTCACCACCACCGTCTCACCTTTGGGAAGTCAGGAGCCCCGAGTACACCCAGCCACCGAGTAGGGGTTTTTGAGCTGCCTGAGCCCCGGTTTCTTGGTGGACAAGGCAGGGGAGTGGATTCGCTCAGAGGAGGGCTGCCTGAGTCTTGCAATGAGCTGGGGAATTTGAGCAAGATCAACACCAGAGCCCCACAGAGAGCAATGAAATCAGAACCTCTGGGCCTGGGACCCCAGGAAATTCCAGGACACGCAGCCAGGACCGAAAGGACAGAACAGACTTGAAGCGCTGCACACAGATGGGATCACACAGAGCCACTGTTGCCATGATCCCCTCCGCGCAGAGTCTGTCCTCTGGGGTTCTGTCTCCCTGGGTGGAGCAGCTGGTGCTCCGGCAAGGCTGCCTCCATCACACTCACACACCTGGGTCCCTCGTGGTACCTGGGTGCAGTGGGGCTGGGATGTTCATTATTTTTCCCCTTGGGGTTTTTGCACAAACGCTCCAGCTTCAAACTGGACCCGGGCTCTCCTGACAATCCACCCCCAAGCCCACACCCCTCTCCCCCCCCTCCCCCTCCAGATAGAAGCCCGGATGCCACAGGTCTCTGTCCTCCCCGCCCAGAGGCCAGCCTCTCCAGTCCGCAGGCTCCGGCTCCTGGCATTTATGCATGCCCCATCACCCCTCTGGGCAGCAAAAGAATTTTAGGGAAGTGGTCTGGAGACCGCAGGATGCCCCAAAGGGGAATCTCAAAGGGAACGGAAACCCTTGCTGTGATCGGGTCTGCACTAGAGATGAGGATCTTGGAGGTCTCGGCTTCCAAAAGACGGTGAGGGTCCCCTGAGGAAGGGAGCAGTGCTGACCCCCAGGCCTTGGCATTCAGAGCATGGACACAGAAGAAAAGCCAGGAGGGGAGACACGGGGTGGTGCCAGTGGGAGAGGGGAAAGGGCTGTGTCTCCAGGTGGAGGCACCTGTCAGAGTAACACACAGCGGATCCGCCCTGGGAGCAGCAGAAGAGTAACCACTGTCACTGACAAGGGGGTTGAGCTCTAAACAGAGATGACCTTGGACCAGGGTCAGGTGCATTTTTTAATTAGATGTTGCCATGTATTAAGTTATGCGAAAAAACCTGTCAATAAGAGAGTAACAAATAGTAGTTTGGAAATTCCAACCACAGCCATGCAGCCGTCCCCGCAACCTCGCAGTTCAGCTAATCCAGGAAAAGAGGACTGTCTGCTTACCTGCTTGTGTGTGGCCACAGCAGGTGAAAATTGTTGGAAAAACCGAATTTGGAGGTTTCCCCTGGGAATGGTGTAACATGCTACAGGTGAGAAATGCCCAGAATTCACTGCGGGGAGGGGTCCCAGAGACCCCAAAAGAGCCCGGCGGTCCTGTCCCCAGCCCAGAGCAAAGAACAGGCAGGGTGGCTTCAACAGGGTCCCCAAGAGTGACAGTCAAAGGAGCCGCTGCAAACCGTTCACGGGGAGGGTCCGTCACCAAGCTGCCTGCCCCTCACCCGCCCCGACTCACACCCATGTGGGCACCACGGGTTACTCGGTGGCCAAGTGTTTCACATTCCCTGTAAGTGTCTGGGTTCAACTGTGTCCCCCAAACCCACACGATGAAGTCCTAACCCCCAGCATCTCAGAATATGACCCAGTTTGGATAGAGGGCCTTTACAGAGGTCACCAAGTTAGAATGAGGTCATTACGGTGGGCCCCAGTCCGAGATGACCCGAGTCCTGACAAACAGGGGAAACCTGCAGACAGGCACACCCGGAGGGAAGGTGATGTGAAGGCGCAGGAACACGAGAGCCACCTGCAGGCCCAGCGGAGAGGCCTTGGAAGAGGCCACCCCTGCAGACGCCGTCACCTCGGACGTGTGACACAGTGCGCGTCTGCTGTTTACGCTGCCCAGTCCGAGGCGGGTCCGGGGTGGACCCACACGGCACGTGACGGGCTCTCGTCCTGCTTTGCTATGACTGCCCGGCTTCCCCGTTAGTTAAATGCTTCCCCTCCGTCTTGGAGCCACTGCCCTGCTTTCCGCACTGTCCTGAAATCCTGATCTCCCTTCCACCCCCACTGCCTGGTCGCCAGCACCTGCTCCCTCGGTGACATCTGCAGGTCTGGCCGCCACCCTCTGGTCCCAGCTCCTGTCCCTCCACCTTCCATGGCCCACGTGCAGATCAGTCCCCCGACTCCACTCACGCAGACGCGGGCCGGCCTGCCTGGATCTGACCTTCAGTTTCCCACCTCCTCCAGCCTAAGCTTGGCTCAGCCATTCACTCTGGGACACAAACCCCTCTGCTGGGGAGACCCTCCCAACTCCATCTCTGGCAAGGACTCCAGCCTCCGCAGCAGCACGGCCGGCATCATTACTCGGCGTCCCCCACACCAGCCCAGGGCTGAGGACCACGCGTGCACACGTGCGCTCGGTCCCGAGACAGCCCGGTGGGGTGGTGGCTGCTGGATACCCACCATCACCCAAGGAGCCCCATTCCACCCAGCCACGCAATACGGGCTCTCGGAGCCGGGCTGGCAAGACAGACGGCATCCAGATCCTGGCCCAGGAAGTCAGGAAACAAAGTTCCGTCACCCAGTGCACTGGAGGCTTCAGTCCCTGGGAACGATCCAGGGCAGGTCAGGCTGGCGCAGGCCCCCTTCGAGATCTTCTCAAGAGCAGGATGGCATTGAGGTGCCCTGGCTGCCTGCAAGACGCTTCTGTGCCCTGGAGGGACACGCAGGAACCTGACAGCACTGAGACGCAGACCCTGTGAAGCCCTGCAGCCGACCCGCCGGTCTTCATGGCCACCTGCCCACACCTCCCAGGACACAATGAGACCCACACACTGCCCACTGAGAGCCCGGCCAGGGTCCCTACATGCATTTTCTCATGCAGGTCACCCACAGGGTCTCCTGGGATGCCCGTCCAGCAGGGCACAGCCCAAGGGCACAGGGTCAGGGAGTCGGGGTGCTCAGGACGGCTCAGGGTCAGTCCAGCTTCCACGAGAGGAACCAAAGGGTGTGCCGAGCTCAGGAGAACAGACACGGGGGCGAGAAAGGTCTGAGGTGCAGGAACGGCTGAAAAAGTCCCACGGGGAGGGAACAGCACAGCCTGCAAACAATTTCATAAAATACGTGTGTGTAGGCGGCAGCGAGATCAGGAGACGCCGGCTGCTGGATCTGGCTGTTTGTGTGTGTCTGCTGTTCTTTCAACTTTCTTGTGTACTCGAAAACATTCAGCATCACAAGGTGAGGGAAAATACAGAGGCCCATGTCGGCAGGGTGGCAATGAATCACCCGGGTTCCATTCACTCAGGTCAGGTTCTCAGGGGAAGTCTGGATGTGGAACACCCGCCACGTTCCCGATGCACGAGGCTTCCCAGTCTCCTGAGTTCCCTACATTCTGTACCTGCTGGATTCATGGCAGCGCCTCTAAGAGCCTCCCAGCTTGTGGCCCCTCTTCCCTGCTGCCCTCAGGTTCCCCAGCCCAGCTCTTAGAGAGCAGGTCTCCCACAACGAGCTGTCAGCTCACAGCAATGCCACGCGGTCCCCGGGAGAAGAGAAGACTGAGGTCTCCTGAAGGTGCGTCTGCCAGACAACGTCACACGCTCCCTGGAATCGTCATGAGCACCGTGCAGGAGATACCGATGCTGGCATCTCATAGAGCCAGAGGGGACCTCAGGAAGGGGAACGGGTGGCAGGGCCTCATGGAAGTGGCCAGCTGCGCAATGAATGCAGGGGGACCTGATACAAGCCTGTGAAATCTCCACACCCCCTCGCTCTGCTGTGCACACCGGGCCCTCCCCACTCGAAGTCAGGCCCCCAGGTTCCCTGCGGACTCGCGTGCACTGGATGCTGGGCTTGGCCAAGCCCAGGAATGTGTGTGAAGGGCGTCCCTCTGCAGGACACGGTGCATTCACAAATCTACTTATAGAAACCAAACTTACGGTTACCAAAGAGGAAAAAGGTGGGGAGGGATAAATTAGGACTTTGGGATCAGCAAATACAAGTTCCTATATATAAAACAGATAAACAACAAGGTCCTACTGTACGGCACAGAGAACGCTATTCAATATCCTGTAGCAACCTAGAATGAAAAAGAATATGAAAAAGAATGTATATATGTATAATTGAATCACTACACTGTACACCAGAAACTAACACAACATTGTAAGTCAATTATACGTCAATTGAGAAAAAAATCCGTAGGAAGAGAGAGGAGAGGGAAAGAGACTTTGAAATCATTTGCCAAAAATGCAGAGGGAAATAGCGGATGACTGAAATGAAACCCAGTCCCAACGTTCACCAGCTTAACACCAAAAATGTTGGAGGCAGGCACACTGAGGGAGGGCCCCCCACCCCAGCTGAGGCAGCGGTCCACTGATCCTGGCATGTGGCGCCCCGGTTTCCTTGACAAGAAACAGGGCATCGGGGCGAGACACACAGCTCTCACCAGGCAGGACGTGAGACCTGTCCCTGCGTTCTGCAACGAGCCCATGTGTTTGCAATTTGGAAGCCCGCCCTGGCGGGGCTGGGGGAGGCCTCTTGCCAGCCATCAGCTCTTCTCTGCCAAAACGAGGCCCCTGAACCCGGCCAACAGCACTTCCCACAGGGCACCCCAGTCTTCTGGCCTCCAGGAAATGAAGGGAAGAGGGGGCACTGGGCTCGGTCACGTGTCCCAAGTCAGACAGGCCTCGTGGCTGAGCGTCTGAATGTTTCTTTGTGGCCTCATGGAAGCCAGTGACAAATAACATGTGTCTCTCAGACGTGGGGGACAACAGGAAGAACACACACATCTGTTTCCACCCCGGCAACAGGTCTGCAGTACACAGAAGCCCTTAAAACAGGCCCGCCTCCCCGGATGTGGAAGGAAAGGCTTCGGTGATCCTGCGAGACCGGGGACCAGCAATAAAGCCACAACTGCACTTGGGCCGCTCGCCCCCAAACAAGAGCGGGTGCTGGGAGGTGCGAAGCAGCACGTCGGGACAGGCCCAGGCCCCACTCCCGGCCTGGGCATCCGGGAGGCGGGGGTCAGGCTTTGCAAGCTGGCTGCCCAACCGGCAGGTCCCGCCGCCCGCATTTAACTCGCCTCTGATGACTCTGGGGGGAAAATGGGAAACAGAAAACAAAGTTGCTGAGAAACCATCTTGAGACCTGGAGGGCGGCCACTGCCCCGTGATTGATAAAGAATCCTACCGGGACATCCGGCCCGAGACCTGGGAGGGGAGGAGAGGGCAGCTTCGAGGAAACCACCCAGCTCCCACGGCTGGGGATGCACACGCCCTGCCCCTGGCAAGGGATGCGGCCACCCACCACATGGCGTATTTTCTGTATCACAGGACTTTTGAATCAGCTCTGAATGGGACTGTGAGAAGAGAAGCAGTAATTTAGCAAAGCCACAGAGAGCATCCTCAGAGTTTCTCCACCGCCACAAACTGCTGACTTGGACAAACACTCCGATTTTTGCGCAGAGCAAAGAAAGAGAAGGTCCTGCCTTTAACCAAGACACCACTGACAGGCACGCTGGCTCATGAAGCCAGCCGTGACCCACAGGCGCGAGGGACAGCGCCTCTCGGGTCCTCTCCCTTGTGGCTTCTATGAGACTCCAACTGGAAGGGAAAGTGGGGAAGGTGCCGGCCCCCAGCCGCTGGGAAGTAACCGCTATCCTATGTTTTGAGGGTTTTTAAAAATTTGTTATTTGTTTGTTTTATTTTGGGGGCGGGGGAGTAATTAGGTTTTAAAATTTATTTATCTTTTTTTTTTTTTAATGGAGGTAACTGGGGATTGAACCCAGGACCTCATGCACGCTAGGCACGTGCTCTACCACTGAGCTATACCCTGCCCCCCATCCTATGGTTTTGCTCCCTGGGTTCAAATCCAGCCCAGGCAAGTATAAGCGGGTGACAGCCACGCCCAGGGAGGCTGCGTGCCCCAGGCCATCCGTAAAAAGAGAAGACGCCTCCCACGGTGAAGTGCACACGTGTGGATCAGAGCCCGGCAGGCAGCCGTCCACCTACACTGCTTATTATTTTATTTTTGTGCCCATCCATGCCCCACCCATACTCCGAGCCCCATTTCTTATGTTTCATGGTATTTTTAACCCTGACACACCCACAACTTTATTTGTATTACAACCAAAGTGCTCCTAAAAACAAACAAACAAACAGAAAAAGCCCCAGAATGTCTCATGGTTAAATTCCACAACCCTGCAACTGTACCCAGTAACTTGTCGGCAGAATCCCATGGTTAATTCAAGGGTCAAGCAAATGATCTCTTGTATGCAAACAAGCAGTAATTACTGCGCCTGTAAATTACTGTGCATGTGACGTTTTGAGCAGGGGAGTCCACGGAGTTTCTTTCCAACTTAGTTCTAATTACGAAAATCTAAAGTCAGCTTTTATAAAAAATTGGGAAAGTACTGAAAAGCAGAAAGAACACACCATTCACCTGCCATTCTCTGACCCAGACGGAGCCAGTATTAAAATTCTGGTGCATATCGCTCCAGCTTCCCCAATTAGATACATGCTATCTACGGACACAAACACTTTTTGTTACAAGGCTGGAGTTATTTCCTAAACTGAGCCTTCTGTGATTGTATCGTTAAGCTTGTTACATTATTACATTCCTCCCTGGACTCTGCTCCTTCTAAACGGTTACAACGGATCCTGGGAGTTTGGGACACTGCCTGGTGGCATATTAAGCACTCAGTGTGCCTTAGTTGAACAGATATCACGTTGTAAGAATTTTTTTTCCATATTATAGATAACGTTGTATTATGAAGATTTTGCTGTCTCATTATTTATTCTCAGAAAAATGTGATTCCTTTAAAAATGTCTGCAAAACAGCTCCCTGTATGTACGTGGCTTACCAGGCTGACTTAACCCTCCTCCAGCTACTGAACACTCAGACTGTTTCTCATCGTTAACTGTACCAAATAAAGCTACGATAAACATCCTTGTCCATACATCCTTAGTTAACTTCTCTCTCCATATGCTCTGGAAGTGAAAGTACAAAGATGGGGGTAAAGAGGGTGGTCCCATTAACACACCGATCAGCAGCGCGTAAACCTGTAATTTTCCAAAACTTTGCAATTTGACAGCCAAAAAGGAGCTCATCATTAAGTTGAATTCCTATTTCTGGACTTTGAAGGATTCTGAGGATGGTTACATCTCTATCCCCCATTAGGGTTTTTCTTCTGTGAACTTACCAGTGTCCTTCGTCTGCTCACCTATGGGTCATCATCATTTGGGGGCAGCACCGTATTGTTTTAGCGTTTGCAGCTTTACAACACGTTTTTAAACACAGTGAAAAATCTCCTCTTACCTCTTTTCATCCGCAAATTTTCTTGGCCATTTAACCATTTCTTTAATCTTTCAGATACGCCATGGGGTCATTTTGTCCAGTGTCCTCCCCCCCTCCCCCCGCCAAAGTCCCCCAAAGTGGGATGTGGACTGAGATGATTTTAACTGGCAGGGGGAGGTAATTAGGTTTTATTTTATTTTTAGAGGAGGTACTGGTGATTGAACCCAGGATTGAGATGATTTTAAATGTTTGCTACTCTGAGAAGAGCTGACATCTTCAAAACATTGTCTTCCAGAGAATGAATAAATTACTGTCCTTTGAAAAACACTGCATTATTCTGACATGCCTTCATATCGCTTGGTAAAGTTTTTAGGTTACTTCAAGAGAACCCACACTTCTTTTTCATGGTATGATGGTGTGGTTTACCTGGTTTTGCTTTTCACAGTAGAATTTCCACCCCCCATACAGCTTCTGATTATGGGTGATATAGAAGGAAAGCTTTTCCAAATTTATTTTTTCCAAATGCACTAATGAATTCATTCATTCTAACATTTTTTTAGTCTATTCACTTGGGCTTTTAAGATACCCAGTGTCATAAAAACAGTAACTACGTCTCGTACGATCCATTAAATCTCCCTTCCTTTCTGTTTCATGTCTTAGGACACTGGCAAGACTTGCAAAGCGACGTCAGGGAAGGCTGTTTTAACTGGCCTTGTTATCAATGCAAGTATCCAGGTTATGCCACTGATACTTGCTTTTAGTTTGGCACAGATATTAACTGACATTATAAAAAATTATCCTTCTATCTCTAGTTTCCTATGGTTTTATAAAATGAGAAATAGGTGATTGATTTTCTTAAAAGCCTTTTGAGTACCTCATAATCTCCCTATTTATAATGTCTAAATGATTACAGACATCAGAAAGTAAACACAAGCTGAAAATGAGGGAGGATTTCATTCTCAAATGACCTCAAGGTAGAACTTAAATACATATTAACTCACCATTGTCACACGGTCCCACTGTCCGCACGTGCAGCCACTCCCCCGAAGTGCATTCAGAGTGAGACAAATGAATGAACGCTCTGTGCCATCCTTACAAACGTAGGGCCACATTCACAGGCACGTCTGTAATTACACACAGGCATCTCGGAGCAGGCAGCAAGCTCTGGCGTCATCTGTGAGTACTTCCGGGCACCAAGGGACCACCCGAAAGGAAATTTTAAATAATGAGAGCAGGGAGGGATGAAATGAAGGCACAGCCTTATTCCAGAATACAGGTCAGCCGACACCTTCTTACCAACATGATCAGGATGTGGAGATGGTCGGTTCACGGAAGCCAAAGATGGCAAGCGGAGAAATCGTAAGAAATGATGTCCCTACAGTAAAGACTTTACCGTAACTTAAAGCGCAGAGATGAACCCTCATTAATCCACCTACTGAAGCGGAGCTCAGGCCCTCTCTTGGAGGAAAAGAATCTGCTGATTTCTGTTTACATTAATTTCTTCACAAATCACATATACGATAATATTTATCATCGATTTCCTGGTTGGGTTTTCCTGAAGCGACGTGTTTACATACACCTGTGACACTGAATACAAAACCCTGATCAATTTTCACGACGACCTAACACCGAAATCAACAGAGAGGTTTTCACTCGTTTTTCCCACTGCGTATCTTCAGAGCATTCAACGTGAGTTCCCCTTTCTCTGCGTGGTGGACTCACGAGTTATGCAATTACGTTTACGTGTGGGTGGTAACAGACACAGCTTCCACGAGCAGGTTTGGGAAGACCCCTGACCGACAGCACACAGCCCCACTCGCGGGAGCAGATGTGTGGAGACTTTGGGGAGAGGAACTCGGCAGCCCCGGGTTTATTTACACAGGAAATGGGACTTCTAGTTTATTTTGCAGCCATTAAAAAGAATAAGGAAGAATTACACAACCAACCCTTGAAGTAAACGATGTTTATGTTACAATATTCGGAGAAAAAAGAGTTTCCCCTAAAAAGTTAATGTGAACACTCCAAACACACACACACACATACAAACACAGAGGTTTTGTATATAGAGAGGAATCAAGTTTGGAAAGACAGACACCAGACTGTTACCAGTAACTATATTTATCTGAGAAATCGGAAAGCAGAAATTAACATCACACACTGTTTTCTATTTTAGTTTTTTTTTAAATTCATACTATTACTTTTGCAGCATAGGTTTGTTTTTAGGAAAAAGGAAGTGTGCAGGAGTCCCATTTTGGGAGCGAACAAATCAAAGGACTTTCCTGGAAGGAACCGGTAGAGCTCGGTTGGAATGAATCAAGGATTTCACGCCACCACTGCATCCGTGAGCACGAGGTCACTCCTGTAAGTGGGCAGGCAAAGCGACTTCGGGCCAGGTGCGTACCCCGAGAGAGGTGGGCCCTGTCTCCCCTCCAGGCAAAAAGAGGCCACGTGGAACCGATCACGCCCCTGAATCTAGAAAGGGGATCCCAACCAGGACTCCCCAGATCAAAGACACCGCGCACAGCGCTGGGCGCAGGTCTTCTGTCCGGTGTGGACTTCTAAGCTGACCATTTGGTGATCGTGACCAGCCACCACAGGGCTGATCTGGTAAAACTGAGGCGAAGAATGGAAAGAGCCCAAGTGAGGCACTCACCGTGCCCAGGACATCGTGGGGTGCTGGTCCCATATGCGTCGTTACAGGAGGGGGGGGTGTTTCTTTAGACTGACATCGGTTCTGTTTTCTATGTTAAAATTTAAACCTTGTAGTTAGCTATGGAGGAAAGCTGACAGGGGGAGGGTATGGCTTAGGCGCCAGAGCACATGCTTAGCACGCACAAAGTCCTGGGTTCAATGCCCAGTACCTTCTCCAAAAAATAAATACATAAATTAGTAAACCTAATTAACTTCCCCCAAAAAACTTTTTAAAAAAAGAAAAGAAGAAAGAGCTGATAATTAAAAAGAAAAAGATCAATGAGATGTTAAATTAGCATTAATTAGCATCTCTGTTCAGGCGGACACAGCGTGCTCCCCGCTCACATCCCCTCATCACGGTCGGGTCCACGTGGCCGGCCGGCCCGTTCAACCAAAGAGGAAGGTGTGTGCTGTGTGTGATTACCGGCCATCACCTGCTGGCTTTAAGGAGGGGGGGGGGTCACCCTAGAAGATCTGGGTGGGCCTGGATGATCAGCTGCCCACCCTCTGGGCAGGGCGGGGCATCCCCCCCCCAACCCCGCGGAGGAAGGCGCCCAGCTGTGTGTGGGCAGCAGCTTCCGCAGGAGCCAGAGTCCAGCGCCGCCCCACGGCCTGCCTGACGACGGGTCTCCACTTGCCCAGCGATGCTCCGGGTCAGTTCCCCACAGTCAGTCTCTTCTTGTGTGTCTCCTACCAGTTCTCTTTCTCTTGTTGGACCCTAACTAATGCACTCCCCAAATCACTCCCGAACAACATAGAAACAGAAATGCAATCTTCATCTTGGGGGAGACCGGGAGCCCCCTGCAGGCCTGAATCTCAGTGGAAAAGGGGCTCCGGGTGGGTGAGGAGCGGCCCCGGCTGCACACAGCTCTCCTGGGAGGAGCCACCCATCACCTCCAGACTTGAAAAATGCAACCTGGGCCTGCGTACAGGCACGGATGGATTCTCCCCCAGGAGCCCAGAAGAGGAGCAGGGGAGGCGGGCGAGTGCATCACGCCCACATCGCAGCTCCCCAGCCCTGCCCCAACCACTGCGTCCCGCCCCAGGACACGGCAGCCACATCCTCTAGGCACTCCAGAGCCCTGGTGCCCCTCTGGCACCCACACATCCGGCTCTGAGCACAGTCTCTTAGGGCCTCCCCTCCTGTGGGAGAACAGCCCGAGTCCCACCCCAGCCTGCGGACCCCATGGGACCTGACCATCACCCGCAGCGACTCCTGTCCTGCCAGCCTTCCCCGGGTCCACTCTGCTGGGTCCCACGCCGGGAGAGTGGACTCGCGTGCCCTCCTCCCCACGAGCTGAGAGTGAGCTCCTCGGGCCCTGCTGCTTAGGTTTGAACACACTGATCAGACCCACTTTTCCCCAGCCCAGCATCTTTGTGTGAGCAGGATTTCCCCCCATGGTCCTGCCCCCAGCCTCAGGCATTGCTAGCTGAGGTCAGGAACTGTCCCAGAGGGGCCTGGAGAGGGGCTGGCCCGTCATCCAGAGATGCAGGGCTGTAAATGTCATCCGGATTCCACTGCAGCTGATGAATGGAAAGTAAAAATCCATCTCGGGTTGCAAATTGATCTCCATGACAAAGACCAGTAAATCATCTTGTTACCCTGAGAGAAAGGCACAGCCTGGGCTCAGGGGACAGGACTGGGAGCAGCGGGCACCTGGCGTGGGCGCCAGAGCAGGCGTGGCTCCCTTGGGGCACCCCCTCCCTCCTGCCGCCAGGCATCCATCAATCTCCCTTCACCAGCTCCTTGGAGGCCACCAGGTCTGCTTCCCCCAGTTGGAATCTGCCACGCAGAGCTCGCTCGACGGCTGCTTGCTCTTAAAGCCAGGCCTGCCTGAAGGGCCATTGTGTCTTGTGCTTTATTTTTCAATCCAGCCACCGAGCAAACGTGAATCCTGACCCGGTGCCAGCGTGTGTTCTGTCTGAATTGTCCACCTCCCAACCAAGCCGCCCACGTGGAGTCATGGGGAGAAAAGGTGCCCCCAGCACAGGTCCGCGGGGCTGCTCTTTAAGGCCGAGCAAAGCAAAAGTCAGCAAGATTTATGTTCCAGCTTTAAAAAAAAAAAAAAAAAAAAAAAAAAGACGCTGGGTAATGGACCCATCTACCCAAACACTTAAAATTCCAAAATGAAAAAGTGGTGTGGAATAGAGCTTTTAAAGCCTTCTCAAAAGCTATGGGTCCCAAGGGAAAGCCCGTGGGATTTGGGGGCCCAGAAAAACATTTTTGAGTCCCGGAAGGAAGGAAGGAAGGAAGGAAGGAAGGAAGGAAGGAAGGGAGGAAGGGAGGTGTGCCCATCAGACGCAGCCCGAAGGTTTACCTAAAAGTTCCACTGGAGTAACAGCTCTGACTCCCACGGGGCTCAAAATAAACACAGTCCTAATAAAACCCGATAGCGTGGGCTCTGCCTTGAGGCCACTTTATAACATGACCAAGCCCTCCGCCAGGAAATGACGGCTTTCTCAGCCGGGCAGAAGAATGCGCTCTGCCTTATGTCTGAGCACACGCGTGAGGCGGGCGGGGGCCGGGAGGAGGCGGAGAGGCCGCGCAGGTCCGAGCACAGGGACAGAATGTAGGAGGCCCGAAGGCCCTGCAGAAACACGGCCCCTTCGGTCTCCAGGCCGCCCTCCGGCTGGAAGCAGCTTCAAGCCTTGCCCTGCCGAGGCCTCCCTCTCCTCCATGGCGGCCAGCCCGGCTGGTTCAGTGAGAGCCTTTTGCTAACAAAAGCCAAGAGGTGCCTCGTTTACCAAGTACGGGTAACACACAGCCTTGTATCTTATTCATGCTAAGCTCCGTTTCCAGAGGCTTCTCTAAGGCATCTGCAATTTCACTGCACTGGGGCATCAGCTGAAGGGTTCCATCGCTACCCACCGCCCCAACCTGCCATTCCGTACCCTGAAAAGCCGGCAGCAGCAAGAACAACATGCTCAGCACCTCGGGGGCTGCCCTGGCACACTGCAGGGTAAAGTTCCAGACACGTCTCTCCATCACCAGCCGGGAAAGGCATCCCCAGTGCTGCTCCCGACATGTAGCCGCTAGCTCAGGAGCCCACAGCACCTTCTGGTAAGATCCGTGATAACAGTGAACGACGTCCCTGGTCCCTGCAGGCAGACCCACGGAGGCAGCAGAGGAAAAGACCTGCGGACGAGGGCACCTGCGACCATGGGAGGAGGCGGAAGGACACATGTGGGGACTGAAGCCTGACCCCTTGGGGGCAAAACTGCCCACCAGCCTAGGAAGGACACCTCGTGAGACCTGTTTTTCAAGAAGATGCTACAAAGATACTCTCCACGGATCTGTCCTCCGCATGGCCTTCCCCTCCCAAAGGTGACCGCTTCTCGACTTCTCAACGCCACGGCAAGGCCCTTGCGGTCACCACTGCCCCACTTCTCTGTATACTTCTGCCATGTCCATTGTTTGCAGGTTTAAGAACAACAGTTCTGCACGTGGAATCCCACGGGCTCGCTGCGGCTTCCTTCTCCGGTCTGACCATCCCAGTGGGGGGGTTCGCCCACGATGTCACGTGTGGCTCAAGTGTTCCTCTTCTACAGCCGAGTACAGCGATGCTAAGGACGTCCTGGGCCAGGTCTCCTGTGTGCGCTGCCGTGAGGATGCACGGCCAGATGCAGGAGCCGCCCTGCCCGGGGCCTGCTGCTGCTCACGGGATGCCTGCCTCATGGTGCGTTTCGGAGCTTCTCAGAGCCTGTCTGATTTCATTGTCTTCACAGCCTGTCTGATTGTAAATCACAAGTTGTGGCAAGGAACACACAGGCACTCGGGGCGCACGGTGAGAGCTGGGACACTCTTCCGGAGGCCAAAGAGGGAGAGTCTCTGGACCAAAGTGTCTCTGCTGCCCTTGGTTGCACCCAGGTCTTCTGGGCCTCCCTGGCCAAGCAGCTGTCTCAGGAAAACCCACCCCACTAAGTACTTACTGAGGCCCTACTCCGTGCAGAATGTGCACACCAAACACCTACTTCTGTTCGATCACAACAGTGGCTCTTAACCTCGGCCACACTTTAGAAGCCCCCGAGAGGACTTTGAAACAGTACATATTCCCAGACCACACCCAGGATCGATGGACTCAGAGCTTCTGAGCACGCAGAGGGACCAGCAGACTCCGAAGGTGATGGCCACTGAGACGGTCCAAAGGGAGAATTCACACAGCGGGCTGAAGACGTCCCAATGCCTTGGTCCTCTCCCACCTCCCCTTGGATCTGGGTGGGCTCCCTGGCTGTGCTGACCCGAAGAATAAGACGTAAGTGACCCTGTGCCACTCCCAGGCCCAGGTCTCATGAGCCTGCAACCTCTGCTTCCAGGCTTCCAGAACTGTCCCCCAGGGACCCTGAACCACCAGGTGAGACGCCACCTGCGCCAGGCTCCCTCACACCTGGGGAAAGAGACGGGCGTCCTCGGCAAGTCTGGGGTTCCAGGCTCCCCGCCCAGACACCCCGGGCCACCTGAGCGCTGCCCCTCGTTCAGTGTGTCTGCTCTAAGGCAGTGGACTGATGCTACACTCAAAATTTGGGTGATATTTATTTGCAACTCCAGTTAATGTCTGTTTCCAGAGGAAACAAGTTACAATAGTTGAAGACGACTGGATTTGAGAACCATCAGAATAAAATTCACAGTCATTTTTCTTTAGGAAATGTGTGTCCCAGAAAAACTATTTAAAAAGTTCATTTCAGATTAAAAAAATTATATATATGTTATTAATTCTTTTGTTAAGAATCTCTATTCTGCAATGTTTCCTGGTTATATGTACATATGTATATGATCACAACCACCACAGTGAAACCAAAAATTGTAACAATTTTAAAAAATCATCAAATATTACAAGCTGAGGCTTAACTGTTTAAATAAGAGGGTAAGGGAGAAAAACCTGGCTATGTTACAACAGACCTCTCCACCCCGCACGTTTTATGAACACCATCCAAAGGTGAGAGATGCTGAGGGGCTTGGGAGGGGGCCGATCAATTAAAGGGTCGGCAGTTACCCTCAAAGGCGCCCCATAAATTGTTCATTTCCCAGCTGTCTCATTTTCAAGATGTTTAAACTCTTTTAAAAGGAGAGGAAAGATTCCAAATGTGCACAAGAAAATTTCTTAAGGCTCAGGGTTCTTAGACTGATTTACACATGTTTGGCAAATAGCAAAAAAAAAAAAAGCTTCCTCAGCACTGTTGTAGGTTTAAGCGACTCCCCCCACACCCTGATTTCTGAACTACAAAGCAGAAGTAAAAGAATAAGAAATGCAGATTAACGTGGCCATTGCTCACACATTCTAACTGGAACGTGCAGGGTTTTTCTTTTTTTAATCTCGAATGATTGTTTTCCTTGTCAAACTGCCACATGAAATACACATTTCAGGAAAAGCAGAAATCACCCAGTGTTCCCACTGCCCTCCCAAGACGGGTTTCACACGGGCACGTGTGAGCTCTTCCTGCCTCATTCACGAGTGTATTTTGAGATTTACGGTTTATTAGGAAGTTGGCATCTTTCGCGTACGCCTTAACCTGAACACACCTGATGTGCATAATGCTCCCTCTGGCCTCTAAAAAAATGTGTCCGCTGCAACTCATAATAGAGGGAAACAGCAGCCCTTTGAAAAGCTCAGCTATGCCCAATGGCTCGTAAAGGCAAGTTAAACCAGGTGGTCCGAGGCCGTCCGGGGACAGAGCAAGCCACCCAGACCACAAGTTTGAGGCTGGATTAACCTGAAGGCTCAGAGGGAAGGGGTCAGGCCAGCACGTCAGGAGCTCCCGCTGGCTGGGAGGCCCACCTGGTGCAGAATTCGGCTGCAAGGCGTCGCCGCCAAACTCACCTGGAACGGCACCCCTGTCCCCAGGGGTGCTCCCGGCCGTGGGTGGGCTGCAAGTACCCTCCCCTCACATCTGCAGTCCCTCCCCACTCTCCTCTCACCTGGAACATTCCAGAACCACCAGCCAGTCCCGCCCGCACCACACCCTCTACCTGGTCTCCCTTGTTCATAAATCACCTTTCTATGACACAAGACACAAAAACACTCAGAGATCCAAACCCGGGGTGGGGGGGGTTCCAGTCTGATTTAGGACCTCGAATGCAAAAATAATTCTCCACTTCTGAGCTGATCAGCAGCAGCCCAGGGCCCATTCCCCGCCTGGGCGCCCAAGGGGACACCCACTGCTTGACTCTGTCTTTTCTGGAGTGGGGGGTGGGGCTGGGCTCTCGGGGGGGCAGAGGCCCCAGCGGTGAGAAAATGTGATCGACCTCACCAGGCCCTCTTAAAAGAGCAAAACAAGCATTGTGTGTTTACGCACTTAACCATGACACATGGTATGAATTTTCTTGAAACCCCGCATTCATAAAAGCAAACGCTCCACTCTGGAGTTTGCAATAAAAGGGCACAAGGAGCAAGCAAATCGTTTTTCAGCACACGGTGGAAGCCGGCTGCGGCAGAAACCGGAGAGAAGGCTTCTTTGTGAGCTCTGCAGGAAAAGTGGACACGTTTCACTTTGGTTGAAGGAAAAACCTCATAACCAATCCTGGGCAGAGAGTCAAAAGGACGTAAAAATAAAGACATTCGGAGCACGAGGCCCCTGGCACCTCCAGGGCACAGCTAACCACGCACACGCCGACCAGCGGAACGATGTGACAAGGTGAAGGGCGGGCGTCCCGGGGGTGTGTGTGTATGGGGGGGGGTTCTTTTGTTTTTACCAAAACACCTCCTCCAGCAGCCTATGTGGCCAGACGGGGAGCCTGTGTGCCTTTCTGAGTCTGCGTGTCTGTGTGTCTATCTGCGTGTGCATGTGCGTCTGTCCGTGTCTGTGTGTCTGTCTATCTGAGGAGGGTGGCATCAGGGGTCTGAAAGCCTCTCTTCTCAGCTGATGCCACAACACTACCTGGAGGTCAAGACAGGGTTAATAAAGGTTCCCCTCTCACCCATCTTTTATTTTAGGATGCAACATGAATTGTGTCCCTTTTTTTTTTTTCTTCCACAAGCAGGTTTCTCTCACTTGCTCACAAAAGGCCTCGGTGATTTAAAGCAATCTCCTAAGCTACCTGTTTCTCCTGGCAGCACCAATGCTTTTTAGAAGCTCTTCCACCAAACAGGCGTTAATGAATTCCCAAGGCCTCAGAACGTGTGTGTGTTGGGGGGGGGTGCCCAATTCTGGAACATCTCACAACAGGCCCTAAGACAGTCCCCGCCAGGACCAGCTGAGGCCAGGAGCTCTTCAAGAAAGTTAATTTTATCTTTTATTTAAAAAAAAATTTTGTATGAAGTATAGTCAGTTTACAATGCTGTGTTAACGTCTGGCGTACAGCACAGCGATCGGTTATACACATATACACACGTATCTATTCCTTTATATATTCTTTTTCATTACAGGCTATTACAAGGTATTGAATACAGTTCCCTGTGCTGCACAGTAGGTCCTTGCTGTTTATCTATTTCTCAAGAAAGTTAATTTTAAAAGACCGGGCTCATTGGTTTCTTTAAAGTGGTAAGATTTCACATCCAGCGACGAAGTGATTCTCTTACAAGTAAGAGATGTCTGCAAACATCCCTATTCATTTCCACACAAGAGCCTTGAGCGGAGAATGCTCCCAAGTGGCCCCACTCCTCCCCTCTGCCCCCGGGGTCGCTGTCTGAGCTCTCTCGACGACTAACTCTCCTCCGAACTCAAGCTCATCCACATTTCAGCTTCCAATGCTGCCCCAACGACTATCAGAACTGACCTGGTTCCTGCTGGCGTTCCAGGCCTTCGGTGTTCCAGCTCCTGGGCGAGACCTCCTGGGGCCAGGAGAGGCCCCGACACCATGCCCGCCGGGCCGCCTCTCCCTAAGTGCTCGCGCATTTTCCTCCACCGTCTGTCCAGGCCCTGGCAGCAGGCATCTGAGGGCCCCTCTGTCCGCCCTTCCAAAGGGACGACAGCGCACCTCCCCCAAGGCCAGGCAGCACGGGCCCCGCGGGGCCGGGCCTCTCGCTGTATCCTCGGTAACACTCCCCGCATCGCACCCCGGTGCAGTCCGAGTCTGCTCAGCTGATGCTGAACGAAGAAGAGGGAGGGAAGGAAGGGACAGGAGAAAGGCGAGGGAAGGCACAAAGACGAGAAACTGAGACAACACGTTTTTTCGCAAGACGGATAGTCGGTGTTGGGGAGGATTTTTGAATCTTCCTCCCTCCCCCGACTTCTCCAGCAGACCCGATCCTCAGCCCGCGTGAGGATCTGCTGTGGTTACTACCAGCCAGTGCAAGCACCCCGGGTGTCGGACGCCAGCCCGTTTAATCCCCGTGACCCCACCGTTACCCCACGGGGCAGCGGGGGACACCGAGCCTTGCGCCCGCAGGCTGGGACCGCAGCACCCGCTCCCAGCCCTGCCCGCGAGCCCCTCCCGCGGGAGAAACCCACCTGAGGCCGGGCCACGGCCACGTCCCTCCCCTTCCTCGTCACCTAAGGACAACACAGCCAGCCCGTTTCTAATGGCCCGCAGCTTCCCTGAATCCAGGACAACAAGGAGAAAACAGCCCATTTTGCCTAGATGGTCAGTTCGGGACTTTTCAACATCTTCACTCCCTGTTGAGGGGCTCAGGACGGAGCTGGGCGGGGACCCAGGCCCGAGAAGTGCGTCGAGTGAGGAGACTGGGAGCGCCCAGCACCTCGAGGGAGGGCAGAGGTGCCAGGCTCCCACTGCCGCCCCGATCCCAGGACCCAGGCGCTCCTGCGCTGCCGGCCATGCGTCTGCTCAGCCTGGAGGTCCCCGAGCTACCCGCACGCGGCTGGAGGGAAAAGGCCCAGACAGGGCAGAGTCAGCTCAGGCTCCCGGCCCCCTGGGCAGCGGGGCAGCATCCTTTCACGGCCCGTTCCTTCCCGTCCCGTGGACCGAGGTGCTCGTGTGCCCGCTGGTGGAGCCCACCCTCCCCTCCGAGAGGGCCTTCAGACCATGCTTTTCTGACTGACATTCAGGAGTGTTTGCAGGGAGACTATGAATTTGAAGGAGGACAACCTGGTATGAGACTGGGACCATGGGGGGGGGGAATTACGTGAGCACTGCAGGGAGCACCTACAGTTCCCCCGGGAATTGTGGAACAAGCAGAGGGTGGCCAGGGGCCCGCGGAAGGGGCCGTGGGCTGGTGGGAAGGCCCTGACCACAGGCACGGGGATACACCTGGCTCCCGTCCAAGGGGAGCACGCCACACTCCCCCAGAGAGAAACAGGGTGCAGGAGTGGGTCAAAGGTCCACACGGCCCCATCAAGACAACCCATTACCCCGACTTTACTGGTTGCTTTTTTTCTTAAACCTTTACTGTAGTATGATTCCTATACACTAAACTACACATGTATCAGACGTGCAATTTGATGAATTTTAATAGACGTGTATGCACTCATGAAGCCACCACCACAATCAAGACAGCTAACATTTCCCTCACTCCCCAAGGGTGCAGTTTTCAATTTATCCCTTCCTACCCTCTTTACTCCCTGGTAACCATAAGTTTGCCCTCTACGTCTGTGAGTCTGTTTCTGTTTTGCAGGTAAGTTCATTTGTGTCCTTTTTTTTAAGATCCACATATCAGCAATATTATATGGCATTTTTCCTTCTCTGTCTGACTTACTTCACTTAGAATGACAATCTCCAGGTCCATCCACGTTGCTGCAAATGGCTGAGTAGTGTTCCATTGTATACATATACCACATCGTCTTTATCCAGTCATCTGTCAATGAACATTTGCGTTGCTTCCAAGTCTTGGCTGTTATATATAGTGCTCTATGAACATTGGGGTGAATGAGTCTTTCTGAATTATATTTTTCTCCAGATATATGCCCAGGAATGGGACTGCTGGATCATACAGTAAGTCTGTTTTTAGTATTTTAAGGAACCTTAATCCCCCACATAGTACATCCTGACAGCCCACAGTCCCTGTGAGAAATGCTGATCCAGACTGGGGAGGAAGTGGACTTCGCCTACAGGGCTCTGCCCCAGTGCCGTAAGCTGGCTCCGCTTAACAGCTACTGAGTCCACAGCCCCCCACCCCAGGCTGGATGTTCTCCTATGCGTCCGTCAATGTCCATATGTAATAAGCCCACGGGGCAGACAGGAGCCTGGAACACCGGCCGCCATCCTTCTCCCTCCCTGCCCCGCGTCCCCGACACTCCAGCCCCCCCACCCCAGACACCTGGCAGAGTTCACCTGTCATCCCCGTCCACCGACGGAGCTGCTTCCAAGCAGATGCCAGGTCTGACCCACCCTGACTACAGGCAGCACGGGCTCCCTGGACAGAAACCAAAAGCTGGCAGACGAGACCCCACCTGAGGGGAGGAGGGTGGAAGGCTTGCGCTGGACCAAGGATGGGAGGGACGAGACGGGAGCCCAGAAGGTGTGGGTGCAGGGCCACGGTCGGCCCCTCCGCCCCAGGCATGTTTTGCTCTCCACCTCGCCTACCAGCTGCCACCAGGAGGAAATCAGCCTCCTGCCCCAAATCCACACCTGAATGAAGACATTCAGAGGCCTCCTCACTTGTGGAGAGAAGCCGAGGGATGCGGTGACCTCACCCTGGGGGGCAGCGCTGAGCCAGCCCAGAACGGGACTCAGAGGCGGGAGCACAGGGCTGTCCGCGCCTGTCGCCCCGTCGCCACCTCCCTGCAGACCCGCGTCCTTTCAACAGCCACTCGCTGGCACTAAAGGCCTTCCGCAGAGCCTCCTTCTGAAATGCTTTTCCTCCCCGGGGTGGGGGAGGAAGAAGCGAGGGGTCCTGACCACTCTGAACCCCCCAGAGCCAACAGCATAAATCAGATGGTGTTTTAGCATTTCAGGGCGGAGGAAATGGTGCTCCAGCTAAGCTCCCTGCCGTTTCTTAAAGTGATTATTTTGATTTAAACCACTGCCTGGTGGCTAGGCTTCCAGCTACCCGCTTCAGGCTGTTGGTCCCGGCAGCCGGGAGCACAAAGAAACACTGTTGGCGGGTCCCAGGCCTCCTCCGGGAAGGCGTGGGGGGCTCTGGGCTCCGCTCCCTCCACAGACGGGCACTTGTTCCTCGCCCGAGGGCGCTGCCACCGCCTCCTTCTCTGCCGATCGCTGTCACACACGCTGCGGTTTTACTCGAGATCCGTGGGCTGTCTGCAACATCGCAGTTTCTCTCAGCATCTGGACAAAACCTCGCTGCCACCAGAACCCGGCGGGTCGGGAAGGTGGAAAGGAAAACCAGAACCCGGGTGAAACCACTGGGGCCCAAAAGGCCGTGCTTAGGAATTCTTTTCCATCATCTCAGCCGTCACCCCGTGGGTCAGGGTGGGAGGAGGGAGGAGGGAAGGAATAATTCCTGTATTTTTCACACATGTGTCCTGATTTAAAGCATCCGTTTCATGGTTTGCAAAATATTGCCAGACAAAGCAAAATGAGTCCATGATACAGTCTGAAATCATGAATCCCATCAAAACTCGGGGAAGCAACAGCGACCTGCTGGCCTGGGGACCATTCCTGATTCTCTGCCCTCTCCAAGCCACGCAGCTGCCCTCCTCACTTCTGAGATGCTCGGGCCAGGACAAGGATTGCTTTCTCAGCAACGGCCCTCTGGCCAGCAACACAAGGACACCGGCTGGGGGTGGGGGGGCCCGGACCCCGTCCCCCCAGCAGCCCTCACCTCCGGTGTCTAGCCTGGGAGCCCAGAGTCAGAGCCAGTTTGCAGGGCGCCAGGCCCTGACTCACTCAGGAATCTCTCCTGGGCAGCGAGAAGGCACAGCTGCAAGGCCAGGCCTCCCCCCACATCAGAGCTAACTCTGCTCAAAGCAGTGCTGACGTTCACAGAAACATCCATCCTGGAAAACCATCTTTCTTCTCATCACCATTTAATTCTTACTCAAAACCCACTTGACAAACACATGGGAATTCCAGATGAGTGTATTTCCAGTGCTAACCCCTCACCTTGATGCGTGGATTCAAATGAACATACAACCATGCTGTTCGCACCAAGAAGGATTCCTTTTTTTTTAAACAAAATTAAACAATTGCTTTTTATTTAAAGCACAAAGTGCAAGAACCCCATACATCAGATTTTTTAAAAACATATACACAATTTCTTCTATTTTCAATGCCTCCAAACCATGTGATAGGGCACTATATCTGCAGCTTGCTCCTGGGAGGGTCAGGGGGAAGAAAAGTTCCTCGTCCCATTCTTACCAAGGTTCTGAACTCCTTCAAAATTTTAAAAAATAAATCTCCACATAAATACCTATTTCATCCTAAAATCAAACACAAATTAATGTCACCAACAATGATCCTTAATCGACTAGACTGGAGTACAATTTATACACAGTAAAAAGCACCCATTTTAGGTGCACACCTCGGTGAGCGCCAGCAAACAGAGACACTGATGTGAGTGCCACCACGAGCAGGTGGCAAAGGCAGTGACCGCAGTGAGCTGGCGTGAAAACTGCTCCAGGCTGGGTGACTATGGTGTCAGCTCCCCAGGGTGGTGGGGTGACAGGAGCCTAGACCTTTGCATTTTCTGCCCCCTTGCCTTGTAGGGAAGAGGCGACACATTCCCCTCTCTCCCCCGGAAAACCCATGACCCCAGTGTCAACTGGTTCAGGGACAGAGCTCATGTGTGACGAACTAGGGGCCCGAGGGTGTCAAGACATCCCCAAGAAAAAGTGCCTATCGGACACCAGGCCAAGCACAGCGCACAGAGGCCGTGGGGCTCAAGCGGGTCTCCCAGGAGACAGAGGGAAGGGCAGGACAGGCCAAGGGAACAGCACGTGCAAAGGCACCGAGGCACAAAATGGCATGGGGTGGGGGCAGGGAACAGAGAGGCTGGGAGGAGCGTCCAGGCAGGGAGGCAGCAGCTGTGCAAAGAGTCTGGGCATGACCCTTCCTTCCCACAAGTATCCTGGGGCTGCTGTGGCCATCCATGACAGCCCCCCGAGCCCCGTCCCCACAATCGAGGATTGAGATGAGATGCAAGGAGTCACACGAGCCAGCCCTGCGAATGGCTGGGCCCTGGAAGGGAGCACTGCCCCACCCAGACAGGATCCACGCCAAGGGCTCCAGTGGTGGGGGGCACAGTATCTGACCCCTGGGGGAGGCCCCTTTGCCTCCCTCCTGGGCCCTTTCACTCAGTCAAAGGCCTGTATTAAACTCAGCTCCGGGAGATCCTTTCAGGGCCCAACTTACTGCTAAGTGCTCAGTACTTGCTAAGGCCCCATGCCCGACTCCTCTGGGCAACGCACCCAAAAATGGAAGACCGCGTCCCCACGCCCCGCAGAAGACCGAATGTGCCCCCTGGAAAGGGTTCCCAAACCGAATCCCCCGTCCCAGTCAGCTCAGGCTGCCATAGCAAAACAACACAGACTGGACACCTGAACAACAGACATTTACTTCTCCTGGTTCTGGAGGCTGGGGGTCCAGGATTAAGGTGCCGGCAGATTCAGATCCTGGTGAGAGCGCTCCTCCTGGCTTCCAGACAGCTGTGTCCTCAGGACAGAGAGAGCGCGTGCTGTTGTCTCCTCCTCTTCTCATAAGGGCGCTAACCCCACTGCAGGGGCCCTGCTCACATGACCTCATCTAAACCCCATCACCCCCCAAAGGCCCCATCTGCAAACACCGTCAGGCACACTGGGGGTCAGGGCTTCAGCGAGTGGATTTGGGGAGACACAGACCTTCAAAGAGTCCACAGACCCCCCACAGAGGCAGGCTCCAAGGACGCCAGGGGAGACGATGTGAGGGGCAGCAGACAAGGCGACAGTGCCAGGCTTTACGCAGAAGTGTGGACAGACAAGACCCAACGCTTTGCTACATGGCGTCTCTTCCCCAGAGCTGCTCCCCTCATTTCCGTGTGGGGTGCGCCGAGGGTCGGGGTGGAAGATCGGGTGGGAACACCCCCAGCCCACGGTGGACCCCGCTCCTTCCACCCAACGGGGTGTTGCTGAGCAGGAAGTCATCCTTCACGTCTCTGCTGCCACCAGAAACGGCACTCCCCGGGGCTCGAGTTCTGCCCGGCTGGACGCAAGAGCCTGTCTTTGATCTTGAAAGCAGCACACAGGCTCCTTCTGCAGCCCTGGAAGCACACAGGCACTGGCCTCGGCAGAAGTCCCAGGCTCGCAGCCCCCACCCGGCGGTGTCGAAACGGCCTCGAAATGGAAAACAGATGAGGCTTTTAGAGAAGAAGTTATTTATATTGTGGAATCTCTCAGAGCAAGCAGAAACTTGAGGTTTATCACCTGGGGCACAAAACCAGTGACACCCGCATCTTCTCACACTGAAGGGACGGATGTGTTTTATGGAAAATAAAACAAGGGGATATGTGCATTTGATTCTCTTTCTTGATTTCTTTTTTTTTACCCCCAATAACGGATGCATGTCAGTGCTCACGATCGGGGGCGGGGAATGCCCTTCAAGGAGCCGGGAGGCAGGCTCTTTCCTGAGAATCCCCACAAAGGTCAGGATTAACAGGGAGACACGTCTATGGTGATGAAACCCGGGGGAGAGAGGCTGTACCCAACTCTGCGGGCTTTTCAGAAAGGGGTGGACATCGGTGTGCCTCCCCATCCCGAGACGTGAGGCGGTGGGGACTTGGACACGTGGGGCCTCTGCTCGGGGCCGGCCAGTTTCCTTACCCGTCTGCCTGTTACCTTATTAATTTTATTTTTCCCCCTGTTATTATGAATCTTTCTTTTTCAGAATTATCTTGGCCCTTCTTTCTAATTTTCAATTCTACATAGACTTCAGCAACAAGTCAAATTCTGTAACATAATTCGCTAGGGCACCAGATGGAACTGTATTAAATTCATACGTTAATTTCAAGAGGACTGCTCTGTCTGTAAAACTGCTTTCCCATCCAGCAGGTGGACTTCCCAGTTACGTTCATCTTCACGTCCTTCAGTGAAGTCGTGGAGCTGCTGCACCTTTTTTACTAAGGTCACTCCAGGGTCTCTGGTTGGTTTTGTTGCTATTGTGAACAGGATTATTTCCCATCACGCGTTCTCTGAGTTTTTTTTTGCAAGTAAATAAAAATGAGTTGATCCAGGATCCAGCCAGCTTGCTGCGTCCCCTTATTACTCCTAAGATGTTCAGTTGAATTCCCTGCATTTTCTATATATAGAAAATTGAAACAACTGCAGTTAATTTTTGTTTCATCGCTTTTAAAAAATGTATACTTAATGTTGGCTTCATTTAACTCTGTCTTGGAGAAATTTGGCACTTTAAAACCTTCTAGTCTTTTGGGTTTTTTCTTTTTTTACTGTTTTAAAATTTTATTTTTTTATTTTTTGGGGGGGTTTATTTATTACGTTTATTTATTTGTTTGTTTGTTGAAGTGGAGGTACTGCGGATTGAACCCAGGACCTTGTGCATGCTAATAAGCACAACTGAGCTGCACCCTCCCCACGCCCCCTCCCCAGTGTTTTCGACACTAGTTTCACATCTGTGATAATGGACGGGATTATCACACAACCACCCCACGTGCGACGGGATGCAAAGCAACGAATTCCATCCCAGGTGGTGGGGGAGGGGAGTGCAATCAAGATACAATATGGAACACTCTCCTTGAAGAGGTGTGGTGGGCAGAATTTAATCTCCAAATGCAGGAAATATAAGCACATCGAAAAGGAGATGAAAAGAATTCAGTGGAAAGGGCAGGGTTACAAATACATGAATCAACGCAAGGAGACGTGCGCGTCGAGGAGAAGGTGGAAAGGAATGGGGACCGAAGTCAGTGGGGACGTGTCCTTCAAAAGAGAACCTCTCCTGGCAGGGAGGGGATAGCTCGGTGGTAGAGCACATGCTTAGCGTGCACGAGGTCCTGGGTTCAACCCCCAGTACCTCTGTATAAACAAATAAATACATAAATGTCTAATTACCCCCTTAAAAAAATAAGGTAAAAAAATTTTTTAAAAAGCAATCACTCCTGTCTTAATAGGATGAGAGAGGAGAGGATGCTAGTAGGATGTAGACCAAGAACTTGAGAATTAAGAGGCAGGAACACCTGAAGAGGTGAAGGTGAAGGGAGACAGATTTCTACCATCCAAGTGAAGCCAGTCTCAGTCACCCATCCCGACATCCTGTTTGATTTGCAGGACGTCATTTACCACCACCCAACATTCGTCTACCTGCTTTTTGCCTTTCTCACTCCCTCTTGAATTTAAGCTCCTTGAGGGCACTTGGGAAATGCTGGTTGAGTGACTGGATAACTGGGGAGCATGGCAGGGCAAGCTCCCAAGCGAGGGGTGGGTCTGCCAAACACTGAGAGCTGGGGCTACTGACCACCAAGCGAACGGGGTTGACCAGTCAAACCTGTGGGATGCCCTCCCGCTGGGCTCAGAGACCATGGCCAGCTGGGCCTTACCAGATGATGCCAGAGGTCACAAGCTTAAAGACCTGGAGAAAGCGTACTGAAAGGTGACCAATTCATCAACAGGGAGGGTGGTGACCAGCCCTTGAACAGGTACGTGGTGACCACGCCATGAACAGGCAGGGGGACCAGAAGCTCCTGGGAGGCGGAAAGAAAGGGGGCCTTTCCCAGGTCACAGAGCTGTACGGGTGTCACCACCCAGCACAGGGGGAGGGAGAGGGTCCCTGGAGATGAGGAAGTCCAGGCCCCAGGCATCAAATGAGCCATCCACACGGACGAACTCTGCAGACCAGGGACATCGTGCCAAAACCGAGGTGGCGAGGACAGCTGCTGCCTAGCTTCCTTCCCTCCACGACCCTCTAACCATCACGAGCAGGAGACTCAGGAGGGTGAAGCACTGGAGGTGGCAAGGCCATTGGGGGCCCTACAGAGTGGTGACCACCCAGGTCCTCACCCACCTGTGTGCAGCTCGGGGTCCTGGTTGCTAATTCAAGAGGACAGGACGCGTCGCAGCCGACATCCTGCTATGTGAATCGATGACACGCGGGCTGATACGATGACAGTGAAGCAGGGACAGCCGAGTTCCGTCAAATTCCACGCATTCATATGCATTTAGGTCTGACAGTGCTGTGGCCCACATCAATGGTATAAAATGACAGAGACAGAGAAGGCGACAGGAAAGGGTCAATGTGAGTAAAACAAGGATTCTTGAGGTGTGGGTGCACACGGTATTCCAGAGCCCAAATCCGCCATTTTTGTCATAGGTCGGCTTTCTCGAGAAGCCAACGTGGAGAGCGGCCAAGAGGGTGGAGTGGACGGACCCTGGAGTCACCTCCTCCACGGGCACAGCACAGTCACAGCCAACTGCTGAACGGCCGTCGATGCAAGCCTGAAACTACCAGAAGAGACCGCCTGCAACCAAAGACAGAAAGAAGGAAGCACAACAAGACGGGCAGGAGGGGCACTCGTGACGCAGTCACGTCCCACACCCCAGGCCGGCGACCCACAAACTGGAGAACAGTCGTACTGCAGACGCCCTCCCACGGGGGTGAGCGTTCTGACCCCACATCCGGCTCCCCAGCCTGGGGGTCCGGCACCAGGAAGAGGAGCCCCCAGAGCATCGGCTTTGAAGGCCAGCAAAGCTTAACCGCAGGAGCCCCACAGGACTGGGGGAAACAGACTTCACTTTTACAGGAGGCACACGAAACCTCGTGTTCACCTGGACCGAGGGCAACAGCAGTGACTTCACAGAAGCCTGCTGGCCTTGGAGGGGCTCCTGGGGAGGCGGAGGGCAGCTGCGGCTCGCCCGGGAGGCACAGACGCCAGCGGCGAGCGACTCGGGGAGAATTCACGTGCACGAACTCTCCCGAAGGCTGACATCTTGCTTGGGTCATCAGCAACAGCCTGCAGGCCCCAGTGCTGGGACGCCTCAGGCCAAAGAATTAACTGGGTGGGTTCACAGCCCCAACCACCAGCAGACAGGCTGCCTAGACACTTTCTGAGCCCACAGTCACCTCTAGACGCTCCCCCTAGACACAGCCCTGCCCACCAGAGGGCCAGGACTCAGCTCCACCCGCCAGCGGGCAGGCACCGGTGCCTCCTACCAGGAAGCCTGCACAAGCCTCTAGACCAGCCTCCCCTACCCGGGGGCAGACACCGGAAGCAAGGAAGCTACGACCCTGCGGGATGAAGTCTGCAAACGCAGTGAGACCCCACCCTGGGACCAGCTGGCCCCTGGCCCTTGGGTGATGAGAGGGGAGCGCACTTCTGAGACACACAGGATGTCTCCTCAGAGAGTCACTTCTCCAGGGTCAGGAAACGTGACTAACCTACCACATACATAAAAATATAAAGAGCCCTGCACTTCCCTGGTCATGTAGACGCTCTGCAAACGCGGCTTGTCTGCAGAGTCTTCGTTGCAAAGCAAGAAAGCAACGATCCTATTTCACCTTCATCTCCCAGTAAAGGGGGTTTGGCTCCCTGTCATTCCCAACTATTTAAATAAAGGAAATTAAGATCAAGCACCCTTTTTTAAGGAGTTCAAGTCACATGACGGAACTGCAAGTTTGATCATCTAAAGGTGCTCGATCCTCTGTGGCTTCCAAGAACGGGACGCAGTGGGAGATGGCTGGCAAGTAGAGGGTCTCAAACCAAACGTCATCCAGCAAGACCACTTTTTCGTTTGGCGAAAGCCCTTTCTAGCTTCAGCGGGCGTTAGGAGTGAGGCTGGAACTGCGGAGTATCATCAAGGTAGCATGGCCACCAGCCATCTGGCTTGGAGAAGCCAACAGGGAGCTAGCAAAGGCTTTGTGTTAAAAATTGTAATTACTAGAGATGCCTCAAATATTTCAGAAGAGACAAATGAAACCACGTATCAAAGGGGTTTCATCACAACTGACAGAGCATTATTCTCAAATCAAGTCACTGTCCCATACTTGAGAACACAAAATTTAGCTCCATTACTTCTTAAATTTTTTTTTTTATCGAAGTACAGTCCGTTACAACGTGTCAATTGCTGGTACACAGCAGTGTTTCGGTCATACACCTACATACATGTACTTGCTTTCATTACTGTTTTCTACTGTAGGTGACTACAAGATATTGAATAGAGTTCCCTGTGCTGTACAGAAGAAATCTGTGTTTTATCTATTTTATATATAGTAGCTAATATTTGCAAATCTCAAAGTCCCAATTTATCCCTCCCCACCCCCTTTCCCCTGGTAACCATGAGTTTGTTTACTATGTCTGTGAGCCTGTTTCTGTTAAGAACCTTGACCTTAAGTTATCGCCCACGCCCCCATCCTCAAGAGGTGGGCTCTCTTCCCACCAGGTAGGATGCAGCTGCGCCCTCATGCCCGTTGGCCCCTCAGTCCTGGCAGTGCGCTCAGATGTCTGGGGGCCCAGGAAGCTCCTACTAGATTGCTAAAAATGTATCTTGAAGTCAGCCCCATTCTCACATGTAACAGAAGAGCAGTATGTCCCCAAAAGGCTCAATAAAAACCCCTGGGTCTTTTCTCCCGCTGGTGCCTCTGGACCAGGACTCTGAGAATGTCCCTGTGTGTAAAGCTGAGCTGTTGGACAGGGCTCAACCCAGAGAGGCCCTCGGCCCCAGGGCATGGCACTCGGCCCAGCCCACATCTCTGCCGGGCCCCGTGCCATGGTCAGAATGTCATGCAGTCACTGAAGTCCAAACTCCCAGGCTGGCACGGAGTCCTGCCTTGAAAAGGATGGGGAGAAGGCCCACCTCCCACAGCACTGGAGTGTGCACTTGCCCTCAGAGGCAGTGAGTGCACCCCCACAAGTTCCCCGCAACCAGACGACAGGGGAGGGTTAAGAGGCTGACAGACAGGACTCAGGATAGGAGGTGGATGGGACCCCGGAACTGCCAGCTGCATCCGGGCAGAGGCGCTGTGTGCCCAGCGCCAGCACACGGAGGGCCCAGTGAGCATCAGCTGAGTAAATGACAAACCTGACACCCTTGCCCACTCTGCACCCCGCTCCCTGGACACTGACACAGGCCTCCTCTGGTCCGGGAGGCAGTCTTCGTTGACACAGACACGCACAGAGGGACAACCAGATGAGGATGCAGAGAGCAGGGTCTACAAGCCAAGAAGAGAGGCCTCGGAAGGAAACAGCCCTGCTGACACCTTCATCTCAGACTTCCCGCCTCCAGAGCTGGGAGACGACAAACGCCCATTGTCTGAGCTGCCCCTTCTGCGGTACCTCCCGTGGCAGCCTGAGCAGAATGACACAATGCCATGGTCTGAGGCCTCACATCCCTCCAGCAGACACCACGTAACAACAGTGACGGCTCCCAGCGTTTGACGGACGCCTGCTCTTCTGGGTGCTTTGCTCGTTCAATCCCTGCGAAGACCCCACCCGATGGGTATTATTTCTATTATCCACAACGGGCAGAGGAACAAATTCAACCATTCTCTACGGAAGTCACTCCCCCGGCTCAGCCTACGGGTAAGCGGCAGGGCCGGGATGGGGGATCAGGCTGTGACGTTCCAGAACCCACGCGCACACCTGCCCCCCGACACGGTCCCCGAGTCAGGGGACCCACGCACACTTTTGTGTGGTTGTGGCAGGAGGGGAGCTGAACGAGGGCTCCGGACCGGGCCCCTGATCTCACTGGTGACTGCCGCCCCTGCCCCGTCCGGCTCTGCGGGTCCAGGACTCCAGCGCTCTGCACCTAAAAACCCCGAAGATCCCAGGCGGATCACAGAAGCCACGTGATCGGGATCAGCAGGTTCGCCTTCCCTTCTGCTGCGAGAACCACCCCACCTGCCAGCCTTGACCTCGCTAAGTCAAGTCCTTGGCGGGGGCGGGAGGGGGGTGGGCTCACCTCCCTGGTCCCAGCTCTGTGACCCCCTGGGTGGGGCGGCGTCGCCAGGCTTACGGTGTCACCTCCGTGAGCAAGCACGTTCAGCTCTGAGTCAGCTACAAGCATACTCTTCACAAACGTCCACACAGACGCAGAAGGAGGCGGGCAGGCCCCGTGCCGGCCGGGCTGGGCCCCCGGGCTGCTCACTGCACCTGAGTCAGCGCCGTGGGCACAGAACCTTGGGTCGTCCCGGGCGGCCAGAGCCAGGTGGGCACGTCCCCGCTGCGGCCGATCGGCCCCCAGGGGCTGGTTCCCCGCCGGGCGCACAGGGCCGCCCCTTGAGTCCCTGCAGGTCCGACAATCTGGTTTTCATTGAGCGGAGTTTGGAGAGCTCTCCCACCACATTTTTCTTTAATTATGATAAAAGAGAGTAACTTAATCGAGCATAAATCCTGCTGAAGTGAACAGGAGAAAATAAAGGGGTGAATGTGGAGAAGGGGTGGGGGTGGCTGCACCCACAGGCCCTCTGGATTTCGGAGGAAGCCAAGCCCAGTAAATACAAACGAGGGCTGTTTCCCACTCAGAATCCCACTCTCATCCTGCGCAGGGAGAGAAAACAAAGGCAGACCCGGCCCTGCTTGATGGAGGCACCTGGGAACACAGACAGCATCCACCCAGGCCTTCCCTGGAGGGGGGGGGGGGGGCGTGTTCCCGAAGCTGGGCTCCGGTACCGCCCCAGGGCTGACTCGGGAAGGGTGGCGACTGTTAGCAGTCCTCCTGGGCATGGGAAAAGGACGCACAGGCACTCACTCGTACACGTGCACATGCATGCACTCACACAAGTGCGTGCATCCATGCACACAAATATGTGCACACGTGTGCACGTATGCACGCTTGCAGGTACATGCATGGATCTGTGTCCCTGCACATACACGGCCCACAGAACACTGGCTCCCAAAGTGCCTGCCAGCAGCAGCAGCCCCAGGAAGTCCTTAGAAATGCAGAATCTCAGCTCCCACCCCAGACCTACAGAATCCAACACACCAGAGGGGGGGACTGGCCAATCTGTATTTAACAAGCCTCCAGGCTGAAGGCTGAGGAGCACCACTAAGCACAGCAGAGGATTCATACAGAGCAAATTACTAGTTGTTTTTTTTTTTAAAAAAAACAATAGAGCCGTTCAGACAATGGAATATTATTCAACATAAGAAGACATGAGCTATCCAGCCCTGAAAACACAAGGAGGAAACTTACATGCACATTACTAAGTGAAAGAAACTGTCTAGAAAGACCGCCTAACGTTATGATTCCAACGATATGGCATCTGGAAAAGGCAGACTTACAGAGACAGTAAACAGATCCGGGACTGCCAGGGACAGGGTGGGGTGACTCGGCGGAGCACAGGGATGCGCACAGCAGTGACCGTTCTCTGTATGAGACCATAATGATGGATGCACGTCTTTATTTATACATGTGCCCAAACCCACAGGACAGACCCCACCGAGAGCGATCCCTAACGTAGGCTATGGAGGTGGGAGTAATGGTGATGTGTCCCTGCAGGGTCCCCAGCCACCACAAATGCACCACCCTGGGGGGTATATTCATGGTGGGGGAGGGTCGGAGGTACAGGGAAATCTCTGTACCTTCCATCCAAAGTAGCCGTGAACCTAAAACTGCTCTAAAAATAAAGTCCATTTACATTCAAAACAACTAAGAGAGCGATTTTATGGCTTCACTTAAGAACACTTCTTGTGCTCACAGGCAGTAATAATAACCAGAGCTCTCAGCATTTCCGTGCTGCCTCCCCCCACCACGCCCGTCCTAAACGCTGCCACGGACCAACTTGTTTATCTTCACAGGGACCTTTGGAGGCTACTGCCAGCATCTCTGCCTCACAGGTAAGGACAGTGTAGCACAGAATGGCTGAATAACCTGCCCAAGGTCACACAGCTAGTGAGGGGCAGAACCGTGTGTCAGGTCCCAGTGTCCACCACCGAAACACACCCCTACGCTGGGCACCACAGTGTCGCCTCCCGGGTCACCACGGAGGGGAGATGAAGGGCAGATGCTAGAGGCAGGGGGCTCTGAAGCCCGCAGGCATGGGTCCAGCCAAGTTCGAGCCCAGGCCAGGGCAGGTCTGGCAACGAGAGCTTCGGTGACCCACGAGGAGATGCCAGCGCTGACTCCGCCCCAGGTGAAGGCTGAGGAATGTGAAGGCTCCGGCAGGGAGGGTAACTCAGCCCCAACCAGACGGAGCATTTGAAAGCCTGAGCCACAAGAGACCTTGTTTTGTTTTGTTTTGTTTTGAATTTTTAAATGCATTTTTGTACCTTGCTTATCAAACAGTAACATTCCATCTTTGCAATCTTATAAGGAATACAGGAAGATATTGTCAAGGCTTTGATGTATCTCTATGGTCACCAGGTAATCAGAACACACACACCACCTACTAACGTTTCAGAAAAGCCCTCTTGAAGGCCTGCTGGATGGCTGAGTACCATCCAGTGTTCACAGACTGGGGCGCAGGGAAAACAGAGATGGAAGCAGTTATAAGCATCATGCATTTCGAAGCCCACTTTTAGGCACTCGACATTATGAATATCTTTTAAAGGAGATGATGTTTTTTAAAAGGGCAATTCAGCATTTCCAAGAAAGATTATTTTGGCCGTGTTCAACGCAAAATCTGGACGCGCGTTTGAGCCACAGCAGGGGTGTGCAGCTCCAGCTGGTGGGAGCATCACAGACAAAGGCACCCCGAGAAGACCCGAACGCCCCCCGCCCGAACCCACTCTGAGGGGCACTCGGGGGAGCATGGTCCTGCAGGTGTGCATAGAATGGATAAACAAGATTATACTGTACAGCACAGGGAAATGTATATACAAGATCTTGTGGTAGCTCACGGTGAAAAAGAATGTGACAATGAATATATGTGTGTTCATGTATAACTGAAAAATCGTGCTCTACACTGGAATTTGACACAACATTGTAAACTGACTGTAACTCAATAAAATTAAAATAAAAAACAATTCTGTGCTTCAGTGGACATCACCAAGAAAGTGGAAAGACACCTACAAAATGGGAGAAAATATTTACAAATCACCTATTTGGTGAGGAACTTGTATCTAGACGACATAAAGAACACTGTTAAGGACTGGATGTTTATTTACAAACAGAAATTTACATATTAAAGCCCCAACATCCTATGTGATGGAATTTGGAGGCAGGGCCTTTGGGGTGATTAGGTTTGGATAAAGGCATGAGGGATTAGCATTCTTCTAAGAAGAGGAAGAGACATCAGAGCTCACGCTCTCCCTGTCACGTAAGGGTATAGGGAGAAGGCAACTATCTATAAGCCAAGAAGATCCGAATCCTCACCAGGAACTGACCTTGCTGGCTGACCTTGATCTTGGACTCCCAGCCTCCAGAAATTTAAGAAATACATTTCTGTTGTTTACGCCACCCAGCCTGTGGGATTTTGTTACAGCAGCTCAAGCTGACTCATACAGACACAGCTAAATGACAAAAAGACAAGTAACTCGATCAAAATTTGGTCAGAGGGTCTGAATAGTTATTTCTGCAACGTCACACAAGTGACAAGCACATGAAAAGATGTCCAAGGCATTAACCATTCATGAAACACAAACCAAAATCGCAAGCAAATAGTACTTTACACCAACTAGGATAATTATAATCAAAAAGACACATAGTAACAAGTGTTGGCAAGGATACGGAGAAACTAGAATTCTCATATACTGCAGGTAGGAATATAAAATGATGCAGATGCTGTGGAAAACAGGGTGGCAGTCCCTCGAAACTTTAAACACAGAGTTACCGTATGACCCAGCAATTCCACTGCTAGGTATACACCCAAGAGAACTGAAAACATATGTCCCCAAAAAAACTTACACAGGAATGTTCACAACAGTATTATTCGTAACACTTAAAAAGTGGAAACCTTCTAAATGTCCATACACTGATAAAATGTGGTATATCCATTCAATGGACTAGTATTTGGCCGTTAAAAGGAAGGAAGTTCTGATACGTGTTATGACATGAATGAACCTTAAAAACGTGATGTGAAGTGGAAGAAAAAAAAAAAAAAGCCGGACACAAAGCCAGATATCCCATTTATATGAAACGTCCAGAACAGACAAATCCACAGACACAGAAGCACGTGAGTGTGCGGTCAGGGCTAGTGGGCTTGGTGGGTATGGGAAAATAGGGGTCACAGATGGAGGAAACAGGCTTCTTTTTGAAGTGATGAAAAGTTCTAAAATTGATTGTGGAGATGGCTGCACAACTCTGCGAACATACTAAAAGAAAAAAATCACTGAATTGTACACTTTAAATGACAAGTTGCATCTGTATGTGAATTATATCTCAATAAACGTGTACAATATGAATGACTATTTGAAGATGCTAGAAACGGGGAAGGAAAAAGGAAAGGCTCAGGCAATAAACAGAAAGGAAGTGGAAAAGAAGGTGGTTTCAGGAAAAGCTGGAGGTAGACTCAGTTTTGGGGGATGAGCTGGACCCCCTCAATATGCAAGGTGCAGACCAATTTCCCTTTCCACTCCACACCTCTGTGCTCCCTCGAATTTAAACTCAACCCGAAAAGCCCGGCACTTGTGTTAGGTTATCAAAAACTGCCCTGGGAAAGGGGTCCTCCTGCTTCTGACACATACATCAGGGGTTCTGGCCAGAACAAGGCAATGGGGAAAAAAAAATCTACGTTCCACTCTGAGTCAACAAATCACTCCGGGTCCCCTGTCCAGCCCTCCCCTGGGAGCGGAGACCCTGGGCCACGGTGGGGGGAGAAGGGGTGCGGGAACAAGGAAGCACCGGCAATGCACACACGGCAGAGGGGACGGCCGCTCCAGTCCTGTCGCGCAATCTTAATTACGTCTTAAGAGATGTTATGATTCTCGTGCCAACACTTGCAGGGAAACACCACCAACAGATCAAAGCGCGTGGAAGGCGCCCAGCCTGGTCTGTGAAAGTCACACGAAACAAGAGGGTCTGCAGTAAGCTGGCTCCCTTTCCAGGGTGGTCACTTCCACAACGTCGCTCCTTCCAAGCAGAAGTCCCAAGAATCTGTTTTCAACGACCATGGGGACACGCCAAAGGAGTCGACGGGGCCGGGATGCATTCAGCATGTGTGCATTTTACACGACTTACTTAAAAGATAGATCATTTTCACCACAACTGAACCAACAAAAAGGAACAGATAAACCAGAACTCGGTAAATGTACTGTATGGTTTATTTCTGCTGATAACACACACACTCCCTTATATCTTCCTGCTGTCTGCTCTGAAGGGGAGGATGGATGGTGGTCCATAAATTTCATTTACGTCGCTTTGGCCACAGCATTCCTCCAAAGCAGAACTCAAATGGCCACGTATTTTCCTTTGCCAGGAATCTGTGTGCTTTGTGAAACACTCTCCCCAGCAGCGAAGTCTTTGACTCGGTTCTCTGTGATCTACAAAATTCCCCAAGTAAGAGATAAGACAGAAACTGGTTTTTTTTTTTCCAGTATGGTTTTCAAACACAGTAATTCTATATGGCAATAAAAAGCTTAAAAGATCTCCAGAGGTTCTTTCACAGGACAACAAAGGGAAAAAAACCACAGGAAGGACTCACTGTTCCTCCGCCCATCACCCCAAGTAAATAGTTTGCACACTTCCAACCAACAGGCTCTTCCTGGGACTGACAGTGACACCTCTCCGTAAGTGACACTTCTTCAGCTTAGGAAAACAGTCCCCAGATTGGAGGCTCGCGGAATCAAATGACTCCATTGTGAAATCTTTTTTTTTTTTTTTCAAACTGTAAAAATAATGTGACTTCAATCATGTTAACGCTCCTCTTCTTTACCTCTTTACAAGTCAGGATACCAAAACTCCGACTTCACAGGAGTAAAATCTGGGAGGGCGGAAAAGTCATCTCATTTTTCAAAGCACAAAAGCAACCAAAAGCGATTTGGTACACAGAAGCACTAAGCTAGAAAGAGATACCTTTCTGCAGGAAAAAAAAAAAAAAAAGTCCTTTGTCATTCCTTTAAAAAAAAATTAGAAAAAAAGTATGGTAATATTTCAAAATATGGGCCCAAGACACAAGTTTATTTTAAACGCACAACGATGAGAGTGTTCACTAAGTTCCCCTCTGGTTTTCAGTTGGAAGCAGGGGTGGGGGTACAGGGGAAAATGTTGGCTTCTTCTGGGGTCAGGTCAACTGGCCTCAGGTGACTTCTGAACGCAGGGGCACACAGCGTCATGAGAGCTGCCAGGGCTGCTGAATAGAGCCCCACGCCCAAAAATGTAACACAGAAGATGTTTTCCTTAAACTGCTCCTGAGGATACACCTCAAACAGGGACATGACCCAAATTTAGCAACGTATGTTGAGAAACGGCCACTTCCTGAATTACCTAAGTCCAAACTCTCCAGCCAGGTGCTCCGTTACAACAGTGGAGTCACAGAGAAATGCTTTCCCGTGAACTGGCAAAGGAAGAAATAAAGATGCCCTTCCCCTGGACCCAGATCCAGGCTTGCCGGCTGCACTGAGCTGCGCTGTGTAGGAAAGGAGCTGACTGTGGGGCTCCTTCAGTGGTCATACGGGGCTACTGAAATTTAAATTAACTAAAACGAAAGGAGATTTAAAATTCAGTTACTCAGTCTTGCTGGTCACATTCCAAGAGCTTAAGAGCCACATGAGGCCAACGGCTACCATACACAGATGTGTGATATTTCCATCATCCCCAAAAGTTCTACAGGACAAAACATGGAATCCAATAAACCACTGCCTGTAAATGTTTTCACTTGGGGGAAAGGGGAGGAAAACAACTGGATAAGATCTTGAAACAACCTGAAATCTGCAACTCCTCCTCAAAATGCTATTGTGTTTGAAGGCAAAACAGAAAATAAAATCTGCAAATTATTATCATGATCCAAACAACTTACGGGTTGTGGTTGTGGACAAGATGGTGTAGGAACACCGTGCCCATCATGCCCGCTGAACAGAGGCAGGGAGCCGCTACCCGGGGCTTGTGCAGCATCCCCAGACCCGAGCTTAACACGGCCCGGAATTCACACGTGGGCGTCAGCGCAGAAGAGCGAGCCGGCGTAGGCCTCCCAGCTCTGCTCGAGGGGTCTGAAGATAAGCACTGCTCTTCCTCAACTTACGACGTATAACCCCACCCTAAGCTGAAGACACTACAGAAGTCAAAAAATGCATTTAATATGTCTAACCTACTCAGCACCACAACTTAGCCGAGCCTAAACTTCAACGCGCTCAGAACACTTCAGACTGGTCTACGGTTGGGCAAAATCATCTAACACAAAGCCTGTTTAATGATAAGGTGTTGACTGTCTCATGTAATTTATTGCACACTGTACTGGGCGTGAAAACCAGGCGCGGTTACGTGGGCGCGGGGCGGCTGTAAACGTGCCGGCTGTCCGCTCTCGTGATGGCGCGGCTGCTGCCCAGCGTCACAAGAGTGTATCGCGCTGCGTGCTGCTAACCCACGGGGAAACAATCATAATTCAAAATTCAAAATATGGTCTCTGCTGAACGCGTGGCATTTCCGCGACGTCGTAAAGTTGAAAAATCATGTCGAATCATCACAAGTTGGGGACCATATGTGTCTCCTTCCCTACTAGAAGAGCACAGAGAGCATGCCAGGTTTGGGGGAGTTTGGTTTTTTTTGTTGTTATTATTTTCTTCCTTTTTTTTTTTCTCTGCACCCCAGCCCCATGGGATGTTATGGAGGCAATGATGGAGGTGACAACAGGTGACTGCAGGAGCTTAAAACTCAGAAGGAGAAGAACCTAATTCTGCAGGTAGAAGAGCTGGGATCCCCAGCAGTGGTCAAACCCAATGCCCTTTTCTTTTTCTGTCCTCCAACTGCTTAGCCCTGGACACAGGCACCAAGGTGGGTACGCGGCAGAACATGGTAACTAAAGCGGAAGGTTTTGTGCCAGGGAATTGAAAATGCGGAGTCCCAAAGAACCAGAAAGTACAAAGGAGGTCATGGGAGGGTAAAATTCAGAAAAGTGATCCCTTCAAGTTGTTTATAAACTCCCGAGACCACCCATGAGCTATGCATGTGTGGACTTGACCCTCAACAGATGTTGAGAATAGAACTGAAAAATAGAACACCACTCAGGTCCCAGACTGGCCACAGCTGGGCACACACACGGGACAGATCCAAGCAGTGCTACGAAGGCTCTGAGAGCAGAACTGACACTGGAACCACAAACACAGAAGGCGGAGGGGAGCCTGTAGACTGAACCAAATGGATCGACTGTTTACTAAAATAATATCAACATTCGCCAAAGGGGTTAGACAACACTCGGAGCCTTGTAGCCAAAATATAATATTTTAAATCTCCAAGATACAATCTCAAAGTACTCAGTATACAGAGAACCAGGAAAATCTCAAACAATCAACAGACACTAAACACAAGATGACATAGATGTTGGAATTATCTGACAGAAACTTTACTGCAACACTATAAAATCGCTCCAACAAATAAAGAAAAGCATCTTGGGAACCAGGAGAAAGATGGAATGTCTCAGCAAAGATATTGAAGTTACGAAAAAGAAAAAAATGGAAATTTTACAATAAAAACATATTGAATGGAAGAAAATCTCACTGGATGAGGTTGATACTAGTATGGAGATGATGCAGAGGTGTCAATAAAAGTTATATAATCTGGACAAAAGAGAGAAAAGATTGAGAAAAATAATGAACAAACCCTCACAGACCTGTGGGACAAAATTAAATGATCTAACATTTGTATCATAGGAATCTCAGAAGGAGAGGGGGAAAAAAAAAAAGAAGAAATAATAGCTAAGAATTTCCTAAGTACGGCAAAAAATATAAACATACAAAACAAAACAAAAAATTCAGTGACCCCTAAAAATAGTAAATCCAAAGAAACCTACACCCAAACATACAATAATCAAACTGCTTTTTTAACAAACAAAAAACTAAAGACATGGACAAAGGGGAAAAATTTTAAAGCAATCAGAAAAAACCAAATTATAAAGGAAAAACAATTTTAATGGCTGCAGATTTCTCATTAAAAATAATGGAGGTCAGGAGAAAGTGAAACAGAATATCTAAGTGTTCAAAACAACATACTATCAACCCAGAACTCTATACCCACTAAGTGAAAATATCCTTAAGGAATGAAGGTGGTATTTTAAAATGTAGGAACGGTAATAGAATTCATTGTCAGCTGACTGGCAGTAATGAAACTGCTAAAGGAAGTACTTCAAACACAAGGGAAATAATATCAGGGAAAAAAAAAGAACTTGGATGATCCAGAATGAAGGAGGAGGAACAAAAATGGTGAACTGGGACCCTCCTACACTGATGGTGAGAATACAAAACGGTACAGCCAACTCTGGACAGTAGTTTAGCAGTTTCTCATAAAGCTGAATGTACCTACCATATGATACAGCAATCCTTTCCTAGGTGTTCACCACAGAGAAATGAACACTCACGTTGTCACAACAACCAGGACATGAGTGTTAAAGCAGCTCTGTTTACAATCAACAAACCTAGAAATGCGAATGCCCTTCGACAGGTGGACGAACAAGCAAACTGTGTGCGTTTCACCCCATACAGAGGACCACTGCTCAGCAGTAAAAGGGAATGACCCACTGATACCTGGGACAACATGGGTAAATCACAAAGGTATCACGCTGACTCAGAAGGTTAAAGTCTTTAGGATTCTACGACATGACATTAAAAAAAAAAAAAATCGGACAGAGGAGGGGCTGCCAAAGCTTCTGGGTGGGGGTAAAGGCAACTCCAAAGGGGCCCCACAAGGAAGTTTGGGGAGCTGCTGGAATTGTATCCTGATTTTGGTGGTGCTGACACACACGTCCCCCGTACATGTGATGTTGAGAGCAACTCAGGATCAAAAGTGATTTTTTTAATGTTGAATAAAATACTAAATGCTGCAAGTGCAGATGTCAAAGGGGAAAAAAGCCCTCATATTTCAAGCAATCTGGACTGCGTTATTTCATGCAGCCTGCGAATGGCCCTAAGCCACAGATTTGGAACTGATTTTAAGGAGAGTCTGAGTGAGTGTGTATAATATTTTTATATACCTGGGGAAAATATTTCTCCTCATGACGCTCACAGGAGCAAGAAAACTCACTCCAGGCCTGATCATCCGATAGTTTCCAGAACGCTAGCGTTCTAGCTAGTAGCATTCACATTAGTAAAAGCGTAATTGTAAAGATTGTTGGTACCAACATTAAAAATAGTAGCATTCCACAGCTTAATCAAATTACTCATTAACATGTTACCTTCCAGAGAGAGGTACTTACATCCAGGTTTAAGGACTCTCCCTGACCACAGAAACCCCTGGTTTTTTCAACGTGGCCCACGGGGTGACAGTGTACCATCTTCTCCTGTGGCGAAAAGGTACAACCTGAGACGGTCTGTCCTGTGCTGCCCCCCCCCCACCTCAGCTCTCGCATGCAGCGCGCCCCTCTGTCTCCCCTCTGGAGAGTCTCATTTTCTGTTTACACATGTGTGGAGCAGCTGTCTGGTTTATGTATCACTGTTTATCTTTCTCTTTCTAAACCATTATCTGTGTCTTTTACTCTCTCTTTCTATCATTCTTCCACCTTGTCATTTATTGGCCATGCTGCATCCCACAGCATACACTAGGTAAATGCTTGTTGAATGAATGAATGAGTGAGTGAATCAGTCTGCAGACTGGAAGAATGTGCTCGTGGACTGTAATAATACAAATGTGAGCTTATGCAGGAGCCTCCCGTCTGTGTGGCCTGCTGTTTTCAGCGTTAACAAACTTTTCCTTATTTTTAAAAATAATAATAATAATAATAATAATAATAATGTGCATAGGCCTATTTTAAAAGAATACATACAATTTTGATCTTAGGATCTTACAACAGGCTATACTTTCCAAAGAAGACTGCAAAAATGTCTCCCATTTTGCATGTTCTTCTGCAAGGTGACCCTGATGCTCCCCCATCGAGAGCTGGGATCTGTTTCCCCACCTTCCAATACCCAGGTGGGCCCTGGCATTGCTTTGATCCATAGAACAGAGAGAAAGTGGCCATGTGCCAGTTCTGAACGCAGCCCGTAACTGGCCAGATTCCACTTCCTGCCTTTAGAACACTCACTCTTGGGAGGTATTTATTTTTGGAAGCCAGTCACCATGCCATGAGAAAGCCCATATAGGTTCTCAGGTCAGGAAACCCCATGAGCTCTGAGCCAACGAGCACCATCAACCACCGGCCATGTCAGTGCACCATCCTGGACGACCAGCCCAACCGAGCCTTCTGATGAGACTGCAGCCCCAGACAACATCCTAACCACAGCCATACAGAAGGCCTCCAGTAGGAACCCCGTCGACCCACAGAACTGGGGGGCATAACAACTTGCCAGGTGTTTTGTTACCCAGCAACAGATAACGAAAACAGATCTGTGGAAGGATTTCATCTTCTCCGTAAGTAACTGTAAATAAAGAGGTTTATTACATTATTTATTCCAGCTCATTTGCTCTCTCCATTTATTTGTTTATCTGTTTGTTTGTTTATGCATTCACGCATGCGTGCATTCATGCTTTCTGGAAAAAGTCAGCATCAGCCCAAAAGAGGCTCCCGGCCTTTGGTATAATTGAAGTTTAACTGAGTCCGTGGCGCGTGGAAAGGTTTCTGACCTGGGTCCCTCATGTAAGTGCGTTTGGAGCTGTAAACTTGAGGTTGGCCCCATTCACCCTTTGGTCCGTCTGGTCATTTCAATTATGAATAACTGCATCGCTCAAGAAAAGAAGCTGTTTTTCCTTGTCAGCAGACACTGGGTTTCCCACGTGCCCGACAACTCCTCCTCCCTCCCTGCTAGGCCTCAGGAGGGGTCAGGTAGCATTCACCCACGACCAGAATCAACTCCATCTTTGTCACGACCGAGTTTCGTCAGATTGCTCGTAAGTCGCCTCCTCTTTCATTTCAGCATTTCCCAACTGCTCGTCCTGGGCAGCTGTCCCTCCAGGGCAGGGCGTTCAGTGCGCCCCTCATACTACGGTGCTCAATGAGCAGCACTGTCGACTGTCAAAATACAGGGCATGCATTTTACTGCAGAACCCAGGGGGCTGGGCAAGGAATACAAAAACATACAGAGTAAGAACGCCTTTAGCTGGCCCTCAGTATAAATTAGGAAGGCATGGCTCACAGCCAAAGTAACAGCACACACAGGGGGACAGAGAGGGACCTGGACACTGTGGCCCTGTTCACAGTGAGAACAATTCACACACTCTGGTGTGCTTTGCCTAAAGTTGAGGAATTAGACCCGTGTAGGTCCACAGACCCAGTGTCCCCCTGACTTACGCTTTTGACTCTGGAGGAGAACATGAGTTCAGTTCTTCTAAAATTCTCGAAAGTTCATGGAGACTCCACACTTCCAGGTTACCATCATCGTCATACTTGCCGCCGATCCTGACAGCAATGGGAGAAGGCTTGTCCCCATCACCATCTCTGGCCCTGTGGGTCTGGTTCCTTCCTCTGGCTGAAGCAGCATAAAGGTTGGTTTCCACCCGCTCCTTCCACTGCCCCAATCCCGTTGTTCTGCACTCATGAAAACTGCATATTGACTCATATTGACTCGTTTACTTCCTGCCTGTGTGCATCTGGCCCACATCCGCCTTGTCAACCACTGGAAATGTTCTCCAGCAAGGACACTGAGATGCCACCAAGGGAACACAGGGCACAGTCAGTCCTGTTTGTTACAGCACCCCGGACATCTGATGCGCATTTTAACCAGGGCAGACACACACACACACACACACACACACACACACACCGCCTCCACAGTAACACACTGTCCCCAGCCCAGCAGTGTATTTTGTTGCCTTGACAGCACTGTAATTTAGCCAGTGCGGCGCAGCTGAATCCCAGAGTCCAACGTCTCACTCTACACCCAGATTCTTCCAGAGAGAGATGCCTTCGGGGTGAAACTTTTCTTCCCCTGAAAAGTCAGGCTGTAAATTACCTCTGACAAATGAACTTTCACTTCTCCTCGGAGATAAATTTTAAAGGGAGAGTGTCTCCGAGAGCACATTAAAGGCTTTTCCGTCCGGAGGTCTGCTGGACTGGCCGGGGGAGCTGGCTTCTTGTTCTCTTGCTTCGTCAAAGACTTACCAGCTGTAATTCAGTGTCTGTCTGTAGAAAATCAAGTCAGGACATGGGGTTAGGACAGCTGCCATCTGGAAGGGGGCTGACAAAGCCGCGCCCCCAGAAAGGCCCATCCAGGAACCATTCAACTGGGGCTCACACTCAGAGACAGAGAAAACCCTTCTCTTCCACCTTGATGGTGGAAACGCAGTCCGCTTGCGAGGATTATTACTGCAGCAAAAGGCTCTTGGCCAGCTTCCGCTCAGCCGATGCCTCTGCTTACGGGAGGCTCTTTGTGGCCCAAATGAAACACTGACCAGTCACCGTGAGGCCACACTCCTCACTTCTGTGCCCACACTCTCGGTGACACACACCCTCGCCAGGACTCAGCCACATCCATGCCCAAACCTGCTTATGCCAGTGGCATTTATTATGGTAATTAAAATATATAATTAAGCAGGATCTAAATATGTAATATTTATGAGGAAATATGAAAGCAAAAAGGGTTCTGTCTAGGAAAGCTAAGTTGGCTTTGAAAGGACTCAGTATGGTGAGTTTTTGTGAAACTGTTAGAATGAGGAAGAGAAAACTGTAAATGACGGAGAAGATGTTATGAACGTCAGACAAGTAAAGTTCAGTTTTCATTCCACTGCTAAGGAAACCAAACTCAAAAAAACCCTACATGTAGTGACGTGGGGAAGACAGCTGGGGACTCCTACCAGGTGACCATCACAAAAAGACCTTGGCTGACGTCAAAAGATTGATGAATTCGTGGGTATCTATAATGCCTTCAGTTGAATACAATGTTTAACATATTGATGTATTATTTTCTTACGTTTCACTAACTTTGAAAGACTTTTCTTTTTTTGGTTATTAGCCCACCCAATTTACAGGTCCTGGTATCAGGGGGTCAGCAGACTTCCACTCGAATTTCAGTATGCCGCGCCAGCAGTGAAGTGCCTACAGGTATTCTCCAAGTGATCTCAGATTTTTGTCGTTACCAGTTTTTTAAAGGGACAAGAATTTGGCTCAATCAGAAGTAACAAACATCTGGCAATAAGAAGTACATGCAGAAATCCCAATAGAGTTTCCAATTCACTTGACAAAGGTGTAGACGTGTAAATTCTTTTCAAAGGATTTCCAAGTGCCCTTAAGAAAGTGACTGGTTCATTGTCTTATTTTTAGAGCCAGCAGAAAATAAGAGAGGCCTATGGGAGTGCTTCTCAAATTATTGTATCCAGCAGGGAAAAAACGCTGATGGACGTCATGCCTTTCTCTGTTTTCCTTTCTAAAAGCCCCACAAAGTAATAGGAATGGAATAAAATCAGACACAGGCCCATAACCACAGAGAGAACAAGAGAAAGACCACAGGAGATAACAGAGCTCCAGAAGTTTATAGAGGAAAGCAAGTCAGACAGACTCATGGTACAACAGGCAGGAGGGCCCACAGCCTGGGGGACGCAGGGGGAGGGTGCAACGAAGAAACAAAACATGTAAAAGGGGTCCCAGTGGCTGGCACAGGCACAGGAAGATGGAGAACTCAGAAATGCCGGCCGAGTTTATCAGAGAGCGAGGCGAGGGTGAAAAACAGCAGGACTGCAGGTCTAGACACGGGCAAGCAGAAACCCACACCCCCAGCTCCCGTCCCCACCAGGCCCACAGCCCTTTCCCATCTGAGCTCGGCGCAGGCCGGACACTCGGGCATCCATTTCTTATCCTTCTCCTAAACTTTGCAGGGGATGAAAAAAAAAAAAGGATGTGCCAGTCATTCAAGAGGAAAGTGAAACGGACCACCTAGGAAGGAAGAGACTCGTGTATCTGGTAAAGGACCCCGCCCCCAACACTGAAAGTGAAGTGAATTCATCCATCCCCACAGGGGAGTGGGGCTTGCACGCCATATGCTATTGTTTCAATCAAGAATCAACCGAGAACCACCACACAGCTGAAGAAAGCACCCCATATGAAAAAGAGGTGCCAAGACAGGAACACACACAGACAAATGACTCCAGAGGAGTCAAAAGAAAGAAAACTAAATTTTGGAGGCATTAAAGATGGTCTTGGATTCTGCAAAAATTACCAGAAATACCATGAGAAAGAAAGAATTAGAGAAGGAGCTACTGAAAATTGAAATACGATGCCAAAGTTAAAAGCGAAATTCAAGAGAAGGGCTGGAAGACAAGAGCTGAAATTCCACAAGAAGAGCAAAAAGGAAAAGGGGAGTTTCAGAAAGAAAGCACAGAAAAAGGCAGGGGAGAGGAGCATTAAAAAAGGATACAAGAACATTCCCAAGCTGCAAGACTCAAGTATCCGTAGACAAGTGCATCTAATGTATCATCATGATGCTTCAGAACATCGAGGATAAACAGAAGACCATCAAACCTCTCCAAGGCAAAACGAGTCGTCAGAGAAGAAAGGAGGATCCAGGTGGAAGCGGACCTCTCAGAAGGCAGCACAGGGAGCTGCGCAACCGTGCGGTGATGTTCCAGGGAGCATGCTGTCCAGCTGAGGGTGACACCCAGCCAAACGAGCGTGTGCGTAACTTACAAGGACTCCGAAACTTACCATTTACACACCACTTCTTAGAACGTTCCTAGCTCATCTTCCCACGCCTCCCTCTTCTCTCCTTCCAACCTCACTCACCACCACCCACTCAAGGTTTCATCCACACCTTCTGAAAGAAGGAGAAGATCAGGAAGTCCCAGGGCTTCATCCCGAAGTCAGGTGCCCAGCCTAGCCTGGTGGGAGGAAGAAAGACACAGAACAAGCCTCCCCCGCGGATGGAGGGGTTTTGTGGCCAGAAAGGACCAAGAAGGTCCGTCAAAGACTGTGGTGTCAGAAAGAGGAAAGAGAGGCCTATAAAGACAAAACTATCATCTAGACGTGCCCAAAACACTGGATTTCCAGGAAACATATTAAGTGTCACCAGGTAACTCCATCACATGCACTCAATTCTTGTTCAGTCTCTAATCATTCTGAAGAACCAACCATAGCAAATGACGTTATCAAATCATTTTCCAGCTGGAGTTTTTTATATACCAGTTATTCCTGTTACGTCTCTTGATGGACTACCTTATATTTAAGCAAGTCCCTTCATCTCCCGGGTTTAGATTTAAGCTAAAAACTGGAGGGGAATGGGGCCAAAGGGAAAGGTAGGAGACCCGCTTCCTACCTCGGTGGGAGGTTGCAAGATTTATAATTAGATTACATTTGTGAAAGGTTCCAGAGCTCCCCAGGGAGAAGGACTAAAAATAACTAAGGTGTTATTATCCTCAAAGATAATCAATTATTTTCTCATCAAAAGGAAGCTAATGAAGAAAGACTCCATGGATGGGGACCCCGTAATTTGTTTAAGCCTCTTGCTTTAACAAGATTTCCAGTGTTTAGAACTTCACAGGGCCCCCGTACCAACTCTGGCTTCCTCCAACAAATGGAATATTTACAGTATCTGAGAAATCCCTTTATTGCTAGAAAAAAATACTAGAGAAGCACTGTCACTATTAACATTCATTAAATGCCCTTTTCTACAGACCAGTGGGGGACAGCAGGCGGTAAGGAGCAGTAGGAATAAATTAACCTTGCCTCAGTAGGCCGTGTCCGTCTCCTCCCCTCCCGGGGCCCAAGGTCCCGGTTCCTTCACACCCCCACAGCTCTCTTTCCCCACCTGCGGAGATGACGGGCCCCTCGTGGTCCGCTCCAATACAACAAAGCCCAGTTAGATGAAAACGAATATATGCATGTTCGTGTGTGACTGAAGCACTGTGCTGTACACCAGAAACTGACACAACACTGTAAACTGACTGTACTTCAATAAAACTATATATACACACACAAAAAGACTCAAAATAATAATAATAAAAAAAAAACAGTTAGTAACTGCTTTGGGCTGAATGATGTCCCCCAAAACGCATAGGTTGAAGCCACAACCCCCACTGAATGTGACTGTATTTGGAGAAAGAGCCTTTAAACAGGCGATTAAGATATAAAATGAGGTCATTAGGGTGAGCCCTCATCCAAGCCGACCGCTGTCCTTATAGAAAGCGGAAGATCTAGACACAGATATACACGTGAGGGGAGATGGCCAGCTACAAGCCTGGGAGAGAGGCCGCAGAAAAACCACCCTGCCGACACCTGGATCTCAGACTTCCAGCCTCCAGACCCGTGATGAAATACATTTCCTGTGTTTACAGCCACTTCGTGTTCGTCGCAGCAGCCCTGGCCAGCTAACATAGTCGTGAACACATTTAAAGTGTTTGTGTTCGCAGAACCATTAGCAATGGGTAATCATGCAATAATCACAAGCTCCGGTGGCAGGATGACCAACCGCTGAATAAAACATCCAAGAGTAAAGTGAGAGTCTGATGAGGAACGGGACGGTTTCAAAGGGCCTCCCCGCCAAATACCAGATACTGATTAATTTCAAAGGGAAAGCCGGGCAGATGCGACCTTCACCAGTTAGGGACGGACGGAAGCTCGTGCCATCCCAGGGAGGGCAGTTAGGACGACATACACCACATCACGTCTGCGGCGGTCCTGCCGATGTATACACAAAACCGGATAAACCCAAACTGGGACTTTCTTAAAAGTGGGCTGTTCCCTGCACAAGTATCAAGATGGCAAAGGTCAAGAACAGGCTGAGGAGTGTTCCAGACTGGAAGAGACCCAGACGCTGGACTGGATCCTTCTGTGCCAAAGGACACCCTTGGGACCGCCAGTAAGAAAGTGTCCTGGACGGGATCTGATGGTAACAACGTATCAACGCTAATTTCCTGATTTGGACGGATTACGCACAAGAATGTCCTTGTTTGTAGGAGATACACACGGATGTCCTTATTCATAGGAAATACACACGAAAGCATTTAGCAGTGATGAGGCATCTCATCAGCTACTTACTTTCCAATGGTTAAAGGGGAAAACATCCTGGGTACCGTACTCACAACTTTCCAATACGTTCTCAACTCCATATAATTTGGAAAAGCCAGAAAACTCGACACATCTAAACACAGCGGAGTGCCTGATCTATTATCAGATGTCAGACGTGATTAGATAATATGCAACCATTAGAAATGATTGTTATAGGAAGAGTGATAAATAGGCAACAAGAAAAAAAGTTTATGTAATAAACGCATGTTAGTATGATTATAAATGTGTGAAAATGGAAGTAAATACCCCAAAATGTTTGAGTGAGTTATCTCCAGTGGTGCAATTACAAATAATTTATTTTCTTCTTCATGCTATTTCCTTTCAAATATTGACTTACATGCATCCATTTTATAATTAGGTGTAAAGGGGGGGGGGGGTGAGCATCACTGGACTGTTAAGCCTGGTCAGCAAAGGCCATTATCAAAGAGCAAAAACAAGGCCACGTGGCAATGTTGCAAAGAGAAAGGGCTTACAGGGAATGGCCCTATGAGGGCAAGGAGCCTTGGAGGGTAAAAAGAGAGGGTGTTAAGGGGGAAACACTAGGGTGAGGTGTTAGGAGATTCAAAATTCTAAAGCAGACACTGGGAAGAAAGTTCTATCAAGGGGCCTGGAGGGCAGTGGCCTCTCTTAGGTTGGGCGTCACACTTTGCTGGGCAGAGGGGGTCCCAGGCTGCGGGGGGAGTCACCTCTCCTTGTCAACCCAGGGCAGAAGCCTACTGGGCCTACAGCAAAGTAAGGTTTGATTCAAGCTCCTTCAACCCCAAAGAGAACCCAGAACTGATCCCTAAGCCCACAGAACTAGCACGTCACCAAGGCAACCACATCCAAGAGAGTGGGGAGGTGGTCTCCAAGGGACCATGAAGAGGCAATGAAAATGCTGAGTGGGGAAAAAGATCACGCAGCAAAAGCAAACATAACATGCCTCTACTTGTACAAATGTCAAAAACAAGCAAAACTAAGCAACGTGCTGTTTAGGGCGTATTAAGGGGCTGGACTCTATCCCCCCAAAATTCATGTACTGAAGTCCTCACCTCCAGTACCCTCAGATGTGACTGCCGTTGGAGACAGGGTCTTCAAAGAAACAGTGAGGTTTAAATGAGGTCGTTAGGGTGGGTCCTAATCCAACATGACGAGTGATGAGGACACAGACACACAGTGGCAAGACCATGTAAGAACACAGGGAGAAGACGGCCGTCTGCCAGCCAAGCAGAAAGGCCTCAGGAGAGGCGACCCCGCCCACGCCGTGATCTTGGACTTCCGGCTTCCAGAACTGTAAGGAAATAAACCTTTGACGTTTCAGCCCCCCAAGCCCTTTGTTTTGGCAACTCTACAAACTAATCCAGGGACACACACTACTATGTGAGTAAAATGACAAAAATAAGCAAGGGAATTATCAGCAGAAAATAAGGGGACAATTGTTCCACTTGGAAGCCAGTGGGACCACTTCTGAGGAACTGAGACTGAAGCTCAATTTCTCAAACTGGGTGGGAGGCACCCAGCTGCTCACTTGATCACCCCTCCCACTGCACACCCACCTTTTATGAATTTACTATTTGGGGTGCACCATATAAAATGTTTACAGGTGAAAGCGAGCTGGATGGTGACCCTGCACAGTCCAGTGTGGAAGCTGCTAGCCACATGGAGCTTTTTTAATTAATCAAAATCAAGTAATAAAATTAGAAACTCATGCTGTTTTCCATAATGGCTGCACCAAACTACACAATGGAAAACAGTATGGAGATTCCTCAAAAAACTAAAACTAGACTTACCATCTGAGCCAGCAACCCTACTCCTCGGTATATATCTGGAGGGAACTCTAATTCGAAAAGACACATGTACCCCAATGTTCATAGCAGCACTGTTTACAATAGCCAAGACACAGAAACAACCTGAATGTCCATCGACAGAAGACTGGATTAAAAAGTTGTGATATATTTATACAATGGAATACAACTCAGCCATGAAAAATAATAAAATAATGCCATTTGCAGCAACATAGATGGACTTAGAGATCGTCATTCTAAGTGAAGTAAGCTAGAAAGAAAAAGAAAAATACCATATGATATCTCTCATATGTGGAATCTAAAAAAAAAGAAAGGACACTATGAACTCATCTACAAAACAGAAACAGACTCGCAGACATAGTAAACAATCTTATAGTTACCTGGAAAAGGGGGTGTGAAGGGATAAATTTGTGAGTTTGAGATTTGCAAATGCTAGCTACTATATATAAAAATAGCTTTAAAAAGTTTCTTCTGAATAGTACTGGGAACTATATTCAATATCTTGCAATAATCATTTATGAAAATGAATGTATGTATGTATATGCGTGACTGGGACATTGTGCTGTACACCAGAAATTGACACGTTGTAACTGACAGAACTTCAATTCAAAAAAATTTAGGAATTCAGTTACTCGGGTGAGGTATAGCTCAGTGGTAGAGTGTATGCTTAGCATGCACGAGGTCCTGGGTTCAATTCCCAGTATCTCCATTGAAAAAAATTAAAATAAATAAACCTAATTACCTGACCCCCCCCCAGAAAAGAAATCGTTTTAAAAATCAAAAAAAAATTCAGTTCCTCATTTAGACTCGTCACATTTCAAGTGCTCAACAGCCACATGTGACTGGTGGCTACTCATTTTGACACCACGAACGTAGAATGTTTCCATCATGGCAGGAAATTCTACTAGACAATGCATTTCTGTAAAATTTCCCCTCCAAGGGGCCTCAGGATGAGACAGGTGAGAACTAGAATCCTCTCCGTCCCCACAGGAAACCTCCCCTTGCCCTGTGTTCTGGCAGCCATAACCACCTCCATCCTGCCCCTGCAGCCGGAAGTTGCTGGGCTGATTTTAACAAAGCCCTCACTAGAGACGAAATCCCACCAAAATCCCTTCTCCTGAGGAGGTTACGCCCCAGTCCCAGCTGGCAGTAAAATCTCCGGGGGTTTCACACCAACATGGCTCTTACCAGGGCACACGCGTGACACATCCTGGGAAGCGTGTTGAGGTTGCTGCCAAAGCCACATGAGGGAAAACCAGAAAGAAAACACATTTACCAGCCTATGGGCGGCGAGAACCCGCAGGCCACTCAACCAAAAGGAGGCGGGAGAAGGAGCCAGAAGCATCTCCGTGAGGGATGGCGAGGTACGTGAGTTGTAATCCCTTCCTTTTCTCCTTCCTTTCACCACTCTGTCCGTCTGTCAGTCCTGCTCAGGGCAGTTCAACGGTTCCTCATTCAACACCATCCAATAAAGCCAGCCTCACCTGTCCACCTGTCAGCTTCTGTCGAACAAAATCCAAATAAACCCAGGCAGTGATGCACTCCGGCCGAGGTCCTTCGCGCTGGTGTTCTGGACTTCGCCTGGCTGTGATGCACCAGCAGGAACCCCTGCGACGGACAGTCACCCCCCCTCCAGGAATCACTGGGGGAGGACTCAGGTGATTTACCTAATTGACCCCCTCAAAGAGGATTACTTACTCTCCATTTATCCTTGATCATATTTAAAAAAAAAAAAACGGTACCTCTAGGCACACAGGTTCTATATTCTATATTCTCCGTTTACTGTGCCTGTTTTTCTGACAGTTTTTAACACTCGTCAGATAGTAATGCCGAAGGGCTTCGTCTGTCTTCTCCCTGGTCTGACAATTATCCGACAAACTTGTACCTCACCTGGATTTCCGGTCTGAACTGCAGCGAAAGCATCCCTCGGGTGGCCAGGCACGTGCAAGACTGTTCCGTGCACGGAGCACGCTTCCCTCTCCAGCTTGGCAGAACTCTGGAGTCCTTTTTCACTTTTTATTTCTTTAAATGAATGTCAGCCTATAAACTGGATAGACAGTTAACTTGTACTGAGTGAAGTCCAAACAGCCTTTGGACCCAGCTTTTTTTCTTTTTTAACCATATTTTCTAAATTAAGTCATCGACTTCCTGTGCTAAGAAGGTGATTAATTGGTGGGGGGAGACAATGTAAGAAACACTTTATTGCCTTAACTCAGCATTTTCTGTGTTCCAGGCAGAGCTCACTAAGCCTTTACTAAAAAAGCTAACATGCCTCTGAGCTCAGGAGCCCCGGACCTGGCACTTTCCAGAATCTCAGATAATTAAGCCGGCAGCCCTCGCCACCCTCCACTTTCCCCCAAAATGCTCACTGAGAGGCGTGAGCCCCTGCACCCCAGCCTCTCCCATTTGTGAGCCAGACCGAGGAGCCAGCCTGGTTTCCAAATGGCAGCCTGGCCTGCAGCTGGCGGAAAACAAAGGGGCTGGGGCGGGGGGCAGCGGGGGGCAGCAGGGGGCCGAGGAGAAGTTGAAAACCAAACCAAACCAAACAAACCTGCAACAGTTCTTGGGGGGAGTGGCCTCTGGTACTGGAGGCCCCGTTCCTGGACCTCTTCAACGGGAATGAACCGGCCTCCACGGACTTCCCAGTTCATCAGGCCCAGGACGGGCTGTCACATCAGGACAACTGCTTGTCCTCTTTAAAAGTAGCTTCCAGATCCCTTCATTCCCCCCCTTGGGGTGCCAGGGGAGAGCTTGGGGTGGCCGGAAGTAGAGTGTGACCCCACGCCTGCACTGTGGCACCAGCTGCGTGTGCCGGAGGATGCAATTAAAGGCCACGGCCAAACGTCTGGGTGAGGCTGGGATCCGAGAGGACGGGGAGGCTTACTGAAATCCAGTTCCAGCAGGAACCCTCCAAGCTCCCCCCCCAGCTTGCGATTCTCTCCAGATCCAACCAAATTCAATGGATTTAAGTCAGTCCACCGTTTATAACACCTAAGACTTTACTTCAGTTCTGATCGAACACTAAAAAATAAAAAATCATGAAATAAACAGGGAACACTGGCTGCATATTTTACTTTATGAAATAACCGTTCACTGTTTTAAGTGTGGTCATGGCAGAGTGCGGTTCCTTTGTCAAGGAGCCCCTCTCTTTTTGAGACATATAATAAGATGTTCAGGAATGACATGATGAATTCAGAAGAGGGGGGAGAATGGAAGTGTGAATGGACAATTATTGTTGGAACCAGAGGTGGAGAGGGGCGGTTCCTACTCTGTATTAGTCTGAAATTTTCCATGATGAAAATCTGATATCCCGCCTTCTCCCTCCCCATCTTGAGGGCCCGACACGAACCCAAGGCTGACCTGGGCTGGAATGACGGCGTGTACACCACACACTCCGTCTACACCTCAGCCTGTCTACACCGTGGTGTCTGAGCCGGTGGGGCCAGGATCAGGGGCAGCTGCACCCCCTGTGCTGAGACAAAGGCCTTCCGATTTCCAGCTCACCGGAGGGTTAGGAAGTGATCCCTGACCGGCCCACACTTCCCTGGAAATACAAACCAAATTCGGTTCCCGGGGTGGGGTTTCTTTTCTTTTCTCCTGAAGAAAATCAGGTTTTCCAGGTTCAGGGTGGGGGGAGGCAGAGGGTGTAATTGCAGGGCTGTGGCGAGCACGGAGACCCAGTGCTCTGGGGTGTTGGGCCGGCAGCAGGGGGATTAGCAGATGAAAGGAAAAGATAATATTACCTGCTGGGGTCATCTTTCTTCTCACCAAGGGTCATGAACCCATTACTCACCATTTAAAAGCCCGGCAGGAGAGGGTCCTATGAATATATAAACACAGACCCAAACTGGGCTCCCCTGACAACAGCAGAGACAGCCCGCCTTTCTTTTATCCCCGGATCCCAGGATCCTAAGGAAATCCAACCTCTTCAAGCATCCGGAGCAAGACAGCTTTTAGCGTCTCTGGCTCCCCAGAAGGGACTCACAAAGGCCAGGGGGGCAGGACCCTCGGGGCGAGGTTTTTTATCTTTAGGTGACAAGCTCCCATCCTGGGCACAGGGCACAGGCTGGAAGAAAAGATGTCTTTGGAGTTCCATTTCTAGTTCCCAGTGGTTCAAAGGCTTCAGGGTTCGCTTGTTTTTCTGGTTTGGGAGTATTTTAGTTTAGAAAAAGTGGATGAATAATACAACATCCAAATCACAGCCCCGTTCCCTCCTCAGTGCCCCTGCAAAGGCGCCCGCTCTCCCGAAGGCACGTTGGTTTCTGATTCTCATAAACAGCTTTACGCTTTGACCACATATGTACTTATCCCAGAGCAACGTTTAAGATTGCTTTGCACAGATTTAACCTTTAACAGGTAGAATCAGGCCATTTATATCAGCCGGCTTTTCCTGCCCAGGCTATGTGGTGAGAGGCATCCAATGAGAACCTGTAGCCCTACTGAATACATACATCACAACTTGTCACCACCTGGCTTGTTTTTTTGTGGCCGCCTGGGTTGTCTGCAGTTTTTGTGAGCATCCCCACCCACTGTGGTTCTCTTCCGCCTGTGGGAAGGTTTCTCTGGTCCCCGGCTCGTGGTGGCAGGTCCCAACTTCTCCAGCCTGGGCTCAGCGGCCCTCCTACCACTCTAACCTCCCTCCAGCATCCTTCTGCCCACACTTGGAGCTGTCAGACTGTTAAACTGGTGTGTCCCTGACAGGAGCAAAGTGGTACCTCTTCGAGGTTTTTAACTTGTGCTTCCGGGTTCAGGAGTCTTTTGAAGGGTTCCTCACGAGTGAGCTGCCTATCTGGAAGTTTTCATTCCATTTATTTTTTTTCCTCTTTTTAAAAATTGAAGTACAGTCAACTACAATGTATCAATTTCTGGTGCACAGCACAATGTCCCAGCCTTGCATATACATACATATATTCAATCATTCCATTTATTTCGATAGAGGGGAATTTGGACATTCACAGTGAATTTTTTTTTTATTGAAGTATAGTCAGTTTATACTGTTGCATCAATTTCTGGTGTACAGCACGATGTTTCCGTCACACATCTATTCGTTTCCACATTCTTTTTCATTATTGGTTACTACAAGATATTGAATATAGTTCCCTGTGCTACACAGAAGAAACTTATTGTTTATCTATTTTATATACAGTAGTTAGTGTCTGCAAATCTCAAACTCCCAATTCATCCCTTCCCACCTTCTTCCCCCACCCTGGGAACCATAAGTCTGTTCTCTATATCTGTGAGTCTCTTTCTGTTTTGTAAATAAGTTCATTTTTTTTTCCGGGCATATATCCAGAGGGAACTCTAATTCAACAAGATACAGGCATCCCAACGTTCACAGCGGCACTATTTACAGTAGCCAAGACATGGATGCAAGCTAAGTGTCCATCGACAGATGACTGGATAAAGAAGCCGTGGTACATCACAGAGATTTAAAGGCACAAACAATGGACCACAAATCACACCAACCCGCAGGGAAGGAAGCGCAATGCATCCAGGGAAATACCGGGGCAGGAATCGACCTCCCCACTACCTGAAGCTGGCACCCCCCCCCGGAGACGATGGGACCCCAGTTCACACTAACCCTGTGGCCAGCTGACAGCAGACACTCCCAACCCTCCTTCTTTGCTTAAGGTCTCTGCACAGTCACAGGTGGGGCAGCGCGGGGATGGGGTAAAACAGAGACAAACGCACTTCCCCTCCTGCCCAGGTGTCCCGGGCCACTCTGCTCTGGGGGGCCGGTCAGCACCGCGGCCACTGCTCAGAAATGGCAGAACAAAACGTGTGTGGGTGTGTAACTGCAGACAGCAGGTACCCAGGCTCAGTTAACAGGGAGAAACCGGAGGCCACGGAGAGGGGTCCCTGCAGCCCGGAGACAGAAGAGGCCCCCGCGGTGGCCAAGCCCACGCGGGCTCCCAGCCTGAGGGACAGAACTCTGTGCTCCAAGACACGCCGTGCCCACAGGCTGTCACCACGTGGCTTGGTGCGGTTCTTGTCCCATTTTTAACATTTAACGTGAACTCTGTCCGTTTGCCCTTGCTCTCTGAGTCTGAACGACTCCGTGCAATAACAATCACAGGACACCTCCGTTTGGAAGAGAGGCTGTGTGATAAAGGAGAGACGCACTTCGTCCCCCCAAGTACGCCTCGCCAATACTACACCTTGAACCCTCTCCAGCGGGACTGGCAGAGTGACTTCCCGGTCCCAGGGCACTTCTTGGGCCTGTTAACACCTGGTGCCAAGTCCACAGCCCCCGCCTGCAGAGCTGATGCTGGCAACGATTGCCCAAGCTCCAGCTCTAGGGGCCCAGACGACTGCTGGGCCGGCCAGCACATCAGGCCCGCAGGTGGACATATGGCGAAGGCCGCCGTCTCAAAGCTGCATCAGGAAAGTCATCCCCACGGGGAACTGAGAAATGTCCCAACGTGCAGCCAATGTGCTTGGGGCGCCCAGATCAGGGGCCCAAGCTCTGGATCTGCTGCTCCGGGAATCTGGACAGACCCCTCCCCCACACCAGCCTCTCCGCGATGCCTCTGAGCCGCCCACACAGACCAGTGCCTACGGTGGACCAGAACACGGGGTGTCTTAAACCATCCAGGCCAACGTCAGACTTGAAAACGGCACAGGACATGCTGAGTCCCTAAACCTGGGCCCAGAGACTGGCTTCAGAAAGGCTGACTCAGGAATTTCTTGAGGTCCGAAAACGTCACACTCAACTTTCAAATCTGCGTTCATGCACCTCACCTCTATCGCGGGCCTTCACAGTGAGAAATGAGTGTTTTGTGGCTGAACCCCACAGGAAACCCCCTCGCAGAGGGCAGGTTCCAGAGCAGTTCTGGCTTGGGCCCCGGGGAGTACTGGATAGATTATGGGATGGGAGTCACAGTTCCCGTGGCCAAGGCTCCAGGCCGCACCCCTGGGGGCAGTGACTTCAGCCACGTGAGCAATAAAAGCCCAGAGTCTAGGTGTCTGTCGGGGTTTTTTCCCCCAGATTATTCTTTTCTTAGAAAATAGAAACAAATTCTTCTTGGTTTCCTAGACGAGAATCCAGAAGACAAAACTCAGAGGCTGGAGAGGAAGCAGCTCAAGGGCCACATCTGGGGACGGCGACATGACTGGCAAGGACACACTTGTAAGCGGAGAGCTGCTCCCCCGGGAGCCGTGCTCTGCCTCAGGCCGGGTGCCTGCCCTCTGGGACAAAGATGCCACTTCTCTCCTGGGACAGTGTGTCCCCCCACCCGTCCGGACTTCTCCCCTGAGCTGTTCCAACCGGCAGTGCCCGTTTCCCCACACGCCCATCCAAGAGCGAGCCCAAATGCTCCAGTTTCCCGAGGCTCCATCAGGGGCTCCCCCTGTGCGTGCACAGGCAGGCGGGGCTCACCCCCTAAATGCAGAGCTTTGGGACCGACTTTGTAATGACAACCTACAGAGCACAGTGGGCTTCAAAGGCCTAAAACAAGGCACTGAGCACAAATGAACGGTGTGTAGAGACAGACGTTCACACACCGAGCCCATTAACACAATACCACGGCTCTTCCAACAGAAAAAGGATCCCCTCTACCCAAAGGGCCATTGTTCTTGTGTGTTTTGGGGTAAACATCATGATTCTACACTTGACATGCTTGGTTTCAAATGACAGCTTATGAAGAAACTGCCGGCACTGGTGGTGCGGTGAGTGTGACCTGGCAGAACCACGCTGGGATGTCAGCCCCTCACCCCTCACCCTCCCCAGATGGGGTCCCACCCACCGCCACCCCCTCGGCCTGGCCTCCTTGCTCCAGCACAAGAGGCCACTGAATCAGACTTCAAAGTGGAAGGTTTTCCCCAGGAAAATTTAAAAAAAGGAATCATTCACCTTGAGATCCCTTCACTGCGGAATGAGAATGTTTCACATAAACAGCGTAGGAATCTTCTCCTGTGCAGCTTGCTTTTTTCACTAAGACTTTCCAGACCAAGATTATAAACTTACACGCACTCCTTTAACTTTGTCGTTCAATAAATAATCCACCTGAATTTTATTTTTGTGAATGCTGAGAACAGAGCTGTTTTCCCCCCAGATGAATACCCAACAGCCCCTACATCATTATATTAAACGTTCACACAGACACGGCTCAGTTTCTAGATTCCCCAGTTTCCTTACTTGGCTGTGTGTTGGGCTTCCCAGGACTGCTGTGACAATGCGCCACAGCTCAGGGGGCTTAAAGAACAGATCTGTCTTTGCACAACTCTGGAGGCCAGAGTCCGAGTCCAAGGTGACTCAGGGTTCGTTTCTCCTGAGGCCTCGCTCACTGGCTGGCAGGTGGCTGTCTCCCCTCTGTGTCCTTACACAGTCTTCTCCCTGTGTGTGTCTGTGTCCTCATTTCCTCTTCTTAAAAGGACACCAGTCACATTGGATTAGGGTCCACCTTGATAACCTTATTTTAACTTAGTCACCTCTCTGAAGACCCTACTGGATGATTTGGGTGTTTGGCGACGCAGAGAAGCCCTGTCTATCCACATCCGCCCCGTGCCAATGCTTCTCACCAGGGGACCCGTGGAAGCTCTGAGACCACTGGGACATCAGTAACGCACTGACCCGTGTCAAATCATTTAAAAATTTTCAAGCAGCTTCCATTTTTTTTTTAACAAATGTCACAGTGTTACAACCAATAATAAAATTCAAAGGGTCCAAGTGAAGTCAGGACTCCTTATAAAACAGGTTTCCTCAAGTCTGTCTTCCTCCCTCCAGAAAGGGAATTCAAGCAGTCTATCTCCTGTAGTCTGTAAGAAAAAGCAGCAGCAGGCAACCCCATCAGGTCTGGCCAGTGCTTCTCCACGGGGCATATTCGTAGTCCTTGACTTTGTCTCTGGTGGAACCTTGGACTCTCTGCTCCTCCACGATTCTGTCCCTGTCAAGTTTGTCTTCAGAAACAACACTACTTTAAAACCAACAGAATTCACTCTCCTTACGAGATGATCTGACTCCAGGCTTCTCCCTTCAGCTTCTGGGAAGATGTGACCTCACCTGGATTTTGTGCAGCAGACAGAGCTGCAAATCACCAGGTGCCATTTTCCGCTCACACCAGCCTGTTTCTCACGCACCCTCTGCCTCCAATTCCCATGACAGAAACTGCCTCATCCGAATGAGGGATGAGGAACAAAGCCAGGAGCAGAGACTTGTCTGGCCCTCCCCCCTAAAGTTTAAACCTGTAAGCTAGGTGGAAAAACATTCACGTGTATGTTGTAATCTCTTTTTAAATGACTTCTAAGGGCCCTTTTTTTTTTTTCCTTTTGGATTTAGAACTGATTAAAGAAAACGATGTTCTGTCTAAACCTGCATTTTTCTTATTACTTCCTAATCATCCTACCACCAACATAAAGGCCTGTTCTTTTCTAACACAGCGCTCATTAATCACTCCTGACAGGCCCGCTTTCCGCCTGGCCAGGCCCCAGCAAACACCGCTGGGCTCCACGGCCCTTCACCACCCTCCTTGGGGTAGCAGCCCATTTGAAGGGAGAGGGTGAAGTGGGGGGGAGACAGGGGTGCTTTTCTGCTCTAGGAGAACTGTTCTTTCTTGCCGGTTTAATTTAGCCCCCGGAGCTGGGTATCTCTGGATATCATGAAGGTGCTGGGAGAGCCCCCACCCAGCCTCCACCCAACCCAGCAGGGTGCTGTGCCCAGAATCAACACCCCCAAATTAAGTGGGAAGTGGGGAGTTTTCAAGTCTCATTAGACTTGAGAGTCAAGCGAGTGATTAATATTAGCAACTAAAACTATACCACTTAATTTTCAAAGTGCATCCAAATACAGTCTCTTGTTTGAGGTCCAAATGATCACACAGAGACTCCCACCCCATTTGTACACAGGGAAGAAAGTAACCAGGCTCTCCTCGCACGCCCACCCCAAGGCCCTGCAGAGGTCAGGCGGCTGACAAATGGTACAAATAATCTGCCAGTGCAGATTTCCATCACTTCAGGAAATTTTCATCAGATAAAAGCAAGAAGTCATATGGAGTGATATGCAGACCAAGGAGCAGGACTCTGAAGGGTGCTCCAGGTGGAGGGGACTGCCCGGCCAGAGGTGTGGCGGGCAGGATGCGGGGCGGGCCTGAGCAGCCCGGGGCGGGCAGACAGCAGGCTTCCCCGAGCGCAGAGCGGGGAGCACGGCTGCGCAGTCGCTGCGTCCCGCCGGGGCGGGATTCTCACTGAGAACCTCGCCACTCCTTCCAGGTGCGACCCCTCGAGGCCAGGGATGCCTGCGCTAAGTCTCCGAGAGAGAGGTCAGGCAGGAGCCCTAGGGGTGGCCCCAGCCGGGACCCCTGGAGCTCCCTCCCGAGAATGGGACAGGTTCTAAGAGTGGCTTGGGCTGGGTCACATGTCCACATGCAAATGTGTGGTTACAGAGGGAGCAGCCTGACTGCTGGGAGCCACAAAGGGCAAGACTGGAGATGCCCGAAGGTGGGAGGAGGGTGACGGACAGGCCACACGGACAGCCTGCCACTTGGGCCTCATCGCTGTGGCCACTGCTTCTGGAAAGGAAGTCCCGAATGGCCACCTATGCTAATTTAGTGAGGTGCCCCACGTGTCCAGTTTCCTCTCCACAAAGGGTCCATCCACACTTCCCTCAGGAAAAGTGACAGTGGCCTACTCATCAAAGACCCCAAGTGATGACAGTGGTCGCCCGGGCAACAGCAGGCGGCCAGCGGCGTGCCCGTGCTCGACCCAGTCGCACCCCTGTGAAGACGTGGTGCGCCCCGGATATTAAAGGATCTGCCCAAAACACATGGGAAGAGCCAGGATCCGAAGCCCCAGGGGTCCCACAGAGCCCCGCTTTGTTCACATCAGTTTCACTGAGGCGTAATGACACACGACGACGTGGACCTGTTCTGCTGTGACAATGCCACTCACCTGTGTATCAGGACAACACAGCGCCTCCTTTCACCAAGGGGTGGAGCCAGGGACCTCCCATCAGGAGGCCCATTCGCCCAAGTGCCTTATCTCATGGATTCTAGGAGCAATTTAGGACACAGTCTGTTTAAGAAGCTGATTTTATACCCCCTCCCAGGGGGCAGCTTCTGCCTCCACACCCGGCTAACAGAGCGCCCACCAGTGGGGACCGAGGGCAGAGCCGCACAGGAGGGGTGCCTGCTGGCCTCCACGTGGGACTCACGCTGTCCTGCCTGCCAGCCGAGGTGTCTCTGAGGTTTGGGGAGGCCTCAGACCCCTGCACACCATGTGCCCCAAGGCACCCCTTCCTGGTCCTGCCCCCGGTCACTCTGTGCTGTTCAAGAAGCAACAGCAGGGGCCGCTTTTTGAACAAGGAGGGCAGCTGAGAAGGCAGCCCTGTCATTCTTCACGTGTCCAGGATGCACAGCCGCCAGTAGCCGCCCAGGGTGCACCATGAGGCTTCGTCCCATTCAGCTCCCTGGGGGATGTGTGGCTGAGTCAGTGGGCAAAATTGGTCCACAGAGCATCTGTGCCTTGAGAGAGGACCCGGGGGATCAACCCCACCAGATGATAGCGGAAAAGGAGCCGCAGGAATTGATGAGGCAGATAAGTGGCCAAGTATGCTGACAGCCTCCACCAGGGGACAGCAGGACTGTGGGGGAGATGGAAAAGTCTGCACGTGTGACCCGAGGCTGGGCCCGGGTGCGACTCGCCTCCCAGCCCCTGGTCAGGTGCACACGAGTGTACATGCGCGAGTAGCAGACGCTGGGAAACAGGTCTGCTTAGGAGCGGAGAAGCCAGGAGAGGGGAGGGAGCTGGGGGGCGAGGGGCACAGAGAAGGCCCTCCCTCATTCGGGGAGGGGAGGGGAGGTGGGGCCGCAGCAGCCACCTGAGACCAGGTCCCCAAAAGTGCCCCCCAAACTCTGCCTTTACACACAGACACCTTGACCCCAACATACTCACACACCAGGAAACTACACACACACACACAAATACACACTCACAGCCACACATACGCTTCACACACACCAGGACCACACACATGTGTAACACACACACGTGTACGTTACAGGCACGCAGTACACACTCACACACACACACACCAGGAAACCAAGAGTAAGAGAACTAAATTTACTGAAGTAGAAACCCCGTAGTGACCTGTGAATGCAGCCCTGATAATTTAGTGAAACATTAATCTCTAAGCACCTAGAGACCAGAAGCGCCCGGCCTCCACCCTGCCGGTTCTCCCAGCAAGAGTAGCCTCACGTCGAACAGGTCGCTGCCGAGCCACAGACAGTAGCGAGGGGGGAACCGACCCCAGCACTTGATTGGCCTGGGCTCCGGGTGAGAATGAGTGGGGCCCAGGTGCCCCGCACCACGCAGAACGAGGATGAGGCGGCGGGGGCGGCCATCGGGTCCCCGAGACTGGAGCATCCCCTCGGAGGCGGGACGGTGGAGAGGCTGAGCGGTGCCAACTGGCTGAAGCAGTGAAGCCTGTGGAGAGTTCATGCCGCACCCCGCTTCCCCGGGGTCCCCCAGCTCCACGCAGGTGCAGGCACCCCAGGGCCAGAAGGCATAGCTGGTTTGAAATCTGGGGCCCATTTTGCCCTGAGACCCTACAGTGAGGCTCCAGTGGGATGGAGGCTGGGGAGGGGCAGGGATGCGGGGGGGGGGGCAGGGATGGGGAGGGCCCTCTCACCAGCCCTCATCTCTGTCATAAGACCACAGTCCCCAAACTGTCACTACTACCCCACCTACTTTGTACCTCAAGATTCTGTGAAAAGCAGAGGAACATAAGCCCCCTTTTGGAGGCAAAAAGCCTTTTAAGTCAAGAATGCACATCTGTTTTTAAGAAGGGAGTCCGTTATTAATCAAAGAGCACCTAAGAGGCAAAACACTGGAAATTAAAAAACGTGCTGCTTAATCAGGTCTTCCACCGTAAATCCCTTTTCTGGGCAGATCGGAAAGAAAAGCTACAGAGTTTTCCTATGAACAAGTGGAGAAGCTGCATGACAGGCCCTCCGCCGTAATGAGCAGACCCAAGCTGGCTGGTCACGGGGGCACCGGGCTCCGGACACCATAGCCCGCGATTTCTCTCATGTCCTTCCGTCATTCAATTAAAGAGACAAACCGCTGCATCAAACTGTTTCACTTAACTGCCCAACTGTGCCCATCTGAAATGCAAACTACACTAGAAAGAGGGGTGGTATAAATTACATGGTGTATATAAACAGGTAAATTACACAGTATATCCAGTATAAATCACACGCTATCCAACTGTACCCACTGGAAATGGAACCCTGCATGCTAGCAGTTTCTGGGTGTGTTTCAGATACCTCTGGGAAGTCCTAAGTGTTTAGCTAGAAGAGACAGTTTGTAAAGTTGCTTCAGAAGTAACCAAACCAATCTAAAAAAAAGGACACAAATGAACTCATTTACAAAACAGAAACAGACTCACCAAACATAGAAAACAAACTCATGGTTACCAGGGGGAAAGGGGATGGGAAGGGATACATTGGGAGTTTGAGATTTGCAGATACTGACTGTCATATATAAAATAGATAAACAAGTGTCTTCTGTAGAGCACAGGGAACTCTACTCAGTATCTTGTAGTCACCTATAACGAAAAAGAATATGGAAACGGCTATGTGTGCGTATATGCATGACTGAAACGTTATGCTGTACGCCAGAAACTGACATAACACTGTAAACTGGCTCTACTTAAAATAAAAAAAAAAAAAAAGAGGAACCAAACCTACAGTGCCCTCATTGGCTTAATTCCCTCCAATTTAGAACTATGTTCTAGGTTCTCCAACAAGAGGAAAAGCTCCGTGTAATTTCAAAAGTAGGCTCAGTTCAGGATCTCCATCCACAGAGAGTTGAAGATAAAAGTGCTGTGACGTCTCTCAGCCTGAGGCACAGGAGGGGCTTTGTTTATTCTTCCACAGCTCCTGCGGAAAGGCCACTTGTACCCGGGCCAGGTGCCACTAGCTGGGACTAGAGCATCAGGCCAAGAGCACAAAGGCCCTTGAGAAGAGACCATTTGCAGAGTATCTCCCTCAGTTCATTCAACAAGTCCCAACACTTCAATCCACATAATGGGGTGGTCATGCCCATTTTGCAGATGCAGAAACTGAGGTTCACGGTGAAGAAATAACTCATAAGGGCTCCACCCAGCTCAAGACCCCAGCTCCCGGACCCTCTGTCTTTGGTGCTTTCTCCTCCACAACAAATGGAAATGCCAAGGCCTAAGGAAGTGCTCCCCAAAACTGGCCAGTCCACCTCCCAGGGTCATGGGGGACACAATCCCAAAGGGGCTGACTGGCGTTCCGTGTGCTCTACAAGTCCCATGTCTCCAAATTCTGCCACGTAGTATGTGAGAACAAAGCATCGTCACCTTAAAGGTTCTTTATGAAGGTGACAACTGTCTCCCTGAAGCCAGCAAACTCCTTCCCCACTAATGGGCTTTCCCCACATTCTCAGTGTCCAGGGAGGCAGCGTGCACTGACCCGTCATCGCCACCTGGTCACCCCAGTCGTCCCGGCCACCTTGGGTTCAGGGGGAACGTGAGCAGTGCTGCAGACAAAGGAGACCCACAACAGACTCGGCTGGTTCGCAGAGCAGCCTCAAAGGGAGCTCATAAAAATACCTGAGAGCGAGGCCCACCAGGAAGGGGACGGCAGTAAACGCCCGCGTCCACTTGATGCATTTAAAGGGACATTGCGACATCCTCAACTCAAAACCCCGAACAGGGGGCGGCGGGCAAGAGTTTGGGGTTGGGGCGCATATGAGTGTCCAGCGGGGAGGAGCGTGGAAGTGAGCAGAGCTGGCGAGCGCGTGGGGCACTTCCTACCAACCTAGGCCCCTTCCTCGGGGTCAACCGTGGGGCCTGGCAAGTGTCCCAAGAGGAATCTGTCCCAACCAATCTGTCCTGTGTCGATCACCAGGGCAGTGTCTGCAGGCACTGTCTGGTGGGGTCCAGGGGGCCATTGGGGGCCGGCGGGGCAGGGCACTGGGTGGACAGGCAGTGTTGGCTCCCTCCCGATCCACGAAGGGCCTGGCGCTGGAGTCGAAGCACCACGAGGGCCGGGACTTGGCTTATTTTGTTCACTGCTGTATCCCCAGCTCTTATGACAGAGTCTGGCACACAGCACATGCCCAGTAAGTGCTTACTATTGGAAAAAACCAAATCCCTTTGCTTTTCCAAAAACAATCAGTTGATGGCTGACATGTTGTTAAAGGACAGTGGCTGTACATATTCAGAGGAACAAAAAACCAAGGCGAACCATCCACAAGGCCAGGCATCACGGCCCCGCCTGTCGGAGTGGCAGCCTCCTGTGAGCCCAGGGCGGCACCGAGAGCCAGGGTAACGACAGGATACTGGCGTGAGGAGAGTCCCCAGATCAGAGCCGGAGAACCCTCCCGGCTTCACTCTGCCATCACTTGGCCCAAGGATGCCCCAAGTCACCAAGGTCCAAGAATGTTCCATCAGGCGAGCTCAGCTTGGGGCAGGAGCACCATCTCCCTCCAGACCACCATCCAGAAGTGGGTGGCAGGAGCTAGGCTAAAGACAGACACGCCCTCACCCTAGAGAAAATGTGTGACCTGTTCCGTTTCCCAACAGGGAGACTGAGGCAGAGAGTGGCTAGGGCAGGGGGGCCCCCATTGGCGTGCAAAAAGTGGCCACCAGCCCTACAGAGGACAACCAGACACATTGCAGGGCCCTTGCAAGCTGGCAATGTCCAGTCTCCAACAAGGCCCGGGGGGTCATTTCTGATGCCGCCTATGGCATTAGGAGCCCCTGCCCCCAAGCTAACGAGGCAGAGCCTCCAAAAGGGAAAAATCAAACTGCTCGTGACTCACTGCCTTCAGTAGCACCTGCTGCCTTGGACCACACGGGGCTCACGCCTGCAGAACGCACACCTGTGCATACGCGCACACACCCCTCCATTTTTTTTTTTTTCTTTTTTAAAAGACTGCAGCCCTGGCTCCACATGGTGGATGCCATGGAGGAAGGGAGGGAACAAAACTGCAAACTTTGCAGAAGACAAAATGGAAATGAAAGCAAATATGAAGAAATAGGGCAGACGGTCCAAGAACTGAAGACAGGGAGCCGACCAGCTTGCTCTTTTTTTTCAGAGCCAGGAGCAGAACCATTCCTGGGAATTTCTAGATCCCAGCAGAAGACTGCATATTAAAGAAAATGTAGGAAATTACAGGCTAGATTTATGTGCAACGCTGAATTGCTGGTTTTAAGAAACTATTATTAATGAAGAGGCAAAACTGCTCATTTGAAGAGAATTCTTTAAAAAAAAAAAAAAGCAGTAATAATTGCTGGGCAGGCATCATGAAGCTAAACTCAGGGGAGGGTTTTTTAACCACACAAACCTCTGAGAGGCGTCGACTGTCCCTGGATCTCCTGCTGTCCCAGCAGTGACCTCAGCTCTGGCTGCAGGCGGCGGGGGCAGGACTGCAGGGTGGCGGCCTCCCTGGGGGCCCCCCAGCCCAGGCCACAGGGGCTGAGTTCCGGGGGGGCCTGTGTGTCCCCAGGCTGCAGGTGGCTCTCCCCCGGGGTGGGAGGGAGCAGGGAGACTGACATTTCAGGAGCTCATCCTGGGATGTCAGTCATGACAAACTTGCAACTTATAAAGAACAGTCCTCTCTGACCGACAGAACCACCTTCAAGGATCTGTGCAGCTGGAGGAAAAGAACCCTCCAGGATGCCGCAGCAGCTGCACCCCAACCAAACCCAGAGCAGCCCTCCCACTGGCCCGTGGTGGCAGGGGGCCACGGAAACCACCAAGCCACGATCATGTGGGTACAGTCCCAGCTCCAGCAGAAGGACCACTGAACTGCAGCCCGGGCTGCCCCTGGGGTGTCTGACCTCCCAAGAGCCGGTGAGGCAGAGCTCCTGGCGGTCTCTCCCCCTACCCATGGGCCCTTCCATCATCGAGTTTAAGAAAAACCCTTAGATTGAGTTTATTTTACTGTTTTTTTTTTTCCTTTCAGTCATGATCATAGGATCTTTGCATTATTAAACGGATTTCATCTCATTGTTCTGTATTTTCCTATTAACTTTTTGTACTGTATCTTTGAAAATCACTGATTTGCAATGATTGGGTGAAAAACCCCGACCATTTCTTTTCCTCACAGTCTGAGAAGTACAGAGGACTGTGGACAGACGGTCCAGGCTCCAACTATACACATTTTCCATCCAGCCCAGTGCATTCAAGTCTCCAGCCTTTTTTTTTTTTAAGATATTTTTTAAATTGTGGTAAATACATAAAATATACCAGTGTAACCATCTTTTCAGTGCACAGTTCAGTGGCATTAAGTACATTCACATAACTACGCAACCATCACCACACCCATCTCCATAACTTTCACGTCTTGCAGAACTGAAACTCCCCACTGGATCGCATCTGGTTTTTAAATCAAGGGAGATAGACTGGCAGGGGCTGAATCATAGCAGCAAATAAAATCTCATTTCATGAGAAAGCTACGTAATTATCTTTAAACCCCAGACAAGAAGCCATTTATTTACAAGCTCCTCACAAGGTGGTCAAAGAGCCAGCATGCATTTTTTTTCTCCCAGCGGAGTGGCACCACAGCCCCCCGGCCCCTCCTCGCATCACCGGAGGGACTGTGGTGGCGTCACAGTGGCTGGCAATGCCCTTCCCAGCACACAAGTGGATGCAAAGAATTTGTCCAAAACCCAGAAGGAAAGGAAGGGAAGAATGGACTCGCCTGCAACTCCCTGTGCAAAACCAAAACATAAAGCGCTGGGAAAGGAGATCTGAAAACAGAAGGGATCGAAAATGAATTAATGAAACCATCTTTCTGAGAAAACCACACTCTGAACAGCTACCCTAAGGGCCTCCTCAGCCAGCATACCACGCAGTTTCCACTCACTTTAATGTCTAAACGGGCACCTTCCGTTCCTTTAACAGAAGTCGTGTCCTCATTTCTTAAATGGACCCAAGAACAGAGTGAAATGAATTGTGAGCCCCCTACCAGCCCAGGCTCTTCAGGGTGGGATCTGGGTGCCACCCCTACCCCTAAGTTCAGGATGCGGCGGGTGGGCCCCGGACACCCTCCACAAGCTGCCTCCAGTGGGGGCAGGGCGGAGGCGCAGAGTAAGAGGAAGACAGGGAGTCTGGTCCTCTGGGGAACATCTGGCGAGTGTGATGCAACCAACTGTTATGGAAAATAACTTCCTTGGAGACTGTAAATGCCACGACGCTAAACTCCAAGATGAAAAATTAAAAATAGGATTAGCCTAGAATGCAGGAATTCCACTTCTGGGCACTGAGAAGAACTGAGAGCAAAAAAACATGGAAAGGAGGGTCTCAGAGAGGAACCTGCACACCCATGCTCACGGGAGCATGATTTACAATAGCCAAAAGCTGGAAGCAACCCAAGCGTCCATGGATAAATGGATAAACAAGATGAGGTTTACGGAACATCAGCCTGAAGAAGGAAGGAAAGCCTTGCAGGGGGAGGGTGGAGCTCAGTGGTAGAGCTCACACTTAGCATGCACCTTGTCCTGGGTTCAATCCCCAGTACCTCCATTAAAATACATAAGTAAATCAATAAACCTAATTACCTCCCCCCACCTCCAGAACAAAACAACCAAAAGAAGGAAGAAGAGTCTAACACGTGCTACGAGGTGGATGAATTTGAAGACATTATGCTGAGTGAAATAAGTCAACCACTAGTGGACAAGTGCTGTATGATTCCTTCACCTGAAGTACGTAGAGAAGACAATTTCGGAGACAGAAAGTAGAATGGCGGTTGCCAGGGGGCTGGGAAGAGGGGGAGATGGGGAGTTGCTGTTTCATGGGTGCAGGGTTTCAGTCTGGGAAGGTGACAGGAAGTCCTCTGAATGGATGGTGGTGATGGCTGCACCATGGTGTGCGTGCACTCAATACCACTGAACTGTTTGACGGCTTGAACTGAATAGTTAAAATGGTCAGCTTTACGTGACATAGAATTTACAACAATTCAAAAATGTTAAAGATTAAAAAAAAAAAACAAACCCAAGACGAGTTATTAGGTGTCATCCATGCATCTGGGCATTTGGGCTACGACAAGGAACCAGGTGCACGGTCCCATCCCCCTTCCAGGGTGATAAGCCAGGAATCGGGTAGTTCGTCACCGCAGGCTCGTGCCAGGTTATGTACTGAAGACCAAGAGACGCCAGAAGTCATAAAGATACTGCTGAATTGACACCAGGGTCACGGCTCGGGCCTCACGAAGCATGGAGGGGCGGGGGATCTTGTTGTCTTTCCCTCAGGTAGGTTTCTGGCTTCCACTCTAAACTTTGTCATTTTCCCAAACACAACTGGCCTCCCCGGATCAGTGACGGTCTCAGGGTCTCCATCCAAATGTGCACCGTGAGGACAAAGTGAGGAGGAGGGTGACAATGCGGAGGGCACCGCGCGGAGGAGCGCGGCCGCCCTGAGCAAAGCCGGCGCCGCCCTGGAAGCCCCTGCGCGGACCCTCACAGAGGTCCCACCGCGGGAGGGAGCGGAGACCGCGCCGGCCGCGCAGCCGGGCGCCCTCCCTGCTTCTGGAAGCCGCTGCCGAGGTCCGCGAGGCTCGGCCGGAAGGCGCCCTGGGTGCCGCGGGGGGTGGGGGCGGTCCGCCCACAGCGCTGCGGCCGCGCCGGGAGGGGCCTGGGCCCCTGCGGATCACAGCAAGGACGTGATGCGAGCCATCTGAGGACCCCGCCTGGATTCCAGTGGGACCCGCGGCAGAGGCGGCCGGCGGGGGGGCAGGCTGGGCGAGAGGGTAAGGCGGAGAGGCGAACCCAAAATCAGCCTGGGGCGGAAACCGACACCTGGCGGGATTATCAGTCGGGGAGGCGGGGTCGGTCGGCAGCAACTCCCTGGCTTCTGCCTGGGTCACCAGAGGCATGGAAGGCACACGCCATGCCTTGAAGCACAGGCTGGTAGGCCCCAAAGGAGGCTGAGGACACGTTTGCTTTTGGAGCGGAAGCCTCTGAGGCACCCGCGGCATATCCAGCAAGAGAGCAGATCACCCAGCAAGACTTGTCCCAACTATGGGAACAGAGATGGTTTTTCGAGTAGAATAGCTAGCTAGGGAAAGCGTAAGTTTTTCTTTCCTTTCTTTCTTTTTTAAACAATTTTTTATTGAGGTGTAGTTGATTTACAATGTTAGTTTCAGGTGTACAGCAAAATGATTCAGTTATACATATACATACATACATATTTTTTCTTTTCAGATTCTTTCCCACTATGTTATTATAAGAAATTGAACACAGTGTCCGGCACTGTACAGTAGGTCTTTGTTGTCTATTTTACATATAGTAACAGAAAGTATAAGTTTTAACAACTTTTTAACAAGGAGCACAAACAGGCTACATAGAAATTATTTTAGCAAACACCAATCTCACACTCCCTGTAAGCCAAGTATGGTCCCAAGGGCTTTATAACTATTAAATAATTTAATCCTCTAAAGAAGAGGTGGTATATACATGCAGTGGACTACTACTCAGCCATAAAAAAGAATGAAATAATGCCATTTGCAGCAACATGGATGGACCTAGATTATCACATTAAGTGAAGGGGAAGGGTGGCGGAGGGGTAAATTAGGAGTTTGCGATTAAGATAAACACTACTATATATAAAACAGATGAATAACAAGGACTTACTGTATAGCACAGGGAACTATATTAAATTTCTTATAACAACATATAATGAAAAAATTTGAAAATATATATATGCATGTCTATGTATAACTGAAATGCTTTCCTGTACACCTGAAACTAACATTGTAAATCAATCAACTATACTTCAATAAAAACCGAATTAAAAAAAAAATCATTTAATCTCCAAGACAACGACCCCGTGAGGTAGGTCGGTACTGGTACTTACCCCCTGTGGAAGGGGTGTTTACATAGAAATCCAGAGGACATCATTACTACGGGGAAATAACCAATACTGGTCCCAAAGAAAGACGCTTAGAATAAATCCAACATCCCTCCACTGTTCCTTCAAAATTAATTGCTAATTGATATGAATAACAAATAAAATTAATGTCACTAAGAGATTATCCAAAATGAGCCCCACTGAGATTTTAAAACACGCAATGGAGCCAAAAGAAACAGCACTGAGTTTTCAAGTGGAAGGTGCCAATTAAGAAAAGTGACTCAAATTCCTAGAAATCAAACCCTTTACAATTTCATTATGAAAACCCATAAAGCTGACACCTTGGGCAGTTGGAGTCTGCTGACCAGGAGGGCAAGTTTCCCTTCCATCACCCCAAATTAGCACATCATGGTGGATCCAGCTGTCGGCGGCATCAAGCCAGCAAGAGGAATTTGAGAAGAAACCGCAAGGACCCCAAACCTCTTTCATTTCCAGAACACGAGTCCACGGAGCCTAACGCAACACGCCCCTTTGCCAAAAACAACCTATAGAATTTCTTTTGAATGAGTAAATTTAAATTGCTTGCTAATTGCTTTTCCTATCCAGTGATCTGTCTTCAAATCTCTGGGCCTGGGTGTGCTTTGCCCACCAGCAGAGAAGAGTCAGATCTGTGCACCCTCGACCTCGGGGGGCACAGGGCCCAGCCCCTCCACACAGCTGCTTCCTCGACCAGGGCTCCCAGGGAAGTGGTCCAAACCAGCAGATGAGAACAGCACGCGTGAGGCTGCAGGCGCTGGTTCCCGTTTCAAAGACCAGGAAAGCGCCTTTTCTTAGGAAAGAAGAGGTTTACCCCCACTGACTGGTAAACCAGGAGTCAGACCTAAACCCAGGACAGGCATCCTCAACCCGCTTCTGCCACTCAGACTCACATGATGAGCTGCACCTCGGACCTGGTTTTCCCCTCCTGTCCCACCTGTGAGTGTTGATCCCTTGGGAAACTTTCTTTCAAAAGAAGAGAAATACTGTGCTTTTACTTCAAATCTTCTGCTTGTGTGTGTGTGTGTGTTAAGTTTTGTGATTCTCATTATTTTTGACCTGTCAGTTTAGTGCAGGAGCAACTTAAGTGGTTTCCCCACTCAGACAGGCAAGCACTGACCCTGCTGCCTGGAGAACAGACTGATGACTGTGTGCCAGAGGCCACTTCAAAATGCCTGGACCTATTACTATGTTACCGCTAATATCTGCACCCCCAAAATATGGTGAGGACCTCTTAACTTCATATGTGGGAATCCACGTTGAAGAAATAGCTTTGACTACAGAGAGACTCATATTCAAAGAAATTTGGCTTTATATTCAATGCATAAAATATGTAACACTTTTAATAATATGGAACAATGAAAGCAACTTAAAACAGGACAAAAGAAAAAATTTTTATACTGTTTATTTAAACTAAACCCAAACCAAAACAACTCACCCATTTCTCCCACCTTCCACCCCCCATGTCCAGCAAGCACCAATCTGTTTTCTGTATCTCTCAGCTTGTTTCATTCTATTTTAGATTCCACATATAAGAGAGAACATGTGGTATTTATTTTCCTCTGATTTATTTCACTTAGCATAATGCCCTCTAGGTCCATCCACGCTGTCATAAATGGAAAGAATTCATTCTTTTTATGGCCAAGTAATATTCCACTATATATACTATTCCATTAGCTACATGACAATGTCTTTTATTCATTCATCTATCAATGGACACTTAGGTTTTTCCCATATCTCAGCTATCGTAGATAACACTGCAAGGAACACAGGGAGGTGCATGTATCTTTTCAGATTAGTGTTTTCATTTGCTTAGGAGAAACACCCAGATGTGGAATCACTGGAACATATGGTATTTTAATTTCCTAGTTTTGATAAATGTGCCCCTCAACGTAGGATGTTGACATTGGGGAAAGTGTGAAGGGAACTGCACTATTTTTGCAACCTTTTTATACATTTAAACTGATTTCAAAATAAAAGTGTGTGTGTTTGTGTGTGTGTATGAGAAAGAGACAGAGACTCTTCTTCTGCCAGGATGTACTTTCTTCTTAAGTCAAAACAAAAATCAAACATTTGAATGAAAATGAATATATGTATGTGTATGCAGGACTGAAACATGCTGTACATCAGAAATTGACACATTGTAACTGACTACTTCAATAAGAAGGAAAAAAATCAATGTGTTTGAAAGAATGTGGAGAATAAATTTTTCAAAAAAAATTAAATCCATCAAACATGCAATAGGTAAAAATTTAGGATCTTTTTACCAGTTACAACTCTATTCTTTAAGCAATGTTTAAATGTAATATTTCTTTACTATTGTATTTTCCATATTGTATTAGACTTAACAGAGTAATTAGATCTTTAGCTAATATATTCTTGAGATCATAAAAATGGATGGAAATAATTAAGCAATAAGCCAGTAAAGAGTGTAAAATGGCACATCTTTTTAAGGGAAAAAATTTGATAATATTTATTAAAATTTAAAATTGACATTTTAAAAGAATAAAATAACATAAAATTGACTACAAAAATCTATCAGATGACAGTATCTGATGCAAAGCCTTCAAATGCACTGGTAACAAAGACTCACACTTGCTACGGGCTGAGCAGACTTTCATTCTCTGGAATGAATCACACTGGAAAGATTAGTCTCTGTTCTCTCTACAGAAAGATCCTGGCCTTGAGGGTCCATGAAAAGGGCATGGAATTCTATGTTGCAAGAACTAAGAGAATTCGCCAGAACCTTTTATAAAGCTGCCTTCGAGAGCCAAAGCTGACCAAGGGGAAGACAATTACCAATAGCTGCCCCAGGGCCCATCATTAATCAAAAATATGACATCAGTTGAGAGGAAGCTAGTTACCTCTAGTTGGCTATGGGAAGGCAAGAACTACAAATGCCCTGGGATTGCCGGGGGGTGGGGTGGGGAGGGATAAACTGGGAGTTCGAGATTTGTATACACTGACTGATATACATAAAATAGAGAAACACATTCATACTGTACAGCACAGGGAAATATATTCAACATCTTGTAGTAGTTTATGGTGAAAAAGAATACGAAAATAAATATATGTGTGTTCATGTATGACTGAAGCACGTGCCCTACACCAGAAACTGACACAACATTGTAAACTGACTGTGTCTCAATTGGAAAAAAAAAAAAATGCCTGAGGAAAGTTCTGAGTAACAGTGAGGGACAGGGATTCAACTCAGAACGGCCCTACTAGGCAAATGCAACGCCCACGTCTTGCTTTACAGAGAACTCCCCCAAGGGCGTGAGCTCTGCTTCCCGGGAAGCTAATCCCCTACCCGGCTGGATTTCTTTCCCGAACTCTCCCCAAACCCTACTCTCTTCCGGCCAGTCTACACTTTCACAAGTCCTGGGGGTTTTGGAAATCTTATTTTCATAAAGCTTTCACATACGAGGTCACTTGAAAAGTCACAGAGATAGAAGGTCGAACAAGTGGGGGCCAGGAGCTGGCGGAGAGAGCGGAACGGGAAGTCAGTGTTTAGCTGGTTAGAGTTTACAAGATGAAGAGAGTTCTGGAGATGGATGGTGGCGACGCTTGCACAGCAGTGTGAATGTACTTATTAACGGCACGGCTGCTGCCAGCCCAGGTGCCGACCTGTGTGTTCACCCGGCCATGCTCCCTGGTCAGGGCAGGAAAGACCGAAGCCGCAGACACAGAGCTCTGCAGAATGAAGTCAACTTCAAGTTCAGGAGATAAGATCTCAGGCATAAACTAGCCTCCTTTCAGCTCATTAGGGCAGCTTGCAGCTTGATAAAATTTCTTTTTCTCATCAAACATTAACATGACAGTATCCGAAGTGTGTTTGCAAAGAGGTTAAGCCTCCAAAAAAGTTCAGTTCAACGTTGTTCAGCAAATCAATTGCTAGAATGAGACTAAATTCCAAAGAGATACGCATACAGTACAATTCTATTCGTGTCCAGTAGTTAGGATGTTTGGGGCTCTGGATGTGACAAAAAATCCTAACCATAAGGGTTCTTTCTTAGAAAGAGGTCAGCAGGGAGGGGGCCAGTGACTTCACTGAGGCCCAGGGCTCTATCCGTCCATCCCATCACGGTTAGCAGTGAGCTTTGCACGTCCCCATCGGTCACTTCACAGTCACAGATGGCAGCTCCAGGGATCACATCTACACTAGCTACCAGCAGTAGAGGAAGGGTAGTGGCCAAACGCCTTCCCCACTGAACTCTTCTTATTCCTGGAAGAAGCCCCTCCTTCCCTCACATCTCATTGGTCAGAATCAGGAGACGGGCTGGTCCCAGACCAATCAGTGGCAAAGAAGGATGTGATTGCCATGAGAGGACTTGGCCAACCAAGACTAGCGGTCAGGTGGGCCATGGGCTGTGGCTGAGGTCAGAGCCTCACCCAGCTCCAGGACACCTGAACACTGGCTGCAAGAAAGAGGGACAAGACAGGGAAGGCAGGGCAAAACTCACCCAGGGCTCAGTCCTCCAGTTTCTTCTGCTGGCTTCTGGATTATAACATCACAGGTCTACTCAACATCGCCACTTAAGAGCCAGTCTGCCTCCTCTCACAGCCACAGGTGGTTCCCTCCCCCATCCATGTCAGAACATCTCCAGTCCCCGCAGGCAGCATCTGACCTCCGGACTCCAGACTGCTTCTAGGCTCATTCAAACAGCGGGACCACCATCCCAGGAGCAGTGGCAGTGGCCTTCCACACCTGCTGCTCCCAGGAGTTGAGAACACCGCAGCAGCCAGCCTGTGTCCGCCCCTTTGTAACAGAGAATCCGAGGTTCTGCGACCTCCGCCTCACATAGGGGCGTGAAGTAAACACAGGACTGTGACTGCCACACATGGCCCCCAACACACCGCCTGCGCACATGGCTTGTCATCATGGAAGAAGGTGGGGGCCCCCAGGCAGGTGCTCAGACCCCCCGGGCAGCTTTCAAGTGTTTCTGCTCCATCCTGTCTCTTTCAGCACAGACTGTCCAGGGGGAAATCCCAGACCATCCTTCTAACCAGAGTCCATCTCTCTCTCTCTGGCACCCTCAGGAGAAGAGTTCAATACGTTTCTGCTTCCCCATAGGGAAGGGAGGCAGGGGATGGGAAGGGCAGGCTGCTAGCTTAGGTCCTAGAACCGAGTGTCCAGCAATCCTTAACGTCTCTACCTCAATCGCATCACAGCACCTGCTAACAAGAGACTCGAAGAGCCAAGTCTCACCAAGTCAGGAAGCCCCGCGGCCTCTGGGATGGGAATGAAGTCACGTCTTGGCTAAGACTGGCTCCACGTAGGAGAGCAAGAAAGGAGGGCGGGAGGCGCTTCCCAGGAGCCACTGCTGACTTCATCAAATCATGGGAATCTGTCCCCTTGGCCACTAATCATCCTGGCACCTGGAATTCTTCCATGGTCTTACCAGATGTCCAAGACTCTGGAATGAAAACGCGAAGTCATGAATAACCCCACGAGGATTTCAAGTACTATTAGTTCATTCTGTCCAGGGGAAGCGTCCACGACTTCTCTGCTGGTGAATTCCTTAATCTAGCCAAGCACTTCTCCCTCGTGCAATGCCACGTGCAACCAGCCCCATCTCTCCACTTCCCTGCACCCTCCCAAAGCCTCAGCTGGGCACCTCCCTCCCACAGAGTAACCCTGAGGGACCCTGACCCCCTGCCCACCCCTGTCCCTCAGCTTTTTCCTCATGACCCCTCTTCCATCTGCTCGACTTCAAATCCACATCCCCTCCTTTAAAAATCAGAATTTTAACCATCAGCCAGCGAATCCCATCGGCTTGCGTTAGGGTCACTGTTCTCTTTGTGGTCATTCAGACCTCCATCAAAGCATCCCAAAGTGACCACGACTGTGCTCGGGGCCCTTTCTTACGCCCTCACGCCAGGTATTCTGTAATTTTTTTTAAAAAAGAGGTTTTTGAGAAGAGAAACGTGGCAACACTCTTTTAGAATGGGAACCCATCATAGAAATGTCACTGAACTACTGTGTGCCCCCGAGAAACAGGCAGAGGAGGGAGGGCAGAAAACTACAGGAGTCCCCCAGCACGGGAGAAGGACCCTCTTCAGGGTCTTTAAAAAGAACAGGCTTCTCTGGGCTCAAGGTTTTCCCATCCTCAGATGGAAACTATCTGCCGCCTCTGAGTCTCGGGGAAGAAATAAAACCACGAGACGCTGTGTCTTCCATAATTCTTGACTTTGACTCCTTCCCAGTGGCTCCAAAATTAATTCCCCGTGTTTATTCAAGTGTTGCTTATCTGTTTCATCACCAACCATCCATCGACGGCCATTAATTTCCTCCTGACCCCAACGCATTCCTCCCACTCTGTTGAAGCAGTTTGAGAGCGACCCTTCAGCACACAGCCCTTTTAGGTCTGGCGTGGATTTCAAATTCCCTCTTCAAAGGGAATCCATGTTCCATCTTTCACGCTGTCAGGTCCCCCCCTCCGCTGCTCTGGTCTGCAGCTTTCTGAACTCTTGAGCCACCACTATGTAAAAATCAACTCAAGAAAAAGAATCCAAAACCCAGATACTGAGCAGGAGGGGGAAGATATCTGGGGAGAAGCTACCCAGAAAGAGGTTTTGTGGGGAAACAGAATTAATGCCGAGGCTCGAGTCTGGGGGCACCGCTCACTGCGGAACAGGTGGGAAGACTGCGCTCTCACTGTTAAGGGCAGCGGTGGGCCAGCCTCCTGGACCTTGTGGATTTCCTCCTGGACCGTCGGCGCTGAAAGAGATGGGATAAAGCAGAAACACTGGAAAGCTGCCCGGGGGGGTCTGAGCGCCTAATACCTGTTTGTGGGCCCCCACCTTCTTCCAAAGCAGGAGCCGACCCGACTCCCTGCTGCTTCTGAGCTGCAAGACGGATGGGCCAGCTCAGCTCTGTGGCACCGAGGACGCAGCTGACCCTCAGAAAATGCCCAGGGGTGTTTTCAAAGAGTTAGACTGGCTCTCTTAAACAACAACAGAAATCTATCCAAGACAGGAAATAACAAGGGACGGTGAGGATGTGGAGAAACTGGCTTTAGCCCTGTGCCCCGTTTTCTAGGCTCAGTCCTGCTCGCTCTGCACCTTTTGTAAAACAACCTTGCCTTTTGCTTGAAATCTACAGGAGAGCCTGTTCTCAAGGCTCTGGCCTTTAATGATGTTAGCACTTCTGCACTTCTATAAAGATAACAAGTTGCAGAACAGAAAATAAGGTTTGTTTTGCTGGAGGTTTTACAGGGGCACCATGACCTGGCCCATGCGGACAGCTGCAAAAACAAAGGATTCCAAGAACAAAGAATTCCTACACCAAGAAGTTTGCAACAACCAACCACACTCCCTCCCCTTTTTAGTGTAAAAGGAGCCTGAATTCTGACTTGGGGAAGATGGTTCTCCAGGACGTCAGTCCCCCATCTTCTCAGTTGGCCAGCTTTCCGAATAAAGTCGCTGTTCCTTGCCCCAACACCTCGTCTCCCAGCTTACCGGCCTGCCGTGCGGTGAGCAGAGCGAGTCTGGACTCAGTATTTCCACACACGTTCAGCAGTAGCAAAAAGCCGTGACCCAGGTGACCAGCATCCGTGATGAGTCATGGTGACAGCGTGCCCCTTAGATGTGATGTGTTGAGAAGGGCACCCAGGCTCTGTGATCTCCCTCCCAGAACTCGCAAGCCCAATCTAATCACGGGAAAAACATCAGACACACTGCAGGTGAGGGACACTCGACAAAATACCTGACCAGGACTCCTCAAAACTGTCCGGGTCGTCCAGAACTAGTCTGAGAAACTGTCACAGCCAGGAGGAGCCTAAGGGGACATGACAACTAAAGGGAAAGAGGGGTCCTGGAATAGAAAAATGTCCCTGGATGCAAACTAAGAAATGTGAATACGGCATGGACTTCAGTCGGAGTCATTAATTTGAGAAATGCACGGTCATGGTGTAAGACGTTAAAAATGACAGAAATGGAGTGCGGGCTACAGAGGGACTCTCTGGACTGTCTTTGCACTTTTGCTCTAAATTTAAAGCTGTTCTTAAATAAAGAATTTACTTTCGTTTTAAAAAGGAATGAAGAACTGATAACGATAGAAGAAGCCAGTCACGTAAAGGCCGCCTATTGTGGGAGTCCATTTATCTGAAATATCCAAATCAGGGAAATCCAGACTGAAAGTAGATGGTTGGCTGGCTGCCAGGGCCAGGGGGGCGGGGTTTCTTCTGGGGGTGATAAAAACGTTCTTACGCTGGTTGCAGGGATAGAGGCACAACTCGGTGAATAAATCTAAAAAACCACTGAACTGTCTGCTTTAAAATGTTATGGCACGAGAATCATATAAAGCTTTTACGAGTATTAAAAGGAATCAAACAGAGGGAAGGGAGAATCAGACACAACTGCTCCTCTTCAGCCTTTTCCAAATGACTAGACTTTATTTTTTTTGAGCCATTTGAGTTTAGGGAAAAAGTAGCAGAAAGCAGGGAGCTCCCAGGTACTTCCCCTCCCACAGGACGCCCTCCACGATTTCCCCAGTTTATTTACATCTTGCCTTGTTGCGGTATATTTGTTTAATGAGTTAATGAAACAATACAGATACAAGATTGTCAACTCAGGTCCGTAGTTCCATTAAGGTTCGCTCATTGTGTTAGAGTTATTGGGGCTGAACACAAAAAAGTGAACCTTAATGGAACTATGGACCTGAGTTGACAATCTTGTATCAGTATAGCTCATCGGAGCATGTGCTTCACATGCACAAGGACCTGGGTTCAATCCCCAGTACCCCCATTAAAAAAAAAAAATAATAATAATAATAATAATAATAATAATAATAATAATAATAATAAACCTAATTATCCCCTCTCCAAACAAAGTCAATTATATCTCAGTAAACCTGGGAAAAAGCACAAAAAAAAATTTTTAACTTACAGGGGTTTTAACCAATGCCTGAGGCATACGCCTGCCATTACAGTATCATACAGACTAGTTTCGTTGCCCTAAAAATCCACCTGTTCGTCCCCGCCTTCCTCCCTAACCCCTGACAACCACTGGTCTTTCTGTTTGGCCTCTTCCAGAAGGTCATGTGGTTGGGGTCAGTGTGTGGGTCAGAAGCCTTTTTAGACTGGCTTCTTTCACTTAATGTTCAGCTGTTTTTGACCTACAAAGGCAACGACTGCACACCCTTCATCTAAACTCATAGAATTATGTTCCTTCAGGTAGACACAAAGCAAGACCTAGGTATACACGTACACATAAATACACGTGGACACACATCCACGCCTGTGTGTTCACACTGAGAACGTCAGGGGCCTGGGCCACGCAGAGCAGGCTGGGGGTGCGGCAGTGAGAGAGGCAGCCACTGTCCTGTCCTCAGGGAGCTTCCGGTCCAGCAGGGGGGCCAAGGCCCAGAGAGGGACCACACCATGTTCAGCGCGGGGGACCCGAGACGAGGACACAGACAGACACACGGAAGCGGCATCTTCTGGAGGCAGGAGTGGCCAGGCAGGCCGAGGTGGGGGGTTCCTGGGCAGAAGAGGTGGGCCTGCAGGCTGAGGGCACTCCCCGTGTGGGGCGCTCAGGAGAGCACCTGGACAGGTGAGGCGGGTAGGGGGCACCTCCCACTCGTGCCCCAGCGACAACGGGACACAGCACAGAGCTTGCTGGTCAGCTTTATGACCAGAAACCTCATTGCTGGGTCAAGCTGCAATCTGTCCCAGTACTTCCTCCCAGTGACCCTACCGTCCCTTCCTACGTTCCCCTTAGAAGCCAAAGCACACGGGCCCGCTGGGCACGCTCTCCCACGGAGCCGACTTCAAGGGCCCAAGGGTGGCCTGACCCCGGGCTGCCCACAAATCCCCTTTAACTCCTGCACACGTGGGGCTCCCGACCCCAGACACTTCTGGGGTGGTTCAAAGTGAGATGGAGGAAAAAATCTCCTGCTCGCTTTCAGGAGATCTTTTAACAACGTCTGAAAGCTGGAACCCAGGAGACTGCAATTTTTGTGGCTGAAAATGGTCAGAGGCAGTCCGTCTCATACGGTGCAACCTCCTACCTCGTCAAAACAGGCACAAGGGACGGAATGTTCTGCAACCCGATAGCCGTGATGGCTGTGTGAGTCTGTGACCATCCTCAGAAACGGCGCCCTGTCCAGGCTGAAAGGGAATTTTATGGTTTGTGGACTCCAGCTCCATCACTCTGTTGTTAAAATAAAAGGGGCAGGGAGCACTTGCAAAATGTCCTGAGCACGTAATTTGTGGTGAGATCCAAGAGGCTTGCTTACGCGTAGCAGAAAGTGCTCTCATCACAGATGAATGAAGTTGAAAGAAAAAAACAGGGCAGAATCAGCCGTCAGCCCCTTCTGGCCCCTGTCAGGCCCAGAGACTAAGTTTCTGTCGCCATTTCCAGATCTTCCCTGGATCCCAATTCCCAGTTCTCCCCTAGATCCTACAGTAGTCACGGTGGTCACAGTGGTCACTCCCAGGTCTTCCCTGGATCCCAGTTCCCAGTTCTCCCCTAGATCCCACGGTGGTCACAGTGGTCACTCCCAGATCTTCCCTGGATCCCAACTCCCAGTTCTCCCCTAGATCCTATTGTCACGATGGTCACAGTGGTCACTCCCAGGTCCTCCCTGGATCCCAGTTCCCAGTTGTCCCCTAGATCCCACGGTGGTCACAGTGGTCACTCCCAGGTCCTCCCTGGATCCCAGTTCCCAGTTCTCCCCTAGATCCCACGGTGGTCACAGTGGTCACTCTTAGGTCTTCCCTGGATCCCAGTTCCCAGTTCTCCCCTAGATCCCACGGTGGTCACCGTGGTCACTCCCAGATCTTCCCTGGATCCCAACTCCCAGTTCTCCCCTAGATCCTATTGTCACGATGGTCACAGTGGTCACTCCCAGGTCCTCCCTGGATCCCAGTTCCCAGTTCTCCCCTAGATCCCACGGTGGTCACAGTGGTCACTCCCAGGTCCTCCCTGGATCCCAGTTCCCAGTTGTCCCCTAGATCCCACGGTGGTCACAGTGGTCACTCCCAGGTCCTCCCTGGATCCCAGTTCCCAGTTCTCCCCTAGATCCCACGGTGGTCACAGTGGTCACTCTTAGGTCTTCCCTGGATCCCAGTTCCCAGTTCTCCCCTAGATCCCACGGTGGTCACCGTGGTCACTCCCAGATCTTCCCTGGATCCCAACTCCCAGTTCTCCCCTAGATCCTATTGTCACGATGGTCACAGTGGTCACTCCCAGGTCCTCCCTGGATCCCAGTTCCCAGTTGTCCCCTAGATCCCACGGTGGTCACAGTGGTCACTCCCAGGTCCTCCCTGGATCCCAGTTCCCAGTTCTCCCCTAGATCCCACGGTGGTCACAGTGGTCACTCTTAGGTCTTCCCTGGATCCCAATTCCCTGTTCTCCCCTAGATCCCACGGTGGTCACCGTGGTCACTCCCAGGTCCTCCCTGGATCCCAATTCCCAGTTCTCCTCTAGATCCCACAGTGGTCACTCTCCAGAGTCCACATCCCCCGCTGACCTTCCAGGCCCTGCCTCTGGACACAGTCACACTGACTAGCATTTTACATCATTTTTGAATGAGCGTAATCCAGCTTCAGGAATACATTGGAAAGTCTCTAAGGACGAATACCGTATCATAAACAAACTTCTTCACGTGGCCGAGACAGCAGGCACTCAGTGAGTGTTCCTTTTAGCTACTGCTGATAATTAGGGTCCTTACGCCAGGGCGCCTGCTTTTTACACAGTTGACTTCTCTGGCAACCAGAAGTCCTCAGCCCGAGCGTATAACAGGATGTGCTCTGGGTTCGCGTATGAGCCTCTTTTCTTTGAGTCCGTTCTTTCTTTAAATACCAAAATTCATCCAGTATAAATTCATATTAAAGCAAAGGCCAGCTTGTAAAAATAACAGCTCAATAAACCCACAGCTCCCTCTCTGTCTTCGAGCACAGGACCATCTGAACAACTAACCAGAGATTTATGACCTTCCAAATATTCCTCCCCCTCCCCCTCGCTGCCAGGATTAACGTTACTCAAAAATCTCAGAGGATCATTTCACATGTTTAACGGCCTTGTGTAGTTTTTTTTCCATCTTACCAAACATGGACCTGGGTTCCTACAATACCAATTTAGCTAAGTCTCTGGATGGACTTTTGACAGTTGGCAATATAAATTCTCACTCCAGCTGGTTCCAGTGTGCTCAGGTCTCTAAGCCTGCCAGGTGGAGCTGGGGAGGTCGCGGGGGTGGGGGTGGAGTGGACTCGGGCCCCCCAAGTCTTGGATTCTGCTTCTTACGACCTCAGTGGAAGGTTCCCCTGCGCCTCTTGGAGTGTGTATTGGGCACTACGGAGGGGAATCGAGGGAGAGAAGAAGTGATTATCAGCCCCAATATTTACTAAACAAGCACTTTCTGAAAGATTGACAAGCTGGTTGGGACCCCTCTGAGCAGTCTACACCTGCCCCACGAGACCACCTACCCCGAATGTCTGCGAGTGACCAAAGCCCCCTGCCCCGGCTCCCGTAAATACCGTTCAGCCCCTAGTTAAAGAGGACACTGTGTGTTAAATGAACGGCTTAAGAGATTTCTTTCCCCTTTGGAGTAACTCCTAAAATGTTAGGAAAAAACTCATCATTAGTGAGTTACATATGAGATTATACAGTGTTATGATTATTAGGACCTGCTCCGCTTCAGGTGCTTCTCCAAGAGCCTGGGGGATCTGTCAACAAAGGCGAGGAGAGTCTCTGCCCTGGGGCTGGGAATCAGACAGAAAAGGGCACGTCCTAAACAGATCAGGTAAATGGTGTGTTCAGAGGGGACAAAGTTATGGACAAAATGGGAGAAGGAACCCAGCAGGGACACCAAGGAGAGATGCGACGTGAACACAGTTCAGTTACTGTGGCCGCAGACCACGCGGCTCCCCACCGGACAGGGCGGCTGCAGGACAACGCACACCCCGGGCATCCTGACATTACATTCCAGAAACATCCAAGGTCAGAGGATTTGCAGCTGGTGAATCTAAGACTTTGGGAGGAAAACAGTTCTGGAGCCCACAGGCTGGGGAAGGAAGCCAGAGCTGAACGAACGTTTGTGGGGTTTTTTCTTTTTTTTTTCTAATACATTTTATTTTTTAAAATTTATTTTATTACATTTTTGCTTGTTTTGTTTGGGGAAGAGGGGATAATTAGGTGTACTGATCTATTTATTTGTTAATGAAGGTGCTGGGGATTGAATCCAGGCCCTCCTGCGTGATGAGCACGCACTCTACCACTGAGCTGCACCCTCCCCCACGAATGCCTTCTTCCTAACATTTACACCAAAAGCGCTGAAGACAGGTCACTGGAGGACCACAAAAATTATACTGTTTATCAATTTCTTATCACTTATTTCAGGCTGACAACTGTGACCTTAACACTTTACCCCGATCTACAGTTTGATCAAAGCACTTAGATATCTGTGGCTCATTAGCAACAACACACACGAAGGAGCCTGTCTTCTGGACTGTATGCCTTTCCAACAGGTACGCCTTTCCGATTTGGGAGAGTCAGGCCCCTGTGGACACAGAGATGGAAGGACAGACACCAGGACTCCGTAGGTGGCGAAAGGACTGGACGAGCTGCCCTGCATGACTCCTACGGAGAAAGCTGAGGGCGGCACAGGGGGACGTGGGTGCCCTCCTCTCCCTCGAATTTTACAAGAAGCTCTGCTTTCCCACATCCCCACTGCAAGCCACACTTTGCCCCATCGAATGCGGATACCCTTCATTTTCCCCTGCAGTCCATCCTGGCCACACTGACAACCACTAATCCTTTCCAGTTCTCCCCAAATCACTATCCCACCGCCTGCACTGTGGACAAACAGCTAGGTGTTCCACAGCCCACAGGGGCATCTTGGGGTGCATGCGGGCTTTGGCCCTCCATGGTGGAAGCTGACCAGCCCCCCTTCCCCTCCTCTGTGTCCCATCCCCAGCATCAGGAATCCCACGCTCAGCCTGGGGACTGCCAGGCCTCTGCAGCGGAGAGGGAGGAAGACAGGGCTGAAGGCAGGTGACCTCCGGTTTGAAAGCCTCGGGGCTGCATGACACCCTCCAGGCTGGTGGCCTCTGCCAGCCTTCTGTCCCAGGCCCACTCACTACAGGAATCACAACTGGTGGTTCTCAAACTTTTGCACCCATCAGAATCCCCTGGACAGCTTGTTCTCTCTCTCACACACACACACACACACACACACACACACACACACACGGCTGAGCCTCAGCTCAGTTTCTGACTAGGGAGGTTATGGGGCAGGTCCAAGAGCGCACCTTGCTAACGCGCTCCCAGGTGCTGCCGGTACAGCTCGTCCAGGGACCACATTGACACCATCACCGCCGTGGGGTTCCGGGTTTCTGGAAAAGGACACCCTCACAGCAGCCGGCATCCATTCATCTTGCAGACATTAGCTCACACAGCCCTCAGGAATGCATTTCCCAAGGCACAGCCTTCCACTAACGAGACCAAAGCCCCCCACAGGTACTCCGCCCTCACCAAGGACAGGTGGGCCGCGTGGGCCAGGTCCCTGGAGACGCTCGCTGCCTCTGGACTGTGGGTGCACACGCACCAGCTTGCTTTCGGTGCCTGATCTAAACACCCGCTTCTTCTCGAACTTACGACTCATCTGCACAAGCCCCAGTTCCCAATTCCCTCTCCGTCATTATTCCCTGACCCCAAATGCACACACATACCTAATTTTTTCTTGGATGGCGGCAAATCTAGAGACAGGCGATCGATGTGAACCCAGGCTTGAAGTAACAGTGATCCTATCAGGAGGGCTGGTGAGAGATGAAACCTCGCTCCCCAAACCTATTCATTCCACAGAATGTGGGGGTCATCCTACATGTGACCCCACCCTGGATACAACAGCGATGGACACCTGTGCAGAAAAGCCACGAATAGGGCCTCAGAGAAAGGCTTTTCCTCTTCACGAGGAACAAGTAACTTGGCTTCCATTCCACGCACTCTGCCTAATTTCTCCTGCGACTAACTTGCTATCCCTGTGAAGTCCTTCTGTATCCTTCCATCACGGATTTAAAACATATCGATAGCAGGTGAATTTTCAAGCTTACAGTCACCATCACGGCCACTGGTTATCCCTGCTGCAAGGTGTAGAAATCCATCTATCTTTTTTTTTCTTTTACTGAAGTACAGTCAGTTACAATGCGTCTATTTCTGATGTGCAGCACAATGTCCCCGCCATGCATATACATACATATATTCATTTTCATAAGAAATCCATCTATCTTTATAAAAGATCTAGTGTGTTATGTCTGGGTAAACCTTGAGGACCATATGCTGAGTGAAATAACCCAGGCGTGGGAAGGACAAATACTGTATGATGCCACTTAGATGAGGAATACACAGCAGTCAAATTCCTAAAGAGAGAAAGTAGAATGGTGAGTGCCAGGGGTTAGGGGTGGGGGTGCAGGCACTTAGCGCTTAATGGGGACAGACTTTTAACTGTGAAAGATGAAAAGTTCTGGAGAATGGATGACGGTGACAGTTTACGCAACAGTGAGGATGGACTTAAGCCACTGAACTGTGCCTTTAAAATGGTTTTAAGATGGTGAATTTTATGTTATGCTTCATGGGTATTTTACCACAATTTTAAAACATGGAAAATAATAAATTCTTCTTAAAAAGGGTGGGATGTCACTGGAGTTGGTGAAACGGCTCTCTTTTGCCCCCTTTCGCAGGCCAGACTCAGCCTAAGAGAGCAAAGCAATCCTTTTGGGGACCAGAACTATCGCCTCAACACCCACATTGTGTCCTGGCCAGAACGGCCATCATTAAAAAGTCTACGAATATTACAGTTGAGCGGAGGAGACTAAGGCAACTTGGCAACGGTGTGACCGGTAGAGAGAGGGGTTCCATCCTGCACAATAGATCGTACAGACGATCAAAAGAACGAAGCAGCACCTACAGAAAGTAATGTTCAGAGGCACAAAGGAATCCAGCATTGGGATTTGCTTCTGGACCCCTCAGAAGTTCTTTTCAACTCAACTTACATTCCAAACGCATCTCAACTCCCGATAAAAGATGGCGGAACAAAAGACGCTTTACTCTGCTTCCCTCACTGAATTTCTCCATTTTCAAGAAAACCCAAGAAGAGCCTCAACTCCAACCCACCAAAAAACTAGAAACAAACTCACCTCCACAAGACTCTAGGGGAGAATGGGTGACCCTGCTACCTCCAGTGGCCCCCCCCAGCCCCACCCGACAACCCCCTCACCCAGGACTAAGGCCACTGCACCAGGAACTCCCCCACGCCTGGGTCCTACATTACAGAAAACCGGGAGCAAAGGCGAAGGAAAGCCAAACAAATTTGCTACCTTGGTTTCAAACACCCAGACTTAGATCCAGACGCTCAGCCTCATCAGGGCACTAGGTTTAACTGGGAGCCTTGAAAACAATCTGTGCCCCAAGCCACACCCCAGCCAGTTCAATCAGAACCCTAGGAAGGGAGGGGGAAAACCCAAACACTGTATTTTTAAGGCTGCCCAGAAAAGCAGAGGCTCTCATTACAGTCCCTGGAAGCGTCTGTGACTCATGAAGAACTCCGGAAGCGAGTCCATCTGGCCAGCAAGGCTGAAAATCACTTAGCGGGAGTTGAGCAGGGAAAGGGTGGGCCTGCTGACGAGAGAAGCTGAGACACGAGTGGTGCCGCGGAGAACACGGCTAACGGAAGAATGTAGACAAAGGCATAACAGATGAAAGCGAAATCAAGGAAGACGTAATTAACTTGCACAGTGGGTCCCAAGAAAAATGGAAACAGATCAGTCATTATCAGGGCAAAGTTACTCAGTTTCAGGAATTTATTATATTTGCTGGGCCAATCTTCACCCTTCTTTTTATTGTTTTACCTTCTGGTCATTTGGATTTTGATAGGTATGTTACATAAAATTCAAAGGAAAAAAAATCAAACAAAACGGAGACAGAAAGGAAGCATTAAAAACAGAAAAATACAACCCCCCAAAGATGACAGATTTAAGGCCCTTTATTTATATATTTACACCTATATTTAAGGTCTTTATATTTATTATATTTATTACATACAATATATTATATATTATCTCAATAAAATAACTAAGGAAAACTTATTATATAGAAGAAAAAGACAATCAGGATCAAAACTCAAATAAAGCTATTTGTTCTATTTAAAATATCTGTCTTAAACAAAACAACCAGAAGCAGAAGAACTTTCAGAAAGAAAGATTTACTAGGCAGATGCCATAATTAAGAACAACAACAAAAAAATCACATAATGTTAATATACAAGATTTAATTAGAAGCAAAAAGCAAAAGGGACACTTTTAAGTTATTAAGGGTACAATCCTCAATGAGGAACCATCATGACTATATGCAGTAAATGTCAGTGTCCAAAACACAAAAATCAGAGAGATAGACAGAAATAATAGCACAGGATACTGGCATTTACCTCTCTGCCTTAGGCAGATGAAGAACACAAAAAGTAAGCAAAGATAAAGAAAAATGAAGTTACCTAACCAATGAGGTTGCTCTAAACTGAGATTTATCTAAGTTACCACTGGTTATAACACATAATAACCACATTTTAAGTCATTAAAAAAACATCAATTACTCCAACACCAGAATACAGCAGGCCACACTTTCTGTAAACAAAATCCAATAAAACTGGAAAATAACTCCCTTAAAGGTTTTAAATGTCCTGCTGGAGCAATTCTTGAATCACAGAGAAAATAAAAATTGAGATTACAGACTATCTGGAAAATAACAAGAAAAACATTACACAACATGTAACACCATCTAAAAGCTGTAGCCAAAGCTACACTCACAGGAAAATTTATACCCTTAAGAACTTGCCTTACTTATAATAAAATTGTTCTAGAAAACTAAGTGAGATCAGCCAGGAAAATTCTGAGGGAAATGTGTAAAGGGACAGACTAATCCCACCAAATATTAAAATTTATAAAGCTACGGTCATTAAAAGTGGGACAAACATGGAATCATCCAGAAATAACACCAGACGAACATGGAATTTATAATACCAAAAAGAGTCTGCTTTTCCAATAACTGAAAAGGAACAGATTATTTACAACAAAGGCGTTCAGGGCAATTCATTTCTCTGAGGAGAACAAATAAAGTTGGATACTAAATTCTATGTGAATGAAAGATTTAACCATAAAAAATAAGTCAAAAAGCTCCCCTGAAAAAGGTTAATTTTTTAAAATAATCTTGGAATGGGAAGGAGATTCCAGTGTCTGACTCAAAACTCAAAATGCATAAAATGAAAGCTAGCTAAGTGTGACTCCATAAAACCTTGTGTGCGGAAGCCATCACAAGCAACGGGAAAGGATGACCTGGTGAAAAATATTTTCACACAATCTGGAACAGAGCTAAAAAGTCGCAGAAATCAGTGAAACAATTGAGAAAAATAAGAAAATTAGTTGAGAAGGCACACATTTATTCCCCCAGCCCTGACCAAAAAAGAGACTCGAAGGACTTACGAAGACCTTCAGCCTCATGGACAATTTTTAAAATGTCAATACAAAGAAATCACATGCCATTTCTATGCTGCAGACTTACTAAGATTAAAATGCCTGACAACTTCCAGGGCTGGTCAGGGTTTGGAAAAAAACAGAAAAACTGGGAACATAGACTGTTGCCCCCTTCTGGAAAGAGCAACCTTATAAAATCTGTCAACAATCTATGTAAATTATCTTGGACCAAAAAAAATTCACTTGTGGGAACTGACTGCGCAGATGCACACTGTAGCAGAACCAAAAATGTACTATTTTCCGTAATTGTGAAAAATCAGACGTCTCCACCCACAGGAGACCAATGAAATAAACAACGCATACCCAAATGACAGATATTAGCAAGGTTTAAAGAAGTGAAAAGTGTGTGGCATGCACTAATATGGAAAGATCTGTATGACCTATTGCTGTGTGAAAACAGCCACACTCAGCTCACCGTGCGTGGTATAACCTCGCTGTGTTTAAAAACAAAGCAAGGATGCTACAATGTGGACAAGCCTTGAAAACATTATGCTCGCTGAAAGAAGCCAGATACAAAGGCCACATCTTGCATGTTTCTATTTATATGAAATTTCCAGAATAGGCAAATCCAGAGAGACAGTGAGTAGATCAGTGGTCGCAAAAGGCTGGGGGGTGGGGGAGTGAGGAGTCGCTGCTAATGCAAGGGGTTTTTCTCTGGGAGTGATGGAAGTGTTCTGGAAGTAGACAGAGGGCCCCTGTTGTACAAGCCTGCGAACGGACAAAATGCCACCGAACGGTGCACTTTAAAATGGTTAATTTTATGCTCTGTGCATTTTACCGCGATTTTAAAAGTAAATAAACAAAAGAGACACACAGACCAGCACATGTGCCCGGGAAAGGTCTGGAAGGAAGCACGAAGACTGTCCGCCACCGTGTTTATCTGAGACCTCAGGGTTGGGGGGGGTGGGGGGGAGGGCGGTCAGAAGTGAGAGGGGCTTTTCATTTTACACCGAGTTCTCAGTTTTGTTTCTCAAGCCATCAGCATTTGTTTACTGGGGTTTTGTCTTGTTTTGTTTTTCTTGATTATTACCTAATCAAGGAATAAATGCATTACCCTCATTTAAAATTAAAATCCAGAGGGAGCTACGTGAGGTCCCTTTCGATCACACCCCAATGCCAGGAGGGCCCTTTTGTAAGTATCTGTCTTGAAAAAAGACAGAAAGTATGTAGTAGGATTTTGTGGGAGTTTCCACGTAGTGATTTTTTGAATAAATGCTCATAATTATAAATAGATAACACAGCCCCAGCCACAGCTCCCCCAGTATCATGTGGGCACCCCACCCCCTGCCCTCCTGCCACGCACACCACCAAAACCCAGGGCAGGACCCTTTCTACCACTGGGGAGAAAAGCCATTATAAAGAACACTTTTAAAACCTTAATCCCAGGCAGATCAACTGGTACCCAAACTTGGGCATTCCTTCTTTTCTTTTGTTCTGAATCAGCTTGGCTTTTCGACCCCATAGAAAATTGTGCTTAGACAACTAGAAGAAATGTGACTATTTGGGGGTTTTTTTTTCCCCTTAGTTATTATCTTTTTTTTAAGAAAGAAAATAAATGGGCTCAAAGTTTAGCATAGAAAAAAAAAAAAGTAAGTGAACCTTATCTGAACTCTAAAAACACTTCACTAATTAATTAGAGGTAACCGTGCTTGGGCGCTGCCTTGCGAAACAAAGGATTGTCCTCCTTCCAAAATAAAATGAGGATGGCACACTGAATTTAGCCAACAGTGAAGTTAAACTAGTACATGAACGTATGTCCAAAAAGCTAGGTGAATCTTAACTGTGAAACAATTATGTGCTTGACAACTCTTGACCCAATCAGAAGGCTGCATCAGAACTACACGTCTAGGTGCCAACCCAAAAGGCGTCCTCTGGGCTCCTTCTTATAAAGCTGCCTTCCAGTCACATGCCCAGCAGCCCCTTGGTGCAGGCTGACACCCCTACACATGCTCGTCCCTAACTCTTACCCTCTGTCTGGCTCCGTGTGTAGCCCCCGCCCCCCAGCATCCAGTGGTCCCTACACCAGGTGCCCCTCTGGGAATCAGCTGGCCTCGCACCCCTGCGCCCTTACCCGGGGTCTCCAAGAAGCTACTGGGGAGCCAGCCAGCGGTCCTCCTTAGCAAACTCAGGGCCAGCACAAGTCAATGCCTCTTCCCGTCCTCGGGAACTTCCTGCTGCCTTGAGAGCTACCCATGTGCCTTGGAACAGAACAAAGCTGAAGGAAGGAGCCTCTGGTCCAAAGGACAGGGAAATGCACTTCCAAGAACCCCCTTCCTCACCAGCCCTCAGGACCAGAGAATCATTGGGACCCACTGGCCTCTTCCTCTCCATTTGGTGTTCCCAGGGCCTCCCCATGGGGCCAGCCTCCAAGGAGCCCAATCGCCTCCCGCTTCAAAGGCCTCCAGGCCCAGATCAATCACACGGCTGATGGCCGTGCCATCCCTGCACCCAAGGATGTGCTTTTGTTGGATTTTGTTTCTGTTGTTTCCCAGGCTCCCCCAAGGGAAACAAAGGCCAGGATGGGTGCCTGGCATCCAGGGGCCTCAACGGGCCACCTCACTCTGCTCTGACCTCCTCCGAGAGGCCCCCATCAAAGCTTCAAGTCCCTCTTGAGAGCCAGGCCAGCAGCTGGAGGAAGGTGAAGAGGACACATGGGCAACTGCCCCAGTGATGCCAGAGAGCAGGCTGGACACGGGCTGGTCACAGAGAGCTGCTCCAGAGGCCACACGGGGCTGGCCGTAACCTTGTCCAAGGGAGCAGCCCCAGACAGCAAGCTTTCGAGGAAGTGGACTTGCCCTCTGATGCCCAGTGACTCACCTGTGTCAGGTCATGGGCACATAGAGGCACCCTGACCTCAGCTCATGCCTCGCCTGGTGAGTCTCACTCATGACCCCAACACTAGCCAGACGCAGAGCCAAGCCAGTCAGCCACCACCCCAGGCCCCCTGGGGTTAATCACCAGAAGTGTCCCTTAGCAGTGGAACGTTTCCATCAAATAAATTCCTACGCAGATGCTCTGAAAATCCCCCCTTTTTATAAGGACATCAGTCCTACTGGATTAGGGTCCACCCTAATGACCTCATTTTAATTTGGTTACATCTGTAAAGACCTTCTCTCCAAATAAGGTCACATTCTCAAGTACTGGGGGTCAGGACTCCAATACTGTATCTTGCGGGGGGAAACACTATTCAACATGTAACAGCGTAATATTCTCTTTATAATAAAAACTCACTAAGTGAGAGCAAGGATCTTCCATCTCAATTGCCATAAAACTGGAAACTGGGGGGGGAGTGTAGCTCAGTGGTAGAGCGCATGCCTAGCATACATCAAGGTCCTGGGTTCAATCCCCAGCACCTCCATTAAAAATAAATAACTAAATAAACCTAATTACCTCCCCAACAAAAATTAATTAATTAAAAAAAAAAAACTTGAAACTGTAAGTTTGAAAGACAGCTCCAGTCCCATTCCACCTCAGTGTACTTTCAGAGCTCCTGTATTTTGCTTCAGTTTCAGAACATCAAGAAAATTCTGATCTGGGGGGCCATTTACACGCAGTAAGAGGATCTCAGCAGCTCTTGGAGCAAACTTAGAATCCTAGGCTTACGCAGACATGGCTGGTCCCGTCCGCACCAAAACCAGCCGACCCGAAGGTGCCGTGGACACACCACTGGGCTGGTGTGCAGCATCCCCAGGGCGAGGTTTCACGACGGCTCTAAAAATGTCACGTGTGTCTAGAAGGGGATTTGGATCGAACATCTGTAAAGCCAAGAGGTGTCCATTGCAGAGAACTAGCGGACGTGAGTTTCCTGCACCCCAACCTTCCATTCCTTTACCTGTTCACACAACACCCCAAAGGTCCAGCTGCACCCCTGAAGAGCATTACAATTCGCTTAAGAACTTCACGGTCTCCTCCTCTATAAATGGACTTCTCGCTTTTTTCCTTCGCCTTTCCCTCTGGCCAGAGCTGGGCAAGAACTTTTTACAGAGCAAGGAGAAGGATGCGGGGAGACAGGAAGTGCAACAGTCCCTACTAATTTATTTAAACGTGTAGACAGAAACGTCTTCCCCCGGGGACTTAAAGACAGGCTCCGTAACCCCGAGCACGGAGCGATGCTGGTATCAAAGACCCTGAAGATTCCTGTAGCGCCCTCCTGTCTCCTCCAGGGTGACCACTGTCGTCAGTCGCACATGTGGACTGGAGATCATGATACCCACAGAAATGGGGGGGAGGAGGTGGGATGTTTTAGATCAGTCCCATGCAGCACATACCCTTCTGCAACCTGGCTTTCTCCTCACCCAGAATCTCGCTTTGAAATCTCCCCTTCCATCCCCATTTAGCCGCTGTCCAATAACCAGGAGCTGAGACATGGTGCCAGTCCCCTTATCTGGCCCTCGTTCAATGACATGGCAACGTGTCCAACCTTTCACTATCAGAAACGGTGCAGCAGCAAACAGCAAGCCTCCCGGGTGTGCATGCGTGTTTTTAGAACAGGCCACAGAACACGTGTATTTTAAATGTCACGCGGCCCTCAGCATGGCGACTTACACACACAGGGCCACTCTCCCTGCATCACAGCTGACACGCTCCTGGTTATCCACGTCCGACTCCAGGCAAGGCTCAGGCAGAACACTGGGAAACGTGCCTTACAATCTGCGTTTTCTTGAATCCTGCTAAACCCAAACTCTTTCCTTACGTTTTTGGCCTTTTGGATTTGTTTTTCGGCAAAGTGCCTGCTGTACTCTGTGTCCCTCTTTTAACTGGAACATTTATCTTTTTTTTCTTTACGAGTTCTTTATGTCTTCTGGATGTAGACCCCCTCATCTGTCCTACGTTTGGTAAACACCTTCTCTCCAGCCAACAGTCTGAATTTTCAAGGGGGATGTCTAACCCTCCACACCAGAAAGCACAAAACCCAGTCTTTCATTGTATTGTTGTTGAAAAGCCGGGGAGGGGACAGGACAGGACACACCTGAAAGCTGAAATGCCGTCCTCCCTCCCTTTCCACACCTTAATACCCTTTGTGTTCATGTGCCGGGGTCTCTGAGAATGGGGAAGATTGGCTTGCCCTGTTCAGGGCTCTGCAGGGCACTTCTCCTTGAGGTGGGCATAGGAGCACCCTGCCAAAAGAGGGGACCAGAATGAAGGGCTGGACTGGACACAGCTCAAGGGGGCCCTTCCTGTCCCCTCCACACACCACACACTTCGCTTCTCAAGGCGGGTACCCGGGCCGCTGCATCAGGACCCAGCTCTGTGCAGGTGCCTCCTGAGCAGAGTCAGAAGCTCAGACCCAACAGGAACCCCAGGGTCCAGCTGTGCTGATGGTCAAAGCCAAGATGAATGGATGCACCCTGCCTGGGTCCCACTGCCAACAAACCAAGGGTAAAAGACCATTTTCCAGGAAGCTGGGAAAGGTGGGCAGGGCCCGGGTATCAAGTCACACTTGCCTGTTATAACAGTATAGAGATTATGTGGGAAACAGTTCTTACCATTCACGCTGACGTATTTACAAAACATTAAAAATTACGTTTAATTACAAATAATTAAAAAATTAAAGCTGTCTGGGACCCATGAAGTGGGTGCCAGAGAAATGAACCAGAATTCACAGAACATGGTAACTGCTGATATTGGGTGAAAAATACATAGGGGTTCACTGTCATAGTCTAACTGTATGTGTGTTTGAAGTTTCCTATTATAAAAGGCTCATGGAAAATATGGTAGAAGTTCTGGCCATCCAGACACTGGACTAAGACTTGGTGACTTTTGTTCCTTGAGGAAACGCTGTCTGGTCTAAAAGGCACGCGGAGCCCGCCCCGCCCTGCCCCTGGGGGAGGTCTGACACCGTTTCCCATAAAATCATAACCGTTGGGGGAGTCCTTATCCTCCGAGAATGTGCTCTATTGTTGATTCCACTGGCGACAGTCACACATTTGTATCAATTTCACATAATTTGAGTCCTTTATTTTTAAGTCATGTCAGATTTATCCAAGAATTGAAAGACTCATGCATGAAACGCCCCTCTGCTCGTTCATTATGCAGAGTCACTAATTTTTCACATTTCACCCCGGGTGCTTCATCATTCTCATTGTCTTTTTGTTTTTTTTTTTTTTTATTCTAAACTATCTGAGAGTAGGTTGCAGACACTACTTTATCCCTTAGCATCAAGTGTACACTCCCTAAGACTGAGCATGCTCTCTCCCATACGTAACCGCCACACAATTCACAAATTCAGGGAAGTGCACTTTGACAGCACTTTCAAATACTTTACGTCCACATTCCACTTTCATTCCAGACGCGCATGTCTGCGGGTTTCCATTCCAGCGCGGTCCTGACCAGGATCACATTCTGCCTTTACCTGTCACGCCCTCTAGTCCCCTTTAAGCTGGACCCGTTTCTTGGCTGGTTTTGTCCTTCACAACATTGACATTTTCTATTACAGGCCAGTTGTTTCGTAAAATGTCCCTCCATTTGGGCTTAGTGGTTTTTGTCACCAGCAGACCCAAGTTCTGCATCCCCAGCTGGAATGTAAGTTACTGGAGGTCCCTGTCAGTAGGACAGTGACCACCTGCCCACACCGGGGATGTGAGCCTTGGTCACGGTTAGGTGACAACTGCTTTCTCCAGTCTGCAGTCGCTGTCCTCTTGCAGATAAGGGCTCTGTGGGGAAATCCTCTGAACCATGAACATGTCCTGCTCCCCATAAAATGTGGCCCAACGAAACTGAATCCAACATTCATTGAAAACTCTTGCCCAAATCAATCTGCAGTTACTGTTGCAAAACATAACTTTTTTCCAAGTCACATCACTTTTATTGGCTGGCATTTTACTGTAAAAAAGTGCCCTCTCTTCACCCTCTTTTCCATTCATTTACATAACCTAGGGGGTTAAAGAGTATCACCCCAAAATTCATATGCACCCAGAAACCCCAATGTGACCTTACTGGAAAGTAGTTTTTACAGAAATAACGAGTTAAGGACCTCAGGATGAAACCACCTTGGATTTCAAGTGGGCTTAAATCCAATGACTGATGTTCTTATAAGACTTTCTGGTCAATATCTTGTAATAATAACCTTTAATGGAAAAAAGTATGAAAACAAATATATGTATGTATATGCATGACTGGGACATTGTGCTGGACACCAGAAACTGACACACTGTAACTGACTGAACTCCAATAAAAAATAAAATTAAAAATGTTTAATTTAAAAATATTAAAAAAAAAAAAGAAGAAGAAGAAGAGGAAGGGACACAAAGAGACATCTAGAGAAGAAGAGCAGGTGGAGATGCAGTCACAAGCCAAGGACTGCCAGGAGCCACCCAGAACTCAAAGAGGTAAGAAAAAGGATTCTCTCAGGGCCGTCGGACAAGGCATGGACTGCTGACACCTTGACTCTGGACTTCCAGCACTGTGAGGAAATCAGTCACACTCCCTGTGATGGCTACTATCAGTAAAACAGAAAATAACGAATGCTGACAGTATGGTAGCGACTCAGAAAATTAACCACAGTACGACCATACGATCCAGCAATCCCATTTCTGGGGATATACCCAGAAGAATCAAAAGCGGGGACTTGAACGGATTCTCCGTCCACCCATGTTCATAACAGCACTGTTCACAACTGTCAAATGGTGGAAACAACTCAAATGTCCACCAACAGATGGAAAAAACAGAAAAACAAAATGTGGTTCGGTGTTTGTGTGTGCGTGTGTGAAATGGAGTATTAATCAGCCTTTAAAAAAAAGTACTGGCACATGTTACAATATGAATGAACAAGAAGCCAGTCACAGAAGGACGAAAGGACAAACACCATGAGTCCATTTCACTGAAGTGCCTACAGTAGTCAATTCATAGAGACAGAAAGGAGAGTGGGGACCTCCAGGGCCGGAAGGGGGAATGGGGGGGGTTGTTTAATGGAGACAGAGTTTCGGTTTGGGGAGGGTGAAGAACTTTCTGGAAATGGAGGGTGGCGACGGTGGCACAACATCGTGAAGCTATTTAATGAGTTGCTAGTGAATTACACACTTCAATATAGTCTAAAAGGTCAGTTATATATTTTATCTGAATTAAAAAAAGATCTGAGGTAACCGTCATCACTTTCTGGTTTCTCGTTTCTGTGTTTCTTTTTGCCAAAGAAGCAGGTGCACAGCGAGTCAGGCCCTCCACCTCTCGTGCTCACTCAAGACAGGGTTCCCTTTCTCACCTTCTCCTCCTGCGACTTATTGTGGTCCTTAATTTTTCACTCTTTTAAGCTGCTCTGGAAACATACCCAGTGGTATACAAAGGCTATTATGAGATGGTGACCTGGGGGCTGTTTCACTCTCAGGAAGAAAACTCTCAAATTCCAAACGTTATTTCCAAATGTTCTGTAAGAGTTAAAAACATAACATCCTGCAATAAAACGAAGTGTACACTTCACCGAATGTGACCCAGAGGTTGTGCCTAAAAGCATTCTCAGCCTGAGCTCCCCACCACCCCACTCCCTTCCTCCACCCCTCTTACCATCCATCCATCCATGGGCCGCTCACTTTCCAGATGGAACTTGTACACCCAGACACAGTTCCTCAGCGTCTCCCAAATCCTGCTCATCGTCCTTCCCAATGCCCGTTTGCTGCCAGGAGCCAAAATGTTGCGTGCGTCCCTCCTCCAGATCCCTAAGGAGTGACTGGAATTTTCCTTCTGCCTCAGTTTCCTCCCAGGATGCTCCCCAACCCAGACCTTTCCTGGGAATTCCTCCAACAAATCCAAGATCAAACCCCCTGGGAAGAAGGGTATAGCTCAGTGGTAGAATGCATGCGTAGCAAGCACGAGGTCCTGGGTTCAATCCCCAGTACCTCCATTAAAAGTAAGTAAGTAAATGAACCTAATTACCTCTCCCCTCCAAAAAAAAAAAAAAAAAAGACTAAGCCTCCTGATTCTTCATGCACCCCCTATCTTGGGTGCAAACACTACTCTCTAACACCCACCCCACCACCAGCTGCAAACGCGGCTGCAGCGGGGACTCGCCCTTGCCCTGCTTATCGCATCCCATCCTGAGTTCTCCTGGGAGCCATGATCTGCACACTCTCGCCTTTCCCTTTCCCCTTCGCTCTGGCTGCCTTGGGTTCTTACTGCCTCTTCCCAGTTCTGCCCTCTTCTTACAGCCCTCTCCTGCCTGCAAACACATTCCGCAAACATTCCGCACACACATTCCACGGCCGCCCACGTGGCCGCTGCCGGAGGTGAGCGCGGAGGCCTCGCGAGGGCGGGCCGGGTGGGCGTCATCACCGGCCGGCTCCCTCCTCCTGCCTTTGGCAAATCTTCGCTGATGCACGTAGGACTCAGTTCAGACCACGAGCGTGTCCTCAAATGTCACCTCCCGACTCCCGCTCCCGCCCCCACGGTGACTTCCATCCCCACGTGGGAAACTGCTTTTGCGTCCCCGCCCCACGCGCCTGGCCTAGTGCGCGGGGCCTGCCAGGGAAGCGGGCGGGTCTCCCCTGCCTCTCCTCTGCTGGGAGTCCTACGATCCACGCTTGAAGCCTTCTTCCCGTGACGGTTGATCCCTTTCACCACTTGAAGATCTCCCTAATTCGAGTGGGTGTCACTCGATCACCATTTTAGCGGTTTTTTCAGTTGCAAACAAGCCATGGTGTCTCCCCCCCCCCCCGCACGCGCACATACGTGCGTGGGCGCACGTGTTCACATAATCTTGTCTAGCCCCTTGCATTCAAGTTCTTAAAAACGAACATTTCCCCCCAGATCAGCACTGCATGGTAGGCAAGTCCATAAGCTAAGGTCTGTGGCCTTGGTCATCACACCTCTGCCAAGCCCCTCTTGGGACAGGGCCCTCTGGTCCCAAAGAGAAGAGTCACTCCAGTTCATTTTTGCCTTCAAATCTCCCACAGTCAACAAACAGAACTCCAGGCAAACAAGGTGAAGCGCTCCTCCTTGCCCAGGACTCCACCAGCTGCTCCTTAAGCAACAGTCACAGACACACGGCCTCTGGACAAAGAGGAGTGGTGGCCGACAGACCTTCCTGCAATGAGGGACCTGGCCTCTGTGTCCGAGGGCAACGGGAGCCGCCCCGTCACCTGCGGCCACTGAAACGCAGCCACTGCCGTGGAGGGACTGAAGCTTTCATTTCAGTTTAATTAATTTTAACCTGAATAGTTACATGTGCCCCGCGGCTACTAAACGCCACAGCACAAGTCTACAATGAGGATTTCTGTCATTTAACTGCACGGTGGGTTAACCCGCCCTCCAGGAGGGCGCTGGGGTGTGGAAACCATTAGGCTGGGAGCACTGCGGACTTGGGGGAAGCCCTCCCCCACTCACCCAGGATTTGAAGAAGCAGCCACATTCTCCCCAGATAACATCTCAAAAGTGACAGAGTGCTTACTGAGGCTCATTCCAACGACAATTAAAGACACACACACCACATCCCATAGGAACGTAAGACTTTCTAGAGGACAAGCCACTTAGTCTAATGAGACTAAATTTTTCTGTAATTATTTCCTTCCCTTTGGCTTTTTTTTTTTTTTTTTTTTTTTTTTGGTTCTTTCAGGGATAGAACTTAGGAGAGAGAAAAAAAAATGAAATCCCCCAAGTGGTACAAAACAAACCAACACAATTCCTTATTTCTGAAAGGCCTTCCCTTCACTGTTCACCAGTTTCTCGGCCACTCTGTTAGTATGATTTTAAACAGATCGTACCCCAGACATGTTTTATGACGACTGTGCATGCAGGCAGAGCTGGCCCGCCCTTATTTCCAACTTGGCGAGCTTCTCGGTGAAACTAAATAAATACATGTTAGAAGAAGGAGGCTGGTACAAACCCCAGGCAGTCGCAGCCGTAATTAGTGGGCCAGACCTTCTCTTGTTGCTTAAGTTTTTACTTCAAAACTCAAGGAGCCCACACTACCCACTAAACTCCAAACACTTCTGTTAACAGCACTGTCGTCCAACAACACAAAACCGAAGAGCCCTACGAGTCACTGAGAAGCAATGTTTTCAAAACCAATTTTTGCCCAATTGTCCTTTCACGAAATTGCCACTGGCCATGCCAAATCCAGACTCAGCCAGTGCCGCCTCCTCTGCAAAGCGAAGCCCCCTGGTGACTTTGCTTTGACATCTTCCACGCATGGTATTCATGGAATCCACCTGGCGGTCACCACAGGATCCCCAAAGAAGGAAATATCTTAATGATAACGTCCTTTACCAGGAATGGAGTCACATCACAGCCCATAAGGAGCTCCCCGTGGGGCACAGCGGGGTAAAGGCAAAGCTTCACAGCCCAGCCCTTCTCCGGGTGGTGATCACAGGATGCTGCGCTGGTCCAGCTCTGGGTCCCTAGGGAACGGACCAGATAAACACCAAAAGGCCCCTGACATCAACGGACGTTTTAGAAGATGTTCATAAACCTTGGATGGAGATGACACTTCGTAGCCCGCTTTCTTTTCCCTGACTACAACTTGGAATGATGTGATTAGAGCTCTCCCAGGGAAAAGGACTAACAGCACACCAGTCTCCTGTGCTCCATCAGACTGGCCTGGGTTCTGCAGATCAGGGAGGCCAAAGCCTTCCACACCCAGGCCCCATTTCGATGATAATGATAACCTTCCACATCCTGGCCTCCCACGGAATGCATTTTAAAGGCAGGCCACTTCTCAGGCTAAAAGCTGCTTGAGACACCCCCCTTTAGGGGATTAATCTTCCATACCTGTCAAGCAGGCTGTTCCCCTAATCCTGCACTTCCAAGCCATTGGTCTCAGAAAAAGATTCCAAAGGACAGAGCAGTGTTAAACCCGAACTCTGCCAGGCTTCAATGTCTCAGAGACTAAATCGAAGCTGAAGAGACAAATTCGTTCATGGGGAACAAGTAATTCACTGCAAATCACACCCTAAAAGAGACATACAGACACCAATGACCGAGGTACTTTGAGCAAACAACCAAAAACCATTTTAACAGTAAAACCAGAAATGTTATTTCACATTGCCTCCTAAGTCTGCAGATCACTCTCACCAAAAGCTCCTCCTGGTAAAGGCACATTTTTAAACCCACGTTGCTTTTTTGCACGCAAAGTATTAAGCAGATTTCTTGTGGGTTTTCTAACTGTGACTTGCTTTAATAATCAAGACAGCCTCTCAGACGAGAGCCCCTCGGTCACCCATCACCATTTTTATGAAGACTTTAATACAGCAGCTCACACTGAATGTCACACAGGGTCAGTCATATTCACTGTCCAGAATCGCATGTTTTATCAAGTAGATGCGAGGGTTAAACTTGCACTTGCTCTGAACATTTTCAAATGTGTGCTGCTGCTTTGCTTGGTACACAGTCATAATAAGAAAAACATGTGGCCTTACTATATAGCATATAAAAAAAGACTTTTCTTTTTCCATAGTCTTCTTATTCAAGATGTTTTCATTTATTTACTTCCAAATGAATCACTATCATTATTTATTACCACCATGACTCCAGGGATCCGGGCCAGAAATAAACATTGCACTATCAAAATCCGGGGAGGGAGGACCCCAAAACTCCCACTCCCAGCCTGTCCTACCTAGGCGGGGCACACGGTCCCACATCAGGTATTTGTCTCCTTAGAGAACAGAGCCTTCTATAAAAATGTAGAACTTACAAAACCTTTCAGAACAACCTCTCCATATTTTTACATAGCAATTTATGTTTTGTGTATAAAATACTCTCAAATTACAGAGATTCCTCTTTACAAGCAGAAAAGATGCCAAACACTCAAATCTCCTGTAATCATAAAATTGTGTTCATATTTTTGAATATGATCATATTCTTCGAATTTCCAGCTAACCTAGCATTCCAGAAGGAAGAGAATTACAAACAGCTCCCCTCCTCCTTCCCCGATAGAGATTACTATTAGTTTACTGGAAAAAAAGGAAATTACCTCCACACAGGGTTCAAAAATTAACGAAAATGACACTGGATTGCTTTGTTCCTCTGAGAGTTCTTAAATTCGACGGGAAAGGAAGGCAGTGTTTAAACTACTCGGCCCAAAGTGCAAGCAAGTTTCCAGTTCTTGTCACAAGCTTGATTTAAGCAACAGACCCATCACTCTTCCTCACATCACCCACCTCCAACTCCTCCCGGGCAAATGCAACTAAAACCGCCTCCCTCCTCCCTCCTCCCTTCCTCCCTTTGGTAGCGACGTTAAGAGCTTTGCAGGGCAATTAACCCCGGTGTGGCCACCACGCCAAAGCTGCGCAACCGCACGTCGAGGCCTCAGGTTAAGCCCCCTCTCCCCCGACCCCCACAGCGCAGCAAACGTAGCCCCTGACTCCAAAGGGGAGAGGGACTCTGGCGGGGGGAGGGGTGCAGAAATCCACAAGGACATTGTCAGAACCCCACGGACTGACTCAGGAGGTGTGGTTTACTTACTGTTGCACCGTGCACCCTGAGCGGTTTACGCTTTAAGGGACAACGACATAATTGCAAACCCCCTTCCCAAATTAAGTAACCAGGGATGTCTGACGTAATCAACTCCTGCTTAAACCCAAACGACGCCCCCACCCCCACCCCCGACAGGAAAGGCTGCCCAGAATTCCTGAATTGGAGGATGGGTCCCTGGAGCGCGCAGTTAGCAGAATACGATCAGGGCTGAGCCCCCTTCCTGCGCCTAGTTCTCATCTGCCTGAAGAAATGGGGTGGGTGACACTGAGACCCACTTACGTGTAAGGGGCGGCTCACACATGGCTGAGACGTGAGGTCGACCCCCTCAGCCTCTGAACCTGGAGGCCCCGTCGCCCTGTGGGAAGTGCGGAATAGGGCGGGGGCGGGAAAGAAGGTGTTCGATGCGGGACGGGGCTGTCCCCGGGATCCGGACCGCCTGGCACCCTAGGTTCTTGTGCGCCCCAGGGTCCGCGCGACCCTCGAGGAGAACGCCCCCCGGGGCCGGGCCCACCCCTCCTGGCCGGCCCGAAGGAGGCCAGGTCCCCAGCAGCCGAAAGGCCGCCCGGGGGATCCGGGACCCCCGACCCCCGGGCACAGGAAACGCCGCTCCGGCCACCTCCCGGCGGTGGGGGAGGGGATGAGGGGCCAACAAAAGGGAAGCCAGAGCCCCTTTCAACCAGGCGGCGGGGACCCGGAGCCCCCCTCCCTGCGCCTCGTCCCACCGCGGCGCTCGCAGACCGGGGCGCCGCGGGCCGGAGCCCTGGAAGGTGACCTCGGGGAGCAGGGCCGAGGCGACGTTGTGGGAACCTCGACACACATCTGAGACCCCGGGGCCGGGCCGCGCTCGCACCCGAGACCCCTGGAAACCCTCTGCTCGGGGCTCCCCGCGGGCGCCGGCGCCGCCCGCCCCAGCCTCTGGAAGCACTTAGCCGCCCCGGAGGGCGCCTTATTGAAAGCAGCCCGGGGCGGGGGGAGGGGGTGGGAGGCGGGCGCGGAGGGGCCCCTCCAAGCGCCCCTCGCTTGGGAGCCCCGGCGCCGGCGCGGCGGCCCGGGCAGAGCCGCGAAGGCAGAGCGGGCGCGCGAGCCGCAAGCCCCCTGCCCGAGCGCGGAGGCGGCGCGCCGGGGCGGGCGCGGGCCGCCGGTCCTACCTGAGGTCCGGGACGCGCAGAGCAGGAGCGCAGCGGCCGCCCAGACGGCCGGGACGCGCAGCGACGGCGGCGCCGGGCCCCGGGCCATGCCGCAGGCCGTGGGGGCCGGGGCGCGGGGGCTGCCGGGGTCCGGGCGCCACCAGCCCTGTCGGCCGCGCGTCCGCCGCCCTTCCTCCCGTGCGCCTGGCGACTTGGTCCCTTTCGAGGAACTCGTGGTCCTCCTCCTCTCCCCGCCCGGATGCGCCGCTCGGCTCCAGCCGCCGGGACGAGCGCGGGGGGCGGACCGCGGGCGAGCGGGGAGGCAGGGTCCCAGGCTCGCCCGCCCCGATGGGCAGAGCGAGGCCGGCGCCGGCGCCCCCTGCCGGAGGGACACGCCTGCGGCGGGCGTGGCGCGCGGGGAGCGGGGGGCCGGGACCGGGACGTGCCTTCCGCTCCTGCCCTCGGGCCTGCTCGGCGGGGTCCTCCGCCGCAAGGGTGGAGACTTGGGGGCGTCCGGCCGGCCCTCGAGGGGGCTGCCCTCGCCGCAGAGAGCCCGGGCCAGTTGGCACCCACCGTTAGGGGGCGGGACCCCCGGGGGCCTGGTCATAAATCTGTAACCCAGGACGACTCTGCGCCCCGCCAGCCTCCACCGGGCAAATCAAAGAGCCACCGAGTCCCAGAAACCCGCGGCGCGGGAGGAAGAGAAGCCAAACTTTCAAGGAAAGAAACAGGCCGCGTCCCCGCCGCCGGCGCCCTCCCCCGGGCCCTCGTCGCCACGCTGCGCCCGGTGGGGACAACCGCGTTCCTCCCAAAAGCTCAGAAACCCCTGGAGTGGAGCTGCGTGAAGGGGACCCCTCGGGAGCGCGATGCTATCTGAAGCCACCGCCGCTTTGGGTTTACTGTTAAAAGCAAATTGTGTAATTTTACCTATTGAAGGCAGAACACTATTTGTTCTCTGCAGAGCCCCAGAACATGCAGAAGTAATTTGCTTCACTTGTAAAAGACATTTTGAACGCAATTCAAATAGCATGTTTTCTTGCTTATTCTTGGTTTTGCTTAACACATGCAAAGGTCTGGGAGTGGAAGGCCTGATCCTCCTGTTGGTAACTTAGGAATTCTCTTTGTTTTTGCTCTCTTGGAGAAAGGATTTGGACCCTCCGGGGTCTCAGTTGTTTGTTTTGTGAGATTTATCTTTTAACTGATTATCGAGCAGTTTGTTTGGCGTTTTTTGCTCAAGCACAATTTCCTGCTAGTTGGGGTGAATTCGGAGAGTCCTGGCCGTGAGTGCCAGACGCCGGAGACCCCTGAGCTGCCCCCCCCCCCGCCCCCGAATTGCCCCTCCACCGCCTCGCTCAAGGAAGGAAATAAAAGTCCTCTTGCTGTGGTCCGCTGACAACGTGGGTGAGCCAGCCACCCCCGACCCCGTCCCCATTCCTCCCCCTCCCCCCCCCTCCCCCCCCCCCGTTACCCCTGTTAAATTTACTTAGGCCCTTCTGTCTGCTGAATCTCTTTGGGGGAACATCCCACACAGTTCTCATTCCTAATGCAGAGCAGAGGGACTCAGACTGTGCCTGGCCAGGGACAGCAGGGGATCCAGGAGAGAATGGGAGAAGGTGGTAAGTAAAATCATTATCCAGCTGCAGGGGCCCCGCGCACAGCTGCCCCTCCCGCCGCCGCTGGTGACAGTCTGAACCCGGGGCCACTCCCCCCGCCCCACCCCCGTGTTGTGTGAGGACGGCCAGGTGGGGTTTTCCTGTTTTCTTCCTCTGGGAGCCCTTCAAGGATGCTTTAAAAGCAAATAAGTCTTTGAGAGTTGGTCTTGAAGCACTCTCTCCAGACTCCTCCATTCTGGATTTGGTGAAAAACAGACCGGGGGGGGGGGGAGTGGGGAGAGTTCCTGTGAGCCTCGCCCCCCCAAAACCAGTCAGTCAGCAAAGCTTTGTCCTTTCCATGGACCTGCACCCCTTTTTGCCTTCCACTGCATGTGCTGGGGGTCGAGCTCCAGAACCACTCAGTGAGCAGCTCTGCCACTTTCTCTCGGTGTGAACTCTGGGGAAATGACCTAATCGTGCTTCAGCCCCCTTATCAGTGCGCAATTTTCACATGACTGGGTTCCCCACAAACTTGACCCGAGAGTTTCAACAGCAACATGTATTTTGGCTGACAGTTCCTTGGGTGGGGTCAGAAATGTGGGTTATACCACACCTGGTTTCTTAAAGCTTTTGAAAACCTATCTTTTCAGCATTTCTCTTTCCCTGAAATTTCTTTACCTAAAACTTTGTCCTGCTGTCCCCTCGTCCCCCCTCATTCCCCCTCTTTCCTCCCCATTCTACAGGTTCAGAGCAGAGGGAGAAACCCAACACATTTACATCTGTAAATGGGAGGGGACAAAATATGCATTTTCTAAGCAGACACTAATGAACTCAGCTACAAAACAGAAACAGACTCGCAGACATAGTAAAGAATCTTATGGTCACCAGGGGAAAGGGGTGGGAAGGGATAAATTTGGGAGTTTGAGATTTGCAAATGTTAGCCACTATATATAAAAATAGATTTAAAAATTTTTCTTCTGTAGAGCACAGGGAACTATATTCAATATCTTGTAATAATCTTTAATGAAAAAGAATATGAAAATGAATATATGTGTGTGTATGCATGGCTGGGACATTGTGCCGTACACCAGAAATTGACACATTGTAACTGACTAGTTCAATTTGAAAAAATTATATTTTTTGCTATCTTTATTTTTTGGAAGATTATTCATTATATTTCTATTTTTATTGATTATCCCTAGCAAATATACCTACTTAAATTTAAGTCTGAAGTTAGTGGTTATCCTGTTCTTCTAAGACTAGGAACTTTAAGTCTCCTCTAAGCTATTCCATTTTCATCTCACATGGCATTTTATTTCTAGCTTTTGTGAAATAAATCTTTTGTCTTCTTTTTATCATTTTTATAATCAGCACTTGATGGTTTCGAGTTCCATTTTTAAACCATTATACGATAAAATGGACATTATTTTACAGTGAAGTTCTACAAATTTTAACATGTGACTAGATTCCTGTCATTACCACCCCAGTCAGGATGCAGAATGGCTTCATCTCCCCCAGAATCCCCCTGTGTTGCCCCTTTATAATCAGACACTTCCCTTGCCCTTAATCCCTGGAAACCAATGCTCTGGATAGTTAGCCTTTACGTCAGTTTATCTCTTGATGTAGTCTTTGGAATGAACTTCATTTTTGTCCTTTGTATGTCTTCACGGCTCTTCTTGATTTGGTAAGACATTGTTCTCATGTTTTCCTTTATTTCTTTAGACGTGATTTCCTTTAGTGCTTTGGACATTCTTAAAACAGCTGATTTCAAGTCTTTGTCTAGAAGACTTCAATGTCTAGGCTTCCTCAGGGGCAGTTTCCATTGGCTGATTCTTTCACCCATACTTTCTTATTTCTTTGCATGCCTCATCGTTTTTGTTAAAAACTGGACGTTTCAAGTGATATAATGTGGCAACTCTGGAAATCAGATTCTCTTCCCTGTCCAAGGCCTTTTCTTCTTGCTGCTTGTTTTTGTTGTTGTATGTTTAGTGCCTTTTTTGTACCAGTTCTGTCTCCATTCTGTGCTGTCTCCCCAAGGTCTCTGCTTGAGTAGCTTAGTGGTCAGGTAATGATTGGACAGAGATTTCCTTAAACACCTGCAACCAATGAGGATTCTCCCAGTCTTTGCCAAGGGGCTCTGTACATCTGTCAGTTCAATACTCAGCCGGGCAGCTGATAACTCTGCCTTAGCCTGAACTTCCTGCTGACGCAGAGCCCCAAAGCCAACCAGAGCTGAGAGCTTCATGCCTTCTGAGGACACTCCTGAGTGTGACAGCCTTTCAGATGCCCTGAAATGTGTTTCCAAAGCCCCTATGGACGTCTCATTTTCCAGGTTTCTTTTAAAGGTTTTTGTTAGCCTATTGTTTGCCTCACTTTGTGCAGTTGTGAGTTTAGACAATTGCTTCTAAATGTTTGCAGCAAACACTTCTGAGAAAAGGCTTTTCTCACTGGGGAAGCTTGAATCAGGGCAAACAAAGATAGTCTTTTAAGTGGTGTCTCCCAGGTAACCCCTAGGCAAGTAAAATAGTGACACTTCTCTGGGAAAGGGCTCTGAAGAAGTTCCTCTTCCTTCCTGCTTTTCCTGGTGGCTATCAAGCTGTAGGCTTTCCAGGCTTTGCAAAGTTGGAAAGGAGATGGGAATAGGGCAAGTTAAAGCTCCACAAAGCTTTCTGTTCTTGCAAAGACTTGGGCACTTGTCTTGTGTAAATTCTCCCTGGATTGCTACAAGGCTTTGATTAATTTCCGGGGCTCTTAGAAAGCTGGTTCCAATCATTCTGCCAGTTTTCTCATTGCTTTTATGGAGCAGAGAATTTTCAGAAGTCCTTACCCTACCATTTTCACTGACTTTGAAATCACTTCTATGAAGATTTCACCTCTACCTTGCCACAAAAACTGCTATTGACAAAGTCTTCAGTGATTTCCATAATTCTGATCACCAGGAGCAACTACGAGTCCTAATCTTGTTCACCTTGTAAGTAGCACTTGACCCTCACCTTCTTGAAATGCTTTCTTTGCTTGGTTTCCTGAATATCTCATTCTTCTGATTTTCTTCTGACCATACTTTTTCCGTCTACTTTTCTGTTTCCTCTCATCTCCCTAATGTTTAAATGTTGGAATGTCTCATTTTCTTGGGAATGGTGTTCAGTCTCACATCTGTTAATACCAACTATAGATGGACACTTCCAAACAAGCATCTCTTGCTGAATCCCTCCCCTGGACTCTAATGTCCTGGGTCTAGTGACATAGTTGACATTTCCACTTGAATTTGTGAGATGCATATCCAGCTTAAAACTGTCCAGAACACAACTGCTGACCTCTCTGCCCAGGCTACCTCTCCCACAGTCATTCCCAACTCAATAAATAGCACTCAGGCCAGAGACTTTGAGGTCATCCTCGTCTCCTTGTCTTCTCCCATGTAGCACATTAAATCCATCAGCAAACATACTGGCTCAATGGTCAGAACACATCCCTAAACCAATCAACTTATGTGCACTCTACCATGGTCTGAGTCTCCGTCATCTCACATCTGTCGTAGCACAGTTGCTGCCCACCTGCTCTCTCTGCTTCTGTCCTTGTGCTGCTAAGTCTGTTCTCAGCATGGCAGCCGGGATGATGCATTTAAAATCCAACTCACATCTTTCTCTCCTCTTCCAGTAAGCTTTTTCTCATCTGTAGGAAAAGCAAACATCTTTCCAGTGGCCCGCAGGTTCCATATGATCTACCCTCCGCTCCTACGACCCCCCTTGTCCCTTCCTCACTGGCTTCCTTCGTCTCTTTCAACAGGCTGGGCTCAGTGTCCTACTGCCTGGAACGCACTTTGCCAAGAGCCTACATGCCATGCTCCTTGACCTCCTCCAGGTTCTACTCAAATGTCATCTTCTCACTGGTGCCTTCCCTGACCACTCTTTTCCTAAAGCTCACCATTCCAGTCTCCCTTAGTTGCTCTATTTTTGATCCTCAGCGTGTATCACTATCTATAATACTATACACTTTACTTATTATTATTGAGTTCATTCAACTCCCCGCAAGAGCTGATCCAAACGGGTTGGTTTGTTTGTTTTTTCCAGATTTCACATTTTCTCATCCATAAGGCATCGTCTGGGAGCATGAGCGTAGCTTACTGCACCCTGATGAGCAGGGGGAGGAGTGCTCAGGCCCATGCAGAGAGCGCAGTAGCCTCAGTGTGGGGATGAGCGGTGGCCTTCCCCCTTGTCCCATCTTGCCTTTCAAGTGATATGCCACCACCTTCCTTTGGCATCTGTGCCCCCAGCCACGGGACTGCCACCTCAAGTGGCCTTTTCCTCCTGAACCAGAGCTCTGACATTCTACAGACGTGCTCAGAGTTCCCTCCTTGGCGCACGTGGGAACTCCTTCTGTCCTGTTACACAAGAATGTGTGATTTATTCATCTCTTAGGAGGTGCAGATTATACAAACAATGTATTATGCCACGAATTCCAACCCGGCTCCTGTCAGTATTTATTTGAGAGTCTGGTGCCGTATCATAAAAATATGATATGAACAGTAAGAACTAAAATTTATTAGTACTAGTTGAAACAATAAGGTTGAGAACTTGTTGAAATAATAAAACGCAAAGTGTTTTTCTTTTTAAGGAGCGAAAAAAATTTAGTATTCACATGGGATGGAAACGAAATCCTTTTTAGTAAATCATGATCTAACCAATGTAGGGAAGTCATATAACAGGATGCATACCATCCTCAGAATTGATTACACTCTCAAGTTAAACATTTTCTGAATTGCCATATATAGCAATTCTCACCGCTCTGTTGTAAGTGGACTACTTTACAATGAAGTAAGATTAAATAAATTATTCATACGGAGCTCAGGGTGGTGCCTAACATACTGTAAGCACCATCTGTGTAAGTGATTATTACTCATTATAGAATTCAAAGCTGCTTGTTACATTATGCAGTTTTCCTTTCCACGTAAAAAAATAGTTTATAGTAATATTACCCGGTAAATCTATCAATTTTATCCCAACAGCTATTTTAGAACTTTTTGAGGCTTAAATGAACATGCATTATTGAAATCATGAAGAATACATTAATGTGCAGTTGAATTGACTGATTTTGTTGCATTTTCGCCAGGGTCTGCCTTACATGTAAAACAACATAACCTCTGCTACCTGAGGCTTGTCAAAACCCGGATTTGAGCAGAGGATTTTTGTCTATTTGTTTTTGTTTGTTTTCTTGTTTTGTCGAAGTGTTTAGAATGTAGATGAAAAGAATGGATTGTGGATCAGACAATCTGGGCCCTAAGACAGTGTGACAGAAAAGTGCGTGGGGTTTATAAAACATGCAGAAGTAAAGTGTATGACAGCAATAGAATAAAGAATAAATAGAATTATAGACTAGATAGGAGAATAGAATAAATAAGAGAGAGAAAATGGAAGCAAGGTATTACCATGTCCTCATACTATATGTAAAGTGTAATATCACTTGAACGGAGATTGTGATGAATTAAAGATGTTTACTATGAACTCTAAAGCAAGCGCTAAGTAACAAAACAAAGAGTTGTTGCTCATTAGCCAATAAAAGAGATAAAATAGAATCATGAAAAGCATACAGTTAATCCTAAGGAAGCCAGAAAAACACAAAGGGGAATAAAGAGCAGAATGGGACACGTAAAAAACCAAGAGCGGGACGATTGCCTTAAATGTAATCAGTTTAATAATCACATTAAATCATCATAAAATCACACCGCAAGTATAAACAACTAGTTAAAATTCAAAGATAATCGGATTGAATAAAAAAGCAAGATACAGTTCTACGCTGCTTATGAAAATGCACTTTAAATAAAAAGACACAAAGAGGTGAAAAATAGAAGAATGGAGAAAGATATCCTATAATAACACCAGTCAAAAAAAGGTTGGAATGGCTGTATTAATAGCCAACAAAGTAAATTTCAGAGCAAAGAATATTACCAAGGATAAAGAAGATTATTTCATAATAATAAAAGGGTCAAAAGGACATGGCGATGCTGACATTCCTACAGTGAAAACATTTATAAACTTTACAACAGAGTTCCCAAATAATTGATGAAAACGCTGAAAGGAGAAAAAAACAAATTGGATTTTATAGTCCGAAGTCTCAATACCCTTCTTTCAATGATCGATAGATGATGTAGACAGAAAATCAGTGAGGACACTGAAGGTTTGAACTACACTGTGGTATTTACAGAATACCCCATGCGTCTTTCTTTTCAAGTGCACACACACATACACACACAAATTATGAAGACAGGCTACATTCTGTACCATAAAACAAGTCTCAGTAACTTTAAGAAGATTCAAGACATGCAAGGTGTGTTCTCTGACCACAATGAATTAATAAGAAATCAACAACAGAAAGATCTTTGGGAAATTTCCCCAATATGTGGAAACTAAATAACACACTTCTAAATGGCCCATAGGATGGAGAAAAAATGAAAAAAAGAAAGTATTTTAATTAAATGCAAATGGAAACACTATGTATCAAAATTTGTGGGGATGCAGCTGAAGAAATACCACAGGGAAATCAATAGCATAGATGCACATATTAGAAAAGAGAAATGGTCTTAAATCAGAGACCTCAACTTCTACCAGAAGAAACTAGAAATCAGAGAGAAAATTAAACCAAAAGTAAATAGGAGGGAATTAATTAAAGATCAGACGGGAATTAAATGAAACAGACAACCAAAAATTAACAAAACCAAATCTTTGAGAAGATCAGTAACATTTATGAATCTCTAGTGACACAATGTGACATCACTACAGAATATACAGACATTAAAAGGATAATGAAAGGGTATTTTAACAACTTTATGCCAATAATTTCAACAGCTTAGATTTATCAGGCTAATTCCTGAAAAGTCACAAATTACCAAATTACCAAAGCCCATGCTGAAAAAAATAGATAAACTAAATAACTCTGTATCTATTAGAGAAATTGAAACTGGGAAAACTTCTTCCTTCAGAAAATGCCAGACCCAGATGGCTTTATTGGTGAACTCTACAAATTGTTTAAGGAAGAAATAACAATTCAATATACAGCCTTCCATAAAATTGAAAAGGAGGAAGTATTTCTCAGCATTACCCTGATCATGAAAACAATACAAAGACATCACAAAAAATGCCAAAACTATAGACTAATATCTCTCAAGAACTAGGTATAAAATATTCTAAGTAATATTTTAGCAGATCAAATCCTACAGATACCACGATCAAGTGGAGTTTATCCCAGGAATGTGAGTTTTGCCACACAACATCACTGGCTATTTTATTTCCATAGAGTGTCACGGCTTTCCGCACCATCCCACGGTCTGGTCATCTTTTCCTCAGGGTCTTTTACTTTCTTCCAGTTACTTATTGCAACACAACAAATTACCCCACAACTCAGTAGCTTAAAACAACCCTTTGTTTTTAAACAGCAGTATAAAAACAACCGTTGGGTATTTTTTTTTAACATTTTTTATTGATTTATAATCATTTTACAATGTTGTGTCAAATTCCAGTGTAGAGCACAATTTCTCAGTTATACATGAACATGCATACATTCATTGTCACATTTTTTCTCTGTGAGCTACCACCAGATCTTGTATATACTTCCCTGTGCTGTGCAGTGTAATCTTGTTTCTCTATTCTACAATTTTGAAATCCCAGTCTGCCCCTTCCCACCCCCACCCCCTTGACAACTGTTGGTTTTTAAACAAGCATTTGATTTTGCTCACACTGTTGTGGGTCATGAATTTTGGAAGCTCTCAACTGGATGGTGAGTCTCTGAGCTACGAGGGGTCAACAAGGACGCCTGGGGCTGGGCCGCTTCCTCCCAGATGGCTTCCTTCCTCACCGTGTCTCCCTGCTCACTGGACTTTCTTGGCCTTTCCCTCTCTTCACGTGTGTCTTCCTCTCCAGGGCGTCGTCACATAGTCTGGACGTCTCATAGCATGGTGCTGTAGTCTAGGCAGACTTCTTACACGGCAGCTCAGGGCTCCAAGAAGACTGTGCCTACAACTAGCGTAGCTTCACATCTGCCATGTTCCACTGGTCAAATGGTCACAGACCAGCCCAGATCCACAGGGAGGGGGAAGAGACTCACTTCTATGGGAAAAGTATCAAAGAATCTGTGGCCATCTTTAACCTGCCGTATATTTACCTCACTCCTGGTACTAATTTATGTGTTACTTAGAGATGATTATTTCTGAAGGACCAGAAATAAACTCAAGTTTCCTTAAGCAAGCAGGAATTTGTGTGGAAAAACATCCAGGAATAAACAGGAGCCTGATGGGGAGGGGACAGCTCCAGTGGTAGAGCACATGCTTAGCATGCATGAGGTCCTGGGTTCAATTCCCCAGTACCTCCATTAAAAAAAAAACTAATCATTAATAAATAAATAGACCTAATGACCTCCTCCCTAAAGAAATAAAAAATTAAAATTAAAAAAAAAAAAAAGGAGCCTGAAAGACCAGGCTTAGAAATCACTGGAAAACACTGTCGTGTCCCAGGGTGCTGCATTTAGGTGGTTTGATGGGAAACTCCCGGTGGCATGTCCACAGTGTAACTGCATGGGTCCGCCTCACTCAGTTAACAGAGGAGGCTGCAGTGCTGGGATGGCCCCCTAGTATTGGGCCATGGCAGGATGCGTGTCTTGCCTGTGCACTGAGATTTGCACTTCCCAAGACAGATGCCATGCCAGGTTCAGAGCGCCACCTCCTCTCAAACTAGCAGTTCCTTGACCTGTGCTCCCCTTCCTCCCTTATGGCCAATAGACACTCTTTTTGGTCCTCAATTACTGATTCAAGTATTTACTGCTATAAAACACAGCACTCCCCAAAGGCTTAGTGGTTTAAAACAGCGATGATTTGTTTTTCTTGATTCTGTGGCTGGGCTGGGAGGGTCCTCTGGTGGTTTCTCCCAGTCACCTGGGCGGGAAGGTCTCAGATGGCCACAGACTATGCGCTAGGGCACCTCAGTTCTCCTCCATCCAACACAGGCTAGACTGGGTGGCCAGAGAAAGAGATGCAAACCCCTTGGCTTGGGGTTTGGCACTCTGTCACGTCTGCCATTGTCAGCAGGTCAGAGCAAATCAGATTAACGGGGTGGAGAAACAGACTCCATGCTTTGATGGGGAGAGTACCACTGCCACTCTGCAGAGGGAACTGGACATGAGGAGGCGTGGCTCGTTGCGGGGTCACTGTTGTCAGTCTCCCACAAATACCCAGCGTGGATCCCACCCCCTTCAGCAAATAATGGAGCTTAGTGGCCGTGAACTGAGCCTAGAGCTTCAAAACCCACTTGAAGCTAACCACGGAATCACAGCGCTAGGATGCTTCATTAGAAGATTAAACTTGTCCCTTTATTGTCTTTGTTCTATCCAGAAACGTGATGACTCACTCTTGGGTCATGACAGTATAATTTGAGAAGCACCCAGAAACATTTCTCTTTAATTGCAGAGTGACAAATCAGAAAAAGCAAATAACTTAAAAAAAAAAACCTTTTATTTGGAAATTGGAGTTAATGCAAAGCAATTACCATGGGAAAGTCTTATAATAATAATAAAAAAAATTAAATGTGTTTAAAATAATAAATGCTCATTGTAAAAAAAAATTTGTATAATCCAAAAAAAAAAAAGAGTAAAAAGTAAAAAATAAAGATGACTTTTAACACAGCCATCATATGAAGTTAACACCTCCATCTTTTCTGCATATGATTTTAAAAAAATCTTTAAAATCTTCTCTCTTAATTCGGTGGATAAAAAGGAAAACAAAATCAAAGCAAAGAACACAGAGGTCTCTGAGGAAAACATGCAAGAAGTTAAATCTGAGTTGGAGGGGAATAACTCACTGAAATTAAAAAATATATATTTCAAAATATCCTAAAATAATTTATTAGGATATAATTCATACACCATACAATTCACTCATTTAAAGTTTACAACTCACTGGTATTTTTTTTTTTTTTAGTATATTCAGAATATATCACCAATGCAATCTAATTTTAAAACATTTGTCTCCCCTGAAAGAAAGACTTCCCAGACCATTTTCCCCTAAACCTCCAGCCTTAGGCAGCTGTTAATTTAATTCCTGTCCCTATGGATTGGTCTATTCTAGAATTTCAAATAAATGGATACAATATGTGGTCTTTAAGACCAACTTCTTTCACTTAGCAAAATGTTTCCAAGGTCCATACATGTTGGCGCATGTATCAGGCCTTCATTTCTTTTTATTGTTGAATACATTTCCATTCTATGAATATACCGTATTTTGTTTACCCATACATCAGTTGACAGACATTTGGGTACTCACTGAAATTTAAAAATTAATTTCTAGACAACTTTTTAAATATTTTGACCGATGAGTCATGTTCTCAATTACTTTTTTTAAATCCTTAAGTTGTTTTCAATACCACAAAAGCAATCTGGACTTGAAAAATTAAAATACTACGGAACTGTTGATGAGAAACACTGAAAGCCCCTCGGTTCCCCAATTCCCCTTTCTGTCCCATAAGTAAACCCTGTATTTCTAATGTTTTCATCTTAAATTCCCCCCCCCATTTACAAACCTATACAGTCAATTCTCATTATTTGTGGATTCTGTATTTGCAAATTTATCTATTCACTAAATTTTGTTTGTAACCTCCAAATCCACACGAGTGGCACTTTCAAGGTCATTTTTGGACATTTCAAGATGCTGCAAAAATGTAAATTGTCTGACTCTGTGTTCCCAGCTGAGGTCACGACCAAGGTCAAACAACGTGACCTTCTTGTTTCAGTTCATACTGTACACAAGTGTCCTTTTCGTGGTCTACTGAGCCCTACATTTTTCTGGTTTGGGGGCATTTGGCGGTGATTTCAGCACGGTGCTAAAGTGCTGTCTGGTGTCCTAAGCACAGGAAGGCTATAAGGTGTCTTACAGAGAAAATGTATGTTCCCTAAGCTTCCTTTCCCCCATGAGTTACAGGGCTGCTGACTACAAGTTCAATGTTCATGAATCAAGGATATGTATCAAATAAAGAGTCTTTAAATGGAAACACACATAAAACAAGGTTATGTATTAAGCAGTTAGTGAAAAGGTGGTGACCAGAGGCTCACAGGAACCTAACTCTGTATCTCCCTTAGGAGCCAGTGGTTCAGTATTTGATAATTCATTGTTGGCAGTGACTTTATAGAACATGACTATCATGAATACTGAGAATTGACTGCATATGTAAATTCACATACAATTTTCAAAACTGCATCATAAAATACATTGGTTTCCCACTTGATTTTTTAAACTAACGCATGATGGAGACATTTTCATATCAGTACATTAGATCGAATGAAATCCTTTAAACAAATGGCAGGCGATCTGTAATCAAATCCAACCTCGGCCTGTCTTTGTAAATAAAATTTTAGGGAAGCACGGACATGCTCATTCTTTTCAGTACTGCCCATGACTGCTTTTGCATTTCAATGGCAGAGGTGAGTAGTTGAAAAGTAGACCATTAGGCACCCCAAGCTTTCATTTACTATCTGTCCTTTTGCAGAAAACAATTTTACCAAATTCTGCTTCAAACTGTTGCAGGAGATTATGTAGAGTGAATATTCAATAATTCAGGTGTTCCTTTATTTGAGGGTTTTAGTTCCCATATTATTTTTTGTTATTTTGCGTAACACTACATGGATCATTGCCATCATTTATGTGTGCAAACAAGTGTAAGTGTTTCGTAAAGTTTCTTGGAAGGGGAATTGCTAATTAGATGTGTCTACATGTTTGAACATTTGAGAGGTCTTGGTAAATCCTCTTCCAGACAGCTTATATATTTACACTTCAACAAGAGTGTATTTCCCTGTGCCCCTACTGAAACCCAAGATTATCAAACTAAATGTTTGCCAAAATGATGGATGAAGAAGTTTTTCTCCTTGTTTTTCTATTACGTTTTTCCCTAACGGTTAATGAGAAAGAATTTGTTATTTTTCTATATTCATAATTTCACCACTACCACGTGGGCAAATATATGTATTTTATAATTTTGAGAATAAATATGTTTACTCTCCCACCTTTCAAGGCAAACTCACTTGTGTTTTTGTTGGATTTGTCTTTTAACTGTCTTCACTCCTCTTCTCTCCTCTGTTCCACTGAAATAACTGGGAATTGCAGTTCCAGATTATCTTTTATTCTTTAAAAAATGTATGCTTCTACTTTTTAAAGAATCCGTATTTAACAACTGAAGTCCACTTTATAGCCATATCATTGACAAGTGTTAGATATACCTCTAATTTCATTACATTTCTCTGCTCACCATTCTTTGATTTGGGTGTTATCCTTTTTCTTGAATGTCTTTTCCATTTTATTGGAGTATATCCTCATATTATTTTTTCAGAAAGGATACGAGAGTGTGTAGTGGACACTGTTATTTAGCAATCCAGCACCCATTTTTCCTTCTTCCTTTTGAAGAAAACCCTTTCGTGGTATTCATCCCTTTCCTGCTTAAACCACATGACTTAGGGTAAGTGATCCCCATTCCTGGTTTGTGGATTAAGATAGCCAGCATGTGTCATGCTGTGTAGGGCACACACAGCCCGAGTCAGTCCCATCAGACTGAAGAGAAGGAAGTAGAGATTCCACTCTTTCTCTCCTGATGCATGTAAACTAGGGAATTTGAATCTTAGTGGAAGAAGTCTTAGAATGACTCCGAAGCTAGAGGTGGGGGGATGGAGAGATGCACGGGCAGGTTCGGGCTCTCTAGAGCATCTCTAAGCCCTAAAGCAGCCCCGTGTGACATCTGCCCTCCCTCAGGGGCTCCTGTTACTTGCAACCAAAAGCTTAACTTTCCAAGTCCAACGCTGTCTTTGTTTCCCCTTACATTTCATTGATATTTGGCCCTATGTTTAAAATAATTTCCCCTGAGAAAGAAAGCAGTGTTTCCTTCTCTTCAAGTGTCAGATATAGCATTTGATAGAGAATTCAGTCTGATTCTTGTTGTTCATGAAGTAAACTCTTGATCTTCTTGGAAAGTTTTAGGATTTCCTCTTTGTCCTTGATAAAGAATTTCTCCAAATTGTACCTAGCTGTGTGTCTTTTAAATTTTTCTGCTTGGCACTTGGTGGATTCTTTAAATCTCAAAACTTGAGGTTTTGTTCATCTGTAAGAAATTTTCTTATATTAATTATTTTTTTATCCTCTTCATCAAAGAATCTAACTGATTTGTTGGACTTGTATGTGTATTTTTTGGTGTTTTAAGTTTTTGGTCTCTCTCATTTCTAATTTCTTTGATATTACCTTACAGACCACAGATAACCTCATCTTTACCTATATTCAGTCAACAATTTGAAACTTCGGATGGAACCCTCAGTTTTAATAATCATACATATATGTATAATTTTATATATACATAATGCACATAATTTTTAAAAATTCTAACAACTTTTGCTCTGACTGCTCCTTTTTCCTAGCAGTCCATTCTTGTTTTATTGATGTAGTATGCACTTGAATCCATCTAAGAATCAATTCACATTGGCCAGGGTCTTCTCAGGTGAAAAAAAACCAAAACATTATGTATATTGTTCTATATAGGCTAGCATCTATAAGATGCTAGGCTTTTAGTGTTAAGATTTAGGGGTTCACATGACTATTAAAAGGTGGGGGGGAATAAAGGTAAGTGAAGTAGTCACTAAAATTTTAGCCTGGCTTCCCCAAAGTGGGTGATTCTCAGGAGATTGCCAGGAAGCTGTTGCAATTCTCATAAATCTTTGGAAACTTCCATCAATTTCCACTCGCAGAAGTGAGGTGGGTGGTTCTGTAGAGCAACCTGGGAAAATGCTGAGTTCAACATCTGTTCACATGTTCTGTTAGAACTGCCACCTAGAAATAACGGCCTCTCCTCTTCTGTCTTCCTAATCTCTTGCATGTGTCTTTCATGAGCAGACACTTTCCGGAACCATCCAAGAAAGAAGATTCTGGGAACTTGGTTCCTGGCTCCACTGTAATGTGAAGACCATAGACGGAAGTGTGGTTGATGCCTTGTTGACAACAGACTATCAAGCACATATTGCTCCCCTTATTGTCTCTGTTTCCTTCCAAGTTTGTTGTGTTTGTTCATCTTGGTCCTTCTTTTTCATGCATGTTCCATGTATTTTAATGACAGGAGGCTTCTTGTGTGTTTCCTTAAAGATTTCCCATCAGGCCCCTTGCCTGAAGGTGTGCTAGGGAGCAGGTGCGCATGGAAAGGAGCCACATAGCTATCAATGGATGCTCTTATCCAGGGGGTGATGTAAGTTCACATATCTCTTACCCTTGAGGTGAGATACCTATTTTTCCTCCCATTTTCCTGTTAGTCCAACATTATCTCATTCTCTCCCATGCTTCTCCAGGGGAAAACCACCCAGGCCATCAGATCTCTACATTGTTTAGACTCTTAAGAAATGAACTGGGGGGCTTTAGTTTTGAGATAGCATCTCTGGTGCCACTTTCTTATTTGCGATTAGGCAAAATGTTTGATTCCCTGATAAGCCCTTGTGCTGTTTTTCAGCAAGCTGATGGATTTGTCATTTAAAAGTAAATTTTTTTCTCATGTCATGGGACCCTTAAGGGAATAGATATCATGGTCAGGGCTCCCCAAAGTGCCTTTACCAACACATGGATTCTTCAAGACCTTCCTGTGCTTGGCACCCCAAGCTTCGGGGGGAAATACGAGCATGCGGAAGGGTCAACTGGTTAAACACTGAACTTATTACTAGAGTTCTCAGGAAAAAAAGAAGAAAAGACTTTTGTTTATATTTTTATTGCCATATCTAGAGAACATCTGGAAAACATCGTTGTCACTAACTCACTCCATTTGTATTGTTTCCTCAAGAAGTGGAAAAAAAAAAAAAAAAGGAAATCCCAAATAACAATGTTCTCTTTTGCAGGGCCAAATATGCTTCTTTATTATAGATCTATTTGATTATAGCTCCTGATACAGCTCCCACCGTTTGGTAAGCCAGGACTACAATGAGCGTACACTGTCACAGATTACTGAATATGATAATTGCTGCCGTTGTTAATAAGAAGTGTTCAGTGAGTCTCTCCTGCAACGTGATGCTTTAGAATGCGGGAGATACAGCATCAAAACGTGGCTCCTGCCGACACAGAACGTCTGGTTCGGTTGGAGGGATCAGACTGATGGTCCTGGCGTAGTCTGAGATAACTAATTGCATGGTTCTGACAGTGAGGGATGAACAGGGACTCAGGGAACTGAGGATACTGAAGTGTTGAGGTTGGTCCTTGAAGACCCATTAGGCTTCAAATACGGAATTGAGATATTTGGGGATGTGTTCATTATGTCATTATGTATTGTGATTGAATATAGTATCCCCAAACTTACCCGCTTAAAACAACACACATTTATTATCTCATAGGTTCTGTGGGCAGGGAGCCCTGGTGCAGCTTAGCTGGGCGATCTTGGTGCGGGTTCTCCCATGAGGCTGCCATCAAGGTACTAGCCAGGGCTGGGGGCTCACCTGAGGCTCAAATGGGGAAGGACTCAATTCCAGGTTCTCGTGGTTCTTGACAGGCTTCAGGTCCTTGAGGCGGTTGGACCGAGGGGCTCATTCCTCGCTGTGTTCAGAACTTCTCCAACATGGCAGTTTTCCTCATCAGAGGCAGCAGGAGAGAGAGTCGGCTGGCCATAGGAACGCTACCATCGTGTGTAACCTAATCACGGGATGCCATCCCTTCACCTGTGTGGTGTTTTACTGATCAGAAGCGAGTCCCAGGTCTGCCCACGCACAAGGGCCATGTCTACTGTGCCTGCGACTACAGACCATGCCTGCAGGAGAAAGATGGCCTGTAGAGGGCGCACAGCACAGAGGCAGGGAGGTGCGGGGCCGCGGGACGCATCAGAACAGGCACAGGGAGAGCGTGAAGCTCTGAGCAGGGAGAGGAGGCGCAGGACCAACGGCTGAGGAGCCTGCCTGCGAGTGGAAGGTGGCGGATGGCTCTGCGGCGAGAAGAAACCCTGAGAAACACCCACGTGGGCCTCCTACAGTGTTCTTGTTAAAAACGTTTAAACTCAAATCTCATCAAACCTTTAGATGTACGTCTAGTTACAAGAGATACAGGGACAGAGGAACAATAAAAATGACACCAGAAGGAAACAATCTGACAAAATCCTTAAAGTGAGACACTTTTCATAACAGCTGGCCTGGCCTCTCCAACAAGCCAATAAATACCATGAAGAAATAAGGGCTGGGGAGGGCTAGTTTAACTAAAAACATAATGCGATGCTTGGATCGTGGTTCTAAAAAAACCAGGGGAGGCATCTGGGGTGGACAATTGGGGAAATTTGAATGTGGAGTGAGCATTAGATTACATTTCAGAATTATTATGAAAATGACATCATAATTCTAGAGGAGAAAATCCTGATTTTTTTTTTGCAAGTGTAGGATGAAATATTCAGGTACCAAGTGTCACGAAAGCTGTAACCTATTTTATAATGGTTCAGCATAGTATATAGCAACTTATAATGAGGAAGAGTATGAAAATGAATATAGGTATGTATATGTAGGACTCAACTGTTACGCTGTACACCAGAAATTGACACAACATTGTAACTGTACTTAAAATACATGTGTATATATGTGCGTGTGTGTGTGTATACAGATACATACAGCTTGAGGTTGGGCAGTCAGAGCAGCAAAAAACAACATATAGTAAGACCTGACAATACTCTCAAATAGGTTGTCCTGTAAATTCCAAAGAGCATCTTTTTTTATTCTTTGTCTTAGTCAAGCTGTGTCTTTCTGTTCAAACCAGGTCAGTGCTCTGCTCAGAGCAACAGCTCCATTATTTCTTGTCGAATTGATAATATTCAAAGACATCAGACCACCTTTGGGCTAAAAATGGCTTAAAAAAAAAAAAAAAAAAGAAGAAGAAGAAGGGCTTATTTTTCTTACAGAACAGGAAGTCTGGAGAAAGCAGTTGCCTCAGCTGCTCCGTGAGGTCCTCCGGGATCCCGGGCCTTTCTGCCTCCCTGTTCCTCCGTCCTTGGTGCGATGGTTCAGATGCAGGTTTGCTGCCTCCTGTCTGCAGGCAGCTGCAGTGGTCTTCGGTGTAAGAAGGAGGGGGCGCCTCCCACGGGCCTGCCACTGACATATCTTTGGCCATAACCGCTCCCACGGTACACCGAGCTGCAAGCAGTTCTGGGAAACCAGGTTTGAGCCATTCTGCACTCTCTTAGGGGCCAGCAGAGGAGGAGAGGTTATGAATTGGGTTCTGGAGGTCTGACCTCCAGCCGTTTCCTACATTGTCAAATGCATCTTCTGTGCCGATTTCTTTATCAGGCACCCAAACACAGAGTAAAGGAAAAGAAAAAATTGAAAAAAAAAAACCCACTTAATTTGCGTTTAGTATGGATGGAGCGCTAATTCCTCCCGTAGACGTTTGGCAAGGCTCTGACTACGCACCAAACGCTGGGCGGAAATCCCTGGAGACAAGGATGAATGAAGGAGGTTCCACATCCGAGAGCGTTTACAGTACCGCAGTGGAAGCAGGCCTGTAAATAAAGTTACAGCACAACGTGGGAAAGCTCCCGTAAAAGAAACGCCGAACAGGGAGTGATCATCTGGCCTGGGGACCCAGAACTGGTCCCGAGAAAAGTCGGCGGAAGCCAAGGGCTGGTGCTGAGGGCACCTTGGTATCCAGAGAAGCCGCGGAGCGGCTTTTAGGTGACCGCTCTGGTGAGGGCGTGGCCGCGCCGCCCCAAGGATGTCCGGTTTTCCGCCCTGCGGAAGATGTGCAAGACGTGGGGGCCGGAGCCTCCTTCTGGTTCCGCTGCTGGTTCTCCGGGCGAGATCAAGTTTGAAAAGTGAACTCGGGGAGCGGCTTGATGGGGCGCGGCCGCCTTAGAACCGGTCCCATCCTGGAAGGACACGCCTGCTCCGTGCGCGGGGCCTTAACGGCGGAGCAGACGCGGTGCCGGGGATTGCAGCCATCTGCTAGCACTTGGCACCTTTTTTTTTTTTTTTGGCAGAACAGGCCAGACGGAACTCACTACGGCAAACTTGTACCTGGAAATCACGAGATGCGATGGCCTTAGGGGAGTCTCTCCAAGCTGCGCGGCGTAGCCTGCGTTTCCCGCGCCGAGTTTCCTGGGACAGCATCGCCTTCCCGATGACAGGCGGCACCAAAACCAACCGTTACCAGGAGGAAAAGACTTCCAGTCCGGAAATATTAAAATAACTTCGCATCCGCCAGATCTGGAGAGAGAGATTGCACGCGGTCATCGGCGCTCCAATTTAGTTCGATTTTCTTTTTTCTTTTACTGTAAAGCCTTCACCTCTCCTTTTTTGGTCACTTAAGCTCTCCTTGCCGGTGGTTTAAAAATGTCTTTTATTCCATGACATTAGAGGGAAGGCGCTGTTGGACTCACATTGGAGTTATAAATGACTCGCGCACAACTGTTTTTTATTTCCATTTTGTTTCACTGACTGAGAATGTAAATTGAACTTCAGTGCCATTGTGCTTTGTTCTGCCTCCCTTTGTGGAAATGTGTTCTGAATTAAAGCCCACGAATAAACCGGAGCGGTCCCAAATATTGCCCTGCAGCTTTCGACTAGCCTGCGAGCCAAGAAAAGATAGAGAATGTGGTTTTATGAGCCCCAGATGGCGGGGTGGGTGTCATGATGTCTTTATGCGGAGAGGTCACGGGTTCAGGGTCCATCTGGAGCCGTCTCAGCGCCACTTTGTATCCGGAGGAGTCAAGACGGGATCTTGGGACCGGGGGCCTCCTCCACCTCACCACGCGACCTTGACCAGGGCCCAGTTCACTCATCGGCACCTTTGATGCAGAACAAGACACCATCCTGAGTGACGTCCCCCCAGTCTCTTGTCCCCACCGACTTTAGCTTTGCCACGACCCCACACTGGCTTCTTCCCTGTTCCTTACTGGGAAACTCACAGCAGCCTCTCACCCACTCACTGCTGAAGCAAGTAGGAAGCCTTAGAGGGGTATTTTCCGGGCATCTCTCTGCTTGAAGAGTCCTGGAGAGACAGCAGTGAAAAGAAAGTTTGTGAGAGCGTTTTCTGTCTCTCTCCAGAGCAGACATAAAGCTAAAAGCTGGAGTGACAACATTTTATTCTGCTTTTGAATAGTACGGGTACGACAGAAGTCACCATTGATTTGTGGTTCTGTTATGAATTCAGGTAACTTTTTAAAAAATAAATTTTTGGGGGGTGGGCGGGATTGGTAATTAGGTTCATTTATTTATTTGTTTTAATGGAGGGACTGGGGATCCAACCCAGGACCTCGTGCATGCTAAGCACGTGCTCTACCCCTGAGCTATACTCACCCCATAATGGCTTCTCTTTTTCAATTTTTAAAAATTCTTATTTTGCGGGGAGGGGGGAGGTAATTAAGTTTATTTATTTTTATTTATTTATTTTTTAGTGGAGGGACTGGGGGTTGAACCCAGGATCTCACGCATCCTAAGCACACACTCTACCACTGAACTGTACCCTCCCCTTCATGTACCATTTTCTTTCATTTTTAATTAGAAAAATTGTTAACTGGGGTCAAAGACACATAATGTAAAATTATCACCTTAACCGTTCTTTTTTAAGCGTGGAGTTCTGTGGCATGAAGTCCATCCACACTGTCATGTGAACCACCATCCCCCCCTCCCTCCCTCCTCAGAACCCTTTCCATCTCACAAAACTGAAACTCTGTCTCCATCAAACGCTAACTCCGCAGCCACCCCTCCCCCCAGGCTCCTCCTTGCAACCTTAATTCATGTCATGCACTTTTGCTAAACTTTTAGGTGTAAGCTGTAGGGAAGTCATTTTTCTCTTTCTTCTCTAGCATTCTGAGCTTGACCCCTCTTCATTCCAGTCAGCACAAGGGAAGAGGGGGCTCCCTGGGTGGGCGTTTGGGGGAAGCTGGTGGTGCCTGGATCGTCCACAGCAGGCGCCCCAGATCTGGTTATTGAGCTCTTACGCCTTCTCAGGGGCTGTGGTGGCTCAGATCTGCCTGTGACTGGGGGGGCGCTGGGGGAGGATATTCAGAAAAAGCCCTTAGGAAGTAGAGGGAGAACCCTCTCCAGTCAGCGGCAACACTCGTGAAACTGATCATTTGATCACTGACTGACTGTCAGTTGGTTCAGAATTCAGAAGAAAAGAGGGGCGTTATTTGCTGCCGCCTTCAGACCTCAACATGAGCTTGAGAACATTGTGTATGCCTTACATTTTACATGATGAATACATTTTAGTCGATATGTTGGCATATCCTTGAAGATTCCTCAATTCAACTTTCTACTTCAATTATATGCCAGTCTTGGTGAGCAGAGGCCAGTTCTCTTAACTGTTAATAACGGGCACCTTCCTGGGTCACACAAGACTAAATAGACCTCAACCAGGATTCCCCTGGGACGGCTCCTGTCACCCGCGAGAGAAGCAGCCTGACCGCTGATCACACATCCATGCCAGCCGCGGGAGGGCGCCACCCGTGGGCCTCAGGATTTGGTGCTCAAGTGGGAGGAAACCATTCCATCACCATGGCTTCTTTTCTTCATATTTTTAATTCTCACGTAATTTTAGACTTGCAGGAAAGTTGTCCAGTAGGGCTGAGAGTTCCTGTGTACCCTCGTCCAGATTCCTCTAATGGTAACATCTTCCAAACCACGATGATCAAACCCAGGAAATGAGCGTTGCCAGGATGCTAACTAGATGAACTACCGACCTCATTCGAGTCTCACCCGTTTTCCCGCCGTGTCCTTCCTCTGTTCCAGGATCCCACCTTGCACCTCGTGGTCACCGCCCCTCGGTCTCCTCCGTTCTGGGACAGTTCCTCAGTCTTGTTTGTCTTTGATGGCCTTGACACGCTTTTGTAGAGCCCTGATCAGTTACTTCTATAGAATGTCTCTCTCTTTTTTTTTTTAACTGAAGTATAGTCAGTTTACCATGTTGTGTCAGTCTCTGGTGTACAGCACAATGTCTCAGCCATCCATATACATTCATGTGCTCCTTTTCATACTCTTTTTCATTGTAGGTTATTACAAGATATTGACGACAGTTCCCTGTGCTATGCAGGAGAAACGTGTCATTTATCTGTTTTATATATAGTAGTCAGAATCTGCAAATTCCAAACTCCCAGTTTTCCCCGCTGGTAACCATGAGTTTGCTGTCTGTGTCTGTGAGTCTGTTTCTGTTTTGTAAATAAGTGCCTTTTAAATTTTTTTAGATCGAACGTCTCTTGGGAGCTTGTCTGGTGCTTTTTCACGATGAGCTCGAGGTGACACATTTTCAGCTGGAACCCCTGTGCCTTCCTCAGGGCAAGGCGCCCTCTCCGGGTTCACCGCGTGGGTCTGTCTGATCCTCGGTGGCGTTACCCTCAGTCCTCGGGGCAAGACTGCCTGTCCGGGGCCTCACGGTGCAGCGCCATCACTAGAGGGGGGAGATTTTGAGACAGTGCAAACACCCTGTTTCTCCTCGGACTTCCCCACGCTCATCCTCACACCCATTGCCTGCAACAGTTATTACGCTGGTATCTGCCTCATGCTGGTTTTCCGTTTCCCTCGTTCCTGACACCGACTGGGATTCACCTGTAAGGAAGAGCTGTTGCTGCTTCCCCATTTGTTCCCTTATTCAAGTTTTGTTTGTACCAGCACAGACTTCTGGATATTTACTTATTCCAAGGGTTAGACGCCATTACATACTCTGCTGCTCCGTCCGTCACCCCCGAGTCCTGATTCGGGTGCACTGTCTCCCTCCTGGCGCGTGTTAACTGATGCTGAACCAGAGGCAGCCTCTGTCTTGTGTTTGTCACCATTCCAATGCGTGTTCCATGCCAAAGGCACCAGACTTTTTTTTTTCTAATATCTTAATATAATATCCTGCTAATTAATCTTGACTTAATGATTAAATTTTTAGTCATAAAAAAGTTCATGATTCATGGGATTTTTTTGCCTGGTTTTCAAGAGACTCAAGTAAGTGCTCGACTGAGTGCAGTGGCGCATTAAATGCTGATCACGACCACTGTCATTGCTCTAATCACTCAGGAGCCGCGTTGTTATAAATGGGACAGTTCATAAAGATGCCGGCAGAAATTCATTCAGAAAAAAATTCCTAATTTATCCAATGGGGAGAATACCTACTCCATGAGATTAAAAAAAAATTTTATCATTTAGTGTTAAGTGGGCCATCTTCAATCATTCTTCTGTAAAATTTGCTCCTCTACCCTCTGAACTAACCCCATCACTAATTAAGTGCCTCTAAGCATTAGTCATAATTGGTCGATGACCTTGTGTGGCAGGATTGAGGGTGATTTTTGACCTTGATGCTTTCCTGAACATTTCTAGTCTTTATACAATGAAAAACATATATTTTTTCTATTATAATAAAATGTTATTTAAAATATTTAGAAACGTACCCCTTAAACCCTGCTCAAAAGGAAGCTGAAATCTCACTTCGTTGAAGAGACAGGATGCTTTTTTGCCTTTTCAGCTCCTCATTTTGAAAACGCACAATTGCTTCCCCCTTGGGCACACGTACTCGTTTGTTTATACATCAGACTGGTGTTAGGGAGATTATTTTGTTAGCTTGTAAAATACACACAATTTTATTTATCGTTCTCCATTTGAAAATAGTACCACCAGGAAAATGTGATGTGTTAAAATTTCCCCAATACAGTAAAGAATTTTAATTTACTTCTGTTTTGGCTTTGAGGAACTGGGTTGCTTAAACAAACTCCCTCAAGACCTGAGAGCGCCGAGGGCCAAGTGCTGGATTAAATTCAACAAGTCGAGTTTCCTCACCTCCGTGTAACTGCAGAGGAGTACTAGCGTTGCATTAAAACCGCATTTGTTCACCAAGCCCTGTTAAAGCCTTGAATGGAGTTTCAACCTAAATGGGTTTAATCCAGAGAGAGCTTTCTACAGAAATAAACCTTGAAGGCATTGTTATTCCAGAAAACATGTGGAATCTAGCCGCCCAGCCTGAATTCCAGTTGAGATGGAATAAACGAAGTGGAGGTAAACAGTGTCCCTGGTGGTTTAGGGAAAGCCCACTGGAGGGGCTGGGGAGGCCCTGACACTGAGACAGCGCCCCCCCCCACTCCCACCCCCAACCAGGGGCCCAAACCCCAGGGCCTCACAACTTCTTGTCGTCATTTAGAGCAGCTCATTCCATCCCCAGAGCATTTATGTGCACAGAATACTGGCTTGAGAAAGCTAGTGATCCTGTCCTGGGAGAAGCCTGGTGGGACAGGGAAGCATGGGGCACACCCCTCTGCGAAGGGATCAGAACATGCCACCCCCCAAAACACCCCTCTGGCTTACTGATCATTCTGAGCATCTGAGAAGCAGCAGGCGCAGGAAGGGGCTCCCTGAGCGCCTCCTTTCCACCTAAAAGCAGGTAATCAATTCCCAGGGATCAAGTGCCCCTTCATGCGAGGGAGAGAACATTTTAATCAGCTGGGACAGAGCCAACGCCAGGGCGGATCCCCCCCTACAAACCTGCCTGGAACAACCCTTCTCCTTTGCTAGGTTCCCCCGTGTGCTTATCCTCCTTCAGTTCTGTCTCTAGACGCACAAACACCTTTTCCTTTGTCTTATTTCCACATACTGCTCTCACTCAAAATGCTATAAAGACTCTCAGGTCCAATCACTTTCGGGGTTTCATTTCATTTCTGTGAGACCCCTTCAAATGGATATGAAATAAACCTCCTCTTAATTTTTTTTTTTTTTTGGTTAAATTTTCAGGGTCCTGGGAACTGAACATAAGAGAGTGTAAGGAAAGGGTTTTTTTTTTTTGTTTTGTTTTGTTTTGTTTTCATGTCTCCTGCATCATCCACTGACTTCCCTTTATCTATCTTGAGTAAAGCTCACTCAGGGAGTCCTCGCAGCTCAGCGACACTGGAACTCTCTTCATTGTAAAAGCAAACAGAAAAGAACTACCATCTGTCAGGTTTTGGAGGGAGCTGAAGACTCAGACTGGTGGTTTGCTTGGTGAAACAGCCTTGTCTGGAACGATAAGCCCCTTGGAGAATCTGCTGGAAGTTATGGACTCTCCTCCTAGAACCCAGTTGCGTATAATGAGGGTGGGCAGGCCCTCCTTACAGCATCCAGAGGCTTTTCTTGCTAACTCACAGGAGCCGGTCAGGGGACGATGCGTGGGGCGCTGCGGGCGTGAGAGGAGGCGGTAGCTGACACCTCGGGTCTGGGTCCACGGCTCCTCCTCGGGCCCTGGGGAGGGTCCCACGGGAGGGTCCCACCCAGTCATCTTTTAGAAACTTGAGATGTGCTTGCACTCACTGAGGTGGGGGTGGTTATCAGTTTACAAAGGTCTCCTGTAAACCAGGCCAATCCTAGTCTAAGTAACATTTTTTTTATAATGAATTGTTGCAAGCGCTCCTCCCAGTTGATGGAAGAGCAGAAACTGCAACTTCATCCTGCTTTGCTCGTGCCCAGGATGTCCTGGGCGAGGATCCTAAACTCTCAGTCTCTCAGTTTTCTCACGTGTAAAATCGGGGTAGTAAGGGCATCGATCGAATCGCACTGCTGTGTTGGCTGAAATCAACGCACAGCCTAGAAGTTGAGAGTTATGTTTATCTGGCGGGAGGACTCGAGCCGGGATGACAGCCCCGCAGGTGGCTCTGAGGGATGGCTCCGGAGAGGTGGGGTAGGAGCCAGGATGTATAGGAGCTTTACAACAAAGACCGGGTAGTTGGAACAATAAAAGATGACTTGTTAACTAAAGAAAACCGGGCATCTCAAGTTCAAGAATTTAGCGCTTTTCTATGTGTGGGAGGAAGCAAACATTTGCGCTCACTGAATTCATTCCTTTGACAAGCACCTAGCTGTCTAGGGCCAGTGACTGTCCTTTCTTGTTCTGAGTCCCCCAGAGGGCACCACTGTGAGTGGCTGCAGGCTGGTCTTCACTGGGGGGTGGCGGTAGCAGCCGGTGATGACTTGATGGCTTCAGCATCCTTTGTTTACTGATATGGTTTGCAATATTTTTCGTTCACAGTAGCAAGGAGCTGTAGGGGAGGAAACGCTTTTCCTCGATCCTTTTCGTTTCTGTAGCTACATTTGCAAATCAAAGTGGCAAAAGATCCATTAACAGGAGAAAAAGCACCCAAATCTTAGCTGATGTTAATTTTTATGTGCACGTGGAGGCCCTTACAGAGCATAAGCAAAGACCCCTATGGGTGGTTAGACCTGGGAGCTTACGCGTCATTGTAACAAAGGGTGAAAAATTGCGGAGATGCAGCTGGAGGAAGGAAAGGGGTTTAGGCTTCCAGAGGCAGGAGATCCCGGGAAGGTAAGTACACAGGGGAAAGGAACGGAAAATGCGGGTTATTCAGGACAGCTCGCTTCTGCAGACTCGTCTCGGTGCTGCTAGTCTCCAGGGATGTTCTTTCCTTCTTGGTACGGAAGAGAGGAACGCTTTCACGAAGGGAAATTTATGCCGTTTTTAGGCAGAAAGGGGGAAGACAGAGAGCTTTTCCTCCGTCTGCTGCTTCTCAACTGCCTTCAGCTCAAAATAATCCTTATGCCAAAGTGGCGTATTTTGGGGTGTCTTGTTCTGACTCCCCACCCCAGAACGTAACACCTGTCTAAAAATAGCATGAGTGCATTGATTGCTCCCTCAACCAGAGGTCTAGAAGGAAGCAGTTCCAAGGCGGGACTGGAACCTTCCCATGCTCACCAAAGGCCCAGACTCCTTCCAGCTCTGCTCCTCCATCCTGGGGGTGTTAGCAATGGTGCTCCTCATTGGGCTAAGACGGCTGCACCAGCTCCAAACATCACAGCCTGAGCAGCAGGGAAACTAGCAACAAGATGAAACCATCCCCAGCAGGTGCCTCCCTGCACTTCCTTGGTCAGGGCTATGCCACACCACAGCCTGTCCAGTAACCGGCCCAGGGGCCCTAACGACCATGGCTGGCCTGGACGTGGTTCTTCCCCCAGGAGGGGCCATACTGAAGCTTCTGTTCTGGGGACATCTGCAGTGCCTGTCACAATAGAAGACCTGTGTGTTTCACCCTCTGAAGATTCAAGATGATCAATTCTCTGGTGTTCTGGGTAGACACAGGCAACCCTAAATCCCACTTTTTTTTTTCTTTATAAATTTTTTTCATTAAAAAAAATTTTTTTTGTCGTTTTTTTTCCCCCTCCTAAGTACCATATTCTTTAATTCAGCTTTGGCTAAAGCCGAAGCATTTAATTAAAAAAACTCTAAGAGAATGGAAATCGGTTAACATTCAACATGTTTTTTCCGTTCTTTCTTTCCATGCCTTCAGTTAGTTAGATACTGTTCCTCCTGTAGTGGTTCTTTAACTTTCTTACATTTTCTCTCCCATTTTCCGCTTCTCCATCCCTCTGACCCTGACATCTCCTCATTTATAAACCTTCCCTCCCCTTCCACCCACTTACCGAGCTTGTAAAAAAAAAATTAGTTCAGGCTCTTTTTGGTCTCTGAGGATTATTCGCAATTCAATGAATATAGAATTTTCTATTTCTGATGATACTCAGTGACAAGAATAAATAATTGTGTAATTATTAACTGTGTGATAAGTAATTATGTGTAAATAATTCTTTACCTGACTGTCTGTTCATCCGTGCCGGTCCCTCCCGCGACGGTAATCCTCGTCGACCTGCCCGTGTCCAAGAGTCGGGGCTGAGAAGCTGGCTGGCTGAGTGTGCGAGGGACTTAGGGGCTGGTGGCCAGTTCTCTCACTCCACGTGGCAGCACCTGGAGGTTTTTTCTACACAGAAGGGCCCTCGGTGGGGGTGGCCCTGGGCAGCGAGAGCCTGCCTGCCAGAGTTCTAGATTGTACTGGACGGACACACCATCCAGTTACTCCTTCCAGGAAGGGCTTGTTACCCCCAGCAGGCAGCTCCTTCAAGGGTCTGCCGCCGTTACAGGGAGCCCCTGACCTCAGTGCAGCGGCCCATCCAGTGCCTGATGGAGGTGAACACCTGCTGTCTGTGCCCGGCCTCGAACTTGAGCAGCAGGTCCTATCTGCACACCATACACCATGCAGAGAGCAGAGGGGAAGGTACAGCCCGGCAGGGAGCTCCTGGGTCCTCCGAAGTCCCAAGTTTAACTCTCCGCTGAAGGTGACCAGCGTCCCTTTGGGGCCTCGGTCACTGCTGAGTTCTCTTTTGCAAAACCTGTCATGGAAGTCGTAGCAGACACTGCCAGTGCCACATTCCCGCAGAGCTCACGTCTGCCGGTCCGCGCCCTCTGCAGCCAGTGCCTGTGGCCGCAGGAGCTCGTGCAGGGTGGGCAAGGGGGCGCTGGGCAGCCAGCCCTCAGCCAGAGGGCAGGGAGTGGGGCCACTAACTGGCCTCTGACTCGCCAAGCAGTCAACTGGGAGGTCCCGGCAGGACTGAGCCCCTGCCGCCCACAGGGGGACCCTCTCACTGACGTCCATCCCTGGGGCGACGTCAGTGCCTCCTACTCCCCTGCAGGTGCTTCCCGGGATCATCTCCCAGATTTACTGCTGTCACTTTAACCCTGATTTCAGGGTCTGCTTCTGAGGGACCCCAAGCTCAGCCACAGCCAGTCAATGGACATTCAGCTGACACCAAGCTAGACACCCCGCAGGACCGTCTAACTCAGAGCTGAGCTCGCTGCCGGGCGTGGGCATCAGTGCTGACTGGCTGCCACTGGAATCGGGGCTTCGCCCTAAGTGGGCCGGGTGCGCTATCACCTCTCCCCCGCAGAATCCTCGCACAGCATCGGGAGGCAGCGGGTCTCACCCCGTTTCACAGCACGGGAAACTGAGGCTCGAAACATTGCCTGGGAACTAGGAGGCCCTTACGGAAATTCTGTCCTCCTGACTCCCAAGTCCTCTGTTCTTGACATGGAGGAGTCTGCTCTGCCTGTCCAGAAACAGCTGAAAAGTGATTTGCAAACAACAGCCCAGTAATACTAATCATGTTCCCAAGACTCTAAACACGTCTTCTCTAACAAATAAATTAATTTCTCTCACTTTGTGATTTATAGGAGTCATTTCTGATACACAAAAGGGAAAAACCAACACCATCACTTGAAGGGGAAAAGAAAAATCCCAAACGTCGAAGTAGAAGGTGGTGAGTGAGACCACAAAGCGTGTTCAGTGGAACAAAGTCAAGTCACGTTGGGTTAGAAGTCAGGGGAGAGTCAAGCACCCTTTTGGAAATTATTGTTTTCCCAAGATTTTATCTTCCAGGGCTACTTTCAGCCCATTTTGGATTGCTGAGTGGTAGACAGAAAAGAACAGCAAAAGGAGGTTCTTCGGAGGCGTCCAGAGCAGGTCTGGGAGACGCTCTGGCTACAGGACCAGAGGCAAGTTACCCGCCCCTGTCTCTTTTCTCATCTTTAAGTAGATTCTGTGAGGGTTTCAGTGAGTGGCAGTTTCTTGGCGAGCTCTGAGACATAACACTGCAGATACTAATTGTCTACATCCTTGGATGCTTTTAAGCTAAGTCTTGGGAGAAAAGTGAAATCCATCTGTGTCACCCTGACACGTGTGTGTACGAATGAAGATCCGCATTCTGTCTTTTTTTTTTTAATTTTCTTTAAATTGAAGTACAGTCAGTATTTTTTTTAGTAGACTTTATTTTATTTTATTTTTTAATTTTTTGGGGGGGAAGGTAATTAAGTTTATTTACTTTAGAGGAGGTACAGGGGATTGAACCCAGGACCTCACACATGCTAAGCATGTGCTCTACCATTTGAGCTATTCCCCCTCACGGAAGATTCGCATTCTGGATCTTTTGGGGGATAGAATCACTTCCCCAAATATTTGTTATAAAGCCCTTTCAAATTTGAAAGCGCATCAAAATAACCCGTTCATCTTTGAAACATAAATGCACGTGGAATTTGGTGTCTATGAAATTATGTGAGAAATGTGTGGCTGTTTCTGAAACAACATAAAAGAGGACATACAGAGAGCTGGTTTCTTTTCTTCTTCTTCTTTCTCTTTTAACCAAACTCTGATCCTGAAAAATAAACTTTCAGATGTTAACATTCCTGAAATCAGAAAACTGTACATATTGGCTGCTGACAACTGGGTTTAAACTCAATTTTACACCTCCTCGTTTGACTGCTGCAGAGTGGAGTGAGAAGGACATTTGGTTTTGAACCCCTGATTGCAGGAGGCGGAACTGGAGAGGGGCCTGGAAGGCGAAGCAGCAGGCAGTTGCCCACGGACCTCCCAGAACACGCTCGAATGTTCTCAGGCAGGTTATTTTGGAGTGATTTTCCATTCATTTAATAAATATTCACTGAAGAACCTATTTAGTGTCACTTACTAAATAAGGTTCTTAGGGAAGCAGTCAAATATAAATAAGACACTGCAGGTTTAATTCATCTTTGGCATGAAAGCCATCGTTACTAACGAAACATAAAAAGGTGACATTTTCTAAAAGCTTATAAAAACAGGATATAAAGGTTTATTTCTAAGTCTTCAGAACTCGTCTAGTTTCCCATATCATCTCGGGACACAAGGGCTGTCTGCAGTAGCTGTTTTACGGGGGGGGGGGGGTGCCAGTACCCCACAACCTAATTTAAAATAATCAAGTCCAGATGTTGTTGTCAAAAAAGAGGTTTGCGCCGTTCACCGCTGTGACCTGGATCATATTTCAAAAGTGTCAAATCAAAGCTGTCCCACCAAAGCCTGATTTCTTAATGAGTTCCTTATGTATTTCATCTCTTGAATACAAAAAGTGGGGTCTCCGTTGGGGAGGAAAATTCAGATTTCCCGAAACGAAACCTGCGGGTGTGACCCTTTGCGAAACACACCCCTCGCAGCTGACCCCCTCACGGTAGAGTTATTTTACTGCTTCATTAAGACGCGTTCATGTAAAAAGCCACATCTGAGGGGCGTTATAATATCCACAGAGAAAAGGGACTGGGAGCTGAAGGAAATCTCATTGAATTCCCAGTGTTAACGTTAACATCTTTAAAAAGTACTGACATGCTGCCAGGTTAATCCGATGCTACGAAGGGCAAAATTTTTAAAGTTTTATCATTGCTGTGTCTTAAATGCTGGCCTTTTTCTTGAAGAAAGATTCTAGCTAAGGGGGTGTTTTCGGGTCCTGACTTACTATGCAAGTACGTCTGGATACTGAATAGCAAGTTTTCTTCTTTTGGGGAAAGAGAAAAGAAGAGTGATCCTCAAGGTGATCAGATAGATGAATACATACACGCAGACAGACGGACAGAGGGACAGAAGGACAGAGGCAAACAGTGGCAGCATCAGCTTTTGGAAACTAGCGACCTCCTATCTTCAGGCTACCGGTTCGCTGTCGTCTTTTCCCAGGACGACGAAGACTCAGCGTCCCGGGAAGTCAGGGAAATAGGGCTCCGTCTTGCGAATGCTTTCAGGCCACTGAAATTAAGAATGAAAACTCCACTGATTCATTCATTCAAGCGATAACCATGAGCGTGTCCACTCTGCACCAAGGCCCGGCAGCGCCTCCTGCAGCCCTGGAGTCAAGTGGTCATTCCTGTTTCCATTTTCAAAAGGGTGAACGGATCTAAAGGAAACAGGGTTTCTCTACTTCACTCAAAGGGTGAAACCCTGACACCACAGGTGGTGATAAATGACTGAGGCGTCAGGTAGTATCTAGAGCAACCACCAATCCAATTATACAAAATGGTACATGAAAAAATGTCACGGATCAGGAAGACGGGAGGGGGAGGGTGTAGCTCAGTGGCAGAGCACATGCCTAACACGCACAAGGTCCTGGGTTCAATCCCCAGTACCTCCGTTAAAAATAAATCAGTAAAAACCTAATTACCACCCCCCCAAATTAAATAAAAAATTAAAATGTTAAATTAAAAAGTTTTAAAAAGAGAAAAAATTTTTAAAAAATTAAAAAAAAGACTGCAATGCTAAAAAATGTTCAAGTAACTCATGAGAAAGAAAAACAAAAAACAAAAAACAAAAAAAAACCCAGAAGAAAAAAAAAACCCTAGAGGAATGAGAACCAAAGGGACAAGCAGAAAATAAATGCTGCAAAGCAGAACTTCAGCTCTAATGTGTTGATGATTAATTTAAATGTAAATGGTTTAAGTAAACCAATTAAAAGATAGAGATCAATTATTCCTCAGTAAAGTTGGAAAAAATTAAAAATAAAAAAGACAGACATAGAGTGAATAATACACATGAGTCAGCTACATAGAGAATAGGAAAATGAATTCAAAAATAACATAAATGAGTAAGAAATAAAAGGATGGAAAAGATGTATCATATAAATAGGAATTAAGAAAAAAGTTAGAGAGACTATACTACATCCAATAAACTTCAGAGCAAGGAAAGTTATTAGGAACAGAAGTGGACACCGCATAATGATAAAGGATCAATCAATCCACTAGGATGTAGCGACCCCGAGTGTGTGTGCAGCACACAGCATCAAAACGCAGGAAGCAAAAACAGAGGTGAAGAGAGAAACAGGCAAATTCGCAGTCGTAGTTGGGTATTTCAACACCCAGCTTGGAGTACTGGATAGAATGAGCAGAGATAAAATCAGCAAGGATGCAGAGGAGTGAACAGCACCATCAGCTATTGGATTTCACTGACGTTCACAGAGCCCTCCCCGCAGCCATAGCAGAACACACACTCCATTCAGGTGCTCATGGAAGATCTGCCATGACGCCCACATCCTAGGTCACACAGAAAACCTTAACCAATTTGCAAGAATTGAAACAACACTGCGTATGTTTTCCTGACCATAAAGTCAAATTAGAAATCAGTAAGTGAAAGGCAACAGAAAAAGACCCAAATACTTGGAAATTAAACAGCACACTTCTAGGCAACAGTTCCTTAGAGCTGAGAGGTTGCTCCTGGGCTCTAGTTCTCAGTAATGCCCTGAATAAAAAGGCATTTCTCAAAACAACACAAAACAACACACTTCCAAATAATTCATGGGTCAAACAAGAAGTCTCAAAGGAAATTAAAAAATAAAAATAAAAAAATCACATTGTGGTGCAGACACAACTGTGCGAATTTTAAAACATGGAAAAAGCTGATTCTAATATTCTTCTGGAAGAGGAAAAAAGTGTAAGAATGGCTGAAAATACTTTGAACAAGAGAAAGGAGACTTGTCCTACCAGATGTGGAAACGTACTAGGAACCAACAGTCGTTGTAAAGTTCTGGTATTAACCAAGACAGCTCACCAAGCGGCTACGGAACCCTGGGAAGAGTCTGGAAGGGAAAGGATGGCCTTCTTACCATTCTGGAGTGGGGGCACCTTTTTCTTTTTAGCAAGGCAACATTTCCGGGCCATAATGGGAGAGACTGGCAGATCTGCTGACATAAAACTTTGAACCCGTCGTAGACAGAAAGATAAACTCCAGAACGGAAAGAAAACAATACTTGCGGTATCGATACCATACAAACATTTGCTGGTATCTTCTCCAAAGAAAGACTTTGCAAACTCTTGGGTCCGCATCACAGACATCTCTGCAGAGGCACGTGAAGTTACACGTTCCAGGATGTTCATGTCAGTATTGTTTGTCCTGGGAAAACAATAAGAACTTTAAATGTCAACAAAAAGAAAACTTGGTCTAAAAATTGTACCACCTCCAAAGTACAGAATATTCTTGCACAAAGTGAAAGGAATGAGGCGCTGATATGGTAAAATGCTTACGGTAAGTCAGAACAAGAGTCACGCCATTTTCCTGTGTTTTTATAAGCCTGTTTGAACATGGATATATAGATAAAGAGAACTCATTCCTGGAAGAATTTTAAAACTGTGGAGAAGAGTTAGCCTGGGGGAGGGGATAGGAATTGGGTGGAAATAGGATTTTCAAGTTGTATTCTTGCTTCCGTATTGTTCAGACATTTAGTTTGAACATATAATCACGTGCGTAATTTTCAAAGTGTAAACAAACAAACAAAAAATGTAAACAATGAGAAAGCAAGGCTTCTGGTCCCCAGGGACGACGAATAAGGACTTTGCGAGTCCATCTAAGCTGGGGAGTCAGACGAGCCAGGAGGCCACGCAGATGCTAAGGGGACAGGAAACAGATGTGGGGGAACGGTGGGCCATGCGCTCACAAGTCTCCCTGGTGCTCAGCTATAAGCAGACTTTGGGTCGACTGCACAGGGCAAAGGAGGGTTTTCTCTTCACTTGAACAAAGGAAATCAAGAATGTGGACGAGGCAGATGTGACAGCCGTAACGTGATCTATCACCCACAGCAGGTCTGGGGCCACGGAAGCGGCAGCTCGGCCCTGTTCTAACTCCCCAGCTCAGCAGCAGGCAGGATGAGCAGAGAGGCAGCTGAGATCATCCCAGTGGGGGACTCAGGACTGCCCGCACAGAGGCAGCCTGCGGGGAGGCCTGGCCTCCAGACCTCACCTGTTTGGAGCTTGTGAGCTGAGAAAAGGCTGAGTGCAAACGCAAGTCTTGCTTCCCTGGAAGGAGCCGCCACCCCACACCACACCACCCTTCCCCACCACCTCTTTCCCTCTCAGTGGCCTCAGGGCCTAAAGAAACGCACCCTGAATTTGAACAGAGGTCCCTCTTTTCAGCTCCCACCCCCAGGATGGGTGGGGCCGTCAGTTTCTGTTTTCTATCAGCCCGTGTGGGAGATGGAGGGGTAGGCTTGGAGTTGATTGCCAGGAGATACGGATTCTCAACAGAACATCCAGGAAGCTGGTTCTAAGCCATGGATGTGAATTAAGGGGCCAGAAATACCCCTTCTTCCTGGAAGTCTTCAGTACTCGGGATAGCTTCCGTAAAGCAGTTGCAGGAGAAATCACGGAGCTGAATGTCACATAAGCCACAAGCCCTCCCGGAGTGACTTCCTACTGGATCACGTAAGAGGTAAGAAGTCTGCACTCCTGTATGGAGTTCTTTTTGCCAACTCATCTCAGTCACATTGTTATCATCATCAGTAATAACATGTATTTTGTACTTACTATACATCAGGTGCACTTCCACATATTTGCATGCATCTCACCTAATTCTCACAACGGCTTGGGCACAGTTATTCCCATTTTGCAGATGGACAAACTGAGGCACAGTCAGTTTAAGTAAGCCACCGTCCAGGCAGGTGGTGATGCTGGTCCTTGCTAGGTGCCCTAACTCTGTGGCTTCCTCTAGGCTGTGCGTGGATCCCTCAGTGGCCTCCTCAGATGTCACAGGGTCTGTGGAATAAACGAGGTGGGGAGGACAAAGGGGCCCCATGGTGATGTGCAGCAGAGAGAATGCCTCAAGGAAAGTTCTTGGAAGTCACTGTGCAAGGGAGGGATGGCATGGGGTTCTGGGGGACAGAGACACCCTGCAAATAAGTAGCAATAAATAGTTGGGGGTGGGGAGGGAAATAGCTCAGTGGTAGAGCGCATGTTTAGCATGCAGGAGGTCCTGGGTTCAATCCCCAGTACCTCCAGTGGGAAAAAAAAATTAAAAAAACAGATTGTAAGATAAAATTTTTTTAAAAAGTCAGGGGTATGGAACCCAGTATCTGAAGCTTTCTTGCTTGCGCACTTTCATCAATATAGCGTGAGAGAGAAAAGGGCCTTCACACGCTTCCCTTGGGAAAGGTGTGCACGGATAGTTCTTTCTCAGTGATGGAAATCTGTCTGGAGCCCATGAGAACTTTCCAGGTTGGCCTGGGAAACACTAGGAGAGCAGGAGGATTCAAGATACTTCAAATATAGTCCTTGAGCCCAAACTTTTGTTTCACGGGTAGGAACTTGTTCAGTGAGAGGTGGGGTCTTGTCCAGGGACCCACGGCTATTGGGCTGATGAGCCAAGACCAGTCCCGGGTGTTTCCGGATTTGCCTGGAGCTGCCTCCTGCTCTCAGTTGTGGCATCCTGTCCTCTGCTGCTGAGAGCGCCACCTCGTCCACATCATAGACTTGGCAAACGTTCATCACGGACAACACAGATTAAGAAATTCTCTGCTGTAATGACTGAAAGAAAGCTAGCTCATCAGTAGCTGTGTTCATTAGACAAGATTCATACTGGATTCAATGGTTTTCAGTATGTTGAGTTGTGCAACCATCACCCCAATCCTGTTTCAAACATCTCCATCACCCAGAAAGGTGCCCTGTGCTGGCCTCCTTCCGTCCGTCCCATTCTTGTCCCCAGCTGCAGGCAACCACTAACCTATTTCCTTTCTAGATTCGCTTTTACTGGACATTGACTATATATGGAATCACATAATACATGGTCATTTTCATCTGGTTTCTTCATTTACCAAAATTTTTTCTTTTTGAGATTCATCTATATTGTAACATGTGTCAGTAGTTCCTTTTTATTGCTGAATTGTATTCCATTGTATGAATCTGCCACATTTTGTTTACTCATTCATCCACTGGCAGACATTTGGAATGATTTGTTTTTGGCTATCACGAATAATGCTATGAATACTTCTGTTCAAGTTTTTTGCATGAACGTATGTTTTTATTTCTTGGGAGTGGACTGCTGGCCCATATGGCAAATTCATACTAACTTGTTAAGAAATTGCCAAACTGTTTCCCGAAGTAGTTGTACCATTTTAGCTTCCCACCAGCAACATACGAGGTTTCCAGTTTTTCCAGATCTCGCCAATTATTTGGTATTAGCTGTTTGATTACAGTCATTCTAGTGGGTGTGTAATGGTATCTCTTTGTAGTTTTAATTTGCATTTCTCTGATGATTAATGACGATGAAATGTTTCCATGGGTTTAGACATCTGAGTATCTCAGCAAAATGTTGTCTTTCACCATTTTTAAGTTACGTTTTTTGATTTTTATTTTTGAGTTGTGTTCTTTATATATACAAATACACATTTTTTATTATGTACGATTGGCAAATATCTTCTCACAGCCTGTGGCTTTTCATGTCTTTCATGGTGTCTTTCGATGAGCAAAATATTTTAATGATGCTTAATTTATCAATTTCTTCTTTTATGGCTTATGCTTTTGGTATATATATATGTTTGCCTACCCAAAGATTTGAAATATTTTCTCCTACAAGTTTTGGCTTTATATTTGGGCCCATGGCCCACCTGTCCTAACCTGCCTCAAAGCCCCACTTGTCCTGAGCTGGAACCTCCTGCAGACAACAGAAAGGGAGCAGTCGTGTGGCTTCTTGCCTCCCGGGGAGCCACTGCTGAGTGGAAACAGGCTCCAAATGGTTTCCACGCTGCTTCCCGGGCCACTGCCTCCCTGAACACTGCATCACTGATGGAGCATTTCAGAACCCTTCTAGAACAGAAACTTGTCACCTGCTTCAGATCTGAGATGATTGTTGTTTCTCAACATTTTGCTTGCTTTATACAAATTCATTGGTTTCTAGTAGATATTTTTTATGGTGTATATTACTGGATTGGGTTAAAACTGTAGAGTGACTACAAAGTCTTTACTTCTGGTTCATGTGGATGATGTGTTTCAAGGACTGATGTTAAATGATATGTGTTGCTCCATCTTTTCCAGGAACTTCCAGTCATTTTTGAAAAGTAGCAATAAACATCTAGATACTGCGATTTTGACTCAGGAAGAATTATAAAAGTATCTGAAAAGTTACAACCCTTATCTGCTTATAAAAATAATAGGTCTAGTATTTTTACAGTCGGAAGTGGCCATGGCTTAAATCAGTGGGAACCAAGGAATTCAGATACTATACAAAGAAGAAAGGCACTAAGGAATTAAATTAGTATTTTCTGAACAACACCTCCCTCCAACACAGTACTACCCTAGGTCTACAGAATTTAAAATCAAGACTCTTCTGTTGAACACACTGCATGTGCAAATAGACTGATTATCAGGAATGTAGGTTTATTTCATTAAAAAACAAAACAGATCCATCCCCCAAAGAGTACTGGATTCTTTAAAGCAGCAGCAATCACAAGGCACATACGTACAAAATACCTCAAGCAAAATAGAAACTAAACATTAAAAAATATACGTTATTTAAAAAGATGGTGAAGACCATTTGTTAATATGAACATAGATTATAAAAATGACTTTTTCTTTTTCTTTACAATTTTATTTCTTTACCTTTAATAACAGAAGGAATACCAGTATGACATTTGTCTGCTGTCTCGTGGCACGTGTCACACACATTTCTACCACCTAACCTGGTTTGCTAACGAAAAAACAGCTAAAGCACAGCTTAAAAATTTTATTTTTAGTGCTTTCACATCTTTTTTAGATATCTGGAGTTTCATAAGCTGAAAAGAAATAAAGGTCTTGTTTTTCCTTAGCTTAGAAAAAGCCTGTAGTTGTGTGCCTCTAAGCAAACCCACTATACAAAAAAACAGTACGTTCAAGATCTTCTGAACTATCAAGGACACGGTTTCTGTTTTGGGATCATTACAATAACCCTCTTCCAAAAACAGATTAGAAGTCAACACATAATAAATGTAAAGGTCATTATATTAAAATAAAGTAGTATTTGATTTACATTATTGCTCACTTAGAAAGTAAAACAACTGTCCTCCGGTCAGGGTGCTAGGACTCACTGCTACAAACGGTGTAACATCAGTATTTAGTGCATATAAAAATTCCAGGAGTCAAATATATTATAATGAAAGTCTATAATAATCACACAAAAAGTGTTCCTTTATATATTAGCCACCACTGAGCTTCACAAGACGAGGACTGAACGAGGTGTGGCTGAATTAGACCTTGAAACAAAAGAACACACTTTGTTTCACATACGCTGCAGCGCCTGTAAGCCTTCGCGTCGTGGACACGGTTCTGTGAAGTATTACGGGGTGCTTGCACTGTCTTTGCTATTAGAAGGGGAAGAAGATTAACTGATGCTCCGCTTCTTAAACAATGACAACAAAAGCAAGAATATAAAATGCTAGTGCTAGTAAACCATTTAAACAGTACTAAGTGCACAATTTAAACCTCAGCTGTGTGCTGTCATCAGTTTTCCTCTTAAAAAAAAAAAAATCAGTTCTTGGGCTTTTAGATGTGTTTTCTTTTAAAAAGTAACCAGCACCCTTCTCGGGGTCCTACCACGAGCTGGCACCCACGCCGTCTAGCGACACCCCGTCCAGCGCCCGCAGGCCCCCTTCCGGCTCGCTCCGCAGGGACCTCGGGGCCGGTCTGCGTGTCGCGTGGCGAGCGGCCGCCAGGCCCCGGGCGCGGACTAAAGCAGCACGCTCTGGGCCACCTCACTGATGGTGGCCGCGGCTTTCTCCAGCTCCTCTTCTGTCTGTTCCACCGTGACAACAACCCTAATGCTGAGAGGGGATAAGGGACACACACAAAAGTATTGTCAAATGAGAGTCTGTATCAAGGGCCAGTTCACTACGTGCTGTTGCGAATCGAGCTCTGCTGTTACGCGGCCCCCTGTCCCCGCCGCCCTCTCACCGCTACGGGACGGCCCGGCTCTTGTGGCGGGGACCTGCTGTCCCGTGAGCCCACAGCACGTGCCACCTGGCCACTGCCCGAGCCTGCTGTTCCCCGCCTGGACTGCCAGCGAGCTCATCAAAGTCACCTGCAGCAGGGCTCTGCCCGGGGACGGCAGGGAACTCTGCCCTTTAAATAATCCACCGCTGCAAGCGGTGCCAGGCCCAACGCAGGGGTTCAGCGTTTCTCAAGTTAACGAGGGCACGGCCGTTCACCACTGAATTCAGTAAGTCACACGGAAGTTCTGCAATACTGTGATGCAAGGCAGAAACTTTCAAGTTTTTTTTGGAAACTGAAGACAAGAAGCACCAGCTTGACAGGGCAATGCTGCCTCTGCCCCCCTCACTCCCCTCTGCAAACATCCGCACTGTCCACTGGACACACAGTCACTCCTGGGCGTGGAGTCCCGAGGGCACAAAACGAGGGCGGCCCCTGTCCCTGTGAAACACAGGACACAACTTCGGGTGGATGCAATCAGAGCTGAGGGAGCAGGATCTTTAGGGCACATCCGAGCTGTTGCCAGAGCGCTCTTCCAGGCCCCAGCCTGGTGGTCCACGCCTGCACAGCACTGCCTCCGACTCTGTGTGCTCCCCTGGGTCTTCCCTGGCCTCCCCCGGACTCCGTCTCCATGGTGCTCGCACCTGTGCTCCAGGCCCCCCAGATGCACCCAGAGGTCTCCACGCCACTGGAGACCCTGCTGGAGGTCCCGACTGCCCACCCAGCTTGGCTTGTTGGACCCACGCGATTTTCCATGCTCAGCTCAAGCATCGCCTGCTGCCGGAAGCCTGAGTCCCTCCTGGGCCAGAACTAACCACACCCTCCTCCTCCGGGACCTCCCGGCCCTGTGTCGCGACCCTGAACACTCACGCTCTGGGTGTCTACCTCCTTCGACTACACCGTAAGTGCTTTGGGGCCGAATGAGAAAGTTCTGTTGAGTAAACACCAATTTTATTATCTATTTATCCATCTGTCTGTCTGTCTATCTATTTTTGTTGGAGGGGAGAGGTAATTAGTTTTATTTATTTTTAGAGGAGGGACTGGGGACTGAACCCCAGACCTCGTGCGTGCTAAGCATGCGCTCTACCACTTGGGCTGCCCCGAACACCAATGCTGAATCATGCGTTGAGGCACCGTCTCCCAGAGGGGGGCCTGAAGCTCCCTAGATTTCCTCCACCATCACTTTGCTTTTCCTCGGGTGTTTAACAAGCCTTTGCCAGATGAAGACCGCACAGTGCCTGGGCTGGGACACCGTGCCTCCCGCAGGACGCGGGGCCGCCCGCGTGGAGCGGACGGCTGGCACGGCTCTGCAGCGCAGCGCAGCCGCGGGGCCTGGCCGAGGGGAGCCTGGGCTGTCCCAGCTCGTTGCGGGGCATCTCAGCTCTTCCTTAAGTTAACCGGCGGGGTACGCAGTCCTGAGGGGCTTTTCAGTTCAAACTGGAAAACGCCCAGTTTAAGCCCAGAAACAGGTTTCTCTACCTTTTAATGATACACATTCTTCCTTCCCCTGTGATAGTTTTCCAACAAAATTTCAAAACGTAATATATTTCATACAGACTTGAAAGCAGAAAACAGCAACTCAGGTCGCATTTTAACCAACCTCGGAGGCGGGAGGTGCTTCTCTTCTTTCTCCAAGTAGCGCGCCTGAGTTAGCGCGACGCCTCTGTCCATGCACTGGAAGAAGAAAAGGAATGTGCTCACACCCCGCGCTGCAGACGCCGGCAGTTACAACGGGAAGGGACGCTGAGGTGCTACCCTCAGTGGTAGCTTTAACTCACTTGTCCAGTCGTAACTGCCGGAAGGCAGAACAAAATGCAGCAAGATCATCTCGAGCAGCACTGTCCTCTAGAACTTTCTGCGTGGCGGAGGTGTTCACCCTGCGCTGTCCAGCACGGCAGCCGGGACCCGAGTGGCCCTCGGGCCCCCTGAGATATGGCTGGTGCACCGCGATGCTGGCCTTTCAATCTGACTTACACAGTCATGGGTAACGAGTGGTTACCCTCTTAGGCAAAGCAGAGTCAGGACAAGGGGGAGCAGCACCAGCCAAGCCTGCAGGCTAACCCAGAGCCGGACGTCTAACGCCAGAGGAATCGTTTCAGAGAGAAACTGCTCCCATGTCAGGCATCTGCAGGGCATCTGACTCCCGGGGGCTGCACCTGGGCCTGCTGCTACCAGGCACAGAAGAGTCTGGTGGCACTTTTGCTCAGCTTTCCCATATATGAGCCACTTGTCAACGTTTTTAAAAAGTTAAAAACATTCACTATCAAAACAGAGAAGGCATCAAGTTAGACCAAGGGGATGGTTTATGGAAATTTCTTTGGGGTGTGAAATGGTTTGGAATTAGACTGTAGACTCCTTGGGAGGATTACTAAAACCACTCAGGTGGAGACTCTAAAAGAGTGAACTTCATGGTATGTGAATGGTACTAAAAAACCCAAAAACCCCCAAAACCCAGTGTATGGCAGTGCAGGCATTTGCCCGAAGAGGGGCCACTCTGGAAGCCGCATGGCAGGAAAAGGTGGGAACCACCACCAGGCAATGGCTTTTGCTGACTGTAGACTCTGGAAGTGTCCCTGGAGAAGCTAATTCCTTCTGAAAACGTCTGGACGGGCTGTTTCTAGTCTTGGCAGCCAGGAAACAGAAACCATAGCTCAGTTTGTGAAGACAGTTGTTTTATAAAGCAACTCAACAAACACTTGGCAAAACCTCTCAGTCCTACAAAGCTTAAATTAAACAAGAGCAACGGGACCACCATTCTTTTTTTCTCTTTCAAGTACTGAAAAGAAAAAGCAAAGAGGAACAGGACAGAAAGCCTCTAAGATGGAAGCTGTGACGATGCAAGGAACCTGTGAGGCCTCTGTTCTCCCTTCTTACTCGGGGAGTGTCCTGTTCCCACCCCGAGACGTCCCCCTCATCCGACTCCCAAGATGACTTCCCGAAGGCAGCCGGTCCCGAGCGCGGCCCAGAGACATCTTTTTGGGACCGTGAGCCACCACACAGACTCTCCCACTCTCCCCTTTCGTCCTGAGGCCAATCCTGGAAGCGCAGGCTCCGGCCCCTTCCTTGCACGGCCCCTGCTCGGTCTCCCCCGGAGCAGAGCAGCAGGAAGGGCGCACTGCTGCTCCCCAGGGAGAGGAGAGCAGGAGGGGAGCTGACGCGCAGCCGGCGCCCCGGCAGCCTGAGACACGAGGGGTGTGCAGACCAGAGGGGCCGCCGGGGGGGGCCGAGGGTGTCACCACGGACACTGGGGGGCACGCTCTGCCGCGGTCGGCACTGGCCACACCACCCGGCAGCTCAGTTCAGAAAACAAACGCAGCTGCCATGCGAACACGTGTCATGCGTCTTTTACTAGGCCTGTCCGCTGGGCTTGTATTTAACTTATAAATCTGCCTTGGTATCACATTGTGTAAGAGCCCTAATGACAAGGACGCTATGCTTCGTCTTGTATCTGTTCACACTGAAGCGGAATCACAAAAACATCGAGGCAGTAAAGGAGGTCTGTGGGGCGCCTTGCCCTTTAAGAATCTGTCTCTTTTCGTGTCCGCAAAGCTGTACCTGAGGGGACACCTGTGACACTCAGCAAGAGGCCAGAGTCACTCCGGCCTGATCACTCGGGACCCGACACGTTTCCTCAGTTAGGAATCTCAGATTCTGGGTTGGCTTTATTTTTTATTGTAAGACAGCTGGCTCCAGAAGGCCACAGCTGCGAGCGGCTCTCCATGAACAGACCGCTGCAGGTGACGTGGCTCGCACACCGCAGGACACAGGATGGTGGAGCGAGCCGTGAAGGCAGAGGCTGGCTTCGCACCCCCGTCTCCACGCGGAGGGGCCAAGTGCCTGACCTTGCTGCGCCGCAGCCTGGCGAAGGCAGCACTATCACTGTCACCCTGACCCCTGGCAGCACGCACTTGGGGCAGGGGCCTCCAGAAAGAATCATCAGGACAAGGAAGCAGAATGAAGCCTGTGTTCATTCTCACATACAAACGGCGTGTATGTCAGATTCAAGCACGAGGCGGGCACGCGTGCCCCGTGCTGCAGGGCCACCTGACAGCCCCTCACAAGGGGGAGAGTGAGGGCAGAGGACCTGGGGGAGCGCAGCTGAAAAGGCCAAGTGACCATCCCCAGTGACGCGTTTCTTAGTTAATAACTAAGGTACAGTTAGTAGTAAAGTGACTTTCAGAAGGTAAAGACACTTAAATCAGCCTCCCAAGGCAGGCATGGTAACGAAGTGGCTTTTCTTTCTTCTTTTCTGGTGACAAGAGTATTGTGACCTGTTCCGAGCTAGGCTGAGGGTTCAGCCCCAGGCAGTCAGCTGTCCAGTGCTGTGTGTGACTGCCGCACACAACACTGTCCCGCCTGCACGTACAGAAGCCTGGCTCTGTACGTGGTGAGCAAGGGGGTTTTCTGGAAGACTGATTATTCAGAGTGGAAGCGAGGTGTGGCACAGAACATAGCTTCAGTGTGAGCTGACAACTGACCCAATGGGATAATCTGCAGCCGGCCAGCAGAGGTGTGCCCGGGGCAGGGACACATGCCGGGGAGGCTGGGCATTAGAACAGCTCCATGTCGCCAGAGGGGCGACCAGCAACTTCTGTTTTCCTATCTCCTGGGGCAAAGAGACGGTTCTTAAAACTGACATTAAAAACCGCCTGGGTTCAGGGCAGAAGGATCTGAGGCGATTCACAGGAGTGACTGGATACTTACTTGGTCGACAATTTCCTGAAGTAGCTTAACATCTTCTTCTCGAGACCCAGTGCTCTCTTCCAGCTGGAGGTGAAATGCTGGCGAGATGGACTCCCCCACCACCTTCAATCCAGGGATGCTGGAATGGGGGACACGCGCACAAGCCTAAGTCCAGCCCAGCCCAGACTTCTCGCATGTAAATGATTTTAAAATAAAGCCTGCATGAATGAACGTAACAGGAACTCGGGGCTTCAGTGGGAACCAGCACGTGGTGGAAGTCCAAGTCGGAAGCAGCCAGGGAAACATGCCTGCTCTGCGCAGCGCTTCCGAGTCCAGGCCCCTGCGGGGCTGCTTCTGGGAGCTTGGTGCCACGAGCCAGTGGACATGAGGGCTCCCGTTTCCCGTCGTCCCCAGCCTCCCCGCAGGAGGTCCGCGGGCCTCACCCAGCTTGGCTGGGGTGGTCCCTCCTCACACGGTCCCTCGCAGGCCCACTGGACCCTGCGCCGTGGCCCCGTCGCCTCCTCTCCTCATCCACTCTCTCCCGTTTTTCGACTGCTCCACGTGTGCTCCCAGCCCCAGGGTCACTGCCCGGGGGCCTCCCTCATCACCCATTTTAGGCAAGCCTCTGCACCACCGTTTTCTGTTACTGACTCTGCTTCCTTCAAGGACTTATTCTAATTGATATGGCTGCTTCCTTGCTAATTATCGAAATCTTTGGTTTGCATCTTGTCATTCATGGAATTACAGGGATGATTTCTGACATTAAAATTTTATATCATGACCACCAGTAATATATTTTGATTGTGAAGCTGCATTCTTCTTTGCATGTTAAATTTTCACTTTTACTTAAATTATTATTTTCTCCTTTCTTAGGGAGGGGGAGAGATTTCCTTGGGGGTGAAATCCTGTATTTTCAAATGTTTATTACAGACGTCATGAGAAATACAGGCCATGTTATTTAAGCAGGTTCATTTAAAGTCCATTTTTATCCTATAATAAAAATATGGCTGGATTTTTGGACCTATCTCCTAGGACAGAAATGTCTATTTGATATTGGACTAAATTGTTTGTTTGTTTATTTATTTATTTTTATCTTATCTTACTTTATTTCATTTATTTTTTATATTGAAGTACAGTCGGTTACAATGTGTCAATGTCTGGTGCCCAGCACAATGTCCCCATCATACATACACATACATATATTTGTTTTCATATTGTTTTTCATTAAAGGTTACTGCAAGATACTGAATACAGCCACCTTCCTTGGGCTAAACATCTCAGACTGCTTTCATTTAGCCTGCTTTACCCAGAAAGACCTGCTCTTCCCTTAGCATGAAGCGAGCACAAAAGGCACTTGGTAGCATGTCCCATCCCTCAGACGTGTTTCGACTCAGCACGCTTTACCGTGTGGCAGCTGTGGGACAGGCACCAGGGGCGGTGGGGAAGCTACGCTCGCCTGCCTCCCAGGCTGTCCCTGAACATCACTGACTGTGTGTGTCTCTTTTCTTTCAATGCAATACGTCGTGCTAGGATCTCTCAAAGAACCAGGCTGCAGGTCTGAGTCACGGAAGCTTAGAATCTAGGGCGTCTGGCATGTAGGGGAACCTTACATAGATTAGTTGTTTTACTCATGTAGAGACTAAAAAATATGCTTTCCAACCCATTTCCTGGGTGAATCCTGAATGTGCTGAACTTGTACACAGAGAAGTATCAGCTGTTTTAGGTCATGTACTCCCGGGGAGAACTTAAAACATGGACTTAAAACTTTTCAAGTAGCATTTCACTTGAATTAAATGGATTTCCCTTGATACATACAAGGCACCTGCAGCCTAATCCAGCTTGTTATTTGACACCTGGGCTCACCTCGCATGGGCGGAGCAAGCTGGTGGGAGAAGGGATGAAACAAAATGTCCCTTTTCTGGCTCCCTGGATGCTGAATGCCAGATTAAAGTTTAACTAAAACCACGTGGACACAGAATCATAACTCGAGTTCAGACACACAGGAGCCGTGTTTCAAAGCCTATTATTCTTTAAACAAAATTTTGGAGAACATATTATTTACCATATTATTTTACCAAATTTGTAATTACTAGGCACTGGTCTGGGTCTTGGAGACGTACAGTCAACAGTTCAGCCGTGGTCTCCAGCACGTGCTTACAGTGCCGGGAGAGCATGGACAGCAACAACTACCTGTCAGGATTTAGGGAAGCTTCGAGACTCCAGCAAGGAGGCAAACTAGCACAGACTGCTGATTTCCTCTCCTAAATGCAGCCTCCGAGATGGCAGAGGCAAATCACAGGTTAGAGGAGACCAAAAAAAATTTATGTAGAACTCAACATTGAAAATACTGCCCTTGAAAATGTTTACCTTTAAGGTATTTACTGGAAAATAATAAAACCAATAACCTAAATGTAAAGGTCTTGAAAAATAGCAAAAGCGTAATTCAATGAAACAAGAAAGTAGAAAAATAAGTTAGAAACCAATAAAAGAAAATAAAATATGAGTAAAAAACAAACAAAATTGAACTTAAAAAATTGTGCTAGGCAAAGTCCTGGAAAGAGTATCATAAAAATGAAAATGACAGGACAAGGCAGAGGGGAGGGGACAGCTCAGTGGCAGAGCTCATGCTTTAGAATGCATGAGGTCCTGGGTTCAATCCCCAGTACTTCCATTTAAAAAAAGAAAAGAAAATGACAAAAATAAAAATAGGAGGAATAATACAGCTACAAGAGAGCTGATCCCAGACTACAGCAAATCCAAAGGCCCCGGCCTGGATGGACGCCCCCACCTCCCCGCTCCTGCCACAGAGGCCGCCTCAGTGTCCTGTTCCTGCTCCCCCTTGGCCCTTGCACAACCCGCAGCCACTCCTCTCCTGCGCGTCTGGTACGAGGGGCTGGGGAGGAAGCCACAGGATGGGACACCGGGAGCCCAAAGAGGGAGCGACTGGAGAAAACCATTCTTTGAGGTGCCTACACACGGGTGTCACGAAACGATCTGTAACTCCAGGTGCGGAAGACGGCAATTCTCCAAGAAGGTAAGAGAGGAAGGAGGCGCAGGGACTAAGCTCTAGCGAGAGGGATGGTAAGAGAAAGCCTTCGGAGGAGCCAAGGTGAAGCAATTCAAAGAGGCCGGAGAAGCACCGGAAGTGCGGTGCGAGGGAACCCAGGGAGGGCGGCCGCTGCGCCGGGAGCCACCGCGCTCGGCAACACGGGCCCTGAGAGGCCGGCACGCGGCCTCCGCGGCGCGTCTGCTCGCGCGGGAGCGGAGGCGGGACTGCGGGCGCCCCACGCGTGCGCGAGCGGCGAGGGCACAAACAGCGCCGGAAAGACTGGCCACGAAGAGAGGCAGAGCATTGGCCACCTGCCAGAGGGGAGTGTGGGGTCACGCGAAAGCGGGATTCAAGGCAAGAGAGGACAGAGTGTCCCCGAGTGCGAATCAAATGACTCAGGAAAGGGGAGAGACGGGAGAGAAAGAAGAGGGGACACCCAAGGGCAGTCGGTCCTTCAGGAAGCAGAGCTGTGATGGATGGAGGAACATCTCTTTGGCTGAGACACAAGGGACAACTGGTTCCGATACCGCAGGCGTACAGGTTTGTTAGGAAAATGAGGGCGTTCCCAAGTGACAGCACCAAGCAGGCTGTCAGCTAAGGGGGGGTGGAGAGAGACGGGGTGAGGGATTCTGGAGAGAAAAAAAGGTGTGAAAGAACTGGGAAAAGTAGAGAATTGGACTTAAACATACTAATACTGCTAGACAGAATAGAAGGCATCTGAGGCAGATGTTACTGAATTTATAGTGTCTCCAGTGTGCTGTGCTGGTCTATTAATATTTCATAAACCAATGTAACTGGAAACAACCATAATCTCTCTCTACCATAAATCATGTAAGAACTTTCATCACGATCGTGAAGTCAGACTCAGACTTTAATTACTTCTGCCTTTAACTTTATCTGGAACATCTGTGACCTACTTATTTATCAACTGTCCTTTTCTTTTAGAAAAGTTTCTAGTTTCTGTATCTGGCAAGAGAAAACAGGTCTTCCGTGACTGAAAAGGCAGGTTTCACCTTGGAAAGGCAAAATGAAGTGGGTAAGGCGAGATCATTTGCTGTAAGACCAGAAATCTGCCTGAAGACGTCACCAACAGTTTCCTTCTCAAGAGGAACCTAAAAGAACTACTCTTACGCAGTTAAAACGAAACGAAACGAAACCAAACCAAAAACCAGAACACTCATAAGGTTCACTTCGATTTCACTCGTTTCTTTTTCTTGAAGTCATTTAAAATAAAACTTGGTAATTTTCTAAAAAGCAACATGGACAGTATGAACTCACTGTCATCTAATTACATCCTTTTATCCGTACAGATGTGGAGAGATTCTCCAGCATCTATGCTGGTTATTTCTGGGGGTAGCACGTTGTGTTATTTCCATCTTTACCTTCTGTACTGCTGTAATATTTCACTAGTGAGCTTGTAACATTTTTAGAAAAATAAGTTGTGATTCTTTAAAACGATGACAAAATGGACACTCTGGTTACATGCACGCAGACCAATTTGAGTGATCTGAGTTTTTGGTTTCTTATTTGGAATTCAGTCAGACTGACCGAGGCTTATTAAATGCACTCCAAAACCATTCAAATTTGTCATGAGTCATTTAAATGTGGTGCAGATAAACTTTACATTCGTTGAAAATACGTCAAACTTACCCTTGTAAAGCTTTATGAATTCGTTTGCACTTTTCCTTCAACACTGCAAAAATACCTGAATGAAAAAAAATACATTTGATAGTGTATCTGGGAGATTTGATATTACTAACCTAAAGATAGTTTAAAGACCTGGTTCATCCATTTAAAATGTTGCAAACCCTTCCACCTGCTAATAGCACACACACAGACGCTGGCAACGCCTCTGGAGGCCCCAGCTTCCGTCTCTGGTACATCCTGGCTGCACCTTCCCTGCTTCTCACCCGTTTTCTGTAAAATCTGGGATGAGTTTTCCACAGCAAAACAGCGGCTCTTGTTCTTACCAAGAGTCTGTAAATTCTGCAAGTAATCTGGCTAAGAGTCAAAGGGTACATGTCTATTACTTGTTTCTGGAGCCTCAACAACGTGGGGAGAGCCTGACACTGCGGTCCTGTCGGAGATCTCTTCCTGGGTCCTTTCCCTTTCCTGAAGGAAACGTCACAAACTGAAGCACGTGAGCGGGAGATGGGGACGCGGGGCTGCCTGACCAGCGAGTGCATGAATGCGTACATGGAAACGCTTGTGTCTACTGATTCTCTGAATTAAAAACCCATGCTGAAACTGCAGAAATTTAGAAAATTTAAAATTTAGAAACCCCAGGCCTGCTTTTCCATTTCTGTTTCACGCTTTGACAAGAAGGCGGTATCACGGCTCAGAACACTTTTCAGTTTAGCTCCCGCCCGGCGAGCTGGTGTCAGTGGCAGGTAAACCAGCCTGGCCTCAGCACAACTGATGCTTCAGAAGCTTTAGGGGAAAACTAGACGACAGCTACATTACACGTACCCCAAAGCAGCACACGTCAGCTGCTTTCTCAAAGAAACGACAAGCCGTATGGTGACTGGCCCAGGGCTCACCCCTCCTTTTCCAGGCACCTCTGCCCACCAGCGGAGCCAGCCCCACTTTGGCTCTGACTTCATCTCCGGAGGCAGGAGAGAAGTTCTAAACTGAAACCCTGAGGCAGGGGCAGTGTCTTCACTGCCACTCTTCCCACGAATGCCCGATGACGTGATGCTGAGCCGCAGCTTTGTCTGGTGTGCGAGTTCCTCTAGCTAATTCCTCCCCAGAGGCCACCCGGCAGCAGGGCTGACGCAACATGCGCCGTCTCTGATTTCCTGGGCTTAAAGGTCGTACCTGGGTTCTCTTCCATGATGTTGAGGGCCTCGATGGCAGCAGCGGCCAGCAGGGGCGGTAACGAGGCAGAAAAGCAGTACCCCTGGCCAGAGAGTCGCTGAGGAGAAACAAACAAGCTAAAAACACAGACTTAGCGTTGTTTTTGCCTAAAAAAATCTAAAGGCACCAAATCTCTGCGCCACCTACCAAACAGTGTGTACACACGGTGAGGTGGGACGATCCAGGCATGGACAGGAGCTACCCATGAGACGGAAACTAAACTTTTTTTTTTTAAAGGGCGATCATTTCTAAATGTAAGTGTTCTGGGTGATCCTTTAACAAACTGACTTCTAAATAAAAAATGTGTGATCAACTAAAGTTAGAATGAAATTCTGTAACGAGTATTTACATTTTTTGGTGACCAGAGGAGCAATCAGTTTCAGTTTTTGCTTTTGTTTTTAAAAAGAACCCACCTGATGGTCAATTACGAAAGACCTGCCACAGCAGAATCCCCCAATGGAAGCAAGCGAATTCTCCATGTTGGCACTGATCAGGTCGATATCATCAATCTGCCAGCAAAGGGGGACAGTGGTAGTCAGTCCTCAACTGAAAGAAAAGATCCACCCCAGGCTTTTAAAGAGAGAAAAAGAAAAGAATAAAAGGGGCCAAAGTCAAGTCTAGAGACAGAATTTCAGCAGCAGTCATGTCCACATCTGGACTCAAACAAGCCAGCTATGTGACAGTAAAGGAAAAGCCACACAAAATCAGTCATTAAAAGGAATGACATTTCAAAGCCGGCCTCTGAAGGTGTCTGACGTCGCACTTTTTGCCATTTCACTATGCACTGACAATTTATTTACAGTGGAACAGACAGCGAAAGGATGAAATCTAAAGCTATTTGATGCTAAAAATGTTCAGGGGTACAAGATAAGACCCTTCCTCACTAAGACAGTGGTCTAGCTGGCCTTCCCTGCAGAAGGTACTTGAGAGAAATAAAAAGCAACCTATCAGAGTTTTGAGCACTTTATTCCTACACCCCATTTACCTTTTTCATCTTTTCAAAAATGAAATCAGTTTATCCAAACATCACGGCAATGCATGCTTTGACCAAACTGGACCAACTGAGAATAAACCTAACGTGTGCCCTGGGCTCCTGAGTTCCCACTGTCTTCTCGAAGCCTCAGCATTCCTTCGATCCTCACCTTCTGCTCCAGCCCTCAGCACCAAGTGCCAACCTGGTACACAGCAGCCTTCAGTGCTCACTCACTGGTGGCCATGACAATGACATCATGACTGGTCAGATCTCATCTGGTGTTTTTCTAAGTGATCCACAGATACAACAAGGAAACCTGTGCACTCTCACTCTTTTTTAACCTCTCACTATGAAATATTTCAAACATACACAACAGTAGAGAGAATGAAGACTCCCCATCACCAGATCCAATAATTGTCAACTCACGGACAATCCTGTTCCACAGATAGCCCCCTAATGCCCTCATCATTTCTTTGGAACAAATCCCAGGCTTTATATGTTTTTGTCTATAAATGTTTCAGTGTGCACTTCTAAAAGATATGCACTCTTTCAAAAACACAATCACAAAAACTTCATAATATCAAATACTGAGTGTCTGAGCATCTCTGTCTCACAAAACTTGTTTTTTTACAGTATTTGTCCGAACCAGGGCCCAAACAAGTTCTGCACTCCTACCGATGAGTACCATGTCGTGGCAGCTGCCGAGAGCAGTCAGACACCTGGGGCAGTGAAGGCAGACGGTGCTTCTTCCTTCTTTAAAACTGTCAAGCCTCATAAACTGCTCTAGTGTAAATTTTATTTGAATTTACGTTTCTGTTGACCTTACACTCTCCAGTGCATTTAACCGCCGGATGTGAGTTTGTCTCTGAGGAGCGCGCTTCAGTTAGCTTCGTGCGACATCCGCCCCGCTCTGTGCTCTTCTTAGGTCTGTGTGGGTGCAGGGGTGCAGATAATCTAGGTGATTTTATGTTTCATGTTCAACTCTTCACGCAGGTGCAAACTTTTATGCACAGGATTCGGAGAAAAGCTTCCTTTAACCCAACCACACGCCGGTGGGTGAAGACAGGTTCTGCAGGTGGGTCCATGGCTCTCCTCCCTGAGGCTCTACCAGCAAAGCCACTACGACTGAGGCCAGTCGAGGCTCCTTTGCCGTCAGCAAAAGCAAACGTGACAAACTCCCTCCCGTTGTCTGGGACCGCGAGGGGCTTTGCTGCGTCCGTGCCAGCGCTGCTTCTGACATCACACGTACAAAACTCACCCCCATATACACGCGTTACAGAGCATGCGGAATTCTAAACAGCAGAAAGAGCGTCTTTCTAAAGAACTACTCAGGGAGTCCTCACTGATTGTGAGGAAAAACTGGAAGGCAAATTTAACTGTGTCTAGAGAAGAGACACTGAAAGCTGGGATCAAATGTTACCATGAAAACAACACAAATTCTATGAGGAGCCACCACGGGAAGATGGGGCCAGTGGTCTGGCTGTGCCAACCCTCTGTGGGCTCAGGGAAGCGACAGACACCAAGGCTGCACCCTGCACACGGATGCGGAGCACTGTCTCGTGTCCATGAAACGTGCCCAGGAGGGGGAACTGCGTGTTTTCCACCTGAGGCAACGTTCTGAAAAAGGAGAACTTACATTGATTCCAAAGTGTTCCGTGACTCCTCGGCCATGCTCCCCCAGGACTCCAAACGAAAGGCTTTCCTCCAGAAAGATCCTTGCTTTGTACTTGTATTTTAATTTAACCTGAGTGGCAAATACACACAACTTTAAAATGCTGGGGATTAGCAGCACACAGAACATGGGGAGAACAAAATTAAACTTAAAAAGGAGAAGAAAAAGCATGGACAGTTGATCCTCAATATTGGTGAGTTCATACCCGTGAAAATGCCTACCTGTTAAAATTTATCTGTAACCTCAAAATCAATACTGAGGGCATTCCCACAGCTAGTGAAGGTTTTCAGGCACCTAACGTGCCCCTTCCCAGCTGAGTTAACAGGCTACTGCTTCAGATTTTACTATAAACAAGTGTCCCCTTCATGTTCTATTTACTGCCACCTTTTTTGCATTCTGTGGTTTTGTTGTTGAAGTAATCTGTTAAATAAGGTGGATCATACATACAAACTCCTAGGGAGAGGGACACACTCTTCCCTCAGAGGCAACGTGTTTTAATTTAGATTCATTTTTAAACACGGAAAAAGTTTTCATTAATGTATTTTTTAATCTTTTCTTCTCCCTTTGCTTTCAGGCTTGTAAGAAAGTGCCTTCCCATCAAAGGTTTAGATGTACATTTATCTCTATGTTCTTCTAAGTGTTTCACAATCTTCCTGGTTTATATGCTGGGAAGTTGAACATGCGTATGGAATTTTTCCCCTAATGGTTAACTGATTCACCCCCCATAAGATATGTATGTGATCAGTTTCACAACTGAATTAAAGTAGTGATTATCAATCATTAAATTTTTATAGACATGACATGAGAAATTGGGCTCTCAAATCCTTCCGTGACTCACATAACCCTCTCTGGTGCCAGAATCACACCTTTAATTGTTAAAGGTTTAACCACTAAGCTCTTTTTCCACTGAAACTACAGAAACGGGGCACAGAATGTGTGGGATGGTCTGATGTCCCACATCGTGAGCCTCTGATAATTTATTTTTCGACCATCAAGATTTACAGGCTAATCTTGCTAATCAGTATCAAGTTGGGAGGGGGGCCCACTGGGTTTGTAGCTGGATTTTCATTAACAATGAACAGACGAATTTGGGGAGAATTACATCTTCTCAACACTGACTCTTTCCCATCCAGTAATATGAGATGTATGAATGAGATACTTTTTAAAAACCATGCTTTAGAAAATATTTCGTATTATTATTACAGTGCTGGTACATAAATAGACAAATAAGGGAAACAAAACAGAAGTCCCTTTGTCAAGCCCTAATTTGTATCCTGTAATCTGTACATGCTTACTACTTACATATACTTGATTTGTTCCTGTACTTTGTATTTTGCTTCACTGGCTGCATATTTGCCCACTAGCACTGCTTTATTATTACACCCCTATAACACACACTTCCAGTATCTTGCGGCCCAGTCTCTCTTCCACGTTACTCTGTCAGTCTTTGACACTCACAAACGGAAGGAGAGGAAAACAAGTCATGTCTTCTATTGACATTTATAATGTATCTAGATTTCCTCAGGAAACAGTGAAAAAAACTTAAAAATAAGCCATGAACCCTTGTTTTGAATCCTTATTCAACTGATGGACTCACTCAGATTTGGATTTCAATGGTCAAATGCAACGGTGGTTCAATACAGGAAAAAAAAATCACTGTAATACGCCACATTAATAGAATGAAGGAAAGCCACATGATCAACTCAACCAATGCAGGAAAGCATCTGGCAGAGCAAACCTCTCATGAGAGCATTCAACAAGTCCGAGATAAGAGTGAACTTCATCAGCTTGATAAAGGGCGTTTACGGAAAATCCACAGCTACAGTCGTACTCAGTGGTGACGGCCTGAAAGCTTTCCCCAAAGATCAGGAACAAGACCAGGATGCCCCTCTTGCCACTTCTCGACACTGTATTGGAAGCTCTAGCCAGAGCAATTAGGCAAGAAAGAGAAGCGTCCAAATTGGAAAGGAGGAAGTAGAACTGTCTCTGCTCACAGATGACATGGTCCCACAGACAGAATATGATCCACAAAAGTGGGATTTCAGCTAATAAACAAATTCAGCAAAGGTTGCAGGATATAAGATCAATACACAAAAGTCAGTTGTATTTCTACACCTAGCAATGAGCAACCCCCCAAAAAATTATTAAAACAATTCCATCTATACTAACATCCAAAAGAATAAAGTACTTAGGAATACATTTAACCAAAGAGGTACAAGACTTGTACAGCAAAAACCGCAAAATAATGCTTTAGGAAATTACGGAAAAACCTAAATAAATGGAAATACATCCCATGTTCATCAATGAGAAGACTTTGTATCAGTAAGATGGCAATACTTCTCAGAGCAGTCTAAGTATTCAATATAATCCCTATAAAAAATCTCAATGGCATTTTTTTTTTTACAGAAATGGAAAAGCTGATCCTAACATTCAAATGGAATTTCAAGGGACCCAAGTAACCAAAACAATCTTGAAAAAAAAAAACAAAAATGAAGAACTCACATGTCTTGGTTTCAAATTAACCACAAAGCTACAGAAATTAAGTAATTAAGCAGGTACTAGCATAAGGCTAGACATACAGATGAATGGAACAAAACCAAGAGTCCAGAAAGAGACTCCTGTGTCTACAGTCAACGGATTTTTCACAAGGGTGCCAAGACCATTCAATGGGAAAACAACAGTCTCGTCTACAAATGGTGCAGGGACTGGAGAGCCACACGCAGGAGGAGGAAGGTCAACCCCTCTTTCACAGCACATACAAAAATTAAGTCAAAATGGATCAAGGACCTAAAATAAGAGCTAAAATGATGGAACTCTTAGAAGAAAACACAGGGGTATATTCTCATGACACTGGATTTGGCAGTGAGTCTCTTAGATACGACACCAAAAGCAAAAGCAACAACTAAAAACTACATAAGCTGGACTTTACCAAATTTAAAACTTCTGTGCATCAAAGGATATTGCCGAAGAAATATAAAGACAACCTACAGAATGGGAGAAAAGACCTGCAAATCATGCGTCTGATAAAGGTCTGGGATCCAGAATATATACAGAACCCTTACAACTTAACAAAAAAGACAACCCAATTTAGAAATGGACAGAGGACGTCTACAGATACTTCCCCAAGGACAATACAAATGGGCAACAAACACAAGAAAAGAGGCTCATGTCATCGGTCAGGTAAGAAATTCAAATCATACCCGTGTGTCTCACATCTACTAGAACGGTGAAGACTGAAAAAAAAAAACCAGGAACATATTGGTGGGGATACGGCGAAATGGGAACCCTCCTCCATTGCTGGTGGGAATGTAAAGTGATACGGCCACTGTGGGAAACAGCATGGCAGTTCCTCAATAAGGTAAACACACAGTTACCACACGGTCCAGCAGTTATGCTGTTAGGCACACACACAAAAGACCTGAAAACTGGGGTTCAAACAAATACGTGTACAGGAAGATTCACAGCAGCACTGTTTGCAAAAGCTGAAAGGTGAAACAATCCAAATACTCATTAAACAAACAAGCAAGCAAACAAAAAACCCCAAAATGTGACACATCCACACAGTGGAATATTACTTAGCATTAAAAAGGAATGAAGTACTGATACATGCGACAAATTGGATAAATGATGAAAACATGATGATAAGTGAAAGAAGACATACACAAAAGGTCATGTATCACATGACTCCATTTATCAGAAATACCCAGAGTAGGTAAATCCCATAGAGGCAGCAAGCAGACTGGTGGGGGCTAGGGACAAGGGAAAGTGGGAAGTGACTGCTGAACGGGTACAGGGTCTTCTCTGGGAGTGACGAGAAGGTTCTACAACTGGACAGTTGATGGGTGCCCATCACTGGGCATGTACTAAATGCCACTGAACTGTACACTTTAAAATGGCTAATTTTATGTTATGTGAATTTCACCTACAAAAAAAAATCTCAATACTCATGGTTTCTAAAAACTGCGTATTGCTCCCCCTTGTTAAAAAGCTAAGTTTTACAAAATACGTGTGCTTTCATTTATATAAAATTCTATGAAGAATAAAAGTATAGGAGCAGAAAGTAGATCCATGGTGGCCTGGGGCCAGGGGTCGGGGTACAAAGGGGCATGAGGGAGCCTCTGGAGTGACAGACATGTTTCCGTATCTTGACTGTGGTGGTACATCTATCAGAACTTCTCAAACTGTACAAAGTAAGTGTATTTTATTGTGTGTCAATTATACTCAATAAATTTGGTTTTGAAAAATTCAGTCTTGATTACCCTTTACTTGTGTGTGTGTGTAATATTTTGGGGGGGTGGTGTACTTAGGTTTATTTATTTATTTTTAGAGGAGGTACTGGGAATCGAACCCAGAACCTCGTGCACGCTAAGCATGCGCTCTACCACTTGAGCTACACCCCCCCCTTAAATACTCTTTAAAGGCCAGAGCTGGCATTCAATGTTCATCTGCTTCCCTGGTATGATTCGAAGGAGTTTATGATTTCTGCTTAGCAAAGCAATGAAGATGTTATACATTCAAAGTGGTCATAAACAAAAGGCGTAACTGCCAAAGAGTCTGAAGACTAAAACAGTGAATAAACACGGCTGCTCACCAATTCCGGAAGCGGGCAAATGGTCCCGGTGTTCATGTACAGCCCTTCGACGACAATGAAACGCCGAGTTACACGAGCCTTGCGTGGATTCTTTAAGAGGGAAAAACCAGACACTTTAAATTTCAGTGACTCCAGAGAGAAAATCTGTTACATGCTCTCAGGCACTTCCACCTTACAAGATTTACTCCCCAGGATAAATGAATAAACAGATAAGACAGATAGACTAAATCAATTTCAAGCTCAAGGTGTGAGATCCTGTCATTCTGAAATGAAAAACAGTGCTTTCTTCTCTCAGACACGTTTTCAATTCACACGGTCGACTAGAAGGCCTCACACACACACAAACTGTTTAGACACCGAATACATTAAAGCACAAAACCCTGTAAGCCCAGGGCGAGTGGGAAGGGACGCAAGGGGACTTTCTGGGGAGATGGGGGTGCTTTATGTCATGATGGGGCCATGATACCTGGGCTACAAACGTATAACCACTGGTCACAATTGTACGACCAGGATTTATGTATTTCAACGTCTGTAAGTTTTACCTAAAATAAAAAGATCTATAATGACAATCAGCATCGCAGAGACGGAGCAGGGAGTCAGGTGAAGGCTCAGATGATGCAAGAATGGCAGAATACCAAAAACAAAGCTGGGAGAAGGGTTCGGGGGGCTTCACTATACTACTGTGTTGCCTTTGAATGTGCCAGAAACTTTCCTAATAAAAAGTTAAAAAGGCAGACAAACCCTGCTCTCCCTTGTCTACCAAAAAACAGATGAAACCCTTTTCCGTCCTTCCTCCTCACTAGTGGGTCAAGTAAAACTGGACTATGACCTCATCCAGCCATGTCTGAAGGCAGTCGGGTGGAGGGACTTTTCCAAATAACACATGCCTTCCCACACCCCACTGACGTCAAGCCACCAATTAACCCTCCCACTGCTGAATCTGTGGCTGCTTCACGTATGTTGCACTGAAAACATACTGAACCCACAAGCAAAGTCTGCCACCACCTTTCTACTCAAAGGTTTCCTGCCTCTAAGCCTATGTCTAATGAACAGCTAGAAACTCAAATATCAGAGCTGCTCCTGAAGGGGTATTTTAGAACCCACAGTGGGAACACTCAGAAAGGTGTCCGCTGAAGTATGTGGCAGCTTAACGTCACTGAGCATTCTCAGTCATCTTCACTCTGTCGTTGACTCAAACCTGAAGGCCGCGGGTCTGCTGAGGTCACAGACAAGGACACGGGAGGCGTCCTGCCTCTCCCTGCCTTTCAAAAATCAAGTACTTTTCTTATGATTTTAAAAATATTCAGTGAAGGGATGTTGGAAAATGGAAAAGTACAAAAAAGAAGTTAACAAATTAGCTCATCGCACCCACGCTGATCAGTTTCGGCCTTCTTGTACATTACTTTGTTCAAATCAGGATTTTATTGCAATATTTTTAGGACGTGAGTCTTAAAAACACGACACTGTGAGCATTTCCACGTTATTTAACATTATTTAAACCATGATTTTAGAGGAGAGCTAAAAGCACACCTTGAGGATACACCATGAATTACTGAACTATTCCCAGTGCTGGATTCCGGCTGTTTCCCTCATTCTGCTTTTTTACATCACACTGTGAATATTCCTCGATCTTTGACACTATTTCTGATTATTTTCCAAAGACAGCACCCCAGATATGGGCCCAAGGGTATGGATATTTAAGAATCCTGTCTTATCACACGTCAGTGTGGCACTGATTATTACTACAAAAAAAATTTTCCCTAATTGGACAGGCAGAAACTCCCACCCTAACTTCTCTAACTGTTAGCGACGTCAGACTATTTTTCAGTTGCTCATAGTTACTTTTATTTCTTCTAACTGCTGTTCTTGGGTACTGTCTTTTTTTTTTTCTCCCCCCCAAAGAAGAATTAATATGGGACAAGAAAATTCTGTAAGAAAAGGAATGAGAAAAACATACAAACCACAACAGTTGGGAAAGTGACAGAAAGAGCTTGATCCAAACCCGGACTAAAGCACAGCATTTTAATTCACTTCCAAAGAAAACATAAGCATCTAAGTAGAATATATTTTAAAATACAGTGTTTATTATTTTTGTGAAAATAAAACTGAAAAAGAATTATTTCTAAAAACCAAAATGTAAAGTGATTTAGAAAAGCCCACTCTGGGCAGGAAAATGTGGTACAAGTTAATTAGTAAAAAGGTAAAAACTATAAAATGGAAATGAATTTTAAGATAATTTGATTTGTTATTCATTAAAAAAAAGTTACACGCGTTATAAATCTTATAAAAGACACACAAAACTTGAATAATGTCTTCCAAACCTGTACAGTGCTAACGTGGCAAGATCCCTGCAGCAGGCTGGCTTGCTGGTCACGCTTTCTAAGGCAGTGTTCCTCAGCGTGGCAGCATTCCACCCCTGACCCAGGACAAGGGACATCTTTTGACAATCTATAGAAAGAATTCCTCAACGGAAGGGTCTCAATTTTATGATCTTCCCTATAGATCTTTTTCTAAATTGTGTAACTATGAAATGCTGCCTCCAGCACACCTATCTATAGCACATCTACAGCGGGGGTCTATGCGTGTTCACCACAAGAACGTGACCATTCATGAGGCGCCGCTCCTAGGCGATCATCTAAACAAAGATGACAGAATCCGAAAGGAGTAACGCAAATCATCCGGAAAAGTGGAAATCAACATAAAACTAAGGAATATGATGAGCACTTTTATCAGTTACTCGAGTTATAAACGAGTTGCCCTGGAAAAGTCCACTTGAACGTGGTGTTTGAGACAAAGCCTGTGGTGCCAGGCGCCCAGTGCAGTCCCCACAAGCTGCTTCAGAGCCACGGAGCAGAGCTGCCTTCTCCATCCAACGTGTCGGGGGAAAAGCAATGCGAGTGCTAACAGCAACGCTTTGAACGCGTTCCCCCTGCCACACTCTCCGGTCAGAACACCGAGGAGCAGGCGCTCTGCAGGCGCCTGGGCAGCAGCAGTTGAATGGGCTGCGAGACGGAAGGACCGCGCCCGGGGCCGCTGTCCCCACAGGGAGCAGCCACCAGCGCTCCGGGGTGCAGTGCGGGCAGGGAGAGCGGGCCTCCCTTTGTTCATAAATTCATAAATTAAGATCTGCTGCCACTGTTTCTTCCAGTTAATTGACACATGGTTTACTGTGATATGAATAAACCCATTTTGAATTCACCGGGTGTATCCTGTCCCCACCCCAAGGAGCTCTGGTGTCATTTCTGTAGAGCCAGGAGTACACAGCCCCCTCCCCCGAAATGCGCAGCGTTCCTCTCTCTCTGCCGGATTATCTTCCTCCAAATGTGCCAGCTGTAATGATGGCAATGATGAGGCAATTACTATCAGACGTGGCTCTCTGACCTGAGGTACGTTTAGTAAGCCCCCTTATTTAATATTCAAATGTGATCCACAGGCAAGTTTTCATGACAAATTACCATTTCATTTATAATTTAGCTGGTTAGAAAGTACAAAAGAACCGTATAATTTTCTTCAAAAGAATCATACCTTTTGATCTTCAATCTCCTGTTCTTTCAGCAGTCGCTCCAGGTCGTCCATGTCGTTATGCTTAAACAGCTTAATGTCACTGCGCGAGGCCTGTAATCCTTTCTGAATAGCAAAGCAGGCAGCTTTATCTCTGCAAGGAAGAGAGAGCCATCAAATTAGGGTTTAAAGGGCCTTGTCAGCATTCTCAGAAGAGGAGTGCTTGCTTTTGTAAGCTGACCAACAACCACTTGTTAAATTGAACACTGCAAATAAATAAAGCATGTCTGAACCCTAATACATCATTGTTTACACTTCGCTCTGCAAGTCTTTCCACGTAACCACCACATTGATCCTGTTCCAAGAAGCACACTCGTGCCACATCTCGACCTCTGAGAAATCACCGTGCATCTCGCCATGGATAGTCTATCAGCCACTCACAGTAATTTTCTCTTCCTGAAAAATAAATGAAACACTGGCGCATTTCACAACCAGTGGCATCTCTGGTTTGGCTGCCACACGACTCTGCCATTACTTTGCCATGAAAAGCAATACTGGATCGCTGAGTCTACACAACCCAGGAGAGAACTCTGAGTATGCGGATTAAACGTCAGGAAGACCTCCTAGACGGAGCCCAGGCCGCGTGCTGGCGCGCACCCGGGTAACCACTGCAGGGCCGCGGGAAGAACGGGCCAAAGCGCCCTGGAAACCCGCAGGGAGAGCCAGCAGCCCGTGCCTGAGCTGCTGTCCCACAGGCTCCCGACAGCGAGGGGGAAGCAGCAGGACGGGGCAGGCGCTGAGGTCACAGCGATTTGGACCCCTCTTTCGAGCTCCGGGCATTCACTTACTGAGCTGGTATTTACTGAGCACTTATAATAAATGCCAAACTCCACCCTAGGCGACGGGCTGGTACAAACTGCTGAGAGTGCTATAAAAAAAAGGGCGCAGCGAGTCGGGGCAAGACGAGCAAAAAGCAGGGCGTGTGCACGCGCATGTCGTTTCTAAATCAGGGAGGCCTGAGGAGAAGAGTGATTCTGACAGGACGCAGGGGTTTCTGTGGGCCTGGATCCACAAGGGCACCGAACTCCTCCGGCGGCACAAGTTTGCCCACGCGCAGCAAGGGGCCTTGATCGGGCCTGAGAGCCTGGGGAAGGCTTTCCTGCAGAGGCGGCGCGCGTGCAGGACGAGCGGGAGTTCAGCAGGAGACGAGAGGAGGAACGATGCTATAGGGACAGGGACTTGGCAAGTGCAAGGGCCCTGAGGTGAGAGGAAACGAGCACCTAAGGCTAGTGAGGCTGCACGGCACGATCACCTAAGGGAAAATGGTAGAAAATGGGCCTGAAAAGGAAGTCTGGAATCCATGAGATCATAATAAGGACCTGGATCTTTATTTTAGGAACAGTGGAAACTCTTAAATGGAGTAGGACAAAATCAGATTTGCATTTTTAAAATTCTGGCTACGGTGTTACAAAGGAAAAGGGGAAACAAAAGTCAATCTGAGACCTAAAATTAAGAGTCATTTAATCGTCCGCTCAAAAGATGACCAAGGCTCGGGCTAAAGGCAGGTGCTTCCGACGGGTGTCACCAGCTGCCTGGGCTCTGCCAGCCCTCACACCACTCCTCTCCGCCCTTCCCTCCACAGTCCACAGCAACAGCACGCATCCACTGCATGTGGACACAAGTGTGTAGGTTTGCACGTGGGAGGTTAAGGAAGTTCCTCCAACTCATGGCTTCTATGTTCCTAACAAGTCACGATGCAAGATTGGCAGAGACCAGGAGCTGCGGTGAGGGTGCTGTGACGCGGGGCGACTCTGTCAGGCAGTGGGAGTGACCGTGTGGGCTGTGACCACAGACTCACAGGGGCACCATGCTGTCACAGAGCCGGTGGCTGGCCCCGGCCTGCATACGTTCAGCCTGCTCAGCGTCAAGAGAAAAAACATAAGGAGCAATGATCAAGCACCGACACCTTCAGGCACCTTCCAGAGGAGGTCTCACGCGCTCTGCGGAACTACTTGGCGGGTTAACTATGTATTTCTTTAAAAATGAAAAAAAAAATCAGTATTTCTTTAGGCAGATGACCTCCATCGAAGGAACTCTCTAGGAGGGCCAATGTTATCTCTAAGGGAATTCTGACGGGAGAGGCAGGTGACAGCCACTTACACAAACACAATGTCCCCTCGCTTGGAGTAAGCAGGGACAGCGCTGGCGATCGTGGCAAACCCGTACGAGTATATAATGGCTTCTTCTGTCTTCATAAATTTTGCCAGGCGGTCTTCCAAATCCAAGTGCACATCTATTTCAACAGCGAAAAAAATCACATGGTTAAACCACCTTACAACCCTTGTCCTTCAACTAAAGAAAAAAGAAAAGAACATAAGCAGTTTAGTTATGAACACTGTCACCCGGTGGTCAAACTGTAATTGTTTTTAAGTTATAAGTTATAGAATGTCTATTAAGATACTTCTGGGCCAAAACCATTTCTATACTCTGTGAACTGAACCGGCTACTCATCCATCCGTAAGTATGTGACCAGGACGGCTGACTCTGGGCTCTGCTTCGACAGCACTCTAGCACGGCTTCAGGGCCCAGTGACTCTGCCTGCTTTAACGTCCCTCAAGCAACAATGCTGAAGCTTGACCAATATACGACGTACGTTATTAAGTTATTAATGCCTTTCTGCATTTTAGCAGAAATGAGCAAACCAGGCATTAAGACAACTGTCAACCAGCTTAAAAAAAAAAAAAAAGAAGAAAGAAGAAAGAAAAGGAGTTAATTTAAAAAGAACCCCACGTATACTCTGCATCAAAACACAGAGACTTTTTCAGCTGCGGTGCTCCCTCCTGTAACAGTCTGTGCCAGCGCTCAGCTGTGGCACCTGCCGTCACTCCGCAGGACTGAGCCTCTGTCTGAACTGTTTTTTACGTGTACTGGTGAATTTAAAGTATAGTACAAAGAGAAATACGGTCCTTTTATGGAAGCAGCTTAAGAAGAATGTTGATGTAATTATGGGGATAAATTGTAATTATTAAACTGGTATTTTTTTTTTCTCTCTTAAATCATGGTTCCTCATAGCCCTGCACCTTCCCAGGCTAAGCAAAGAGTCTTCACACCCTGGGAAGGAGGGAGGATGTCTGACTAAACACAGAGGACCCTCGACTGTGAACCGAAAGCTGGGGTAGGAACCCACTGTTGAATGAGGGATGAGAAGACACAGAGGGTCCAAACTAAACCCCAACTTGATGGCAAGAGACGCATAGTGAGGAATAAAATTTACCAGCGACATCCAAAAAATAAAATAAACTGAAGCCCACTTCACTGTGTAGACTTCTTAAAGGATGATACAAAATTGTGGAAATGAGCTAATTATCCCAGTCCAATCAAGGAACGAGAAAAAGCTGGGCGTGCTTCTTCCTATTTGTAAGTTAAAATGTATCAACAGTCTATTGACAAAAACCACATGAAATGCCATTTGATTTCCACTACAAGCACACACAGTCATTTTTACAGAACTGACACCGTCATTATATCAACATTAAATGGACACAGGATGCTGCAGGAAAAATGTTTAGGAGGATGCCTCCCAGGTGACCACAATGGCACTAGAGGGGCACTTAGCTCTTTAAGCATCAAACCTGTGACATCAACACTGCCAAATCTGAGGACCTGGTCTTGCTCCCGCCTGCCTGCCCTTCCACGAGAGGCGCTGCCGGGGAGAGGCTTCAGGCAAGATCTGGCAGGAACGAGGAAAGCAGTGGCACATCAGAGAAGCAGCCACCTTTCACGCGGCTGCGTGCGCGTGCCTTGGGCGTGTCATCTTCTCCCTCCTCGTCGATGCCCTCCGGGCACCCTCCCTGCACACAGGTCCCCACTGCCCTGCTGCCTCTCGCTTCTGAGCAGACGTGAGGGGATGGTCCCCGTGGGAGGCTTCAAACTGTACCGCTGCCTCTAAAGTGGGTCTCACCTACTCCAAATCTCCACCATTCAGCTAGCAGACGGACAGCCCAAGTCACAGCGAACCGCTTTCATTCAGTATCTCCATTTCAAAAAGAAAAACATGCTTTGTATACAGACGAACTGCTTTTGCCAACTACAAAAAGGGATTTAAGTCATTCTGCACACTTAGCGCTAAAAGACTCTTTTCACTGACCAGCAACAGAACAGCCAAACAGTCTTGGCTTTGCTTCAGGGCTTTGGAGTCAGTCAGCTGGCTGGGAATCTTGTCAGGCGTATTCTCAGTGCGTGTGTTCATGACCATTTTCACGTCATTGTCATGAAGTCATAAGAAGAATCTCTCTACAGTAAATCAACGACTTACTGGTTCTCGCCTAGTACCAGAAGTTAAAAAAAAAGACTGGCCTTTCCTCCTCCTGTCTAAAGGCACTGGGTTTTGGCTGACATCAGCCTTGAAAAGCAGGCTTTATGGCAGGTAAACACGGTTAGCTGCGTAACTTCTTTTGATATATGACAGCCACCCTGCAATGAAGAACCCCTCAACCCAAGGGCGGGGGAGGCAGCAGAGAAACGCTGCCAGGGCGTGTTCTTTGACTTTGGACGTCTGTCTTCTGTGTGTATGATCCATTTCAACAGTTGGTGCCATAGATCTGCATGGAGTGCAAACCAGATGCTACATTCTCTAATTCACTGCTACGAGCACACATGGTAAACAAGAGGTCGCGGAGGGAGGTGACCAGAAAAGCCTGTGTCTTCCCAGCACTCACTGCACTTTCTGGCACCTGCTCCCTCACCAGAACATAACAGATGGGAGGCAGGGCCTGTGCACAACGCCCCACACCAAGCCCAGTGCCTGGCCAAGGTGGTCATCACAGGGGGTTCAGATCTGGGATCCCTCATTGCCAGGTGTGAACCCCGGACAGGCCTGTGACGGCTGCGCCTCTCAGGTCCTTCCTCTGTCAAATGGTAAACGGCACCAGCCTCAAAGGACTGTTGGGAGAACCGCAAGAGTTAATGCTTATTAAACACTCAGAACAGTGCCTGGCATGGAAAAAGCCATACGCTGTGTGTTTGTTCAGTTAAATCAATATTTGTAGAATAGAAGAAAAAGCATTCTTTCAGAAGGAAGAAACAGTAATACTATCTCCTAATTAAGTAATCCAAACCCTGCATATTTAAGGACTATCTTACACTAAAGTCACTTGTTCAGTTTCCTATTTGTCAGAACAATAGGAGCTATTATGGCATTCTAGGTTGCTTTCCACAGGCCGGACCATAAAACAGCCAACTTTAGAGAAGTCTAAAACAACCAACCGTATTTTCTTTCTCTTAAGAGCTCCGTATTTTTGTGTTACATACTTTTTTTAAATCCCTGGAGACTTGGACCATTTTTCTTAAAAGTACAGATTTCACTTATGCCCTCATTAGAACATAAATACAGCGCTGAATGTTTCCACACGGACTATCTTATGTGACTCTTACCAAAATGTGCAAAGGCCATTCCCTGGCGCTATGCCCGCAAAGCAGATCCCAGGCACGCGGGATAAACCGCAGGTAAGTGAGATCTGAATGCAGCACAAACAAAACAAACAATCAGAGCAGGTCACCAAGAGAAACCACCAAAGTGCACTGGGACCCCATCAGCCTCAGAGGAGAGGAAGGCTTCATGACCCAATAAAACCACCTGACTGGTTCTCAAACACACATTGAAACAATAAGACGATGAGAAGGTGGGAAAACTGCCGATCTACCTACTTCTTACAAGCCTGTAAGAAATCGCCGGGCCTTTCGGAGGCGGAACATTCAGTCCAAGAAACTAGACGGATTTTAATTCAACCATCAGTTTCCCTTTTCTGTATTAATCATCTAATATGTTAACTGTGAAACAGTAAAAAGAGAATGTTTTAATAAGGAAATTTACTTTTACAGTAAGTGACTTTCATTCGTTATTTGAAAAGTTGAGAAAAACGCTAAAAGAAGGGATTATTTTCATCACTGAAAATAGATGCCCGAGTGATACTTTCAGGGGTGAAAAAAAGATAAAATTAAAAGGAAACTTTTGGTGGTCCAGGGAACGAGACCCCAGCCTCATGAATACATAGCAACTTCAGATGAGAGGAAAGGGGTCTTCCCTTCTGCTCAGCGCAAAGGGCAAATGCAGCCTAAATATTTAGAATAATTTAGTGGTTGAGGGTATTTTAGAGATTTAAAATACAGCCTTAGCTGACCTCAAGTAGCTTCCCTGAGCTTACGTAACGCTGAAATTTCAAGGTAATTTGATATAACTACAATTATTTAATTCCAGAATAAGGAAAAACAGAAAATATCCTGCTGGAAAACCAAGAAGTAAAAAAAAAAAGTATCATATACATATAAAGAAAGGAAGAAAGATGGCAAACAAGCGCGGGCAACTGCTGAGAAGGAAGGAAACAGGTTTGTAAGAATGACAGTACTCGGAAAACGCTGCGCATTACGTCATGTTGCAGGTGTGGGGTCTCACTACAAAACTATCGCGCTGCAAACTACCCTTCGCCTTTGTCCACATACCAGTCTCTTCGAACCTTCAACTACATTAGGGTAAGGATGACACAGTGACCAATAAAGCGGTTTACAGAGGAGCTGATACATAACTGTGTTCATTACACTGCTTCTGGTGGCCCATTCTGACACCTGAAAGATCAAATCCAATTTAAATTTAAAACAAATCTGAACAGCAAGGTACAGAACATGTACGTGGTCTGCTACCATTTTTGCAAAACTTGGGGGGAAAATGTATGGGAGTGGTTCGCACATGCTGCAGAAAGTCTCTGGAAGAATTAACAAGAAACTGCAATAGTAGCTGTCTTTTCTAGGGGGTGGGATGGCTGCGGGGAGGAGAGTTCACTCTTCATCTGTGTAAACTTTACATGGACTGAATTACTCAATCAAGAAAATTAATTTAGCATGGATCTAGAGGGCTTTATAGTAAGTGAAATAAATCAGACAGAGAAAGGCAAATGTTATATGATCTCACTTATATGTGGACTCTAAAAACAAACAAACAAAATAAACAAAATGAGAATAAACTCATAGAGAACCTGGGTGGTTGCCAGGGGGGCAAAGGGACGAGGGGTGCAAGCAAATTAGGTGAAGGGAAGATGTACAAACCTCCAGTTATAAAAATAAATAAGCAATTGGAATGTAATATAAGCATAAGGAACATGGCCAATAATAGAGCAATAACTTTAGGGACTGGCGGTTACTAGACTCATCATGGTGAGTATTTCATAATGCATGCAAATGTTAAATCACTATATAGCACGCCTGAAACCAATGCAGTTTTGTATGTCAACTATATTTCAATTAAAAAATTGATTTAAAAACCATTAAAGACCCTCAAGTTTGAAAGCACAGAATATCCTATTATGCACATTAAATTTCAGGTGATCCAAACGGAGGCTGACTGGGCTATGACAGCACCTTTCCGTAGCTCTGGGAAAACGGGTCTTGAAGATTTGAAACATTTTCCCCCCAACTGCTTGATTTAGCAATACATCTCTTACCTATCTTCTCTGATTAACTCCCCAGCAAGAGCTAAGGTCACACATGCAAATAAAATCTACTAGAAAGAGGCTTTTAAGAAAGCAATGTCTTTACCCCAGCAAGCAGATCATAGAAAAAAACCTTGATCAGATTACAACAAACAACTCTGTAAAAAAAAAAAAAAAATGCCTTCTCTAGTTTTCCAGTTCTTATCAAGGAAATAATAGCCTACCAATAAAAAGCAGGCAAGCAACTCATGTTTGCACTAGGCTAGAGGGAAAAAGGAGACTCCGACCTGAGCTCTTCTTCAAGTCTTTGGTCTTGCCATTAAGACTGGGAATCAGGACACGTGTTTTCTAGTTTTAGGACTGAAATTAGCTGTGTGATCATGAGGAAATCACTTAACCTCTCTGGGCTGTCTAGTCCTCTGAATAGCTGGGATACTGAAACATCAGAGTGTAAACATCCTTTCCAGCTGTAGGAGTCTTGGACACCAACTCCCATCATCTGTTCCAATACAAACAATTTAACCACCAAACCAGCTAAGGGATGAAGAAAGGTGCTCCTTTCAATAAAAACATCTTAACTGTTAAGTGAAGAAAGCACACAGACCCAGAAAAGAAAATGAGCACAGAAGGGAAGAGAGGCTCCCCTGCTGCACTTTCCCACCCTGACTTTTCCTAGAACAGAATGCCATTTCCAGTCATATCTTCATTTGAACAGTTATTTAACAACATCTTCGAAATTTTCAGAAGCCAACAACAATACACATTTAATAAAAACCACCACAAAATTCCAGGGTCTTCTTGATGACTCTGATTTAGGGAGTTCATAGTGCTTGAAAGTCACACCCTCATCCTTCTCTGCAGTCAGCCCATCCCCGGGTCATTCACACATAAGGAAATCAGTGATCCTTCATCTTCATTCCAGAAAGCAAAGGGCCACACAGTCTATCACCACCCGCCCCGCCCGTCGGTTTTCGCCTTCCTCCCGGCACGTGGTGGCTGCCCAGCCAGAGCAGTTTCCCAGTCCATCTGCAGAGAGGCGTGACCTGGGGTACGTTCTCACCAGCGGAGCGAGGGCAGACCGATGTGCGACACCGCCTGCCCACCAAACTGGGTACCGCTGCCCTGCCCTCCTGCTCCCTCACACTCATCGCCTGACTTCAGCCGCGGACAGCGACAGTGCCCTCGGCACCAGAGCAACGAGACGGAAGATCCGGGTTCCTAAACAACTGTAACGAGCAGAGCTAGGGAGGGTACAGCTCCGTGGCAGAGTGCATGCTCAACATGCACGAGGTCCTGGGTTCAACCCCCAGTACCTCCATGAAAACAATACACAAATAAACCTAATTATCCCCCCCCCAAAAATAAATAAAAGAGCAGAGCCGCTCGCTACTGGATGCGTCCCCTAACAACGTCATGCGTGGCAGGCACAGACTGTCTCCTCACACCTCTGCCTCCTGGGGCAAGTGCAGCAACAGCTCAGGCTTCGCCTGCCGAGACGGCGCACCTTCTGTACCGACGGCTCTTCTCCGCAAGGGACAGTCAGCCCCAGACCCAAGCATCCCCCACCAGTGGTCCAAGCTCACCAGCTGAAGACCACAATTCATCAAGGACACCTTTCCCAAGGAGTTTTGCAATCAAACTGTATCTTAATTCTTGCAAGCGGAAGTCTGAGAAGCATGACAGGAAACGTACCGAACGTGCCATAGAATCCTCTGGGGCCACAGGTCCCCACACCGTACTTCTTTAGAGATGCCAAAGCTGCCGCCTGTGCGGAAAAAAAAATACGTAAAAGCATTACAATTAAATTCTAATACTTTATCTTTCAGAGTTCAAAACTGCCATTTCCTATTCTTGAATCCACATAGCTCCCCGGTCTCCAGCTTTTTTTCCTTTCTTAGAACTCAGACAATTCTGACAGGATGTAAAGAAAAGAGGGAGGTGAGACTTCAGTGTTATGACTTAAAATGTGAAAAAGGTTTATCAGCCTGATCGTCAAAACCTGGTTAACTCAACACATTCATAGGTTTTGGCATTTGTGAGCGTAAGTCTTTCCTCAGAAAATGTTCACTGGCCCACAACCCCAGGAGAAGAGTCAGTCCCCCGGACGCGTCTCCCTGTTCCCCAGTCTGGCTCCTTCAGTCCTCTGGCTGCCACCCAGCACCGCGCCCCACGGGACACTCTGACTCCTCTGCTGGAAGCTCAGTCATAGCCCTGTCAGAGAAGAGTCATGACAGACACCCACAGAGCCCTCTCTGACGCTCTGCGTTTGTGTCTTATTTTCCGTCCAGTTTCTTCAGACAGCCATGCTATCTGCCCACTTTTGCACATGTGTGCTCCCTACCTTGACCCTAGGGTTATCCAGCAATCCAAGAAAATTGAATGAGGCAAAGTTGACGCATTCTTTTCCGTTCACCACAATGTTGTGGCTCGGAGGGCTGGGGGAAAAGACAAGAGTGGTACACTTTAGAGTCACTTGTGTTACAGGACACACGTTATCACGCTGTCCCGGACGTGGACAGGACACACAAGGGTTGTCATTCTACTCTATTTGCATACTGGTTTCTCACCCCTCTTAAATTTTAAGGAGTACAATTAGAAAATGGTATATTGGGGTGGCAATCTACAGAGTCAAGGCAATCCTTATCGACTTATCAATGACATTTTTCACAGAACTAGAAAAAAATAATTCTAAAATTTGTATGGATCCTAAATAGCCAAAACAATCTTGAGAAAGAAGAACAAAACTGGAGGATCACACTCCCTGATTTCAACTACACCACAAAGCTACAGCAACGAAAGCAATACGGTACTGTCACAGAAACAGACATACAGATCCATGGTACAGAATAAAGAACCTAGAAAAGAACCCAGGCTTATGTGAGCAATTAATCTATGACAAAGGGAAGCCAGAAAGAGAAAGAAAAATACCATATGAGATCGCTCATATGTGGGCTCTAAAAAAACCAAAAAAACAAAAAAACAAAGCATAAATACAAAACAGAAACAGATTCACAGACATGGGATACAAACTTGTGGTTGCCAAGGGGGCGGGGGGTGGGAAGAGATAGACTGGGATTTCAAAATGTAGAATAGATAAACAAGACTATACTGTATAGCACAGGGAAATATATACAAGATCTTATGGTAGCTCACAGAGAAAAAAATGTGACAATGAATATATATATGTTCATGTATAACTGAAAAATTGTGCTCTACACTGGAATTTGACACAACATTGTAAAATGATTATAAATCAATAAAAAATGTTAAAAAAAATCTATGACAAAGGGGACAAGAATATACAACGGGGAAAAGACAGCCTCTTCAATAAGCAGTGTTGGGAAAACTGGACGACTATATGCAAAAGAATCAAACTATTACCTTCTCACACCATATACAAATGTAAACTCAAAATGGATTAAAGACTTAAACATAAGACCTGAAACCGTCATCAGTGAAACGCAAAGCAAAACCACAAGATCTCTATCACCTCACACTCGTCAGAATGGCTGCCATGAAAAAGACCACAAATAACACACGCTGGCAAGGATGTGGAGAAAAGGGAACTCTCATGAACTGTTCGTGGGAATGTAAACTAGTGCAGCAACTATGGAAAACAGTATGGAGATTCCTTAAAAAGTTAAAAATAGAACTACCATACCATCTAGCAATTCTACTCCACAGTATTTATCCAAACAGCACAAAAACACTAATTAGAAAACACATTTGCAACCCTATGGCATTTCAGCATTATTTACAACAGCCAAGATATGGAAGCACCTGAGTGCCCACTGATAGATGTATGGATAGAGAAGATATGGTATAGATGTATATACACAATGGAGTATTACTCAGCCATGAAAAATAAAATCTTGCCATTTGTGACAACATGAATAGACCCAGAGAGTATTATGCTGAGTGGAATAAGTCAGACAGAGAAGGAAAAATATGTATGATTTCACTTAAATGTGGAATCTGAAAAACAAAACAAATGAACAAACATAACAAAACAGAAACAGTCATAGATATAAACAGGTAGTTGCCAGAGGAAGGGGAGTAGGGTAGGAGAGAAATGGGTGAGGGAAATTAAGAGGTACAAACTTTCAATTACAAAATAAATAAATCATGGGTATGAAATGTACAGAAACAATTATGTAATATCTTTGCATGCTGACAGATGGCAACTAGACTCATTGTGGTGATCATTTGAAATGTGGTAACCATTTTGAAAGTCACCATGGTGTGTAGCAAGAATGAACACAGTGTTTTAAGTCAATTATACTTCAAAAAGAAACAAATAAACAAACTCATAGAAGAGACCAGACCTGCGGCCACCAGAGGCGGGGTGGGAGGAGCGGGAACCAGATGAAGGTGGTCAAAAGGTGCAAACTTCCAGTTATAAGATAAGTAAGTACTAGGGATGTAAAGTACAACATAATATAGTTAACACTGCTGTAAGTCATATACGAAAATTGTTAAGAGAGCAAATCCTAAGCGTTTTCATCACAAGGGAAAACATTTTTTTTTCTATTCCTTTGATTTTGTATCTACGTGAGGCGATGGATGTTCACTGAACTTAATGTGGTAATCATTTCACGGTAAGCCAAACCATTAAGCTGTACACCTTAAACTTACACAGCGCTATATCTCAATGAAACTCGAAATTTTTTTGCTTCTAATTTTTAAAAACCACTTCATTGTGAACAAATGCTAACCATAGTGAGGTAACACAGGGTTGCCACAAACCTTCCATTTATAAAAAGTGCAGCTCTACTGGAGTGCAGCAAAGCCAAGTGTAATGAAATGAGGTAAGTCTATATATTAACACCTGGCCAATGACAGCAGCTGCCCTCACATACTGTGAAGTTACACATAGGTCTTTTTCTATGGAGAAAAATAAAGTTGAATAACCATGTACAAGGGTGAATTCCAGATATATTAAAAAACCTAAAAAATATTTTGGAAATAACACAAGAAAATTTAGAAGCACCTTTGGGACCTTAGAGTAGGAAATGATCTCTGAAACAAGTCTAGTGCCCAAGCATACAACCATGAGGCCAGAAAGGATGAACCTGACTGAGTCAAAGTGAAGAATTTTGGTTCAATGAAGATACCAAAGATGAAATTAACAGACGGGCGATAAACAGATTTACTGTATGTCATGAATCAAAGATGGCATCAACTGTATTTTATCTACCAGTAAGGAAAAAAAAACCACTGCCAAGTAAAATGTAAGGATGTTTTCTTATCATCTAGATTTCGGTTTATATTTCCTGAAAAGGCATCCTGGCAGATTTCCGTCCTCCTACTTTTGTACTTATGAAAGAAAAATAAGCAAGACAAATCAGGCAAGACATTCGTAACCTCTTTACCTGAGCTCTGGCTGTCTGTTCTGTGCTCCGTCATGGGTATCACGGGGGATGCATGCTCCCTGCTAACAGGAGTGTACCCTGGCACTGCTTGGGAGGACGCTCCGCGGTCATCTCTGCGATTACTGGACAAGTCAGCATCACCCATTCTCTAAGTCTGATGCTGGAACTCTACTACTGAACCAAACTCCTAGGTTCATCTTTCCCCAGTTGAATCACATGTTTCTAGAAAGTAAGCTGATGGTATCCAAAGGCAGCATGAGTTTGACAAAGGCATGTTCACAGCCTCAGTCGAGCAGCCACTGTTCACCTGTTCAGAGGTGTCGGGCCCTTTCTCCGACCATCAGGGGACTGACTTAACTAACTCAGCTGAGGTGCTGGCAGTGAGCACAGCCATGACCAAGTTCACGGGGACACAGGCAACGACACCTTCCCCACCCACCCCCAGCTGACAGGGACACTCAGCAGCTCTAAGAGTCATACCCATCTCAGAGATTTTAAAATAGGAAAAAAGAAAAGTGTTCCTTAGGGTCACTGTAACAAGGGTACTACTCAAAACGTGACTGAGGACGAACGCCTACACAGCATATGGAACTCATGCTAATCAAAAGACAGGCTAGGAATCAAGGAGAAAAAGAAGTAAAAGATGTGAACAGGCATTCTCAGGACGCCAGCAGCTAATATAATAATAAGCAGAAGAGATGACACTTGAAGGCTCCAACAATCAGAGAAGTGCAAAATAGAACAACGTTACTGCCAAACACGGCTGTGGGAAACTGGAACCCCGCCCTGCTCACTCAGGGGTCCCCACGTAGAAGAGGCCCCCAGGGAGATGAGACAGGCATGTATCAGTGCCCAGTTCCCGGTTCCACATCCCCAGAGAGACTCAAACAAGTCCACAAGAGGGTAGTAAGCACCAGGTCTCTGTGGCAGCGAGAAGTGGGGACAGCTTAGCTGTGCATCGCAAGGACATGGCTAAGGAAGCCATGGTGGTCGCCACAAGGCGATGATACACAGCGGCCAGAAGACATGACCGGGAAGCGCACCCAGCAGTGCCCCCTCTCTGTCCGCCCTGCTTGACATGCCATCAGACCGCCGAACACGAACTAACGCTACGTTTATCTCAGTCCCGGTCCGCTTGCCCCAAGAGAGCTGACTCTGATGTGGTCCTCAAACACAGCAGGCACTCAAGTATTAGTTGAAAAACTAAGTGCTGAGTAAAAAAGCTTGAAAAAAAAATGAGAATGAAGTCTAGAGCACAAAATTAAAAAATTTATAAAACATTAAGATTATATGGTTTCAAGGGTACATAAATAAGAAAAATAATAAAATGTATGATTTTAATAACAAAACAATAATAGAAAGCGTAACACAAGTGTTACAGTGGGATGGCTCACTGGGGAGGAGCACTGATGCGGGCGCTGGGGGTGGAGGAAATAAGGAATAAGCAAGCGACAACACCGCCTTGCATGGGTGCTGATGACAGTGGCACTGAGCGGAGGGTTAACCCCTTGTGTCTGCAAGGAAGGCCCAAAATGAAGAAAATAAAACAGAGACTCAACTAAACCAGAAGACAAACCTCTGGCAAATCTGAGTGAGAAAGGAGACACAAATAAGCAGTGCCCACAATGGACACACAAATCCCACAGATATGCTGCTGTCAACATCTGTATATGAAGTTCTACGTATATATTTTACACGTAACTGCCCAGGAGAATCCTATGAACGATTTCATGCCGATGCACTTGAAAACATAAGAAGAAATGAACAATTAGTAAATGACAGTAACCAAAACTCACCCAAGAACGGAATGCAAACAGCTTTAAAACCTCACAGAGGACATTAAATTCTTGATTAAAAATCTATGCTCGGCAGAACAAACAACACAGCAAATACACACTGTTGCCAAGAAAAAGTGTGAGACTAACATCTGATACCAAAGCTGGGCCAGCACAGTTAAGGGAAAAGAAAGTAAATGTCTAAACTCATTTTTCAATATTGATGCTAAAAATACCAAACATTAGCAAAACCAATCTAGCAATGTGTAAAAATTAACCAAATATTCATGCTTAAATAGAGGTTATCAGTGAGTCCTAAGAATTCTTTTTATACATTCTTTTTTATATTTTAGGTGCAGGCCTCTTACCAAATAGATGACTTGAAAATATCTTCTCCCATTTTGTGGTTTTTTAAAATCATTTGCCTGGTAGTGTATTTAGAAGCACAAATGTTTTAAATTTTAATGGAGAGGAGTTTATCCATTTTTCTAGTTGCTTATGCTTTTATGTTATACCTAAAACTCTTTGCCTAATCCAAGACTATGAAGATTTACTCTTTTGTTTTCTTTCTTCTAAACTAAGAATTTATAGCTTTTGCTCTTATATTTAAGTCCGTGATTCATTTTGAGATAAATTTTTACACTTGCTGGAGGGGTCAGGCCCCATTAGCATTCTCTCACATGTGTACATCCACCTGTCCCACCACAATTTCTTCAAAGCATTATTCTTTTCCTATTGCATTGTCTTGCTACTCTGTTGCAAATCAATCAGCCGTAACCGTGAGGTTGTCTACTCATTTAAGAACAAGGCCCTGAGATGCTCATTGTAAGCACAGTGTAAATGGGCTCAGCTTCTGGACTGACGGTGGGTTTCACTCTATGATAATCAGACATGGACTTGTTTGTTCATTTGTGGAGACCCTAAACTCGGTATTTTGTGTTCCTTCTCTTGACTTTGAGTTTCACCAAAGAGGAGTCCTCCAGGGGGGTGTGTATGAGGTACAGACTTGGTTTCCAGCTTTCTGAGAGCTGACCTGGAGGATGCAGCATCAGCGTCCCATTATTCCCTACGAGGCTGATACCTGAACGCTGTTTCCAGAATGGCACTCGTCCCCTCATTTATCCTTAGGACTTTCAGTTTACATGTAGCCTTTCCCAAGAGTAAATCTCCCATCTTTCTCTAAGTCCAGAGAGTGGGAATCTGGAGTGAGGACAAATGGCATGGTGGCTTGCAGTTTTTCCTCATTAAAATGTATGTATATGAGTAATCAATTTAAAAAAATCAATCAGTGCAATTTAATATAGCAACTGATAAGAGAAAAGTCATGATCACCTGAATAGATTAAAAAAATTAACAAAATTTAACACTCTGACTTTAAAACAAAAACTTCTCTTAGCAAACTAGGAAGAGAAAGGAAGGCTTGTAACACCATACAAGTAATCCCTTAAAAGCCATCAGGAACAGGACACAGAGGCCCTTGTTACCACTCCTATTCAGTGCTGCGTGGGAGGTATCTTAGCCAGTGCAGTAACACAGCAACAAGAAGAAAATGATGCTCCTTGTGATAGAAATGAAAACTCTCCGGTACCTAGAGATGAATCTATTAAAATTTATGCAATTTCAATTTCCTGACTGTGGTGTTGTATTACAGTTAAGCAAGATGTTACCATTGGGGGAAATGGATGAAGGGTACGTGGAATCTCTTTGCATGTGAACTCTATATGATTTCAAAATAAAAACTAGAAAAAAAAAACGATAAGTAAAGTCTTTATGAAGAAAGTTATGTAACTTTACTGAGGGACATAAAAGGTCTAAACGTACAAGGCACATGGTCGTGAGATTCTGTATCAGCAGTACGCCAGCTCCCTCCAAATTCATCCATAAATGTAATGTGTTCCTAATCACAGACCCAAGCCCGCTTTTTGGTCGTCTGATCAGCTAACCTTAAACTCACAGTGAAGAGTCAAGAATAGTGTCAACAATCTTGAAGAACAAGGAGGTGAAGGACTCACTCTAGTCAAGCCCTATTATTTTTAAAATTTACTTTTATTATTTATCCTTTCTGTCAGTTATTGATTGATTGATTGATTTGGTGGGGGGAGGTAATTAGGTTTATTTTTTTATTTTTTTCTAAACGGAGGTAGTGGGGATTGAGCCCAGGACCTCCTTCCCACATGCTGGGCATGCACTCTGCCACATGAGTTACATCCTCCCCCCAAGCCCTACTGTTAAGATGTGGTGTAAGTGAGGTTCTGGCACAAGCAGAAACAAATACACAGAAAGAATAAAAATAAAGCCAGACATAGACCCTATTTAATAAGGGACCTTGATATACAAAAGAAGGGAAATTTCCCATCAGTAGGTAAAAAAAGGACTATACAACTAATACATGTTGGGACAACTGATTGTCATATGGAAAACAGGCAAATCAGATCTTTGTGGTAAGAAAGATTTCATTCCCTTAACGTTAATGATTGGTAAGTTTGATTTCAGAACAACTAAAACTTTCATAAGACCAAAGAAATTCACACAAGTGAACAATACAAGCCTCTCTCTGATCAGACTGGAAGTAAGAACATGTTGCTTCACACTTTTAAACAGAATACTAAGTACTTTCATGGCAACAGGCATATGTGGCAGAAGTGCAAACATGAGCAAAGGGAAAGCATCCACCGACTTCAAGACAGTGGCTCTCTCGTCTCGGAGGCAAGAGTAAGTGACAGATGGAAGGGGATTCTTTATCTGCACAGCTGACCCTGAGCACGGGTTTGAACTGCGCAGGTCCACTCACACACACAGTTTTCAGTAGCGATGCTGCAGTACTGCATGATCCACAGGTGGCTGGATCCGTGGACGCAGAACCGCACACCTGGAGGAACCGTGTGTCTGGAGGACCCATTATAAGTTACATGCAGGTTTTCGACTGCACTGCGTGTCAGCGCCCCTAACCCCCATGACGTTCAAGGGTCGGCTGTATTTGTAATGCTCCATTTCTTTTTAAAAAAATAGATTTGAAGTAAAGATACCAAAATGTTAACACCATTACTTCTGGATGGTGGATACATATGGGATATTTTCTGCATACTTAAGTAGAGGAGCTAAAAATAAAAACAGATCAAACATTGGAAGCCAAGAGGGAGGTAGCATAAATGAGCTGAAGTCTCATACTTCATACTCGGAGAGTCAACAGGCATTGTCTACCATTAGTCAATCAAGAAATAGCTGTGTAAGCCTACCACTAATAGCCAGGTATGAAGGTAACCTACAACAGACCCAAAATCAGAAACAAACCAGGGGGGTAAAAAGCACGAATGCTGCTTTCCATTTTAACTGTCTCATCCATTGAAATATTATATGTGTGTGTTACTTTGAAAAATGGATTTTTTCTAAAGAAAAAAGGGACAAACTGTAATACCCAAATTGGAGACTGCTAAAAATGCCCACACCGTATCTAAAAGAAAGTTTTAAACTAGGAACTAAAGCAGTTCATTTCTGATCTCCAGAAATTGCTAAAAGTCTTATTTCAGTTTAAAAAGGAACACTATATAAACCACTTGGGCAAGTTTACCTACAGGAAACCAAACACAAGTCCCTGAACAGCAAACCAATTTACCCTGAAACGATGTTGTAGTTGAGAGCAGGATGGTCTTTCGAGACAGGAGGGACAAGAGGTTCCGGCTGCCACTCTTCAATCAGTTCTTCCTTTTCCTACAGGAGGAAACACGGCACAGTGCTCGTTACTGGACAGCAGCTGCAGCAGTACCCAAACTGCTTGTTGTAATGCAGCCGTCACAATGAGCGCCTTACTAGAAACAGAGGTCTAGCTGTTGTGGCTGGAAATGACACAGACTCACTACGGAGTTTTGTGTGCTTACCACTTCACCTCTTTCCCCATCTTAGGAGGAAGGCTCTTTTACCCTACAGCTCTGTGAGTGACTGGGAAATTTTGTAAAATTTTATTTCTATGGTCAGGATTTTTCACTGTGGGAAGCAGGAAGGATAACTGCCACCGGTGTTAAAACAAAAAGAAAATCTCTAACACAAAGGGGAGGAGCATGGCTGCAGGTAAGGGAGCTCGGCCTGTGTCGCACGGGATCACAGACGGCTAGACCCTAGGTTCTTGCAGACATGAACGTCGTGGGACGGGACCAGCTAGAGCCCAGAGCACTGCTTCCACAAGCCACCTGTACGGATTCAGAAGTAACTGAAATATACAGAAAGACTCTTTCATAATAATTGTTGTAAAAGGATTTAGTTGCCTGGAAATAACTCATAAAAAGCCATTTTATTCCTTTTACCCGTTAGCTCATGCATTACAAGTATTTTGACTATTTTGAGCTTTTTTCTCTTTTCTTGAACTAGGCAAAAATGTAATCTTGAAAACGTAGTCTGGGCGTACAGGATGAGATGATGCGCCTGATGAACCTGACAGCCACGGCGAGGCTTGCCTCACAGACAGCCCGCTCTCAGTCCTTCCATTTTCACACTTCCGTTAAATGCTTCTGTGTATTTTCCTCCTAACACGCAACGCCAGGGTGCAGCCGAGAGCATATTCACCCGATGCTCAGGCACTCAGAAGAGCTGGCTGAATAAACCAGCCAGCGAATTCCTCATCTGCTCTTGTCAGTGGCTGCACAGCCCGCGCAGGCTGGGGGGCCTGCCATGCACGCTGCCCGCCTGCTGCCGCGGAGACAGACTGGAGAATCGACTCAAGACTGCCTGGTATTCAAGCGACTCTGCGGGCCGGTACCACTGAGACGGGCATTTCTTCTGTGCCACAGTAAGTTAAGCTTTAAAAACACTCACGTGATTTTTCTTTTCCTTCCACAGCTTTTAGGGTAAGATGTCAGTGATTACTGAATCTTGCTCTAGCCAAGCTCTGCTTTTAGAGGGTTACTCTAAAATTACGTTCAGGTATCACTTTTTTAAAATGCATATTTGTGCAGATCGATATTTTTAAACTAAAACTAAGAATATTATGAATGAACAACCCCTTAAAAACTCGGGCTGGAAACCTGTCCCGCGGCCACAGAATCGTTCACAAGGAGCCCCTAAGCACCAAGGGGGAAAAGCAGAGGCAGGATCCCTGGACTGGGTGACCCAGCCTTGTGCTCTGTCACGGCGTGCTCTAGGGCACACATGTGGCACGGAGGAAAACCACGCGGCACTCTTGAAACAAAGGGGGGAGTGGGGACCTGAGGTCAAGTTTAGGGCATCTCTCCCCCAGCAGAGGTTTAAATACCCATGGGCATGTTGAAGGTTACAAGGAATCACTCAACGTGACATCTCTTTAGTCTGCTTTACCCAGGTTTCCGAAACTTAATTACCCTAAGGACCATGTGCCGTGTGTCCCCTGGGCGGACACTGCCTCACCATCTCATGATAAATGTTAACGATCAGGACAGCGGGGCCCAGTCAGTGACACCAGGGAAACAGCTGCCACGTTCCTGCGGTTCTATTCCCCTTGCACTTTCTCCTGCAAACGCTCCAGCAAGTGAAGAACAGCGCAGGGCTCCATCTTTGGGCTGCACTCGGTGCTCCCTTGTGAACCAGTTTTAGACATTTTTGTGGGAAAAACACCCATCTACCCTAAGCTTTCCGGCACACTGCGATAGGGGATGGCCGGGGAAACCACCCAAGGGACAGAAATCACACTGAAGGCAAAACTGCTTCTCCCCTCACACCTGAGGCACAGTTACTCAGCGTTCCTACCTGCGTGAGAAGGACACGCTCCTTTTCCATAAACCCCTGGGGTTCCTCATACTAACAGGCCCCAGGTGGGCCACACCCCAGCTCCTCGGACACTTCTGCTTCATGAGGTTCACCTGGCTTGGGCTTGAGCTGGGCCCCTCACCACACAGAACCCGTCAGAACTGGGCCTGGGGTGGGGAGAATTCTTCCTGAACTTCCTTTATGGAGGAGACCATGGGGGGAGCTCATGCAGGCTTCAGGGGTGCTTTTCCTGAGCAACGCATGTACTCTGCAGACATCCGAAGTTCTGCAGTTTCCTAAGCTTCCCTTCCTGTGGCTAGTTTCCAGGCTGCAGTTTACTCCCAGCAAAGCACAGCGGCCTGTAACACGTGACTCCTTTGTGTATTTATTTAATCCCTGGCTTCCCCATACTTTACTTACCCTGATATTTCACTCCCCTTGATTTCTTTACATTCCAGAAAATATTTCAACATCTATAGCTGAGCCACCACAAGTTCTTTTCTAAAAGATGCAGCAACTATCATCATACACCGAATAATAAAACAGAGATTTAACTTCTTACCTTGAGTGTAAGATCAGATCGTTCTTGTAATTTGTAAGTTTTAGAAAAAAGAAGTCGGATTATCCAGAGTATTAAAATTCCTTCCAAAATAAGATGATAAGCAGGAGCCTGAGAGTGAGTCAAAAACAAGAGCAAAACAACAACAAAACAAGAAATGAAATAAACATTTCCAAAACCCACACATAAAAAATTTAACACACCTGCATATACTGCTGCCTTTAACCTATTTATTACGTCTTAAAACTAACTTTCAGAGTTCGCTTCATTTCTACTCATTCTTTTTCCCATTTCTAACAGAAAGCAATGTCTTCCAACATGAGAAATCTCTAAAGCTGCAGCTTTAGGAATAAAAATTAATCTTTAAAATAAAATCTGACACAGAATTCTGAAGTCAAACAATATCAACTATCAGATCCTTCAGGTAAGTTGTATTTTTACTGGTAGGAAACGACTGGAACAAATATTTCACAGCATCACAAGGCTTCCACCATCCCCATGTACCATAATGAGTTGACAATTATTTGCAAACCTGTTTCCACAATTCTTAAAGAGTTCTGCACATCTTACTATATCTTCTGTATCCCTGGTAAGCCTCTTTAAATCCTCCTTGGAACATGGCAGAGAAAAAAAGGCTTTATAAATGCTTAAAGAAAAAGCAGGTCTCTTTTTTGCCATAGTTCCCCAAAAGTATGTAGTGTTTTCCATTTAAACAGGCATAAAGGTACCTTAGTGAAATTATCCATGTCAGGTCTTCTTTTCAACTGTGCATTTCCAGGATAAAGACCAGGGTGCCTTTTATGTTTTATATAACTAGACACACTAAGTGCACGTATAAGATTCCAGATATCAACTAACCCTCCATCAGTCAGTTATGGGGTGCTATATTCCAATAGGTTATCATTGGAAAGTCATTTAAAAGAGGTATTTAGAAATGTAACTACAAATTATTTTCAAGCATTAGATAGAAAGTGTTGATGACTCACCATAGTTTAAAAAAAAAAACCCTCAAAAGTAGGGACAAGGAAACTGAGGACATATTCATATATAAACTTTCATGTCAATGTACAAATAACTTTAAAACTACATTCATGTTACAGACGTATGGGTACAAAAGAATATTCAAATTCTACACACAAGGTGCACAGAAATTAGAAGCAAGAACAGAAAGCTAAGATTATTTTTAAAACTTGCTGATCCTCCCCAAATATTATTCATTTAAGAATAAGGACTCTAAAAATCCTTTTGGTTTTCTCAATAATTGGATTCTAGAAGGCAAACATAGGTCCAAGTGACTAGTTAAACATTCCACTCCACAAAAAAATCATCCTAAGAAAACCTGAAATGTTTAGTGAACTAATAAAAATCACAAATACAGCTTCTTTTCTTCCCCAGGAAATGTTATATCCAGGAGGACCTCTCTCAAGACTCACTCATGGTCAATACCAGGGTATAAGAAGTTACATAACCATAGGGCAGTCTTCAAATAGACAGCAACAGTACATAGAAGTTACTCATTTCTTAAAAAAAAGAAATCTTTAATTTTAGTGGCTCTTCTTAAGTCATTTTAATTAGCCTAAGGTTGGACAACGCCAGATTTGCTCTCTTAACTGTTTTTTCAAAAAGTCCTCATAGGTCTTGCAATGATATTCCTTGCATCATCACCCCTGGCAATAAGCAGCGATATTAAGCTTTAAGGAAATTATCAAAAGAAAACTGAGATTCACTTTAAATGAATTTAAGTTCTATCAGCCCAGAGACTTTTGCCTGTTTGTTCACTGCACTATTTCTAGCATCTAGACCTGTGCTGTCCAATACTGTAGCCACCAGTCACCATTCAACTATTTAAATATGTATCTAAATTAAATTAAATGAAAACTTCAGCCCCTCAGTTGCACTAGCCACATTTCAAGTGCTTAAGAGCCACATGTGGTTAGTAGCTACTGTACCAAACAGCTCAGATAGAGAACACGCAGAAAGTTCTATTGTACGGCGCAGAGAAATTCACCAAATGTCAAATGAATGGACACCCTCCAAGACTGGCATTTTGATTTCATATTATCTTACACACCCGAAACAGCTGGTCTTTCAAAAAAAAAAAAAAAAAAACCAACCCTAACTAGTCTTCCTTTAAACATTCACTGAAATAGTTACATCTTTACAAGATAGAAAACGGGACGTATGCGGAAGAATGACCAACCTAAAGTATTCGTCTTCCTTTCGAACTCCAGCTCCCGGCCAAAACAAACTCCAGCTCATTACAGTTCTCTGCCCTGTTACCTGCTCCGCAGTTCCAAGGACCCTACTTCCCGAGGATCCCTACAGAATGAGGTTTTCCACTCTATTTTCACCACCCCGCTTTACCGTCAGCCCCAACCCTGGTTTTTGGGCAGCCTCTCTGCATCTGACAGGACTTAGAGAAGGCCCTGCGTTCGCCAGAGTCCAAAAACCGGGCTCCCGCTTCCGGCTCCCACCCGAGCCTCTCCCTACACTCCGTGGCCGGGAAGTGTGTGCGCCGGGAGCCCTTCCAGCGACGGGCGCCGAGGGTCCGGGCGTGACCCTAGCCAGCCCCGCCCAGGCCTCCGACCCGAAATCCACTCGAAACGTCCCACTTCCCGGGGGCTGAGTGTGGCCCCGGGCCGCGCGGGCCGCCAAGCTCACCTCATACAGCGCCTGTACCATCTCCACCAGCACCCACTGCTCCGCGACGGCCGCCATACTTGGCCGCTGGGGATTCCTTCCGGAAGGCGGGTCGCAGGCGCGTCAGACACTGCGCGGCGCCGCCCAGTGACGTATGCGCGTCGGGAGGCGGGGCTGCTGGGTACCGCCCTCTCGCGCTTGCGTACTGGGCTGCCGGAGGCTGCTCGGGCTGCTGAGGGTTTAACGTTCTGACAGGGCTGACGTTGACCTTAGGGTCTCGCTTGGGTTCGCGGAGGGGCGCGAAGCGGCGGCCTCGTGCACATGTTGGGGGCCAGTAGGTGTCAGACCCGTGCTGGGCTCTCAGGGGGCAGGGACTTTAGTAAATGTCCTTGCGCTTGGCGGGCAATTGGGTGCGGGAGTTAATGTAATCGCAAACATATTTTACTTTTTTTTTTTTGAGTAGGATCTTTTTTTATTCAGGAAAAAAAAAAACAAACCCAAAACAAAAAAGTTTTCCAACCACATACAGGAAGGGTATGGGTAGGAGGAGGTGTCCATCCAGCCCTGGCCCCCTGCGCGTGTGGTTTTGGCAGCAATAAGGGGTGTGGGGTAATGGCCCCCCAAATAAAAATGTGTGTGTGTGCGCGCGCGCGTGTAGGAGAGGGGTGCAGTGGGGAGTGCTGGGGGAAGGGACAGACGGGGTCAGTACTGCGGACGCCGCAGGTGGGAGGCCACTCCACAACGCTTCTTGTTGATTCTACCACCGTGGACACCTTCCTTGCCCATCAGCAGGACTAGCGTCTTGGCTGTCATGATGACAGTGATGTTGAAGGTGGGGGCCCCGCCGGTGCTCTTGGTACAAAGACCCGTGGTGAGTTCCCCGTCCTGCAGCAGTGAGTCCTCCATCACAGGCATTTCTGGCCCCCAAGCGTTAGCCCGTTCACGAAAAAACTTGCCCGGTCTTTGCCAACCAGGACACCAACCTCAGCAGGCGTGACGTTAAGGCGGGTTTTTCCGGGCACGGCGGCCCAGACGGAGGGCGAGTCCTTATGGCCCGGGATGGCCGCGTCCCGACAGGTGCCGTCCGCCGGGGGGTTGTCGGTGCATGAGGTGGTCCGTGCAGGCGTTCCACCCGGCCGGGGCGCGGCTGCTGGGGCTGATCTCGGGCGGCTGCTGGGGCCGAGGGCCGGCGGGCGGGGGAAGGCGGAGAGCTTGTGTGCAGCCGCTCTCGCACCGCCGCTAAACGTATTTTACTTTTAAATTACAGAAGTGATCTAGGAATGTATTATCAAAAAAAAAAAAAAAAAAAGCTAACTCTCATGTAACACCGTGCATAAGGCATAGCCTAAGGCTTTGCGGGGTATTAAGTCGTGTAAGTTTGGTGTGCAACCTTCAAGAGCCTACGCAAACAAACGTGGTGTGCACAAACACTCTGGTTGGATTTCTTAAATATAACTGGGAAAATAGGGACGATATTCTACAATTTGCTTTTTTTCTATTGTTTCCCTTTTTTGGTTATAAATCTCGTGAAGAAGCCTATTTCTTGGAATAATTTGTTGTGTGTATTTCTCATTGCGTTTTATTTAACATTGCTGAACATTTAGGTTTTTCCCACTTTTTCACCTATTACAAACAATGCCGTGGGGAACATCAGTGTGCATGTGCCTTTCTGTGTATGCTGGGATAGTTTCTGACAATATTACTCAAAGAATATGCATGTTGTTAATATTGATAAATACCACCATACGGCTGTCCAGAATGGCTCAACCCAATTTAAAACGTTTGAAAGTGTATTATGAATTAAAAATATTGCCTACCTTTTCAGTAAACAAAGGCTGCTGCGGCCATCAAGTCATCGTCCACTGCTGCTGCACCCCAGGGCCAGCCAGAGGGACCTCAGGATGAAAACATGCAGGCAGCCGGGCCTCTGCAGCCACCCCCAAAGGTGCCCCTTGAGGGAACTCTGGATGGGAAGGAAAGAGATATGGCCCTACATACCTCAGTGCATATCAAAGGAATGTTTTCAGTGAACCCAGCCTTTTGCATCTTCCATTCGTAAAAAAGTGCTCAATTCCTTAGCTTGAGATACATGGTTTTCTTTAATTAACAATAATCTTTTGATGCTCTGACTACCTGGTCTTTTTTCGCAAAAGCGCATCTATACCCTGGCCCCTCCCTTACCCCTTCAGAGCAGTCCCTCAGAGCCATCTGAGAGGCTGTTGTCCTGGGTTTAATTCCTCAGCAATGTGCGCTGAATAGAACATCACTCTCAACTTCTGGGGTGTGCACTTTTTTCAGTTGACTATCCACACTGTAGCCGTGATGGATATTATTAGTCTTTTAACATTTTTGGCCAATTTAACGGAGATAAAATGATGCCTCACTGAGTTTTATTTTCCACACTGCTGACTATTCATGTTTATTCTTATATGTTTCTTAGTATTTGTAGTCCTTTTGTGAATCATCAACCCACACTCCTCGCCCATTTTTCTATTAGTTATTTTTCATTTTCCAGTGGATTTATAAGAGCTCTTCATACATCTTGAATATCATATATTTTCCTATTTCATGTCTGACAATTATTTTTGCCCAGTTTCTGTCTAGCTGTTTATGGTGTCTTTTTTCATACCTACATTTTAAATTTTATGGAATGTGTCAGTCAGTTCCTTTATTGCCTGTGGACTTATATCTTGCTTAGAAAGGCCATCTTCACCACACTTGCATTTTCCTCCCATCCTTCAATAAGTTTGTTGTTCAGTGAGCCCAGACTTTTGCACCTTGCCATACATAGAAAAATCACCAAATTCATTAATTTGAGATGTCTGGTTTTCTGTAATTAGTAGTAATCTTTTAATGTTCTGATTAAATGGTTTTTGTTGCAAAACCTCCTATATACCCTGGCTCCTCCCTTACCTCTTTGGAGCAGCCCCTTAGAGCTATCTGCCTCCTGGGCTTGAGTCCTCAGAAAGCCTGCAGAATAAAATATAATTCTCAACTTTTAGGCTGTGCTTTTTTTTTTCAGTCCACAACCCTGACATCTCCTTGACTAGCAGCACTCAGGACCCAGACACTGGGTTTATAATTTGCTCCAATTATTAACCATTGTTTTTCTACATCTCCTTGACTGGCAGCACTCAGGACCCAGACACTGGGTTTATAATTTGCTCCAATTACTAACCATTGTTTTTCTTTTGTCGCCATAGAAATGCCTCTTATTAAACACCTGATTGCTCACACCCTATCCACCTAACTTTGAGAGCTCACCTGCCTCACCGCTTCCTGAGATAAGTAACTGAACCGACCCACTGTCAGGACTAAGAGGCTGGTTCAACAAGGTAGAAAGCAATCTATCAACTAAACTTATGGACTGTGAAGACTTCTTAAGAGAAGTTCCGAAGGCATCACTGCAGAGGAGCAAAATTTATCACCCCACGGTGTCTCTTTGGCTTGCAGATTACTGTGAGCTGAAAACAACTGAAGCCCAAAAGACTCGGGAAGAAACTCTGACCATCCTCCTAACTACCTAAAGAATGTCTCAGTAAGTTTTCTATCACCATAGATAACGAAGAACTGGGTGTGCAGACAGGGAGGAACTTAGCAAGGTCTGTTTGTCAAAGTTCCTCTCTGTGTCCCGCTGCCTCTGCCTGGTCCAGCAAACATTTGTTTGCCAAACATTTGCTTTTCATTCCCCCCTTTGCAGTCCCAAACCACTACCCTCCAAATCCTATTTTGTCTCTAGCTGAAGATGGTCTTTAAGGGGACGGTTTCAGCCATTTGGGTGAGTTACTCAGTTACCCCGGGTCTCTCCCACACAGACAGGTTATTAAACTTCTGTGCAATTTTCTCCTGTTAATCTATTTCATGCCAATTTAATTCTCAGACCCACCAGAAGACTCTAAAAAGGTAGAGGAAAATGTCTTCCTCCTGACAGAGTGAACCTACAGAGTCCTAGACACCCCACCCTTGGACCCTAGCAAAGGCTGAGTTCCAGGTTCTCCTTCTCTCTCTTTCTGTGTCTCCCTGCCTCCCATGACTTCACAATGTCACCCTGGAGCACACTGTGTGCCCTCCAAGACCTATGAGTAATAAATCTTGCTCCTAAAAGTTCCCCGATGGTTTTTGCTGAAGTGCATCCTGCAATCTTAATAAGAATCACAAGGACTGGACCAGTCACACCATTGGCTCAGGGAATCTGTGGGGGCTGGCTACTATACAGGCCCTGGGCAAGTGTCTCAGGCATCCTTAACCAAGAGCTTCACTATCAATAGACTAACACAGCACACACACACACACACACACACACACACACACAAGCATTATACATAGTAATGTTAAACATTTTAAAGTTTAGTCTTCCGGGTACTAGGTACTTTCTTTCAAGCTGAAGAATGATGTCTTTCTTCAGTTCTTGAACAATTGCGTTGACTACTTCCGCCTCATTATTTATGTTATCTTTTGGGGAAAAAAAAATCTATTCTTGGGAGAAAATATTTGCAAGCTACATAACTGATGAGAGATTAACATCCGAACTATATAAAGATCTCCTACAACTGAACAACAGCAAAAACAAGCAACCCAGTTAAGAATGGGCAAAGGACTTGAACAGACATTTCTTGTCCACAAGCACATAAAAGGATGCTTGATGCTACTGAGTTATACACTTAAAAGTGGTTACAGTGGTAAATTTTGTTGTGTATGTGTGTTTTGCCACAACGAAGAACTCCTTTTTCTTTATATGTATATGTTTATCTTTTATATAAATTAACTCCCCCCCCCCCAAATTTCCACTTTTTGACCTTTTCTGCTTCATTTTGGTAAAATTCCTGGTGTCAGTATTCTGGTCCACCGTGCGTCTTCGTTCTGCTTGTGTTATTGGTTGACAGTTCATGATAGACTCCTTTGCTGGAAGTCATTTGCTTGAGAAGCTGGGAGGTACCGATCTGCTGCTAATGAGAAGCCTGATGCCGTCTTTCCGTGGATCCTTTTTATGTGACCTGTCCTTCTGTCCCTCCTTGTAGGAGATTTAGGAGCTTTCTGGTTTTTCACTTTCCTTTAGCTTTGCAATAGTACAACGAATTGCGGGGCTTTTTTATAATCAGTATGTTGGAAGCTGGAGGGAATCTTTCAATCGGGAAGCTCACGTCCTTTGGGGAATTTTCTTCTGTTATGTCTTAGGTTGCTCCCTCGCCACCTTTTCCCGCGTGCTGTCTTTCTGGAATTCAAGTATTTGCATTGTGCAGTTCCTAAGCTGCTTCTCTCATCCGTGTGTCTTTTGTCCCTGTTTTCTCTCTCTTTGCTTTTTTGTTCTACTTCCCAGGACGTTGCTTTATCTTTCAAGATTTTTAGTACCTTCTTTCAGTTCTGCTTCCATATTTTTAATTCCCAAGAGGTCTTCCTTGTTAACTGGATACTCCTTCGTACGGCATAAGGCTCTTGCCTCATGGATGCAACATATTCTTATTTTTCTAAAAATATTCATTGTATTTTTCCTTCTTCATTTCACAGTAACCCTGTTTCCCCAAATTATTTTTGTAAGCTTTTAATTTTATGATAGTTTTAGATTTATAGGAAAGTTGTGAAGATAGTACAGAGACTTCCTGCATAACTCACAACCAGGTACCCTGTCATTAAACAGCTTACGCTAGTGTCACAACTGAAAAGCCAGTTGTGCCAAGTTCTTTTGGTTCTTTGTTTCGGTGCTTTTCTTTCATGTTAAAGGCTTTTTTCCAACTCTGTGGTGACTCTCCGGTAAGTATTTATATTTAAGAGTTAGGAAAATCCTGATTTATAAAGGAAATGGGTTTTCACTGGGCTTTAATAAAGCCTTCTCAGAGACTACGGTAAAGTCTGTCACTATGTTAACATTAACTTTATTCAGTGTGTCTGTGTGGGCAGGAGTCAAAGGTAGGAAAAAAATAAAATTTTAGAAAATGTTTTTAGATTTTTGAAATATTTTTCCAAGTATACTAGAAATTAATACCCGATATGATCAAATAGAAGTAATATCTAAGGAAAAATGATTAATAGGGAAAACGGGACAAGTTTAAAGTAAATTTTTAGGGTGCCCTAAAGCAAAGCCTTTGTATCTATACTCATGTCCACTTCTATTCCTGACCTCTGAGACTCAGGTCCAAACATCCACCTGCCTGTGGGACATCTCCATGTGGGTGTCTAACAACCGCTTTCAAACTTGCTCACCTTCAGTCTTCCCCGTCTTAGAAAATGGTGATGCCATTCACCCAGCGGTTCCGGTTAACGACCTTGGAGCATCCTCGATCCACCGTTCTCTCCCACCCCACAGCGGGAAGTCCTATCCGCTCTACCTTCAAGGGATGTCTCTGTAGGACTGCTCCTCGCTTCGTCCAGCTCACCTGTGATGGTGTGGTGTCAGTTTCACCCTGGCTGTCAGTGCTCTGGCATGAAGGTGACAAGCCACTTCTGCTCACGTGGCAAAGGGGTGTGACCTTACCCCGTGTCTGGAAAAGAGCAAGAAGCATTTAGTGAATAGCAAACGGCTCTGATGCCTGGCACACAAGTTCTTAAGACCGAATCTGCCTGGCAGGGGAGATACGTGATCACAAAGGTGGTTTTCCCAGGGCGAGCCTTATCCATCGCACTCCGGACGTGCTGACCCCTGCGATGTTCCCAAACGCGGGAAACTCGACCGCATGACTTGTGGCTGTGGGGGACTGAGTTCGCGCTTTCCCCTGATTTTGCGGTGCAGAAAATAGAGCTGTTGTTGTGTGTCCTTTTGCTTTCCCGTGCAGGCACCCCTCGGCTTTACAGTTAGTGGCGAGCTCTTGTCCATTCTTCCCGGGGTCGTAGGCTCACTGTGTGTACCACTCCTTTTTGTTCTATAGGCAGTTTCTGGATCACTCACCAAAGGTCTTCTCACGACTCCTGGCAGAAATGAACAGAAGCTGCCCACCCGGGGCACCGTTTTGTGTCGCTTGGCAGCAATTGCTCAAGTTTTTACTTCCTTAAATTAAATCAGGTCGTGGCTGCAAACACCTGGTGCACCACGCTGCTCTTACGCAACGCCTTGGCCGCCAGGAAGCCATCGTCCCTGCCCAGCCGTCCAGAGCGCCTGCGGCTGCAGGGCACCAAGGGCATTCAGAAGCCACCAAGTTCAAGTTCAGCCATTTTTCAGAGGGAACAACTCCGGGCTGGAAGGAGAGGGGATAAAGGTACCTGTTCAAGGTCACCCAGCTAGTTAGAGACGGCGACGTGTTGTGAAAGAAAAGCAATTGTCCGCCTCTTGGTTTTATGGTAACAGATTTTGTTTTATTATATTGACATTGTGTTAATTTGTAATTTCATTTTTTTCTAGGAGTTGCAGTTACTTCCTGTGGTCTGGCTGCCACCCATCCAGGTACAGAGAAGCAGGGGTAAATCAGTTGTGTGGACTAGCACCCCTGAACCCTTCACCGTCTCTTAGGAGGCCTGTTACAGACGGTGCGTTTTCTCTGGTCCTCTCAGTAGGAGCCGATGGATTGGCGTTGCTCTGGGGAGCCCTGGGGCAGAGGCCCCCCCCTGCTTCTGAGGTCACTGCGAGGACCCAAGGTCAGGAGTCCTGGGTCCTTAGCAAATTTCTGCCTCTGTTCCCTACAGTGAGTAAAATATAAACATTCTTTCGGATGACTGTTGTTAGTGTTTAATGAGAACCAGTCTTCTCTAAATCAGCGATCTTCAGTATTTCCACTGAGCATCTAAAGAGAATATCTTTATAAAGAGCTCAAAGGCCATAAAAGATAAATATCTGGAGTGCAGACAATGATCCTCGTGGCCTAACTTCTCTTGAGGGTTCACTGAGGCAAGTAGGGGAGCCCCGAATGGGCCCTGTGTGACCCCTGAGTGAGCTGGCCGTGTCTGGACTGGAGACAGCAGGGCAGTGCTTAGAGTTCCAGGTGTCAGCACCGGGCCCTAATGTGCCTGGGCCCCCAGGGAGACTCACCGCAGCAGCAGTCATGGACCTTCATCGCCCAGATGGACAGTTGCTCAGTGTGTCTGACCCTGAATCACCGGGCACCGCAGCTGACCTGACGCCAGCCATTCCTGGCCAGATCTGCCCTGGCTTCCGCGGGAGAACTTCACTCCACCCCCTGCGGAGAACTGAATTTTACCTGCTTGAAAGTATGAACACCATTCTATTCCTTCAAAGGAAACAAAATTTAGTCAAAATCAAACGGCCAAAAGAAGGCATAACTAATCTAATTTCAGGGGGAAGGAAAGAAAGAATGAAGATCTGGCGTGTTCATCCCCATAACTCCTCATCACAGCCTCAGCAGTGACAGGAGAGCAGAACTCGTCATGCGGGGATTCAGACAAGAAGAGAACCGTGAGCTTGTGTTGGTCAGGAACAAATTTCCTAGAACAGAAAGACTTAAGCTGGTCCTTTTAAGGAGGAGGAGGACGAACTGAGAAGGGTTTTTAGGAGATGGGAACAGCGTGAGCAAAGGCATGAGGCTGGGATGGGCATTTTCCACCCAGCACAGTCAGTGACCTTCCCCGGTGACTGGGAAGAAGAGAAATCAGAGCTCTCATGTCCCACCGGTGGTCACAGGGATGCCCAGGTGTCCCCTCTTCCTGTTTCACTGGTTGAAACGCATGATTTGGATTTGTCATTCAGGGAGCAGCTTTTCACATGTGGTTAGCGTTTCCATTTCAATGACCCACAATCACGTATTAGCAGTCCTTACCAGTTCTGTATATCAGAGTTAAGTATAAAATTACGCATGTATTCATGTCTGCACACCACTGCACACACACGTGCATCTGTGTCCATGTATGTGTGCATGTGTGCGCTGACACACTGCTATGAATACTCCCAGGGGAATGAGATGTGCTGATACAGAGAAGTTCTGCTTTAGTATCTTCCTCTCTTCCTCACTTCTTTTCCTCTCTTTTTCTGTCTATTACATTTCTTTATTAGATGAAGACCCTGAAAGAAAGGAATCTCATCGGTCCTCCATGTTCGATTTTCAAGGAGCCTGGGCTCTGGATCCAGTTTAGGTTCCAGGTGGGATGTGTTCATGGAATATATTTTTAAAAAATTAAGCTTGAGTCTTTCAGGAGAGCTGCAGTGGGGGCAGGAGGCTGCAGTCCCCAGAGCTGAGGACTAAGTGTACCCCAAGCCCAGTTGGCCGGGTCTGGGCTGCTGTCCTAGCTTGAAGGCTCTCAGCACATTAAAAAAAAAAAGTGCCTCTGCGTTCTTAGTTTTCCCATTTGTACCACAGGAATGACCATGTCCTCTTAGATTATCATGAAGATAAAATGGTTTCATAACTATGAAGCACCTGGCGCAGTGACAGACAGTGATAACTGGCAGTTGTTATCATTGGAGAAGTTCCAGTTTTACTGGGGACAGAAGGGCAGGGGAGCCATTACCAGAAAGTTGGAGGATGCGTTCAGAGCCAGTTCAGGGAGTGACCAGGTGACCGGCCTGGGTCTCCGGCTGAGAAGGGTCAGGCATGCATTCCAGTGGCTTCATCCGGGTGTTCTAGGCTGAAGAAAGCAGTCACAGGTACTCTGAACAAAACTATGATCAGATCATAATGCAAAAGATCTCCAGGTCATGGTTCTGCTCTCACCTCCCTTCTCCCTCCCACATCAACAAGAAAGGTTTAAAAGGAAGGAGGCAGAGAGTTGGCACAGGTGGCTTTGTCACAGTAAACAAGTGTGACCTGTCAGTGGCTGTGCTCCCTCCTGTGCTTGGTGCTTCACGTGCCTGGGTGAGTGTCCCAACTTTCTTGACCTCAGTTTCCCGATCTGTACTTGAAGGGGCTTTGACAACGTGCTTGCTAAGATTGCTTAGATGGGTGGAGATAATCAACAAACCAGTCTGCAGTAAGAACAGAGGAGAGTGGGCAGCCTGGGGAGAGCTCCGGGGAGGGCTCCAGTCAACCATGGTTTTCAGGACAGTTTTACGTTTTGTCAGAACAAAGAATATCAAACATGATAGATACACAGTCCTTCAAGGTTTCACAAAAGTCAGATTGGCACATACACAGAGCATCAGTATGGCCGTGGTGCCTGGAAAGGGAGCCTTGTCATCAGAGCATGATGTCCCAGGAAGGGGGGAATTCATCCTGTCTTCAGAACGGACGCTCTACTCCTGGACAATGCCCCCTTGTCTTTAATGGATAAAACTGACATTCAGTGCACGTTTGATAAGCCACAAGACAGCCTGTGTTTTAGTTAGCACAAAGTTCAAGCCAAATTATGTATAAGCTGGAATGCCCTCCACACACCGCAACAGGTGAACATTTCTTTCACCACTCCCCACTGACTTGCCTCTGTGGCCACCACAGTGAACTCTGTCTGCTTGGGCGAGCCTCAGGGTTGCTTGAAATGAATGGAGTCAGCCTGGGAGACAAGGTAGAGCGAGCCAAGTGTGCAGGGCGTGCAGGGCAACGTAACAGCCCATCGCAAGCTGCCGTGTTGGTCCAAGCAGCAGGGCCTCCGAGAAGGGCTCAGAGAGGAGGTGATGGAAGGCGGGCAGTGCTGAGGGAGCCCGGGGGGGCTCTAAACCCCTGTAGTCCTTACCCTGCCCACTCCTCACAATCACTTGATTTGAAAGTCGACTTGTTCTCCGTCTTGTACAAATTGCTCTCCAAATCCAAGGTCTAAACTCTCCCAAGGTGGAGCCCCAAAATACTTCCTTCACCCAGAGTCTGGACTGAGCTGGACTCAGTTTGATTTTTTAAATGAAGCCCCATTGTACTTTTTTTTTTTTTATCTGTAACCGCTCTTTCTTCATTCCAAGCATATGAGTGTTCAGGGGTGTGGCAACATTTGTCCTGAGCCCAGAGTGCATCTTGTTTGGGAGGGAAATGGTGAAGGAGCCAAGGGAAGGAGGAATGTCCTGATTCTTGAAAGACCTGGTTAAAATGAAGTGCCAGTTTTCTGGAGTCAGGCATTCCGGATCCACAAGGAATAGGACAAGTTTGACAGCATCCCGATCTCCTTTGCTGGATTCCTCTGGGCTGGATTTCTCAACGGAAGGTTCACACAGTGGCATTTATGAGGTTTACAAGGCTGCCCACTGTAGTACTGTGTTCCTTTTTATCCCTGTGGTTAAATGTAGCTTTAGATTAAAACTGCATTTCCTTTTAAAAAAAGTATTTATTTCATTATTTTTTTGTTAATGGAGGCACTGGGGATTGAACCCAGGACCTTGTGTATGCTAGCACGTGCTCTATCACTGAGCTGTACCCTCCACCTCCCTAAAACTACATTTCTACGGAGAGTAAGTTGTTTTCTCAAGCCAAACCACTCCTGTTGACAGCAAGAGTTCTAAAACATTTTTCAAATTTCCAAGGGAATGAGCCGGTGGTTAGAAATTTGCTACCATGTCTAAAACACTTCCGCATTCCCTGTAAGGAGAATCAGCAATGTAATCACCATAAAAATAATAATAGAACAATGTTGTTCATGTCTTTGTTACTTGTGGTTATTTTTTTTTTAAAAAAGAATAAGCTATTTTTCAGAGCAGTTTTAGGTTCACAGCAAAACTGAGCACAAAGTACGGAGATTTACCACATATCCCCTGTCCCCACACAGGCACAGCCTCATCCACTATCAACATCCCTCACCAGAGAGGTATGTTTGTTACAACTGGTAAACCTACACTGATACATCATTATCACCCCAAAGCGCAAGGGTTATACTGGGGTTCACTTTTGTGTACATTCTGTGGGTTTGGACAAATGTGTAATGACATGTATCCACCATTATAGTATCATACAGAACAGCTTTACTGCCCTAAAAATCTTTTGTGCCCCAGCTATTTATTCCTCACTCCCTTCTAACCCTTGGCAACCACTGATATTTTTACTGCTTCCACAGTTTTGCGTTTCCAGAATGTCGCATAGTTGGAAGTATATAGTTTGTAGCCTTTCCGTACTGGCTTCTTTCACTTAGTGATATGCATTTAAGATTCCTCCATGTCTTTTCATGGCTTCATGGCTCATTTGTTGTTAGTGCTGTATAATATTCCACGGTCTCAGTGTATCACAGTTTATTTACACATTCTCTTGTTTAAGGATGTCTTGGTTGCTTCTAAGTTTTTGGCAATTAGGAATAAAGGGGCTTAAGCAACCATGTGCAGGTTCTGTGTGGTCATACATTTTCAGTTCATTTGAGTAAATACCAAAAGTTTGATCACAGTATGTCTTGGTGTGGGTCTCTTTGAATTCATCTTAGTTGGGAGTTTACTGAGTTTCTTGGATGCTTATATTCATGTCTTTCTGCAAATTTGGGAAGCTTCTAGTCATTATTTTTTCAAGTATTCTCTCTGCCTCTTTATCTGTCTTCTTTTTCTAGGACTCCTGCAATGCATATGTTGGTTCTTTTGATGGTGTTCCTCATTTCTTTTAGATTCTGTTCGTTTTTCTTCAGTCTTTTTTCTTTTTGTTCCTCAGCCTTGATCATTTCCATTGTCCTACATTTAATTTAGTGTTTCTTTCTTCTGCCTGCTCAAAACTGTCTTTGAATTCTTCTAGTAAATTTTTTTAATTTCAGTTTTTGTACTTGTCAGCTCCAGAATTTCCTTCTGGTTTCTTTTTAGGTTTTCTATGTCTTCATTGATATTTCCAATTTGTTCATAGATGGCTTTCTTGACTTTCTCCACTTCTTCCTTTAGTTCTTGGAATGTCTTCTACGCCTGTTATTTTGAGGTCTTTGTCTAACATATGTTCTGTCAAGTGTTTTTCAGGAACAAATTTTGCTGATTTTTTTTTTCCTTTGAATTGGCCATACTTTCTTGTTTCTTTCTATGCCTTGTAATTTTTTTTTTCAAAATTGGACAATTTGAATTTCATAATCTGGCAACACTGGAAATCAAGGTTTTCCTCCTTCCCCAGCATTTGCTACTTTTGTCATTCTTTTGGTTTATTTTTAAAAATATTAATCTGGCCTCTCTGTGCTGAGAAGCAGCCTGTGGTATAAAATCAATGTCTTCTTCGGCTTTTCTGAGTCTTTCCTTGGGTATGCACAGCCACTTTCTAATTTTTTCCTGTATGTAAACTTGTTTTTGAATGTCCTTGTCTTTAATGTCTGGCTCCTGAATGAGGAAAAGCAAAAAATGTAGTGGGTATAAAATGGTACCAGCCACTGAAATCTGGAAATCCCATTAGCCAAAGGAGGAGGGGCTTGCAACAATGGGAGGAGATGACACTACAATGGCGCCCTGTCTCTTCAACTGCGTCTCTGTAATCAGAAGCAGCTATCAACAATCAGAGCACAGATCTCCCACATTTGGAACATAGAGTCCGTTTTGCTCATCCTGTCTCACACAAGTTGTATTCAAGTTGCTCAAGGAAAAGGTGTGCATCTGCCTGCCACATGGCTGGAGTTGGGGGGTGGGTAGATGCTACTGTGTTAAGAGCTGAAATTGCCCAAAATTGACAGCAATTTACCATCCAAGACTTTCCCCAGAAGTTGCAAGCCTTCAATAGGCTCCAGATTTCCAAAATAGTTACATCAGACAGGCTCTGTCAGTGCAACTTTTGTCTAGGTGGAGAGACAGATTCCTGGCACATCCTTCTCTACTGTGTTCCCTGAATTCCTCCTTCTAGACTTTTTTCTCCAACAATCACACCACTGCGTAGTCCCAGGAGCAGGGTATGAGGGTTCCAATTTCTTCACATCCTTGTCAACACTTGTTATTATCTCTCTCAATGAATGTTTCACGATCAATGAACAAGTGATGGGGAGGGACCAGAGAAACAGAAAAGGACCGTTGAGGAGAAAATGGATTAAGTGAAAATTCTTAAAAAAAGTGAGCAGGGGGGATGAGAAGGAGTGGTAGGGGCTGGGTAGGAAAAGGCTGGAGGAAACTAGAATATGAACAGGGGCAAATATGAAGTAAGAGGAAAGACAAAAGCAAATGTGGGGGCTGGGGAAAGGCCACAAAAGTGGAAACATCTGGACAGCTGTGTTTAAGGTGCCCGCTGGAGGCTGGGGGACTAAGAGGCCAGAGGCCAGAGCTGGAACTGAGTTTGGCTGTAGCTACACTGACACTAGTTCAGGACTTTATTAAGGCAACTCAAGCGCACCTGCTGCTCAGTGACCCTAGGAAAATACCCCTTTGCAGGACAAGACTTTTGGTTACTTGCGCTGTAACAATTCTTCTTTCATTGCAGAAGAGAGAGATCTGCTAAGCTGTCACTCGAGAATACCATGAGGCTGGACCCTTGTCTCCCCAAAAGGCAATTTATGTAAGTTACACGGGAGGGAATAAAAGCACGAATGGTCTGGTGAAGCCTGTGTGTCTGTTCTTGGTCATGATAACTTTGATATGCTTCCTATTTGGTGATATTTCTTTTAGAGGTGGCCCACCTCTCTGAGTCCCAAATGAAAAAAAAAGTTCTTTTTTCCACATACACTCTCTTTTAGGATTTCAGGGACACAAATTTTCAAACTTCTGGTATTGTCTAATGGGTCTGAGGCTCTGTTCCTTTTTTATTTTCCAATCTATTTTTCTCTCTGTGGTGCAATCAATCCACTGCATTCAGTTTTCTGTTGCTGCATGACAAAGACCATATATTTAGTGGCTAAAACAGCACATTTATTAGCTCATAGTTCATGTAGGCCAGGAGTCCAGTCACAATTTAGACCCTTCTGCTCCGGGTCTCATTTAGCTGCAGTCAACGTGTTGGTTGGACTGTGTTCTCATCTGGAGGCTGAACTGAGGAAGGATTCACTTCCAGTTCTTTCATATTGTCTGTAGAACTTATTTTCTTGCAGCTCTATGGCTTTCGCTGGCTGCCCTCGGATATTGCAGATTGTCTGCTTTTGTAATGTGAGCTTCTCCAGCATGGGTACTTACTTCATCATGCCCTGAAGGAGAATCTGTGCTAGCAAGGTAGAATCTTATATAACGCAGCATAATTACAGGTGGGAAAACCCATCACTTTTGGCACGTTCTGTAGGCTAAAAGCAGGTTACTTGTCCCACCCACCTTCAAGAGAATAAGATTATAGAAGAACATCACAGCGGGCACAGGATGGCAGCCAGAGACGTTCCGGCTCAAAAAGGGGGGAAAAATGGAAGGTTGAACGAGGAGTCACTTATCCATACAAGTTCTGAAATCCAGGCAGATAAACATCGGTTTCAAGGCTTGGAAATAACTCTTGGCTCTACCTCTTGGCCCTTGAGTCTCTCCTCTGAATCATCCTTTCTTTATTGTTGAAGGTAGATTAGAAGAAGAAAAAAAAAAAAAGCTTCTCTTGGAATTCATTCTATTTACACCCGGTATGCAATTTGAGGTTTCAAGCTGACTTTGAATTCAGGCCAGGAGACACCTCGGAGGGGAACAAAAACCTCAGAACCTCACCGCTGAATTATTCTTACTTGCCTTCTGATTTCTTTCTTCAATTCACCTTTTACCACTTCATTTCAGGGTCCTCAGCTAGTTGTTCCATGTATTATGTCCAAGGATTTTATTTGCATTGAATGGGATGGAAGGTGCTAGTTCTATCTTCAACAGCACTGGAAACTTCCACTGTTGACTAACAAATTTTAAGTAGACAGAATAGATAATAAATTTACATGATGCAAAAGAGCACAGAGTGAAAAATCTCACTCTGTGAGTGTCAGGTTCAGGAATCAGATATAAAATGCCTATTTTGTGCTTCGCTTTACTATTTTTTTTTTACAAAGTTTATGTACATATGTATGTATGTGCCTTTGCATGTGTTGGTGTGTGGTGTATGTATGGGTGTGCCTGTGTGGTGTGTGTATGTGTGTGGTATGTGTATATGTATTATGTGTACACACCCGTAGCAATGAGCACACAAAACGTGCACAAATTCTTTTCTAAATACCACTCCCCGTAAAAAGAAATGGGTCCTTGGAAAATTCTTGGTTCCATATCTAGGGCAGTGAAAGAACAAGACAACCTCAGTACATCTCATGCCAGAAAACAATAAAGTCTTCGGATAATATCAGAGCTCGTGAAAAGGACTTAAGAGTCAGCTTGAAGCGCTTCCCTCTGGCCAACAGGAGGGAATTGTCCGGAGGAGATGCTATGGGATGAATATTTTTGAATATATTCTCCTCCCAAATTCATATGTTGAAGCCTTAACCCCTAATGGGGTGGGGTTTGGAGGCAGGGCCTTGGAGAGGTGACTAGGTTTGATGAGGTCATGAGAGTGAGGCACTTATAAGAAGGGACACCAGAAGCTCTCTGTTTCTCGCTCTCTCTCCAGATGCACGTGAAAAAAAGGCTATGTGAGCGCCCAGTGAGATGGCAGCCACCCACAAGCCACCAGAGGAAGCCTCAGAATGAAACCTACCTTTACGAGGCCTTGTTCTTGGACTTGTAGCCTCCAGAACTGTGAGAAATAAGTTTCTGTTGTTCAGGTCAACCAGTGCATGGTATTTTGTTATAGTACCTGAGATGACTAATACAGGAGACAACTGAGCATCAGAATAAATTAGGAATAAGTTGGGATAGGAGCCCATGAGTATATACTGATATAAATCAATTAGTGAATAAATAATAAGGGAGAGAAAAGGAAAAGCTGTTTCTTACAGTGAATGTCAATTAGTAAATGTAGAAGGAATAGTAACATTGGATTTCTGTCTTGACAGCCTGTTAGTAACATTCAGGTAAGGAAGATCAGTGGATGAAGGTTTGATAAGGAGCAGGATAACTGCTTGATTTTGAAACACTTTCCTATAAAACAGCGTATTTGTTACAAAAGGAAAAAAAGGAAATTTACAAAGAATTAAAGAAATAGCCTGATTACCCAAAGTGAATGTCACCAAGAGTGGGACAAACGGACACCAAATATCCCCAGGGTGTGTGCCATCTTACAAGGTGCAATAGGACAGAACATCAGTTTTAGGTGATTCCTCCCCAAACTGCTAGCATGGATCTAACCACATGGAAACCAAACAAAGTAACTGATCTGTAGTCTTCAAAGTCTCCACGTCATAAAAGACAAGACAGACTGAGGAATGTCTGCAGATTAAAGGACGTGTCACCCAAATGCAATGAGCCGTCCTGGATTCGACCCTGAACCTACAGAAAAATAATTACGAAGGACGTTATTCAGAAGATTAACTGGATGTGAATATGAGCTACGTTTAGTCAATAGTGTCGTCCGGATGCGGATTTCCCGGTTTTTATTTCCGTACTGTTGTTCTGTAAGAAGTGTTCTTCCTCTTCTTCCGTATTTAAGGGGTGACAAGGTGTCTGAGACTTACTTTCAAATGGTTCAGAAAAATAAACCAAACATGGTGCGAGACAGTGAGAGAGAGAGAAAGACAAAGTAAATGGGGGTAAAATAGTTACAATGGTAAATTTGATACAGAATTTACAGGAGATCTTTGTCCATTCTTACACTTTTTTTTTTTGCTAGTTTGAAATTTTATCAAAATTCACGGTTACCAAAAGGAAATGTCTCAATAAAACAAAAGGTAATAAAAAATTATAAAACAACTTGTAGGAATTCCTACTTATCCTATATACATATCTATTCATATATATTTCAACTATGTGTGTGTGTGTGTGTGTGTGTGTGTATTGAAGTTCACAGTTCAGAGGCCGTGTTAAATGATGTGGTATCATGATGTCCGCACCAGAATGCCCTCCCGGGTCTCTCCCACCCTGTGATACAGGGAAGGCTTTCCTCCTTTCCCACAGGCTGGGCCGTGACACACGGGTGGCCATCAAGCCTGCACAGCTGCGTCTTGACATTTAACTGCCCCTGAGGCTGGAGCCATCTTTGGAACCCTGGGGCAGGACCCTTCCAGCCCCAGGGAGCAGCAGTTGGCCTCACACCGGCAGCTTCTCTGGACTGCTGGAAGGCTTGGAGCTCGACTGTCAGGCCTCCCTGCTCCACCGAGACCTCCAGGAGGGGAAACCCGGGGACTGTTCGTGTCACTATGAGCAAAGACAGAGCTCCCTTATTCTGTCGGATGAACAATTATAAGCCCCTACAGGATGCCTCAGGAAGGTATGTAAAGCCCACGCCTGCAGTGTTTTTTCCATTAAATTTACCACTAATAACACAAGTACACTGAAAAAAAAAAACATGTAAGTGTGTTTATTCTTAGAGCTGGGTTTCAGGGCTTCTGCTTTCAAAAGAATAGTTTTCCTTAGATAAATTTCCATTTTCTTTTCTTACAAATTGTAATGGGAGATGGTGCTTTGACACACAGGTAGCACTATGTTTAAAACACATCATGAAATTAATGAATTAGGAAATTAACTGTGTTTATTACTGTTAAACATTCCTCACCTCACGTTCTTGATTTATCAAGTCTAAAGTTTTGACTGAGGCTTCAAATTATAACAGTTTCTGTAAGTTAACTCTTTTTTGTGTATATTTAGCAATAAGAACAAAAAGTTGTGTGCCTGCAACGTGCAGATGTGTCTGTCTGTCTGTCTATCTCTGTATCTCCTGTTGTGTATACACACACACAATTTTTTGAATGTATATATTTTGTATCCTTTTAACTACTCTGCCAGTTAAATACACATATATGAATACCCCATTTTGTGTCTTTATTCAGAGATTTTTTTTTTTAGCATACTTAGGCTCACATAAATCCTAGGAGCTAGAACCAAATTGGTTTTCAGGAATATGTGACCCGATACCTACATTATTTTCACTGTTGTGTTTCTTTCCTGTGCGTATTTTGGCTTGTGTTTGTCTTGTCTAAACTTACCTTTAATTGTGGTCTGTTCATGGGCAGTTATTTCCTTTTAATTTCCGTAAGAATTTGTTCAAACATTGTGCCCAGTTTCCTTCTTTGATTATTCACATGCTGGAAAGCCCGCCCCAGAAAATATGTATTTTTTTCTGCTGGAAGCCCTATATATCGTGTATTACATGCAAGTATATTTGAAATGCAGCCTTATTTCAATAAGTCCCACTATCATTACACTTATCACAAAAGCATCAGAATTGAGCCTCACAAAGTTTCTGTAGATCAGCTTCGAAGAAATGTATTTTTCAGGTACACCAGGTTCAGTTATATGAGAATCCGTGATGTTGCCTCTTATGGTAAGGATGCAGGATGCTCTAAGTGTCATTATCCTACGAGGACTGCTGCTTTCACGAAGATCAGATGGAGTAGGGCTCCTGTATTCTTCCTGCATTTGGTCAAGAATTTTGAAAGTTCCACCCTAGTCCTCGTGCTGATATCATCTGGAATTTTAGATCCAGATTGTTATTTATTGACAGTATTTTAGGCTTAATCATAAGTTACCAGTTACGTTGTCCCATGTTTCCCTCTTCGTGAATTCAGTCTTTGTTTTGCACTAGCGTGCATCCTGGAGCAATTAATTCTTTCAGGAAAGTCTGTGTATAGTAAATTTTCTATCTCTTTATGTGTTCAAAAGTAACTTCAGTTTGCTTCTATACCTGAATTTTTATTTGCCAGCCTCAGAATTTGCTAGGGAGTGTAGGGCTAACCAGCTCAGTGACTGGGCAATTCTTCTGGGAATGAAGACTTAATGCTGTTACATTAATAAGTGGTGTGCTGCGTACATGACGCTTACCGGTAAGCTATGCCACAGGTGGGCATAGTGCAGATTTTCAATGCCTACGTTAATAATTAAATTAATCTCTAATTAAGAATAAACTGGAAAGGGATAAATGGAAAGTTTGAGATTTGCAAATACTACTATATATGAAGTAGATAAACAAATTTCTACTGTATAGCACAGGGAATTATATTCAATATCTCGCAGTAACCTGTAATAAAAAAGAATCTGAAAAGGAATATATGTATGTGTATGTATGACTGAAGCATTATGCTGTACACTGGAAATTGACACAGCCTTGTAAACTGACTATACTTCAATTAAAAAAAAAGAATAAACAGTTTGGAATAGTGACTTTTCTTAAGTCAATAAAACTGTCTTTTCCTTGAAATAATGATTTCCTCAACTACAATATCTGAACCTAGGAAGTTGCCTACTTCCACCCAATGTGCCTTAAGTGTAGCCAGCCACTGCACATCTTCCAAGAGCATTGTGAAAACCCAGGTATATATTTTGGTAGCATCTCTAGATTTACACTCTTTTCTGTTGTTTGTAAATTATTTTTTTATGACTCCTTAAATAGCCTTATGCTAAGATTTGCTGTCATATATCTTTCCTATATCTTTCTTTAGGTTGATTTATTTTTTCCCATCTTTGCATTTTACATCTGTCTTTTACTTTCTATATTCTAGCATCAAGGATGAAAAGGATGCTCAAGACTTGATCTTAGAAGAGAACAAAGAAGTGGAATCTTTAAGAAATTCCAGCTTGGTTACAGGAGCAAGAGTGAGTGTCAGTCTCAGCCCAGGAAGGCTCATAGAATGGAAAAAGGAAAGCTAAAATCGATGATAATAAAGTTGCTGAATAATGTCCGTTTCTCCAGATCTCAACCTACAAAAAGCCTTTTCATAAGAAAGCAGCCCTGCTTTTTGGGGGGGAGAGGGGGAGTGGGCAGCTATCATAGTTATAAGTATAAAAGCCTTAATATAAATTCATGCAAACAGTTCATATGAGAACTGTTCATGAGAACTGTTCATATGAATCTTTAATACTATCCCCAAATTTAATGAAAAATTACACATTTTAGCAGTTTTTCTATTTGCTATTCAAGAAAAGTAATGGTCCTGAGAACCTCCTGTTTTTTTAGATGTGATTTTAAATTTTGTGACTATAAAGATGGAAATCAAAACCTACTTACCTGATTTTGTAGAAAATGCGAGGGGCAATGGAGCGACTTGATAAATTGCATATGTCAGCTGTGCTTAAGCTGGAGTCGGCTTTGGACAGACAGCGAATTTCCAGGAAGATCCCCCCAGAGGCTGCTCCAATCTCTCTAACCTGGTGAGCTTGGCTGATCCATAATCCAGTTGCAAAATACTTAAAGTTACGTGTTTAGTCTCTTCCTATGTTATAAAGTTCAGGGTTTTTTTTTTTTTTAAAGAATAGATTTTTTTTTCTATGAAGTGAAAAGTAATGAAAATTTGAAAGCAATCAGTTACTTTCAACAGGAATTAGTTGATTCCAGCATCTTTACAAAATGGTATCAATAATACCAAATAATACTGGAGACTGAATCATCTGTGAATAAAGTTTCTCTTGTTTTCTCCTGATTTACAAAATTTCCTTGATTGACAGGCACCCAAAATCCTCTAGTAAGAAATACCTTGTATATGTAGAAAAACATGCTTTGAACGAAAACAGAATGAGGCAAACGCAAAATGTGGCTGATTTCCCGCAGACCTTTAACTTCCAGAGGGTCTACTGGTGTTGGTGTCCACGTAGTTTTCATCATGGCTTGTGACTTGCGTGTTGCATTAAGTGTATTTTTTAAAGGGTGCCTCTCCCCATTCTGTTTTCTGGTTAGTGGAGCAATTAATTTTATTCCTACTACAAAAATAAAGCAAATTAAACTCCATCGATGTGAATGACAATATGATAACCATGCAAATAGACCGCAAACGTAGCGAATGAACACATCAGTGTAGGTGAGGTGGTGCAATATTGAACAGCAAAAGGAAAACAAAAAGAAAATTCAAGCCTGTGCGAAAATATAAATACGATGCCTGTTTCCTACATAAATGTGCCCTGGAACAGTCATTTTAAGAGAGATGAAAGCAAACATAAGTCTCTCAGGGACACTTTCATACCTAAAGCCTTATTCACTTAACTGTAATCATTAACATTTGGATCAACTTCAATGCAAGAAGCTGAATTACTTAAAGCCAAAAAGCTTTAAATGTTACAAATGATCCAGTTATGAGACCAGTATACGTTAAACATGAAAAGAAAAAGACATTTCTCAGCATATGAATGAGACTCTGTGAAGAGCTATCTGGTAACTTCTGTGTAATCTTCTGGAATCAATATGTTATTTTATCTCATGCAAAGGGCAAAAGTCACACATTGGCCCAAAAGTAGGCATGAGAATCAGATTGAAAATGATACATTATATATATAATATACATATGAAATTTATATATAACATTAAAATGTTAAAATAAAATTTGTAAAATTTATTAAAAACATATAATATATAAAGAATGTACTATCCCATTCCTCCATTGTTTTGGTTCCCCGTGAAACAAACTCTGATGCAGCTGTCAAGTCTGTCTTATCTGGAATGTTGTAAATGTGAAACTCAGTTTGACTGCAGGTTCTAGCTGCGTTACCCCGCGTTCTAGCTATGCGCGCTCCAACAACAGACCAGTCTCCAGCACTTAGTACTTAATGGCGTCTTCCCTTCTTTCTGCCTCTTTTAGTAAAATGAAAGCCAGAGAGAAGTACCAATCCGACCTGTGGTTAGAAATTGAACACCTGAATAAGGGTGAGGACCTCAGATCTAACAGAGTGTGGGTCTAATTGTTGCCTAAATCAGCACTCAAGTACCATGGGTCCAGCTGGCTCCACGGGGCCAGTTTACTACACAGGTGGGCGATTAGCTCTCATAAGCCAGGCTGGAGCCCAAGGTTAGTGTGTGTGTGTGTGTGTGTGTGTGTGTGTGTGTGTATTGACTCTTGATAAAACATTTGAACAGCCATTTGCTTTGGTTTTATTTTCTACAATTGAGAGACTGTTCTATCATATTTTGCTTTAAGTGGAGCTGCCCTTCTTCAGCATCATGAAAGAGCCCATAAAAACATTTCCGTAGTTGATGAAAACATTTTCATTTCATACCAATCACTCCCCAGTTTGGGAATGTTCCCATGTGTTGCAGCATGAGGCAAAGCCACTCCGGCGATGTGAAAGGCTGCTGTTGTCCAAACTGGAAAGACTGGGGAGACGTCATGGGAGGCTCCCTCGGATTTGCATTGGGACGCTCATGATTATCCTCCACTTTTGAGTCTCAGAGTGCCTGCTTTAAGCCCTTTTCAGCTATTAAACTTTTTTTTCTCCATTAAGATTTCCTGGACATTTCCCGGTGAATCTGAAAACTAAGAATGTGTCACCCTTTTTAAAATACATGAATGTCTTAAATATTTTTCATTATAAGGTTATTAATAACATGAGAATTTAATAATAGAAAATTAGCTGTGGATGTTACCTGTAACTGAAGGGATATTGTATTTTCTTAACAGAAGCCATTTCTTAGGCAAATGAGTTAGTGGAGCTTCTGCATGTCTGAGTTCCCCTTTCCTTTCATTCTGCAATTTTTTGGTTCACCTTGGACTGGATCAGACTGGGGTGAGCCTACACCAGCTGGTGGATATGCTGGAGGGGAGGGCACTAAGGGACTCAGGATAGGCAAACTCGAGAAATAAATATTTGTCCAATAAATATTTGCGGGTCAACTTTTTTATGGGCAATAGGAGAAACAGTTAAAGAAAACTTGAGTACCCTTGCAACTTGAGAACCAAGATAGATTCTAACTCAAGAGAAGTGCAAGGAGGCACTGAATGTAGGATAAATGATGTAGTGTGTTCAGGTGTTGGAGGCCCAGGGGTGGGTCCTTCAGCAAAGGAGTCCAGGCTAGAGCACTGCTTACTACCGAACACCAGCGGATGGGGTTCTTCGGGTCCCAAAACTCTGATAGGTGGGGGTAGTGATAGATTTGACATTTTTAAGAAGGAACCTAAAAGAGAAAGCCCCCGTATTATCACAATGCTTTATGAAACTAATTTTTTAACCTGGAGTTTTATTTTTACGATCATTTTTCCTCTGAGTGCTGCAGAGCAATAAAATCCTTGTGCGGTATTATGTGACATTTATGAACACACTTCCTTATTTGACTATTAGGCAATGTGTGTTAGCAATTTACAGCTGAAAAATTCACACTCCTGGCAATGTCCGTTGCTCAAGTTACGCTTGTTAGAGAAAGTCTGGATTTGTGCTTTTTCTTCTCTAATAGTTAAATTACAATTACAGCCATACCTGAAGACTTCATTTTGCATACCATATACTTAAAGTTAGTACAATTGCCAAGTGATAACGTATGGAAGTTTAAAAAAATTCCTTTAAGGGGAGATATTTTGTAGCTGGGCGCTTTATTCTGCCTAAATAAGTAAAACCTTGATACTATGATAAAAATGTTAAGTATAATTAATATTTGTTTTATATCTGCCTATGTTCTTTTTATAGATAAGTTAAGAAATGCATACACTTGGTCCTCCATATCTGTGAGTTCTGCATCCGTGGAGTCAACCACCCACAGATCAAAAATATTTTAAACATTCCAGAAAGTTCCAAACAGGAAACCTTGAATTTGCCACGCACCAGGAACTATTTACATAGAATTTACATTGTATTTACAACTATTTACATAGTAGTTACATTGTATTAGGTACAGTTGGTAATCTAGAGATGATTTAAAGTATACAGGAAGATGTGTGTAGGTTGTATGCAAATATTGCATCATTTTATACTAAGAGCTTGAACATCAGAGGAATTTTGTATCTACGGGGGGTACTGGAACCAATCCCCTGTGAATACTGAGGGATAACTGTGCTAGGTACCTGGGAGGAATAATTTGAAATTGGTTCCTGGAGTGGGGAGAAACTAGCAGAGAAAAAGTCGCCATCATTGGCATGACCATACTGCCTTAAATCCTCTTTTGGGGTTTCCAAAAATGTTGCAGCTTTTATTTACATGTAATACTATTAGGGAAAAGAAAGCAATGATTTGACATACCGGAGTTAATTCCTGAAAACTTAACATAATTTATTTATTCACTTTCATTATAAGTTTACCATAACTTTGCTAAAAACTGTTGTTTCATTTGAGGTGCAGAATGCTTAGCTATATTAAATGTATTTAATATATAAAAATAAATATAAACGTAGTTTGATTGAAATTTGTATAGCTGATAAATCAGATGATCCCCAAAAATATGGTCTGAGAACAATTTTAAAGAGACTAAGGCTAACAAAGGCATGAACGTTAGTTGCAATTTAGTTAAAAAAACGCTGTTGTCTTCCAGGTTTAATGCAGCCAGACCCAAGTTCGTCCTCCTTGGCACTTTTTAATACAACCACCAACGCTGTGGCTCAGTGTGAAGTAAGTACCAAGCTTCTTAAGTATGTTTTCCAGCCACTTCAGAAGTCAGTGATGTTCTCAAAACAGCATTTTCTTCCTGCACTAAAACTGTTTTAATATCATATTTCCATGTCAGAGGACTGAGGGCTTGAAATAAGCACATAGGAAAGAAACAGTTTTCATAGAAATTCAGGCTGCAAGTTCATTCAAGTTGTAAAGTCATCTGTATTAGAATTAAAATCACAAACAAAACATTTCACATTGTGAGCTATGACACACAGACAGCAAAGGGTATAAAGCATCTCTAACCCGCACTCGGGAGAAGACGGGACACATGGCTGATGCCGCAGAAGCATGTCCTTCCCGTCGGCAGTAAGGGGGCGTCTGCTCCTCTGTGGCTCATGGTAACCATGTCCTTGCTTTTTGTTACATTTTCACACCCAGTATATGCATCCCGAAACAAGAGGATTTCATTTTAGAATGCAGGTAAGTTTCTAAAATCATCCCATATACATTCTTTTTGTCACAGCATTGAGTTTGTGAGTTTCACCCACTTACAGCAATAAAATGTTCAACTGCCTTTCAGTATAATGATCCATTATATGAATATACTGTAGTTTATTAACCCATTCTACTTCTGCAGAACCCTTGGCCATGTGTCTGACTCCAGTCAGTCAAATAGGAACTGTAACAGTTATTTTAATAGAGGCATTGTATTTTATTTATTTATTTTAAACAGCTGTACTTAGGTGCAATTGTTATACAATTGATGTACATACTGAACGTCTACAATGTGATGAGTTTGGACATATGCATACACTCATGAAACCATCACCACAATCAAGGTAGTAGGTATTTCCATTACCCCCAAAAGTTTCACTGTGTTTCTTTTTTATTGTTGCCGTTGTTAGAACACTTAGTAGAAGACAAACCCTCTGAATGAGTTTTTAAGTGCCTCATACGATACTGTTAGCTATTGGATCTCTTGAATTTATTCACGTTGCGGAACTGAAACTTGATGCTCATTGGCAGCCAGTTGCCCATTCCCCCTCCCCCCCCCAGTCACTGGCAACCCCCATTCTACTCTCTGCTTCTGAGTTTGACTGTTTTAGAGTCTTCATAGAAGTGGAGTCATGCAGTGTCCGTCCTTCGGTGACGGGCTCATTTCACTAAGCATAATGTCCTCTGGGTTTGCTCATGTAGGGGAGACATTGGAAAACAGAGCATCAGTTAAACAAACAACGGAGGACTAAGAAGGCAAAAAGCAAACAGTGAGGTAACACAGGTGGAAGTTGCAAGGAGCAGCTGTCACCTCTGGAGCTTGAGAAACAAAATGAAGGGGTTGGGGTTTCAGAACCTAGAAGCTTAGATGTCGGGGTTGGTTCACAGAGTGTTGAAGGGAACTGCAGACGAGAACCAACTGGTGCTTGCAGGGAGAGCTCTGTGGGCAATTACAGAGCCATTGTGCCCTAGACAAGAGGAAACACCCAGGCTTTACAGAGATTATGAGCATGGCTCTGTGTTGATGCTAATTTCTGGGACCCAAAGCACCAGTAATGTCCACCAGTCAGCTCGAAGCTATGTCATACAGGTGATAAATGACATTTTGGGCTGGGACTGTCTCGCAGTGGACTCAGTGTGACCATGGATCTAACCTGCAGTTACTGAACATACAATGGGAATAAACACACTAAAAAAGTGATATGATCCACGCATGATCCCTGCAGCCTGGGGAGTGAGGGAGGCCTACTATGGGAGGAAGAGCCAGGTGGAAGCCCTGAGACCTTCTCTCTAGGCTGGTCTGGTAGAATTCTAACCGACCTTTCAGGCCTTTGCCACCTGCTCTACATGCCCTGTACGATCTCGCCTTGAGTGTGGGCAGGACCAGTGAAGGTGACAGCATCTCATTCTAATGATTAAATTACTAATCAGTTGACTGAGTTAATGAAAAGGGAAGCTATCCTAGGTGAGCCAGACATAATCAGGTGAAGGCTCCATAAGAAGTGTGAGTATCAGAGAGATGCTGTTCAATTGACCTTGTGAGTTTTATAGCTGCAAGGAAATGAGTTCTGCTAGTAGCCACATGAGCTGGAAAGAGGGCCCCAAGCCTTCAACGGGATGGCAAACTTTTTGACACCTTGATTTCAGCCATGAGAGACCTTGAGCAGAGTACCCCGCTGTGCCAGGCCCAGATTCCTGACATGCCTAACTGTCAGATAATCAATGAGTATTGTTTTAAGGCGCCAAGTGTGTGGTAAATTGTCACTCAGCTGTAGAAAACTAATGCAAATAGTAAAGCAAAAGCAATGCTAACGTCCTGGGGGCAGTTTGCAGCCGGTAGTGTGAAGATTTGAAAAATGCAGGACTAGGTGTCTTTGTCAACCTTCCTTTAATGACCTGTTCGATCTGTGCAGAAGCACACAGATATTGCAGCATGCAGTTTATTGAAGCTTCATCAAATGGGGAGTGTCATTGAAACTCTTATTCATATCTGGAATATATTTACTGGAGAAAATACAGAAACATTCTTTGAACTGTTGTCTGAATTGTAACAGGAACGTGCATGGCTTCGACAGTGCTGACAGCAATGGCGTTCCTCGGAACGCTTCAAAGACCACTCATAAGTGGTTTTCAGCATATTTCATCATTTTTGCCCAAAGGTGGAACAACTTCATAAAACACGTATCAAATCTGACCTTTTGTACACTCTTAGCTAGACAATGGGAATTCCCATGAAATACTGAACAAAGAATTCTTTTAAAAAGCATTGTTAAATGGGGCGAGACCAGCGGACGCGGTGCCTGCGGTTGCAACCACATGCTGGGCTCTGCAGCTTGGGCAGGCGGCCCTCCCGAGGGCAGCGGCCGCGGGGACACTCGGCCCTCACCCCGCCCCGCCCCCCCCCCCCCCACGAGCCCAGGCGCTGGGCTCACCCAGCTCTGGGGCCGGGCCGGCAGAGAGGGAAGCTGGGAACAGGGAGAGGCTGCAGGCCCGCGGGGCCGGGGGGGGGGGGGGCGGGGGGGCGGGGAGGGGGCTGGGGAGGGCGGGGCCGCGCCCCAGACCGAGTAGGAGGCCAGGGTCGCAGGGTGGGGTGGGGAGAGGTGGGAGGTGGGGTGTGTGGTGGGGAGGGGTGGGGGGAGGGGGTGGGGGGGTGAGGCGGCTCCCCGCGCAGCTCCAGGGCCCTGGGCATCCCGGCAGGGCCTCGGTGCGGCCGCGGCGCCATCACCCAGAGCATCACCGCGCTGCGCGCCCTGCCGGAGGCCGGCGGCAGCGGGGCCTCCCCGCCCGGCCACTTCAAGGACCCCAAGCGGTTGTCCTGCAAAGGCTGGGGCTTCTTCCTGCGCACCCACCCCGACGGCCGAGTGGACGGGGTGCGGGAGTAGAGCGGCCCTCACATCAAACTACAACTGCCAGCAGAAGAGAGAGGGGTGGCGTCTATCAAAGGAGCGTGTGCAAGCCGTTACCTTGCTGTGAAGGGAGATGGAAGATCCCTGGCTTCTAAATGTGTTACAGACCAGAGTTTCTTTTACAAACGATTGGAATCTAGTAACTACAATACTCACCGGTCAAGGAAATCCTCCAGTTGGCCTGTGGCACTGAAACGAACCGGGCGGTGCAAACTTGGACCCAAAACAGGACCTGGGCAGAAAGTTACACTTTTTCTTCCAATGTCTGCTAAGAGCTGATCTTAATGGCAGCATCGGATCATTTCACGTGAAAGAAGAGGTATATTTTAGAAAGTTGTTAATGAAAGGAGAAAAATGTGTACAGCTATCTGCTCAGTTTGGATAACTGGCTGGATAACCTTTGATAGTAAAATATTTAATCTTTGCCCTAATTTAAAAAATTCCTGGAAAATGTATAGATTTCCATTTTTTATATAGCATTTGCCGTTATCCAGTGAAGCTTACTTAGAGCTACACTCTTTTCATACATTTGCTTCATTTGAAAAGAGATTTTTTAAATGTGCACACACAAGTTTTCTTCATGGAAATCATAGACCTTAGAAAATTAAAGTCAGATATTTAATCCAAATGTCCACTACTTATAAATATGAATTTAACACATTCCTGTCACAGTTTTGTAATCGTCTGGCAGTTCCTTGTGATAGAGTTTATGGAGCTAGCCTGTGTAAGCTGCTGGAAGTTCTTCCATGGTCAGATCAATCCTGTCAAATCCTTCTGTGTACCCACACAGCAGTCTTGACCAGGCCACTGAGACCCAGCCACTCACCGTAAGCATTCTTGCTGGCCAAAATTTATGGTGAATGAATATGGCTGTAGGCGGCAGATGAAACACACGTCTTGACTTCCCAAAAGCTCCGGGATTGGTGTGTTGTTGCCAAATACTCAGGAGGGACCTGAATTCTGATTTTATACCAATCTCTTCAAAACTTCTCGAACTGCTGTACCTCCTAAAGAAAAAAAAACAAAAAACAAACAAACAAACAAAAAACACCGAAAAGGTAGGGTCACATTTTTAGAAATTTAATCACCAAGATTTTCAGATAAAGTAGCATTACCAAAGGGTTCAAAAGCAAAACTTTACCCTAGGAAAGTAGTTTCTGATATAACTCTTTGCCTTCTGGACATGATGAGATACCAAAGAATTTTCTTAGCACCGTGTGTCTGAGAAGCTTCTGAAGTCGTAGAGCAGATTCCTTTGTAACCATTTGGTCACGCTCTTCTGGCTATCCTGCCAGTGGGATCCCACCGTGGTAACTTTTGGCATTTTGTGTTTTGAGATTCCAGAGAACTTGGATTCGTTCCTCCAACACTAAAAATGCCACAGTCCTTTATCTCATCAGAAGTTTTTAAAAACTTGCAATTTATAGAATTTTATAATACAGCAAGGGTCTTCACATTTTATAAGGCTGATTTCTTTTTTAATAATAGGCAAATTTCTGGGGCAGTATTTTTATTGCCATTAACATATTTTTTGTAGTGCTTTTTCTGAATATCCAGATGAACCTCCTACGTGGGACTTCTCTAACCCTGATGCTTCGTCACTGTCTCCCAGAATGTTTACAAGAAGCCCTTAAATTAAATACCCTTTAATGCCTCCATTTCCTTGTCTGTCAAGTTGTAAATTATATTTACCTTTTGAATAGTCCTGCTGGTGAAGAACAGGCAAGGAAGGTAAAGTGAGGGGAAAATGTCTCAATTCCTGTGTGCTCTGAAATAGACTATTTTACCAGTTCCCTGGATATGCTCTTGTTTACGCCCACCAAGAAACAGCTCTGGAAATAGACACAGGAAGAGTAAAAAGAGTTTAAAAATGCAGACAAATGTCTTTTTTAAATTATGCGCTGACTCCCCTCATAACTGAGATTTGCTATAGATTAAGCATGGTTAGAAATTACATTTTTAAACTATAAACATAAAATAATTTATAAGAAAAAACTTGCCTTAATAGGAAAAATAATTCTCAGTGGTATACATGTTTGTTACTCAGTTTGTTACAGATTGTGGCACTGATCTTGAGTTTTACTTGTTATTTGTTGATCTGACTTAATCTGAATGCTTATTTTTATTTAACCGCTTTGAAAAGTTGACCATGGCGGGGTCTAGTTTAACTCCTAGTACCGCTAATCAAGAGTTTGGCCTTTGGTTCCTGAGTCTAGCCTGTGGGTTATGGAAGCACAGAATGGGGCTAGTGAGCAAATCCATCTTGCTCAGCAGTGACCACAGCTGTTGATTCAAAATCAGCGTGGCCTGGGTAGTTTGATCAGTTTAATCTGCATCATGGTACCACGGACTAGACCAACAAGTGAATGGGCGACGTAATACTTCTGTCTCTAGAGGGGACCCTTCCATCTCAAGATCGAAATCTGTTTTCCAAGGATTTTACCGTAAATTTAAACTTTTTATCCAGTTCCAGTGCTTTATTCTCTTGTAACATCATTATTATTATTTTTCTTGTACCATTATTATTTTAATGTACTGGAAGGTAAACTGAAATGACATTTACTATTTTATAGGTTTGAAAAACACAGGAAAAATCGAGAGTTTTGTTTTTATTTTTGCTGGTTGGAAGATATGTTTAAATACATCGTAGTGCGTTTAGATGGAGTTTATATTTGTTATTTCTCTTTTGTGATATTTAATAGGATTAGGTTGAAATAAAAGATAATAGGAAAAACTGTGGGGAAAAAAAACGTTGCTAAATGGAACCCAGTTGTATATAAAAAATATAATACAGCATGGCCAGTTTGGTTATGATCCCAGATATGTGAAGTTTGCCTTTAGAAAATGAATCCGTATAACATACTAACAGATTAAAAAATAAAAACCATATAACTTCAATAAAAGCATGAGAACATCTGATAAAATTCAAAAGCCTTTTATGATACAAAACCAAAAGCAAAGCCCCTCTTCCCAAGCCGGAAATAGAACTTTCTTAATCTGATGGAGGGTACTGGAGACAAAATCCATGGCAAACAGTGTAATTAATGGTGAAATGCTGAAAATTCCCCATTTTTATGTCTACGAACAAGACAAATAGGCCTACTATGACTATTTCTATTCTTCAAGATGAAATGGAGGGCCTTTTCAAATAATTATTAGAATTAACAGAGTTTAGCAAGGTGCTTGACTATTATGTCAATACACAAAAATCAGTATACAGAGTATATCGTATATACAAAATACATTGACTACAATGTCAATACATAGAAATAAATATATATCATGTCAATGAACTGTAACCAAATGCATTTATATATGCCAAGAAGAAATAGTAGGTAATTACCTTTTTAAACACAACACCATTTACAATAGCATAACAAATCAAGTATTTAGAAATAAAACTAACAATAGCTAAATGAATTCTCTAGGAAGAAATATTATAAAATTTAAAGAGGGACATTTGAAAAGGCCTAAATTAAATAGGGAATAACACTCAAATTCCAGATGAAAGGCTCAATATTATAAATGTATTAATTCTCCCTTAACTGATAGTATATCAGTTCAATCAAGATTCCATCAAGATTGAAGATTTGATACAATATATCAAGATTCAATATAATCTCAATAAAAATACTGATTTTTTTTTTCATGGAATTTGCAATTTATATGGAAATGCAAAAGGCCAAGAAATTAAAAATGCTTTTGAAGAACAAATTATTCCATCCCATTTCCTCAACAGCTTTGCCATTCTTTTAATGGCTGTGCCCTGCCCCCGTCCTCCTGTCTCCACGGTATTCCACACAGGATGGAGTGATGAATGAGAAACAGCACGTGCTGAAGTGAATCGCTCAGAGGTGCAGGCAGGAGCAGCTGCACCTGCTTCTGTAGTGTCGTGGCCACTGTCTTGCATGTTGACATTCTTCTAACAAAAATCCTAAAATTACAGTTTTGCCACCCATCATTGAGAAACACGGTAATGTTCATGACTTCCATCGAGAGTCCTGAATTCTATGCAGTGATGGCTTGAATTTTTGTTTCCCCAAACTTGTTTTTCTAGGCTGATCCAGTGGAGAACGTATTTGAACAGGATCTAAAGATCAAGTTTTACATCGGTTCCGGGTCCACATCTCCGTCCTCACACAGTGGAGACGAAGCCGACCCGGTTAAGGTGCCTCCGTGGGGTAGTTTTGCCTTCGAACTTTCCACCTGCAAAGCGAGAATGACTCCTATCAGAAATAGTGCCGTTTCTCTCCTAAGCGAATGTATCGTTTAGTTCAGGAACAGTCTGTAGAGAGTATTGGGTTTACCTAATAACACAGCAAGATTTGAAACTCAAATGAGAAAACTGTTCCTGAAACTTAGTGAAAGAAGACAAAATTCTACCAAATTCTTGAGCAAAGAACTTAATGATGGGCTCCTGCGATGAAGTGAGGGTTTAAAAGAGCAGAGAGCACATTTCAGTGAATTCTGGAATGGTCAGTAAAACCTGCGGTGCAAAGCACGAGGGGACGTGGTCTGGCAAGGACAACTCCCTTGCTATTTACATTGCTTCAGTTAATATTAAAGAGTCATGCTGTCACAGGAACATTTTACGTAATCATCATAACATCAAGGCTGGTATTAGATACAATTAGTAAGATATTAAAATACATTTGTGACTGCACTTATTAAAATTAGAGGTAACTTCATACCTCCTACATAATGGTACATGAAATAACTCTTCATTGGCCCTTCATGTTAATCAGAGGGCGTGACACTCTGCAAAAGGAAATATTTCCTCCAGAGGTCAAAGGGTTTAGTGTCACCCAGACCGTATTCTCCCTCTTCAAAGATGCTCTTCCCTTCCTTCTTTGCATCTCACTCACCATGATTCATCTGGGCGCGCAAGCTTTGTTGCCCACTTTGGAATCCTCGGGACGGGCAGAGAGTTCTCACGAGGGTATGCAATTTGGTTTGGAAAACTTCAGTGTGGTTTATAGCCAGGCCAGACCTTGTTTTCAAATTCTGCCCAGAGCCTCTAACATTTTGATAACTTTATTTTATCTTATTGTTTTCAAATTTTAATATTAATTTAAAAATTTTCATTTCCATCACACAGGAAGGTATAAGAAATAGTCTACCACAAACCTAAATACCTACTACACACAAATTTAGCAAAACAGTTGTCATTTTTGTTTCTGACCTGGTGTGCATTCTTCTTGTCCACCTTTTCATACTTTGCATCTTAGGCAAGTATCCTTCAAGCTCACAGGATTGCTTGGTTTGCTTAAAATACAAAGCATTAAATACACAAATATTATCCCTATTGCTTTACAACTTATTTTTTTCACACTGTTTATTCATGTCAAGACCATTCATTCATTTTTAACTGCTGTGTAGTATTCCACTGTATAAATATACTTAGGTTCACATAACCATGCTCCTTTTGATGAATTAATGCATTTTTTCCACATTATAATTTCTCTATTATAATGAGCCTGTTGGGACCTGCTTGCCTATATACACATGGGAGAATTTGTTAGCTATTGGCTAGTAGAAATGCATATTGTCAATGTAAGATTTTGCCAACTGAGTTATTTAATTTTTTTGAAACAATCATAAATTTTACAGAGATATTTCAAGCACAGTATAAAATTACTTTTCCTGGACTATTTGAAAGTTGCCACTTGATTTTCCATCACCTTGAATAATGCTTTCTCTTGTACTTCTTACAAATAAGAATGTTCACCTACATCATCATATATATATATACATATATACACACACACACACACACACACACACTATAACCATCATCAGTAACATTGATACATTACTGTCATCTAATCCTCAGACCCCTTCAAGATTCACCAACTGTCCCCATGTGACCATTATAGCAAAAGAACACAGTGGTGGGAATGCAAAATGGTACAGCCACTTTGGAACACAGTTTAGTGATTTCCCACACAGCCGGCAATCACGCACCTTGATATTTACCCAAATGAAATGAAAACTGATCTCCACACAAAATTCTGTCCATATATAGCAACTTTATTCATAATTGCCAAAACTTGGGCGCAACCAAGATGTCCTTCAGTAGGTGAATGGATAAATAAACTGCGGTACAACATCGAGACAATGGAATATTACTCAATGATAAAAAGAAATGAGTTTTGAAGACACGAAAAGACATGGAAGAGTCTTAAACGCATATCACTAAGTGATTGATGCCAATCTGAAAGGGCTGTGTATTGTGTAATACTTTACCCCCAGCAACATTTGTGAGCACCTGATTCTTTCCATTTCAGAATATATTTTCTATAATTCCCTAGGAAAGAAAAATTGTATTTCATATAGACAGCTAAATTTTATGATTTTGAAGTCTAATTTAAAAATGTCATCTAAATTACCCAAGCATATTTTTAGATTATTAGTGTTTGCAAAACCTTAATGAACCCCCTATAATTAATTTTAGTATATTTCTACATACTTACGGTCACAAATCCTTTCTACATTTATAAGACAAGTAGTCCAAAAGTCTTTTGAAGATTCTAATCACATACCTACTCATTAAAAGTATTCTTCAAATATGTTTATGATCAATGTTCTTCTTTTAATGTAGTCTGCATGTGATGACACACATTTTAAAATAGCCAAGTTGAAATAAAGTATATGAACTAAACATATATTTTGTTTGTAGAAATGGAAGGCTTATATTTGAATTACTTAAAGTGTATATTCAGCACTGTGAGAATTTTAGCTTTCCTGTGTTTTTGTCTAACACGTATAATTCTTTTGTCTTACTTGAGAAATAATTTAATTCTTATAATTTTGGTGATATGGACTGCTTGCCTACATTTATTTTTATCTCCTTGATTCAGATTACAGATTCTGCTCACCTTCCAGTTCACACCCCAACAATAAAGAGAAGAGACTGTCACAATAGAATCCTCTTTCCAGCAAAGGTACTTGATTAAGTTCCAAACTTAGCAGGTCCTTGAAAACCGAGAATAAGTTGGTTTTCATCTTCAACCCACCCCTCCCTCCCTTCTTCCCTCCTTTCCTTCCTTCCTTCCTTGCTTGCCTCTTGGAGACTTCTGGTTAAACATAGCAGACTCAAAAATGCATACTTTCTAATGAAATCCTCTAAACCGATAAAAAGAAAAGTAAGTTACATAATTTTGGAAGGTGGAAGAGGCTGAGTGAGGGGTTAGGAGGGCTGGGAAATCTGAATGTCAAGTGCTTAGAGAGGGCTTGCCAAAAAGCCACAAAACACTTAGCATCTCAGAAGCCTACAAGGATTCGAGGACTAGCAACACTAAGTCCTTCCGGAGGAAGGGGTGATGTGCAGTGCTGAAAACAGGGGAGTAAACTGAGGATCTGAATGAGAGCAAGTCGCTCCCGTGCACACACAGTGTCCACAGCAGGGACTGCAGTCAGTCTGTTTTACAGATGAGGAAACAGAGACACGAAGAAGGGGAGAAAATTTACCAACTTGTATTTGGAAGAACCAGATTTTGTTACAGTTTACATATTGCTCATTTATGACAACAATAATTTCAGGTCAGAGAGGCATGGTACAGAAATAGAAAACCCATAGTGGATTGCCCACTTGTTGACAATTCTGGGAAGACACCTGGAGTTTTAGCTGTCAGGGTTCCAGTTAGAAATTTGAGGGTGCCTTCTGTCTCGAAGGTACAATACAGCCTGCTTCACAGGAGTGTTCCAGTCCCTGGGGAACAGGATTTATTTTATTGATAGTAGAAAGTGAAACACATCATGTGCTCTAGAAAGCACATTTTGAAATTATTCTTTCTTTCTAAAGAAGGGATAGAAACCGTATTATTTTTGTTACCCCTCTTCAATAAAAATATGTAACACAGGCAATTCTGACTCCATTTGTTGTTAAGAAATCATTTGAAGAATTTATCAATCTACAATATTTTAATGTCAGGGTATATCAGCCCATATAAAGCCCAGGCTATATTTATTTGGTTCCAAATAGTATTAATGAACATTTGATCACCTCTAAATAATTCTCCTCCTCCTCCTTCTCCTCCCCTTTCTCTTCTTGGTAATTTTGGGATCACTTAATCAGTATTTTCCAGTTAGGAAGTGATTAGAGGCAAGCATCCTAAGTGCTGGTGAGAAAGGAGGGAGCTGCTTTTCTTGCATATACATATAAAATGGTATTTTGGGCAGGATGGGTTGAAGGAATCACCAGAATCACCTTTTCAATGTTATTTATTTGTTTACTTTTTGAAGTACAGTCAGTTACAATGTGTCCGTTTCTGGTGCACAGCACAGTGTCCCAGCCATGCATGTATAGACATGTATTTGCTTTCATATTCTTTTTCATTAAAGAAGAAGATTTTGAATATAGTTCCCTGTGCTATAGAGAAGGATTTTTTTAATCTATTTTTATATTCAGTGGTTAACATTTGCAAATCTCAAACTCCCCAATTTCTCCTCTCTCATCCCCTTTCCCGCAGTTATCATAAAATCGTTTACTGCATCTATGAGTGTTATTTACCATCAACGCATGTTTGGTCTCTTTGTTTTGTAGAATAAGACCCACCGGTTTTTCCTCACATCCTTCACGGCCCCTACCAAGTGCCACCAGTGCACATCTCTGATGGTGGGTTTGGTAAGGCAGGGCTGCTCCTGTGACGGTAAGACCCGAGGAGGGGCTGTGTGCGCTTGGAGCCGTGGCACCCACACCTAAGTGTTCTCACTCAGCTCGGTGCTTTAGGCAGCTGCTGTAACCAAGCACGTAGGCTGGGTGGCTTCTAGACACAGACCTGCATTCCTCACAGGCTGGGGGTCTGAGATCTGGGCGCCCGTACGGCTGGGTTCTGGAGAGGAGCCCCCTCCAGGCTGCACCTGGTGGAAGGGGGAGGGGTAGGGAGCTCCAAGGGGTCTCTTTTCTAAGGGCGCTAATCCCAGTCACGAGGGCTCCACCCTCAGGACCTAATCCCCTCCCAGAGGCCTCACCTTCTCGTACCGTCACATGGTGGGGTGGGGCAGGGCGGGGTGCAGGAGTTAGCATTGCAAAATACCAGTTTTGAGGGAATCCAAACATCCAGCCCATTGCACTAAATGACTAAGCAGAAATGTGCTCTCTGGGAACTATAGAAGCATCACAGTGTCCTGATCACTTCTCTAAAAAATCTCTCTGAATGTGTTTCGTATCAGAAAGACTGGACCTGTAGTTGTGGGTAGACTTTGGGGGGATCTCTGCACTGGGCAACTCCAGAGAGCCTCCTGCCCTCGCAGCCTGTGTGAACAGCGCCCCCAGGAGGTGTGCTGTGTAGCCTGCAGGCAGGGCCCCACTCCCTGGGAAAATGTATTTAGATACATTTTGTTTTCTGTGGCACTGGGAGAGTTTGAGGACCACATCCACTGGCCCACGTGACAGGAAAACGGAATGCTGTCCTTTGTCATCCTTTTACTTGACTCGTTTAATTTATTATGGTGAATATTGCTGAAGGAAAGCACTATATTTTTGCAAATGTCTAACAGTGGATCCCTGTGCCGCACAGACACCTCGTTCCTCACCCGAGGGAGCCGATTCTGCACGTGTTGGTTTCCTCAGTGAGTCCTGTCAAATGCTCACTCTGGGATGCACAGCGCTGAGCAAGACAACTGTCCTGCACTCAGCACTGTGACAGTCAGAGGTGCCTTAACTGCGAACACATCCTAAAACATTGAACAAAATGGGATGTAAAATGAGGAGTCATGTGCTCACACACTCCTCCGAGGGCAGCGGAGCCAGGCTCTGAGCTGAACTCACGGGAGCATCTCTCAGCCTCTGCTGAGCCTGGGACGGCTGCTGCCCCTGCTGGTGCATAAAGATGGCCCACGGCCACCACCGCTGCAGACCCCAGAACCTGCAACTTCTGCCAGGGCCAGGAAGGACCCTGCTGCTGCAGAACTGAGAATGTGCGCACCAAATCTGGAAGCCACCACTGCAGCCGTGGCTTCACACTCCCTCTGTCAAGACCCAGCCAGTAAGATGGATGTGGTGCCTCCAGCACCACCCGGCATGACCCAGCTCAGCATCTCATAGAAAGCCGTCTTCTGAGCGGAGCTTCTAAGGTCCAAAACTTAGTTCCAAGGGAGTCCAGGAAATGTAGTTTTTAGCATTTTGGCCTCTACAAGAGTAGACGGAATGGCAGTGGGAGTCGAGGGAATCAGACCATTGTATCCTCACAGTTACCTCTCTTTTATTTCCTCCAAAAAGTATGTGGGTTCTCATGTCACACAACCTGTGCAGAAAAAGCTCCAAGAACTTGTCCAGTGCCTTTGCATCAGAAGAAAGGCACCTTCTGTCTAGACCCACAGAAAGGCACGGGAACAGCCTATGAAGGCCACGTCTGGGTAAGTGTCAATGTTTTGGGCTCATATGAATCTTTTCACAATGTGTGCACAACACTTGTCAGAAAGATTTATGCTGTGTTGTACAGTAATAATTATATACAATTGAAAATATTTCTTCCATCCTAAGAAGATGATTTCAGAGCAAAGTTTAGCTGTCCCCAAGAGGATATTTCCACATGTCCCCAAGTTTTCTGTTTAGACCCCACCTTGCGATGAACAATGGCTGAAATCCCTGTTAGCGATGTACCTTTGACTTCCAGCCAGCAGTCATAAATTATGAGACTGGGGGTGAGAGAATCTTCTTGAGAAATACTTAAAATCTGAGTTGAATCTGAGGCTACCAAATTTGAATTTAATGTTACGTCACGGCAAAGCTGTGACTGTGAATGAACTGCTAGTGTTCAGTGAAATGGTATTAATCTTCTTTTCACAACGCAAGAATCATCCAGTCCTCAAAGGGATTGCCTTTGTTTTAAAAATTTCATTTATGCGATCTAGTTCTGTTCCCACCTTTAACAAGGAAAAGTGGCAGATTTATAACATAGTATAATTATTTGAGTTTTATATATAATCATTGCATAGTATTTGATGTTTCGACTTGGATTGCCTTTGTTTGTTTTTTTGCAAACTAAAAACTAAAGATCCCAAAGAAAGCAGGAATGAAAAAAGGATGGCAGAGGGCACTGGCTGTAGTTTGTGACTTCAAACTCTTCCTGTATCATGTGGATGAAGAAAAAGGCTCAAAACCCAGTGTTGTAGCAAGTCATGTGATTGACTTAAGGTAAGCTTTGAAAGGGAGAATATTATTTTATCCAAAAAAAAAAATTGGGAATAAAAATGCTTTCTGATATTTTCTTTAAATAGTGTTGTCATTTAACTTTATGCTAAGTTCATAATTTTCTGCACTGCCAAGCCCCTGTAGATATCTCAGTTTCTATCCTTTCCTTCTAATATTTTTGGTTGATCTATTTTTGCCAACTGTTAAACACCTCCTCGGCAGCTGTGCCGTTAAAATGCTTGCACTTAATTGTTTTCCGTAAGTGCCCCTTGGGGAAGTGAATTTTCACTGGGAGCGCCCTAGCTCTGCACAGATCTACAGAGGATCTGGCTCAAGGATTCAGCAGATCACTGATCAGCACATGCATGTGAGGAAGACTACGAAACGTGAGCAAAAAGAATCCAATATTATGTAAAAATTATACGGCATCTGGAGCCAGTGTGGTGTGTGTTGGGAAGGCTGGTTTAATGTTCAAAAATCAATATATTTTACCATATCAATAAAGGAAAAAGATCCTGTCAGTAGATACAATAAACACATTTGGCAAAATCAGGTATTTATTCTTGATACACACTTAGAAGAAAGCGTCCTCATCCTGATGAAGGGCGTCTATGAAAACCCCACAGCGAACATCACAATTAGTGGCAAAAGACTCAGTGCCTTCTCACTAAGATCAGGAACAAGACAATGATGTTTGGTCTCACCACGCTTATTAAACATTGTACTGGAGATCCAGGATAGGGAAGAGAAAGAAATAAAATACATCCTGGTTGTAAAGAAGGAAGCAAAATTATTCATAGGCAGAATGAACATCTGTGCAGAAGTATCTGTGCAACCTACAGAAAAAGCTGTCAGAACGAATAAATGAATTCAGTAAATTTGCAAGATACTTGATCAATAGATACGAAAGGCTAAAATTAAAAAGACTGTTTCAAATGTTGGCAGCAGATGGAGGACCTGGATCTCTCAAACATTGCTTTGTAAGTCATTTAACCACTTTGGATGAAAGCTTGGCAGTTTCCTAAAAAGTTAACCACACACCTAATATATGATCTAGTCATTCTACTCCTAGTATTTCCCCCAAAGAAAGCTTATGTCCATACAGAGGTGCATGAACATTCATAGCAGAGCCCCAAACTTGAAACAACCCCAATGTCCATTCACGGGCAAATGGATACATTGTGGCTGTGAGATGTTGCTCGTCAACAAAAAGAAATGAAGTTTTCATCCGTGTGGCAACACATATGGACCTCATTATTATTATGATGAGAAAAAGCCAGACAAAAAGAGCACATATTGTCTGTTTCCATTTCTAGAAAATACTGGAAAATGCAAACGAATCTGGAGTGACAGGAAGCAGATCAGTGTGGGGGAGGAGGGAGGAGTGCCCAGGAGGGAGGGACGGCAATGGTTACAAAGCTGTACCAGGGAACTTTCAAGGGTGATGGACTGTTTCATTGTCTCCCCCGTGGTGACGGTTTCACAGGAGCACCCATAAGTCAGGACTCATCTAATTGTCCACTTTAAATATGCATAGCTTATTATGTGTCAAGTATATTTCAGCAACATTTAAAAAATATACAAATGAGCTGACCTGAGGGCACATGGCCCATATTCTTGTGGCTTTGGGGTCAGACAGGTGCCCGTATCCCCGTTCCCACGGGAACTGTGAGTCAGGGTTAACCACGAGGGTTTTCTGATCACGTTCAGTGGGCCGGGTCCCGCGGCTACAGTGTTTTGATCACTGTCAGTTACTACCGAAAAGAATAAAAATCAGGGAGATTAAAATCGAGGATTATGTTAATGTATCATTTACTCATTTTCAGGTGATTCTGCTCACGCCCAGTATCTTGTTTTTCCTTCAGGGACGGAGCATTTTCTGTCAGTTCAGTCTGGCCCTCAGATTTTATTCCCGTAAAGAGAAGGGAAATGCCTCGTATGTTTAAAGTAAGCCTGCATGCTTCTGTTGGCCTCCTTATAATGTTTTGTTTCACCCCTTCCTTGCCTGTCCACAGGGGTCAAGGCTCCTTGGGCTGCTGAAGGTCACTGGAGGCTGAGGTTTTAAAAGAGCCGTGGGATCATTTCCACCTCCCTCCCACTTGCCACAAGAACTCTATCCCCTTATTCAAAAATACTATAAATAATAGCTTTTTGCATGTGTTACGGTCTTTTCATCCTACAGTTAAATTGAAGACTTAAAATGCAAATGTTCCTGAGGGTGTCCATTCATTCTACACTGAGGTAGCAGGACAGAGCTCAGATTCAGAGCTGAAAACACTAGAAGCTTACAAAGCGGGATGGGTGGTGAAAAAAGAGGGGAAAAAACAGTAACAGGGAAAGAGAGATGACATACGTCCCAGGCAGACGGACACAGCTGACCATTCATGGACCCGCAGTGGCATGAATGTGCCGTTTCTAAAACTAGAGGCATTTGTAAAATAAGTTCCCTCTGAGGCAACATTTTGAAGTCATATTTCCGATTCAAACCAAGAACAAAGTGGAAAAGTCGGGGAAGGATATAGTTTTGCAATCTCTTAAAAAAAATGGGCTAAAGTGAAAATTAAAGCGACTCTGGAATGTCACTTAAAGAAAGAGACAGAGAAAGCGAAAGACTGCTGTCCTCTTGTGAACCCACGTGGTTACAGTCAGCCTGTGAGTCTTGTGTGTTGACAAAGGCCAGAAAGGAGGATACTCAGTTCCTTAGTCATGGATGTACGTCTATTTAGACCCCACCCAACCGCCAAGAGAGCTTACAAAGACCTGGCCGTTAGAACTGCGACTTACAGAGTGGGAATTCATTATGTCACTGCTCCTCACTGGGTATTCCCCCCAAAGACAGTTTTCTCTATCAATTTAGAGTTCTCCTAGCCTGATGATATAGTTTTAAATTGAAATTTGATTTGCCATTTACTAGTAGTGATGTAGGTTACAAGCATGCAGCAGACAGGAAATCATAGGTATTTCTGAATATTTCTAACTTAAAAACAAAAAACTCCTGAGCGTTTTCATCATATCACAATTGATTATGATGATTGCAACGGCAAAACACGTTGCCGATTCAGACATGTCTCTAGGTGCAAAGCTGTGTGTTAGAGCTGAGCGGCTCAGAGTGGAGGCTGTGGTATCAGATCGCCTGCACTCTACCCCCCTGTGCCCCCGTCTTCTCACTGATAAAATGAAGGGAATGAATGATATCTACCTACCCACTGGGGTTTCTGTGAGGACTCAATCCATTAACACACATGTAAATTTCTTAGAGCCGTTCCCAGTACAGCGTCAGCTCTCAGGATACAGTCCATACAGAGTAAGCATTCAACAAATGGTAACTGTTTTCATTTGATGAAGTCTAAGATTTTAGGTTGTCGGGGAACACTGGTATTTTTATGAGGCTCAAAGTGGAGGTGATTCTGACATTTTGCTTTTGGCTTGGGTTCCACGTTCCTCCCATCACTTATGCTAAGAACCAGGAAGAGGGTGATATTCTTGGAAGTGTCATTTACTAGTGGTGAGTTTCATGAGAACTGCTAAACAGGCTGGCATAAAGCGTGTTTGCTTTCTTATAACCTAGCTCTTCCTTAAATGGTTCTAGGTCACAGCTTCCCAGCTCTCAGCGCCTAGTGACAGATATTCAGTCGCAATATTAGCAGACAGCGAGAATGAGAAGAGTGAGTGGGTGGGAGCGCTGAGTGAGCTGCACGAGGTGCTGAGGAAAAGCCATCCCCGAGACCGCTCAGTCTATGCTCTGAAAGAGGCTTGTGACCGCCGTCTGCCCCTGATCAAAACCACCCAGACAGCTGCAATCGTAGGTACGGATTTACAGCATTTATCCCGCTAGGTTTGCACCCCTCCCCACAGTCCCCACATTGGAATCTGAAACCCTTAACTTTATTCACAACCCACTTGTCAGCAAAACCTGATGGAATGAGGCCATCGGCGGTGGGGGTGGGGGGGTGGGTGGGGGTGTGGTCCTTCCCCCTCCATCCCATGGCTACTTGTAGGATTCTCTGCAAAAGCGCATTTGATTATATGATGGTTCCCAGGCCCTGCCTAAAAGGGTGTTTCTTTCATCTACAGTCGTATCTTTCTTGTCTGAAAAATTCTGAGCTCCCAAACACATCTGGCCCCAAACATAAAGATCATGGCCATGAATGTGACTATGAACTGTCTACCCGGGGGGCAGAGACTTGCATATGCCCCCGCCCAGTACTCAGTAAATAAGCAAAAAAAAAAACAAGTGAATCAGTGAATGAATTGCTAAGGTCAATGTTGAACTTTGTAGCAATAAACAAGAGCAGTTGGATTTCTCAAGCAGCATTTCTTTTGCATCAGATAATGGTGACAGTGAGGGCCACTTAGCTATTTCCTCCTGGGTGACATGGAGCTGGTTACTAAACTTCATGTATTAAATGCAGATAATCCCAGTTTTTCAGTCGTGGCGATGATTTGAGCTAATATACGTAATTCTGTGCTTTGGACTCAGAACCTTCCCTCGGTAAATGCTCCCTTTGCACTTAAAGTTTTCGCTCTCCCTATGTTCTGACACCTCCCAACCCTGTGCTGTGACAGCTCAGGCCAAGGTCACCGACAAATTCATTTAGGAACGTTTTTCATTCATGAAACATCACTTATTAATAGCAAATTTGAAAGTATATCGTTACTTGAATATTATACTTTTTTTGAGTGTCCATAAAGATTACTTTATCATGATCTTTCTAATTGAGAGAAATATGTTTTGTTACGCTTACTTCTGTAATCTGAAAGAAAAATCGTAGCGCAAGTTAATTATTCTTATTATGTTTCTTTTCACTGTAATATTGCTATGTACGTATTCAGTTTGTCTTCTAAAGTTTTTTAACATCGATACATTTGTCCAGTGTATCCTATTAACTTCACTTAATGCTTGCCCCCCAAAATCCTTGACATTTTTATCTATGTGTCAAATACAGATCGCAAAAGAATCGCTCTGGGAAATGAAGAAGGGCTGTTTGTTGTCCACGTTACCATAGACGGTAAGGAGAGTCTTTACTGACCTGGAATAACTTGAAACTCTAATAATAATAATAATAATAATAATAATAATAATAATAATAATAATAATAATAATAATAATAATAATATCAGATTTTTTTCTTTTTTCCTGTAAAAGAAATTTTCCACGTCTGGTTTGATGTGCATTCGAGTCAAATGATGACTTCCGTGCTTTCAGAGATCTATAGCCCGCCCAGAGCCTGCATTAGCTTCACAAGCGATTTCCTATAACACGTGCACTGTGAGGTCTTAGTTTATGGTCTTCACGTTGGTGCATGAAAGATAACACATTTCTGCTTGATTCCCCTTCTCGCCGTTAGTAAGCTGACACCACAAATAGGGACGCCAGAAATTGGCTATTTCTGAGAGAAGACAGCAGAGTTCTTGGTTTGTGTTTTGTTTATTTTTGTTAGGATCTCATGGTTGTTGGAGGGAGAAATGGGGGTGTAGATGAAATGAAGAGGAGGCATACTAATATAGCTGTTTTTCTCTTGGATGTCCGGCATTCTGATGTAGGTGAGATAAAAAAGAATGCTCATTTGAAGGACATTAGCTGTGGTCCCCATTGAAGGCCTCCCATGCTGTGTGGGTGACCCAGTCCTGGTGAGGAGGCCCGTGGAAGGTCCACTAGGGGCCAGCATGAGAGCAGGGACTTGTCTATTTTGTTCAGCAATGATTCCCATGCACTTAACCAGTGCCTGGCACATAGCAGTCACTCAACAAACATTTGTGTAAATAAGGATCATTTTAGTGCCAGAAAAAAATAAGACTTTTTTCCTCAAAGAAGTAATATGTTTCCATTTGTCAGACATTGAGAGATCTGGAATCTTGCTCTCTGGAATCTTAGGACTAAGTTTAGTGCTTTATTATTAAGGTAATCATATTATCTCTGGAATAATTACCTGTTTTAAAATCCATGTGATTTTTGATCTCTTATCCTTCTCTTTGTATCTTTTTTTATCCTTCTCAGACCTACCCTTTGAGTTTATGTCTGTGATTTTATTAGAACCGGACTTAAATCTATTGGAGTAATAATTGGAAAGAATTTAAAAATAGGAAAACATTTTTCCGTACAGCAAAGGAAACCATCAATGAAATGAAATGCTAGTCTACTGAATGGGAGAAAATGTGTGCAACTCATATATCTGATAAGGGGTTAATTTCCAAAATATATAAAGAACTCATACAACTCAGTAGCAGAAAAACTAAGCAATCTGATTAAAAAGTGGGCAGAGGATCTGAATAGACATTTTGCCAAAGAAGACGTACAGGTGGCCAACGGGTACAGGAAAAAGTGCGCAGCATCGCCAGGGAAATGCAAATCCAAACCATGATAAGATGTCACCTTACACCTGTTAGAATGGCTGTTATCCAAAAGCCAAGAAACAACAAATGTTGGTGAGGGTGTGGAGAAGGGCGAACCCTAGTGCACTGTTGGTGGGAATCTATATTGGAGCAGCCAGGTGGAAAACAGTATGGAAGTTCCTCAAAAAGTTAAAAATAGGAACTACCATATGATCCAGCAAGTCCACTTCTGGATTTTTATTCTGAAAAAACACTAGCTGGGAAAGATATCTGCACCCCCATGTTCATTGCAGTATTATTTGTAACAGTAAAGGTATGGAAACAACCTTCGTGTCTACTGATGGATGAATAGATAAAGGGGTGTGTGTGTGCGTGTGTGTGTGTATGGAATATTAGTCAGTCATGAAAAGAATGAAATCTTTCCACTTGGGACAAAACAGTTGGATCTTGAGGGTGTTAAACTAAGTGAAATAAATCAGACAGAGAAAGACAAATGCCATATGATCTCACTAATATGTGGAATCTAAACAAACAGGTTCATGGATCCAGAGAACAGATTGGTGGTTGTCAGAGGTGGGGGTAGTGGGCAAAATGGGTGAAGGGGTTTAAAAGGTACAAACTTCCAGTTAAAAAAATAAATGAATCCTGGGTATGTAACCTACAGCAAGGTGACTATAGTTAATAATACTTTATCTCATATTTCAAATTTGCCAAAAGAGTAGATATTAAAATTTTTTATTACCAGAAAAAAAATTGTAGTTATGTCTGGTGTTGGATGTTAACTAGATTTATTGTGGTGACCATCTGGCAATATATACAAATATTGGATCATTATGTTGTACATCTGAAACTAGTATAATTTTATATGTCAATTATACCTCAATAAGGAAATTTTAAAAAGTAAGGAAACATTGCTAATTTGAAGTTGACTTGTCATCTTATTTGTAGAGAAATTACTCAAGTTAATGACATTAAAATTTATCAGATCATTTTTATTGGGACCTTTTTTTTAAACTTTTTTATTGAGGTATAGTCATTTTACAATGTTGCGTCAAATTCCAGTGTAGAGCACAATTTTTCAGTTATACATGAACATACATACATTGTCACATTGTTTTTCTCTGTGAGCTACTAGAAGATCTTGTATACATTTCCCTGTGCTACACAGTATAATCCTGTTTATCTGTTCTACATTTTGAAATCCCAGTCTATATTGGGATCTTTCTTAATTGCTTTTGGGTAAAACTTGGAGAACAGCTGAATTAAATAAATAGAAATTATTTCGGATTTGACCGCTACTTACAAATCTGTTCATTTGTGTAGAAATTGTTCGAGTGGGTGACATGAAGAAGATTCATCAGATTGAGCTCATCCCCCATGGCCAGATGGTTGCAGTGATCTCGGGGCGAAGTCGCCACGTGCACCTGTTTCCCATGTCAGCTCTGGATGGACAAAAGGCTGATGTTCACAAACTGGCAGAAACCAGAGGGTGCCAGACCATGACTTCCGGAACAGTGTGCCAGGGGGCTCATACATGCCTCTGCGTAGCTAGGAAAAGCCAAGTCTTCTGTTATGAACTGTTTCAGAGCCAGAAAATGTCTCACAGGAAATTCAGAGAGCTCCAGACCCCAACCAACGTCCAATGGATGGCCATCTGCAGCGAGCAGCTGTGTGTGGGATTCCAGTCGGGGTTCCTGAGATACCCCTTGAGGAGAGAAGGAGCTCCGTACAGGATGCTGCATGCGCATGACCCGACACTGTCGTTTATTGCGCATCAGCCGGTGGATGCTCTCTGTGCCGTTGAGGTCTCTAGTATTGAGTATCTGTTATGTTTTAAGAGCATTGGAATTTACACGGACAGCAGGGGCCTCAGGTCTAGGCCAACTGAGCTGATGTGGCCAGCAGCTCCAACCTACTGCCGTAAGGCCACCTTGCAATTTCTTTCCTTGTCTCTCTGTATCTTTCCAGCCTTGTTATTGCAGTTCTATACCCTATGGCCAAATATTGTTAATGATAGGTTTTTTAAAAGTCTTCAATTTATTTATTATTGTATTATTTGTTTTATTTTGGCAGAGGTGGGGAGGTAATTAGGTGTGTTTAATTTTTGGAGAATTGAACCCAGGACCTTGTGCATGACAAGCATGTGCTCTTCCATTTGAGCTATACCCTCCCCCTCTAATGATAGGTTTTATGTACTTAATTCTTTCTTTCTTTCTTTTTTTTTTTTTTTTGTGGGAGGAGGTGATTAGGTTTACTTATCTATTTAAATTTTTTTTAATGGAGGTACTGGGGATTGAACCCAGGACCTCGTGCATGCTAGGCATGCACTCTGCCAGTGGGCTGTACCCTCCCCCATGATGGGTTTTAGTTTTTAAAACAGCATTGCTAAAAATGTTTCCTAAGTTGTCTCTGCCTTTTAAGGCGAATAGCTCTAAAGAAGTTATATCTAAGTCTATGTGAAATACCTTAGCCTTTAATGTTTTACTATATCCATAGGATAGTTTACCTTGACTATACTCTCAAAGTTGTTATCTTTTGTAAGCTCCTAAAAAGGTGTCTTCATGATCAATGAAAATCACAGAGGCATTCATTAACCATAAGGAACAGCTACTAAGTAAATTACTTTATACCTTATACATTTAATGCTCCTAGATCACTTGAACCCATTTGATATTTTATTGGTACAGGCCATCATTTTATAAGTTAAATATAGCCTTTTAAAAATTCAATTAAAGAATAGTCATTGAGCACTTAATGTGAGGACCATGATAAAGGATAAGGGCGCAATATTAAACACGGTAAAGTAGACATAGTCTGTGTCCTCAGGGAGATCACAATCGTGATATGAGAGCAGTAATTAAGCAAGCGTTGTGACCCAGGAATCCAGCATTGTGCAGAAGCACAGAAGAGGGGTGCTTGGTCTAAACTGGGGGTGTCAGGGAAGGCTGGCTTAAAAAAGAGGAGAGGAGTTTTTTTTTCTTTTGACACTTTAAATACGTCATTCTGTGGTCTTCTGACTCCCGTTGTTTCTGATGAGAAATCAACCGTTTTCACTGTCCTTTATGTCTTTTCTGTTTGGCAGCCTTCAAGATCTTCTCATTGTCTTTGGTTTTCAGCAATTTGACAATTATGTGTTCACTTTGTATATATTCTGCTAGGGGTTTTCAAAACTTTTTGGATTTGAAGATTGATACCTCATTCATTTTGGAAACACTTTTGCATTCTCTTTTCTTAAAAAAAAAACTTATTTTCTCTTTTCTGGAGATCCAATTACATGTATGTTAGGCCTCTTGAGTTTCTTCCACAAATTGTTGAGGCTCTGATTTTTAAAAATCCTTTCTTCCTTCTCTGTTTCAGTTTGGGTAATTGATATTGACTCTGTCTTCAGTTCTGCAGACCTTTTCCCCCTGTTTTTTTCAGGAATTGATCAGCATTTCAGGTATTATATTCTTCTGCTCTACAATTTTAAGTGCTTAAAAAAAATTCCACTTCTTTGCTGAACTTCTCCTCTTTGCTAATTTGTTTATATTTTTCACAAAGTCCTGAACTGTTTCTAAATTTACTTGTAATGATTCCAACATATGGCATCTGTGGGTCTGCTTCTATTAAACTTTTTTTTTTTTTTTGGATTAAGGATGCTATTCTCCTGCTTTTTCACATGTCTTTTTATTTTTTTATCCATTGCTGGATGTTATGAATGCTATGATATAGGGACTCTGGATTGTGTTATATATTCTTCTAGAGAGTGTTCTGTGTTTTGTTCTGATAGGCAGTTGATCGGCTGATGGATTATCTTAGGTTGGCTGAGACTTGGGTTTTGACATTGTTGGGGTGGCTTTTCATTCAGTCATTACACCTAAAGAATGGCCTTTCTGGGTCTCAGCAGAATGCCCAGGGTTTTTACCCATGTCTCTCCATTCTGCCTGGGTCAGAAATCTAAAGCCTTTCCAGCACTGCACTGCCTGTGAAATTTCTGTTCATCTCTCAGTGCTCCTAGCAGGTGTCATGGAGTCTTGCTCTGTCCACGTGGAGCTTTGAACTTGGCCTGGAACTTCGAGGGCAGCGCTGCATGGATTTCTGGGATGTTTTCTGCGTGTGGATGTCTCTTCCCTCTGTGTGCTCCGCCTTGCAAATTTCAGGCCTGTTAGAATTTTTTTTTTCCTCTGTCTGGCAAACGTCAACTCTCTTCTTAGGCTCCGTTTTCCTACACAGCTGTTTTGGAGATTTTCCCTTAGGCAGAAAAATAGGGGCATGTGGAACCCACTTCATGCATTTCTCTTTTAAGGATGGCAGCCCTGTGCTGTCTATGAATTAATGCTTAAAAACAGTTATTTCGTATGTTTTGTCTAGTTTTAGAATTATTGATGGTGGAAGGGTAAGTCCAATTGCAGATAACTCTGCCGTAACTGGAAGAGGCCAGCCACGCTGTGTTTTGTGAGGAACACTGAGTCTTTTAGGCGTGGGGTTCAAGTGGAAAGGTTCTTGTGAGCCAGGTCAGAGAAGCACTGACACAGATTTGCATTCAGAAAAATCCCTAGGCTCCAATGGTGAGATTAAAGATAATGCCAGGTGAGGCTGGAGCCCAAGGGACCAACTAGGAGGCAGGTCACTCTAGAAACTGTGGGTTAAAATTACGTGCGGTAGAGGCAGTTGGGATGGAAAGGAGAGAATCGGAGGGATGTGGAGGAGCTGTAATTGACAAAACTTCACACTTGATCAGAAGCGGAAGCTTAAGGATGAAAGAATCAGGAGTGATTCTCAGCTTTCCTTCTTGAGCAAATGAGTGGATGCCACTGATATTTACCGAGCTAATAAAACACGAGGTGGAAAGGATTCAGATGGGCAGGAGGGGAACGGATTTGATCATTTAACTTTTTCCCCTTTTGTTGTGTTGTTGAAGTACTTGGAAACAAATCCCAGACATTCTTTTCTATAATGTCTATACACTTGAGCTCTATACTCCTGAGCATTCGTCTCTGAAAATGCAGACGGAATTTTTCCCACAAAACCACATTGCTGTTATCACCCCTGAAGAAATTACCAGTGAGTCTTGCTTACCACCTAACAGTCCATATTCACGTATCCCTGGTTATCGCAAAGACATCTCTTTTGACAGTGCATTTCTTGGAATCGGAATCCAAAAATGGTGCATATGTTGCATGTTGTAGTTCCCTCTTAAGTATCGCATAATCTTGGGCGGTGGTCTGTGCCGCTGATCTGTGGTTCCGTGGGGCTTTCTACAATCTGGATCTGTCTGTTTCCTCGTGGTGCTTTCTAACTTCTTCCTCGACATCCTGAGTTTCCTACAACTGACAATGAGCTTTGAAGGCTCTGGTAGGAATACTCTAGGAATAGTTTTGTGTACGACACACGGAAGCACGTCAGGGCACACGATGTCTGGTCATCTCACTCCTGGTAATGAAATCAGTGACTGGTTTCTGGCATCGTCAGCATGATTCCTTGGACATGCTGTTTGTCCTGCCGGTGCGAGAGTTAAGACAGAGTGAGAAGAGAAAAGGGTGAAGGTCAGAGGACCAAGAAACGCAAATATTAGGAGGATGGTCAGAGAGCGAGAGGCCCATAAAGGAAACTGAGAAGGAGAATTCTGGGAGGCAAGGATCGCTGAGCTGTCAAGTAGACAAAGACTGAAATGTGTCCATTGATGGTTGATGGTTTGCAGTGAGAGCCATTTCAACGGAGACGTTAAGGCACAGGTCAGATTGCCATGGACGGAGGTGTCGGTAGGGCTGAGCAGTGGAGGACAGGAAAGGTGAATGACACTTTCAAGAACTGGCTGCAGGAAAAAGGAGAGAGATGGCATCATGTGAGCGTAGGAAGGTTTGTTGGTTATACTGCTGTTATTTTAATGGGGAGACATATTCATGGTGAGGTGAGTGTTTAGGACTCATAAAGAGTTGTTATGAATAAAATAGAAAGGTCCAAAAAATGTCACTGGCTGGAAGTTTTCACTGTTTTGTTCATTAATTTCATTCTCCACACATGCTTTTTAAAAATTAAAAAAATTTTTTTAGAATGTTTTAATTTTATAATATACATAATATAATTTTAGAAGAGCCATCAGCAACAGCAGAAATTTCCCAATTGTGTTTTATAATTTCATGTCCACATTTTCATCCTTCTTTATTCTTTCTTTCTTTTTTTTTTTTTTGACACATACTTTTTAAATCTCATACCGTACTCTTCTTGTGAGCTGACCTGGTTTAGCTGCTACAGATTTTGAAATGATATGAAATGACTTAAAGCTGCTGTTAGATGAAGATGTTAGGGAGATTTTTGTAATTTGACCCATGTGCATCATTTATTTGCTGTTTTTATTAATGTCAGCCTTGTCTATTAAAAAAAAAGATTTTGAGGCAGCTACTCTATGATAATTAGAATATTATAATGAGAGTCTCTTCAATTTCCAACCTGATGGCTTTTTTTTTTTTTCAATGTATTTGGGCTTAGCAGATATAATTAATCACAAATACTGTATGATTTGATTTATAGAACATTTTTGAAATGACAACATTTTAGAAATGAGTACAAGTTATACTGATTCCCAGGGATTAAGGAGGGAGGGGGAGATAGAAAGGAGATAGATGGGATTAGGAATCCTTGAAACTATTCTGTATCTTGACTGTGGTGCTGGGTATAGGAACTTACACAGGTGATAACATCGCATAGACCTTCACACACACACACACACACACACACACACACACGTGCTAGTAAAACTGGGAAAATCTGCCTGAAGGTGAATAGATTAGCTCTGTCAATGTCAGCATGCTCGTTTTGCAAAACGTTACATTGGGGAAAACCAGGCAGAGTGAGCAAGAGATCCTTCTGTATTATTTCTTACAACTGCGTGCGAATCTATAATTATGCTAATAAAAATTCCAATTAAAAAATGAATCATGGAGCCCACGCTTGCTGTCGCTTCCTCCCCTTCTCCCAGGTTACAAGGCCCCGTATCTCTCAGTGTACAGTGAAAATGCGGTGGACGTCTTTGATGTGAACTCCACGGAGTGGATCCAGACCATCCCCCTCAAGAAGGTGATTTGACCTTGAGACCATATGACTGATGAATTACAGACGGAAAACGGAGGCAGGACTTCTCAATTGTGCATTTGCTGGGCTTGCTAATGTGTCCTTGGTCATTTGGAGGCTTAACTAAAAGTAAAACTAGCCAACCGAAATCAAATTGGTTAATTTTATTACTAGTACAAGAGCTATTTTGCAATATTTAGTTGCATTATTTAAAGTAGGATTGTCATGATATAAATAAATGTACTGTTTATACAGATAATATAAGGTGAATATTTACATCATACAATGTGGTTGTTACCTCCCACATTCAGTTTAGTTGCTTGTATGTATCACTAACTTTCACTTGGAATAACCTTGCATCCTGAGAAGGTAAATTTTACTGGCAAAAAAACCAGGAAAAGTATATTACACAAAGCTGTGTTTTAGGATCATCAGTCAGGATTTCACAGATTCACAATAAAATAAAAAACATTTCTATCTCTACCACAAATAATTTAAAATATAGATAAAAAATTAAAAGTAAAAAAACCCTGCTATTTTGTTAAGAGCGAACTGAAGTGGTTTAATGGAATTCATCAAACCACTGAAGATCTAAGAATAATTAAATTCTGGAACATGTGGCCTGTACACAGCATGACTCATCCAGAAGGAGCTGATGCAGGAGTAGGATGGACGAAATAGTCAAGTTATGTGTGAGATTTTGCTCCACTTTATTTTTTTTCCCCAGGGAGATACACACAAAGTTGACAGCGTTTTTACTTATTAATACTTGAGAGTCCACAGTGACTCAGGGGAGGAGAAATCGTACAGAGGGCCCACATGGAGTTTGTCTTCTGACGTTTGATGGAAGAGTTTTATTTGCATCAATATCTAGAAATGAGATCGGAATGTATTTCCTTTTCGTCGTATGTTACCTTGGTCAGGTTGGAGTGTCAGTATTATGCCGAGTTCACCATAAAAGGTTGGAGCCCCTCCTTTTAGGTGCCCTGGAAGATTCCGCTCCACTTTGAACCACACCAGCAGTGGGAAAAGCTTTTGTAAGGACTGCCCCACTGTATACACCATTAAAATACACATTTCCAGCATTCTGAATACGAATCAGTCACATTTGCTGTTTGATACAATGAATTCACAAGGCAGATGCATCTCAGGATAAACTTTTAATTACTAATAACTTTTAAAAAGTCATTTTGGAAATTAAATGTATTTCTATTCAAGTCAGTAATGTTCTAATTTCTTTAACCTAGGGTATTCAAATTTCTGAAACTTTATCAATGTGAGTTTTTAACACCATTTATTCCCTTTAAGTAATATTTTTCTGTGTTTCTTTTGAGACACCGTTATTTTGAGGGGGGCAGTTTAAATAGACTATCCTTCTACTTAATTTTTTATACATAAGCAAATAGTCTCACAGCTTAATTTTTCACAAGTTTGTGTTAAGATGGTAACCGTGTCTTTTGTTATTTTAGGTTCGACCCTTGAATAGTGAAGGATCCCTAAATATTTTACTTTTGGAGACAGTTAGATTAATATATTTCAGAAATAAGAAGACAGGTAAGAAACAATTTCTTTTTAGTAGACCTGTTGCTAAGAACCCACGCCTCTAGCTGACGGCCCCGGGCCGCAGAGCCAGCGAGGGGAGAGGGCCTGTCAGGGGCACCTGTGCCCTTCACCCCCAGACCCGGGATGTGCTCGTGATGAAGGGTGGCTCTCTTTCACCCCCGGATAACTTTGTAGATAAAAGCACTGACTTGTGGCACACTCCAGTTACTTTTTTTTTTTTTTAATTTGAGGTATAATCAGTTTATAATATTGTGTTACTTTCTGGTGTACAGCACAGTGATTCAGTTACACACATGTATGTTCCTTTTTATATTCTTTTTCATTATAGGTTATGACAAGGTATTGAATATAGTTCCCTGTGCTGTGCAGTAGGACCTTGCTGTTTATTCATTTCGTATATGGTAGTTAGTATCTGCAGATCTCAAACTCCCAATTTATCCCTCCATCCTCCCCTTTCCCCGCTAGTAACCAGAAGTGTGTTTTCTATGTCTGTGAGTCTGTTTCTGTTTTGTAAATAAGTTCATGTGTGTCCTGTGTCTAAATGTCCTCTTTTTATAAGGGCACAATCATATTAGCTTAGGGCCCATCCCATGACCTCATCTTAACTTGACCATCAGCAAAGGTCCTAATTCCAAACAAATTCACATTCACTTGCATGAGGGGAGGGGTTAGGACTTCAGAATCTTTGGGGAGGACACCATTTAACCCACCACAAGCTGTTTTATTTTCTTTCTGGAGTGTAAGACAGTTTTGCGGGTTTCTGAGTGGCAAGTCTGTTGGTTTCTAGACGTAAAGACCTAAAGCAGAGCTGGTCGTGGGCTTGTGGGTTCTAAAGACGATGGAAGGAGGCAGTGAGCAGAGTCTCTCACCTCCAGGAGAAATGCGTTGCTTGGTTACAATAATTGCAAAAAGTTTCATCTACACAATGATCGCCCTCTACACTTTACCCTGCCACGTAACAGACTATTTTGATATCCTTTAGTGACAAAAACCAGTAGGAGAAAAACGCAGCATAGAAATAAGAGGGCAAATCAAAGTGGAAAGAGACCAAGACGATTGTTCTCTCCTTCCAATGACATGATGTCGTCTTAGAGATAAATGTCACGCTAGATTTGTTTTTAAGGATGGCTTAAAATGAACGTGAAATTCTGTTCATGGACGCTCTGTTTATACTCCTGATACATTCGCCACAGTCATCCATCTCTAACTTCAAAAAACCAGAGTGGTGTGACATTTGTGCATTTGTGGGATTCATGTGAGAAAATGTGAGGTTAAGGGATGGGAGGCATCTTAACAGTTTAAAGGAGGCCGTTGTTTTGTCTGTTTTAAAATACGTGTAGATGGAGATGAGCTGGTGTTCCCCGGACCATCAGAGAATCCTCAGGAGCAGATGACCCGACACGTCAGCGGCAAGCGGCTTTCCTCCTCTAGGGTCCCCAGAGGGAAAGCGAAGCCGTCCTCGGGGCTGTGACTTCACCCCCTCGTGTGTGGGCCGGGGGGACCACTTGATGGCCCCGTGGTATCTGCTGTAATTTGGAAGAAAAGGAAAGAAATAAACCTATGGAGCTCGGGCAGAGACATCTGTTCGCAGCAGCGCCGTGTTTATTTTTCGGTGCGACTTTAAAGAAAACCTTTATGAATGGAAGTGGCGTGTGTTTCTTTGTGAAGGTGGAATGATTGAAATTCGGCGTGTCAGCCGCCGCCTAATGCAAACAGAGCGTCCGTCCCTCAGTCACTTTGCAAAGGAACGAACGGTCTTGCGCTGCACGTGGATTGGTTGCTCTCTGACCCTGAACGTGCCTTCCTTTGACTTGAAGAGAACCTTTGTTAATGAGCCATCACTCAGTGGTAATTTCTATAACTGAATAGGTAGAAAAATATGCTGACCTTCTTTGGATTACAAATAAAAACATTTTCAGAGTAATGCTGGATCTTCTAAAAGTTACACAAAAATATATATAATAGGACGAAGCTTCTCTGATGTCTGTGGCGGTTAACGGCCATGTGATTTCAACCAAAAACTTCAAGATATGTAATTTAAAAAAGTATCTGGGGAGCGTAGAATAACTGAATCGTCTCTCCAGCCACCACATTTGTACTTGGCCAGACCTGTCAGCTGCCCTTGAAAAAGTCACCAGCACCATTTTGTCTTCGTCTTTTAAAGTTAATTGCAGGGGCAGGTTTGCTGATTAATACTTCAAGTAATAATTTTTAAGGAAGTAGTACTTTCCAAAGTGGAGCTGAGGGTTTTCTCGTCTCAAACACGAGGATTCATGAAGTCTTCATCTAAATGGGTGTCTTCCATCCTTTCCCTCTTCCGTCGTCAGAGGAGAGGCAGAGCTGGGGTCGGCCGCCCCACCCGACGCGGGCCTGTTCTCACGTCGAAGGATGCAAACATGAACTCGTTCCCAGGCACGTGTTTGATGTTGAGGTGTTTCTGTGTGTGCAGTAACTCAGTCTGGTCGCTTCGGAACTTTTTTCTATGAACGATGCCTGGGGCTCAGTGGGGAGCTGAGCATCCACCCCAGCTGGGTGCCCACAGGTGGGACAGGTGGTGGAAAGAGTGCCCCTCCTCCATCGGGAAGGTGTCAGTAGAGCCAGGAGGGAGCTGGACATCTTGCCCACCCTTCAGCAGCATGGCAATGGGAGTCACCGTGCCAATTTTGCCCGGGTGGTGCCAGCAAGTCCTTGTAGGATGCTGAACATACACACCTGCCTGGCTCTCATGCTGTTCCTCAGTGTAGGGCCTGTCTGCTAAAATAGGACATTGAATAACATCCAGGGTCTCTAACACAACACCCCAAATGTCCGAGCCACAATGGAAAGCCACTAGTCACGCTGAAAACCAGGAGAGCCACAACTTGAATGAAAGAAGTCCATCCATCACCATACACCCCACGTGGCAAGGAATCAGATGTTGGAATTATCCGACCAAGATTTTAAAGCAGACATCATAAAAATACTTCAAGAAGCAATTATGGATTCTCTTGAAACACATTTAAAAAATAAAATATCAATTAAAAAAAAAACGCAAGTTGTAATAAAGACTCAAATGGAAATTGCAGAACATAAAAACGCAATAAAAACAAAGCAAACGCTCTCTGGATGGCCCCAGTAGTAGTGTGGAGGTGACAGAAGATGGAATTGGTTAATTTTAGGACAGAGTAACAGAATTTATCCAGTCTGAAAAACAGAGAGGAAACAGACCGGGGTAAGAAATGAAGAGACTCAGGGACCCACAGGGCTACCAAAAAAAGAACTAGCGTGCATATTATTGGAGTCTGAGAAGGGGAGGTGAGAGGATGAGAGAGACTAGAGGAGTATGTAAGGAACCAATGGCCACAAATGTCCCAAATTTCGCTAAAGACCCAAACCTATACTTTCAAAGGCAGAACAAAACCCAAATAGGTTGAGATGGATCAAGATGTGAGAGTAGGAAGACATGGGGTGATCTTTGCGGCTAAGCATGGCCTGACCCCTGCCGCCTCCTTGCCTCCCTGCCTCCCTGCCCTGCCTCTCTCCCTTCCCAGCCCTCAGCTGGGGGTGGGGTGAGGAGACGTAATTAGGTTTATTTTTATTTATTATTTATTAATTAATTAATTTACTTTTAATGGATGTACTGGGGATTTTTAAAAAGTTTTCTTTTATTGAGTTATAGTCAGTTTACAATGTTGTGTCAAATTCCAGTGTAGAGCACAATTTTTCAGTTATACATGAACATACATATGTTCATTGTCACATTTTTTTTCGCTGTGAGCTACCACAAGATCCTGTATCTATTTCCCTGTGCTGTGCAGTGTAATCTTGTTTATCTATTCTGCATATGCCTGTCAGGATCTACAAATTTCAAACTCCCAGTCTGTCCCTTCCCACCCCACTCCACTCTGGCAACCACAAGTCTGTATTCTATGTCTATGAGTCTGTTTCTGTTTTGTATTTATGTTCATTTGTCTTTTTTTTCTTTTTTTTTTTTGAGCCCAGGACCTCGTGCCTGCTCAGCACTCACTCACTCTACCACTGAGCTATACCCCCCAGCTCTCTTTTAATTTGGAAATGACAGTTACACCTCATGAATATGAAACAGTAAACCTGAGCAGGCAAAAATGAAACATTCATGTATTTCATCGTGCAGTGTTTTTTTTTAGCAAAATGCACTTTGGAACGGGTAGAAGTGTAGGTGTGCGTCCTAACGGCTATGCTCCACGGCAGTTAGACACTCGGTGGTAAGGTCGCCGATCCCTGAGCAGTGTTGCTTCGCACACATCAGTCAGGAGTTTGTATCTCTTTCTCTTTCTGCTTTGTTGTCTGTTAGTGTTCACTTTATCTCTGATGGTTTGTGGTTGAGTGTCATTGAGCCGCCTCAGTGATTACAGCTCTAGACCTCCAGCCATCCCATCCATCTGTGTCCTAGACACGGTTTCTGGCATTGGATTGGAATTCAGCAAATATTTGTCGAGTGAGTGAATGAACCCCATTTCAGTTTCTCGCCAGCTCTGGTCCGGTGGTCTGTGGCTTTTCTCTCTGAGTATTGCACAGACTCAGGTGCCTCAAAGCTGGCCTCTGCACCCCAGAAGATGGATTAAGACTCAGAGGCAGAGTCTGGGGAGAATCCAAGAAGAGCAGCTTGATTGCTTTGCCAGGCAAAGGGGAGTCAGAGCGGGCTAATGCCTCAGAGGCTGTGAATCCGTCTGGGGTCGGGGTCTTGAGGTTTTACAGACAAACTGGATGGAACAGAAAAGGTGATAGCCATCAGGGCGTTTTACAGGGTGGAGCATTCCCTTTAACCTCGAGGAATCTGGGACTCTGGAGGGTCCGTCCAGTCTTTGGAGCTTATCAGTGTGTTACCTCGTTCCCGGAGCGCAGCCCCCGGGTTCAAGCTATTCTCAGCAAAGGAAGAATCAGCAGACACTTTTAGCATCAGGGACGTCGGTGTGTGAGCTGGCTTCCTGCTCCCTCAGACCGGCTGAGGTTGAAGCATCCTCCGCCCTGTGCTCTGGAAGTCACCCTCCTTCCTCACTGATGAAGAGCCCGGGTCAGGCTCAGGTGGAGGAGGGAAGGCGCACGGGAGTGAGGAGCGGCCCTGGACCCCAGCGTGGGAGCATCTCCAGTCCCCTCTGCCCAGCCGGGGCCCCGGACCCGCACGTGGGAGGGGGAAGCCAGTGTGCAGGGCATCCTGAAAGCATCCCTTCCCACCACCGCCAATGCAGGAAATGCTCCCAGAGGATTTGGAACCAGAAGAATAAAATTCTGCCATTTTCCGAAATGAACATGTACGGCTTTTATAAACAGAAAAACAGTGATTAAAACGCACCACACACACAGCCTGCCGTAAGTCTTAGGAAAGCAGAGCTGGTGGGGAGGGTAAGAGGTGTGCGATATTTTTCTGCGTCACGTTCTTTTCAAAACCTGTCAGAATTTAACTCCAGGAAATGGAATGCTTTAGATTTTCGGGAATATAAAGCTCCACACATCACAAAATATTAAAATGTACCCGACGTGTTATAAACATGGAAATGTCTAGTCCGTCTGTCTTTGCGTGTGTGTTGTGTATGTCTAGCTGCTTCAATGGTTAACGATTCTTTGGAAGATCTTTAATGTGAATTTCATTTTGGGTTGTTTGTAATGAAGCATTTCGCCACGAGGTGGCGGTGTCACACAGCGCCTCGCCCGTGCTGCCCAGGCAGGACCCGGTTACGTGCGTGATCGGCAGATGCCTGCTGGGCCAGCGAATGGATGGCAGATGTCAACAACGCTTAATGCCATGACTCTCATCATCTCCTCCTCCTCCTGTGTCATCATGATCATCACCATCACCGTCATCACCCAACGAGGCTGCCCAGGGCCTCTGCGTGCAGCGGGGCGCGTTGGGTCACTCCTGGGCCTCTGCACTCAAAACAGTATCAGATCTGACTACAATACACCTGTTTTCAATGTATTTTTTTTTTGAGGATATGCCCCTGGGATCCCTCCTGTTGACTGAAATAAAATGCACAGCCTGAAAGCTGAGAGTTGTATTTTATTCAGCAGACTTTCTGAGGACTCAAGCCAGAGACACAGCCTCTCAGATCGCTCGAAGTGTCCGTCCGTTCCAAGGTGGCAAGGGAGAAGCCAGGATATGTAAGCTTTTGCAACAAAGCCCAGGTATTCGGAACATCAAAAGATTAGTGTTAATTAAAGGAAACCAGCTATCTCAAGTTAAGGAATGTAACACTTTTCTGCCTATGGGGAGGTGCAAAGGTCTGGGCTCATTGAAATCACTCCTCTGATATGCCCTTAGCTGTCCAGGGCCAGTGTCCTGATCTTTCCCATCCTGAGTCCCCTCGGGGGCACCGCTGGGGCAGCTGCAGAGGCCGGGCTGCCTGCCTGTCCCCATCCTGAGTTCGCTCTGCTCGCTGTCTGGGGTGGCGGTAGCCCCTGATGACGCGATGGTGGCAGCATTCTTTGTTTACTCATGTGGCTGGCAATGGTTTTCACTCACAGGCTGAAATGACTGTGTTTTCTCAAGTTTACTCTGTTATTAGCCACACTCGCGTGGCAGTGAACAGCTTTGAGGGGGACCGTGAGCTCCCTGTGCTGAGTCCTCAGGTGAATGTGCTGCTGTCCCGACCGCACATCTGTCTGGGTCAGAGGGGCCTGTGGGCCTGTGGGCTGCACCCATTCGTCCCAGCCTTGTCCCTGGGCTTGCCCTGCCCCCGCTGCCCTTCAGACTTCAGGACCCAGTGCCCAGGACCCCTCGCCGTCAGCTGGGGGCGTGGCCTGTGGAGCCACCTGAGGGCTGTCGGCTCCCAGATTCAAGAGAGAGAGGTGCTCGCTCCGTCTCAGCCCTCTGCTGTTAGGGTCTGCAAACTGCAGGAGCGCGGAGGCCCCCTAATGACCCATCTCTCTCAGTTTAGGAACCTGGGATCCCCCAAAAGGCTGGACTCCCTGGAGTTCTGCTCCTGTTGTTGGCAGAGCCTGGAGAGGCACCGGGGACCCCAGACGGCCAGGTTAGATTTCCAGCAGAAACACCTGGGGGCCTCACCTCCAACCGCTCTCACCCGGGGAATCTGAAAATGATGCCTTGTGCTTGGGTCTTGGGCCGTCCCCGTGTGACTTCAGGAGTATTGGACATCCTATGGCCATGGGGCCCTGGTGGGGGAAGAAAGCACCAGAAGACCCGTCCTCTGGACCAGCAGGGGGACGGGTGGGGAGAGGCAGACACAGGGAGGGAGGGAGGGTTTATTATTGTGCGAGTGTGAGCAGATTTCTAAAGTCTGCTGAGAATTTCACACACATTTGTACAAGTAGAGGAAAAAACAGTGGAAATATTCTTGATATTCGAGCGGTTGCTTGTCTCTGGCACACCTGTGAGTGACCCTAAGTTAATTCTGGAGGTGTGTGACCACGGTTCCAAGGGTCAGAGGCCTTGACCTTGAACTATAGAACTGGGATGTCGGGTCTCCTACTGAGGCTGTTACTGTGTCTTCAAGGAGACACCCTAAGGAGAGGGTGGGGGAGGAGCACGTCCTTCTCTCCTTTCAGTAAACAGAGAGTCCATCATTTAACCCTTTCAAGCCTGCATTAGGTTCTGACTGCTGCTGTGACAAATATATTCTTTCACAGTATGGAGGTCAGAGTCTAAAATGGGTTGGCAGGAGACCTGGAAGCAACCTAAATGTCCATCGACAGATGACCGGGTAAAGAAGAAGGGGTGTATATACACACAATGGAATACTACTCAGCCATAAAAATGACAACATAACACCATTTGCAGCAACATGGATGTCCCTGGAGAATGTCATTCTAAGTGAAGTAAGCCAGAAAGAGAAAGAAAAACACCATATGAGATCACTTATATGAGGAATCTAAAAAAATGCAATGAAACAAATACAGACTCACAGACATGGAAAACAAACTTATGGTTACCAAGGGGGAAAGAGGAAGGTGGAGGGATAAATTGGGAGTTCAGGATTTGCAGATACTAACTACTATATATAAAATGGATAAACAGCAAGGTTCTACAGCACAGGGAACTGTATTCAATACCTTGTAATAGCCTGTAATGAAAAAAATATGAAAAAGAATATATATATGTGTGTATAACTGAATCACTGTGCTGTACACCAGAAAGTAACACAACGTTGTAAACTGACTATACGTCAATAAAAAAAAATAAACAGCAAAAAACAAATACATATAATGGGCTGGCAGGGCCGCGTTCCCTCTGGGGGCTGCACAGTCGGTTTCCTTGCCTCCTCCGGCTGCCAGAGCCCACCCGCATCCTCTGCTATGGTCCGTTTCCCCCTTCAAAGCCAACGGCACGGCATCCTCAAATCTCTTTCCCTCTGTCCATGTCGCTCCCTCTGTCTGTGGTCAGATCCCCCTCCGCCCCCTCTTATAAGGACCCTGATGACCTGCACGGGGCCAGCCCAGGTACGGGGGGGTCGTCTCCTACAAGACCCTTAACTTAATCACATCTGCCACCTAGGATGCCACATTCGCACCTTCCAGGGATTAGGGCACCTTTGAGTCGTTCTGCCTTCCACGTCCCCAAGGCCTGCGCGCTCTGAGGGACTCCGCCGTGGCCTGGTGTGGGCCTCGCCCCAGTGTCACTGGCCTCAGCAGAGCGGGCAGCTTGGGCCGTGAGAGCACATGTGAGGGCAGGTCCTTTTGTGTGTCCTTGGCTTCTATGCAGACAGAGAAGGTGTGGGTAGGGGCTCCAAATTTGAAGCTGAAGCCTATTGGCATGCCAGCAGTTAGAAATGCTTGTTTATAAATGTTTTTAATCTCTTGTCGGGGTAGCGATGGAATATTCTCTAAACTTCCACAGAGGGAAGGATGCAGCCGACGTGTCGCCGGCAGATGTAGCCGATGTCCAGGTTCTTGTCCCGTCCCGGAAAGAATTCAGAGACGAGACGTGCAGGTTAAGAAAGTAAAGTGGGGATTTATTAAAGGATGGACAGCACACTCTCAGGGGGAGGGCGGGCAGGCTCCGGTGAGCGGTGGCCCTGAGTTTCTTCGGCAAGTTGGTTACACAGGGTGTCAGAATAAATGGGTGGAATATTCATTAGGGAGGGAAGGGCTGGGGGTCGTAGTCCCTGATTTTCATCCTAGCCCCACCTTCCCAGAGGGAGGAGGGGTTTCTGTCCTCATTTAGTCTGGATCCGAAGTGCCATGGTGTCGGCGCATGATGGGTACCTCTGATCTGCAAGGCTAATTTTATTGAAATGAGGGCGTAATGAGCAAAAGGTTACATTTGGACCCTGGAGATTCCTGCCTTTTCCCACTTTTCTTTGTTGGCTGGCCTCCTAAATGATTTTTTTTTAACACTTTTTTTTTTTTTTTTTTTTTGAGTCATAGTTATTTTACCTAAACGTTTGATTTCTGTCTGTGTAACAGAATCGTGGATCTGGTCAGCGTCCATTGAAGGGAAATGCTTGCTGTGCAGGGATTGTCCACAAGAGGGAGCCAAAGACGGTCAAATGTGCCAGGATCCCTGCGCTGTTTCCAGGGAAGATAGGAGGCCCCTCAAGGAATCCAGGCGTGGGGCCTCTCCCCTTCCCCCGGGGGCCTGCTGCTCTCGTCCCTCCCTGCAATGTCTTTCTCATCATCTTCATAAACTGTGTGAAAACAGTTTGCTAATTTCTTGGGCAAGTAAACCTACCACCTGAGTTTGCTCCAGCACTCCCTTCCGGGTATTTACCCGAGAGGGATGACAGTGCGTGCACATGACGACGTGCGTGGACGTGCAGAGCAGTTTTATTTGTCACAGATGAAAACAGGACACAACCCAAATGCCCATCAGCAGGGGAGTGGATGAGCAGAGCGTGGCCTGTCAGCACAGTGAAGTACTACTCAGCAACGAAATGGGGCAAATGCCTGATGCAGGCAGGGGCATTAAGATTTCTCGGGCAGAAGGTCTAAACTAGCAGTTCTCCAAGGAAGAAATACAAATGATCAACAGGCACATGTAAAAATGCTCAGTATCACTAATTATCAGAGAAGTGCAAATCAAAACTACAATGAATTATCACCTCACATCAGTCAGAATGGCCGTCATTCAAAAGTCCACAAATGACAAATGCTGGAGAGGCTGTGGAGAAAGGGGAACCCTCCTGCACTGCTGGTGGGAATGCAGCTTGGTGTAGTCACTGTGGGAAACAGTATGGAGATTCCTCAAAAGACTAGGAATAGACTTACCATATGACCCAGGAATCCCACTCCTGGGCATCTATCTAGAAGGAACCCTACTTCAAAATGACACCTGCACCCCAATGTTCATAGCAGCACTGTTTACAATAGCCAAGACATGGAGACAGCCTAAACGTCCATCAACAGGTGACTGGATAAAGAAGATGTGGTATATTTATACAATGGAATACTATTCAGCCATAAAAACTGACAACATAACGTCATTTGCAGCAACATGGATGTCCCTGGAGAATGTCAGTCTAAGTGAAGTAAGCCAGAAAGAGAAAGAAAAATACCAGAAGAGATTGCTCATATGTGGAATTAAAAAAAGCCCAACATAAATACAAAACAGAAACAGACTCATAGACATAGAATACAAACTTGTGGTTGCCAAGGGAGAGGGGGGGTGGGAAGGGACAGACTGGGATTTCAAAATGTAGAATAGGTAAACAAGATCATACTGTGTAGCACAGGGAAATATATACAAGATCTTATGGTAGCTCACAGCGAAAAAAATGTGACAATGAATATATGTATGTTCATGTATAACTAAAAAATTGTGCTCTATGCTGGAATTTGACACAACATTGTAAAATGACTATAACTCAATTAAAAAAAGTTAAAAAAAGAAACAAAGGAAAAAAAAAGATTTCTCAATAGCATTTTGCTGAGATAAAGAAACCAGACACAGAAGAGTATATTCTATATAATTCCGTTTATATGAAATACAAGTAGAAGAGGCAAATCTGACTTCGGGCACCAGAAAGCAGATAGGTGGTTGCCTAGAGCTGGGGGCAGGTGAGACTGTAGCGCAAGGAACTTTTGGGGATGATACAGTGTTTGCATCTTGATTGATACGATGGTTACTCAGGTGTATGTATTCACCGTTGTTTACCAAACCGTATCTTTCAGTGAGTGTGTTTTATTATATGTAAATCAACCTCAAAGTGGTTGATTTTTGAGCTGAAAACAAATTGAACCAGTCTCTCCGCACTTCTGTAAATGCGCTCAGGAACTGGTAGGGACTGTGTTGAGTCTATAAATCAATCTGAAAAGAGTGGGCATCTTAACAATGTTGACTTCGGTTCAGTGCTTTGAATCTATTGTTACGTGATCGGTCTATTTCACTAAGAGGACGTTAATGAAATTCAGTCTAGGTCCTGAGTTATGACTGCAATTAGTAATGAATCTTAATTATCTGGGAATATGGAAAAGTGATTAAATAAGGATTTAATAAAATCGACAAATAGGAGGTTGAGATGGGGTGGGGTGGGGGGTCAGGAGTGGGGCATCCTGGCCCCTGAGATGGCCACAAAAAGAGCAGCCTGGCGTCCTTGGGGGGTGGGTGAGGCAAGGCTGGGTCCCGCTGGTCGTGTATCCAAGATGGGTTCCTTGCGGGGCACAGGGTCTCAAGGCAGTGGAAAGACAGCTAGAAAATGTGTCATAGGGTCAGTGTCGCCTGAAATGGTGGCGTTTGTTAGGGGCACAGGAGAGTGGGCTGGCCGGTCCGTCGGTGGGACATGACCGAAGTGGATTTGAGAGGATGGATGGGACTTGATTCCCCAAACAAAAGTTGTAGAAAAACCAGGGGTCTGAGACATTAGGTCCCTCCTTTATTAGATGTGTGAGGAGATTTTGATCTGAGGTGGAACTGGGGAGTATGAAGGGGAGAGTCCCGTGCATGGACCCTCAGAGGAATGACACTTCAGAATGGGGAGCCCGATCTCCCACAAACGCCTGGGTTACAGAAGACCCTGAGTTATTCCTCGGCCAGTGAACGTCCACCAAGGACCTCTCCCCATCCTCAAGCTGTCGAACTTACTGCTTGGACTTTGGCCTCCCTCCCCCTCTTTGTGCTCCTTGCCCAGAGGTACAGCTGCCCCCGGACCCTCAGAGGACTCACCTGTAGTGCTCACACTGCTAGGTTTCCTGAATTACAATTCTTCTGCTATTCCAGAAAAAACTCAGTTTCCGGTCATATGAGCTTGCCCCGGTTTACTTCTACTTTTAGGCTGACTGTCTTCATCTCATGGGCTCATATTAATCTTTCCTTCCTCTGCACTCTCTACCCAGTGACTCAGCCTCCGTCTAGACAGTATTGTCATGGCCTCTCATGATCTCCGAAAGATTTAAAAGACTTTCTGCACGATTTCAGCACCTAGTCAATGGCTACTCGATGCCTGAATGGTCTGGAGTCTTTGCAGTTTGTGCTCTTGTTTTGCGATCTGGTGTCAGCAGCCCCCGCGAGCCTGCTTCCCCTTGGCTTTTCGGCTCACGTTGCCTGAACTAAGGTTTCAGCGGCAGGCACCTCAATTTCCCTTTCTTTTACTGCTCTTGGACTTCGTTTTCATGAATAGCTGTATTTTCCGTGAGCGTGTATTCTTTGGTAAGAGATCCCCTTTCTGAAATGAGACCGACTTTCCGGTGCAGAGAAGTTCCCCGTCTGTTCAACAGAGCATCTCCTGTTTCTTTTCTAAAACTCCACTCTTGTGCTGGGGCCCCATTAATCATTGAGAAACGTAGTACAAAAGGTCCTGGCTGAACACCTGTCACCCAATCTTCCTCAAAAACGAACCGGGAGAAACCAAATCATGTGGTCAGGTGAGTCAAGCTTGGTTCTGAAAGGACTGGCAGTCCTTTTAAACATGATTTGGTTTTGAACTGGGAGCATAACAGAAACACACTAGGATTTTTGTGTGTGTGTGGTTTTCTTTCTTTCTTTCTTTTTCTTTTTTTGCCTTAACGGGGTTAAATCTGGATTTTTGAGGTGATATTATATATTTTTGTTTGGCAATGAAATAATTTATAATAACTTTATAATATTTCTTTAAAAGTTGCAAAATATGTTTTTCTCCAAGTGGTTTGCTAATATTATTATTATTATTATCATTATCATTATTATTATTATTATCATCTGTATATAAAGATGGGGAACCCAGAGCACTAAAAATGGTATTTCCAGCCATGCCACCTTCAGGACAATAGAGCTATCTATTTCTTTTCAGACCTGGTCAGCCCAAGGCATTTCTAATCTCTGTCTATTGTTCCATTTTATTCCATTTATTACCGGCCTAGGGAAACATAAGGCTCAATAATTTGTAGACACAGTTGAAATTCCTAAAAAAGGGAGGCTCGGAACTAATTTTAGAATAAGAAGAAAAACTACCATGTGTTTCTCTTAGGTTTCTAGGTGGCATGGCTGTGTTCATCCCACACATCAACAGCTTATCCGCGTTCTCCCGTGATATTATCGACTGAGTTCGGCTTAGCACAATACTCACTCACTGAGTAGGTGAACTTGGGGGGAAGGCCTTTGCTCACGGGATCTGCGAGGCCTGAGGTGAGGCAGGGCTTGGAGCCCAGCTGCCCGCCGCCTTGCCCTCACTCTGAACCTCTCCAGTGCCCCGTTCCTTCACGTGTGAAGTGGAGCACAGCACCTACCACACGACTCAGGTTTATCAAGAGGATGAGATCGTGTCTGTAAAGTGCTTAGGACCTTATCTGCCTCTTTGGGAAGCCTCTGTGCAGGTCAGTCCACACGGTGACCATTACTGCCCTGGCCAAGTGTCCAAGCTTCCGGATGATGTAATGTTGGAAATTGCAGAGCTCCTACATCAAGGTGATTCATTTATGGACAAAAACACAGACCCAGGGAAGGAATAGGTGATCACAGAGGGTGGACCTAAAAGATGTAACAATCAGTGGGAAAGTCAACCCCAAATGACTTCTGACCCTGAAGCTGTAACGCCTTCCATTCAGAAATTGTATGTGTGTCAGAGGCACCAAATGAGGCTTTGTGAAAATTAATGAACAGAAACCTTAATTAAATAGAACTGGGAGGCCAGCGGGGGGCGCTCCCATGCCCCGCGGGGACAGCCGAGCCTAACAGGAGGAAGAAAGACGCCGTCTCTTTCCCCGCAAGGATTCAGCCGATGAAAATGCGCGCTCTTTTTGTTCACTGCGTCCCTCCCAACTTTTGTTGCCCTCTGTAGAAGAGTTCTCCCTCCTTTGCCCTGTGGGGACTCACACATGGCCCATCACGTTTGCATTACTTGATCTGCAACCCACTGCTGACCCCAGTAAACCCTGTTTGCTGGAGAACTCTCTGGCAGCCTGTGGGTTTCAGCAGCTGCAGTCTTTTGACCAAATGCTGACCGTGACAAGCTCTCATGGTTTCCCGAAGCTGCACACTGCGCTGTGTTGGGGCTGAACGGCAGAAGACAGGTGAGCACAAGTGTGTATCAGAGAGCCGGGGTTTTACAGGACTGAAAACGTACACGTGAACCAGCGGGCCAGCAGAGGTCAACACAGCCCCAGTGGGCGCACTCCAGTCCAGGTGAGCCGCGGCGCCTGCTGCTGCACCAGTCCACCCGCACGGGGACGGACCGGCCTCAAGACCCACCCTGACCGTGCAGTGCTCCCAGTGGCTCCTTGCACCATGATGCTGGAGATCTGCATGTTTTCGGTGAAAAGTTGGAGAAGAAGAAAAGACACGGGGCTGGGGCTGGGGTGGAAGGAGCCGTAACCCCCTACTGTAAACCTGTGAAGAGAGACAAGGAGGGAAGGCTTTGGCTGCTGTCAGGAAGACCTCACCAGGGACTGAGGAACCAGACCAGAAAATGCGTCGCTCCCCAGAAACGCTGAGTGTTCTGTCCCCACGAGGACTCAGGGCACACTTGACGGTCCTCTTCACAGAGGCTGCAAGGAATTTCCTCTTCTGGGTTTCAGGCTGGGATGAGAGTGTCTCAGTTCAATTCCTTTCCTGCTCTGTGGCTCTGTTTCCAAATTACCTGCATTAGCCATAACACAGTTTGATTTTCTTTCTCCCCAGGGATCGTTTGCATGCCCCTGTACCACTGCACCCTGCTGAGGGTCTCACCAGAAAAGAAGAACCAACTCTGCTTTAAGGGAGAACTTTAAGTTACATAATGAAGATGGTGGTTATCGTGTATAATTGCAAAAAAACCAAACCGCAAACCAAACCAACACATAGCATGACATCAGCAAAATAAATTTTGTAAACAAGCCAAGATTAAAAAAAAAAAAAGTGGTTTCATTGCAGGGATAGGGTGCGCCTGGAGCGGACAAGCCAGGTGGAAGACTGAGGCCATCTGGAGAGGCATAACGGGGGTTACCGCCCCTAGATCGCCAGGCCCAGGCAGGAGGGAGGGCTGCTGATGGTCAGGGCCATTGCTGGGAGCTGGTGCCACAGGTGGGCTCCTTCACCAGGACCCAGAGCAACGGAGCAGCAGCCAGAGAACCCTGGTTCTCAGTGTCCCACCAGTGCCTTCACTGTCAGAACCATCCAGAAGCCAAACGTGGGTGCCTGGGAAATGCAGCAAGCAGGAGCCAGTCCCCTGCATCGGTTTGTTGTTGCCAAAATAATGCAGAGGACCATTCAGATGGAGGATCAACTCTCCGGGCAGACGAGAAGTATGCAAGTCAGAGAGAGCCAGTGGGCACACACGTGATGCTTAGAAAACACTTGCTTCTGATGTCAAATCCTTATTTCTGGGGGTAAAACTGTACCTGGTCACGATCCCAGAGCAACAAAATTCAGCCCACCAGCAGTAGATAAAAATGTTGAGAAAAGTATCGAGCAGTTATTCAATTTTAGAGAAGAAAATTATGACGAAATTTAAATTTGTCCGGAAATAAAGTAGTGTTCTCATAAACAGAAATATGTAAGAATTTTGGTGACTGTTAAAAACATTTCTGAAAGGTCAGGCTAAAACTGCCGGCATCTAGGCCAAGCTGGAAAATCGTCGCTGCAGCTTGCCGATAGCAGTCCGGCAGCTCCTGGGAACTGTGGCCCTAGGACGGCTCTGCACGCGCGAGCACACGGTGGTGGCGGGATGAACTGGAAGACCGCCACGTGAGGGACCACCACTCAACCCGAGTGCGTTACGGAAAACATCAGCGGGGCGAGGGAATCCCACTGATGGCGTAAGTGAGACTCCTTAATGATCACGGAGAAAGAAAAATCCGGAGATCAAAAAGTTGACTGGAGGCAGGGGACCTGGGTGGAGTCTGGAGCCCTCTCCAGGTGGCGCTGGGCTGTGGCTCTGACCCGGCTGGCTGTGCCCAGTGGGGTCCGACCCTGGGCTCTTCCACCGCCCGTGGACATTGGGTTTCTTCTCGCGCCACACTTGTGTGTCCATCTGTCTCCTTGCCCGGCCATCGCTGATTCTCTGGGTGTGACCAAGTCTCATGAATGACACCTACTTCGTGTGAGGAGAGATACAGAGATGTGAGGTGTGGCGTCCTTCTTCAGTCCCGACCTCTAGCAACCTGACAGTAGCGACAGTGATGCTGTGTCACTGAACTGAAATTCTCTCTGCTCCAGGAACACTGTCTCGTGACTCCAGGTGCATCTGTTTCTGTTTTAAACTTCTCGAGTACTCTCTGGCTTTTTCGCTTTTTCTGTAAACAGCATTATTTTGTATTCTGTATTTATCCCACAAATAACTTCTTAGCTCCGGGGTGGTAATAACTATATCTTATACTCTATGTTTCTCCCGTTTCTCTTTATTACTATTGAGCGGCAAACACTTACAAGAAGAGAATGTGTCGGGTTAGAAGAAGAAAACGTGTCAGGATGGATTAGCGGAAACCGGAAGTGTAATTCCATGAATTCAGGGGACACATGTAGGTTGGGGTGACGGTCCCCGGAGGGGCTGGGTAGGTCAGCTGGCGCAGAAGTTTAGATTATCCTGCCAGGTCATATATCTGATACGGTCACAAAAACCTAAGTTTTGCTCTTCTGCAATGTTCTCTCCCTTATAATTCTGATTTTCTGAACGATCTGCCTGACCTGCACGTGCTCTCTGTGTGATTTATCATGATCTATTGGCACCAAGTAATCTGGGTTTTTTTTTTTTTTTTCTCTCTCTCTCTCTCTAGGCAATGCTTCCCACTCAACAATTATTTGGGAGACAATGGAACCAATTACCTCACTTTGAATATATTTAAAATCATCCGCAGTTTTAGACAGCATTTCTTCAAGTAAAGAATGTTTGATTCCATTGTATAACTTTTAAGTTCATTGGTAAAATGCATCCTTCCCGTTTTTGCTCTTTTAAAAGGAGGCTGTAGGCTCACACTTTCTGAAAACAAGAAACTCATGGAAAGGAGCCATTTGCTCTCTTTAAAGCAGTCAGTCCGTGGTAGTCTATTTTGGGCAGGGGATGGAAAATTGCTTTCATCCCTTTTATGACATCTGATTATTCATTGTGGTGCCTAAAGTGCCACCTCATCTCTGCAATGACTGAGTCGTCACGTCCGCCAGGACAGGTGCAAAACATGCCCGCGCGTAAGTAAGAACGTTGGACCTCAAGTCTCTGCTCTCAGTATTGAAGATGCGGCTGAAATCAGATGATGACGCTGTGCGGGAGTGGCAGGCGGTGAGGGAGGGCAGTCTTGGAAGAGTGATGCCTGAAAATATCCCAGCCTTGATAACCTTAGATTCTGGAAGCATAACGAAATTAAAACACGGTAAAGCAAAAAGAAGCCACAACTGGGCATATGAGAGTGAAACCCCAGCGCACCTCATTCTACTGTTCTTTGCTCTATTGTGCTGTGCAGACATTGCAATTTTTTTTACAAATTGAAATTTCGTGGCAACTCTGCATCAGGCAAGTCTATTTCTCCCACTCACTTCAAGTCTCTGTGTCACATTTTGATAGTTCTGAACAGTATTTCAAACTTTTTCATTATTATTATATTTTTATGACAATTTGTGGTCAGTGATCTTTAATGTTACTATTGTAATTATTTTGGTATTTTTAAGCAAAAAACTATTTTAAAATTAAGGTACATACATTTTTTTTAGACATAATGTTATGGGACACTTAGTAATAGACTGCATAACTTGTATAGAGACTGGTAAAAAAATTTGTGTGACTTGCTTTAATTTTTTAATTAAGTATAGTTAATTTACAATGTTGTGCTAGTTTCTGGTGCACAGCACAGTGATTTAGTTTTATTTATATATATATATATATAAATAATTGGCACCAAGTAATCTGGTGCCAATCTGGTGCCAATACATATATATATATTCTTTTTCATTTTCTTTGTCATTGTAGGTTGGTGACGCACTTTATTACAAAACTCACTTTATTGAGATGGTCTGGAACTGGACCTGCAGTGTCTCTGAGGTGTGCCTTCTGGAACAATAAAGGTGAAATGGTGCATCTTAAAAATCTCCATAAAACACTCCCCCAACAGATTAACTACAAAGAAAATAGGTTGATGGCGGGTAACTCACAAGCAACCATGGAGGCCAGAATGCAGCAAAGACTATTAAAAGCTCACAAATGTACCCACGACGAACATTTTTGTGGAAAAAACTGGTTGTAGTGCCAATAAGCCATCAGTAACGTTACTTGCGAAGGAAGTATTAGAAGAAAAAAATGATTGCAAAAGAAAGAGCTGAGATACGAGAAATAATTCTGAAAAATTAAACCAGTATCAGTAAGGGAATCAAAATGAAAACTGACTGTTTAGAAAAATGGGATGTTTAGGTTTAAAAAGACAGCACTCAAGTTTTGAGTTTTTGTAAGTACATAAAAGGGAGAGGGATTGTGTTCAGCGTTTTACATTTATTTTAAACAGAGTGTAGAAATATTGTTAAACTTTGGACTCTTAAGCATGCATTTTTAAGTATAAGTATTAAAATTATCTGGTGATCAATGACAGAATAAAACTAGAGGATATGGCTTTCAACGCAATAGAGGAAAAGCCAGACTGAAGCACAGCAATTCATTCAAAAAGAATGTCGGAAAAAAAAAAGAAAATCATATAGGAAAGTCATAAAAATGAAAGCCCCAAATGTTATGCTCCAGGAAGGCCAATGGATGCTTGTTGGTAATTCCTGGGCCATCTCAGGTGTCACGGGTCCTTACAGCAGAATCCTGGAAACCAAGGCGTTGTGAAATGATTTCTTCTCGCACCCTCACCACGGTAGCCAGGTGTCCTGGAAAGGGACACCTGGGGACCCCACACTGCACGCTCGCAGCCCCAGCAGCCCCAGGAAACAGCCTGGGTCCAGCCCCAGCAAACGCTGAGGACGCCTCCCCTGTCTGTGCTCCGACTTGACCTCGGGCGGGTCGGATTCGGCGTCCTCCGGTGCTGGTTGCCTCTGTGAGCTGCTCCTCCTTACCTCATGACTGGCTTTCACCTCGAATGTAAACGTGTGTAGTATTATTATTACTTTTGGTTGTTTATTTTTATTTTATTCTCTTTTTGTTTTCTCTTTGTCCCGATTTATCCCGACTTGCTACACCATTTCCCAGACTTTTAGCTTTGACCTCCTCCCATTCACAGTTTCCAAATTGTTTTATTCCAGGATAGTTGGGATTTGCTTGGCAGTCTCTCTGAGAAAATTTTAAGAGCTGGAGTTATTCCGTTTTGACTTACTAACAGGTCAGGTATATTTAGTTTTAATCCTAGTATCTGTTTGATGTTTTCTGTTTAGAATCTTCCTTTATTTCCTCTGTATTGCTTTTTATTTTTTGTCTTTATAAGTCACTCTAACAATTTTAAGGTTTAGTGATATTTTTGGCTATTCTGGAGATTAACTTCTATAATGTTTAAGTGTATATATTTTAGGTATATGTGGTAGATATGGACATAAAACTCGATTTCCTGATTTCTTGACTTCTGCCCTTTGCTTCAGAGCAAATGGCATTAATGACATGGCCTTGTATTGGAGAGTATGGAAACCAACAGACTGTGAAAAGGAAATTATCTTTGAGGTAGGCAGACATCTCTGGGAGACCTGATGACAGGTGGCTGTTTCCGCAGGTATAATCTGCCATTGTAGTAAATTTTTATGGGTACCATTTGAAGCACACAATGTTTGACTCTCTTGATGATTTTAATTTCTATAGCATATACTTGAAATTAGGCAAATTGATCTTTTTAAAAAAAAATTAGTGGAGGCTTTCAAAATGCTCAAGTTTTAAAATGCTAACCTAGAGGAAAACAGCTCATATGAAGAAATTACTCTAGTGAAAAATTATTCTCTGGTTCTAAGTCAGAAAACTGAAAAGGCCTATTTGACATTTGAAGCCACTAGAGTGTCATTTAATGCATTGTCAATTATGAACCAAATACCATAAATATGAATGTATCAGAGAACACAAATGCAGTAACCCAGTGTAACAGGCAGCTGTGGAGATCAGGTAGGGAGGGTATTTAAAATAATTGAATCATGTTTGGCTACTGGCCTTGAGAAGCTAAAATTAGTTTTAAATTCATATGTAAATATATAACCGGGTATAAATGTTAGCATACGTTGCTGGATGATGATTGAGATTTAGCCAAAGACACATTTTCAGAGGAAGATCTTTATTATGAATGAACCATGGTGATCAAAAGGGTACAAAATACTTAGATAATGAAGAACCATTTAATAGACCCAAGAAATTGGGCTGAGATCAAATGTAGAGAGGGAAACTTGAATTTTGAAAGGGTATTATTTCCAGATTTTGTGAGAAAGCCCTCCTTTTTCTTATTTTCAATTGTGTTACAGATTCCCCAGCGTGCATAATGATCTATGCACATTAAGTGCGTAGATTTCTGTAACGCAGAAAAAATAAGTGTTTGTTGTTCCTTATGATTTAATTGAGAGGATAAATCTGCAAAATGATAATGTGCCTTCCTACTGCTATTTTAACTCTTGCAAAGACTCTTTTACACTTTACATGCATTGGTTGTTGATGGCAGGGGTGCAAAATTGTAGCTAATGAAGAAGAGATGCTTTCACGAGCCTTTGGATCAAAGGCTACGTCAAACAGAGCCTGCACTTACTCATGATTTTCCAGCTTAGTGCAAGGAACCTTTCACTTGGCTATGAGCTTCTCTGCCCCCGAGTGTGGTTCCCACTCTGCGTACTTTGCCGTGAGCCCAAAGGTAAATACAGCCTGACTCTTGTCCTCAGGGAATTTGTATGAGAGCTAAAACATGCACAAGAATAACTAATATTAGGTGGGATGTTCTATGAGCCATAAAAAGGTATCATTACGATGTCGAGTGGTCCCCCAAAGATGTTCCCATCCTGAGACTCGCAGCCTACTCTACCTCAACATGGCAACGGAATTTTGCAACCGTGGTTAAGAATTTTCAGAGGAGATTATCCTGGATTATTTGGATGGGCTCGATGTAATCGAAAAAGCCCTTAAAAGTGAAATAGAGTGGAAGGAGAGCCAGTTATCAGAGTCAGAGAGAGATCTGAAGATGCTACGCTGCGGACTTGACGCTGAAGATGAAGGAAGGGGCCAAAAGCCAAGGTAAATAGAGGCACTTTTAGGAGCTGTAATAAATAAGGACACAGATTTTTCCTCCAGAGCTCCAGAGGAACTCAGCCCCACCAACATCTTGATTTTAGTCTAATAAGACCCATTTTAGACTTCTGACTTCCAGAAGCAAGTAGAATAAATTTGTGTTATTTCAAGCCACCCTTGGTGATATTTTGTTACAGCAGCAAATAGGAAATGAAGACACCCAGGAAGTGCAGAGAAGCATTCACATCGGCAGCCGGAGCAGAAGCGGCAAGTTTACTGGTGGAAGAAGCATTTGAAGTTGACTTGGGAGGGGAGGTGCAGCTGTCTCTTCGATATAATGTTTTTATCTCCTTCCATCATATATCCAGGAGTGGACTTGTTGGATCACATGATAGTTCTACTTTTAATTTTTTAAGAACCCTCCAAACTCTTTTCCATACTTGTGGCACTAATTTACATTCCTACCAATGGTGCATAAGGGTTCCCCTTTCTCCACATCCTCGCCAGCCTTTATCATCTCTTGTCTTGTTGATGAGAGCCATTCCAACAGGTGTAAGGTGATATCTTATTGTGGTTTTGCTTTGTATTTCCCTAACGATCAGTGATGTTGAAGTCCTTAAAAAAAAATTTAGCTTGGATATTGTGAAAAAGTCTAAAGAAAGTGATTGGAACATTCCTTCTCTTGGTGTCCAGTTCACCATGGCTATTCAGGATGGTGACACAAAGCTAAGGAGTTCCATTCTGGGTGACCTCATGTAATTAGTGTCCAGTGGTGGATGGCTCAGTATTTGCTTTATGCCTCACTCCTCACCCCTCATCATACACACAGACTGGGAAACCGTCAAAGAGAACTAAGTATATAGTACAAAGGCTCAGCTCACAGCCTTTATATTACACATGCTTAATAACAACAACAGCAATAATAATGACAGGTGTGTTTGAGATCCTTTTTCCTCCTTTTGAAATAAGGCTCAATGTGGCATTGAGAAAAAAGTGCCACTCCTCAATTTCCTTTTCTAGTGATTTCATGGGTTAAGTTTCTCCAAGACCCTAGTTAATAGAAGGGGGCTCAGAAGCCAAGCCTGAGACAGCAAGCCCCCCCCCCACGCCCTGTAACGTACACACAGGTGCAGACCCACGTCTGTTCTCACTATCGCTAGTGCCTTGTAACCATCTGAGGACTAAGATCACTTTTGTGAACCTAATTTCATATTCTCTCAGGGAGACTCTTGACCCAAGAATATAAAACTCCAAACCAGTTTCCTGTTTTCTTCTGGAAAATTCGGCAAAGCGGTTTATCTGGACAAGTAACTCTCATTTTAGGGCAGTAGCTTGTTCACCCCACAAACTGTTTGCTGATTAGAAGGATTTCTTAGGAAGACTCACTTCCCTTCACTCTTTCCCACTGATCCTAAATCCAAGTCAGTGCCCTGTCTTGACGAAGCTCTTGTAAGCCACTCAAGGGTCGATGCTACAAGCTCTCAGTTCCCTCGGGATGGATACCACTGGGGCTGTCGAGGCAATGCTTCCTCCTTGCAGCTGACAGTTTTGACCTGCAGACTTTCTGCTGGTCTATGCTGGGGCAACAGTTGGCAAACATCACGGCATTAAACAATGTTTCAGTGAAACATTTGTTATGGAAGTGGTTCTCAGAAAGATACTTTCTGTAAGTCTCTCTAAATAGCAAGCTTACTCAAACTATGTCCACCCCATTCCAAAGCAGGGGCTCTGGGACGACCGCTGGAGGGTGGGACAAGTTAGCTGTTTAGTTCTCTACCAAATCAAAATAATGAAATCATGTCAGTGCATCTAAAGATAAATAAAAAAGGAGAGAGAAGAGATAGATGGGCAGAAAAGAAGAAAGAGGAATTTGAGACCGAGTTGTGGTGTGTTTTTCCATTTTAAGAAGCTGCAGAAGTATATTCTGTCTTCTTCTTTCTCCTTCTTTTCCTTCTAAGTTTGATCTCCATCCCTAGAGGAGTGAGAAATAGACAGCGGGCACTAAACTTACTGAAGAGATGGCATGGGAATATTTGAATGGAGAGGCTGAGCAGAGCTGGAAAGATAGAAGTTTGAAATGCTGATCATATGTGAAAAAAATGGCAGCCCGTCACAGAAATTAAAGGAAATTTCGCGGGCAGGTAGCAGCACCAGGCTTTAAATGCACCTGCCGGTGGACGATGCACCTGCCGGTGGGCAGTTTTCCCTTGTTGGCCTTCCACATTCTTATCCTGCCCTCTTTCCCACATTTGTCCCCTGTCCCCATACTGCACACCTGCCTCTGCTAACGGTGCAAGACCTCTCCGTGTCCATCTCTACACATTCAATCTAACTTTTCTTCTTCCTTCATCCTGTTTTTACTGAGTACTTCACTTTTCTGTAACACTACCAGAGCCATTCTGCTAAAATAAATCCTATTAATACATGGAGAAAAATTGTTTTTCTCCTTTGGATAATGAAAAACAAGAGTCTATTAACAGTGATTATTTCCATGACTCCAATTTATTACTTTTCTTGAAAAAAATCACATAAAAATTCATCATATCAAATAGCTGTTCTTTTTCTTCACAGAGATCCATTTTTCTTACTAATTAGTGTCTTAATTCTCTCGAGGCTGCCGTGAACTTATTTGAGTATCTTTTATGAAATCTTGCCGGTGCACATTTTAAGATAGAAAGACACGTGGATAGGCAAGAAACAGGAAAACGAAGCTCATTTTAAAGTCAAAATAGACAGCAGCAGGGAAGTCTGCGGGAGGGCTGGTCCCTTGTCTGTCTGCACCCCGCAGGACTTTGAACTTCTTCACCGCCTTTTCTTCGGAGTCCCTTTAAATGCTACATAGTATTTGTACCTCATTGTGTAAACCAGCTTCACACTCATATTTTACTAGAGCAGTTTGCCGCAAAATTTTGAGCATCATCCTAAATGTGTTTGAATTTATTTGTCATTTAAAGATTATACATACATATAACAATTTTATTCATAACTTGTTAAAACTTGGGGGGGAAAAAACCCAAAGGCTCTCAGTGGGTAAATGTACAAACAAACCAACCAGGGTACATCCAGACAATATAATGCTACTTGGCCATAAAAAAGAACAGTTTGGTCCCCCTGAGCAACATGGTGAAATCTTAAAAGCATTTGCTAAGCAAAAGAAGCCAAACCCTCAAAATTACATAACACAGAATTTCATTTATACGACATTCTGAGAAACTATTGGGTTCGACAACTCAGCGGTTGGAAGGGAGGGGAGTGGGAAGGGGAGGTTACTATGAAGGGGGACAGGAGGAAATTTTGGGGGGTGATGGAATTGCTCCCTAGGATAATTTTGATGTTGGATATGTGACTGAATGTATTTGTCAAAATGCCGAGAGCTCAACACCAAGAGAGTCGATCACGGTTTCTGCTTCTTTTCTGCATTCTTTGGTTTCTGTCTTTGCTCTCAGGCTGGATTCTTGGGGAGCAATGTTCGTCAGTGAGGTAGCGTGATTCTTTGGGTGGAAATTTCTCTTAAAACTTCCCTGGCATTAAACATTCCATTTCTTGCAATAATATAAAATTGATTTTTTTTGAGAAAGGGATTCAAGCACACTGTTATGTCTCACTTGAGAAACATAATTTTTCTGGGGTAGATACTTAGAAATACAATTGCTGGAGAGTAAGATACGCATATTTTTAGTTTTAATAGGCATGGTTCAGCTGACTTCCAAAGGGGTCGGGTATGAGAGTTTCTGTTTCTCTAAGGTTAAACCAAATCGTGATGGTTGGAAGTCTTGCTCACATTCTGAATTAAAAAAAAAAATCATATCACATGGTTTGAGTTTGAATTTTCCTGATGACTGGTAAGATAGAATGTATTTGTCATATATTAATAGTGTATGCTTTCACTTATATGTGGAATCTGAAAAAACAAAACAAAACAAATAGACTTACAGAAACTTTCATCAACATAGAGTGAAATAAGGGAGGCTTGGAGTCAACATTTATATGATATTCCCCCAATTCAATTACATCTGTGATAATATTGCCACTTCAGAAAAAAATTTTATCTTTATCAGTTAATAAAAATGCCTCTAGGATTTCCTCATTTGAAATATTGATGCAACTTCCTCTGACTTTGTAAGGAAATGAAATCACTGTTCTTTCAAGTACTCCCCAACACCAGCACTAATTATGTCCTTGGGGGCTGGGGAGGGGGCTTCAGTAAAGACGTCCATTTTGCAGAATTGTACATTATGTGCAAACATGCAAAGTGAGTTAGGCTGTTGAATATGTCATTACTCTGTTGCTGTTTTATACTGATGCAGTCAGATGAGTCTGGACAGTTCCGTTCTCTGTTTTCAGCAATCCAAAAGAAAAAATAAACCTATCTCACTCTAATTGTTTAAAGGCGTTTCCAAAGAATGAATGCCACACCGGTCACTTTGATCAAACTCTGATGTGTTACCCTATACCTCATTGTCTATTTTGTATCAGATTCATTTCAAGAAAGTTAAAAGAGATTCTGTTTGGATGTTTGGAGGAAAGTGTGAGATAAAGAGGGCAGGGCAGGTACACGATGGTGCTCAATCAATGGACCTGCTCCTACAGCCAGGACTATTGCTTCCCCCACCCCCCCAGGGCTCCTGCAACCCATCGCATCACCTGTGGCTCCCCTAGTGATCCCAGGTGATTCCCGTCCATGCTTCTCAAGCCTGAAGATTTCATGGATGCCTCCTGTTTCATCCCTGCAGGGTCCATCAGCTGTCAAATCCTTCTGGAGACCCTCGAGGGGCACTGCGGGGAGAGCATGAGGAGCGTGACAGGGGACACTCACAGCCAGCTCCGGGCCCTGCTGGCTGCGCTGTCTGCCCAGTGGGTCCCAGATGCCTGTCCCGGTGCAGTGCGGCTGCAGGTCATCAGGGAAATGGGAGTCAGAAGAAGGATGACGTGATAGGTTTCTCACAGAACGAAGTTTGTTCAATTAAAAAGCCCCATCCTTAATTCTGTGAGTATACTTCACTTCTGTGAAAAGTCATTATTTTAAATGATTTTGTGTCTTTATCTGGCCCAAAACAAAACCCGAAAAAGCATCGCAAAGCATCAGCAGCAGGGAAGTCTGTGGGAGGGCTGCTCTCCTGTCTGTCTGCACCCCAGAGCGCTTTAAGCCCCTCACCTCTTTTTCTTCAGAAGAGAACAGTGTGGCCAGAAACAGAACCCCACACGCACGAACATGAGCTCATTTGAGGACAGAGCTGCCTCCTGACGAGGGGAGAAAGCCTGTGTTGGGACCTCGGAGTGATGAAGAAGCAGTTACTCATGACACCTGTAAGGCTGCCTTTATTCAAGGGAAGGGGGTGGCTACGACAGTGGGGCTTTGTAGTGGAGGAGAGAGATGGGGCTCAACTCCAAGTGCAATAAGGAGAAATGGGAACTGATAGCCAAGGAGCAGGGGGGGAGCCTGTGGACGGAAAACCGCGAAGAGGTAGCATGAGGGGTAAAGGGGATTCTACCTAAACCGGCAGGAATCGTGCTGAAGGCCGGCCAGGGTGACCAGGCCCCGCCTGGGAGGATGAAGAACCAATCGGATATCGAGGCTGATCAGATACCAAGGAAGGGGGATTCTGGCGAAACTGACCCAGCCGGATTCTTGCTAAGACTGGACTCTGCAAGGAGGGACACGGGAGCCCAAGTTTGAGCCTAGTGGAAAAGACTGTTCAGGAAAGCCTGACCAAAGTTTACACAAAGAGAGAATCTTTGTCGGTGGGCCTGCTGTCCCATTCATTGACTCCAACTGGAGCAGTTCCTAGGACACGTAGGGAGGAGCCGGGGCTGGGCTGGGTCCCTGAGCTTGGCCCTGGCTGGGCCTCCGGGGCCCTGGCCCAAGGACCACCAAGACAGCATGCTTGCTGGGATGTGTCTAAGGTTTCAGGGCAGGGGTCGACTCCGCAGAATGACCTGGGCTCTGCTGGACTCCAGACGTCCCTAAGGCTCCCCATCCGTGTCCCATCAATTGTGGTTCCCCCTCTTTTCCATGTTCTTTTTCATTGTAGGTTGTTATAAGATGCTGAATGCAGTTCTCTGTGCTATAGATGATGACATTATTGTGTGTCTATTTTGTATGTAGTAGTTTGTACCTGCTAACCCCAAACTCCTAATCTATCCCTCCCCTTGCCATGTAGCTAAACGCGATCGTATTTATTATCTGAAGGAAAGCACAGCCAAGCGCCACAGCACTGGTAACAGCCGCCACTGTCGCTCTGCTCTGGGAGATCTGTCACCTCTCGGGGCTAAAGCATCTCAGTGGGAAGCCCTGTGGGGCGGACCAGCCTCAGTTCCGGGGATACCCTGTCCTGCTGGTTTGTGTGCAGCACCCGGAGCCGTGTTCTCTGCACAGAAACTGTGTCCGCTTGTCAGGGGTGCAGGAGCCTGCCAGACACTTGTCAGAGGGTCTACCCTTCAGTGATCTGGCTTTTCATTCTCAGCTTCTTTCTGTTCCCGAGCTTCCAGAACCTTTCACTGACCCATGAGAAACATCTTGAAAAGGTCAGGTGACCCCCAGCATCTGAATGCTTCAACCTGGTCTGTCCTGAAGGCTGACTTTTCCCCCCAAGAACTCCCTCACCTTGGTGACGTGAAAGTAGAGACCTTAACATAACAGTAAACACGCAAAATACCCGCTAGATACTGGCATGTTCACAGTTCATTCTTAATGTATATTCTGGTTTTTGAAACCAGAAAGGAGGAGGAAAAAGTGGTAAATATCTTTCTAGGTTTAAGTGCCAATGTTACATAAATAGATAATAGCTAAGCCTGAGTTCTTTAATTTCCAAATTACATAAAAATGTATAAGCTTACATCTTAATTCTTCTTCCTGGGGATGAGAAATGCTCTTTCCAATGAACTGGTCGAAGTTGGTACCAAAGTTGGTTGAAAGTTTTTTAAAAATCTTATAAATTCAGTTGCCATTACGGCAGCTCAAAGGCCTAACCCCAGTCCTAGGAGTTGAGGGTTTCCTGATGAGAAAATAAAGCTCCCCCACCCCAGCAGTGCCTGGAAAAGAGGGACTGATAGAACGTGCACCTCACGTGGCTGTGCCCCAGCAGCCTTCTAGGACCGTGGGGACGGCCCAGGGAGGAGGAGATGGACTAGGGTTTTTAGAGAGGGTTTTCAGGGTTGTGTGAGTGCACCCCCAACAGGGAGCACCCAGTAGCCAACACTGAGAACCCGCCTGTGTCCCCCTGGCGTTTGGGAAAGCGGGGCACGACTGTAGGACCATCCTGGATGAACTGCCAGGAGTATGTGCTGTCCCAGCCTCGGGGTTGAAGGGGTCCCACGCTGTCCTGGAGTGGCCCAGCTTGAGACACCTGCCACGAGGACTGCCCAGTGATGGGGAGCCCTGGGGACCAACCAGAGAGGGTGCTCCCCTCCCCCAGCGAGGCGCTGCAAGAGTGAGGCCCCTGGAAATGGCGTAAAATGCCCACAAGAGAAAGCACCCTGGGAACCGCCGCCAGGTCCGTGCGGCACCACAGTGGGTTTGCAGCAGTGCTGGGCAGGTGACAGGAGCCTTTCTTGCCCTTTTGTTCTTCCTTCCTTCCCACCTTCTGCTTGCTGGGCTAAGAGAGGTCAGAATTCAAGGCCAGTCATCTGGGAAGCAGGAGAGCCCCGTGGACCAAGGCAGGGAAGAAGAGGAAGCAGCAACAAGTGCAGATGACGTTCATGTGCTCCCGCTCCGCCTGGCAGCGTTCCGATCAACGGCCAAGGTGGGCTGTTAAACGGCCGCACAGAAGCTCTGCGTGGAAACAACGTGGCGGGTGGAGGAACAGCTCGGTGGCAGAGCGCCTGCTTAGCTGGCCAGGGAAACACTACTCAGCCTGATAAAATAATAAAATAATGCCATTTGCAGCAACAACAAAGGACCTGTTTCTGTTATGTTCTCTGTTAGCTTGTTTTTTTGGTATCCATTTCTGTTGGGTATATATTAATGGTAAAACATTTATAAGATTTACCATCTGTGAATTTTGGCAAAAATAAAATATGAGTGGCCATAACATCTGGAAATATCGACAATTTTTTTGTTTTAATAAATTGAACCCCCTTGATTGTTTCATTTAGGGTAAAGGTGCAAGTTTGTGTTGCAGAAATCGGACATTTTAATTCAACTTTAATTCAAAGGACTGGATAGTAATCCCTCAGTTGAATACTGGTCTAATTTAGTTAAAATAAGCGACTTGAAAAGGATATACTACTCTTCGTAAAGCATTTCTTGTATGAAATTTTTCCTCATTGGACCCATTTTTTGATGATCGTGAAACTTACCCGCATAAGTTGTACTACAAAAACAAAATAAAACGAAACAAAACCCAATGGGATACTACAGGACGTCCAGGACCATTTTCCATCATTTTGTGATTCAATGATATTGTGAGGGAGTAAAGCAGAAAATTAGCTATAAATTTGTAAATTATGAAGAACAGAAAAAGGGAATTTTTTTTGGTTGAAATTGACAGGGACTGTAACCCTGTCATTCTGATGGGTAATCTGAGAGGCTCAACCAATGACACAAGCTTGACAAGTATCGTTAGAGTTGATTTTAACAAGCCAAGGAAAACTAGTTGCTTATGAGCAACAAGAAATGTGTATGTAGCAACACTGAAAGGGCTGGGTATGTAACATGGGAAGTCTGATGACCGATGTACACTTTGTGGACAGTAACTTACACTCGATTATTAACGTACACTTTTCTCAGTTCCAATGTTAAGACGTGCCTTCTGGTAGTTTTATGAGACCACATGCACGTCTCAAGCATAGATTAAGTGACACGTTTTGTAAGATTTTAGATGAATCTAGAAAGGAGAAAGGAGAGAGGAGAGAAGAGAGAGGAAATATGAAGCAAAGGGTCCTTTTTTAGCCTTATAATGAACATGAAATGAAACCCCGTTGCTTGTGTCTTGGAAAATGTCCATTTTAAAAGAGTTATTTAAAACCCGAATCCTCCTAGTCTATCAGTTTAAGCCATGTTAGCTGCACATGAGGACTCTGTCACACTTTGGAAACAAGTACACTGCTATTGGAGGGCAATACCACATTTTTAGAAAAAAAATTAAGTATAATTTTGCCGGAGGACAAAAAAAAAAAAAAGGAATACTGTCAGATACAGGACTCATTGGCAAAAAAGATCTTCACATAATTGTTAGCCTGTTTCATTGAAAAGTAAAACAAAACCCACAAGCCTGACACAAGTTGTTACGTGCAAAGTGATGTCCTAGTGGCATGGCCCACGGGGGTGGGTGAGACGCCACAGGCCTTTCCGCTGGTTTCTTTTACTCCTGGAGCCCACTGGCTGCAGGCTTTTGCTTCCACAGTAAACAAATCCACCCTTTGGAGATGGATCTTGTCCCCAGTGAAATTTTTTAAAAATCTGACACTGACGCCACTGGACTGGAAGATGACTGAAACTGGACAAATAAAGTTTTTTCTCTCATTGAAGGTTGGCAGCATTTTATCCACATTGAAAATCTGTGATTCTCTGAGCTGGGGGTCAGAGGTCAAGCTAACAAAAACCTGTGGAGGAAAGACCTTTGCAGGTCTACACGTGGTGTGTGTAATTCCTCTGTTGAGGGGCAGTGATGTTACAAAAGGCTCCAAATTCAGGAGCATTTCCCCAAGCTGAGACCGCCGTTTGGGGCAATGCTGACAGTGTCTGGGGGTCTGGGAGTCCTCAGGGAGGGGAGGCAGCCACTGGTCCTTCCCCTGTGCTGCCCATTTGTTAAGTGGCATCAGATCCACCAGGAGGGAGCTGACAGTGGGTGGCGACTCCGATCCTAAAGCCTGCCTGTGAGGCCTGTGCGCAGGGTCTCTGGGAGGGGTCTCTGTGGGGTGCTCTGTCAGAGCTCTCTGGCTGGGTGTCTCCATGTGGGTCTCTGTCGGAGGTCTCTGTGTGGGGACTCCTAGCGCGGGGCCTCCACTGCTGGCCTTACCGCACCTCACGCAGGTCAAGGGCAGAGGGACTTGCCCCTTCCTGTTCCTTGCTGTTCTAACGGTGTCCCCTCCATGTGGCTTCTCCCTGCAGGAGCCTTGGGGTCCCCCCACACCAGCACTCACCTGTCGGTGGCCCTGAGAGGATGCAGCGGCAGCCAGGCTCAGGGTCCCCACTCTGTTCCCTCCTCCCCTGAGCTCCCAAGGGTGGTCTGTTGGCCCGAGTCCCAGTCCCTCCCACAGGTCCTGAGCCCACCCTGCAGGATGGGGCCCGAGGCAGGACCTGGCTCCAGAGAGAAACTGCAGGCCTGTGCCTGCTCGTGCCTCCGCCCCGGGTCCCAGTCCCATGAGTAGGGGTCTTGACGGGCGTGGGGGCAGGGCCATCCCTGCTGTCACCTGGATGAGGGGCCCCTCCTGGAGCAGGACTGGCCGTTGTGGGAGTGACTGTGACACGAAGCACCGATCGCTCTAGAGCATTGCTCCCCTTCTCCCAGCTGCCGTGTGGCCGGGCCGGGGAGGAAAGCCGGACGGCACCCCAGTCGCCACAGGTCACGTCCGCCCGCTGTGTGACAGGTCCTGTCTGCTGGCCTCTTCCCGCTCCGGGCTCTGGGTCAGCAAGGCTGAGAGCCAGGTGAGACTTGCTAGGACCCCGGGACAGTCTCCGGGCCATTTAAGTCCCGTCTGTCCCCTGGGAGCCTCCTTGGGCCCCGTGTGTAGGTGAAGGCCGCAGACCGCCAGTCTGTCCCGAGCTCCCTGTCCTGTGAAAGCTTATTACACACTCTGGAGAAGTGAACCTTCTTGCTGGAGGCTTTGCTGCCTCTGTGAGCCTGGCCCTCAGAGCAGGAACTGCAGGTGGCTGCCCTCTGGGCTCGGGGAGCTGGAGGAGGGTGGACACTCCGGGGTGAGCCCCCGGGCCCCATCTCCTCCCCTCTGGGCCTGTAGATGGTGGTGGGATGCGGGCGCCCTGTGCCACCTGCCTCCTCCCCATGAGCCCCCGCTGGGTGCCCAGTGTCCCACCGTCAGACGGTGAGGTGACTGCACAGAGTCACAGCCCAGGGGGTGAGGTGGGCACTGTGGGCAGGGCTGCCCCCTCCTCTGGGGCAGGCTGGACAGGCCCTCGGAGGTTTTGGGGCTCCCGCCGCACACACCCAGAGCTGGGGGAGCTGCGCTCCAGATCCCGAGAAAGGCGGGGGGGGGCACTCCCGGCCCATCTCAACCCAGCTTCACGGGGAGGGGAGGGGAGGGCTCAGGGCAGGTGTCACCTCTTCCCACCAAGACGTGGCGGGGGTGGGGTGCAAGGTTTCTCCCAGTTCTGGATGCGGGGCCAGCACTGCCCCCGACCCCCTTCCTTAATCTGCCATGTGAACTTGTCTCTGACACTTTCTGGAGACTGAGGGGAATTTCAGCCTCTGCAAACCCCTCCCCTCCAGCCGCACAAGTTCAAGGTAGAGAGCACGTGGGGGGGAGTAAGGCTGAGCCAGATCGTGGGAGAGGGGAGGTCTTTAGGCTTTGTTCTCCGTGACAGGCCCTGGATGCTTTCATTTGTTTCTGTAATGCTGGTATTGCGGGACTTAAAGGAGCAACTGGGGTGAGGGTGAGAATTCCACGCTGGGGTCAACCTCCCTCCATGGCCCCGTCGTCCCTTCTGGAAGCCAAAGCAAGCACTTGGCTTCCCTTCCCTTCCCTTCTCCCCAGCAGGACACAGACAGACGCCACACCTGTCATGGGAAAAAAATATGTATTTGGAGGGAACAATAAAAGTTGTGGTTGGAAGGAGCCATCAGCACACAGAGGATGTGCTAACCTGAGAGAAAAAAGTTCTTCTCTGCACGGCATACATTTTTCCCTGGGGAAGAGTCGCCGTCCCAGGAAGGACGTAGGGAGCATACCTCGACGGCGCAGGAGAGGCGTGGTTCCGAAGGAGACAGTGCCTGGGACAGTGGGCGAGGTGGCCGCGTCCGCCTGGCGGCCCTGGCTCCCCGGGCGGGAAGGGCCACTTGCCGCCTCCGCGGCTGGGACTGGCCCACCTACTCCTGCCATGACAGCTGTGGCCCTTGGGGGGAGCTCGGGGATCGCAGGCTTTCTCTCTCATCACTCTCCTGTGCTCTTGGTAGGAGACAACCCTGTAGTAGCAGTAATGCTGACCCAAAGGGGCCTGGGGGTCTCCTTTGTGCCGGTTTAACTCTGAGGCATGAGGTCCACGTCCAGGGTGAAGGTCCAGTTTGTCCTCGAGGATCCGCCCCACAGCCGTCATGAGAGCCTCCGCCTCGGCGACCGTGCTGTCCGTAAGCGACCGGCTTTGGGCGGGTTCTGGGCTCCGGGCAGTGGTTGAAGTGGGCTTGCCTTTTTGCAGGGGTTCTTTGGGTCCTTTGTCTTTACTGGGGAAAACCCACTGGAGAAGGAGCTTCATATTTTTCCTGAAGCAGGTTTCCGACGGAGCCTGTCCCTTCCTCAGCATCAGCTGGCGGGCCTTGCCTCTTTGGGAGTCTGCTGGTCCCCCTTTCCGGCTGGGGCGGCTCAGCCCCCGGGCCTGGAGGGCCTTGCGCTCCGCCAGCCCTTTTTTGTGCTGTCCTGGCCGGGGCCTCCTATCATTCTCTCGCGCATCAGTGGGGCCAGACTTCTTCCTCTGGCTCTTTGATGGGGCCTGCTGTCCCCAGGGCTCCTGCGGTCCCCAACTTCTCCCTCCACTGGAGCTCAGGTCATACAGCAGCTGGGAAACTGACATGTCCCCACTGGACGAAGTCTGGGAATGAGACGGAGCTGCCTCAGCAGCCAAGATGTCTGTGGCAAGGGACATATCTGAGTGACAGTCTTGAAGAAGGGTGCTGGTGGCACAGTCTTGAAGGAGCACCCCAGTTTCATAGTCCCGAAGGAGCACCCCCGTGTGCTGTTGCTCTGGTTTTGCAAACCTTTGGCCCTCAAGCTTCCGAAGCTGTGCGTCTGAGTACACATCTTCTGGAGTTAGGACCATGGACTGTGCACTCGATGAGAGGCTTTTTTTGGACCTGGGAGACCAGGACCCCTTCCGATCCACATTCGTGGTGTGGGACCTAACCATCCTACCAGAGCCCAGAGTACTTTTCCAAGCAGGGTCCTTGTCTTGGGCCTTGGAAGACCGGGGCCACGTGTCCAGGTCCACTACTGTTACGCTACCGCAGGAGTCTGGTGAGGCCCGTCCCCCAGTCTCTCCCCTTGGCTCATCCCTGGCCACTGGCGGACTCGGACTGGGCTGTTGCAGGCTGCCTTTCTCAGCCCCCATGACAGACTCATTGTGCCAGATTCTGCCTATAAACTTGTATGTGACAGCCTGAGAAGGTGACTTGCCCCCCTGTCCAATCAGAGAGGCCTCAGGGGGCTCACGGACATCGCCAGGTAGGATGCCTCCCAGGTCCCCTGGGAGTTTCTCACAGGGACATGAGGGGGCAAGGAGGGGACTCAGCAGCGTGGAAGCTGGCTCTGTGGTTCTGACGCTCTCTTCCGTTTGGGGCTGAGGCGGCTTTTCCAAGACCTCGGTTAGCTGGGGTTTTGCGTGGTCCCCAGATTCACAGGTGACTTCCACGATGGAGCTGGGGACGGCTATGGGGTGAGCTTTTCTCAACTTAAAGAGACCTAGGAACTTGAGGGCCTTGCAGAGTAAACTCCAGCTGTGCTTCCCCCGAAACCTGGTAATATGGGCTTCCAGCACCTGCTGAATGCACGGATTAAGGACCAGAGACTCACGGGAGGTGTTCATGCAGGGTTCCCAATCCTGGGGAGGTTCTGGACTTCCTGCTCCCTTAAGAGCATTTGACTCTCCAGGAAGGTCTAAGACAGGGTTGGCGGCAGGCCTTGAACAATGTACACTCATATGGATGTGACCCTTGTGGGTCTGCTCTGCCATCCTGCCCAAAAGGACTCCCAAGACATTTTCTGGATGCTTCCTGCCTAGGCCCAAGTCTCTGTTTGACTCAGTCTTTACGCCCAAGTTGCTTTTTGACTCAGTCTTCACGCTTGGAACCTTGACTAAGCTCACATATGTATCTTTTAGGATCCTTCCCACACTACGGCCTACTTCATTGTGCAGGTCCTTCCCTGGCGGGATCCTTGCGGGGCAGCTGGACCCCATCTTCTGTGCATCCCAGCTCCCCTGGCCTATAAACGCAGAGGGCTTTGAGAGCCCCATCGTGCGCTGTGCCTGGCAAGGCCCTGGGAATCTGCCCTGAGGCTCCATCAGTTTCTGAGACACTTGGCTTCTGAAGGGCAGTCTGCTCTGTTGTGACATGAACCTTTGCTGAAGGTGTTGCTCCAATTTCTCCCGAACCCCAGGGCTGATGAAGTCCCTGGGAGGGACGGAGATGGTGCTCTGGGCCTGGGAGGCCCTGCCACCCTGGGGGAGGCGAGGAGGGCCTTGGCTAGAGACTTGCTGGGATTTTTTAACCATAGAGGGTAGAATCTTCTCCCTTTCTAGCTGCTTTCTCAAAAAGTGACTTTCCAGATTTTGCACAGCAGTTGACATGAAATATTGTGCCTTATTTTGGACTGTAGGGCAAAATATGTCATAGTACCTAACCTGGGGCTGAGAAGAAGGTGGTAGGATTGGAACAGAGGGTGTGCAGGGGGCCACCTCAAACTGAGCCAGAGGTGGAGGTTGGATTTGCAGCCTGTCTCGGGTCAAGGCTTGGGGTCGGGCCTGGGTCTCCATCTGAGCCAGAGGTGGGGGTTGGAATTGGGGCCTGGCTGGGGTCAAGCGTTGGGGTCGGGCCCGGGTCTCCACCTGAGAGAGAGGTGTGTGCTGACATTGGGGCCTGGTTGGGGTCAAGGGTTGGGGTCGGGCCTGGGCCAGAGGGTAGGGCAATGGCTGAGCCAGCGTGAGATGTGAAGCGACTTTAGCTTGATTTTGGAGTGGTTTGGCATTAGAGGGTTCATTGAATACGACAGAGGGTTGCTTTAGAGAGGAATCAGCAACTGTGACAGGAGCCACCAGAGACTCACTGTGCAGAACGGGGAGACCCCAGAAGAGCTGGCTGCATGTCTGCTGTAGCTGGGCCCCCCGAGTGTGGAGATATGGGGACTTCTCAGGACCAAGCAGCTCTGCTGGTTGGCCTTTTATGCTCCAGAAGTGTTGGCAGCACCTGGGGTCCAGGGACTTGAACGTATTCGCCGATGAATCCAGGTGGTAGCCTGGTCCCTGCTCCTTTCCCTTCTCCTTCCGAATCTTCAGTCCTGCCCTCTTGGTGATTAGTATCTCCAGCAGCTTCTGGACGTCTGGGGTGACAAAGGGCAGGCCACTAGCCTTTACCTGTCTGCTTGCGGGGTCTTCCCAGAACGGGGCTTCTGGTGGGTGACGAGACAGGCGCCCTTGCTGGGACTCAAAGCGTGTCAAGGTGGAGAGCCTCCAGGCTTTAGAAGCCACCTGCCACCAAGGCAGCTCTGGAATGGGACAGCTGGAGCCGCCGAGGCCGGAGATGGCTGGTGCCCACGTGATGCGTGGAGACGAGCTGCGTGGGGTGGTGCCCCGTGGGAGTGCCAGTGGGTCACGCTGAGGTCTTGGAGTGGAGTCTGGCGGCAGTGGGGCAGAGGGGGCTGTCAGAGGGGGCGAGCAGGCCCTGGCATCAGGAGGAGATGGGGGCGAAGGGGAAGGAGCAAGCGGCCAGGATGAAAGGCAGTCCAGGGAAAGGAAAGGCTCCGGTGATGGACAAGCACTTGAGGGTAAGTCCAAATGAATGGAAACTGGGGCGATCACTGAGTCTGGCAAAAGGGTGGAGGCCAGAGGTGGAAGGTGCTTGGTGAGAGGAGCCGGGAACATGGTGGAAATGGCCTCTTCCCTGCACGGCTGCTGGGCTCCAGCAGGCTCTGCTTTGCACACCTTGTCAGGGGGCTCTTGGTGGGATTGCTGATGAGAGCCGCCCTTGTCAGGGGACCTCCCCAGGTGGCTGCGGGAGACAGGAGGCACAAGCTGCAGCCAGGAGCTGGCAGGCCCAGGACACCCCCAGGTGGGGGTGGGCGTCTGCGGCCCATGGCCCTCCATGGCCCCCATGCTGACTTCACAATGCTCCTGCTGTCCCTCCCTCCCCCAGGGCTTTAGCCATCCCCTATCCCCAGGGCTCCCCCTCCCAGGTCAGCCCCAAGCTGCCTGCAGCCCTGGGGTCACCCCACAGGCTCCGGGAGGAAGGAGAACCCGGGAGAGGAGAGGAAATTACCTTTGCAGAAGTAAAACCAGGTCCCGAACCTCTTCCAGCTCCTCCTGACAGTCCCTGCAAGCTGGAAATCAGGAGGCTGGGTCGCGGGGTGAAGGTGGGAGCCTAGGGGCCTCGCAGGAGGCCGAGTGCCGTGTCCCTCTCTAGGGGACATCACTGGGAGGCTGGAGCCCAAGCACCAGCACCCAGGGCTGCCTGGTCCCTGACAGTGATGGAGATAGCTCACGAATGGGTTTATCGTTTACAAAGCGCTTCCACATCCATCCCCCCTGCTGCCCTGCCAACCGCCTGTGGGGGCTACAGGGCAGGGGTCACCTCACGGAGGAATCTGAGCAAAGTTTAACAGCACAGTTACACCTCCCCGCCCAGGCCCCGCTGGTCCCCTGCGGCCCGCACGCCCGCGGCCCACACCCCTTCCCGGGCCCCTCACAGCTTCGTCCTGAGCGCGGAATCTGGAGAGTATCTGGGTTCTGCTCTCCTTCCAGGAGCCGCCCTGAGGGTTCGGTTTCTGAGGGACAGACTCTGCCGCGGGCGTCCTCGTCCTCGGAGACCGCGGAGCTGGGTCCTCAGGGCCCGGGGGTGGGGGCTGACTGTCGGGCACACGGGGCTGAACAGAGCTTACCTTTCAGAGCTCCGTTTTTCTTCCGACTCCTGCCCCTGCCCTTCGGCGGATGCTGAGAGACAAGGGGGACCAAGGGGCTGGGGCCCGCCTCTCACCCTGCCCTCTCCCGACAGGCGTCAGACCCGCGTCCACGCACAGCACAGCTTTCTGCATCTAACGGGGCTCTGTGGGTTTTCTCCCCTTTCACTCTCTTTTAAAGTGGATAAAAGTACTTTCTGTTTTCCTTCACTGGAGAACGTGAAGAAGAAGGATTTTCTACGCGAGGCCCACCCTGGATTTCTTCCGTCACTGCTCCTCTGCTCAGGAAATACGCACTCAGACCTGCAGGTGCGTCTGGGCTCCGTCAGGTGGGCCCTGCTTCCCGAGGCCAGGGCCCCCCTGCAGCCCCAGTCGGAGGCTCTGGGGGTCTCAGCACTGCCCTCAGATCAGCCCTGACCAGGGAGAGTCTTGTCCCAGCCACCTGTTCACGGCCCGTGAGCCGGGGCTCAGGGCCCTGACCTCTGGCTGAGGCTGAACTCCCAGCATCCAGCCCTCAGCCACCGGTCACTGCGTTTGGGACTCGCCCTGGAACCCTCTACCCTCCCTGGACGACTGGCCTGAGCTCTCTGGCTGGAAATCCTGGTGCCCAGTCCAGCCCCTGCCCAGCCCGGCTGGTCCCTGAGGGCTGCTATTCTGTTCTTCCCCGAGAATAGGTGTCCTAGCCTTTCCCATCTCAGGAGGCGCTCTCCTCGACTCAGAAAAGTGGAAATAATGATAGGAAAAAGGAGGGATAATCAGGTGCTTTTGGGTCCGAGCCAAGCGTTCCTTACCTTCCTGAAGCTTCCATGCTTCCTAGGAGGTGGTGTGGGTGGACCACCCTGGAGGTAGGAGATTATTAGGAAGAAGAGCCCCAGTCCGCACAGGGCACCCAAGATGATGTCAGGCACCCGAAATGTGCAGCTGGAGCTCAGCCACGTGTTCAAAGTGCTTTTCAGAGATGAAAGATAATTCTCCATCCTCTGAACCACACTGCTGCCCTTAGGCAACTGAGCACAGGGGGTTGGGGAGTAAAGTCCTAGGCCCGCATCACAGCTGTGGTCTGGTCACAAAGGGCTCCTGAGGGTGGGGAGGGAGCTGGACCACACCCCAACTACCCAGCCAGGCGGTTTCACTCATCCATCCTATTCTGAGCCAGCCAATACCACCTTGTCGCCCTGAGACAGGCATTAGCCAGCTTTCTTTTAATTCCACCTGGAACCCAGATAACAATGGATTCCTTTAAGATCTCTAATTGAATTCCATTAATAGCTCTTAAAAAACCTGGAGTTGTCCCTGGAATTTTGGTTAATTCTTGGGGATTTTTACTCAGGATGGCCTTGTCTGTAACTCCAAATTTTCCACATAGTATGTTTATGGCTAGCATCAATCCAGACATAGAACTTAAACTTCTTTCTTATTTCTTGAGCCATGTGACTTTTGAAAACTTTCAAAAATTTAAAAAATTTACAGCTAATCTTCACTACATTGAGCCACAGGGAATTAAAACTTAAATTAATAAGCATTCAAAATGTATAGAGCTAGAGAATTATAAAGCAAATTGAAATAGTTAAGCCTTCAAAGTATATTTTTCATAAATTTCTAATATCTTTGCTTCTGAGTCTTGGAAACTAATAATAGCATTGTAAGTTTATAAGATCATTTTAATAGAAAAAATAGACAAGAATACAATTATTTTAATTATAATATTTCTAATAGTAGGGTTAGAAGGGGGGTGTCCTATTGTGGTGAACAACACAGCATGTTAGATTTCTTTTTGATCATATTTTACAAGGTTAAATAAATTATTATTTAAAATTCATAAACTCACATATTGTTTTGTTTCAAGGTAAATTAAACTCTCCTCCTAGTCTTGAAGCGTTGGCCTTTCATAGGACTCTTCAACACCGCCCTCGCTCTCGGTTTTCTCTCAAATCTCCGTGATTGTCCAAATGGCCTACTATACTTTTAATAGTTCTCAACAGCTGAGGGTATGCCAAGACCTGTTGAGGCGGGAAGCCCCATAAAAAGACCGGCAGGACCCCCAGGCAAGGCCACTGCTCTCCTGCCGGCGCCATCCGGTTCCCTGGCCCAGGGGCTCTGTCTCACTTTTTGGCTCTGAAACGGCTTACTTCTAGGAAAGCAGAACTTACCCCTAAAATTCTATTGGTTCCCTGAGCTAACTCCTGATTGGTCCATTTGTAGTACTTCATTTGCATGGAGCTCACTCCTGATTGGTCCACTTCTCTTACTCCTGATTGGTCCATTTCTACAAAGCTTGTTCCTAATTAGTCACCGTTGTTATACCTTATTTGCATATGATGTTACAAAATGTTGCAAAGTCTAGACTGGCAGCCTATAAAAGCCTGTGTAAACCTACAGACGGGGTCCAGAGCTTGGAGTGTTAACTCTTCTGGGCCCTGCTGGCGTAATAAATAAACCTGAGTTCTCCAGCCCTCCGAGTGCTGCTTGGTCTCTCGCCCGGATGCACAACTGAGCTGTAACACGAAGCTCTAACACGTTTTTCTGCAGCATTCAGTGCCCACAGGGGAGAATCTCAGTCAGCACCTAGACTTAGGCTGCTTAGAAACTTGACCCCCAGGCAGTAGTGTTTAAAGAACGCAGATGTGTTCAGTCCTGTGGGACTGTCTGCACATGCTCTGCTGGTCACCAGTGCCACTGAGCTGGAGGCGTCTTCCCAGCAGCAGCCACAAAATTCAAGGCTCCAGAAAAATGTGTGAGCTCGTTTCCGGGAGACACTGGCCAGCTGTACTGAGGCAGAGGGAGAATGCTGATATGGCTTCCAGTGACCTACGTTCCCTGAGATCAGCTCTGTAGACCCTTAAGTGTGTGCCAAGCTTGAAGCCTCTCCCTCAGGCTGAAGCTCCTAGCCCAGCAAATAGGCCTCTTTCAGAGAAAGACTGGGGAGGTCATTTCGTCTGCTGTCTGGGCAATGCCCTGGGGGTGGTAGCCTGCCGAAAAGTGTCTCTCTGATTGAGACCCACAAATGCAAGCCCCACCTTGTCTCCAGAGCCAGGTGATCAAGGGCTAAGGTCAGTCATAGGGGCCCTCCATGCCTATGTGACTGACCCCCAACAAAAACCCTGGACATCACGGCTTGGTGAGCTTTCCTGACTGACACTATTTGCACATGCTGTTACATCATTTGCTGGGAGAGCTAAGCACTGTCTGTACAATCCCACTAGGAGAGACACCTGGAAGATTCCATCTGGCCTCATGCATCTTTTTCTTTGGTTCTGATCTGTATCCCTTTGTTGTCATAAACCACAACTATACATGTAACAGCTTTTCTGGGTCCCATGACCTAGTCCTAGTGAATCATGGAACCTGAGGGTGGTCTTGGGAACCCCAGACCACACACTTTGGTTAACATGTCTGCTTATTAACTAGATGCCAGAAAATACCCATCACATAGCAGTGGTCTGCCTGCATTCATCCCTGTAAGAAGGCAGCCTTGTAGCTTTAACACGTTTTTGTTTCCAAGACAGACAAGAAAGGCTCATCTTTGACTCGTTTATACTCCATCAGTCAACAGCAAACAGATAATCCCTAAGGGCTCAACCTGGCTAAAAGTTCAGGGCAGGGAAAACAAGGATTATTTTTCTCACCAGGAATAAGATTCTTTTGGGCCACAGAGGGGTGCTCAGAGGACAAGAGGAAGCATCACAAAGGGGTGGGAAGTCTCCATCTGGGCCCTAGATAAATGAATTGTTTTGCTGTAAATACACACCACAAATTTCTCCTTCAAGGGAGCAAGTTTTTTTTGTTTTTTTTTTTTTAATTCTCACACATGTAGAAATATCTTCCTTGTTTTAAGTTCAAAACATTTGTGTAACTTATGCCAGGTTCATCCTTCTCAGCTTTGTTTTCATTTTCTCTTCTGGCAAAGTCTATGGTGTAAAGGTGATAATCCTCTTCTTGTCATGCAAATTGCTTCAGCTCCCACAGTGGGAAGAAACAGCACCAAGAGGAGGCTCCCTACCCACCCCCCCCCAACCCAACTCCTTTTCTGCCCAAAGTTCTGCCTCCTCCCCTCACACCACCTATTTAATCTTCCCTCTGGCTGAGAATCTTCTCTGCTCCTCTCACACTCTCCAGATAAGAATGCTGAGTGCCAGCATTTAAAGGGAAATAATTTAGAAGGAGCTAGCAGAGCCAGAGACCAGTTCCCTCTGCGTCAGCTTCTCAGTTCCCAAGACCTTCTGGCTGCAGAAGGGCGTTCCTGACGCTCACTCTACAGTGGGTCCTCCCAGCTGCTTACCACCCTGGCTGTTTTCTTCTCTTTACAGTCCTTGTCACTAACTACAATTGTCTTTTTCATTTCTGTCTTTTTTTTCCTCTTTTTTTTGTTTTGTTGATTGAAGTATAGTCAGTTACAGTGTGTCAATTTCTGCTGTGCAGCATCATGTCCTAGTCATGCATAGATACATGTACATATATTTGTTTTCTTATCTTTTTGCATTAAAGGTTATTATAAGATATTGAATAATTCCCTGTGCTATACAGAAGAAATTTATTTTTTTAATTTATTTTTATATATAGTTGTTAACATTTGCAAATCTCAAACTCCCAAATTTATCCCTTCCCACCCCCTTTCCCCTGGTAACCATAAGATTGTTTACTATGTTTGTGAGTCCATTTCTGTTTTGTAGATGAGTTCATAGTGTCCTTTTTTTCTTTTTAGATTCCACATATGAGTGATATCATGTGGTATTTTTCTTCTCTTTCTGGCTTACTTTGCTTAGAATGACAATCCCCAGGTCCATCCATGCTGCTGCAAATGGCATCATTTCATTTTATTTTTTATCTCTGAGTAATATTCCATTGTATAAATATACCACAACTTCTTTATCCAGAAACAGAAAAAAAAAATACCATACAATATCACTTATGCGTGGAATCTACAAAAATGACACAAATGAACTTATTTACAAAATAGAAAGAGACACATACACATAGAAAACAAACTCATGGTCACCAGGGGATAAACTGGGAGTTTGAGATTTGGAGATACTAACTAATATATATATATATAATAGATAACGAAAAATTTTTCTTCTGTAGAGCACAGGGAACTATAGTCAATATTTGTAGTAACCTACAATAAAAAAATATGAAAATGAATATATGTATGTACGTGTATGTATGTATGACTGAAACATTGTGCTGTACACCAAAATTGACACATTGTAAACTGACTATACTCCAATAAAAATAGTGGAAAAAATTGAACATAGTTAAAAAAAAAAAAAGGCAAAAAAATGACCAAAAGTTAGTCTCATGGGAAGCATAAAGAAGGGAAGAGAAAAACAAATTTGGAGTACAGCTTTTTGTGCCAGAGCAATCTCTGTTCCCAAACCTTAAAGATCCCAAAGTGGCTTTCAGTTTGGGAACAGTACTTTGTTGCTGCCTCCCCACCGCCCTGTTTACAAGATAAATTGAAGAAAATCACGTCTGACAGTTTCCAAATCTAAAACACAAAACGCAGACCTGTGATCGTCAGTATACGGCACTTGCTTCCTCTTGGCTAGAGATCTGCACCAGTAAACGCAGGTGTTGGACCGTGGCCGGTCCCCCGGCTGCACGCTGACTGCCGCAGGCAGCAGTGCCTAGTCTCCGGCTGGCAGGCAACTCATGTGCTTGGAGTCGGTAACCGCACCTGGACAGGAGATGAATCAGACCAGACCTCGCACTTGTGGATAAGCCTTTATTAAAGCGAGGAAGAGGACATCCAAGTGTATTTAAATTCAGACCACTCATTCTGGAGGGTGGCAAGCCCTGAGCTAGTCATGGGACACATAGAAAGCTGCTTTTTCAGGAGATAAAAATGCGGGGAAAAGTGACATTTTGAGGTATAGAGCTGTCTTTACAGAAGTTTAGATACGACTCCCACGTTTGCAGTATTTTCTTCGTTTAGTCATGAACATGGATCTAAAGTGTTTACGTGTAACATGTATCTTTTTCTAGGAAAAGCATCAAGCTTCTGGGTGGCAGTGCGCAGGCAGTAGAATTTGGAGCTGGTGTGACATCCTGCTCCTCACATGCCTCACAATGACACTGATGCTCAGGCACATGGGTATCTTCCCCGTCACTGACTGAGCAGAGACCAGATCCGAGCCCCTGACTCTTGGCCCACATGTTTTTCTATTTCTTTTGCCTCATCTCAAACATTATAGTGTCCGTGCTGATAGAACACTTGCGGTGCTGTCTGTGGTGAAAGCTGGGTGTGATAAATGCTTTACTTGGAAGTGCTCACTGGACAGTCTAGCTTGTCACACTGAGAGATTTTAGTGCCTCTGTATCATCTATCCAAATTCAGGAGGGTAAACTGAGGACCCGCCCAAAACTCTGAGTCGGAGAAGCATACATCCCAGACTGTAGAACATTTCATGAAATAGACAAAAACTTCCAAACGATTCCACGTTTCTCCCAGGCTTGAGATGAAATGCCACTGAAGAGCCTAAATTCCTTAATATTTATGTTGGTGTCTAGAATATAGTTTAGGCTCCAATAAAAATATTTTTGTAAATAAAGCCAGTTCAGTGAGATCGGAAGGATTTTTATTGTCTTGCTTTTCACTACATGGAGTTCTTTTTGTAAATCTGCATCCTTTTAGCTCGCTGTGATTAATTAGTTGTATCCAGTTTGCCTTACTACCCAAGACTATCATTAACAGCAAGTTGGACACAATGGATGCTATAATACTGAATTTTTTTAATCATCAGATTGGCCAAACAGAACATGAGGCTGGTGAAAATGCTATTCACGTATATGCTGGCAAAGTGTGAACGGTTGTCATCTACTCCCGAATATTCCAAGAGCAACAATCAAATTTTAAAATAGGCTTATGTATATGTTTTTAGAGCACTGGAAATGTTTGGGACCCAGCAAAAAAAAAACAAAAAAAACAAAAAAAACAAAAAAAACCACCAACAGAATGAAAAGGCAGCCTACCAAATGGGAGAACATATTTGCAAATCATGTATCTGATAAGAAGTTAATGTCCAAAACATATAAAGAGCTCACACAACTCAATAGCATAAAGAACAATCAGATTAAAAAATGGGCAGAGGATCTGAATTTTTCCAAAGGAGACACACAGATGGCCAATGTGTACATGGAAAGGTGCTCGGCGTTATTAATTATCTGGGAAATGCAAATCAAAACCACAGTGAGATATCACCTCACATCTGTTAGAATGACTCTTATCAAAAAAAAAAAAAAAAAAAGAGGGGGAGGGCGTAGCCCAGTGGTAGAGTGTGTACTTAGCATACACAAGGTCCTGGGTTCAAACCCCAGTACCTCTGTTTAAATCAATCAATCAATCAATCAATCAATCAAACAAACCTAATTACTCCACCAAAAATTTTTTTTAATTAAAAAACAGAAATAACAAACATTGGTGGGGATGTGGAGAAAAGCGAACCCTTGTGCACTTGAGAATGCAAGTTTGTGAGAATGTAAAGTGAGGCAGCCACTGTAAAAAGCAATCTGAAGGTTTCCCCCCAAATTAAAAACAGAACTACCATATGGTCCAGCAATTCCACGTCTGGGTATTCAGCCAAAGGAAAACCCTAACTTGACAATATATATGAACCCTCATGTTCATTACAGCATTATTTGCAACAGACCAGATTTAGAAACAACAAAAGCATTCATTGAAGGTTGGATTAAAAAAAAAAGTGTATATTAATGGAATATTACTCACCCATAAAAAGGAATTTAAAAAAGAATGAAATACTGCCATTTGCTGCAAAGTGGATGGATCTAGAGAATATTATACTTAGTGAAGTAAGACAAAGAAAGACAAAAGTTATATGATATCACTTGTGTGTGGAACCTATATCTATGCGGTATCACCTCATACTCCTATCACTCACTACAGTATGAATATGAGTCAGGCACTGAAACCATCCACGAGTTGATAAATTACAGTCCGCAGCACAACCGTCTGTGGTCAGGGTTGATGCCTCAGCCTAGTCTGGGGTTCTAATCCATTCATACCCTGGCTGTCTTGAGTGGATTCCAGGTGTGACCCCTGGGCTGCTCACGATCCCGCATCTGTAACTCCTCAATCTGATGTCCTAAACTCCTCACCTGGCTGGAGTCCTCAGCCCAGATCATGTATGTTGACCTGGAGAAGCAATTTCTGAATTCAGAGAACAAGCAGAGTCATGAAAGTACTCAGAAAACTTCCACAGATGCATCACATCCGTATGATGCTTCTGTGATTCCTCAAACAGTCCCTGGAAGGTGGGACTGTTCATCAGTTAACAATGATTCAGCCTCTGGTGCATCACACTCGTGTCACTAAGATTTGCTCCTTCTTCCTCTGAAACTTTGCTAAAGAAAACAAGCAAATCCTCACGCAGCCAGATAGAATATTCCAAACTAATCTCAGAGAAATAAGAATGCATTTCATTGGGGTTGGATTTGGGCCACACCTGCTTCTCAAGTCTTGTTGTCATTGCTGAAGTTGGAATGTGACCCTCTTCTTGATCCCCAAGACATTTGTCTTTCCCCTGCTCTTGTTTTCCGTGGCCGGACTTGTTTTATGATTTCTGGTGTATGAATGAAATTGTGAGCTTGCTGAGAGCCAACACGTGCATCCAACTTTGCCCCACATCTCCCTTTTTTCTTCCATCTTCTTTTGATAAGTGCTGTTCATGCTGCCAGTTGACAAATGATTGCTGAGCTGAGTTGCAATGACTTCAAGTACATGATAGTAATTTGGGGTCCCCAAGACCACCCCCCAGGTTTGATCATTTGCCAGAAGGACTCAGAGAACTCAGCGTATAGTTTTCCTCATTATGAATACAGCTGTGATTTATTATCTCAAAGGGATTCAAAGCAAGATCACCAAAGGGAAAAGGTGCAAATGGTGAATTCTGGAGGAAACCAGCCTCAAGCTTCCAAGAGTCCTCTTCCAATGGAGTCACACAGCACACAGCAGTGAGTTGCGACAACATGTGCAAAATATGACCAACTCAGGAAGCTAGCCTGACTCGAGGAGTCCAAGATTTTTATCAGGGGTTAGTCACATTGGCACCTTCTGTCCAGCATGTACTGAAATTCCACACTCTCGGAAGAGAAGCAGTTGATCTGCGTAAACATGTTGCCTGTACAAAATGGCAGTGTGAGCCACTCCCATTCTCATCAGAGTAGTGGGAACTCTCCCAAAATCCAAGTCGCCAGACTCCAGATGAGGATTGCCCTTGTGAGCAAGACTTTCTGAGAATAGCCACCAGGCTGGCTGTGTTAACCCTTTTCTGCTCGTTCCTGAATCCCTTTCATGTTTACAGTATCTTGCACATTCATTCATGTTTCAGCCCATTATTAGATGATCTCTTACACTGTGTTGTGTGTTGGAGACAAAAATGTAAACAAGCAAACAAAAATGCCAAACTCTGTTTATCAAAGCACTCACTGTCCAGGGAAGAGATTCACAAAGAAAGGAACAGATACCATACCTTGTAGTCAGGGCTAATACTGTTGATACATGGAGAGCGGCTGGTTGAATGAATGTTTGAAGCAGGAACCTACTTACCGATACTTATCAAATATGCAGGATGAAATATACACATAATATTTGACAGGTTGATAAATTTCCATGAAAGAAGTTTACACTCCTATAAACTTTTTGATATTTGTTAAGGAAAAAGAAGAATGCTCTTTGAAATTTCATACATCTGATCTTCACAGGATAGCCAGAGGTCAACTTTGACATGAAGATTTAGACAAAAATCTGGCTACCGTAAGCCAGCCCAGAACATGGAGAAAAAGCTCTAAGGATTTCAGAAGCCAAAGATTGTAGGATTTCCTTCTGCAGGATGTATCTTTTGGAATAGAAATTGGCTTCCTTTAGTGTTACTTTATAATGGGAGTAAGCAAAGTAACTTATCTACAGATTCACCTTGGTTCAGAAAAATCTAGGTTACTCGTGAGTGAGATTGGTATTTGCTATACATAACGAATTAGAATATACCAAAGGCTGAAAAAGTTGGATGATATTCAAATACAACTTGGAGTCTGGACTAAATGTTAATATTGAACGCCACTAGCTTAATTATCGGCATAAAAATTTAGATTCACATATGCTTAAAGATCTTTCCCCCAAATCGTTAACCAGAAATGCACGCCGGTTTCACTTTAAAATCTAGTAATCTGTCTCCTCCGTGCCTGTGGCTTCAGTTAACACCTGTGAGCCGAGCAATCATTACAGCCTCAGCCTCAGCTTGGAAGTATTGATCACTTGTCAGCCGTGTTAGGGATCAGCAAACACACGTCACAGTCACCATGTTTGAAATTAAACTCCTGATCGCACACCTGGCTTTACGATCTGACTGGTTAGGATTGCCAGAATCCCAACAACCATCCCTGACATCTTTGTCTCTTCATATCCAGCCATTCAGCTGGTCTTCTCCCAGGTGCATTTCAAATTCAGCCACATAAATTCGTCTTCCCCGACATCATCCAAATCCAGGTTACCCGTTTTCCTTGATTCCTACAGGAAATTCCTGAGCCACCTGCATCCAGTCTTGACTCCTGCCATCTAGTCTCCAAATGCAGCGGGAGTAGTCTTTTCAAAACGTTTATCAGATTTGTCAGTCCCTTCCATTTAATGGTTATCCATTGCTCATGGGCTAAAGGGAAGAAAGACCCTTAATAAAACCAAGTCTTCAGGATAAGGAATCAAACTCCACTTTAGTATCATCCTTCTGAGATATAGAAGTGTGGCTATTTATATACACACACACATATGTAATAATGTATCATTAGATAATGTATACTTGTATAATGTATATAAGTATACATATAATTACAGCGAATCCTTGAATGCCATGGGTTTGAACTGTGAGGTCCACTTAGAAGATTTTTCTTCAATAGTAAATACTATAAGAGTAGAAGATGCAAGGTTGGCTGAGGCAGGATTGAGGGTGTGGAGGAACCACAGATACTGAAGGCCACCTGTAACTCACAGGTAGATTTTTGACTTTGCAGAGGGTTGGCGCTCCTAATCCCTGTGTTGTCTAAGTGATACAGGAAGATGGGGCACAAGAGGATGGCCATGTCCCAGGTCCCAGCTGAGTCCCTGGGAAGTGCACCACCGAGTGAAGGTTCTTGGCTTCACGCAGGAGAAAACTTCAAGACCGAGCCCCAGTTGAGTAATGGTAGATTTATTCAGAGAGATACATACTCCACAGACAGAGTGCAGGCTGTCTCAGAAGGCAAGGGGCGGCGACCACGAGGTGTGGGGTTGTTGGCTTTTATGGGCTCGGGAACTTCATGTGCTAACAAGTGGGAGGTTTATTCCAACTACTTTGGAGAAGGGGCAGGGATTCCCAGGAATTGGGCCATCACTGACTTTTTGACCTTTTCTGGTCAGCCTTAAAACTGTGATGGCACCTGTGGGAGTGCCATTTAGCCTGCTGTTATATTACATGAGGACACACTGAAGCTCAAGGTCTACTGGGCGTTGAACCTTCCACCATCTTGGTGCTAATTACTGTGTCATTCTTTCAATGGCTGTGCCCTGCCCCCTTCCCTCCTGTCTCACAAGGGTCAGTTGTGTAAGTATAATGTACGTTATAATTATATAATGATGTTTAATGTATGTAATCATAATTACATAATTATATAATGCATAAATATATTATATATAATTATGTATAATAACCATATATATAAAACCACACAAACAAGTATTAAATGTTATTAACTAAAAAGTAATAACACATAGTCTAAAGCATTATTAAAATCCATTATATGCTTCCTGGTCCAAGTATAGATTATAAGGAGATATATTTCTACTTCTTCTGCTATAAATAATCAATCTGGGAGAAGGGCTTCCCCCTGTTTTGAACACTGAGATTAATTATTCATTAAACTTGAATTTGCAATAAGGTTATGTCCCTTCAAAGAGAAGTTATCTCATCTTTTCCCTGACAGCTGTGACGATTATATTTTTCATTGCAGCAAAGTTCACATAACATATAACGTACTGTTTTAAAGTATACAATTCATTGGCATTTAGTTCAGTCATGATTTTGTGCAACCATGACCTTTATCCAGATCCAAAATGTTTTTATTTCCCAAAAGGAGATCACTTCCTATTTTCTTCTCCCATCACCCCTTGGCAACCGCTAATCTGCTTTCTGTCTCTATGGATCTGACTATTTTGGATATTTCATATAAATGGAATTGGACAACATGTGATCTTTTGTGTCTGGCTTCATTGACCTCTCATTGTGTTTTTGAGGTTCAACCATGTTGTAGCATGTATCACAATTTTATTAATTTTTTATAGCTGAACAGTAGTTATTGCATGGATAGACCACATTTTATTTATCCATATCCAGAACATACTCTCTGTGGGATTGTCTGCCTTCACCCAGTTCTCCTTAGAAATGGGTTTCTCCTATGCCCTGGGGCATTTGCATAGTACAATTTCCTAGGCAAAAAAAAAGAAAAATCACTCAGTTACTTAAAATCAAGTTAATCAAATTCCGTAGTACAGAGATTAATATAATCACTGGTCTGCAAAAGACTGGTGGTTTCTTTTGTTATTTTTCCACTTTTATCTTCATCCTGTTTCTATTCCCTTCTCCACAAAAGCCCTCCCTTCAATATGTTTGGTGTACGAGTTTAAAGGTGCCTGCATCCTGGTAAGATGTGCGGTTGTTTTGAATGTGTACTTTTAATCTATGGTGATGGTTTTGTGCTATGAACTTGGCCTGCACCTTACCCTTTTCCCTCAACAATATAGATCTACCTCTGTTGCCAAATATACTTTGATGTTAGCATTCTTCCATGTTGAAGAACATTCCATAGCGTGCCCCAGATAGAGTTTTCTCCTCCACTCACCTAATAACAAAAAGCACACCATTTCTAATTCCCTGCCACAACAAACCAGGCCCTTTGGGTGTGTGTGTGTGCCTCCTTAAGGACTTGTACAAAATCATCTCTGAGATACATGCCCAGGAGTGAGATCGCTGGTCACAGGCCACACAGTTTATTTCATTGGGTCCTGCCCAGATTCCTTTCCAGGATGCACTGTGCTTTACGCTCACACAGAAGGGTTTGAAAGGTTCTGTTTTTCACATCTTGAGGCAACACATTTTATTACCCACCTTACTAGTCACTTGGATGGATATGAAGTTGTTTTCACATTTACCAGCTTTATTTCACCTTTTCCTTTTTTTAAACTGTAGATTCAGCTCTGATTCTACAATTGCACCGTTACAGGTATTTCTTTTCTTCCGCGGAGTTATAAATCCTTCATCAGGTGTAGATGTGGAATCTAAATTGCCAAAAGGTAAATTATTCCATTTTCATTACAAATTTAACTTTAGTCCTCTTGCCATCACTGAAGGAGCTTCCTGAGCCGTAAAACTTTTCTATAAAAAGCTATTTCTGGTCTTGTCGCTTTACAGATTGGGAAAACTTTCACACAGGTTTAATCAGTAGCAAAACCATATAACAAGCTTGTGTTTTTAACATAAAGCTATGCCTTTAATTATTATTTGAGAGGTGCTGCTTTGGTTAAAGTCCATACAAAAGGACAAGAAGAGAAAAGTATAAGAAAACAGACCCCTTTTCTGCTTAAATTCGCAAACGGCAGATTCACAGTGGGCTGGAACAGAAACAGGACGGCTCTTCAGGAACTCAGGCTCTTCCGATTGAGATCGTGGGGTGTTCTTCCACAAGCCATTCATCAGGGCCCCCAATTCAGAGCTGAAGAAACTGCTGGGCTAAGCCAGTGTGGCATTTCTCATCCCCAGTCATCTCTCGATTATTAAGCTACCAGTCAAGGCTAAAAGCGTTCATACTCCATAAAGTCCTGGAATGAGATCTCTCATTCTCTGTGGTTTTCTCAGTTCCTGTGAGCATGATGTCACCTCTGACGTTGTTCCTGACGTTAAAAGATGGCGAATGACCAGGGCGAGGACATGGACCACAACAGAGCTGTGCTAAAGGGATGTGCATGGTGTGTGAAAGGTGGAGGCTCTTTAACTCTGGTGGGCATTCACCTTGCGCCTTTCTAAACACTCAAGGACTTGGAATTCACTCGCTACCTCCAAAGGTGGTGCTCCAGGCAAGCGTGTCTCGGCAAAACGTCACTGATCTTCTGATGTGTGCCAGAGAGAACAAACTCTTGGTGTAAAGGTTCCGCAGGAAACATTCACAGCCTGTATTTTGCACAGCTGGGGACAGCGCTGTCTTTTACAAGACCACTGTTTCAAAGAATGACTTCTTCGGCCATCCTGGGTGAAGACTGCACAGAAAAAGGCGTGCATAAAATGTGACTCCCCGTCATAACTAAGGTTAGGATCTTAAATGGACCCTTGCTTTTCACACCTTGATTCTCTTATGTGGGCAAGCCAGGATGTTTCTTTTTTATTTTATTTTTTTAACTATTTTTTATTGAGTTACAGTCAGTTTAAAATGTTGTGTCAAATTCCAGTGTGGAGCACAATTTTTCAGTTATACATGAACATACATATATTCATTGTCACATTTTTTTCGCTGTGAGCTACCATAAGATCTTGTGTATATTTCCCTGTGCTACACAGCATAATCTTGTTTATCTATTCTGCATATGCCTGTCAGTGTCTACAAATTTTAAACTCCCAGTCTATCCCTTCCCACCCTCCTCCCCCTTGGCAACCACAAGTTTGTATTCTATGTCTATGAGTCTGTTTCTGTTTTGTATTTATGTTCTTTTTTTTTTTTTTTTAAGATTCCACATATGAGCGATCTCATATGTAAGCCAGGATGTTCTTTTTGAATTCTTTTTGTAGTTAATTTGAATGTTCTTCTGGTCTTGGTGCTATTAATCTCTTGTTTTAAAGATAAAGGAACGGCGGTCCTTTTGTAAGGTACAGAAATAGTGAATCACCATGTTGTGTACCAGAAACTACCATAGTGTTGTAGGTCAATTACACTTCAACAAACAAACTCTTGGAAAAAAAGATCAGATTTGTGGTTACCAGCGATGAGGTCGTGGGGGGGGGGAGTGGATGAAGGTGATCAAAAGGTACAAATTTCCAATTATAAGGTAAATAAGTGCTAGGAATACAATGCACAACATGATTAATATAATCAGCACTGCTATATGTTATGTATGAAAATTGCCAAGAGAGTGGTTCTTAAGAGTTCACATCACACGGGAGAACGTTTTTAAATTTTTCTTTTACTTTGCAGCTATGTAAGAAAATGACGTTCACTACACCTCCTGTGGTGATCATTTCATAGATGTATAGAAGTTAAATTATTATGCTGTGCACCTTAAACTTATGCAGTGTTGTATGTCAGGTATAACAACAAAACTGGAAAGAAAAAAATAAACATAAAAAGATTTATACATTCTGAACATGTCATGGGTCCATCACCACAAAACTTCCATCATCCTTGCTATGAAAACCTCCCGTTACTGACAATAACGGATCTGTTTTCCATTCCCGAATCTTTTCCCCTTTGTTAGGATGTACAGAATACATGGAATAGGCAGCCTTTCGAGTCTGACTTTCTCATAGAGTGAAATGAGTGAAGGTGCACCGGGGTGCTGAGTGAGTCAGCAGTCTGCCCCTTGTGTTAATGAGCGGTGTTCCACTGTGCGGAGGTACAGCCGTTTGCTAATCCACTCACCGGCTGAAGGCCTTCTGGATTACTTCCAGTTCTTGGCGATTGTGGAAGAAGCTGGATTTATCGCTCTGGGGACTGATCCCACTTACTCATTTACAAACTGAAACCAATAAAGGAGTTTATTTATCCCCCATGCATCCCACTTGTCCAAATGGCCCTCCTGGCCACCGGCAGTGTATGAAGGAAGGAAGATAAAGGGAAATGTGACTTGACCCCACCTGCTTCCTCACCCCAAGGGAAAAAGCAAACGATCCTGCAAAGCTTGAGAAAAAAAAATGAGGGGTTTTCATCAAAATCACTGCTCATATAAGGAAGACCTGGCAAAACGGGAAGGGTGAATTGTCCTTCATAAAGGCAAGAAAAATCACTCAGAAAATAAGAGACACGTTGTGAATTAAGACTTAGAGGATATTAAATGAGCTGTATCGGAGGAACGCCTTGCTCATACTTTGCTGTATTTCTTCCTTCTGGAAAAATTGCTATTAAAAATATCCCTCAAGTCTTCAAATTCTCACAAGCTGTCCCAGAAGTTGGTTCTGGTTCTATTTTCTTGAGTTAAGTGTGAACGCAGCGTAATGAGAAATAAAATGTTAAAGTTAAGAAATAACATATGTAAAAAAAGCAATAATGTAAGACAACAGAGGATAATTGCTTATAGGACCTTGAACTAGAAAGTAATCGAAGTTCTTAACTCATTTATTCTGATTTAATTTAATAAGAAACTGAGAACTCTTCAGAAAGTTAGAGTGAAATGAGATACTGCAAATTAAATATAAATTAGAAACGTTAGTGCTTTTATTGAATATATATCCACAGGATATTCTGCATTAAATGAGTAAATCTCAAGAATGGATTTTTGACTTTGAAAATTAAACCAGTGTTTCCCACCTAAGCCGGACACTTGGTTTTAAGAAACAGAAATTTTCTATGTCCAGCATGTATCATCTGCCCATTGAAATCTGTGACCCAAACTAATTTTTTCTGCAAATTTTCTCCTTCTCCTCTGTGCCTCACTGAGGCTGCTGGCTCACCCTCCAGGATTGCTACATTTATCCCCCCGGAGCCACCTTGAATTTTTGCTTTCTCTCTTTTGTTGATATTGCTTCTGTCTCTCATGTCCATTCACAACACATCCGTTATTATTACACGTGGCTGTTATGTGTGGTTCTTGATGCGTAGTTCTATCATGTCTGGATTCGTTCAACAAACCTCCATTGGGTCCCTCTCACCTAGGCAAAGAACCTGAGTGTTCTTGACATGAGAGGCCCTCCACACTCCAATCCCAGACTTTCCCTAAGAGCATCCCGAACCCTACACTCCAAGCAAATCGTCATTTAACATCCATCGGAAGTCATAGACATCGCTGCAAGAATCGTTCTCCTCTGCCACTGCCTCTATGACTGGTTACACCCTCTGCTTAGAGCGACCCTTCCCCTTCTGCATAGATTCAGATTCCTCCATGCACTTCAAAAACAATTTGTCAGAAAGGCTGTTGCAGGAGACTACAGAAAAGAAAGCTGTACAGTGTGAACTAAAGCAGACATCCCTACACAGGTCCCACCTTGTGAACCCGACCACCTTGTGGCTCCGATAGCGCACATCTGGGCCTTTAAAGACGCCTTCCCTAAGTGGCGCTGTGGGCACCCACCCAGCTCTGCACAGGCTGTGTCAGTGTTTGGGAGGCCCTGGGTTAGAAACAAGAGGAGGTGGATGATGGCACAGGTGTTTCCATAAAAACTCACTCACATGTGGAGACTGACTACCTGTGTGAGTATCCAGACAACCAACCCAGGAACCTGGCTCATTTAAATTGTTGCATCATACTCAGTCTCAAGCAAGAGCATGTCCTGGGCAACAGGCTCAGCTGCCTTGCTCTCACCTGTCAGCCTGGCTACAAGCCCTTCCCTCCCTTCCCCTCTTCCTTCTCCAAGAGCATCTCTTACCATGTTCTACTGTGTGCTAATTATTCATACACGTAGCTTCATCCCCTCGCTAGACTGCAGGGCTCTTGAGGAATTGGGGAGGCACATACAGAGAAAAGCTTCTTTGAAATAATAACACGAACAGAGCAGAGTTCTAAGAGAAAGGGCATCAGAGGTTGGTGGGCTAGCATCCCCCCCTCCTCCTAGTCTCATCACGTGGCTGCAGCGACCTGACTGGTCTCCCAGCTGCCACACCGCATCTGGAACACCGCAGTCACAGCCAAGACAAGTTGAGAGAAAGACTGGGGGGTGGGGGACAACAAAACCTTGTATTTTAGTACCTTTAACTGCACTTCCACCCCCTGGTGTTTAGACAAAAGGCCTGACATCTTTATTTTCCACTAGACTGCGTGGTGCCAGCCCTCCAGGGTTGGATGATGGTCTCTGGTGGAAGCTAAGGAACTAAGAATGATGCGTGGTGTATATACACATGACCAGCAAAGTCGAGGATCTTTTCATATACCTGTTTGCCATTTGTATGTTTTCTTTAGAGGAATACGTCTTCAGGTTCTGGACCACTTTTAAATGAGGTTATTCGGATTTCTTCTCTTTTTTTTTTTGCTGTATATATTTTGGATTAAACATTTATTTGTTTTTTGTTTTTTAAATGTGTTGGGAGGAGGTAATTAGGTTTCTTTATGGATTTTTAAATTAACTTTTATTATATTTTTTAATGGAGGTCCTGAGGATTGAACCCAGGACCTTGTGCACGCTAAGTATGCACTCTGCCACTAAGCTACACCCTCCCCCATATGTATTTTGGCTATTAACCCTATATCAGATACACGGATTTTAAATATTTGTCTTTCATTTTGCAGCTTGCCTTTTCACTCTGCTGCTCTTTTTCCTTACTTTTTAGTTTGATACAATTCCAGCGATCTATTTTTGCTTTGGCTGCTTTTGACTTTTGGTGTCACGTTAAAAAAAAAAATCATTGCCCAGACCCATGTCAAGAAATTTTCCCCTTTGTTTTCTTCAAGCAGTTTTATGGTTTCAGGTGTTAGGTGTAAGTCCTTTAATCCATTTTAAATTTATTTTCATATATGGTGTGAGGTAAGGCTACAATTTCATCCTTCTGCACGGAGATGCCCAGTTTTCCCAATACTGCTTATTGAAGAGACAGTCCTTTCCCCATTGTGTGTTCTTATTACTGTCACTGAGGATGAGTTGACTGCAGATGTGTGGATCTGGTTAAGGCGTCTCTATCCCATTCCATTGGTCTACACGTCTGTTTCCATGCTAGTTTCCCATTGTTTTGATTACTGTAACTTTGTCTTATATTTTAAAATTAGAAAATGTAATGCCTTCAGTTTTGTTCTTTTTGATTAAGCTTAATTTGGTTATTTGGGCCTTTTGGGTTTCCATATGTATTTTAGGATTTTTCCCCCTATTTCTGTTAAAAAAAAGCCATTGGGATTTTGGTTGAGACTGAATTTAATCTGTAGATCATTTCGGGTAATACGGACATTTTTACAGTATTAACTCTCCCAATTCATGAATACAGGATGTTTTCCCATTTACCTGTGTCTTCTTTAATTTCCTTCATTAATGTTTAATACTTTACAGTGTACAAGTTTTTTACCCATTTGATTAAGTTTATTCTTAAGTATTTTATTATTTTTGTTGCTATTGTAAATTGTATTGTTTCTTAATTTTCTTTTTGGAGAGTTTATTGTTTGTGTGTAGAAATAGTGCTGATTTGCATATATTGATTTGCATGTTGTGACTTCACTGAATTTACTAGTTCTAATGGTTGCTGTTGTTGAGTCTGTAGGGTTTTCTACATGTATAATCATGTCATCTGTAAACAGAGATAAATTTACAAGGACTTTAAAATAACTGATCTATTTAAGACATAATGAAGAGAAGAAGTGGATGGTTTATCAGAGAGTTACAATCTATATAGGAGCAAATGAGCATTCCAGAACTGAAAAATACAGTATCTGAAATTATGACAGACAGGTGAGCAAAAGAGCAGATTGAACAAGATGGTTGAACCAGAAGGCAAATCAGTAGAAAATACCTAAAATGGATAAAAGAGAAAATAAGAATGGAGAAAAATAAAATCATGAGACACTCAAGACAGGCTCAAAATTTCTAAGATCTGTGTAATTTGGAGTCTCAACAGGAGAGAAGAAAAACAAGAAAGCAGAAGCAAAATTCAAAGTATTTAAAGAGATACTGGCCAAGAATTTTCTAGAACTGATTAAAAAAACTTTAACTGTAGAGATTTTTTGTGAGTCTTAAGTAAGTTTACTTCTTAGTAAAATTATTAAAAATTAGAAACAAAGAGAAAATCTTAAATGCAGCTAGAAAATTGTCAAAACATGGAAACAGGCTTTGCATTTCTCATTACTTCATCAAACCGTTTAAAATATAATTATAAATGGAGCTGCCACACTGAAGAACACTCAACATTTTATTTGAAAGTCGTAAATCTATACCTTCAAGAAACTTTCTTCCTAATGAGTAAGATTTTTTTAAAATTCAGTTTTGAGTTTATTTTACTCTTATGAACATGGTTCTGAATGCAGGGTCTACAGCAAAAAGGGTCCCTTTGAACAAGAAGGTAAAATCATAAAGCAAAGACATTGTCAGATGGGAAAATCGTAAATACGAACCTCCAAATGGAAATGTTCAGCAGGAAAAGAAATATTGCAAACCCAGAAGCAGAGGTAGAAACTGGACTCCAGGTGAACTGGAGAGCTGGAACCATACAACACTTTATTCCTCTGATTTATTGTGCCAGGCGTTGCTATGATTTAAGCATTTAAAATTCTCACTGAAAAAAATATATCTCCTGCAGTTGAGTTATTTATGGATGTGAATACACTTCCAAGGAAAAGTGGAGTGTATGGCAGGAAAGGGTGTGACGTGATTGCTTGCCTTTGGGGGTTTATGCAAATACAAACATCCCAAAGTTCTAATCTCTTTTGTCCACACCCAGGTTCAACGGCACCTCCTTTTACTGCTTTTAAAATCTGGCATCAACATTAAAAAAAAAAAAACAACTTTGCTGCGTTAAAATTGTTTCAGAAAGATAGGATTTGCCACAAATCAAATGAAATCACTTTTATGAGTCTTATACGTCCTCACCAAGCCAGTCTGATATCCATTTTTAGAAAATCCATAGAAATAGGCCAATTTAGCTAAAATAACGTAAGAACTAAAGGTTTTGTGGTCACATTCTGGGCCTCCTGATAAAAAACTAACCAAAAGGAACGAATACCCTTTGTTACTCCTCTTCAATCACCGAAGACAGAACATTTTACAAACCTTCCTTGGTCTTGCCTGCTCCCCCGATAACGTTCTAATTCCTTTCCAGCTCATTTTCTCTGACCCTGGCTGCATATGCGAGATTCAGTGAGATTAACACAATGTGCAGATTAAGCGGGGGTTTGGATTCTGCGCAGCTAAGCCTGCAGTTTGTGGTAACAGAAACACTGAATTTAAAGGCAATGTACAGAATCAATAAAAATATCTATAATGGATGCCAAATAGCATGTCTTCTTATATGTGATCTTTGAAAAGTAATAATAATCATCACATCATTTAATTATGAAGATGTAATTTTTGTGTCCATGGTAACCCGATATAGCAGAAAGAATACAGAATCAACAGAAGCTCAAAACTCAGTTCATTTATTCCTGGGTACGTTGTCTTTGGAAAGATATTCAAACCTTCCAAGTATTAATTTCTTTATAAATGGAAAATCGTGACTATGAACCTCCAAGTGGAAACATTCAGCATAAACAGCAGTATGATGCAAACCCAGAAGTGGAGGTAGGAGCTGGGACTCCGGTTGATTGGAGAGTGGGAACTATACACTTTATTCCTCTGATTTATTGTGCAAGGCATCGCTATGGTTTAAGCATGTAGAATTCTCAAAAGGGTCCGGGCGTGAGCGGTGAGCCTGGGAGGGCGAGCGGGCAGCGGGCAGCGGGCAGCGGGCAGCGGGCAGGTACGGGTGGTACCCAGGGAGGGAGCGAGCAGCGAGTGAGCCGGCGAGGGCGGCCGCAGCCCCAGGGCAGCCGGGACTCTGCCCGCCCTTCTGACCCCCTTCCCGGGGCCCACAGCGCCTCCGGTCCCCAGCGGAGCCGACATGGCCCGGCCCGGCCGGGCCATGGCCTCGTTGCTGAAGGTAGATCAGCAAGTGAAGCTCAAGGTTGATTCTTTCGGGGAGTGGATCACAAGTGAGGCAGACGACTTGGTGGCAAGTTTTTTCCCAAAGAAATTGTTACAGCTTGATAGTTTTTTGAAGGAACCAATCCTAAACATCCATGACCTAACTCAGACCCACTCAGACACGAATCTCCCAGTCCCTGACCCCATTCTTCTCACCAACAGCCATGTTGGACTGGACGGTCCCACTTACAAGATGCGGAGGTTGGAGGAAGGTGAAGAGGGCTTCCAAGGAACTGAGGGGTTTGTGATGCCCAATGGGATGCTGAAAAGCAACGAGCAGCTGGTGGACAACATTGAGAAAGCGAAGCTGAGATCCGGCTGCTGGCTGAGATGTGCAACACGGTCAAAATGTGGGTACCGCTCCTGACCCCTGGGATAGAAGATGGGAACAACTTTGGGGTGTCCGTTCAGGAGGAGACATTTGCAGAACTAAGAACTGTTGAGAGCGAAGCTGCATCTTATCCGGACCAGGTTTCTAGGTATTATATTACAAGAGCCAAACTGGTTTCTAAAACAGCTAAATATCCCCATGTGGAGGACTGTCGCCGCACAGTGACAGAGATTGACAAGAAAGAATCGGTCAGCCTTCGGCTCATCATATCAGAGCTAAGGAATCAATACGTCACTCTGCAGGACATGATCCTGGAAAATATTGAGAAGATAAAACGGCCCGGGAGCAGCACTGCAGAGACACTGTGCTGAGGCCGGGGCCGGGGGCCTCTGGGAGTCTGGCTCAAGACCGACATTGCCTTGGTTTGTTCCATGACTGTCATGATGGGGAAACTGGCTGGAAATGGTAATCACCCGTCTGTTTGTAGTTAGAGTCAATGAATCTCTCATGTAGTTCTGTGACGTGTTTGCCTCTTTTTTCGGGCCTCAGGAACTTCTCCGTTTCCTCTCCTAACACCCCACACCCCACCTGCCCTAGTTTCTGGAGAACTCCGGTTTGTGTGTGCAGGATGCTGGCACAAGAATACTTGTGTTTTCTCGCCCGCCTCCCTCCTGCGTCTTCGGCTTTGTGTTTTCTTCCTTTTGATGATTAGCTGGTTGGAAGCTGAGGGACCTGGAGCGAAAGTGCTAGACGTTTTGTAGGAACTGGAGTGGGGTTGGTGGGGGGGATTGGCTCCTCTCTTCTTCATGAAAGTTTAGCGTCTCTCACACTGTGGGACATTGGATCCTCCCTGCCACAGTTGCCCTGGCGGTCACTTAGGGTTCCCCATCTACGTACGTTCCACCTTGACCCTGATCATGACAAGAAACACCTTAGACCTTCTGCCAAGCCCCTACCTCCTTCAGAAGTTTTTATAACAGATTTTCACATACACGTATATGTGATACACACACACACACACACACACACACACATGCCTTCCTCCTCTGTTACCTGATACTCCCTCGCCCTGCCTGCCTGCAAACCCTCTCTCTCGCTCTCTCCCTGTCCCTCTCTCGTGTGCAGGCACACATGCGCGCATGTGCACACAGACACCATTCAGAAGGTGATAGTTGTCCTCGTCCTCAATCCGCCAGAGCCGCTTGTCTCCTGAGAGTGTAGCCTCTCGGTGCCCGAGGCTGGGGAGTTGGAGGAGAGCTGAGAGATGAGGAGCACGGGGACTGGGGGAGGTTCCTTCCTCTGGGACTTGGGTCCTTTTGGGCGTTATTGCAAAGGCTGGTCCTCTGACCCCTGGTCGCCTCCTGCCAGGCCAGCTGTAAGTTGGGTTGGGGGTGTCAGCAGCTGTGAAGGCCAGATGCCCCTGCTCCCAGTGGGCTTTCTCTTTGGCACAAATGTCTCTTGTTTATAGTATTGCGCTTCCAGGGGAAGCAGTCACTTGTGTGTGTATGTGTGTGTACACACTGTGTGTGTGTGTGTGTGTGTAAATCTGCTGGGCAAGTCAAACCATAGAAGAGTTGCCTCCTATCTCTCAAATTTTCCAGAGATGTCACTTGCTACAGCGTTTTGGTTCACCCTCATCAATCCCCACTTTTTTCTTCTACCACTCGCTACTGGAGAGTCGGTGTCTGCGGTCCGCTTGCCAGTGACTCCCTCAGTGTCTTACTTCTGACTTTTATTCTTCCCCTGTCTCTGTCTTCCAGTCCCCAGTCATATTTCCAAATGGACGCATCAGTTTTACTCCCACTGTGCTGCAGGGAAGGAGCTAGGATGCTGTCTTCCCGTGAACAGTGCTCGGTAACAACCCAGCTGCATATGAGCTGGGCAGTGCCCCAGCCACCCTCCAGACCCTGTCCAACGAAACCCCTTCCTTCCTCCCACCATGTGCTTCTCAGCTTCCCTCCTTGTTTGCTGGGTTGCCCCACTGCCCCTCCTCCTCACCCTGCCACCTTGGGATCATAGTGTGAAATTCTTTACCATGTCAAGAAATTATTAAAAATACAGGTACTTTGACCTCTTTCTAAAAAAGTAAAATAAATAAAATTCTCAAAATGTTCCATGAGTATGTCTATTAAATCCAAGGCAAAATTTTATTATGCTTCTTTAACTGAACAGTCAGTCTTGCATGGCAGGTCAGGAAAGGGACGCTTGTCCCACCCCCAGGGGAGGGTGCCACTGCAGGAGGACCCCACCACCAGGAGCAGCGGCCCCGGGGTCAGCCCCCCGCCTGTGTCGGAGCTGCCGGGAAACACGTGAATCACACAAGAACTAGGTGGGAAAACACTTCACCTGTGTAACGAAGAGACAGGACCAGTCAGCGTCAGTGGTCTCCCGTGGCCAGCAGGTCTCACCCCACAACCCATGCAGGGCGATGCTCTCCACACACCCCTCTTGGCTGCAGGAACACCTCGTTCCCTCCCTGGTGGAAACAGGTAACTCAGTGGGGTTGGCCAGGGGCCGTGGGCTGCGCACCCTGAGGCAGAACAAAGAAACACATGTTAAATTGGGAACAGGGGGAGATACGCCCAGCGTACGCTGGGAGGACTTCTACCTTCTCAGAAGGAGATGCTCCTGGCCCGAGGCCACTCTTACTTAATCATTCAAAAAGCTGGCAAGCTATGAATAATCATCATTCTCAACAACGACTATTTCTTGACATAAGAGCTCTATTTTTGGTATTTTTAGGCCTAAAAAGATATTTTCCTCTGAAGAAACTATGTAGGGTAACTTTTTATCAGACCAAATAGTCGTTTATAAACAGTTTAAAATATATGTTATAAAGACACGACGGCACTCACATCTCAAACCGCTCAATTCACAGTGATTAGCGCTGGTAAAAGAAATCAAGAAACGCTAGAATCAATAATATTAATTGGTTGTAAGTAAAAATGCTTGTGAGTCACATAGTTTGATAATTTTGTAAATGGCGATAATGAACACGCAGAATTTTATAACTGGTAGAAATAATTGACCTGAAATAATTTTGCCAAAAGAAAGAACTGCACCTGGTAAAATATTTTGAGTAAAATTTGATAGATTTTAAATCTGTAAGACCTTAGATAATTGCAACTGATTCATCAGAGTAATGTCCACACACCACAAAAGGCACATGACAAATAGACTTAGTAAAATATTATATGATATTGCAAAAAGGAGGATCAGTGAGTCACATATTTCTTTGCAATTAAGACAGAAAGAAACTGAAATGATTGAAACACTTTGAGTGGAATAAAGATAATGATGCAAAAAAGTTCAAAATATTTTAACTGCTCTGCAAAGACTTTGATCAGAGGATTAATAGGCTATAAACAAAAATTTTAGTGGGAAAATAATTGTTTGAGACAACTATAATTGAACATTTTATTTACAACATCATCAGAGTGAAAGTGTAATTTGAAAATGTACATGCATCTCAATGTTCATAGCAGCACTATTTACAACAGCCAAGACATGGAAGCAGCCTACATGTCCATTGACAGATGACTGGATAAAGAAGATATATACATACACATATACACACAATGAAATACTACTCAGCCATAAAAAAGAATAAAACAATGTCATTTGCAGCAACATAGATGGACCTGGAGATTGTCATACTAGGTGAAGTAAGCCACAAAGAGAAAGAAAAATACCATATGATATCACTTATATGTAGAATCTAAAAAAAATGACACAAATGAATTTATTTACAAAACAGAAACAGACTCGCAGACATAGAAAACAAACTTATCATTACCAGGGAGGAAAGGGGACAGGGTGGAGGGATAAACTGGGAGTTTAAGATTTGCAGATACTAACTACTAGATATAAAATAGATGAACAGCAAGGTCCTACTGTGTAGCACAGGGAAATATATTCAATATCTTGTAATAACCTATAATGAAAAAGAATATGAAAAGGAATATATATATATGTATGTGTGTGTGTATAACTGAATCACTATGTTGTACACTAGAAATTAAAGCTACATTATAAACCAATTATGCTTAAATTAAAAAAAGAAACAAAATATCCTCAGGGTGGAAACAGCAAGGTCAAAACCTGAACTAAATGTAAACAGCAGGGACAAAACTCTGAAATCAAGGCGATGTGTTAACAGCAGGTTGCCTACCCCTTGCCTTATGTTTCAGAGGCTTTCCTCTTTCCCTGATAAATAAACTTCAAAAGAGTCAGTGCCCTTGGCTTGTCTCTGAAGACATGGAGATCATTTTTTTTTTCTACCGAACCCAACACACTTCATAATTTCTTCACTCTTAAGATGACTTTTCGATTGTGGCGTCTTTTTAAGGATCTTTTCCATGTTCAACTTGTTACTGTGAATTGGCCTCAATTCCCAACTCCTGAACAGTTTTCAAAACCATCAGAGGAAGCCGAGAAGTATAATTGTGCATTTTGGAAATGGCAAAGAAGGTCAGACTTGACTGAGAATCTGGCTAAACGTCTTACCAGTTACGTGACATTAGACAATTATTTTCATTTCTTGAGCCTTAATTTCTAAATTTCTAAGAAGGAGATACTCGAAATGCATGTGTTTGTGGTGAGGATTAAATCAGATAGTTTTTATTAATTGCTTTACATGCAATTAATAGTCATTAAATGAGCATTAGTCTTTCTTCCCATAAGACAAATTGTGAAGCCGATTCTCTTTCATTAATTCTTTATTTAAACAGACCTTCATTCTTCTTTGCATTCCGAATGCCTTACTGTTCATATTCCAGTTTCAATATTTTTAACTCGCAAATCTCCTTGCTAAATTCATGGGCTCTTGTACATGTGTGATGCTGGGTTCAATGAGCCCTTTGGATTGTTAAGAGTCTCATTATTTCAGTGGGTATTTGTTGTAGAGACATGTGTGGGTTTTGATAGATTTTATTTACTTTTGGTAAGGCCAACAGATCAGCAGACGACAGCCACTGGCCATCGGAAATTCAGTTTATTATATTCACAGATTGCAACAGAAGGGGACATGCCACACCAAGGAGGGCCATATGGGAATGACCAGAGTGAGGTCCAGCGGCAGAGAGTGTGGGGAAATCGTCTGTAAGAGCCTGCACTGTGATTTCCATGGGAAGCACCGGGCAGGCAGGATACGCAGGTTTAGAACTGGCTAGCTGAAATCATTTCAGTGGGCTCCGGAGGAATGGAGTTGTCCCTATTGTCTGACACCTGCCCCTGGAGTAATTAGGGCGGAGGACTAGTGGCCTGGCATGTGAGAGCCCAGTAAGAGAGATGGTTGGATCTGGAGCTAACTGGCTGCTCAAGAAGGGGAAATGTTTGGGACTGCGGCCGCGTGGTACGTGCCTGGCCAAAATGCACTCAGAAGGGTGTGTGGGAAAGAATGGCACAGGTACTTCTTAAAATCCTTGCAGATTTTTAAAGGAGACAGGTCAAAGCCTTGAAACTGTAAATAAACTTGGAATATTTTCACATCGTATTAAATAGAAATATATTTCAATGCGAGATTTTACAGTTCGTTACCTGTCTATACAAAATGGGTTCAGACACCTGGCAGAATATTTGGCATAATGTGCGGCCCCCTGAAGAGATTGCTTTGAAAGGAGACACAGCTTCTGATGAAGGGCCCTGAATTATCATCACATGAGACCCTTCCCCACGTGCACGTGAGGCCCATCATAGTTTCATCCTGTAAAATAAATGTTTGCTTCTTGTTTTTACAACTGATCGGAATCAACACATTTTTTTCTTCCGTTAGGGAGGAAAAAGGATTCACATAGTTCAGTTTTCTCTGTACTCGCCCCTTCTTCTCAGAATCAAGATTGCATTCAAGTTTATGTCTGGATACGACCAAAAATGACCCATTCAGTGTTGGCAAGCTGTGCTTCCTGCAAAAGGAAAGGTCTGTGTTGCAGATGAATAGCAGTGCTGCATTTTCCCTCTGAGCACAGCACATTTTGATGAGTAATTCAAACAGCACTTCATCTCAGTAAAACCGAATAGAACGTATAGTTGCCTAAAATCAAGCAATCTTCAATGGCAAAATAATTCTGAAATTGTGTACTTCGCCATTGAGGAAAAAATTAATAACTTTTCATTGGAAGGATTTTTCTCTTTCTTTGGAAAACCAGCAAAAATGGGCTCATTAACAAAGCGGCCATGGTGTCAGGGATGCAGGTCATATGTGGGCTTCGCAATATCGAGTTCTGCTCATCAAGGCTGACCTGGCTACAGCCACTACTGAGTGCCCAGTCAACCAGTGGCAGAGACCAACACTGGGTCCTCAATATGGCACCATTCCCCAAGGAATCAGTCAACTAATTGGTGGCCGACTGATGACACTGGAAGGCTTCCATCATGGAAGGGTAGTATTTTGTCCTTATTGGAATAGACGCTTGCTCTGAGTACAGGTTTGCCTTTCCCGCATGCCGCACTGCTGCAAAACTGCCACCCATAGTCTTACAAAATGCCTTATCCATGACAGCGTGGCTGGGGAAAGAGGTTGACTGGTACCCACAGCACAGGGCATCCTGTCTACTTGATTATTCAAATCCTCCTCTGCTGAGGTCACCCTTTGATGAGCATTCTCATGGGACACAAATATCTTCATGGTTTTCAACTCTTCATAAAAGTCTGTCCACCTACTTCTTCCCCAGTTTTTCTTGTGACCAGTTTTCCAGTCATGCTCTTTCCAAGTCCTTGACCATCCAGTGTGTCTGGCTATTCCTCCTTCCAAGCATTGCTCTCCCAGCCAGGTGCGCTGCCTGAAGTTATGCCCGCTGGGAGGGTTTCTCTCCACCGCCGTCCTTCAGAGATGTCCCAAAGAAAGGCCGAGGGCAGCTGCTGTCCACCTGCGGGTCGTGCCTGCTTGTTGTGCAGAGCCACTTGAAGCCAGGCCTGCATGAGTCTTCTTCTATCAGTTAATAGTGGGGAAGCCTCGCTGGGGTCATGGGTGCAGGCTGGGCGGGAACAGGCAGTGTAGCGAAAGTGAGGCCTGTAGGCATTCGGGCTGCTTCTTCATATAACTTACTTGGACCTTTAGGACCTGCTTTGGCCTGACCACATGTATACCACCTGCATTTGATGATGGAGTGGTGCTTTGACGCCCTAGATTACGGCTCAGGATACTTGGTTTACGATGGGCCGTTCAGGTCACATGGTACCTCGGTGGCCCAAGGTTAGTTGTTCAGTCTCTGTGATGTCTCAGTAGCAGAACTTGAGTTTCTCAGAAGGAGAGTAGTTACCTGAGGATGATGAAAGGGCCTTGCTCCACGGTTCTTACGGCCTGTGCTTTGATTCACCTCTAAGAGCTTCCTTATCTGCCACTGACACTTCAAGCACCATTGGATCTGACGCATCATATGGCCCAACTGGCAAGACATCTTGGAAGGCAGCCTGGACCTGTTACAGAGCTTTCTTTTGACCTGGGTTCCATTCAAAACCAGCAGGCTCTGGGGTCACTTGGTAAAAAGGCTGGGGTAACACACACCCAGATGAGGAATGCGTTGTCTCTAAAACCCAAAGAGGCCACTAGGTGTTGTGTCTCTTGGTTGAAGGACGAGTTAGATGACACAACGTGTTCTGGTCATGGCCCACATCACTGGGCTGCTGATGTAGAAGGCCATTGAGTTTTATCTGATCTGTTTTCCGTCTTCTGACACACAAATGTCTTACCAATACACCTATGCTCACTAGATCCAACCAGCACAATGTCAGCAATATAATTTGACCAGGTAACATCTAATAGAAGGGAAAGTCAATCAAGTTTCCCGCAAACTAAATTGGGACATCAGGTTGGAAAGTGGATATACCCATGAGGCGGGACAGTGAAGGTGTACTGTTGGCCTTACCAGCTAAAAGCAAACTGCTTTTGGTGGGCTTCGTAGACAGGGATGGATAAAAAAGACATTTTCCAGATCAACAGCGATACACCACATCTCAGGGCGTGTGTTAATTTGCTCAAGCAATGAAACAACATCCAGACCAGAAGCTACAATCGGAATCACCATATGGTTGATCTTATGATAGTCTACTTTCATTCCCTAAGATCCGTCTATCTTCTGTACAGGTCACGTAGGGTGTGGTAGAAACCACCCCCCCACAACCTTCAAGTCCTTGATGGTGGCATTAAACACTCAGTCCCTCTGAGAATGTGGTATTAATTTTGATTTACTTTTTTCCTAGATAGGAGCAGTTCTAATGGCTTTTTTTGCTTGGCCTTTTCCACCAAAATAGCCCTCACTCCACAGGTCAGGAAAGAAATGTGGGGTATCTGCTGCCTGCTAATTCCAACACTAATTTCATCTGGAAATACCCTCTCAGGTACACCCAGAAATAACGTTTAATGCAGAATACTATGAACCACCCCATCCACATAAAGTTGATAATTTAGAGAAAATGGATTGTTTCTACAAAAGGCCAGAAATTACCACACAACTCATGAAGAATGGAAATGATAATTTGAATAGTTCTAAAACTATTAAGAAGATTTAATTCATAATTTAAAAAAAAAAAACTCCAAAAGCAGTATCTCTAGGACCAGATGATTGCACTGAAGACTTCTACCAAATATTTAAAGAAGAATTAGCACCAATCTATGAAATCCCTTTCAGAAAATACAGCAGGAGAGAATAGTTTTTAATTCATTCTATAAAACTAATATTACTTTGATATAAAAAATAACAAAGACAGCACAGAAAAAGACCACAGGTCAATAATCCTCATGAATATAGACACATTAATCCGAAACTACACATGAGCAAATAATTCAGCAACATAGAAAAGGAATTACACACCAGGTACAAGTGGATCTTATTCCAGTGGTTGCAACCTAAATATTCATCCCAGAGAAATTAAATTTTATGTCCATGCAAACGTCTGCCCATGACGGCTGCTAGCAGCTTTATTTGTAATCGCTAAAAATGAGAAACAGCCCAGATGTTCTAGAATAAGTGAATGGTCAGACAAAGTGTGCGTCACCAATACCACGACATACTACTTAACAGTAAAAAGCATTAACCACTGGTACATGCAGGTGTTGCGGGACGAGGCAGGTCAGCACTGCAGGTGGTAAAAGAACTTACCAGAAACAAAGAAAAGCGAGAGAAAAGTTTATTAGATAAACGCTGTTACAGGCAACTGTGGGCAGCAGATGCGCGGTGTCTGTGTGCCCTGAGGGCGGGTTCTTACAGTTTTTTGCAAGGAAGGGCCTGACCATCTACGAGCTTTCAGGAAGGGGGTCATGTTGAAGGTTTCCAACCTTAGTTGGTCGTTATCTAAGGGCTCAGTTCATTACACCTGGACAGGGTAAAGTTTGTCTTTAGGAGGAGATAAGTGGTCTCGTATGCTTGAGGAATTTTGGGGAGGGGATTTGTTAGGTCATAACTCAGGGTTAGTTGGGCTAAAATAATTACATGTTGGGAGAGAAATGCTCTTTGTGTCTTCTGGTGTATTTCTTCCTGACATGAGCGATCAGGGCACGAGCACTGAGTGGGGCCCCCTTTGGCTCTCTGTGGGGCCTCTTACTTGTCCTGGAAGCCACAGCAAGTCCATGGATGGATCTCAAAAACATGCTGGGTGAAAAAAGCCAACCTTAGAAGGTCACATATTTTGGGGATGGTGGATGGGGGCCAGGGCGGGGAGGAAGGTAAGTATGACGTTGCAGGGGTAACAGGAGGAAGAGCCCTGGTGATAAGACAGTGATGTGTCTTGGTTGTGGTGGTGGCTACGTGTGCGCTGAAGTGATACAAGCATATATGGTACCAAGGTCCATTTCCTAGCTTTGAGAGTGTCCTACTGTTACATGAGACATAACCAATCAGGAAACTGGATGAAGATTACTTGAGGCCTCTCTGACCTATTTTTGCAACTTCCTGTCAATCAGTAATTATTTCCAAACGAATCATTTTAAAAAAGGACTGTGCTCAAATAAGAAAAAAAAAATCTATGTAGAAGCGTTTTTTTGAGAGTGCTCAACTGTTCAAGAAAATTTCAACTTCGAGGCAGACATTTTATCACTGGTAACGTAATAAGAAAAGCAAAAATTATATTAGGGGACTATATCAGAGGAAAAATTTAATGTAATTTTTGACACACTGTATTAGAAACATTACTTTTTGTTGAATAATATTTGCTAACTTTTGAGATAGGTTGACCACAGGCAGATAAATCTAGTAATCAATGAATAATATTAGGACAGAGAGGCAGTCTCTTAAGACAGATGATATCGTGCTTTATGAAATTTTTCATTAATCTACACAATTCTGTAGTGCTCTGATGTCAAGGTAAGTGACAAGTTCAAAGCTGCTGAAACCTAATGAGAATTATAAGAGGTTACACAGTAAACTTTGGCAAACTGATAAAGTGACGAAAATAAAGAATAAAAGAACTGGTACAGAATTTAAAGACTTCACAGCAGCACATTTCTCTAGACTCTGAAGCGATCTGGCGGTGTTTCCAAGTCTGCTAGGACTGAGGACCACACCAAACCCAGATGCTCTGACCCCTGAACATCATGACCTTCCCTGAGAGCTGCCCTCTCTTGTTTTCCTGGCATGTCCCTCTCTTTCTGCACAAACTGCCTTCCTACCACTGTGCAGTTCTAGCCAGATTCATATCATCATCATTGTCATCATTACTACTATTATTACTGCTATTTTGTGATAAGAACTCGACATAAGATCTATCCCCTTAGCAAGTTTCCGGGCTCTCCATGCAGTTCTACTGATCAATCTGTCTATCCTTCTGCCAATACCACACTCTCTTGATTACTGTAATGTTACAGTAAGTCTTCATGTTGGGTAATGTCAACCCTCCAACCACGTTCTCCCCCTTCAATACTGTGTTGGCCATTCTGGGTTTTTACAAACTTTAGAAACAGCTTGCTGACATCCACAAGATCATTTGTTAGGATTTTGATTGGGATGAATTAAATCTGTAGGTCAAGTTGGGAAGAACTGACATCTTGACTATTTTGGCCTTCCTGTACGTGAACGTGGAGTGTTTTCTCCACTTATTTAAATTCTTTTATTTTTTTCATCAGAGGCTTGTAGTTTTTCTTCGTATAAATCTTGCACACATTTTCCTGTTTATACCTAAGTATTTCATTTCTTAGGTGCTAATGTAAATGACATTGTGTTTTTAATTTCACAACCCAATTGTACATTTCTGGTATATAAGAAAGCAATTAACTTTTACATGTGAAAGTGTATCCTGCAACCTTGCTATAATTGCTTATCTGTCCCCAGAGGTTTTTTTTGTTGATTCTACGAGGTTTTCTCCATAGACGACTATGGCATCTGCTAAGAGAGTTTTATTTCTTCCTCTCCAATTTGTATACTTTTAATTTCCTTTTTTTTTTTTTTTTTGGTCTAACGATATTAGCTGTGAATTTTAGGACAATGTTGAAAAAATGTGTTGAGAGGGGATATTCTTGCCCTGTTCTTAATCTGAGTGAGAAAGCCTCTGGTTTCTCTCCAATAAATATTATATTAGCTGTAGGTGTTTTGTAAATTCTCATTATCAAGTTGCAGTTGTTACCCTCTAGTCCTAGTTTACTGAGAGCTTTCGTCATGAATTAATGCTGAATTTGTCAAACGCCTTTTCTCTGTCTATTGATAGGGTCACACAGTTCTTCTTCTTCAGCCCGTTAATATGATGAGTTACACTAATTGGTTTTCTTATGTTGAACCAGCCTTGTATACCTGGAATAGATCCCACTTAGCCATGGTGTACAGTTCTCCTCATATATAGTTGGATTTCAATGCCTAGTATTTTGTTGAAGATTTTTACATCTATACTCACTTGTCTGAATTTTTCCTTTCTTATAATGCTTTGTATGTTTTTGATATTAGGATAATGCTGGCCTTACAGAATGAGTTAAAAAGTGTTCATTCTAGTTCTATTTTCTGAAAGAGATTTTTGTTTTGATTTTTATATAATTTTTCCTAAAATATTTGGTAAAATTCACCAGTGAACCCATCTAGCCCTAGTGCTTTGTTTTCAGCAGGTTATTAATTATTGACTCAAATTCTTTAGTGGATACAGGCCTACTCAGATGGTCTACTTCTCCTTGTGTAATTTTGGTGCTGGAACAGCTGGGCTTCTACATGCAAAAAAAAAAAAAAATCTAGACAAGACTACATTTTTCATATACATTAACCCAAAATGAGTCATAGAACTCAATATAAAATGCAGTAGGACTTCATTAACATTAGATCCTTCTGCTCTGCAAGAGACATTGTTACTAGGATAAAAAGTCAAGCCACAGACTGGGAAAAATATTTGCAAAACATATACCTAATAAAGGATTGGTATCCATAATATACAAAGAGCTCTTAAAACTCAACAATAAGAAAACAACCAATTAAAAATGGGCTGAAAATCTGCAGAGATCCCTCACCAAAGAAGATACACAGATGGCAAAAAAGTGTATAGAAAGACGCTCAGCATCATATGTCATTAGGAAATTGCAAATTAAATCAACAGTGAGGTACCACTACACATCTATTAGAATTAGGTAAAATCCAAACACTGACAACACCAAATGCTGGTGAGGGTGTGGAGCAGCAGGGACACTCATTCATTGCTTGTGAGAATGCAAGATGGTACCGCCACCTTGGAAGACAGTTTGGCAGTTTCTTACCAAATACACACACTCGTAACATTAACATAAACTCCAGCAACTGTACTCCTTCGCATGTACACAAATGAGCTGAAAATTTATGTCCACACATAAACCTACATGTGAATGGTTATAGCAGCTTTACTCATAATTGCCAGAACTTGGAAGCTATTGAGGTGTCCTCGATGGGTAAACAGATTTTAAAAAACTGCATTACATTCCAGACAATGGACTATAAGTCAGCAATAAAAAGAAATAAGCTATCAAGCCGCAAAAGACATGGAAGAACCATAAAAGCATGTCACAATCTGAAAAGGCTGCATATTGTATGATTTCAACTCTAGGATATCCTAGAAAAGGCAAAACTGTGGAGACAGTAAAAAGAGCATGGTTACCAGCAGTCAGAGGCAACGGAGGGGTGAACAGGTGAAGCATGTGGGATTTTAAGGCACTATTCCATGCGTGTAATGGTGGATATATCATTATAATTTCGTCAGACCTACAGAATGTGCAACACAAAAGTAAACCCCAATGTACCGTAAACTTTCGTCAATAAGAATGCACTGTTTGTTCATCAATTGTAATGCCTTCCAAATATACATGTATAATTATATTTTTGTGTATATATTTTCCTTATAGAAAAACAGACAGAAAAGAAGATACTTTTTTTTTTGAGAAAGAAAATCGTAACAAGGAGAGCCACAAGAACGTGTTTCAGTACCTCTCACACTGGTAAATGAGTTAACTGCCGAAAATGGTTAAGTCTGAAAAGAGGAGTGAACTCCATTGGATCCCTGGAATTCTGGGGTATCACAGTATTTCAGAAAAACTTTAAAAAATGAATAACTATGTATATTATATAATAATTATAGAAGTAGACTCACGTAACAAACTGATGTGTAAATTTTGAATGTAATATAAAAAGCTAGTCAAACAGAGTAGAAGCATTTGTTTTCTGTTTAACTAAATGAATCTGTATTTATGAAGACTCACTATTTATATAGTTTTAGATCATTTGTAATATTTTTAGTCTTTGAAAGGCAGCCAACTCCATATTAACTTTTATTAATTTCAATGATACTGATTCTTCATATTTAGACAAGCATAACTCCTTAACATTTTCAAAGATGGGCAAAGACTTTCCTTGGGAAGAACCCCTGGTAACAAGGGACCTAGGAGGGGTTTTAATTAACAAAACAATTCATGTTTACCAAGAATCTGTAACTGTTTAGTGAATATATTAAAATTATAATCAATAAATTTGGGTAGTTCGAAAAGATAGCTAATCTGCATTGTCTTCTATATACACATGATAAATTAGACAGGTTTGGGGGGTGACATGTAAAACCTCACTCTTACTCTGTCACATACTTCACTTTCCCTTTTATTCTCACGCCCAGTTATGTGGGATTTCTTTGTAAGAAACCTGATACTGAGTTAGAACTGTTATGTTTTTATTATTGTTATCATTCTTTGGTTCTGAAAGGCCTATCTTGACAAAGAAAACAGCTTTTTCACATCTGCAATCTGTTGATCTTTTTGGTTCCTTTATGCATTTTATGTGTGAAATAATGGCAAAAAGAACAAGCTTTAAACTTTTGAAATAGTGGATCTTGTATCCATTGTACAGAAAGGTGGGCAGAAGGGTACATCAGGCCAGGCTGCCACGCTGGGTTGTGAGAGAGGCATTTCCGTGAAATTAGCACGGATGTGTGAGTGGTACTCTCACAGGCTCATCTCGTTTGAGGAAGTCCGAAGCATATTATTCAGAGACAAAGACGCCTGCAGTTCAGCCAACCTTACAGGGTATGAGGCTCATGGTAAAAAGGCACACATTTCTTCCTAATTTTTTAAATTGCCTTGAAAGAAAGAATACTTGTTAAGAGTCCTTCCGGAGGCCTGGATCCCTAAATTCATCCAGCACCAATCAAGGGGCATGTCTCTGAGTTAAGGAGAAGGAGTGCAAAGTGAGATTTAATCGAGGACAATTACAAAGCTAGTAGTGTATATAGGGTTTCCCCATTTGAACTTTATAACAGCCATGTGAAATGGGTTTTTTACAGTTGAAAATATTAAAATTAAAAAAAAAAAACAAAGCTTATTGGGAGGTGGGTAGAGCTCAGTGGTACAGTGCATGCACAGCATACACAAGGTCCTGAGTTCAATCTGTAGTACCTCCATTTAAAAAAAAAACAAAACAGAGCTTATAAAAATGGCAGAGCACATGATTAATACATACACACCCGTAGCATTTCTATACAACAACAAAAATAAGAATGCATAGCTTTAAATATGACCCCCTTTACAACTAGAACAAGAAAACACTGGGGAATAAATCTAGCAATACTGTGCAATCCTTGAATGTGGGTAACTATACAAAGTTTAATGAAATACATGTAAAAAGCACATAATGATGAAACTTTAGCCTATGTTCCTAGATAGAAAGGCTTAATGTCTTTAAGATGTCAGTTCTGCTAAATTGATCTACTGGTTTGAGGAAATTCAGTGAACATTCTGTGGGGTTTTTCAAAGAACTTGGTAATACAATTGTGAAATACATATGGAAATGAAAAAGACAAAGTAGTAAAGAAAGTTCTGGAGAAAAAGAAGGCTAAATATACAAGCAACAAAAGCAAAAATTAACAGGTGGGACTACGTAAAACCAAAAAGCTTCTGCACGGAAAAAGGAACAGTTAACAAAATGGAAAGGCAACTTACAAAATGGGAGAAAATGCTTCACAAATGTTCTAATTTCCTTGGAGGAGGATGTCATCAGTGTGACGTCATACCTGTGCTCTTTGAGAAAGCTGGGTGCAGTCGAGATCTGGCCTGCAGAGGTTGTGTACAGTGGCAGAGCAGGTGACACGCCCCACAGGCAGCCAGATGGAAGTGTATCATGTCCCCACGGAGATAAAGGCAAATTGGCGGAGAGGTTGTAGAAATAGACACTGAATAGTACAGATGAGCCAAATCCAGATCAGCACAATGATGATCAGTCTCTGATTGGATGGACTTTGCAACCTCAACAGTATTGGCCACAGGGAGCCTAATGGATGGTAACGTGGCGTTAAGCTTGTGGTCATTCATCGTGAAGCCCCATTCAGTCCTTCCAAAGATAAGAGCAGGACACACTGGGCTGTTAAATGGTGAATCAGCGGTGACGATCCCTGAAGGTTGAGTTTCATTTATGTTGGGCCGGATTAACTATTTTGACTGAGGAGATGGACCTTAGGGTTCCATTTTGCCAAGACAGTTTATAAGTGCCAGTCCTCGTTTAAGTTTATTGCTCATTGAATCAGAACGCCCATGCCCACAATGAGACACTTTAGGGGAAAAGGTGTGCTAACTATGAGGAATTTAGTCAAGACAATAGTTCTTTTTCTTTTTTTAATTGAGTTATAGTTGGTTTACAGGGCTGTGTCAATTTCTGGCGTACAGCACAATTTTTCAGTCATACATGAATATATATATATTCATTTTCATATTCTTTTTCCCTGTGAGCTACCACAAGATCCTGTATATATTTCCCTGTGCTACAGAGTATAAACTTGTTTATCTGCTCTATGTATACCTGTCAATATCTACCAATCTCAAAGTCCCAGTCTGTCCCTTCCCACCCACCCCCCTCCCCCCTGGCAACTGCAAGTTTGTGTTCTATGTCTGTGAGTCTGTTTCTGTTCTATATTTGAGTTCATTTGACAAGACAATAGTTCTGATGGTTAAAATGAGATAACAATTTCCCTAGGGTTAAATCTGGTACCTTGTTTAAGTTTAGTGGGAGCCTCAGGCTTTCTGGGGAGAGCGAGGAAGGCTTTTCAAGCTGGTCCAGAAACGGTTTGAAAGATCAAGGGAAAGAAGCGGCCTGGGGATTTTGTGACGGCGAGGAGCTGGAGGTGGGATAAATACTCTCGCCTGTGGCTTGAAGTTCCCACCTGCACCACAGGAGGCAGAAGTGGGATTTCTTATCAGCTTGTCCAGATGGTGACACTAAGGGAAAAAGGAGGGGTGCAGCCTGAAAGTCTTAAGCATCAAAGAAGCACTCAAACATCCAAAAACTAGTGTTAGGTTCTTTATTACATATGCCCTTGACTTTAATAATTTCTAGTTATATAAGAGAGATGAATGAAGAGGTATAAAAGAATGTTATAATAAAAAAGCGAGATAACCCAAAAGTCATGAATGAGAGAGTAGATAATTAAATTGTAGAATATCCCCACAATGGAATATAATACAGCTGTGAAAATAAATGTCCTACATCAATTCTGCAGGACAAAGTGGACATATCATAATAAAATATTGCTGAGTGAAAAAAGTCAGACAGCATTTATTATAATATTCTTTGCAGAAACTCTAAGAACAAACAAAATCAAACAATATGTCATGCAGACATGCACATATATTGATAAAAGAAAAAACACATTGGTAGCTTTGTTTTACTTCTAGGGTAGTGTCAAAGTATTTGTTATTTATCTTACTTTCTATTATTTTAATATGAATATTTTGCTGCTTATCAAAATATATTGGTTAATAAATTGATTCAAATAAGCAAAATTAGGTTAGTAAAATTAAATCAGGCAACACATGAACTAAATACCACTGGAATTAGATTAGTAAACACAGAATCTCTCCTCTATCAAAGGAAAATCTCGATTGCTCCATGTGCTTGAGATTCTTAATAAGAAGGGAAGGGAAGGTTCCGGGAACTTTAGTTACTGGTTTTAAGTAGTGAAGACAGAATTGGATCTTCTGTAAAGACGATGCTGGCTGTCACGACTCCACTGCCTCAGGGTCCCAATAGCTCCTTGCCCGTCTTACTCATTTTTACAATATTTACTTTGATTCTGAAGGATAGTATGACACAGCTTAAAACTTCTCGGTTATACTCCATTTACTTGTCTTGATCCCGGCGCTGTGATGTGCCACAAATCGTGGTCACTGGTGGGCACTGCCCACCATCTCTTACCATAGAGCAAATGCCATGTCAGAATCCGCCACATCACTCCCCATAGGGAGAGGGCGCCACTCAGATTGAACCAGCAGAACAGCACTCTTACAAAGGTGCAGTCAGCAATGAAATACTGAACAAGTCTCTCCTGTGCCACACAGGGAACTATATTCAACAACCTGTAGTCACCTATAACGAAAAAGAATGTGAAAACAAATACATGTACGTGTATGCATGACCGGGACACTGTGCTGCACACCAGAAATTGACACACTGTAACTGACTGCATTCCAATAATAATAAAAAAAGAATAAACAATGAAATACTAACAGCGTACTTTATATTTACATTTTTAGAGTCTAATTTTTTATAAAGAGCAGGTAAGAATGATTTAATCCCAGGAATCTACAAAGATGGGGGCAGGGGCAGACATCTGAAAATGAGGTGTTTTTTTTTTCCAATTTCTAGCTTTTATGGATGTTTATTTGGCTATCCTCAACACCATGAAAATAGCTTTTGTTGTTTTAACTATAGCCCGGCCGCTTCCTCCCTTTGTCGGGGAGCTTCCTCTGATTGAATGAATATGTTGCAATTATCTGAAATCCTAAAGTGAAATACAAACTTGCAAAGTAAATGACATTTCCTTTTTGCTTTCTTCTGTTAATTTGTCCGTAGGAAAGAAAAATTACTCTCTAATGACTTTTGGACTAAAAATAATGAATAAATAAAATAACTAATAATATTTGACTATGCAGCCATTACGGGCTTAGGCTTTTGTACAGGCTCTTGAAAAACCATAATGAGACTTAAAATGCTCTTGCCCGCTTAGGTCAGCTGTTACTAATTGACATTTTGGAGCATGCTTACTATATTTGGAACTTACCATATATAATCACAAACGCCAAGATTGTACTAATTTTGTCAGAATAATTTATGGAAACGTTGAATCCTGTTTCTTCTTCTTGCATGTCCCCCTCTCTCTCATTTATTCTGGTAACCCAGTTTTGTAATTCCTTGCCTGGGGCTCTCTGCAGGGCTTAACACAAGAGAAGCTTGAAGTCCGCCTTTAGGAGCAAGTCAGGTGTCTGGGAGGGTCAGGGAGAAAGAGGAGAGAGGGACAGGGGTCGGCAGTCCAAGAAGCGAGCGAGATCCCAAAAGGTGGGCAGTGTGTCCACCTGCAGAGGCCGAGTGCCAGGAGGGGACTCATCAGAACTCAATACAGGAGCAGCTAGAACCTTGGTGTGACTCTGGCTGGAGGATTAGAATGATGGCAGTGTCACCTTCTCCCACCTGGGCCATCAAAGCCTGAGTGCATTTAAGGAAAATAAAAACACAAACTGCTGTAACATTTCCCACACTCCTGAGTTTTGGACCTGAGACCATTATCTGTTATACATCTACAGTACATTTAATTACGGCTTCAGGTGCCTGTATCTCTCCTGATTCCCTGTCCTTAATTTCTCTGCCTCCTCCGTTGGTTTCTGCTGCATCACACCCTTGGTCTTGTGATCTTCACCGGAATTTGTGCCATTTCCAAAATCTCTTTATTAAAAAGTTCAAATTTCAACTACACTGTCTGTCTTTCCAGCCCAATTGCTTCAGAATCCTTGCCCCCAATTTTTCTATCTTTCTTAGAAATAGAAGATATGTCTGTTCTTCTATTTCTTCTGTTCTGGGAAGCCAGACCCAGCACTTTGTGGCTGGTTTTCAACAGTTCTTGCTTTTATTTCCCTCCTTGTGCAGGTCAGACTCCATCGTACAACATCGTTTCCTTCCTGGTAAATATCCTCAACTCCTGAGATCGTTTCCGTATGTTCTTGCCTCCCTCTGAACGCACCCCTACCTAACACTGTGTAAATCTTTCTGTGCTGGAAAAAGAAGGTGGAGCAAATCGCATCACTGGACTGATCCACCTGACTTTACGTTTTTGGCCACTAATCTGAAGCAAACAATTAATTGTTCTGTGCGACCCTACCACACTGTCCAGTAAGCTGCTTTCTAAATGTCTGTGAAAACCTCCCACCAACCAGCCTCCCCTTCATCCTCAGCTGATGGCTTTACTTCCTACTTAATTAAGGAAGTAGAAGCGTTTTCTCTGCACAATAAGATCTCCATTCCTACTGGCAAGTGCAGACATCTTCACTCCCTTCAAAGGATAACGTTCCCCTTCTCCAGTCAAATCCATACAATAGAGAAAAGGCAGTCTCTTCAATAAACGGTGCTGGGAAAACCGGACAGCTATGTGTAAAAGAATGAAATTGGAGCATTCTCAAACATCATATACAAAAATAAACTCAAACTGGAGTGAAGACCTAAATGTAAGACCAGATACTGTAAAACTCCTAGAGGAAAACTTAGGCAGAACACTCTGATATAAATCACAGAAATTTATTTTTTTTGGATCCATCTCCTAAAGTGAAGGAACCGAAAGCAGAAATAAAGAAATGGGCCCTAATTAAACTTAAAAGCTTTTGCACAACAAAGGAAACTATTGACAAAATGAAAAGACAATCTATGGAAGAAGATGGAAGAAGATATTTGCAAATGATATGAACAATAAGGGATTAATACCATATATATATCATATCATATATATATAAATATCTCATACAACTCAACATCAAAAAACAAAACAATTTGATTAAAAAATGCACAGAAAGAACTGAATAGACATTTGTCCGAAAAGAAATGCAGATGGCCCCCTGGGCACATGAAAAGATGCTCAACATCGCTAATCATCAAGAAAATACAAATCAAAACCACAATGAGATATCACCTCACATTTGTCAGAATGGCTATCATCAAAAGAACACCAATAACAAATGATGGAGAAGATGTAGAGAAAAGGGAGCACTCATACACTGTTGATAGGCATGTAAATTGGTGCCGCCACTGTGGAAAACAGTATGGAAGTTTCTAAAACAAAAAACAAAAAACTACCATATGTCCTAGCAATACCAATCCTAGGTATATTTCTGAAAAAAGCAAAAACACAAATTCAAAATGATGCATGCACCCCTGACCCCACAACATTCATAGCAGCATTACTTACAATTGCCAAGATATGGAAGCAACTTCAGTACCCATCAACAGATGAATTGATAAAGAAGATGTGAAATACCTATCTGTCGTCTGTCTGTCTGTCTGTCTATCTATATATCTATCCATCCATCCATCTATCTAGACAGATATACAGTGGAATACTACTCAGCCATGAAAAAGAATGAATATTTGCCATTTGTAGTAACATGGATAGACTCAGAGAGTATTATGCTAAACAAAATAAGTTAGAAAGACAAATACTGTATAATATCACTTATATGTGGAATTTAAAAAATACAAGAAACCAGTGAATATAGCAAAAAAGAAGCAGACTCACAGACACAGAGAATAAACTAGTGGTTACCAGGGAAAGAAGAGGGGGGCACATGATAAGGGTGAGGGACAAAGGGTTATTGTGGAGTTATATGAAATCATGTGTGTGAAACTTTCGAAAATCAGAAAGCACTATAGAATTTAAAGGCTTTTTCCTTCAAGAAACAAACAAGCAAACAAAATTCATGTATTTTCAATTCTTTATGGTCCAAATTCTAGTTCTTCTTCTGAGTAGGATGTTCATGAGATACTTGTCCACCGCATCTCCCACCGCCTTCTCTCCATAGGTGAAACATCTTGTGAACGAGTCCAGTGCCCTCGGCTCAGTTCTTTGTCTCTTTACACACCCCTTTCTCATTGATGTCCTATAATTCTGCACCTTTTAGTAGAGTTTAGTAGGCTGGTTTCCTATAACCCTGTCTTCTCTGATACACTCCAATTTTGTTCCTAGAGCGCCAGCTTCTCCCCAAAGTTCCAGATCCAGGTGTGCACCTGCCCACTGCATCGACCCAGGTCTTCTCATTTCACCAATCAAACTTCTAAAATTAGAGTCGCTTGTCAAATTGGGACTCAAAGCCACTTCTTGTGGTTTTTAATCTTCAAGGTTCCAAGCGACCTTGGGAATTTTCATTGTTCATCAAAGATTAGTGATTTTGGAAGCAATCTGAGAAGATGGACGAGAATGCTAAATAATGGTACATGTGTCTGAAAGTTCACCACCAGCTCACGCTGCGTCCACGTGGTGCGTTCTCGAGGACCCAACAGCTCCATCTCACGCTTTAGCCCCCGGCTGCTCCTGGGGTGACATTTCTCGTAAAGCAGTGGGCACGGAAAGAGGCTGCAGAGGGGAGATAAAGCTATTTTGAAGTTAGGGAAATTGCAGTTTCTTGTATGTCTTTAAACAGACACACATTTGGAAATGCTTCTTTTAATCTAAATCAAGAAGTAATGACATTATTTTTGAGGGAATCTAATTTATATGCAGCCTCAGTCTAGCCCAAAAAGATTTTTTTTTTTTTTTTTTAGTAAAAATAAGTTTTTGAATACTATCACATCTCAGGAGTGACTGTGACCGAAGGTTACACTTTAAGGGGCATGAAAAAGGGACGGGTCCTCAGTTCCCTAACAGGCTGTTTCTCCTTCTGGATATGATTTCTCCCGACTCAGATTCTGACGCACCAAATTCCGACTGCTGAGAGCCCCGTGCAAATGTAACGCCCTTTTTAGATTCTTTAAGTCACATGTAAGTCGTGTGTTTCTCCCTAGCTGTGCTTTAATTTTGCCTGGTCTGTACCTTTACAACGTTTATAAAAGAGATCTTGTACGTTGCGTGCACATATCAGTCAACTCCATTGGCCTGTGAGCTCGTTGAGGACTGGTGGGAAGTCTTGCTCATCTTCGGTCCAAGCTCAACGTTTGTTCTGGTACAAAACAGTCAGTTGAATGTATCGTTTTGAATTGAATCATGCAGAGTCTTTGTTCATTTAAGGTGCAGCTTCACAGGCCTACAATGACTAGATGATGTAGGGACACAAAACTCTTTAGAACTAAAAGAGTCACAAGAACACTTACGAAACGTGTCCTCTCAGCTGTCCTTTGCTCATGCGAGTGGACTGGATCCCCACCCACCAGGTCAAGTGCTAGATTCGTTCTTTTGGATTAGGGGTGATGACCGTGTCTACCAATTAAAGCAACTGCAATGAAGCTGACTGCAAAGGGAAGAGCCCCATCAAAGGAGAATGATTAGACTTGGTAAAAGAGGGGCAGAGGGAAGGGAGAGGGGGAAGCACAAATGTACCAGCAGCCTCCCCAGGAAAGGGGGGAGACCACAAAGAACCTGTCCTCAGACATGCCCACAAAGCACTAAGCATCAACTATCCCATGAAAAAGGCTTAGTCCAAAACTTTGATGACATAAAACACATAGGGGCCCACCTATTTTTAACAGAGAAACTTAACGTATCTATTAGATATTGTAAAAGCTTAGCTTTTATGAACCCAAGTAAAAGCAGGGAAAACATGGCAGAGATACTGCTGGAAAGTGACCAGTTTTCTGGTGCGCACGTGTCCGTGCAAGGTGGCCCTGACTTTGTGTGTCCGCGGTTTATTGGCTGGTACACATGGTGTTACTCACAATTTCTCTCTGTTGAAGTACGATTTTCATAAATTAAACTTACAACTTTCAGGCAAATGTACAATGAGTGTATGTCACGGGTTTAGTTTCTAAAATAATGTCTGCTTATAAGCCCCACCTTGGAGGGAGAACATTAAATTCCTGGGTGCCACAGCGGTACCAGCTTTTGTGAGAAGAGGCAGAGCAATTGTACCAAGGGAGGCTTGCTCAGAACAGAAGGCTGATGTGACCATTGTGATGGTTTGATCAACTCCAAAGTTTATCCCCATCTCACTACTAGAACATCTCCCCCACTTTATTGCAAACGTCTGAGAGAAAATTTCTTTCCTCCATCCTCTTAAGCTTATCCCCAGGGACCTGCAAATTAAACTCACAAGAGACAGAATAATGGAAGAAAAAACACAAATCTTTTTACTCATGTTCCGTGTGTAGGAGTGTCCAACAGGAAGGAAGTGAAACCCACAGAAGCAGATTCAGAGGCTTACATTCCATTTTTAACAAAGGAAAGGGGGATTGGGCTTTGAGGGGTGACAGATCCTAGGAAAATGAGTAGGAAATATATGGGGAAAACTGATGGCAGATACGTGGTATTTTAGTAAAGTTTGTTTGTCTGCGTGGACTCATCTCAGTGCCCGCTCCCCATCTCTGGTGACAAAAGTTGCTCTCCCTAGTATGGGAGAGGGGGGCATCGTCACAGGGGAAATTCATGCCCAGCTTCTAGGCAGAAAAAGAGAGGGAAGAGTTCTACCTGCATCCGTTGATTCCCAATTGCTTTCAGCTCAAAACCATCCTTATGCCAAAGTGGCATGTTTTGAGGTGGCAAGTCCAGCCCCCTTCATTAACCTTTCAACTCTTTCAAGTACGTGGAGAAGGCTGTTCTGCCCTAAGACAGGTAGGATGGATTTTGTTCTGTTTTCAGGAAGATCTGATGAGTGTTTATCAGTGAAGTTAAATTGTATTATTTAATCCCGCCACTTCCCCGTGAAGAGGAAAGCTTCCTGGATACTGGACTGGTCTTTCTCAATAGGCATTAGGTTAATTCCAGTGAGCCTTCTGTTTCCGTTTTATTGTTGTAATTCTGCAAGCCTTTGTCCTCAGCGTGCTAGAGGCTTGTTTTCCTTCATGTAAGATGCACTTTTTTCACAGCTGCTTTTCCATCAGCTCCCTGGGGTGCGCTGGTCAGGCGGCGGCGAGGGAGGAGCTGAGCGTTCTTTATGCACTTTTGAGTTCTAGGTCTTTTCTATACTTTTATTATATAGCCATGCACTTCATGGCGGGACAGCCGATGTACGACACAAAGGACAGGTGGAGGGTGTTATCTGGTCCTTTGAAATGTGGCTTAGAAGGTTTTTTTTTTAAGACCAAATAGAACACCTTGGAATGTTTCACTGAAAAGTACCATTTAACAAACTCAGGAAAAATCATAATGCTAATTACCTAATATTTTTTGTAGGAAAATGTGTTAAGCAGCTTTATTAAGGTATAATTGATATGAAATAAACTGCATATTTGAAGTGTACAATTTTATATATATATACACACACACACACACACACACATACACACACACACAAACACCCATGACACCATCTTCTTAATCAAGATAATGAACATATCCATCTCCGCAGATTTTTTTTGGCTCCTTTGTAAGCTTTCCCTCTCACCCCTCTTTGCTCTTCCCAGCTCTTCACCACCACTGATCGACCTTCTGCCACTAGAGATTAGTTTATTCGCATACAGAATTTTATATAAATAGAACCATGCACCATGTATTGTGATTTCTTCCACTCTGCATAATTATTCTGCAATTAATCCATTTTCTGGGCTTATCTACAATGTATTTATTTTTATCATTGACTATCCTACTGTATGGATATATAATTTATCCTTTCACCTTTTGATAAATGTTTGTGTTGTTTCCAGTCTAGACGTTATAAATGAAACATTCGCTGTCATCGGTCTTTTTAACTTTAGCCATTCTAATAGGTACATAGAAGAATACCATTGTGACTTTTGTTTGCATTTCCCTAATGACTAGGATACAGGACATCTTTTGATGTGCTGACTTGCATTCTGTGTAACTTTGGTAAAGTGTCTATTCAAATTTTTTGGCAACTTTTTGTTGCTTTATTTTTATTATTATTTTTTAAAATTGTGGTAAAATTAACATACATTATATTAGTTTCAGGAGTCCAACATAATGATTCAATATTTGTATATATTGCAAAATGAACACCATAATAATTTGTTAACATTTGTCACCATGCAATAGTTACAAAATTGTTTTTTTCTTTTATCAAGAATTTTAAGATTTACTCTCTCAGCAACTTTCAAATACATAATACAGTATTATTAACTATAGTCTCAATGCAATACATCACAGTCCCGTGCCTTACTTATTTTATAATGAATGTTTAATATGTTCAGGTGCCTTTTTCTGCCTCTTTTGAGATGGTCATGATGCTGCCCACCACATTATTTTTTAAATTTTATGTATTGTGATTTTAGTGTCATATCTAAGAAATATTTGCCTAATTCAAGGCCACAAAGATTTTCTCCTATTTTTTTCTAGAAGTTATATCGTTTTAGGTTTTGCATTTAGGTCTACGATCCATTTTAAGCTATTTTTTGTATGAAGTGTGGGATATGAATGAAAGTTTATTTTTTATTTACATAAGTATCAAATTGCTCCAGCACTAGTTGTTAACAGACTGTCTTTTCTCTACTGAGTTGTCTTTGTACCTCGGAATCAAAGCTACGATGTCATGATTACAAAGTGTCACCTCACACCAGTCAGAATGACCTTCATTAAAAAGTCAACAAACAATAAATGCTGGAGAGGGTGTGGAAAAAAAGGGAACCCTCCTCTACTGTTGGTAGGAATGCAAGGAGGACAGTATGGAGTTTCCTTAAAAAACTAAAAATAGACTTACCATATGAGCCAGCAATCCCACTCCTGGGCATGTACCCAGAGGGAACTCTAATTCAAAGAGATATATGCACCCCAATGTTCATAGCAGCACTATTTACAATAGCCAAGACATGGAGACAACTCAAATGTCCATTGACAGATGACTGGATAAATAAGATGTGGTATCTAGATACACACACACACACACACACACACACACACACACACAAACACACACACACTGGAACACTACTCAGCCATAAAAAAGAACAAAATAATGCCATTTGCAGCACATGGATAGACCTGGAGATCATCATTCTAAGTGAAGTAAGCCAGAAAGAGAAAGAAAAATACCATATGACATCATTTATATGTGGACTCCCCCAAAAAAGGGCACAAATGAATTGCTTATTATTTATAACTTAGATGATTGATTTTTGATTTCTTGGATTACCACATTCTGTTGATTCTTATTATGTGGTTGGCTTTGTTCCTTTGATAACTATGTAAGTTTAAAAACCTAAAGCTCTAAACTGTTCTTAGAAACAATGAACAGTACATGTATGTAACTTTTAAGATGGTTTTATCTGTCAATGGGCTGTTTTTCCTAAAATAAACTTTGTTCAGCCCCCCAAAATGCATTAGGTTATAAAACATGTTCTCATTAGATTCTTATATTTATCTCTGTTAGTAATTACAGAAGCCATTTATTGAATTCTCACTATGTTTTTGGCCCTGACCATTTTCCATGAAGTGTTTTTATAAAACACAGGTGATTTTATTCTTATATTAAAAATGCAGAGGGAGGGGGTATAGAGCAGTGGTAGAGCGCATGCTTGGCGTGCACGGGGTCCTGGGTTCAATCCCCAACACCCCCATTAAAGAAAAACCATGGAGACTGAGGTCTAGAGTGGTCTGGTGGGGAGCAGGTCTCCAGCACACTGTCTCCCAGCTTGCTGGACTCTGTACCCACAGAACTTCGGGGCCAGACACCACTTTAGTCCTCTCTCCTCCATGTCCACCAGCCTGTTCCCTTTATTTCTTCTTTGTTCCAGTTCCCTATCCAGATCACAGCTTGGAGGGTTTGTATGCAGAGTTATTTGTCGCACATGATTAGGAAACTCGTCCAAGTGTGCTCTTCCGTCTCTGGCCATGGCCTTGGCAGCAGTCTGGACTCACTCCTACACTGTTGCTTGCTGAGTCTCCAAGTCAGAGAGTCCTGGAGGCTGATGCTCTGTTAGTCATAACAGCACCACCTTTCTCCTTTGATGATTCATAGTCTGAAAATTAAATGCACACATTTTACAGGTAGATTAGAAACAGAATTTTCTTCCCTGTACTTTTTATTTGCAGGTGCGGTTTTACAACCTCAGGCCACTGTGTGAACTTCATCGTGTCTCTGCCAGCTGCCTGTCTGCAGCAGCAGAGTGGGGTGAGTCTGGTGGCCGGGCCTGTCTTAGGTTATCCACCAACCAGATGGCTTCAACCCGGGGCCCCAGGGGTGTGTTGGTTTCCTCACTACCTTCCAACATTATGCTTACCTCCAGCTCCTCTCTGGCACATTATGGAGTTTGCAAACTGAGCTTTTCATCTTACTACTTGGAGATTAATTCTACGGTTCCCTCATTCTTCCAGAACCACAGTTACCCACATGAGAATTAAACCATTGCTTCCTTAAGCCACATCCAGTAGGAAACGTTGTACTGAAGACTGGAAGGTCCAGCTGGTGGGTGGATTTGAGCTCTCTGACTCTTTTGTAATATTCTCTGCTTCAGTGTGCTGAGAAATGAAAGTCTGCATCAGGCTGTCTGGAGTTCTGAAACACAAATGTTGGCATACGTCAACATTTCTCAAAGCTCTTTTATTTTTCTCCAAGTGACAATATTGCCTTCTGTTTAAACCCACGGCGTAAAATACTGTTGCTTATTTACTGTCCTACATCTTTTCAGTTTTAGAATATCAAGCATGCCTATGGAACGAAGCCTTTCATCAGAGCTGGGGGAAAGAAAGTATTTAGGCTGACAATTGTCATTTTAGGAATTCACCTGGGACAAGAGGTTGGCCAGTTTCTTTGGTTAAAGGGCCAAATAGTAAACACTTCAGGTTCTGTGGGCCTGCAATTACTGAGCTCTGCCATTGTAGAGCGACAAGAGCCCTGGACTGTAACTAATGGATGGACGTGGCTGGGCTTCAATAAAGCATTATTTAAACAGGGGCAAAGCAGATTCTGCTTTCATGCTAGAGTTTGCTGACCCTTTCCCTAGACAAAACTGTGAAATTTCACATTTTTTTTTTTTATATCCTCCGTGACTCCCTTTTAAAAAATCATCTTTCAGGGGGAGGATACGGGTCAGTGGTAGAGTGTGTGCTTAGCACACATGAGGTCCTGGGTTCAATCCCCAGTACCTCCGTTAAAAAAAATTTTAAAAATAAAAATAAATGTAATCACCCCACCCCCAAAATAATTTCTCCTCCTTACAGTGCACACCAGTGTCAAGTTGGCAGATTTACATCGGTTGAGTCTGATTCCCAGACTGCATATTTATCTGAAATTCATGTTTGTCTGGGCATGGTGTATTTGTCTAGCCCCCTTACCCCTGCGATCTTTTCTCTTTATATATAAAATGTACATAAGACGTTAAGAGATTTCCTCTCTCTCTCTCTATGGATACATTCCACTTTAATTTGGAGTTGGATGTCTTTCCTTTGGTCAAAGTGTTCTTTGGAAAGTGTCTGAGGTTCTTAAAGATCGGATGAGGGCGAATAAAGGGCAACTTTGCCTTTCCCACCGTTGCATTTGCTGCATGTTAGGAACAATAACGAGGGAAAAGGAACAAGGTTTTTGTCTTAGGCTGAATAGTCGCACGTCTGTCCTTGGGCAAGAGGGGTCTGGTGGAGTCAAAATTTCATTTCCATTCCGTTAAAAATCTGCCCTGTTCACGGAAGCCTATTGTTTGTATGTAAGATTAATCCTAATGGAATCTACATGGAGCACAATATTCAGAGAAGAAAGATCTTAAAAGACACCTACTGACTGCTTTAAAATTTGTACTGGCTGGTGGCATTATAACACGATACAGAAGAGAACCTACACAGTGCAGAGTGAGCGCTTCAGTGCCAACGCGTTCATTACCAACCTCTGGTCCTTTAACACTTCAATTACTTCAATGAATTCAACGCACAAAAATTCAGAAGAAAATTCTGCTGCTTACTCTGTACCTGCTTGATCAGTAAACAAGCACCGTTAAAGCCAAAATTTAGAAGAATGTTGTTACTGAAGGCAAGTTCGTGTGCCCGTCCGCCACACCACGAGACCAAACAAACTGAAACGCTGGAGCTTGGAGCAGAGAAGGGTTTATCGCAGGGCCAAGCAAGGAGGATGGAGTGGCTCACGTCCAAGAAAACCCTGAACTCCTCGAAGGGTTTCAGCAAAGCATATTTAAAGGCCAGGTAAGAGGTGGGGGGTCACAGGGTACATGATCAGCTCATGCACAGTTCTCTGGTTGGTTGTTATCAAGGGAACAGGGCGGTCAACAACATTAACCCCTAAGTGCCAGACGGTCTGGGAGCCGAGTGCTCATAATCATCAAGTAGTTAATTTCTTCCCTTTGGTGGTGGTTTTAAGCATCTGAAAAACTCAGGAAACTTGCATGAGATCCTATTATCTGAATAGTACTTCAGAGAGGAGCTACAGTAGAAGATATGGGGAGGGGTCCATCCTGGAAGACCCCGCAGGGTCCTACTTAGTTACAATGTGACTATAGAAGGCAGTTTGCTGATCTCACACCACCAAGGAATCATTTAAGTCATTCTAAATAATGTTTGTATTCGAATTCAAATTACATTCCAGTCTGGGCTGAAAAGGGCAGAATTGTTTTCCAGAAAGAAGGGCGAAGGTCTTAGGCTGGGCTGTGAGCAGTCGGTTCTCAGGTTCTCTGGGGTGTGAGAGGGAACACTGCATCTTTCCCCATAAACAGGGAGAAAAAGCAAACAAGCTCCAGGAACTTCCTGACGGGGGAGATAATGAAAGGTGCTTCGTGCCTGAGCTGTTCAGCACCCTTAACCTTCCCTGGAAATGAGACACATTGAAACACATGAAAGGGGGCGGCGAGTGAGGGGCGCCTGCTCTGGTCTATTTCCTGGCAGGTGCAATTAGTTAAGCCTCCAAATAAAGGAGCGACTTCAGGTTCGCACTTCAAGGCACCACTTTTAAATCACTCCTTAAAAAAAAAAAAAATCGACCAGAGCTACTATTTTTATTTTTTTAACTCTAGTAATATAATCATTTCTTTTTTTTTTTTTTTTTTTTTGATTTGTGCCCGTGGATACAAGACAGAGCCAACACAATTAGGAGGGTGTGTGCTATTTAATTAATGTAACTAATACAGTCCACCACATAGACAATGTTACAATGCAGAAGGAGGGGTCTTAAAAGATTTACCAGAGGAGACCAGTTTCAGATTCAAAGTGGTTTTAGACTGACAGGCTGAAGTAGGATTTCATTTTTCACATGTGAAACCACGGTCTGGAAATGAAAAATGCAAATGAAAAATTCTAACCCGGTGCAAGTTGCAGAATCACATCGTGTTGTGATTCCCATACAAAGGAAGTGAACCTAATCCTGTAAATGTGTGTGTATGGATGTGAAGAAAGACAGTCTTCATTAGTTACGTCAATGACATAGCAATAGAGCAATGGCAGTGAGTGTGTGTGTGTGTGTGTGTGTGCACGCAGGGGGTAGTTAACACTTCTCGATGCCAATTAATGCATAAAAGCACATACAAGCATGCATTTCTGTGATAAGACAAGAACATCTAGAAAAGCATTTTAAAAAGTAGTTATCTCTGCAAAAGCTCAAAGCCCCCGTCATTAAAAAGCAAGTCATCAAACTCATGTCACACACTCACAGCATCATCCAGTGGCATTTATACCAGCATTTGCTATTATAAATTAGATTCTCTTTGCCTTTAAATCTGCTTGAATTATGCAGCCATTATTTGAACTAAATCCCCAAAATGTTAAATGCTTCTATTATCTAAATCGAGATTCAACTGAAAAAAAAAAAGCAAGACATTTCAAAGTTTCTGATACACTTTGAAGTGAAAATGTGAAGAAAGTAAAGCTGTAAGAGGGTAAATATTTAATTTCTGTTCTATTTTTTTCCCCATAGCAAATACCCTGTGTGAGGCAGAGACTGAGGCATTAACGGTCCTCATTCTTCATTCTTCTGGGTTCACCATCTTTGTCACAGGGCTTTTCCGTTCCTTCCACTGAAGAGGCAGAATCTGTTCTCCTGACTCTTGATTCTGAGTTAGGCTATGAGATTTGCTGTGGTCAATGGAATGCTAGCTGGTGTGACCCATGAAGAAGTTCAGGGCAGATATATATATATTTTTCTTCTTCTCTTCCTTCTGTGCCGCTGCTATGACTGGTGCCTGGGTGATGAGACACAAGTCCAGTCATCCCAGGTGGGGCCACTCTCCATCAGGAGACAGCAGCCTCCCCAAGACAGGTGAGACCAGAACACCTGCTGAATCAAGAGTGTGGTCCCGAGACCCCTGAGCTCAGGACAGCAGAGCCTGACACTGAGGTTTGTGGTGAATTCACAGAATTCTCGTGACAGTAGATAACGAACTGATACTGCTGCTTACGGTTTCTAACACTCGCTTTTCCGTTAAATTTCAGTGTGGAATTGTTGCGGTAGAGTAGGTGTCAGTGGATTCAGGGTTTTTCCGGAGTTTCCGCATTCTCATTTTAAAAACAGCTTTGAGATGTAATTCGCCTCCTATGCAATCATCTACTTAAATTGTCCAACTCAGTTGTCTTTTTGGATCGTTTTTTTGGATCAAACACTTTCATTACTTCTCCACAAGAAATCTTTTGTCTGCAAGTCTTCCGTCCCCCACAGTCCAGAGCAACCACTAATCTGCTTTGTGTTTTTATAGATTTGTCCTTCTGGACACATTTCATATCAATTGGCTCATATAATATAAGGTCCTTCATGACGGGGTACTTTCACTCAGCGTGTTTTCAACATTCCAGCACGTGGGAGTCCCTCATTCATTAGTTTTTCAGCCTGAAAAAAAAAAAAAAAAAAAGAAACCACATTGAAATTACGGAGTGAACTTAATCCTGAAGGGGGAAATTTTTGAATCATCCAGCACTATTACAAGTTCTCAGTTTTGTTTCCAATTTAAAAGAACTCTTAATGATCATTATTAAAATGTTTATAGTCGAATACGGGTTCAGTTCTTTGTAATGAAATGCCAAATTTGGTATAACACAATAAAGGCCATCTATGAGAATCCCATAGGTGGAATCACACTCAGGGAAAGATTTTCCTTCAAGACCAGGAATCAGACAAGGATGCCCAGTCTTGCCATTTTTATTCAACATAGTATTAGAAGTCATAGTCAATCTCATTAGGCAATAAAAAGGAATAAAAGGCATCCAATTGGAAAAGAAGTAAAACTATCACTGTTTGCAGACGACATAATATTATATGCAGAAAACCCTAAAGATTCCACCAAAAAAAAAAAAATAAAATAAAAGCTGTTAGAAATAATAAACAACTTGAGTAAAGTTGCAGAATACAAAATCGATGTACAAAAATTGGTTGCACTTCTATGCACTAATGATGAAATATCAGAAAAAGAAATTAAGAAAACAATCTCGCTTAAAATTGCATCATAAGAATAAAATGGTGAGGGGAGGTCACAGAGTGCATGCTTAGCATGCACGAGGTCCTGGGTTTATTCCCCAGTACCGCCATCAAAAAAATAAACATTATTGCCTGCCCCTCCCCCAATTTTTAAAAAAAAAGAATAAAATACCTAGTAATAAATTTAACCAAGGAAGTGAAATACCTGTGCAGTGAAATACTATTAAACCATAAAAAAGAAGGAAATGTTGCCATTTGTGACAATATGGATGGACCGAGAGGGTGTTAGTTAAAAAAAAAAAAAGGAGAAGAAGAAGGGAGCTCATAGATAAAGAGAACGGACTGTTGGTTGCCAGAGGCATGGGGGTGGGAAGTAGGAGACAGGAGTGAAAGGGGTTCAAAAGGTACAGATTTCTGGCTATAAGATAAAAAAACCATCGTGGTACAGTCTACAGCATGGTGACTACAATCAATAATATTGTATTGCAAATTTAAAATTTGCTGAGAGGATAAACCTTAAAAGTTCTCATCACAAGAAAAAAGGAAAGAAAAATTCTGCATACAAGTGGATGTTAACTAGATTCATTGTGCGATCATTTTGCAATACACACAAGCATCAAATCATTAGGTTGTATGCCGGAAACTAATACAGTGTTCTATGTCAATTACACCTCAATTTTAAAATTCTTAGGTCAAAATCAGATGCTGATTTTAATTTTAAATTGAAAAAGAACTTTATAGGGTACACTCAACTCCACCTCCCTCTTCCTACCTCAAAGAAGTGAAGAAAAATTCAGTTACCTATTACGTCTTTCATAAAATTAGAAATTTTATTTAAAGGGTACAACATATCTCAATTAAAGAAAAAAAGTAAAAAGCCTTTTTTCGTGGACACTCATGTAGCTGGTTCTGTGACTTTATTCGCCTTTGTGAGTGATGGAAGAAAGTTGTAGAACCTCCCTTCTCTCTACATGTACACACCACAGCCACGGCCATCAGTGAACAGGTGTGGTGTCTGAATTGGGTAGAATGCTGGCCAGCTGACTCTGCACTTCATTTTAATTTAATTTAATTTTAATTTTTATTTATTTGGGGGCATGGTAATTAGGTTTATTTATTTATTAATGGAGGTACTAGGGATTGAACCCAGGACCTTGTGCATGCTAAGTGTGCGCTCTGCCCTTGCTTTGGGTACTGCTTTGTGTCCTCTTGAACCCTCCTCACCTGGGGCTGCTCTTGTCTTGGAAGGTCATGCAGTGGCCCCAGTGCGGATGTCTGTCCAGTGATCAGTGCTGTACACTGCACGAGGACGTCTGCCCACAAGTCTCAGTCCCTTGTGTGCTGTGTCTCATCTCTGGCTTGTGAAAATCCATCCTTAATGCCAGCACAAGTAATTTACCAGCACTGACCTTTTTGGTTTTAATTAGCGTCAGTTATTGCCGTGCCTAATAACCCATCTGAAATGAATTCCCGGTGAACAACTGAGCACAGAGGTTTGACAACACAGAGTCTGACAACTTTTCTCTTTCAGAGACCTGAGGACTCGTGAAAAGGGATTTCAGAGCTCAGCTGACCTGGCTTCCAAGTCCGGCTTGCTGTGTGCCTCTGGATGCACTCATTAAACTCTCTGGGGTCAGTCTATCTAGCCATTAAATGGGCGTAAGAACATTTACCTCAAAGGAATGCTGTGGTCATTTATTTAGATTACATTCACATACACACACAGTGCATATCTCATATATAGGCTTTTAAAAAGTATTAGACATTTGATCTAAATCATTAATTTGTATTTGCTTTTGAAAATTAGAAGTAAAATATGCAGCTCCTGGGACATGTTATAGGCACTGGAAAAATGTCTGACTAATGAATTCAAGTTGCTTTTTCCCTTGTGGCTTTTTTCAAGGTTATAAATGCACTCTCTGAGCAAGCTTTGCTGTCAGTGTTTCCCCAAGACTGCTGATTGATGGGGTGAATGGGAAGAGCTCCTGGTTCCCGGGGACCCTGAGTAGGAGTGGAGAAGGGTGGAAAGTTGGGATCAGAAGCTACATATTTTGGTCAAATTCTTAGCGCTTCTTCTTGTAATCTCTGTGGCCTTGGCAAGCTACTTAAAGTTTCTATTCCTATATTTTTTTTTTTTTTATCTCTGGCTACAGAATAGAAATAATCGGAACACCTTTTCTACTGTCTGCTCAGGCAAGTGAGGCCCTGGTAAAGGTTAAAGTGCCTTTCATATTCTGATCACTTTGGATGGTGCAGGAATGCCTGGGGCCTGTTCTTAAGTCTCGGCACACTTGTCATGAGTCTGGTCACAGTTTTAGGAGAGTATGAATCTTAATGCTGCCATGCTGGTAACGACTTCATTTACATCTGCTGGCAGCCTCTTTGGGAAGTAGAGGAGGCCAGCAGATGGGCAACTTCAGTTTCAAAGTCATGGATCTTGAAATTCTTCTTCCTCCATGGGCCATCTGGCTTCTGTCTGTATACTCAGAAACCATTTATTTATTTGAGAAGTTTCCTTTATATTCCATCTTTTTCCAGTATGTCCCTTTTGGGAATTGCTAGTAAAGAATTTGGATTTGGAAAGCAATGTGCATACTCACAGTAGGTAGAAGCTGATTCAAAACTCTTTACTCGTCAACTTCATGTATTCAATTCACCTACTTAACATAAGGTCACTTCTTCTGTGATGACCCTGGGGGTAAGATTCCTTCTCCCAGGATTCCAATTTATAGTTTTATGTATCTACTGCCCATAACTCTCAAATCTCCAGGTAGGAAAATACATAATAAAACGCTGATATTATAGCAGAAGTGGGGTGGGGTTTTTAAAATTACATTTAAAAATTTATTTTTTCCAGCTTTTACTGAAATATATTTTGACATATTAACACTGTGCCAGTTTAGGGTGTACAGTGTGATGATTTGACACAGGTATATACTTTGAAATAATTACCCTAATATTCTTTAGGTTTTTTTAAAAAAATATGAACCATTAAATGAGAAAACAAAAGCAGTCTTTTTTATAACAGTTTTTATTTCATGTAAATATTTTCTTCAAGCCTGATTAGTGACTTGCCCTAACTTATTTTCAACTAGAAAATCCAAGTTACACTTTTCCGACCGTCAGAGCTAATTCATGGTCAAGCATCTTCATGGTGGCGAAGCTAGGTCTCTTCAGAATGAAGTCCGTTGAGCTGCTCAGCTGAGATGAAGGAGCTAGGACCGCGGATCCGAAGCGACCTCCGTCCGCATCATCCCGGCATCCTCGCGAGCGCGGCTTGACGGCCGTCAGCGATCTGACGCGCACTTCCGCCCGCCACCGCCAGGGGCGCCCGGGCCGCGCGCAGCTCGCAGCGCGGCGGGAGCGGGTCGCGGGCTGGGGTTGGGGGTGTGGCCGCAGGTCGGGGCGCCCGCGGCTCCGGCTGCACGGGCTCGCGGAGAGCGGAGGACGGGACGCTGGCGACCCCGAGAGGGAGGGAGCAGGCAGGCCCCAGCTCGGCGCAGCTGCCTGGACACCTTGGGTTTTGGGGCGGGGGAGCCCCGGCGACTGTGAACATGGACCCCGTCGCGGGAGCCTTTCTCAGGATGCTCTTCCTTTTGTCTGCTCAGCCGTGGCGCACAGGAGTAGCAGGGAATACTTGTGAGTACAGCAAATCTTTTAAAACTTGTATTGAGAACTTAGAATTTGTGTCTTAAAAAAATAAATTGATTTTTTTTTTGTTTTAAAACAAATGGAATCGCTGGCGTGTTTCTGAAAATGAGGCGTTTAAAAAACATCTCAAAGTCCCAGTGCTTGGGAAGGGTGGCGTACAATGGTTTTTCCTCTTGTCAAGTCTAAAATACACAAAGCTGGTTTTGACTTTTTGCCTGTGAGCTGGATCCTATGCTGTTGTTTTGAATATTCATTGAGAAAGCTCAAGTTCTAGTAAAACCTGAATTTAGCATGAGAAGATTGGGACGGGGAGAGACCAGAGAGAGAGGGTGGGTAGCCTGAGATAAGGAGACAAGAGCATGCCAGAGCGGTCATTTGTTGCTTTTTAGCATAAATGCATTTTGTAGGAATTATGTCAGACAGGGAGTCGCTGGCCGACCCGGCCGGGCTCTGCATTAGCGTAGATGTTTGCAGTTGGCGCTCTGCGGAATCGCGTTCCGAGAACCCGGGCGCTGCGCCCGCGGGGCTCCGCATCAGAGCCCGGACGGCAGACCTGGGCGGTCCCCAGAATCCCGGGACGCAGAGACCCCTCAAACATAGACGGCTGCTGCTCCAAGGAAAAGCATAACCTGCCTTTCAGGTTCACTTCGCAGGTGTACTTACTTGCTTGTATATTGTGACATGTTGTGTTTCTGATTTTGTTGGTTCAGTGAAGCTGTCTTAACCTCTCATTTCTGAACTAGCCCGGGGAGCCTGATCTAAGGATGCTAGTCGAGTTAGTTCAGCGGGATCTAAAGGCATTTTGATCTGGAAATTAGAAAAAAAGTTTTTTAAGGTTGTTATTCAGATTGAAATCTCCACCACAGGGCTTTTCTTTCCGCAAGGGATTTTAAGAAAGTCCCCCTTGTGCTCCCTCCGCACCCCATCCCCCTCAAGAATTTTTTAAAAAGCAGATGGTAGGGAGTGGAACAAGCTCGTGTGCATATCAATAAAGTGCTAATAGGCAAGTTTAGAAACTGACCTTGCTGCTAGGGGTCCGGATTTAGCTGGGGGTGAGGGTGGAGTGGGGGACAGCTCTGCCCACAGGGCGAAGTTTGAGCCAAAGTGAAAAGCATTTTGTACAAATCAAGTTACCCTTCCAGCATTTATCCATATGTGACCTTAGACTGATGATTTTGCGTTGTCATCATTTAGTATTCGCTCATTTAATGCCATATTGTGTGAGTCAGTCCTGAAAAATGAGCCTGTCTCCTTTAAGCAAATACTGCCCTGGGTTTCAGACACAATTTTAATTGAGCTTTGCCCACGACTTCCAAGAATTAATTAAAATGGGTCATTTACATAAAATCCTTAGGTCCTGCAGTAGAGCGTTCATCACTTGGCTAAGAAATTAAAAATGACTAGTACTCAGTGATTCGCCACTGTGAAAGAACTGTGGAATGATTTAACATAGTTCACTGAGGTGCAATTAAGAAGTCACTGGAGGTCACTCTTACTTAAAGGAAACCATGGCTTCAAAAATCTTCCCGTAAGAGAAGCAGAGGGCTGTGTTTCCTCCGTTGTGATTACAGGATATTGGCAAGATCAGTTGCTTTGCTATTTCTTTATTTTCTGTTTGCATTTTATCCCCTGAAATTCATGGAGGTATCTTGTGCTTTACCCTGAGCATCCTTTTTAAGAGTCACATGCTCTGAGGTGCTCTGTGTCTGAACAGCCATGCAGGTATCTGTGTCTGAATTGGATGTGTCTCTCAGATCAGTCTGTCTGGATCTCTGACTTCAACTGCCACTGCTAGTTTTCGCTTTTCAGTCTGTTTTATTTAGATGTATTTAGTACTCTTGTTCAAAGTTCAGTAAGTTAAAAGTTCCTCCATAAATTGTGATTGCTAAGAACGTTTTAAATGCTATACCCTTGATCAGGTCAAAGATGGCTATTACAGCCGTCCAAGTGTCAAGTATGGATTTAAACGACTTTGCAGACTTAAAGATTCATAGAGGCTTCATAAACTGCATTTGATAATTTCTTGATGATCTCATTGGACACTGTCATTTGTAGCAATAGAAGTCATGGTGCATGAATCCCATCATAGTCTAGATTAGGCTAATTTGACCCATGGGATTTTTTTCCTTAACTCTTGAATGTTTGGGAGATGTTTGTTTGTATGTGTGTTTGGGTATACAAGCAAGGTATTTCAAACATGCATTTGAACTTTGTTACTATTTAAGTCAAGGTAGAGGGGTTCTGGAGTTCTGCACCATCATTTGGGGAATTCTAAAGGGGAGTTTGTCAGCTGGATGGGATTTAGGTTACAAACAAGAAATCCTGAATGTCAGTATTGCTCAAGTTTTCTTTTTTTTTTTTAATGGCTAACATTTTTTCCCCCTAAGAAATGTTTTAAGAACTCAAATGATCTTTTCAGATAAGACTTTAAAACTAACAAAAATGAAATATTCTTGAGCCCTACTAAGAAAAGGAGAACTGTATGTACATTTAAAAAAAAATGTACAGATCGTCTCTCCTAAAGGACCCAGTAACATTTTTTACTCCCTTTACAGCTGGTTCTCAGTAGTAAATCAGTCAGACACGGGGTCAACCTGGATGACGTGCTGGCATAAGACATCTTTCCAAGATACAGGACTTGCTTGAAACCTTTGACCTCTCAGTCATAATACACGTTTTGACATGAATTTTTTTAAGTAATGGGAAATTTTAAGTCAGGAGGAGTCTGCCCAGGGAAAGTAATGTTTCTAAATAGCCAAGACCGTGGGTTTGTTCATTTGTTTTTCTCTATAGCCTCTGTCTTTTTGAAGATAATAACCAGTTGAATAGACTGCATCCTCCAAAATACAGCCTAGGACCTGATAGTTCAAAATTGTGAACTGCTATCTGGTCTACCTTCCAGAACGCAGTGCTGAATCAAGGTGGAAGTGTTATTCGAATGGAGCTGTCCTCTTAAATGGAACTAAGAGGAAATTCAGGATAGAGATTCCAAGCTAGAGTCCTGTTCCCTAGAAGCTGTTGTGGAGATAATGGTTGGCTGACCCACTTCCTACCATGAGCCAAACGTGGAAGAAGACGAGAGCTCTCTGCTTTAGGATTATCTGTGTGAATCCACTCTTTCTTTGTGAATTCCCAGGTCTTCAGAGAGGAAGAAGAGATGTAATCAGAATAAAAAAATGTCAATATTTCGATTGCATACTTAGTGTCGTAAGTCTGTCTCCTGGATTGTGAGTCACTTCGTGGAGTAATGTTCACTCTTTCTCGATTTAGGGACAGCACAATTGGAAGTTAATTTTACAGCTGGATCATTTCCCCCATATAAGTAAAATACAAGCTATAGCTAACAGCTCCTGGCCCCTCCCACCCTGGACTAAAGACCATGTTAGACGTTTCAGTTGTTGAAGGGGATTATTGGATGGAAATGATGACATTTTTAGACCCAAGGATTCAATTCAGTGAGTCCAACCCCCTCATTCTCACCCTATTAAATCTCAAAATTCGTCAGTTTCTCTAGAAGCTTCCTTTTGTTTTCCTTCCCCTGTCAAAAGTGCCCTTCTTGTTGGAAGCGGGAAAAAAAAAGCTGTATTTCTGGCCCATAACAGGTGGGGCATACAATTTGAATCACTGTTCTAGGAGTGATAATCAGAACTTCTCTTCCCTGTTAAATCCTGCGTATGAGAGGTCTCTGCCCATGACTGGGGTGCAGGTCAAGCCCATTTTGTTGGCCAACATGGGAAACAAAACCATGATCTTCATTTAATACCTAGTGCTTGATCTAAGCAATAAATATATTAGCACCTCAGTTTGAAGATTTGCGTCAGATTTGAACCCTTTCTTCATTGGAGCATTAACTTCCTTATGTACTAAAGCATTACTGTATCTTTAATGAAAGTTTATTACTATAATCCTCTAATAAAAATTATCACACAATATTATTCTTTAAAATAAAAATAACATACATAGTGTGACATAATAGTGAGATACTTGTAGGGTCTAAATTATCCTAACCTAATAATGTGATTAACCATAATCATTTGCTGTAAAAATATATGCATGCAGAATGGAGGAACTGAACATAATGCTCCAACCGCTAAGAAGTATAAAATCACGAGAATTTATTGAAGTGAATGTCTAATAGTGTGTTTATCATATGTCTCTTCTCAAGGATCTTTTTTCCCCGAACGCTTGTCATTTCAATGGACACAGATTCTTTGTAATTATTTGCAAAGCGTCATCAACATACTTTATTGCTACGTGAACACAGTCAATCTCAAGTAATGACATGTGTGCTAAGAGGTTCAATATAGCCCATAAAGAAATGTTCGCCTTGGCTAATACAGACTAAAATCCCGTTGGTGTTTTCATTGGTTCAGATTTCTCTTTGCCTCCGTAGTGTACTTAGTGTTTATCTAAAATCTGATCTTCCAAGCACATCAGCTTGTAGGAGGAGAGCCTATCAGAGGAGGTGTCCCTGGAGGAGGTGAACGGAGAATCCTTTTGTGATGCAGTGAAACGTGTTGGGGAAAATCAGCACAGAATACAGGGAAAAGTGTTTTAGTAAGCACTGGGGCTCTGGCTTTTTGAAAAGCACCTTCCAAGAATTAGTAAACAGACCCTTTTGTGTCATATTTGAATAAACTTCCCAGAAATACTGAGGTCAGGATATTCTTGAAAACTTAAAGAAAACAACATTTTTTTTTCTCCCAAAAAACTTACAAAGTCCATGGGACCATCAACAGAGTGTGACAGGCAAGGATGAGAGCTGGGGTTTGTGGAGCCTCAAACTGATGCAATTTGGGGAGACTTTTTAAGGAAACAAACAAAATGACCCTGAGGACACATTAGCACTGGCCCTCCCAGACCTGCAAGCGGGTTCTGAGGAGAAGATTGGAGCTCAAGAAAATCTGCCTCTTTTGAGTTGATTTGGAAAAAACAAAAAACAAATAACAGATCATTCAAAAGTGCTTAATAAAGGATATATTCACTAACAAAAAGCTCCATTAATTGAGCAAATTTTAAGTTGAAATTTTCCCTTTAAATCAAAATCAGAGTTTGAATATAAATATATCAAAGAGCTCACACAATTTGGAATTAATCGACCCAGGGCTTACCAGTAATTCTAGGTTTTGGAATAACAAATATGAAATTAACCTGTGTATCTTCTCCCCACTCATTTTTTAGAGTCTTTGGAGGCTTGGCTTCAACGTATAGAGTTCTTGAGATTAACTTCTGAAGTGTTCCCACTCCACCTGCTTAGGCATCCCTTGCTTCCTACTGAATAACTTTTAAAAACTGAATTATTTATGTCTGCCTATTTCTGAAAGGCATTCGACCATATGCAATATGTTCCTTCAAAATATCACCCTTACTTTTCCCAGTTTGAGTTTCGTGGCATAAGGTTAAATTATATGTGTGAAGAAAAGTTAGACACAACTTGTAAATACTGCAAAAAGAGGATATGACAGAGTGACCTTTTGACATTAAGCAGGAACATTGTTTAATGGGTCCATGTGATGGTTTAATTACCTAGAAGAATGCACTCAACGTCTGACTTGGTCGTTTACTGTTTGATTAGAGTTTAGACACTGAAATTGATGATTTTTTTTTCCCTTTTTTTCTTTTTAGATATGTATGGTAACTACAAAGGTTTTTTTGACCCTGTAGGACATTAATCATTAATTGGCAACCCCTTTCTAATGTTCTTTTATAAATCCTTGTAAATTCCTAGTTTCCCAAGATGCTCTTTTCCTGGGTCAGTCAATAATGGGTTTCTAAATATTTGGCTTGCATTTGTCCTATATTTGCATGTGTTGTGTTTTTAACATTTGGAAAGTCATGCTCTGACATAGAGATCGCACCTATCTGGTGAGTGTACACGTAACACCGAGTGATGATAAATGCGCTTTCCAATAAATTTCCTTTCTGGTTCATTTGAAACGTTACTTGTCAATAATAAAGCAAGGAGTCTGGCCCTCGATAGAAGGTAAAATTATCCTTCTTAGTTTCCAGGTAATGGGCATTTTCAGTGAAATATGATTGATGCATAAAGCATTTGACAGTTTAAATAGTTTAAAATTAGAAACTATATAATTTTTATTTAAATATGTATCCATTTAATGGACCAGTTTAAAAAAAAAAACCCACCCTCCAAGGCTGTTAATCACAAATTGAGAAAATGGTATATCTTACCTGGGCTATGGCTTTTATTAAGTTTTTACTTGGTAGTGCTTTGGAACCAGATACTCACGGAAAGTGTGGTAGTTACATCTGACTCATGGAGAAAAAACATGAAAGAAGTTTGCTTTTTAAACTGGCAAATAGAACGTTTTCGGATGTGCCATTTTAGGGGTATGATAAATGGTCTAGCAGATGTTTACATTCATGTGCTCCTAAGTGTTATGAAGATGGGGCTTTCAGAGATTGTCACTTGTGGTCCCATCAGTTAGTTGCCTCATGGTTGGCACCCGTGGAGAAGGAATTTCTATGCCACGTGTTCCCTGGGCCACTGCAGGAGGAAGGGGCTGGTGAACTTTGGAACCCGTGGCAGTTTTTATAACCTGAATAGTCACTTACCGCTGTTGTTTAGACCTAATGTGCCCCCCCCACTCTGCTGCTTTCAGCATTATCTCATTACTTGGGGTGGTCAGGACGCAGCAGGTTGTTTCTCTGGAGTTTGTTAACACGCAGTGCAATTACTGCTTGGGTAAATGTGGAAGTGACCTGCTGCCCTGAGACGTAAAATCAGGTACCACCGCAGTTACCAGAGTTGTAATTCCTTCTTTAACATTCATATAGTCTCAGGCAACCCAAGAGCTTGATAAGGCTAGCTAAATGCACTACTTCTAGGAGTGATGAATTGGCGGGGGAAGTGGGGGAGCGATCCTTGAGTGTGTGTATGTATGTTTGGGTGTCTTGAGGGAGGCTGATTGGGTAGAGAGGTGCAAAGGAGTTAAAATATAATAATGTCTTTGCCTGGGACATTATGCTGTACACCAAAAACTGACACTTCAATAAAAATGTATATAATTTCAGTATAATACTGTTCTGTTGGCTGAACAATGGACCTAATGATTAAAATGACATTCTAGTAGGTATAAATACTAAGATGAGGTTTGAGTGTTTCATAAATAGAACTTACTGTCTAAACATGCACACAAAGATGTCCCTAGCACTCTGATCTGAGTCATACATAAATCATGAACAATTACGGTGTGTTTGTTTTTTTCTAAAACACCATAGAATGGATAATTTCCCTTTAGAGTTCGTTCCTGAGCTTTTCTGAGACCCTCACCTTGAGTACATTTGAACTTTTAAAGAAATAAGTGCATTTCAAAAGAGATTGTTTCATGGAATCATTTCTTATTAATGTGAGTCATTATTCTGAAGAGAAGTAAAACTGCTTTAGCCTACTTAACTGTTAATATTATTTTTCCTTAGTTAATTCTTATAAGCTTATTACTTGCGCTCACCTCCTTTTCCCCCCAAGAGGTAAATAGTTGTTCGTTACAATTGTTTTGCTATCTCATTGGTTAAAAACAATTATTTATGAGTAATTCTTGTAGCTTTGATGCATTTTAGGATTTATCTTTTTTTTGGATAGAAATAGTATTTATCAGATTATTGATAAGAATGATATTTCGTGGAAATAAATATTATACAATGATGCCAGAAAAAGAAAACTGAGTCTTAATTTTTGCTCTAGGAATCATGGTGTGAAAAATGGACATTTCAGATTGAAAACAACAGTTAATGGAGATTTTGGATGACATCTGAGCCTTCACCTTACCTGGTTGTAATTTAGTTAGAAACACAGTGAAAACATGGAAAACACTGTCCACATGCAGGGAGGCTCTTCTTTAAGTACCTTATGGGCCGTAGGCACCTAGTTTTTGAGCATACACTTCCTCAGATTTGTCTGTGTGGAAGTAAATTGGAACAACTGATTTTGAAACCTCTAAATTTGGGTTGTAAAGAAAATTATCATTTTACAGCACTTTTATAAAATTGTTTCTCAAAAGGAAAGATTGCATCACAGAAGCTATTACTTCTTACCCCGTTACTTTTTTTAAGACTAAACTTTGTATGCCTTCTTTTAAAGAAAGAACAAAAAATGAGAATATGGTTTGGAGCTTTAAATGCTGCCTTCTATGTCTATGAGGAAAATCCTTATAGAATATTTTGAAGAAGCTTATGTACTGACTTGTTTTACCATAATGAAAATAACCAAAGCAAACACTTTTACTCCTGACGAAAATCCTATTAGTTTTGTGATTCCCCGTTTTGCAGTTGTTTGATATCCCCATTGTACAGATGAGAAAACTGAGGCTTAGGGAGGGTTAGTGATATCCCAAGAGTAGAAATTGGTAACTGCCATCTCCACCCCCAGCCTGGCTCCAAAATCTACATTTGGTCTTCATTAAGTTTCCAACCCAGTAAGGGGAGACCCCCAGAGTGGTGAGACGAGAAAGATGTGAGTGAGGGGGACTGAGGGGAGTGTCTGGGGAGACTCAGAAAGGAAGCCATGGTGGGGCTAAGGCTGGGAAGGGAGCAGGCTTCTCAAGTGAAACAGTTGATGGAGAGGTTCCTCACTTCCTCTCAACCAGCTGTGTGACTTCCAGGAGGTCACTTAGATCCCTGGGACCCCTTTACATTCACAGAAGATGAGACATAACAAAAAACACAAACAACATTTCTAGGTGTCTGTGACAGCAATGATTGCTATTAAAATAATCTGTAACTTATGTTGGTACCAGATGCTCAAGCCCTCCTGAATATAGGGTAGTTTGTCTACATTCGTGATTGAAGAATATGCAGAATTTTAGCTAGAAGTTAGTGAAAATAAAGATGTAATTTTAAAATTTATCTCAACAGACTCCCTAAATCATATGGATGTTAAGAACCCCTGAGCCTTGGGGTTCACTGCTTCAAGTTCTATGAAAAACCCTCCTTGGGGTTTTAACCCCAACTTCTAAAGAATATTTACATCAAACTGGGGAAAACTGGTACCTTGAAAATACTGTCTTCCGATTTGCAATCATTGTAGCCTGAATTTACGTAATTTTTCTTTAGTGTCTTTCAATATAATTTTTATAATAATCCCCAGAAATGTCTTGCAAATTTTGTAAGATTCATTCTTAGATGCTTTACGTATTAATTACTATTTGTCATTCTGTTTATTTTCAATCTATGGATAGGTTTAGAAATACAATCAGGTTTTGTATAATAAACTATTAAGCTAGCCAGTGACTTTTAGAATTTTTACCTACATGATCATATCATCTGGAAATAACAGTGGCTTTTTATTTCCAATTTTGTGTTTTTCTTAAATTTTCTCTTATGTACTACAGGACTCTCAGTGCCGTGTTCAGTAGAACCAGTCGTGCCTGTTAAAGTGTTCTTTCTGATTTTCAAGGAAATATTTTTAATATTTTCCCATTGAGATGTGATGTGCTGGAACCAATTTTTAGCATCTGGCAAAAGCCAATCATTAACTTTTCATGAATTTTGCAAGCCTTTTGTTAAAAATACAACCGTTATTAAAAATTAAATTATATCTACTTATAATTAAATGAATCCTATTAAAGACACAAGTAATAAATTCTCAGAACTCACCACTTCCTACTTTATTTTATGGCATCTGACGTTATCCGTGCTCTCGGGGTTATTTACATGGCTTGTATCTGAGTTGTGGAAATACTACATAATGATGTGATGTGGGCATGCCCCTTTCCAACTTCAGGGGCAGTGACATCACACTGAAAGCTTTGAATTGGCCACGAGTATTTACACCAAGAAAAGTGGCAAATGCTAGCAATCAAGGTTTCTATTTGCCTTAAGAGCTTGCCTTTAAACACGTGCTAACATACCTCTGATCGAGGTTCTAGCATTTTCTTAGCCTGTTCATTAAAGGGGAAGGAGGAAGAAGAGGAGGGAGTGTGGGAGGGAAATAAGGGGGTCAGGGAAAAGGGAGGGAAGAGGAGAGGAAGAGAAGACAGGGAAGCTTTAATCAATGTATTGACCTGCACGCGGTGTTTCTCCCCCCCCCACCCCACAGATAACTGTGAGGCTCCTCTGGCGTCCTCCTTGCCCCGGGCTGCCTTCAGCAGCTCCTCAGAGCTGTCCAGCAGCCACGGTCCTGGCTTCGCAAGTCTTAACCGCAGAGATGGTGAGTTTGCTACTGTCTTCTTCTTCTTCTGTTTTTTTTTTTCTTCTTCTGTCTTCTTGTTAATTCATCATGATTCTTTCACAGTGAGACTTACTATCACTCTTAGCTCAAATTGATTCTAAGCTCCAAAATTAATGATACCGAGTTTAATGTAATTGAAAGAAGCAGTGGGTTCATTGTATTATCATTTGCAAGCTTTCTTCTTGTGTGTGTGTGTGTGTGTGTGTGTGTGTTGGATACCTTCCTTCCCTATTGATTGGCAGCAAATTCTCATCAATGAGATTGATGAGAAGGGAATTACTGGAGTCTAGAGGATTTTCAATGTTATCATCCCTTCTTAGTTTCAGGACGGGTTACAGAAGGGTGACGAGTCAAGTGTGCTGGTTTTGAATAACTAAAATAACAAATGAAGGAGCCGCTGTTGCAGTCGCTGGGGAAAACTGAACCAGTCACTGCATGACATCTGTGAGATGTGGCACTGCCCTGGGATCTGGTGGGAAAATGACTCGGTCCCAGGACTTGTCCTTGGAGGACAGCAGGTGAAGGCTGCTGCTGAAAATACAGATTCCCTCCCTATTAGTGGGAAGGGAGTTAAAGACTCACTTTTTGGAGAGAGATTAATTCATTTTGCTACTTGAGTGTCATTGAGTGAATTATTTTTTCTGTTGATAAATAATAATGCAGGGGATGAAATAAGTGAATGCATCCGCTTAAAACTCAAATGTTTTCCTACTTTTTAAGGGATAGGTTAATTTTTTTTTAATGAAAGGTTAATTCAGAAAGTAGAAGTTATAATTACCTGTGTCCCGTGTAAATTCTGGAGACTAAGGAATGGAGTGCTTCTCTCCCTTTATTTGGTATTTCTAAAGTCAGAATTTAAGTCACTTGAATTTTCCAGTGTCCTTAAAAAGCAAATGCAAGAACCTAGTAAGTGATCGAATAGATTGATAAGGAAAAGTAAGCATGTAAGTGAGGAAATTCAATGAGCTCAGGGTGGGAGGGCATGTCCGTTAATTACCTACCTTCATGGTCTTTTACCAGGAAGATTTCGGTGGCCAGGTATTTACTCCTCAGAGCATCCTTCATGGTCATTTTTAGCGCCCCAGTAAAAATATCTTCTCATTGAAACCAGATTTCAGCGAGATGAACTAAATGATCAAATTATCCATCTTTGGTCTGGCATTTAGTCTAGTATCAGCTTAACATTGAATCTTTCCAGTGGTTGCCCTAAAATTGTAAAAATAAATAAATAAACAAACATGCACCATATTTAATTAGTTTTAAGAAGCCCCAGGGGCTTGTGTGTTGTGCTTCTAATTTGTCCATGGAGAACATCCTTATGATTCAGGCCTCCAGTGATGTCAGTAAGGGGGCACTGGGAAGTTTATAAACATCAGAAGGGAAAATCCTGAAGTTTAAGATGAACTCACTTCCATTATATTTAGTTAAAAAAATTAATAATTCAGAATATGATAAATCATCACTACAACTCGAAGTCCAAAGCTTATCTTCTGTATTCAAACTACTCTCTTTGCAAATTTGAATCATTTTAAGAGAGTGGCAATCAGCTGATGAGGTTTTTGTTTTCATGGTGGCTCCTCGTCTGATTGCCTGTAGTGCACTTGTCATCAAATATTCCTGGATACAACCACTGGATTTCAGGCCCATTTCTCCAACATGCTTTGGATAGCACAAATTATTGATATTCCTCCTGAAGGATTATCTGTGTGTGTTTTCTGTTAAAAGCCAGCATCCCACAGTCCTTTTTGGCATTTCCTTTGCCTTGGTAAATGCTGGAGAGCATTCATTTTTGTTTAGCTTATTGCGATGTAAAATGTGGATGGTATAAAATGTGGGTGAGTGAAATGGTGATGATTCTTCATATGCAGTATTTTTAGCTTTTTTGAGTATCTCATGTATGACCTAGAGATGAAAATTATGTTAGACTGCCTGACAATGTGGTTAAAATTCCTTTGGCCTACGTTATGACATTTGGAGGTTTTAAAGAAGGTGATTTTGTCTTAACTCCCCAGTTTCTTATTTTGTCCAGAAGTCATTGAGCTTCCAGATGGTCATTAAGAATTAGAAATGTCCCAAATAGCTCAACTTCCACCAAGAATTTCACACATAATAACCATCACTGCACCTACCTGATAGAGATAATTTTTGATTGCATGTGTGTGTGTGTATATATTTGAGTCACTGTATAAACTCCCAAAGCCATATAATTTAAAATTTAAGACATTTTATGACTTTACAGTACTTCTGATCCAACACATAGCAAATATTAATTAGACTTTATTGCACATGTCACCTTTTCCATTTTATGTATTTGTTTTTTACTTGCACATTTTTATTTATGTATTTATTTGTCTCCTATTAATTAATGAAAAGTAGTAGAATATTTCTTAGAAAAGACTTGACAAGCAATGCAAGAAAGAGGTCTCTGAAGAGGGATGAGCAGAGAAGTTGGGGGTGTTCCAGGGGCTTCCAGGGACAGGCATGGGGCCTCAGGGCTCCGAAATCATGATCCTGAGTATGTCACCACCTGTTTGTCAAGTGAGCTCCCTAGTGGACAGGCCGGTTATTGTAAAGATAGTCACGCGTTCGTATCATCACTCAACATTGGACCAAGTGCTCCTGGAGTTTATTTTTGAACTCTCTAGTTGAGTTCCTCCAGCGTTCCCATTTTGCAGTCTGAGGTTGAATTCCAGGTAATACATTTAGCAAAGTGTCCACAGTGATGTCATTCACTTTATTTTTTCATGCAGAGAAACATAAATTGCTGGCAAGGCCAGAATGTAAAAATTTTCAAAACTGATAGATTTTCAGAGGTAAAACGCAGACACATACAATGTTTATTCATATACCTGCTCACGAACATTGATGCTGTTAGATAAAAATGTAAAGTTCTTGAAATTTTATAACATTACAGTCAAATTGGGTTTGACTGTTCGTATTGGCTGATTTTGTTTCAATCAGCATTAAATTGATATTTCCTGATATGACCAGTTGCCCAATATTTCTCACACAATAGCAAGATTGTTGAAATCTGTGTATTCTAGATAAGAACATGCTATAATATTGACTTCATTTTTTTTCTTCTCAAAAATCTCCTAAAGAAACTTTGTACTCCAAGTTTATCCAGATAAAAGTTAAAAAACAAAAAACAAAAAACTCAAACCAAAAACCTGCCTTACAGTAAGCCGCTCTGGACTTTGATTCTACATTTTGTGTGTGAAAATAGCCCTTTGTTTTTACGATGATTGTTGCTGTCAGTGACCTTTCATCAGCTCGGCGCAGTAGCATTTCAGATGCTACTTTCCAGCACCTGGTAGCTGTTCTCTTTGTCACGTGATATGTACGCGCAGGCGTGGTGGTGAGATGTGTGGGCCGGAAGCTGTTTGAAATTGATTAGGAAGAAATGTATGCACATTACATGCCTATATTTTGTTCCCCCAAAATGCCAGCGTAAACAATCATTCTCAGAGAGAAGGACCACTCCGTTTATGACCCGGTGCTGAAAATCACGCTCTCTAAAGGCGGGAAGTCACTCACCGGTGACAGCACAAATGAGATTGCCTTAAATTTAACTTGATCAAAAATGACATTTCAGAGTACTGTCTGTGTGTGGCAAACAGGAAACAAGCTGGACTGGCTGGACGTTTGTCCTTCTTCACCTTTTTTCAGGCTGAGACATGGATCATATTTCTTCCACCTGTTGGTGGAGCCAGGAAAGATTCTGTCTGGTTCTCCCAGTACAATGAATGGCTGAGCATCTCAGAAACTATTCTCAGTATTAAGATGTTTATTTCTCAAGTGAAGATATACAATTACTAGTACAAGGTAATACTACAGATTAAGAAAAAGGTGCTTAGATCTGGCCATCAGATAATCAGTGTTTTCTTATAATTTGGAACCTCTGATAATTTGGACTCTGCAATATCCGAAATAGGACATGATGTAAAATTTACTGGTTTTAAACAAAGAAATGATTAAAAAAATGGAAAGAGTAAATGATCACTTGAAATATTTAAAACTATGCAACTTCTGATATAAATCAGAATATTCAAAAACGTTTGATGCAGATCTTATAATAATAAGCTTTTTCCTCATACTTTTTCATAAAATCATAGTTTTTATAAATTCCTATCTTTCATTCCTAGGCTAGGGACCTGATGGGACTGGCCAGTATTCGCAAATACTAGTCTGAGCAATTCAAATTGCAATTAAAGGTCTTGCAAACCAGATTTTTATAAAGACGTATGAACGTTCCGGGGAACTTTTGTCTCTGGGTGTCAGAGTCTGTGTTCTGTTTCTCTGTCCTTCCTGAAAGTTTTTAGACCTATTAAGGCCAATACGCATTCTCTTTTTAAGCCACCATTTTTTTGTTCTGATTTTTTTTTTTTAAACAAATGGCCCTGCAGGTACACTATGGGTGTTGAGTGTGGAGTATAGGCCAAATGTAATAACATCATGTAAAATATGCACAGGTATAAAAGCGCAGAGCCGTGTCTTGGTGACTAGGCAGTTTTATTAAACCACAGCTCATCTAAAATGCAGGACGGCAGTATGGGGGGGAGAAACCCCCAAATCCCGGGGTTGGTGCAGACACCGCCATAGAATCACCACATGGAACCACACAGGACCCACCTGCTCTGATTCTCCCACAGTCCTTTTCGAGGTCCGGAGTCTCTAGGTTCCCCCCATAGAGCGTAATGTACTGGCTGAGATGAACCAGAAAAAAAAAAACGTGTTTTCTGTGTTGTCAGTCATTTTTCCCTACCAAGTAGCCCAAATGATATAAAAACCCTAGAATAAGGCAATCCTCAGTCTCTTGTGGATTCAGTAGCTTCTTTTGGACAGGCGTGAGTCCTCCAGGGAGGCCCAGGTTTCTTTGTTTCTGCTTCCTTCCAAGTCAGTGTTTGGGTTCACGATGGGCTCGTGCCCTCCTGGAGCTGGACCGTGTGAGGGGCTCCCTGCTATCCGCTGAGGGTGGTTTGTCTGCTCGTAACTCTGAGGGTCACTTGGCACCGGCTCCTGAAGCCTGAGGCGGAAGTACCTCTTGGGAAGGCCATGTTTTCAGGGAACAGGTCATCGTCCCTTTCAGAATCTGTCCATGTCACTTCTTGCCTCCCTGAAACTTGACCCTGAGTCTCATTGGGTTTCCAGCCTGAGCATCCTTGGTTATAGGTTTACTTTGCCGTTGCCAAGGTGACCTTTTGTTCACATCCAGTTAGACTCTCATCTGACTGCTGTGCCCCCTTTTGATGAACCATGGGGAATTCTGGGTCACTATGCCAAGGGGGAAAGACTGCACTCCTCCCCACGTCCTCTCTTTCCCACAGTCCCCCTGGTTCTCATCTCTTCCTGCCAAACAGGGAGACATCACATGTCCTGTTTTCCTGTTTTCTGAGTTGGTCTTTGCCCTCCCTTGCTTCTCTAGGGCTTAGTGGTGTAATGATCACTGGCTCACAGGATTTACTGGAGGAAAGGAATGAAAAAACCCAGCAGTCTATCTTTTCAAAGTTTCCATGTTTCTAATCTGCATAATAAGGACCTCATGGCGGCCACAATTTTGCCATAGTATTTTTCCAGGAGTTAGTATTGCCTATGGCATACTTGGCAACTTCCCCAAAGGTACGGGGAAGCCCTTCTAAGCACTACCCAAATTCTAAAATAGTTGCCTAGCAAATTCTACCCTGTCCCTTTCCAAAATAATTCACTTTTGTATCACACATAATTTACAAAAATGTTCATGAAAGTTATTTCTTTAACAGAAGTATGGTGGACACACACCATGATTTACTTAACTTTTAAATAATAATATTGGTATCCCTAAGGAGATGGCTTTTGTCCCATCACCTCCGACTGCTTTCCAGGTTTACCCACCCAATGCAATTTCGTTTCCTCTTCTAGAGATATTCCTTTTTCCCTGTTCAGGGCCACTGATGAAAGATGTAACAAGGGAGGTGACCTTCAATCCTGCCACAGGGGTGAGGTTCAATTAGGAACTGCTTATGAAGCACCTGGGCTCACTAATGATGCGTGGATCCTGTGTTAAAATCAAAGCACGCAGGAGTCCCGACCTGCTGGTTTACCTTGTGGCCCAGATACTGGTCCAGGAAGACCACGGCCAGTGACAGACGCTAAGGGAATAGCTCCGGTGGCCCTGTGGTCAGCTGCTCCACCTTTGCTCTGGACGTTAAGGAGGAGTTCCCTGGCCTAAGAGCTGATTGGAGGAAGGTATATTAGGGGCTTCCTCTTCTTCTGTCTTGTGATCCTTGCAGTGGACTCTGCCCTCGTTGCCGTGTTTCTCCAAGGAAATCCAGTGGAGCAGACTTGGCTCTGAGAGGTAATAAGGCTGTACTTTGCTGGGGAGGCATGTCCCTCCCTCCCCCTCAAGATGCTCCTCTGTCAGCAGTATTTATATTTTGTGACATTTAGACCTCAGCCCTTTTGCGTTCACATTATACTGCTCTGTTTTGTGTAACAGGTTGTCTGTACGTAATTCTTTTCAGTCATGGCTCTCACAGTGTACTTACAAATTGTCGTGAGTTCAGCTACATAACATCCTTAAAGAAAACGTAAGCTTTGCCGTCAGTGGAATTTTTTTCCCCGCCTAGAGGCTTTTGACTAAGTGAGCAGTCAAGTATGGATGGATAGTTTCCTTCTCATGGTTCTGTTTCTGAGCATCTCACCCTTGCATTTCCTGATGTGAACCTACACTGTATTTAATGAAAAAGAAAAAGGAGCCATCGCCTTCAGAACAGCCGCGGCATGTCGGTGGGCGGTGGTGGGGGCAGTGGAGCAGAGCGCCTGGTCTCCTGCCCTTCTGGGCACCCTGGACCTCCCACTGGTGTCTCCACATCTGCGGGAGATGCAGCTGTTCCGACTGGCCTCAAGGATGCTCTGAAACTGTATCATCTGTTCTGGGGGCCCCGAAAGATGCACCATGATGCTCTTATGGAAGTAGACCAGATCTCAGAGCTGCACCTCTCGTAAACACGAAGCTTTCACGGGATATGAACGAATGAGCCCAGTCACACATTTTATTCAGTCATGAGTGACGTGGGCAACTACATGTTCAGATTGTTTATGGGCTTACTGGGCAGTTCTTGTTTTATTTCTAAGGGGGAAATTAGCAAAATTGCCTTATAGTCTTGTCAATGCAAAACTTCAAACAAAGAAGAAGGAAAAACCCCAAGATCAACTCAGATCTAAATGCCTCTCTGTTGTGTGTTCTTTTAAAACCTGATCAGGAGTGTATACGAGGGAAGCAGAGCGGATTTATACGGTAGCCATGGATTTTTGTTTATTTTATGCAAAAAAAGCTGCAGCAATGAATGTTAAATGCCGGAGCACTGCACACACAACGTCAGGGAGTCATGTGTGAACAGTCACACTGTGCTTTTTTCCCCCTCCGTGTTACTAACATGTAATTAACCAGCATACACTTATTTTTAATTTAAATTTGAATTATCTGTTTACAAAGCCGTTATAAGGTATGTCTGCATTTAGTACAGGGGTCTGGTTTACAATTGAAAAAGCAGCTGGGTGTGATTTTTTTTTTTTTCCCTTCTGGGTATACTTTTGGGAAAACTGCCTGTTCTCTCCCGCTCAGGATGCTAGCAGATTTCAGGAAGCGTGGCAGAAAGAGAATCAGAGCTTACCTCGGCAGGGGCAGGATTTCTGCATTTCCTATATCCTGATAGCCGGAGGTGGTCTGTGTAGATTGTTGGAATTGATTCTTAAGAAATTAGAGCTGGAACAAATCCTGAATTGCCCTCAGCAATGTAGGCCAGGGGGTATGCTTGTAAAGCCCAGAGGTCCCTGAGCTGCGTGGTCAGGGAGCATCCATGGCGCCCGCCCGCCCGCTGGTCCCTCTTTCCCAGGAGCACCTATCGCCTTTCAGGGAGAAAGAATGGTGGACACTTGCTTCTCTTGCCATCTCCCCACTCATCCAGCCCCGCCCGGAATCTGTAATGAGTCTTCTGTGAATTAAAACTCATTTAAGTGGGGAAGGAACACACATAGCTTGATGAGATCCTTTTGAGACAATGTCATAAAGATCTTGGACGGAAACTTCCCTTGGTGATGATTTCAATGTAGCCATTTATTTACTTGACATGTAGATGCCCTGGAGATGGGTGGGTCTGTTTGCTTCAAATTAACCTGCTTGCCTTTGCTCCCTTGGGTATCTTTGGGCTCTGGATCTTGTTGAAACTTGAAAAAGGCATAAGCTGACTTTCTGGATAATGTCCCTCTTTGCACACAGCTGACCCTGTGGCAGTGCACGCCCGCTGGCCCCCAGAAGCAGTGGTCATTGTCATCATGATCTGTGGCCAGAGTAATTAAAGCCCCAGCTGACAGTATCCTGTTCAACCTTTCCTCTCCCCAAGGAAGTGTCCCTGCCTGTGCCTAAGTCAGCCTCAGGTCGGAAAAGCGATCATACAGGAGTGACTAGAGACAGAAGTCTTCCAATATAGCTGCCAAGATATCAATACTGAAGACAGTTTGGTTATTGATAAGCAGACAGTGCTGAATAACTGATCAACCACAGGGATATGTTCTTGGGGTAGAGAATGAAAACGGAGCTATGCTTTAATAAAACATCCCCTCAGAACCTAAAATGAGTTTTTCCCCTTGTCTGCAAAGCAGAGACTCTGACATCTGTCCCACTTGCTGGATTGGAAGAAATGAACTATTTGACGATCATGAGCACGTAGCCCCCAGACCTTCCGGTGCCAAAGGATTGATCACCATCAACCAAACACAGAATTGGGCACAGCTGATCACAGACTCTGGGACGCCCCCCCCTCCACCTGCCCTTTAAAAATGCTTTGTTGAAACCATTTCAGGAGTTCAGGGTTGTTTTTGAACACGAGCCACCCGTTCTCCTAGCTCAGCCCTGCAATTAATCTTTCTCTGTTTCAAAGTCTGACATTTCATCCTCACTGTGCATCAGGCATGTGAACCACAAACTTGCATTCAGTCCCAACCGTGTATGGGAGGGAAGTACTAGGTGCTTAATGCATCTTCTTGCTGAATTCTCACTGCAGCCCTAAGGGTACCCATCACACTTTGCTTAGAAGTGGGAGGGATGCTTTACGTTCAGTGCTGGAAGCTCAGGGACCTTATTCTGTCCAAGTTGGACCCTCTGGACATGTTTTCCTTTGTATAAATTGTCACACTTTATCCTGCTAAGGGGCTGAGGTCAGAGAGAAGAAGGTGACAGTGGAGAAAGGCCATCTGTGGTGTGGGCAGCATGGAAGTGGGGAGGCAAGTGCCTTCTTTGGGGTTAAGCATTGCTGACTCCAGAGCAGTAATTACACATCCCGGGCTCTGCGTCGGGGGTGTTGGTTCCCACGTGGAGCTCACCGAAGATCTGCAGCACTTAACGCGGGCTGATCAGTTTCAGAACCGTCGCTCTGCGCTGCCAGCTTGTGGGGTGTCTGCGCTCCGGGGCACCCCTTCTAACATTGCTTTAGCGTATTTCATTGTGTTTTCCATCACAGAACAGTGATCTCCCCTTCCTGGTCAGTAGGACTGCTTCGTGCTCCCTAACAGTCCTCAGATTACGTTTGTGTATTTCCCACTCTCCCCAGTCATTAGAGAAAGACGCATCCGCCCCAGTGGACCCCGTGCCCCAGCGAATGCGCAGTCACTCACATCATCACCCCGCAGGGATCTGGGGATCACCCCGTGGCTCTGTTACGCTGCTGAAGTGAATTGCCCCGTAGCACAGGGGATTCTGAAGTTTCATTACCTTATCAGAGTAGCTACTTAATCAAATCGTGTAATTTGCATACCAGTAGCACCTCCTCACCGCAGGTAAGGAAGTGAAATGTTCAAGGTCCATTACCTGCAGATGTTAAAGGCTGGTTGACAGAGACGGAGCTGCATGGGTGGGAGAGGCTGGTCCCAGGACACCACGCTGACACTTTTTACTCTGTTGTGCTTCTGTACATGCAGTAACCGTGTTAATGATCCCCTCCTGGCTTCAAGGGAGGTTAAAAGTGGCAGAGGAAGATTGTGAAATGTAAAAATAAATGTTGCCATCAGTACAATCTTTAGAACTTTGATACGAATATGAGTCAGAAGACAGGACATATAGCTGTTTCTCAGAAATTAAAACTGACCCATATAAAATTTCAAATGTAGCACCTCTAAGTTAAAATGATCAGCTAAATGCCAACACCTAATTTTTGACCTCTTTTGGCAATGATTGTACAATTACAGACAGTTGCAGAGTAATGTTACTTAGGGCCATGAGTTAACTCCCAGCTAGAACCCAGAAGGACTTCTCATTCATCAAACGTTCGGCAGGACCTTTGCACAAACAGTAGAAGAACAGGAAGGTGCTGGGTGATGGCTGATCTTGTTGTTAAATAAGACAAAGAAAGACTGAGAAACTGTCACATAATGGAGGCCACTAAGGAGACACGGTGGCTAAATCCAGTGTGGGATCCTGGAACAGGAAAAGGAGTTAGTGGAAAAACTGGAGACATTGAAGTGAAGTTTGTCGTTTTGTTAGCATTGTACTAGTGTTAATATCTTAGTTTTGATAAAAGTACCATGAAAATGCCAGATACAAACAGTAAGAGACACTGGGTGAAAAAGTAGACAGGCATTCTCTCTGCCGTCTCTGCAACTCTGTTGTAAATCTGAAATTATTTCAAAGTAAAAAGGTAAAAAGTGCACTACAGAGCAACCAAAATTGCAGCATTTTTAAGATTCTGGATCAAAGGAAATGACATTGTGCTTGTGATGCACTGAGAGGAAAATTTGGAATATCTGAACAAAGATTTACTGCAGGAACTGAGGAAATCTTAGAAAGAATATGGGTTTTAAAGAATCTGTAAGCTTAGATTCTACTCAAGTTTATACACGTAGCGCAGTTAATGGATGACGCAGTGAAGCAACAGACATGCCCACCTGCTGGTGACATCTCCACATTCCAATGTAAGTGCCCCTCAACTTCCGTTTCCCCCTGAGCTATCTTGTAACCATGTCACATCTCCTGACATGTACTTGGTCCTAACAGCCTTAGTTAAGAGGGTGTGGATGTCGGTAATAACTCCTAATAAGATAATAAATGTTGCCTAAAGTGGCAGACCTTATTACGAGAGTCTCAAATTAGCTGTCAGAACAATGGGGAAAAAATTTTAAAAGCTAGTTTCTTCATACAGAGGATTGTTTACATGACATTGAGTTTTCTAGATGTGAGTATCTGGCAAAATATCGGTTCCAGAATGCATTTCAAACTCTTTCCCAATTTTTATATTGCTTAATAATTTAAATTCAGAAAATACAATATGACATCTAAATCCGAATTCAAAACTCATGTTTCTATTAAACTGGAAGAATAAAATATTCAATAATACATTCTCAGGTATCCCTAATTCTTCTGTTTCTCACAGGCACTGGAGAAAACACAGCACAGTAATTTCTACTTTGTACCACGTGTCTTGAATACCTGAGAAGCCCCTTATCATTCACTTCCTCTGGGTTCTCTCTCACCCTCCCTACTGCCCTGTCAGAACTCTCCCTCCCTGCACAGAAATCATCTTCACCTTCACTCTTTCCGTATTGCATTTCAAGTTATTCTTTGAAATGTCTGCTTCTCTTACGAGTCTGCAAGCAGTGTGGGTATAGGACTATGCCATAATACTTTTAGTTATCTCAGCATTCAGCACTGTACTTCCTCATGCTGCGGATCCATGGTTAAGGTTTTCTAGTTCTACCATGACCTGAATATTTTCATTTATGTCCAGCAAAGAGAGAGTCATGCATTAAAGCCAATAAAGACACTAGTTCCAAGCACTGATGGGATGGCATGCTGTTCAGTTGTCCACCTGTTGCACTTTTACGTCATGGGACCCCCGAACACCAGACAGTCATGGATTATGAGCTAAAAAACAAAACAGTTAATACAGGCATCATCCATTTATACTTAACCTGTGTTTTTATTTCGTGTTTGTGTGTGTGTATAATTATGAGGGATTATATAATACAGAATTTGAAATTATGATTTTTATAAATTTTATTTATGATTCCATTCTTACAGGTTAATGTAGATTTCAAAGATTTCTCTTTCTTTACCATTTTTCTCGTTTCTATTCCCATGAAAAGGAGCCGGTGGCTGGTCTCCACTTGTGTCAAATAAATACCAGTGGCTGCAGATTGACCTTGGAGAGAGAATGGAGGTCACAGCTGTGGCCACTCAGGGAGGATACGGGAGCTCTGACTGGGTGACCAGCTACCTCCTGATGTTCAGTGATGGCGGGAGGAACTGGAAGCAGTATCGGCGAGAAGAAAGCACCTGGGTAGGTTCATTTATTGAAAAACAGTCTGTTAGGATGTGACATATGCCTGAATTTCTTGAAAACGTTTCCACATAAGTATAAAGCACATGTGACATTTCAGAACACTGTCCATGTGTAATTTATGAAAGAAGGGAAAGTAAAACAGTCGTATCATGTGAAATATTGAAGATGTCTTCCCATTATTCCTTTATAGTGTCAAGTCTACAGAGTAAGTCGCATACAACCTAGTTCTGAAAAACCTTGAACATTTAAAAAAACGTGTAAAGGAGAGTCTCCATCTGGAGGACTTGTTGAGAGATGTGCCGAGTTCCTGCTCCAACAGGAAGTTGGGTACCACATGGCCCCCCGTAATTCATGTGCAGTAGAGCTCTAGGACTCTTTGGAAGCATCACTGCTTTAAATTATTTTATACCAGTGACATGGTTTCTACCTCTGATTACATATCCATGCTTGTTTTAGAGGAATTAAGTTTTGCTTGGTTAACTTTCTGAATATGAAAATCCATGTAATATATTACACCTGTAGCTTTTCAGATCTTTAAGTCATAGTCTGCTCAGAATGAGCAGCTCTGAAAGTAGAGTGTTGTGTAGATCTGTGCAGGGTTTGTAACTGGCTGACGGGGCAACGAAGAGAAGGGTGTGTTCTGGAGAAGATATGTCAGGTGGAGAAGAAATTACCTTTTTTCCTTATTATTAGATAATTTAGATGGTTGCCAGGAGCTGGGGGAAGGGAGGAACGGACTGTTGGTGTTTAATGGGGATAGAGTTTCAGTTTGAGAGGATGAAAAAGTTCTGGAGATGGATGTACTGATGGTTGCACAGTAATGTGAATGTTAATGTCACAGAAATGTACACTTAAAAATGGCTAAGGGGGGGCGGGTACGGCTCAGTGGTAGAGTGTCTGCCTAGCATGCATAAGGTTTTGGGTTCAATCCTCAGTATCCCCATTAAGAAAAATAAATCAATAATTACCTTGCCTCCAAAAATAATAATAAATGAAAAATTAAGGGAAAAAACATTTTAAAAGTTACCCCAAAATGACTGAAGTGCTAAACTTTGCTACGCATATTTTACCACAATTAAAATATGTACAGTGTATCTAACATTTAACTGAGGCCAAGAACATTGTGTAACTTAAAAAGATTTTTGTCTTAATTGTCATAGTAAAAGGCAGAGTTGCAGCTAAAGAGCTCTTATGTCTCAGCACACAGCTTGCCAGCAAAGCTAACCGGTAACTAAATGGTAAGACTCACTGGGTAACAATTTGCCCTCATTTGAATACTCTGTTACTTATTATAACTTAATAGATTGTGGTCTACTTAATTTTTTTTTTAACCTCTGGAGCTTTTTGTTAGTTTGTCAATAAATGTTGATGTAAGTTAAATCAAGAAGAACTAGTTAGTTATCTAACACCAGTTAAAAAAAGGAAATACAAGGGAATTGATGAATGTTTTTAGGGCTGGCTGGCAGTTTCCAGTCGGTTGCCATGTGTATGATCAGAAGGCGGTATTAGCATTGTGCTAATTCTAATAACACATGATGGAAAAGAAGCTGAAAAGAAAAAATACACATGCATGTACATGCATAACTGATCACTTTGCTGCACAGCTGAAATTAACGTTGTAGATCAATGACACTTGAATAAAAAGTTTTAAAAAATTCCAGACTCCTGACAGGAAGGCAGGTGTTGAGTATAAACCACACTGTTTGAACAAACATTAGGCACCGTGAGCCGCCTTGAGCGTTAGGGTCTTGGGAAAGGGCCAGTCTTGCAAGTGGACCTTCTGGAGGGCGGCAGCCGGGACTGGACGCTGGCTCTTCTGCACGCACGCTCGCTTACTTCCTGGTGGGTGTAGGACTGAGACACTGATTGCAGGTGGGCCGCCAGCTGGGGGCGGTGTTTGCTCCTTGAGGTTTCCCGTATGCCTCCTGCTCTCTGTGTGCCCTCCTCTGGCAACTGCAGGGTGAGCCCCTCTGACGTTCAGATCTTTCTGATTTCCTCTTCATCTAGAACGTTCATCTAGATTCTTGATGAGGGACTGTTTCCATGGCTGAACTGGATTTAGAGTTGAAAATAACCCAATAAATTCAAGAAATACTCAGAATTGGGAGACTTATTCCCAAAGGATTTTATTTAAGTGGAAATGTAGAATTGCGTCTTAAATGACAGAAAGGCCTCGCTCAACTAGAGCAGAAACTGGCCAGAGTCCTGCTGAGGAACCTAGAACAGCATTGAGGTGAGCAGTGCAGCCGATCAGTGATCGCTGGCAGCCTTCCCGAATGTTCATTTTCTACTCTTTCCCTGAGAATAAACCAGCAAGCACTTACATTGATATGCCGTGACGTTTGGACCCATTTCAAGAATTTCATGAGGCAGCCCTTGCGAACTGGAATTCTTACATACAAGCTGATGTGAGCTCTGAGCTCGCCTTGGGGCCTCTGGACCAGTGTGGGCTCCAATCACCACCTTGCTCTGAGCCTGGGGTCTGTGAGCATCCTTGGGGGCAGGAGAGGTCTGTGGGGGGAGCTTGGAGCTCTGGCAGTATTGTAGGTGGGCATCGGGGCTCCCGCTCCTCCACCGCCGCCCTCCTGGGTACCCATTCGGTCCTCTTGGGGCCCTGCTTGTCGCAGATCTTGGCCAGATAGTCTTCTCAGATCACCTGCCAGCCCCGACCCCGTCTCTCCCCCCTCCTCATTGCTGTTGTCTGGGAACAGGGGGCTGACTGTGAAAGCCAGGCTGAGCCCCACCGCTCCTCTCAGGCGACCACGGTTACTAGCGTTCACTGTGACGACGTCCCATGTCGAGGTCTGTCTGGCCCAGTGACCACTGGGTCCCTGCTTGACCACGGGGACCTTTCCTTCTGTGACCCCTGGGCATCTTTCCTTATATTTTACTTTGGTTTCACTCTCGTCTCCTTAGATGATTCCTCCTTCTTCTCCTCTCTCCTTTCCTTATCTGACTTTATCTTTCATCTGTCATTAAATATTTTTCTCCTCATTTCTCTTCTCTCTCCATTTAAAACATTTCTCCCTTCTGTCAGTAGTGGTACAAATGATAGAAAATTAGCTCACATCAGTCCAGGTAATTTGGGAATCTGACCACACTGTGAGAAGCTGGGTCTGTGGCATGACTGTCGCTGAGCGGCAGCCCTGCCCCGGGCCTTCCGTGGATGGGCTTCTGGCATTCGTTTCCCTGTGCTGGCTCAGAAATCTGGGGAAGCCCTCTGACTTGCCTGGTTCTACCTGGGATCTCATGGCCTGTGGTCAGAGGAAGAGCTGACCTGATCAGGACAGCGCCCAGTCACCCTACGCTAGGCTTAGAAGCGAGGGGTGCTGCGAGTGCCACGTTACCAAATTTCCGTTCCTTGTCTTTCTCTCTTCCTCTCTCCGTGATCTTTTGCTTTCTGTTCTGTTTCTCTGCCTTCCTCTTATGCATCTTCTCTTTCTATTCCTCTCCTTTCCTTTTTTTCTACAAACGAAGGTGAGACAGGAGGGAAGGGGGCAGGGCACAACCATTAACAGAATGACGTCAGGATACGAGGATACGACATGAGCTGGTTAGAACCAGCTAGGCCCAAGGTGGCAAAACATTTTAGCTTCTGGTGGGCCTTGAGTCTCTTTAATACGGTAGCTGTTAAATGGCACACCCACAGGAGCCATGGCAGCTCCCAGGCTTGCCATAAAGCACCAGAAAATGAGTAGGGGCCCAATTCCTGGAAATCCCCACCCCTTCCCCCAGACAGCTGGAATTATCCTCCCACTTGTTAGCCTGTGAACTTACCCAGCTTTTAAAGCGAACAACCCTGCGTCCTGGGGCCACCTCTCTGGCCTTCTGAGGGGGCCCCGCCCTCTGTCTGTGGAGTTTGTGTATCTCCCTGAGTAAATCTACTTGGGCTGTGCTGTGGCTCGCTCTTGAATTCTTTCCTGTGCGAGACAAGAACCGAACATCCAGCGACAAAAGGACCGAGGTTTCTGCGTGTCCTGCAACTCAGCGTGCGGCCCGTGGACCAGCAGCAGCATCAGGGATGCTGGTAGGAATATGGAGTCTCACCCACTGCTCCAGCCTGCGGGATAGAATCTACCTTTTAACAAGATTCGCAGGTGATTTCAGTGCAGGTTAGATTGTGAGAAGCACTGACTGAGAAACCCGAGTCCCATTTGCGGGGGAAATTGTTCTGTGCCTTGACTGTCCTCTGGATGCCGGGATCAGAGGGGACCTTGCTCCCTGCTCAAGGACCATGCTTACCCATCCCATGTGCTACCCTGGGCAGGTGACCCTCTCTGTAACAGGCCCGAGGAAGCTGGCTCCAGTGCCCTTTCACTGCAGGACACCCTCATTCTTCCTGATGGTCACCAGCCTAAGGGGGTGAAGCCCGGTGTTTTCTCATTGTTATCAATAAATAACAATCAAGTGGTTAACGATGTTCCTGGTTTCGAGAACTATCATATTTCCTGAATCTGTACACTCTGCATTCATTAGGGGTTTATCCTTTACGTTAAAAACTCATCAGAACGCTAATTCAGAGGTTCCATTTCTTATGAATTTAAGATGGGAGTTGTTATTCAGAATGCATTGCCAACTTAGGATGTAAGTGGATTTTCTTCCCTCCTATGCAGGTCCTTTGTGCGAAAAAGGCATTCTGCTAAGAAAAGACTGGTAAAATATATCTGAGAAAAATAAGAAAAGAAATTATTCAAAATAACCAGAAGTTCTAGTATTATTTAATAGATTTCTTTTATTGAAATCTTGAAAAATTATGTACCAGCAGGTCCTTAAATGAGAATAAAACAGACACAGCAAGTCATTTGAAACTTTGTTCTTCTTTGGATAATTTCCAACCTAGAACACCAAGCAGACTAATTAATGAGGCTAATTAATATTGTAGTGAAAGAGACATGACAATCTCACAGTGCTTCAAGGGAGCAACAAAGGTGACCCCAAAGAGGCAGCGTAGAAGAAAAGACAGGGAGGTTGTGAAAGCCTGAGGGGTGGGGTGGGGGCTGTTTGTCATCTCTGCACTGCTTCATTTATTTAAGAGAAAGAACGAGCCGACGCACAAATGGTAAAATACTTACCTTGTTAAATCTAGATTGTAGGTACCTGTGTATCTGTTTTGGGGGCGATGTTTGAAATATTGACTAATCAAAAAATATAATAAAGAATATAGGATTCAGGTTTAAAAGAACTATGATTACTTGGTATATATACTTCATGTGGCCACATGGAGTTTCAAAATAAAGAGATGTAAGAACAGTGTCAAATCATAAGAAAAACTGGAATCAGAGATAAGGAAGAGGGTTTATACGTAAGGAAGCAGACAGTCGGCTAAGTATGCAGCTCTGTTGGGGGCGGGTGGGAAGAACGGAAATTTGCTGGACAGAGATTCCTACTCAGTCATTTAGACGTGTTAGTTTATTTCATAGGTTAATCCATTTATTGCCAATGAGTTGACTCAACAGGGCCAAGCCCCACATCGTGTAGGAGGTTGCAAAGAGGGGTCTGTGTGGTCTACAGGGTTGGCCTTGGCTGTCCCAGGCTTGTGCCAACTCCAGGCTCCCAGAGATACCAAGTTTGGCTCTGAGGCTGGTTGGTTTTGAGCAGAATGGGAGCAACACTTCAATGATTCTGTGTTGAACCCTTCTATGGACCTGGCCTTGTCAGGGTCACAGTCCTTTCCTCCTTACCATCTACCTCATCACGTCTAGTGCATTGATCCCCGAGGCAGTGACTCTGTACCACGGACAGTCTTGTTGATTACACTTACCATCGTGAACCGCAATTGGATTTTCCGTACACGTCTCCCAGTCTTGTGCTCCGAGAGCCACTAGGTCAGGGGCTGATCTTGCCAGAGGGCCAGGCTGTTACAGTTTCTCAATAAAGAGTTGTTAGATTGAATAAGGGAAAAGTTGCTATTCTCAAACAGACCTCAAACCAGATGGATAGTTAAGTTAAAGCTCAGCCAACCATGTGATGCTGCTCGGGGGATGGGGAGGCTTTCGGTGCCAAATCCAAGTGTAGCAAGAGGTTTAGCACGTCTTCCCCACAGAGCTGTACGAGGGTGATGCCCGACTGAACCCGAGAGAGACAGAGAGAGAGAGGGTCCCGTTTGCCCTTCATGGCAGGTCTCAGTGACCGTAGAGAGAAACGCTGGGTTTGATCTGTTGAAAACTCTCAAACGAGCTGTAGAGGTTGAGGTAGAGAAGTGAATGAGCTTTCTGAGCAGTGACCACAAGGTCACTGATGGGTCCCTCTTGCCAGAGCTGGCTGCTTTCGGCAGGTGTAGAACATCCTTCCATTTGTCAATTACTGTCCTCTCCAACCAGAAAAACGTCACTCAAATCCCCTTTGTACTGAAATTGGTTAGACACTCCCTTCTTTTCCGACTCCTGGGACGTTTCATTGTCATTTCTCACATATTCTCTTATACTGTGTTTATTCACCTGCTTGCCTATTTTACATCGTCTGGAGTCAGGTGCCTTGTTGATTTCTATATCCTCTGTACCTACTTTATTGTTTTGCAAAAGTAACGATTTTGCTCCTTTGCATTGCCACGTGTTATTACCAGGTTGGGAGGGAGAGATGTGGTGGCAAGTAGAATTTTAAATACGGAGCAAGATAAATAGCAAGTCTTGAGACATGTTACAAATTGCAATTTTACTTTTCATATAGTGCAATTTTTCATGCGCTGAAGTGGTGTTATTAGAGGTACATGGAAATTAGGATATATTTTATGAAAAAAGGTAAATCTTAAACTAATATGAATTGAGGATGGCAGAGTTGTGGGAGAAATAGCTTTAAAAGTAGGAATTTTAAAATTCATTTGGGAGAGCACAAAAATAAAGATTCTTTTGGTTTTAAGCAAGAAAAGTAAATGATGGAAAATTAAATTCTTCACAAGAAGGTGCTCCGGCAGGCAGCACATTCCTGGAAGGGAATGTGGCTGAGCCAAGTTCCCAGAAGGTGGAAAGCAGGGCGGCTCAGGGAGCATTTCACCAGGATTTCATGGAAATTCTTCCTAGTGATTGCAATTCAGGCAGCACGGTGCCACAGGATGTCGTATTAATAGTGGGTCTCACACAGGATGACAGTCAGACTCTGCAAATTCTACAAATTCCACACAAGATAAAAATATACAGAATGCACACACATGATGTATACTTTGGGCTATTCATGAATGATTTCCTGGGCCCATAATTTTGACATTAAACACTCAAGTGGCTTGGTACCAAACTAATTGGGATCTTGAGGAAGCGGCCCGCAGTAGAGGTGGAGTGTGTTTGACGTTTGCTGTGTTCACAGTTCTTGCTAGCTCCCATGGTTGATGCACTATGCAATCCAGGCCGCTGGCAGGCAGCACAATTTTCTACCTTTGATATAGACCACATTTTATAAATACGTATAGACAAAAGTAACAATGAAATTTTAAATTTTTGCAAAAGAGGATGACAGGCTTTCAGTGGTCTTTTTTTAAATGTTAATATTCACAGACTGAAAACTCCGAGATGATGAAAATTTCTCATCAGCAAACCTCAAGCTTTCAGGGCAGTAAGTTTAGGGTGGCAGTTGGGAAGCTGAATGCCAGGCAAGCATGTTTAAAGGTCTCAGACTGAGAGAAATACTGGTTTAGACCAGGGAGCAGCCAACTTTCCTTGTGAAGGGACAGATGCTAATTTTTTCTTTTGGTTTTGCAGACCACATAGTCTCTGTTGTGACTACCCAACTACACTGCTGTGTGAAAGTAGCCACAGGCAATATGTAAATGAACGAGCGTGGCAGTGTTCCGATAAAACTTTATTTACAAAGCCACAGAGCCAGCTGGTTCTGGGCTGAGGTTGCTTGCCCTTGGTTAGTCCATTGTGTGTCCATTTAAGTTGTGAGGTAGGGATCCGGTATGAAGAAACGCAAACTGCAGCATCAGTGTGATACAGTGTAACCTCTCAGGCTTGAACTCCACAAAATATTTGCTAATACTCTTGCTTAGGGTGGTACTTTTCAAATTGGGTCCTAGAACAACTTCCTTTCTTTTCATTTGAAATGTAAGCATTTGATTTGCTGTCTTTCAGAGTCAAGTGTAAATACTGCACATCTGATCTGTGGTATCATTACATATCACTCAGTATAAAACTAAGGCTGAAAAGAGAATCAATTTCAAGAAAAATATGAAACCAATAAGAAGTGTTAACCCGTACTGAGTACTTAGTGAGTTCCAGACACTATTTCAGGTGCTTTATACATATTTATTAAACACATCCTCACAGGAGCCCAGTTTACAGATAGGGACACTGAGGCACTGAAGAGGTCAAATTCAGGATCCTCAAATCACAGAGCGAGTTAGTAACACCACAAGGATTCGAACCCCAGTGATCTCAAATCACCTGGCCATGGTGCAGGGGATCCACGTTGGGGATGAATAAGATGACGAAGCAGGTTGGCAATCAGGTCCTCTGAGACAGTGCTGGTAGGGGCGTAGAATGGCAGGAGCCCTTGAAGGATGATTTCTGTAAAACTAAGTAAAACTGTTCAAAAGTACCCATTATACAGAGCTCTGAAGATGATAATCCAAAGGGAGTGATGGTTTTAAGTCCCCTCAGTATATTGTCCACACCAGGGAACAGTTAGGACTGAGTCTCACAGGAGCGCTCAGAGGTGCACAGAAAGTGCGTGTGGGAAAATGAAATGCCTTGTGTACAAGTCGTGAGGCAGTTTTCTGTCACTAGATAAACACATAAATAACATTATGGTAACTTAGGGAATTCATTCCTTTGAAAACAGTAAGGTTAATTAATTACTTAATGAATTTGAGGTAACACTGGCTTAAAACGTGTTTCACGGGTACAACATTATCCAGTACATTTATTGATAATGAGCTTTAAGAAACCTTTGTTTTTTTTTTTTTTTTTTTTTTTGCAGCAAGGAAAAGTGAAATACTGTGCTTCCATTATAGATTTCAAAGATGGATGTATAAATATACGTGCATGCAAATACAGAGAGTATTTCTGGAAGGCTACACAATAAATTATTAATAGTATTTCTCACTCTGGGTAAAGATATGCAATGAATACCCAATGAGTGCTGTTTTGAAACTACATGCATGTATTGCTAGTCAATGAAATACCAAGTTTTGAACGATCAAAGAAAAAACTTAAAGGAAATAGAAAATAGTTTTAAATTGTGGTTAAAAAAACCCATTAAATTTAACATCCTTACCATCTTTAAGTGTACAGTTCAGTAGCGTTAGATATATTCACATTATTGATCTCTAGAACTTTCTCATCTGATGAAACTGAAACTTTAAACCCACAGGTACAAATTTCCCTCCCCATCTTCCCTCCAGCCCTTGGCAACCACCTCTCTACTATCTGCTTCAGTGATTTTGACTACTTTAGATATTTCCCCTGAGTGGAATCATACAGTCTTTGTCTTTTTTTGTGATGGGTTTACTTCACCTAGTGTAATGTCCTTGAGATTTTTCCATATTGTAGCGCATGACAGAGTGCTTTTTAAGGCTGCATAATATTCCATTGTGGTGTATGCCAGATTGTCTATCACTGTGGTCTGAATGTTTGCATCCTGCCAGAATTCGTATGTTGAAACCCTAACTCCTTAAGGTGACAGTATTAGTAAGTGGGGTTTTGGGGACGTGCCTAAGTCTTCCACTAGGAAAGGGCTTAGTGACTTACAAAGAGGCTCCAGAGAGACCCCTACCCCCTCCCACCATTCAAGGATACAATAAAAGTCTGAGACCCGGAAGAGGCTCTCATCCACCCTTAGTGGTACCCTGAGCTCAGACTCTCAGCCTCCAGAACTGAGAGTAGTGAACTTCTGTTGTTTGTAAGCCACCCAGTCTGCAGTGTTTTGTTATGCCCACTTCAGTGCTGTTCATCCGTCTATGGACACTTGGCTTGTTTGCATCTCTTGGGCTTTGTGGATAAGGCTGTGATAAGCATGGGTATACAAGTATCTCTTCAAGACCCTGCTTTCAGTTCTTTTGGACATTGCCCAGAAGTGGAAGTGCTGGAGTGTAGGGTAATTCTATTTTTTCTTTTTGGAGGAACCTTCCTATTGTCTTTTTATAGTGGCTGCATCATTTTGCATTTCCACAAGGGTTCCAATTTCTCTGTGTTCTCACCTAAACAGTGTTTTCATTCCTTCCCCACTGAAATATCCCCGAGATGTTTGGGGAGACGCAGTCCGCATGGACCCTAAGCGACCCTGTGTGCTCTTGCCGGGCGGGCTAAGAATGTAAGGCTCTGGCTGCACTTTAACGAGGCCATTCTCAGAATGTGTTTGTGAAACAGCTATCCGGAGAAATGAGGGACCAGCTTCCCCAGGCAAGGAGCAGGTCTGCCTCTTCTCACTGTAAGAGCAGTGACTCCCCCAGGCTCGGTGTTCTGATCCTCTAAAGCAGCCCACTGTGGGCAGCATCGGCCATCCTGGACCCTTTCCATCACCTGCAGTACCTAGGGAGGCCCATGGGGTGGGGAACTGACCCAGTACTCACTAAGCCATGTCTCTGCCACGTGAACAGCTTCCAGAATGGTACCATTGCCCAGATGTCTTTCTGGATGACCATGAATTACGTGATGCTCAATTCCTCCACGCTGGTATTTGGAACACGTTCAGTCACAGTCTTTTCTCCTTTGCGATGCTTTTATGCTGGTCTTTCCCCTCAAATTAAACCCTTGGCATAAATTATGTCAAATATAAGATCTGTATGCTAATTGCTAGAAGCCATATCGTTTATATTGCCTTTTGATTAAACATAAAACATCTAAAAATATGCTCATTACTTTTTTGAGATTTTCAGCTCAAGTGAGAATTTAGACTTGCGTTTCCTTCATGTCAATAGATTCCAAGTCATTTCCACAGTGAATGTATTCCTAATACAGGCTTGTAGATGATCTAGATAAAAATAAATACTATTTTGAACTCAAGGAAAACCTTTTCAAGTGACTTTCTTCTTACATACGAGAGGACAAGCTGTCTCTGGGATTCCATTACAGAGGTCTGTATACATGGACAGGAGTGCGTGTGAACACCTGTAGGGTCAGGTCCAGACCTGAAGCACGTGGCCCCTCGTCCTGTCACGTTCCCGATCCCCCTGGGCTGAGCTTGGAAAACTCTCCGTTTATTTTATTGGCATCATTTGCCGTTCACTTTGTCCTTGAGGAGAGATTAGTTAAAAGCTATGGAGGAGCTGTTTTGGAAAAGAGTTGAAAGTCAGGGCACTTTTCTGCAAGGAGCTGTGAGCAAGAAGGAGGAAGGGCAGGCAGTGGCTACACCAGGACTCAGCCTCATGACTACACCCACGACCAAGAGAGAGAAGTTCAAAGTAAATCACGCTTGGTGTACGTTAGGCAGATGGACTTTATTTGCACTTGAACTCCTGTCTTCTCTTTTGTGTTTTCTAATGTTCTTAATCATTCAGCCTGATTAGCTTCTCTTCCTTTCACTCCTTTGAACATTTTAACGATTTCAATATCCTTCTTTTTTAGAAGAGAGAGAAGAGAAAAAAAAATCACATGCGCGTAGGAAAGAGATCCCCGGGGAGCTCTTGTGTAGGTTACAGCAGGCAGTTTATTAGCTAAAGTTCCCGCTGAGGGAAAATTCCGACATGGGAAAAGCTCCCATATATTGTAAGAAAATTCGAGAGTTACCAAAGAATATCCTTAGAACGGAATGCAGAATGACTGTGGTAATACGTTTTCACTCGCCCATTCCCCAGTGATAAGATAGGTGACATGGTCAGTGAATTACATTGCCAGTAAGTTTTCTATCCTTAGATGGAATAAATGCATTAATTATTTAAGGGATAACAGTGATATCCAGGGTCTTTTGAAAAACCTGCCTGTCCGACCCCCACAGGGAACCTTTCAATGGAAAGGAATTAAGTCTATTCCTCTATTTGTTTTGCCGGGCTGCTGTAGCGAAGTACCAGAAAACGGGCAGCTTAAAACAACAGACGTTTATTCTGTCGTAATTCTGGAGGCTAGAAGCTGGCTGATCATAGCTGAGTGATACGGCCATCCCCATCGTAAGGGTGGGAGGACCTGGACCCTAGGCTTTTCCTTGATTGAATTGTGGGTGTGGAACTTTGCGGCTTTCGGCTCTTTATTTGGATTAATGATCCAGAGCTCATGACCTTAAGATAAAAAGATGTTACCACCGGCAGCAGCTGGATAAGAGAGTGGGCATTTTGAGACTCTCACTGCGTGAAGTGATGGTGAACACATCCCCGGCAAGGGGAGAGAAATTGTGCCATGTGTCCCACCACCGTGTGACTCCAAATGAGGTGTAATGGGAAGCGGGTTTTGTGTCATTGATCTGAACCTGGGGATGGGGATGGGGTTGGGGGCAGACACCCAGTGTGCCCAGGGAATCTGCACCCCTTGGCTGAGACGAGCGGAGCTTCCCGTGACCCCAGGGAATTGATAGGCAGGAAACTCCGTGTTTCTCACTGCGTCACAAATCCGTCTGGGTCTCAGTGATGACATTCACATTAATGAAAATGCACCGTTTATTTTGCTTAAATTGTTTTATGGCGGTAAAATGGACATAACATATAATTTACCATTTTAACTGATTTTAAGTGACATTAAGTACATTCACGTTGCTGTGTTAAGATCGCCACTGCCACTGGTCTTCAGAACTTTTTTTCATCTTTCCAAATTGAAAATTGCTGCCTGTTAAAAACGAACTCCCCACTCCTGCCTTTCTCCAGACCCCGGCAGTCACCACTCTACTTTCTGTCCGTATAAATTGGTCTACGCTTGAGGCCTCATATAAGTAGACTCATGCACTTTTTGTCTTTTTGTAACTTGCTTGTTTCACTTAATGTAATGCCTTCAAGGTTTGTCTGCGTGTGGCATGTGCCAGAATTCCCTTCACTTTAAGGCTGAATAATATTCCACTGTATGTGTGTATCACATTTTATTTATCCATTCATCTGTTGGCAGATATTTGGATTGATTCCAGCTTTTGGCTGTGGTGGTTGATGTTGCTGTGAACATGGGTGTGCAAATATCTCCTTGAGAACCCTGCTTTCAGCTTTTTGGGGTGTACACCCCAAAGTGGAATTGCTCGATCATATTGCTGCCGGAGAATAGGCACTTGCCTTGTGCAGGAAAGAGTTCAAGAGCAAGGTGTAGTGAAGCGAAAGCGAGTTCATTTAGAGAGATACACGCTCCATAGACTGGGTGTAGTCCATCTCGCTCAGAAGGGAAAGCAGCTTAGGACATACACGCATCACACAGGCAGAGAGCGGCTCATCTCAAAAGGCGAGAGGAAGGGAGAGGCTGAGAGGTGTGGGCTGTTTGGTTTAAAGTAAAAGTAGCTACACACTCCATAGACAGAGTTCGCGCCATCTCTGAAGGCGAGAGAGAGAGAGAGCGACCACGAGGTGTGGGGTTGTTAGTTTTTATGGGCTTGATGATTTCATGTCCTAATGAGTAGGAGGATGGTTCCAACTATGCTGGGGAGGGGGCGGGGATTTCCAGGAATTGGGCCCCGCTCACTTTTGGACTTTTTATGGTCAGCCTGGGCACTGTCATGGCACCTGAGGCTGTGCCACGGGGCTCAAGGTCCACCGGAAGTAGAATCCTCCGCCATCTTGGTTCCAACCAGCTCGTCCTGTCCTCAGTTGCTGTGTCAGTCCTTCAGTGGTTGCCCTGCCGCCTTCCCTCCTGTCTCAATATGGTAATTCTACGTTTAATTTTTGGAAGAACCGCCATATCTGTCTTGCACAGGGCTGTACTGCTTCACCTCCCCCACAGCAGTGCACAAGGGCTCCACTACATCGTTGCCAATACATGCTGTTTTCTACTGGGAGGAAATAAAAATAGCCATCCCGAAGGGTGGGAAGTGGTATCTCATTGTGGTTTTGATTTGCATTTCCCTAATGACTCCCGATCTTGAACATCTTTTTATGTGCTTATGTGCATCTTCTCTAGATAAATGTTTACTGCAGTACTTTGTGCATTTTAAAATCAGATTGTCTGACTTTTTGTTGTTGAAATGTACAAAATTCTTTATCTATTCTGGATATGAACCCCTTATATATATGATTTGCCAATATTTTCTGTCATTCCATTGGTTGCCTTTTCACTCTGTCGATAGTGTTCTTTAATGCATAAACGTTTTAAATTTTGCTCTATTTAATTTATCTATGTTAGCTTTATACTGCCTATGTTTTAGGTCTCATAGCCAAGAAATCATTGCCAAGTTGAATGTAGTGAAGCTTTTGTACTGTGTTTCCTTCTAAGTGTTTTAGAGTTTTAAGTTTTGTGTTTAGGACTTTGATCCATTTTGAATTAATTTTTGCATAGAGTGTAAAGTAAGGGACCAGTTTTATTTCTTTGCTTGTGAATAGCCAATTTTCCCAGCAGCATTTGTTGAAAAGACTGTCCTTTCCCCACTGAACAGTCCTAGTCCTGGCACTCTTGTTGAGAATGAATCTGTAGATCACTTTGTGAAACATGGACTTCTTAAAAATGTAAGTTTTTAAATCCATGAACATGGAATTGTTTTCCATTTATGTGTGTCTTTTTAAATTTCTTTCAGCAGTATTTTTCAGTTTTCAGGGTATAAGTCTATCACCTCCTTGATTTGGTTTATTCCAAAGTGTTTTATGCTTTTTTGATACTGTTGTGAATGGAATTGTTTTCCTAATTTTATTTTTGGATTGCTCCTTACTAGTGTATTGAATAGCAACTGATTTTTGTGTTGATTTCGAATTCTGCAACACTGCTGATTAGTTCGGATGGTTTTTTGGTGGGGGGAGGATCTTCAGGGTTTTCTGCGTATAAGATCATGCTGTTTGCAGAGATAATTTTTCTTCTTCCTTTCCAATTTGGATGCCTTTCATGCTTAATTGCTCAGGCTAAGACTTCCAGTATTATGTCGAATAGAAGTGACAATGTCTAGCATCCTTGTCTTATTTCTGATCTTAGAGGAAAAACTTTCAACCTTCCATCAAAAATCATGATACTCAGTGTGGGTTTTTCACATATAGCTTTTATTATGTGGAGGTAGTTGCCTTTTATTCTTAATACTGTTGAGGGCTTTTATCACCTCGTGTGCTGAATTTTGTCAAATGCTTTTTCTGCATCAGTTGAGATGCTTGTGTGGTTTTCCCCTTCCTATTGTTAACATGGCATATGACAGTGATTGTTTTCTGTATATTGAACCACCCTTGAATTCCAGGAATAAATCTCACTTGGTCATGGTGTATAATCATTTTAATATGCTGCTGAATTTAGTTTACCAGTATTCTGTTGAGGATTTTTGCATCAGTGTTTATAAGGGATGTTGCTCTGCAGTTATCTTTTTTTGCAGTTTCTGTGTGGCTTTGATATCAGGGTAATGCTAGCCTCAGAGACTGAGTTAAGGAGTGTTCCCTCCTCTTCAGTTTTTTTGTAAGAGTTTGAGAGGATTGATGTTACTTCTTTTTCAGATATTTGGTCGAATTCACCAGTGAAGCCATCAGGTCCAAGGCTTTTCTTTGCCAGAAAACATTTGATTGCTGATTAAATCTCTTTACTAGTTATAGGTGTATTCAGATTTTCTCTTTTCTTTTTGGTGTAGTCTTGCTAAATTTTGTGTTTTTGGAGATTTATCCATTTCACCTAGATGATCCAATTTGTTAGTGTACAGTTGTTGATAGTAATCTCTAACAATCCTTTTTATTTCCATAAAATGTGTAGCAATGTCCTCACATTTACTTCTGATTTTAGTTATTTGAGTCTTCTTTTTTTCCCCTTAGTCAATCTAGCTAAAGGTTTGTCAATTTTGTTGATTTTCAAATAATCAGCTCTTGGTTTCATCACTTTTTTTTCCTACTCTCTTATTTGTTCATCTCTGTTCTAATCTTTATTATTTCCTTCCTTCTACTACCTTTTGATTTAATTTGTTCCTTTTTTTCGAGTTCCTTAAGATGTAAGGTTAAGTTGCTGACGTTGAGATGTTTCTTCTTTTCCAATGTAAGCGTCTATAGCTGTATATTCTCCTCCAAGTGCTGCTTTCCTTGCATCCCATGAGTTTTACTAAGTTGTGTTTTCACTTTCATTTCCTTGTTTTCCTGATTTCCTTTAGTTCTTTTTTCCTGTTTTCCTTTAGCCTTTTGAGCATGTAGAAAATAGTTGTTCCAAAATCTTTCTCTAAGTACAAGACCTGTGTTTCTTGAGGGATGGTTTCTGAAGACTTAGTTCTTCCTTTGAATGAGCAGGGTTTTACTGTTTTGTATGCCTTGCGATCTTTTGTTGAAAACTGGGCTTTTAAAAAAGCAGCCACCTCTTCCAGTCTTTGTTTACTGGTTCCATGCGGGAGAAGGCCTTTGCTAATCAGCCTGATGTGAAGTTTGACAGTCTTTTCAGGCCTGCGTTGTCTCTGGACCAGTGCATGTAGTTTCCCCCCGCTCTCCCATTTATACATCTGCTTTTAAATGTCTTACTTCTCTAAGAGTCTCACCCTTGCTTACTCTCAGGGCCTTAGCTGTTCCGTTGTGTTCCTCACAGAGTAACCTCTTGTCCCAGGTGTCTGTGGGTCCGTAGTGACCTTTGCGACAGGTTTCACATGTCATACCTGCTGTGTCCCTTGGTTTCCTTATTCTGAGATCTGAGCTACATGTTTTCCTTTTTTGAGCTACTTTTGATTGCCTGAACTCTGAGTTAGGTGTGAAAAGAACAGTCCATCAGGTAGCCTACAGGCGGGTTAGAATATCGCAGATCAGTCTGCTCTGCTCTGCAGGTTTGCAGAAACGGACCAGGATCCTGGCTGCTACTTACTTCAAGTTGTATTACTGGTGGGTAAAAATGGCGCAAATTTCCCCACCCTTTTAAAAGTGGCATTTTGTTGACTGCACATTTGCTTGGTTTCTGTAGATCTTTGACTCACTTCCATGGGTCCTATAATGCTATTTTTGTCTGTTTCTGGTGGTTCACTTAATGTTTCTTTGGAGAAATGAAGCTTTCTGTTTCTTTGTCTACAGTCTTGCTGACACCACTCTCCGTTTTTAAAATTAGTTTTTTAAAATATCATATCTATTTCAAAAGGTGCCGATGGGTACATTTTAGTATCTTGTCATTTCTGTCTGCCTTTTCTCCATCTTTTCAAAATGACAATAAAAACATGAATGGAGTCTAGTCACTGTTGGAAGAAAAGAGGCTTTACTCTGCCAACCTGTTATGTATGATGTCTAAAAGGGCCATTTAAACTGCATGTGGAGAGTGTCACTGTTCACGGAGCACCAACCGGCCTCGTGTACCTGGAGATGCTCCCCCTCAAGCACAGCTCCGCCCCTCTGCCGAGAGGTGGCGTCAGTCTCTCCAGATGCTGCTGGAAAGGGGACACCACACGCCCGGACACCACCCCCTCCCCAGAATGAAAGGGTCCTGACAGTGCTCCCAGGCCAATGCTTGTTGGAGAAGTGACAGAAATATTGTAATACAAAACCATGTCCGTTTCTCAAGCAGCCTTCACTCTACGTAAGAAGTAAGTGACCAGGGTTTGATTTGATAAAAAATTAGTATCACGGTGAAAGAAACGAGCCTTGACTTTGCTCCTTTGACTTCCTCTAACATCTCCTTGTTGACCCACCCAGGTGTGTCTTATCCCGTGTCCCCGCCGTCACTGGCTCTGTGAGTCCCCTACGCCCTTCCCTGCCCCAGCTTCTCCCCCGACCCCAGGCCCATTTCCAGTGACCTACATTTACTAATTTCTATCGGACTTTTCCTGGGGGTCATCTAGATGTGGTTCTAACAACCCGGGCTGGAGGATGTCACCTCTTGGGTTCCCTAAGTGACACATTTCTTTGGGTCACGTCCTCCCATCCCAGCGGCCCTAGCAGGCACCAGCACAGGGGCCAATGGCAAACGCCTGGCGGAGCCCTTGGTACCATCAGGGAGCCTCTCGGGTCCAAGCCCAGCGCTCGTCCCCGAAGAGACCCCGGAGGAGGGGAAGGCCGGGCCCTCCCCGTGAGGAAGGAGGGGCAGCTCTCCTCTCTGGCCTCAGCCTGGAGAAACACGGGGACCCTGGACCGTGAAATGCTCCTCAGTACTGTCCGAGCAGGTGGGTTTAAGCTGCGTTGATGGTTTTTGAATTGCTGATGCTCTGACATACCATAGTTCTATGGTTCATCTAATTTAGTAAAATGAAGCTTAAAAATCACAATCAGGTAAATATTGAGCAAAGGCCAAATTAGCTCTTTTCGTAACAATAAAACGGTAATGCTGGAGAGCGTGATTGTCCCTTTCATAAGACATACCAGAATTATATGAATTAAACGACATCCACTTAGCACAGAATGCGTTTAAAAGAACTGTAAGCGCTACACAGTCTGAGGGGTGCGTTGCACAGGTGTAGTTGTAAGACTGATATCCCTAACATCTCTTAATTCAGGTTTTTTAAAAATTACTCAGGACTTTAAAAGAACAGAAGGATGGCTGCTTCTCCCCAAGTCATTCGTGGTGCAGGGCCCTCACTCCAGTGCATTTTGCACAGTAGGGTTCTGTTAGTCATCAGCCATGGCTGATGATCGTGAACACCAGGGTAAGTGGGGGGAATGAAAAGAAAGATGGGGCCTGAGAAACGGAGCTATTGTGCGTCAGTGTCCAGGAGCCGATAGAACCTTCTAGAAAGTCTGTGTGGGAACTCCTCCAGCTTTCCCGAACTGTATCTATTGGGAATTAAAATTCCATTTGCTGCCAGTGTCATTGTGCTGTAAACGGGGGAGTCAGTCCGCCTTGTGGGGCCTTTGAGGATCACGGCAACACTTCTGCAAAAGAAATGAGAGGGTTGATTATCCCCTAGAGGGGGCGACAGGGCACATCTCACCACACGGCGGCCACCCCGCAGGTGGGGAGCCTAGGTGGGGAGTAAAGGCTTCTGGGCAAGTCCGGGGGCGCACAGACGAAGGCTTGAGGATGTTTCATCGTTTCTTTGAACACCCAGGTCACAATCAGGGGATAGCAAGAAGGGAGTTTTACAGCAGGGACCAGCCTGACCACACTGGCACAGCCAGTCCCCTGGGTGGGAACTGATAGCCTGTTTGTGGGGACGTTGAGGGAAGAAGAAAACCAGAAGTTTGAGAAACTTGCAGTCCAGTCATTTTCACTCTTTATTCTCATCTTCAACCTTATTTTCCTTCCCTGGGGTGAGGGAAACAAGACTTAATCTGCTGTCTCTTAGTAAAGCTCCCCAATAGACAGTCCTTAATTCTCTGGAAGTCGGGGACAAGAAACCGGCTTCCTATTAGTTAACAGTGACGTGAATTTGAAACACTGACCATCCTGAGGTTTCCCTGGTGTCCACTGGGCTCGGGAACACCCGGCTCCTGGCACTTTTCAGCCTGCTGAATGCATTTATTATTGTTTCAAAGAAAAGAACCCCTTGTCTTTCTGTTTTTGTTCCTTCTTTCGCTGTTTTCATCCTACCTTGCCTCATTCTACAAACCACTGACCATGGAACTCTTGTACAGTTTTTCATCGTATATAAGACCTTAATACATCTTCTCTCCGTGGCGTGGGTGGTCAGGGCCATCAGTGTCACCTCTGTTCTGCCCAGAAAAATGGAAGTTCAAGGAGACGAAGAGATTTGCACAAAGTTGGAATCACAACAGGTCTGGAATTCTGAGTTAGTTCTTCTGACTTAAACCATTGTTTTTCTCCATGAATCCATCACTGAATCACTGTTTATATGTGTGAATGAGAAACACTGCCTGCCGTGTCAGTAAACAAAGAATGCTTTAGTCGTCAAACCATCACGTTACAGCCGCCCCCAGTGGTCAGCCCAGAGGGGACCCAGGATGGAGACATACCGGTTGCCACTGCCAAGCCCGCAGCCACTGCGGCCTCCCCCAGCGCTGCACCCGGAGGGGACTCAGGATAGGAAAGAACAGGGCCTAGACAGCTAAGTGCACATCAAAGGAGTGATTTCAGTGAGTCTAAACTCTTGCATCTTCGCAGACATAGAAATGTACTAAGTTCTTTAACTTGAGATATCTGGTTTTCTTTAATTAACAGCAATCTTTTGATGTTCTGACGACCTCGTCTTTGCAAAATCTCCTCCATGTCCTGGCTCCTCCCTTACCTCTTTGAAGCAGTCCCTTAGAGTGATCTGAGAGGCTGTCTCTGGGGTTTAAGTCCTCAGAAAGAACAAAGTGGAGAATAAAACATAATTCTCGACTTTTAGGTTGTGCATTTTTCTTTAGTCAACGTAGGTATGGGAAACATGGGTAGGCTTTTAGGGCCTCGGTGTCTGAGCGTCCATCACTGCCTGCAGGGAGGGAGCCCGCAGGCAGCAGTGCTGAGTGTTCTCGCTGCCCTGGATCTACCCCAACACTCCCCTGGGCTGAGTTTCTAAGCTGGACCCTGTGGACGGCTCAGATGGTCTCGGCTCTGTTAGGGGGTCCAGCTTAGAAGCCAGGACTCAGACCCATGAGGCCTGTAAACTGCTTGCCTGCCATTTTGCACAAGGAACAGCAGCAGGCAGGCTCTGTGATGGGACAAGCAGAGCCCACACAGAGTCAGCAAGGAGGTCAGCCGGTCCTCTGTGCTCAACAGAACCTTTGAACCCCAGATGCCATCTTTGCATCAGGACACCTACCACACTTAACGTCACTTTCAATACACAGGGCACTCAAAAATACCAACTGAAAGCTTCTTCAAGGCAAGAGAACAAGAACATTCTATCTTCCAATACTCCTGCAATCTTTGCAGTGCGTATTTAAAATGAAAAAAGTGGTCCAAGTATTTTTCTTAAAATCACTTCATAAGCAGCTATAAAAATCTTTAAAGAAAAAAAAAAAAAAAGCCCAGGATGGAAATATAATAGCGACAGCTCACATTCATGAATTTATCTGCCTCCTAACAAGCCCAGCTTGGGAAGCGTGGAGCATTTTATACGTGAGTGGCGTTAATTATAAATCGCTCAGATACCCACTCGATCACACTGCAGTACACTTTTATGGCTTTGCTTGAATGCTCACTTAAGATTTTCCTCCGAAATGGACTCAGAGCAGAGACAGTTATACAATAAAAGTGAGAAATTGTAACAGCATAACGCCGTCTTAGAAATAGTCCATGTAGAAACCGCTTAGCCCGGCACGGTCTCTCCACGTGTTTTATGTTCTGTCCGTAGAGCCAGCCCGGGGCAGCGCTGCAAGGTGGTCAAGGAAAGGGTTCTGTCATTTCCCTGTGAGCTGCTCGGACAGCAGCACTTTGCCCCCCCCCCCCCGCCCCGGTTCTTTCTTTGTCAGCTGCTCTCAGGTGGGAATCAGGGAGGTGACAGTGTGAGTCTCCTAAGCCAGCCTCTGGCTCCCATCCTCTGCAGAGCCTTACCCGGCGCCTGCCCGCAGCCGTGGTTCAGTAACATTGTTGGATGAATAAACGGATGAGAGACCCCGACTGAAAAGAATGCCGCGAAAGGGTAGTTCCATTTCAGAAAGACATTTCTCAAGTCTTTGAAATATTTCAATGCCACTGTTGCCCCTTAGATCCCACGGGGAGGAACAGAAGGGACATTCTGAGAGACAGTGACCGCTTTGGGTATATTTCACATCATACCGTATAGCTTCCCCCGTGTCTCTAAACTTGACGCAGTGCATTGTATAGTTCTTTATAGTTCGTCTTCTCCAGCCCTTTATTCGCCTGCCTTAGCCTAAAGTCATCCGGTGTTGGGTACAAATTGTTCATTCTGCTCTCTTGCTTTTTTAGTATTTTCACGAACAAGATACATCTTGGCTTTTTATTTACTTGGAAAGATCATATTATATTTGCATTTCCAAAAATTTTAAAACTAAGACTGGTGATAAAAACATGGGGAAATCTACGATAACTAAAATGGGGGGTTTTCTTCTAAAACCTCATTCTAATGTCTGCGAAATAATTCAGAAGAGAAGTAGTAACAAGCAATTTTATTGACAAATCGGGGAACAGCCGTGGACTCAATCCTCGCGTTTCAACCAGTCAGGTTGGTTGAATTCATATGTAGGTGAGTGTGGTTGCGTTGTTGAGACAATTAAGATTAAGAAGATGAAAGCAAAGGTCTCGGCTTTATTCATTCAGGGCTTCATTTCTCGGAAGCACTCCACAAACACACAACATCATTATCATTATTGTTTATGAATAGTTTGACAATATATTTTCTCCTTTCTTGGATACTTCTAAAGCCAACAGAAATTTTTTTTTCTATTAATGTAAATTTCACTAAAGTTTGGAAACTGATGTTCTTTCGTTGCCCAGTGGTAAAACACCATCAGATTTCAATTTGAAATGATAGGTTAAAAGGCTCCTCTCTTATCCACTTAAGAAGTGATTAATTATCAGTGTGCAAAACTTTCAGGTAGGTACACTGTCACCAGGAATCTGTATTTCAGAATTTCTTAAGTCAAGGCAAACTCCCCATTACCTCATATGTACCTGCCTTTTCATGTTATTGTAGCGTGATCTGTAATCCCCTGGTTTGAAAGGAAATTAGAAAGGAAGGAAGAAATACGCAGAAAGATTCAGTATAACATAAGTGGAACCAGTTTTTAAAAAGTGGCCCTGTGATACTAGCGCATTAAAAGCTCCCTTAGAAAGCTCTCACATCCCCAGGGTCCAGTGTGCATAATTCAGTGGCTATTTCATTATCCAAATCCAGTCTGTGCCCTTCTAGCCACGCCCTCCACCATCACCTTTATTTTTGTTCTTTGCTCTGCTGAGCTCTGAAGCTGCAAGTTACAGACCCAGAAGGGCAGCCCCACTGGGAATGTGTAAACCCTCCCAAAAGTTTGGTCAGATGGTGTTACCTGTCAGAGCAGCAGAGACGTTAAGCCAGTCACGAGAGGAGAGTCCCTGCTGTGTGTTCATGGACCTCCTCTGGAGCAGCGTGCTCTCTTTCGTTTCTACATGTGTCTAATCATTAAAGAGCTGTCTAGCCACACGAACCAAACCAAACCAAACCAAACCAACCCCCTACAACTACCTAGACATTTATCGGTACTGGACAGGTAGATCTGTTAGGTCCATTCAGTATAACACCCTGTGGCCATTACAAACAATGAGCAAGGCGGAGGTGTTCTGATGTGGAAAGATCTACAGGACTGAGTGGTTTAAATGGAAACACGAAGTTGGAGTGTAATTTGCAAAATTTGATTCCATTTCTGGTAAAATGCATGACGCAGCTCAGGAGTGTTTGCACCAATAAAAACATACGTATGACTATGATGTTAAAGGACTAGAAACACATCCACTGATGGCGGCGGCCCCTAGGAGGAGGGTGGGCAGGTGGGTAAGTGGTGACATACGTTTTACTTTGTATACTTACGTTGCTGGCGACTGGGTTTTTGTCTTGCCACAGAAAGAAGTCAGAGATGTCACAGAGAGGTTAAGAAAGTAAAGTGAGAATTTATTAAGGGATAAGATAGCACACTCTTAAGAGGAGAGCGGGTGGGCTCAGGGGAGCAGCTGCCCTGATTTTCTTTGGCAGGTTCGTTACACAGTGTGTAAAAAAATGAATGGGTGGAATATTTACTGGGGAGGGAAGAGCTTGGGGTCATATTCCCTGATTTTCACCCCAGCTCCACCTTCCCAAGGGAAGGAGGAAGTTTTGCCCTTATTTAGTCTGGGTTGGAAGCGTCATGGGGTCAGTGCATGATGGGTACTCCTAATCTGCAAGGCTAATTTTATTCTAATCAGGATGTCATGAGCAAAAGTTTATATTCAAACACTGGAGATTGCTGCCTTTTCCCACCTTCTTGACCTTCCCTCTGGGCCACTTGTCACCCCAAAATGTGTGACCGCTTATCAGCCCAGAGTTTCCTGCTTTTCTTTGTCTATTCAGGGCCCCCTGGTCCTTACATGATGTATGGTTTCCTGCATTTGGCCTGTGCTCTTCCTTTTTTGCCCAATTCCTGCCATTTGGCCTGCGCCCCCCTTTCATATCTAGCTCTTTGCCTGCTCTAAGACTTAGTTTGGAATATTTTATAAGAGTGCATTGATGTCTATAAAGTAAGTAATAGTAAGAGCAGATTTTTAGCACTTACTATGTGTCTGGCACTGTTTCGCATAGTGTACTTCTGAAGTGAGTACTGTTACCATTTTATAGTTGGGAAAACCAAGGCACAAATGGGCTAAGAAAATTACCCAAGATCCCACAAGATAAAGAGGGGGTGGGTCACATGAGCTCTAAGATCTCTGGTGATTGTATCTCAAATGGCTAAGATGCTGGGCTTTGGAGTCAGATGGCCCTGGGTAAGAATCCAGCTCTGATGCTGACCAGTGGCTCACCTGGGGCAGGTAGCTGAGTCCCTCTGAGCCGGTCTCCTAATCTGGGCAAGGTAGAGAAGGCACTGCCTCACAGGGTCACAGGTGGGAGGAGCCAGCAGTGAGGATGTGTGGGGAGGAACGCCTCGTGTGGGGACCCACTTGGAAGCCCAGAGTTGGTATGAAGATTATTTTAAGCTGAAGATATTTGGGAATCGACAGATGCAGAAAGAATCCTTCTTTGAGTTTCCCTTTTCTGGTGAAAAGCAGATACTTCTGAGAATCGAGGCTGCCGTGATTCCTCTTCAAAGCAAGTCTATGCCCGGAAGAGGGACAGAGTAAACCCAGCACAAATCCCCACTCCAGAGAGGTTCACGAAGAAGAAGGAAAGACCATTCAAACCTGCATACACAAACGTTATCACACACGTTCTTATCTTCCATTTATTCTTCTAAAAATCCATCTCTTTCCTAAAGAAACCTTTTTGTTCTTCCCTTTTCTCCCATCTCCTTTTTCTCTACCAAGTTAGAAATATAAGCCTCTAACTTTAGCCATTTAGTGAGGTAGTTACGTCTTTCTAGCTCCCATATATACGAATAGGCTTTTTCTCCTGTTAATCTGTCTTTTGTTGATTTAATTTGCATGCCCCTGTAACTAAACCTAAGAGGGTAGAGGAAAAGTCGTTCCTTCCTGACACTAGCAAATGCTTCGTGAATGATACCATAATTCCCTGTGGCTCTGAGATCCCAGGATTGTAGTTTAATCTGCATATTTAAAGAGTTCAGAACACGCCCTGAGGTTGTAAATGAGATCTTAAAGCATACTGAAGTATTGAGACAAGCATTTTGAAATGAAAAAGATCTCAGTTGTACACATGATATAAGTTTCTTCCAATCCTATAAAAGGTTATGTAGATGAAAATTTTACTGCAGAAACAAACTTGAAGACTGAACTTACATGGACAGAACATAGTGCAGCAAAACTTACAGCCAAACAAATGCGACATATAGTTAATGAGATGCATGATTTTTATTATTCCAGAAGTTAATTAAAAATGAATAGTAAGCAATTCACCAAAGTCAACATATGGATTTGTTTTTTGGAGGGATACACAATTCGGCTCAAAATAGTTAAGTTAAAAGAATTCCTTACCATCTGAAGTATTTTAATATTGAACTAAACTCATACTGGTGTCGCTTGAAGTCAGTGCCACTGCTTAATGAGGAATCTTCCTAAATTCTGTAGAAATCACCCAATTCACATATTAATATTTTCAACATATATACAGGCGGCTACCAGGTTAGTGCTATTCTCCCAATAGTCTCAAAACTATCTAGATTTACAGGTAAATGCTTTATTTAATTCCTTTAGCTTAATTAGTGTATTTTATTCCTTGAAGTCACTAACAGAGTCAGCACACTATTCACTCTTGTGAAGTATTTCTCATAACACTGTCTACACTTCATTTTATTCTTTGGGGTTACTCTTCAAATATTGGAAACTAATTCATTTCAAAAAATAAATGTATATCCGTGTATCAAATTGCATATTCTTTTATTGGGAACGTCTTAGCACCATTTTCAATAACTTTACATTGCTTTTAAAATATGATCTTGATGTCAATGGAAATATTTTTTTCCTGGCTTTTCCTCCCTTTTCAACCTCTTTGCCAGCAAAAAAAAGGATTGCCAAATGTCTTATAAAATGTATTGCTCCTGATCATGTAGGAAGATTGGGGAAGGAAGGCTGTTGAGAGACTTGACTGTCTTGTTTCTGCACAGGGAGGGTATCCTGTCTTCCATCCAAGGTCAATATTTCAAGCCAGAGGTAAAAATAAGCAGTGAAAACCTGTAACTTTAGCAGTGTGTTTAAAAAATGCTCGACTTCAATGATATTTCTATAATGCCTACATTGCAGCTCTAAAAACACAGATTTTAAAAAAAGCATGTCAATTAAAAGCAGCATCTGAGACCCTGTTTCACGTAACCGCATTGGCCCGGGGTTTGGGGTTATTCCAGGGCAAGGCGCTGGGGGTTCCCGTGTGACGGATGTAGCTGTGCCCAGCCATGGGGCGGGCTCCTTCTTGCTGGAGGAGAAGGTGGTGGGACACGCGGAGATGGCTGTCTCTTCGCTTTTGACCCCAGTGACTTGCTTCCGCCAAGAGGCTGTAAGCCAAAACCGGAAATACCGATTAAGTGCATACTTGTTCCAACACACTGACCACAGCTTGAGATTTCTGTGGAAGAATATATTACCTAAAAGTCTGGAAAGCAGATGTTTTAAGTGCATTTTAGGTAGATGTTTGCTTATTTTATTTGTTTTTGTTTGTTTGCTTTTATTGAGTTACAGTCAGTTTACAATGTTGTGTCTATTTCCAGTGTAGAGCACAATTTTTCAGTTACATGAACATGAACATACATATATTCATTGTCACATTCTTTTTCTCTGTGAGCTACCACAAGATCTTGTATATATTTCCCTGTGGTAAAAGGTATAATCTTGTTCATCTACTCTACATATGCCTGCCAGGATCTACAAATTTTGAACTCCCAGTCTGTTCCTCCCCCCCCCCCCCCCACCGCCTCCTTGGCAACCACAAGTTTGTATTCTAAGTCTATGAGTCTGTTTCTGTTTTGTATTTATGTTCATTTGTCTTTTTCTTTCTTCCTTTCTTCCTCCCTTCCTCCCTCTCTCTCTCTTTCTCTCTCTTTCTTTTCTTTTTCTTTCTTTCTTTTCTTTCTTTTCTTTCTTTTCTTTCCTTCCTTCCTTCCTTCCTTCCTTCCTTCCTTCCTTCCTTCCTTCCTTCCTTCCTTTTCTTTCTTTCTTTCTCCCTTCCTTCCTTCTTTCTTCCTCCCTTTTTCCCTCCCCCCCCTTTGTTTCTTTCTTTCTTTGTTTCTTTCTTCCTTTCTTCCTTTTTTTTTTAGATTCCACATATTAGAGATCTCATGTGGTATTTCTCTTTCTCTTTCTGGCTTACTTCACTTAGAATGACATTCTCCAGGGACATCCATGTTGCTGCAAATGGCGTCATGTCTTTTTGCTTTTGACTCAAGTGACGTGCTTCCGCCAAGAGGCTGTAAGCCAAAACTGGAAATACCGATTAAGTGTATGCTTGTTCCAACACACTGACCTCAGCTGGAGACTTTTGTGGGAGGCTGTATTACCTAAATGTCTGGAAAGCAAATGTTTTAAGTGCATTTTAGGTAGATGTTTGCTTATTTTAATCAAGTGAAAGGAGAGATCACTCTTTTACTTTCTGGAACGTGTGGAAGTAAACGTATCTGTACAAATGAAAATGTGAGCGTTCGCCTGGTACAAAGCACCTCCATCTGGATAAACCGAGGTCTCAAGGGGTGAGTGACTCACTCCAGGTCACACATTCGGCATCACAAGCCATGATCCTGAATTTTCAGGTCACTTGATAAAACTCAAGGGAAAGGAGGAAACTTCCCTTAAATTTTGTTCATGTATAAATGCTGTAGTATTTTGCAGTTCAAGAAAATATTAAAAACAATTAACGGGAACTTTTGCTTTAAAGCAATGGAACACAGCTTTTTCAATGGGCTCATTAGAGGAAATAATTTTAGTATACTTTTGTCATGGTCTGTGAGCCTCTGGAAAGAATGGGGACAAAGTATTACTATTTTTAACAATAATAATTATGATTATTCCCATATGACTCATGAAGAAGCTGAGAGCTGGGGAAATAAAGTGTCTTGGCGAAGATCGTCATGGTTCAGCAGTGACAAAGGCCAGAATTAAAATTCGGGGATTCTTGTGCACCTCCCAGCGACATCCTGCCATTCGCCTCAGGCTGTAAGATACAAATGAACAATGTGCTTGAACTGTGAATCCCTGATTTCATAGTGGCATCGAGTAGGGACTTAATCTTCTGTCATTTATTTATTTTTATTGAAGTCTAGTCCATTTACAATGCTGCGTTAATTTCTGGTGCACAGCACAGTGATTCAGTTATACACGTATGTATATTCCTTTTCATGTTCTTTTTCATTATAGGCTATTAAGGTATTGAATATAGTTCCCTGTGCTGTACAGTAGGACCTTGTTATGTATCTATTTTCTTTCTTTCTTTTTTCTTTTTTTAGTTGAAGTGTAGTCAGTTTACAGTTTATGTCCATTTCTGGCGGACATATATGCCTTTTCAGATTCTTTTCCATTAGAGGTGACTACAAGATATTTTTGACAGCACTAAGACCTATTTCTAGAAGCAGTGTCTTTCACATTTTGAAGAACTGATGTAAAAGTCTTTCTTAAGACACAGATATTTCAGACTTCAGGGGACAAATGCAAGGGAGGCATCTTGAAGGGCATTCAACAGGGAGTTGTGACAACTCCCACCGCACCAGAGACCACGGTCCCACACGAGCCTCAAGCTGAGCCTTTCTCACTGTTGTTTCGATGACACTGATGTGATTGCTAAACAAACTAAATGGAGACTTGGCAGTGTTTCAGAAATATCAACTTCTAAATAAATTATTTTGAAAACACATTTATAGCGTGTGAGTGGACCCCAAGCCACAGACTCCAGTTGCTCACACGTGGAGCTCAAGAACACACTCGTGGAAACTACAGACTTCATCAAACAACGTTTGTTCTTCATACCGGGTATAATGTTCATTTGTGATGCCCTTAAGCTATTCAATATTGAGTCCACATCAAACTAAACTGGTTCTGGTGATCAATGGTGGGGAGGGTTTTGTTGATTTGTTTTTTTAATTCTATGATAGCTAACAGAAGGATGCTACAAAAAAAATTATTAGATTGTAAGCCTGTAACATTCCTTACACTGACTCATCAAAATTCCAAGATTGACAGTCTTGTTCCTACTTTCCACACGAAAATGCTGACTTTCCCGAGGCCCCGTGGGGAACAAGATGGAGAAGGATTCAGTGGAAGCTGGCTGTCACAGGTTCACTCTGCACAGGACACCTTGTCTACTGGTGGAACTCAGAACCGAGTCCAGGGCTGTCAGGGAAGGGCCAGTGGCTGGACATTTCTTCATATTCCTCAGAGCTTCATTTTTTTCCCTTGTTGGAACAAGACAAAGAGTGAACCTTTGTTCCTGACATTCTAGGCTTGGCCTGTACGTTTATGTCTGTTCTGGAAACACCAAAACAAAACTATATAATCCAAATAATAGATTATGACACATTTTTTAAAAAGGTAAACATTAGCTTAGTAAAATGAGATTATTTCAGTAATCAGCCCCAAATGTGAGAGTCATGTGCCAGTAGAGGCCCCTCCTACACCAAACTTATTTCATGTAATTTCTGTATCTTTAAAGAAATTTATCATTTATGTGTATCCAGGGGGACTATTGATAGTTCTGTACAGGACAAAAATAATGTCATTTCTTAACATTAGAATGAATTCGGATAATCACATAGGTGTACATACACATGTGTGCATACATTGCAAATATTTGAAATCATTAAAATCGCATAAATGTTTGCTTTTGTATGCAGATCTCAGAAGTTGTAAAGAGTGTCCTCTTAATCTCCTCTATTCATAGATTTAACATAGATTATTCTCACTTAAAAAGATTTCTTAAGTAGTAGTCTGTCTTACATTCCATTAAAACAAAAAGAAATTTCATTTGCTGTGGGAAATGGTCATCACACTGACCTGAAGTACAGTTTTCTAACTTTATATGTTCAATAAACTACTGCAGAAAGAAGTAATATATAGGGAAAATAAATGAATTTAAATATCATTCTTATGAAATTATTTAATTTTTTAGAATTTTCACATAACTCCCCCCCCCCTTTTTAATTGAAGTATAGAATTTACAATGTTGTTTTAGTTTCTGGCATACAACAAAGTGATTCAGTTATACATATATATTCCTTTCATATATATTCCCTTGAAATTATAGGCTATTACAAGGTGTTGAATATAGTCCCCTGTGCTATACAGTATAAACTTTTTGTTTATCTATTTTATATATAGTAGTCAGTCTCTGCAAATCCCGAACTCCCAATTTATCCCTCTCCATCCCCTTTCTCCCCTGGTAACCATAAGTTTGTTTTCTGTGTCTGTGAGTCTGTTTCTGTTTTGTAAATAAGTTCATTTGTGTCAGTTACTTTTAGATTCCACATACAAGTGATATGAAAATAATTTTATTATGTAGTTTATGCTGAGGTGTAAAACTTTGGCAGCCACACTAAAATCCATATCGGCTTTGCTTCTTACATTGAGTTACAGGGTTGGAATTGCAGTGAGTGTAGAGCTGATGTTCGTCTCCTGACTGTTTATCTGAATGTCTTAGACCTTGAACCTAACATAAAACGTGAAGAAGGGGATGCAGAATCTGCCGGATGAGCTGTCTCTGCCAAACGCATGGGCAATAACCCAAACCTCAGCCATGGCCACGGTCACAGCGGCCCCCGCTCCTGGAGCCTTTTGCCTGGGTGGGCGGTGGGCGGGCTGCTTTTCAGATATTATCTCACTTAATTCCTACTCCAACCCTTAGAGTTAGGTTTGACCAAACTGGTTCTGTCAGTGAAGGAGCTGTGACTGGCAGCAGACAGTGACACCTTGGGATGTGCGCCGGGCAGTGGTGGAGCTGAGAAACGGATGCTTCTGCCCAAGTCGACGTGGAGTTGAGCATGAAGGCCAGGAGTAGACATTCTTGAGTTCCTCTCCGGGGCCTGGAGGCAGTGGAAAGAGCTTACTTGATCATTACAGTAAGAAAAGACGATGTAGGTCCAAAGATTTCACTTTCATTGAACAAGAGAAATGATTCTCTCCATGGTGATGTTTCATGCGTTAGTCAAAAAGGAGTCCTGCTAAGGGGTGAGTGGAGCGGCGATGGCGGGGGCTCCCTCCCCCTCCCTCCCCCGCCTCCCCTCCCCCCGCCCTTCCCCTCCCCCACTGCCCCACCCCGCCCCGCCGGGAAAACGCGAGCCATCGCTGCGCTCCGCAGACCGCCGCCTGCCCTCGGCCCCGTCGTCCCCAGCGGCCTCCCGCTCCTCCCCCCGGGCCCCCGCTACCCCCCCACCACCCCGGGCGCCCGGAGCGCGTCCCTCCCGCCGCTCGGGGCCGCCACGCCCCGCCTTCCCCGGGACAGGGTCCCCTCCGCCCCCCGGGATGGGGGGGAGCTGCAGCGCCCCGCGCGCCGCCCGCAGGACGTCTATGATTCATTTGCATCCTTGACGAGCATCTGCAGGAGAGGACGGAAAAGATGGGTGTGAACACATGTACTCAGTTCCTCCTCCCACAGCCAGGAAATGCTTGGAAAGCTACATATGCTGCGAAATGATGGCCGTTTCGGTGCCATCAGTCTCCGCGTCCAAATACCCGGACAGACTCCTCCGGGCACGCGAGGCGGTCCTAGCAGCTTGCAGTGATCTCTTTTCGCACCAAAAAGAGATCAGAGAATGACAGACAGAGAATGTAGGCAGAGAATGACAACAAGAATGTGTTGGATCCGCATCGTGTTCCGGTGACTGGCGTTCTACCCCTTTTAGAATATGCTTGCACAGCCACTCTGTCAGTTAACACAGAGTATCACGGATGTCCTAGCTGCAGCCAGCTGTGTGCGGATGTTCGGTGTTGCCAGCACCTGCTCAGAGTTCATGAAATCAGGCATTTTATGGAATACACCCAGTAGCCAACCAGAAAAGAGTCTCGATGCTGGACAAGAAAATAACTCCAACTGCAGTTTTACGTCTCGAGATGGAAGCATTTCTCCAGTGTCTTCAGAGTGCAGTGCGGGAGGAAGAACCGTTCCTGTCTGCCAAGAATCCCGCAGAAAGCCCGAAAGCTGCATTGGTGTGTCCCCTGAAAGTCCTGTAGAGTGTGAATCACAAACAAGTTCTCCCCAGGTATTGAATTCGTCAGCTTCCTACTCGGAAAATAGAAATCAGCCAGTTGACTCTTTAGATCAAATCCCTTTTGGAATCGATCGAAGGATTCCGCCTGGTAAGGTTAAGCCAGCAGAAAATACCCGGACTTTAGAATTAGCTGGGCCATCTGGGACAGGTAGAAGAATGGCCGAATATGTGACTTGTGAGAGCACCAAGACCACCTTGCCTCTGGGTCCTGAGGAAGATGTCCGGGTCAAAGGAGAAAGGTGAAGTGATGAGGAGGTCCATGAGGAGGTACCCCAGCCTGTCAGCGCCTCTCAGAGTTCACTGAGTGGTCAGCAGACGGTGCCAGGTAGTGAGCAAGTCCAAGAGGACCTTCTGATCAGTGCGCAGTCTTCCTCTACAGGCTTAGTGGATGAAGGTGTCACCGAAGGCTTACCTACACGTCAGAGCACTTCCAGCACTGATGCTCACACAGAGGATGATGACTGACTGGAAGATGCTCAACATCCCTTCCAACTCTGCATTGCCCTTCCCGCCAGCAGCACAGAACAACCGGGTCCAAATGGTTCAGATGGACCTTTCCAGTGTCCAGCCTGTGGGGTGCGATTCACCCGTATTCAGAACCTGGAACAGCACATGCTCATCCACTCAGGAATTAAACCGTTTCGATGGGACCGCGGGGGTAGTAAGTTCACCGGGGCTCACTTGCTAAAGAAGCATCGCCTAAAGCATGAAGGGAGGCGCTGTTTCTGGTGCCAGATACGCAGGGCCACTTCCGCTTCCTTCGGGGAGTATGAACACCACATGAGGGTTTCCCGGCACGTCATCTGCAAGCCTCGGATTTACGAGCGCAAAACACGCGGCGCCACGTTCGCCAGCTCTGGAAATTTAATCGTGCACCTGGGGAGTCAGAACCATGAAGCATCAGAGCTAACAGACTACTTCCAGAGCAGTGATTTCCTAGTACCGGACTCCTTAAACCAGGAGTCGGAAGGGACCCTTGTCCAATATGATCTTAGAGAACACGGTTTTGAAAGCAGCTCCTCTGTTCAAATGCCTGTGATTTCACAGGTCTGCTCGACCCAGAATTGTGAAAGCAGTTTTCCTTTGGGGTCTCTTGGTGAGCTGGCAGAAAAAGGGTGAGAAATGCCAGACCAGCCAAAGACCAGTGTATGTGCCGAGGCAACCAGAGATGATCCCCCAAAATCAGAGCTGTTTTCTATAATTATTGAGTAATTTCTTGTTTGTTTTGATTTTTGGAAAGTGCCTGTGCTTCGTCTTGTACACTTAAATTAAATTAAATTTGTTTTAAACGAAAAAGGGTTTGGGAAAGAACTTCCCTTTTTATTTTGTAAGCCCTGCAAGTGGTGTTTTGTTTTTCATGACAGAGAGATTGCTTCTGTAAGTGCACAACGATGTGATATAGAAACATAATAGAAACCTTGAGACTTAAGGAGAACCAGTTGACTTGAAAAAACTTGTATCAGTTTCCTCTTCTGTCGTTAAGAGTAGGCTAGCAACAGATCATTTGCTGAAAAAGAAATCAGATGATTGTCAACCTTCCTGAGATGAAAGGATGCACCAGAAACAAATGACTGAACGAATCCGGCGAATGACTTGAGTAGATGTTTACTGCTGTTCACAGGATATTTTACAGTCTTTTGTAAAAGCCTGTTGTTTTTGGAAGCATTTATGGTAAGCTTTCTTAAAAATTATTAGGGTGTATACTTGTGAAATCTAAAGTATTCTTTTTTTTTCTTTAAAGCCTTGTCATTATGATTTTTCACGGTGAATGTTTGGCATTGGGTTGGGTACTCCCTGTACCTTTACACAGTACCGCTCCTCGAAGTGATCTTTCTTCTGTGAAAGAAGGCAAAGAACCGCGGTCGAGGATAGCCAAGCGTGCGTGAGATGACAGGAAAGGAGAGCACAGCGTGTGACCCTCAGCTTCTTAGGGACTCTTACATACCGCTTTTCTGGCTAAAATTGTTGTTTCCCTGGTCTTTGAATGTTGACGCCCGGCTAAGTCAGTCATTGCCTGAATCCGCTTTTGTCTTACCCCACCAGCAGTACTTTCTCTTGCCTATCCTTGGTCTGATCCCATAAAAAGGAAAAAATACTGGAGATGTTCTATATTTTATACATAGGTTGTTGTATTGTTTGGGGATGTTTTGGACAAAATAAAGACTTCCCTGTTAAGGCTAAAATTAAAAAAAAAAAAAAAGTCTTACTACCGTGTCTGGGACAGCACTCTCGTTACATTTGCCTTCTCTGTATTCTTAGTTTGGTCTGTTTATACCAAGGAAGTCTCCCTGGTGGTCGTGGTTCATAAACCTGGTTACTAATTTGGCTTGGTTTGGCCTGGCTGGTAAACCTGGCCCGTGTTTCACAAGGCTGAATAACCAGGCAGGTATCATTCTTGCTGAATTAAGGAGTCTTGCTGTGGGGCTGCATTATCGTTTCTGGCTGTTTGTATTAATGGCATGGCAGGTGGGTGTGAGGCTAGTGCAGATGAGCCTAAGAAGGTGTCCACCCCGTTTGTTCCCTAATTGTATTACTATTCAATGGAGGCCTATTATGTAAGCATCTTTGACTTCCAGATAATAAAACTTTGCAAGATCAGAGAGTGAGAACTTGAAGGCGACCCACCCCCAAATAACGCTACGTTTTACGTTTTCACTGTGCGTTCCAAAAAAAATGGATGGAATTTAGGTAGTCTTCACATTTGACAGGAGCTTTCAAAAGAGACATACATACTTGAGAGCCCTTACTGTTAGTTTTCAGAGCATAAACTGGTCAGGTCCTTGGATGGGGCAGCATTTTCTGTTTAGAGCCGTGTTACAGTGAGGAACACCTTAGGTTGTTCTGGCTTTGCTATTGCATCGAGCAGCTGGGAAAACTGGTGGAGAAGCTGATGAGGAATCAGTGGACCCAGTTTTAAAAGGGATGTGGAGTTTCAAGCATGGGTGCTTGGCCTTGTGGCTCTAAAATGCCCAGGGCAGAAAGAGCTAGTGGAAGCGCTGGTCCGTAGGAGTCTGCAGCCAGTTCCAGGGCTCTGGTGGAGAGAGAGAGAGAGAAGCCCTGCATTTGGATGGACTTCGGAGGTGGAGACACAAGGAAGTGTTTGCAGATGAGTTGTGATGATCTTTCAACCCTTCCTAAAACTTCTTGGAATTGATGTACATTTGTCAGCATTTACTAAGGTTGGCAAGACAGTGGAGGTGAGGGGGAGCGGATTCGCTAATAGTGGGCAGCCATTCATTTCATCTGAAACCCATCCGTCGTTTTTTCATGAAAAGTTCAGAGCACTTCCGTAAACACTGTTGAAGAGAGGTTTGCCAGGATGGATGGAGAGGGGCACAGGAATGCATTCTCTGTGTGTTGGCATTTGTGCTGACTTTTGTTAATCTTTCTCATGTTTAGGTAAGTCTTACCTTTTTAAAAATGATTAAGTTTATGTAAGTCCTACCTTTTAAAAAACGATTGAGTCATTAGTAACATATCTATAATCGATGTGTTTCTGTACAGCACCGTCACCCACTTTTTGATTTCCCTACTTGGTGATATTTATATTAAAAAGAACACCGTGAGACAGAAGCCACCCTATGAACAAGTGCCTTTGCTCTCATGCTGCCCTTTCTAACGTGAAGCCAGATGCCTGCAGCTAAGAGCACTCCTCTTGTCTCGTGGCCAGCGGTGTTGGTGTGTTTCCCCTAGGCACCCCCTGAATGCTGGAATGAACACTGGACACAATGAGCACTGGAAATGAAGTCCAAAGCCACAGGACCTAGTTCTGGCCACTCTGCATAATAGCTCTCCTACCTCCACGGAACCTCTTTGCTTTCTTAGGCTTGAGTTTTGCATTTGCAAGTTGAGGGTTTTGAACTACAACGCTGTCCAGGCCCCTCCCAGCTCTCAGATCCTAGGGTCTAGGGTTCTTAGTGCGCATCCTGCAATTCACCATCGGGCTTGTTTGCCCTGGAGGTGCGGTTGCTTGTGAGTGTCTTGACTGCTTGGAGATTCGGAAATGATTGCGGGATGAGCGACTTTCTAAAAGCAAGCCTTCAAAAGTAGCAGGTTTATAGCCGGTTTCATGGTGCCATTGAAATTTAAACTACTCTGCAAATAAGGAAAATTTAGATGATGGGGACTAATTCAGGCACTGAAGAGAGGTTGTCACATGCCTCTTAAATGTTAGTTTCTTTGACGCAGGCAGTCATTTACATATTAACAAAGTGAAGCATCAGTGGCTCATCAGCATGGGAGGCGACACCTTGACACTGATACTCTGCAGACTCATTGATCCCTTTCTCCGTTTTCCCCCAGGGTTTTCCAGGAAACACAAACGCAGACAGTGTGGTGCATTACAGACTCGAGCCTCCTTTTGAAGCCAGGTTCCTGCGCTTCCTCCCCTTGACGTGGAACCCCAGGGGCAGGATCGGGATGCGGGTCGAAGTGTACGGCTGTGCCTACAGTAAGTGGTGCTTGTTCTCCGGCCGACATCAGTCACGGAGTGACGCGTTGTAAACACCGCGTTGAAGACTGAACTTGACTCTTTCCAGCCTTTTAAATATTTATGGAAAGCCTTGATTATGTTGTAGTTACTTTAATTACTATTTTATAGTGGAATTCAGAAGTAGACCTGGACTGAGCCTTAGAATCTTAGATTCCTGTAGATTTGCTAATGTACCCGTCTTATAGTGGGTACTTCGTAAAATTAACAAGGTTCAAATCAACAACCATAATTGATTCTGATTGATGGTGCTGCCTTCTGACACTGAGATGACCGTCGTGTGTGGGGACACAGGTGGTTGCCGGTGTCCCCTTGTCTCCGGCACCCAGTGATGACTCACTTCTTCCTCTCCTTTTCTCTACTCTCACTGCTGGGAAACCTTCTTTTGCATGTCATTTATGTATTAACGTCTTCCCTCTTTCCTCCACTGATGGTAACAGTAACAAAACTGGCAGCCAACGTGAGCGTAAACCCAAGCAGAAAAGCATTCATTGAAATATATGGGAAATCAGCGCTGCAGCTGCCATTTGGAAGATCCACAATATACTGGTATTTCGTAAATTAACACATAATGAAAACATAAATTTAAAAAGTAATCTTCCAGAAAGCTGGAGAATAACCCGAAGAGTAAGTTGGATGGGAGCATCCTGGAGTTTTTGCTCACACCTCATCTGGCCCTGATCAGGGCACTGGCTTTGCAGAAGAGTTAACAGTAAGATTTAACATACGCAAGATGTTTAATGTTTCAGATCCTGCCTCCTGAGATGTCTCTCATTCAACTCCCACACCAACCAAATGGATTCAGCATAGCAGTAACCTCACTACTTCAGAGAAGGAAGAAACTGCACCTTAGAGAAATTAAGATGTTTGCTGGAGCTGTTACATATTGGATCTAGGATTTAAAAACTGTCTGTCTTTTTCCCTTAATTTTGTTCTCATAAATATCATGCTATCCAGGCATTCGTTTCTTTATTCCCTCGCTTGTCGTGTAAGAATTTATCAGACACTTGATGTCTGCAGAGAACTGTACTGGATGTGGGGGACACTTCTAAAATTATTTATTTTCTTTGTTGGGATTTTATGAGAAGTCGTGAAGTTGTACAAAACAGTTGTAAAATATTGTAGCAGGAATATGGGGCATGGGGGATAGAGCGGTCAGTCCGTGGTGTTAGAAAAGGAACCTTTCTGGCAGTCAGTTTTCAAAGTAAAGGGGCTGGGTAGTGAGACAAGAGGTAGGAGGGGTGTTTATAGGAGGAAACAGCACATGTAAATTGTGGGAGCAGGAATTTAGGGTTCTGATGGTGCAGGGATGAGGGAGGGCAGGGGCACTGTGGGGTGCAATGAGTTGTTGAATAGCAATAATACCATTTCCACTTCGGTAACCCCACAGATAGCGGGTGGTTCTGGAGGTGAGGCTCACCCAGGCAGCCCGTCCCACAGTCAAGGGTCACCTTCAGCCTCAGTTTCATTCCTCTTCCTAATGACATGTTCCACTTCCGCTCCGCCTCCTAACCCTGCCTCTGCTCTCTGTTGGTTATAGTTCCAAGGAACATTTACCATCCGTGGTGTTGCATGGCCATCAACTGGTTTCCCCTCTTTCCCTTGGCCATTTCCTTCCATCCTTTTGTTTCTGGGGTCCCTAAGTGTGCTCACGGCTGCAACAGCTAGGACGTCTGTCATTTAGAGTTTCTCTTTGATCCCCTGAAATTAGCTTCCCCTTCTCCCATTACTCTGGAAACAACGTCAGGTTTACTGACTTCAAAGCGGAACGTGCTCTTTGATGGGGATTTGCCGTGAGCTTGAAGTTCCTCGTGAGGAGATGTTACTCCGGTTTCCTGGGTTAGAGGTCGGTACTAGGAGGATCAAAGCCGCTTGCCTGATCCCCGGAAGGGCCAGGGGGCCGTGCAGCCGTCATGGAATCTGAGTGTGTCCTCGATTCAGCAAACCTGAACTCTGGGGGCACAAGGGGCTCTTAGCATAAGAATGCAAACAGAAAATAATCACCACTGTTTTTAAAATACAAAATGCATTCCTTAATAGCAGTGGCTGTGTTTTCTTCATTTTTATTAGTAATCTTTATTCAAGAATAGCACCTTGCATTTTTATTTTTGACAGTAATTTAATACGATATGGTTTAGAGCCTAAAGTGATCATTATTATCTTTTTTTTGATTTGTATTTCCACTGCTCTGTTGATCGTGAGACAATGTCCACGTTGCTCATCTTGGCATGTCACAGTCTCATATGCAACTCCTCCTTTCAGCTTCGTATTTTTACGTTCCATTTACAATGATCTTTATTATTCCTGTCAACATGGTGCACTTTCATGGCTCCCTGGCTTGGCATGTACATTTTCTCTCCCTGAAAAGCCCTTCCTCCATTTCTAGAGTAGAAGTGAGCACTTGGGGTCTTCTTAGAGTCCCGGCTGTCCTGCGCACCAAGGTCAGGGGTCCGCCCTGAGACCCCTCCCTTTCTCTGGCCTCGCCTCGCTCTACCAGTCCCATCCATCCAGTGTCAGCATCCCCTACTGATGTGGTCTAGGCTCCGTATTCCACTCTAAAAAGGTCTCTCTTTGAGTTTTCATCCACTTTCTTAAGTTTGCAACATTTACATACTGCCTGATCGATTCCAAATTGACATCCCGACACAGGTCCCTAAAGTCCCAGACATCAGGATGGTTGTCCCCAGATCCACCCTCATTTCTTTGATGAGGTTGTTATTCGTCTTTTAGGTCCCTTCTGCTCTTCTTTTGTGCCACCTACTCTGACTGCCCACGTTCATGCTCAGTGTCATTCTCTAGTGTTCCCATGCCGTACTGTGTTGTATTGGCCCCCTTGTAGTAATTTTATGTTTATCGTTGTGTTTATTGTTTGAATAAGAGAAGGAAAGAAGGAGAGTAAAAAAGAAGGGACAGAGTGTGAATTATTAGGAACGTGGAATAGAGAGGCTCAGGATGGTGAGCCCCATGGGGTCTACCAGTCATCCATGTGGCCCACCAGTCCTGTGTCAAATCAGGCATTGAAAATAAAATGGGTTAGGAAGGAAGAAAAGAAGGGAATAGAACATGGAACTGTCTATTTTACTATCTTGTATTTATTAAAAAATACATTGACTTGCAGTGGAAAAAATGTAGGTTTTATGTAACAATCTTAACATGTGTCAATATTTATTGATTTATAAATCTGTTGTTAACACTCTATAAACACAAAGAGTGTGTATTTTGAAACTTTGAAGGAGAATATTGAGAGAAGAGTCTGCATATGGAACTTCCTTCTGTTCAGTACCGGTTCTACTCTAAGTAGATCTCAGTTTAGAAAATGCAGTAGTAAAAATAGAAGAAGGGAGGACAAAAATGGACGTAGTCACGTTGATGAAGAAAAATCCTGAAAGTTGATAATGATCTTTAGTCAATATGAGAGAACGCTGATCCGTGTTATCCATTCCAGTTATTGATAAAGCAGTAAATAGTCAAACTAGATTAGAAAAAGTGTTAGTTTAATTCAATACATGTCTCCACAACTTTGACCCCCAGCAAGGCACCCTGCTAAGTAACATGCACAAGACACAGTGCCCCCTGTGTGCTAAGGAGCCAGTGCAGGTGAGGGGAAATGTGTATTCTTTGCAAACCAACTAAATCTGAGCATGGGTTTCTTCTGATTTATGTCCAAGTATAAATAGAAGACACATCTTGACCTAAGGGTAAAAATGATAAACGTCTCTAAACTTTAATACTGTAGCCTTATGCTCTTTACCTGATACTAAGTTAAAAAAATACTAAAATACTAAAAAAAAACCAAAAATACTAAAGTTAAAATAATATTAATCCTACAATCATATGAACCAGAACAGCCTCTCATATTTCTGTAAAGACATTTGTTTAATGCTGTTTTAATGTAATTTAATTTCTATTCAAGTTATTATGCAATTCATTCCTGATTCATTTTTAATCACCTCCCAAATTATCACATCTAAAGGAGTACCGCTCAGGCTTTTGCTGAAAGAAAATGCTGAAAGACACATCAATACACAGCTGATAAAGTGCAGCAGAACAAGCAAATTCAGGTTATGTTATAATAACTAAATTAACTTGAAGGAATAATAACTTCCATGCATTTAAAACGTTATAGTTTGTTACCAGAATTTTAAACCTGACATGACCTGTGATGTTGGGAAAACCGTAGAATTGGACAAAAGGACCAGTTATTAAGAAAACAGAATCGATCTCTTATTAGTAACATTGCTTGCTCACAGGTACCTAGAGCTTAATGAGTCTCGGATTGCTTTCTAAACTTACTGTTCTTCTGGTTTTCCTTGCCTTGGTTAATTCACCAGAAACATGGGAGTCACCGTTGACACATCTCTATCCCTACACATCTGGAGAATATCATATTCTGAACATGCACTCTCCAAATGGCACCCTCAGTCATCTCAAATCGCTCAAACCTCTCGCTCTCTCATCTCACCCACAAAATGCAAACCTAGACTTGCCAACAAACTGTCTTCTTTGCACAAGCGATTTACCTGGCTTGAAATGCTTCTTCCCAAGTTTTTCACCTCTCTGTCCACATGCCCTCATGCAGGTCTCCGCTTTAAAAGTCTCCTTGGAGCTGTATTTCCTGACTGCTGGTCTAAATTTGGTCCCTCCAAATTCCTCTAAACTTGTTAAGCGGCTGGCTGGCCAGCCTGTCAGCGCTTTTCCCCAGCCAGCATGGCACTCTCAGGCTGGCTGCCATGTGGCCCTTCCCACGTTGCTTGTCGCTAGGTAGCTCTTGTTACCATTGCTCCCTGGGGAGGAATCTTCCGTGTGCTCAGCTCCCCAGCCCTGATAGAAGTTCAGTGCCAAGGGGCTGGGGGTCGAGCCGCCTCTGGCTAAAAGAGCACAGATTCCCACTGTTCTTACTGAGATTCAGTAGATTTTCCTGACTCCATGCTTCTACTTTGATTGTGTGTCTGTAGTCAGTTTCCAGTGTCCTTCAGTTGTTATCTTTGACACTTTTTTCCCAGTTTTATCATTGCTTTTGGGAGATAGGATTTGCCAGGTTCCTCACCTAGCCATTTTAGAAATCTACCTCTTTGGTTATTTTAAAAAGATGTTTAAATTATGCACAATCATTTCCATGAAAATTCTGGCGTTCTTCGTTCTTTTGTATTGATCCACATTTCCATGTATCATTTTCCTTCTGCCTCAAAGACTTCCTTGAATATCACTTGTAGTATGGACGTGCTGGGTGAGAAATTCTTTCAGCTTTTGTATGTCTGAAAAAAGTCATTTTTACACCTTCATTTTTGTAAGTTACTTTCACTCAGTGTAGAATTCCAGGGTGATTTTTTTTTTTTCATTGAACACTTACAAGATATTGCTCTGCTGTTTGTTCTCTTGGATTCTTTCCGGTGAGAAGTCTGCAGTCATCTGTATATCTGTGTTTCTATGAATATGATATGTCCTCTTTTTCTCTAGCTGCTTTTAAAGTTTTAAGCAATTTGTTTCTGATATGTTTTGGTTTTGTTTTATTTCGTGTCTTGTGTTTGGAGTTCATTGGGCTATTTGAATTGGTGAGTGTATAGTTTTCATCAGATTTGGAAAGTTTTAGCCATTGTTTCTTCAAATATTTTTTCTAACCAGGTTGCTTGGTTTCATTTTGTCACCCACCTCACTGATGATCTATTTATTGTCTTAAATTACTACTTGTTTCTTCTTTATTTTATTTGAGAATGTTTCTTTTGCTGTCTTCAAGTTCCCTAATCTCTTCCTCTGCAGTGTTTAACCTGCCAGTAAGCCCATTCAGCGTATTTTTTTTTATGTCAGATATAGAAATTTTCACTTTTTTTTAGTATCTTTTGTGTATTTACAGGACTTTTTTTGAACATATGGATGACTGTTACAACAACTATCTTACTGTCTTCCTTTGCTAATTATAATGTTTGTGTCAATTCTGTGTAAGTTTCAGTTGATTTTTTCCCCCAATATAGATCACATTTTTTTGTGTGCCTGGAAATTCTTTTTTTTTTATCATTTTTTTATTGATTTATAATCATTTTACAAGGTTGTGTCAAATTCCAGTGCAGAGCACAATTTTTCAGTTATACATGAACATACATATATTCATTGTCACATTTTTTTCTCTGTGAGCTACCATAAGATCTTGTATATATTTCCCTGTGCTTAATTTTTTTTTAACATTTTTTCTTGATTTATAATCATTTTACAATGTTGTGGAAATTCTTGATTAGATGCCAGACATTTTGATTTTTACCTTGTTGGCTATTTTTGAAGTCTTATATGCTTGAGCTTTGTTCAAGGACACATCGAATTAAGGGATCTGTTCCTTTTAGGTCTTGCTTTTAAAATTCGTTAGCCCATTCCGGAGTAGTGTTCAGCCTAGGGCTCGGTGCTGGAGTAAGGCCCTCTGAGCACTCTGCCAAGGACAGTGAACTGTGGGGCTTCCAGTCCGGATGGTTGGAATGGGCAGTGTTCCCAGCCTCGTGTGCATGTTAGCAGTAATTCCCAGCTGATTCTCTCAGGTGGTTCTTTTCCCAGTCTTGATGAGCCTCCTTACTTGCACGCACTGATCAGGACTTTGCTGAATGCTCACAAGGGGTGTGTTGCAGATCACCAGTGTTCCTTCTGCTCATCTTTCCCCTCCCCATACTCTGCCGATGGCCCCCAGGTGCTTGGTTCTTACCAGACTCTGGACTCTGTCTCCTCCACTCAGGGTGTCTGCTGGGCTTTGCTTCAAGCCCTCGTTCCTGTTCTGTGACCTGGTGACTCTCCCGAGGCAGGGGTGTTTGTCTCTCTGCTCCTGGGCATCACTCTCCCTTTTAGCTTGATGCCAAATATCTTGAAAATAATTGTTTAATGTTATTTCCTTTTTATTTGGTTGCTTAGGTGAGACAGTGAATCTGGCCTCTGTTACTCCATCATGATCAGAAGAGGAAGTTGTAAATGCAATTTTGTCGGGTGTTTTTTTTTTTATCAGGGGAGGTAATTAGGTTTATTTATTTAATGGAGGTGCTGGGGACTGAACCCAGGACCTTGCGCATGCTAGGCACACGCTCTGCCACTGAGCCACGCCCTCCCCTTTGGTAAATCCAGTTTCAACTGTTGTAGCCCCCCTTTTCTGTGCCCGGTGCTCTACCAGTAAGGATGCAGCCAGTGCCCCCTGAGAACTCACCATGTGCCAGGCACTGCTGGTGAGATGGATTTCCTTCCCAATTGGCAAGTATGTGTGGTATTTCTTTTAATAATGTTGTTAGTGACGCAGTTATCAAAGTATAACCTCAGCTCTTAAAACCAATGATTATAAATTAAAGTCACATAAAAGTGGAGGAAAAAAACCAGTTCCTACTTTCACCTAAGCATCATATTTCCTCCTGCTCTTCTGGAATGTGGGCTCTTTGCTCTTCCCATAGGGGAAGCTATTGCTTTCCGTCTCAGTGCATAGTCAGTGCCCTCTGTGTCACGTACCCCAGTTACTTAAATGGCTGAATTACATAGAAGGCCATTTTTCAGGAGGGTTTCTTGTAGAAGTTAAGTATGATGCTAAGTGGTAATTTAGTGCATGATTTTGATATTTTCATTCAAATAAATATAGTGGATTAACTGTATTAATATAGACATATAAAATTTTATTTGCTCTTATCGTAGTCTAATAGCAAAACTCTTAATGCTAGTGGACTGATGGGGTCAAGGTCACCCTAGCACTCATTACCAGTGAGCTCTGAGTCTTGAAGGTGGCTTCTCCAGGTCACACCATGACCAACGGAATGAAGGTCAAGGGAGCCTCTGCTGAGTGGAGAGTGAACTCAAGGGGGACCGTCTGGGGCTCTCCCCCATCCACACCTGGAGAGCTCACTGCTGCCGACTCCCTGAGCCAAGTACTCTCTATCCCCAAATCGGATTTTTTTTTAATTTACATTTTTAATCTATTGCTTTTACAAATCATGTTTGAGTATTTAGTGCTAATTTTTTAAAAAAAATTTATATTCACTGAATTGCCAATTTGTTTTCAGATACTCAGGTTGATTGATGACCATCTCTAAGTAACTGACATTTTATAAAATGGATTCTCTTTATGGGGCCTATAATTGAGTTTCTAATCTAAATATTCCTGTTCTAAATCATCTTTTGTGACAATGTGCACTTACTGGATGGGCTTAACTGGGGGGCTTCAGCGACAGTGCAGCCCATTTTTTGAACCACGGTTGGCTACTTTTGGATGCCTATTTTTAAGTTTTATGTGAAAGGGACTGTGATGGTGTAATGCCTGGATTCCCTGGGTTCTTTGCATTCTTTCTTTCGAAACATTTTTTCATCAGAGAAGAGCTTTTCTTTCTCCTACTTCCATCCTGAACTGTGCGCTGTTTCCTTGTCACCTAGCAACCCAGGAAGACACTGGGCGAGTACAGGTGAAACGGGCTTTTTGATGGTAGCAGAAGTAAGAGAGGGAAGCACTGTCAGCTGTGGGAGGGCTGGGCCACGTCTGTCCTGTTCTGCTTTATCCCAGCATCTGGCAGCGTTTGTGATACTTAGTAGATTCTACGTTGATACCCACTGAAAATGGAGTTTTACTTGTGGGATGGATGGAAATTAGGTTGGCAGTAGGGGAGAGGGTAGAAGGAGGAAAAAATGGCCATTTAAACAAATATTTTATTTTATTTATTTATTTTTGTTTGTTTTGGTTTTGGGGGGAGGTAATTAGGCTTATTTATTTACTTATTTATTTTAATGGAAGCACTGGGAATTGAACTCAGGACCTTGTTCCTGCTAAGCGTGCCTTCTACCACTGAGCTATACCCTCCCCCTCCCCAAAATGGCCTTTTAATGCCAAAACTATGTTGTGCCAGAGCAAAATCCTTGCCAAAGCGGCATCTGAAGCTATAGAAAAACCAGTCTTTGATATTATACACAGAATATATATAACCAGGAGCTGAAATATTGACCTATTCTTTGCCTTATAAAATGCATGTTCAAGAGAAGCCACCACGTATATTGAATTATGCAATAAGGAAGGGCGACAGAAGTAATGAAATGTGGGGTTTCCTCTATAAAGTAGGGGTTTTGATTCTTAAATCAAAGGATCGAAACATGTCTGGCGGCGAGCTCGTTCTTACCGCTCAGTGATCAGGAACCAGGCAGAGGCTCCATCGCGGGGCGGTTCTCAGCGTGGGGGACGGCAGGCTGCTTCTGCGAAGGACCAGCCAGCAAATATGTTGGGCTTTGCACGCAGCTGTGCTCTCGCCACCTCCTCTTGGTTTTCAAGCTTGGTTTTGTTTTGTTTTGTTTTTTAACAAACCTTTGAAAATTATCTCATGGGACTGTGGAGTGATGTGGATGATTTCAGATAAAGGGGAGGAGCTGCCTAACAGTCCAGGCTTCTCAAAGCAATTTCTGGACTTCTGTCTTTTTTAAGCTCTTAAACTGAGCTTAAGTTTGTCATCACTTGAGATTTTAGTTAAATTCTCAGGACTCTTACAAGAGACATTATTTTTAGGTGGTTGTGCTTTACTCAGTTGGCTGTGTATTTATATTATAACTTAGTCACTTTAGGCTTAAATAATCTGTCAAAATACTTGTTGAATCTGCCTTGTAAGATACAATTTGATGACTAACATGTGGTTAATTGTTCTCAGTACAAGTGTTACTGATCGCCTTACACAGAAAGTCAAAACATTAGAACAAAAGAATTTTAAGGCCCTTCTTTTGTGTTTCTGTCACTTAATAAATATTTCACTGCTCTGTTTTGCCTGAGGGGGATGTTCCAGGAAATATAATGTTGGTGCTGTAGGGCAGTGGCTCTCAAAATATGCAGATACTAACTACTGTGTATAAAATAGATAAACAACAAGTTTATAATGTGTAGCACAGAGAACTCTATTCAATAACTTGTCGCAACCTATAATGAAAAAGAATATGAAGGGGAATATATGTGTGTATATGTATGACTGGAACATTATGCTGCACACCAGAAATTGACACATTGTAACTGACCATACTTCAATTTAAAAATAATAATAAATACCTTAAAAAATATGATCGCAGACCAGCAGCATCAGCATCCCTAGGGCACTTGTTAGAAATGCAGATTCTCAGGTCCCACCCCTAAACCTGGTTAGTGGGAAAGTCTCACATGGAGCCCAGCAATCTGTGCTCAACGAACATGCCAGAATTCAGATTCCTAGAAAATCAGCATTACTGTTACAAAGCAATGGTGGCCAACAAGGAAGAGGAGGACAAAGATAATTCGATCAAAATCATCCTGGCAAAATCATTTATGGGAAAAAAAAAATGGTTCGCTGACTGCAAAAATAAATCTTAATTATTATCATTGCCTTTCAGTGACAGACATAAACAGCCCTGCAGAAAATGGGAAAGCACTTAGATTCTTCATTATCAAGTTTTCGTCAGTTAATTGTCATCTAATATCCTAAAGAACATCATTTCAAATTGACAGTTATGGTTTTATCAGCCCTGTTTATTTAGTTATGCAATGAAGAATAATTGTTTGTTTACATGGCTCATAGACTGAATGTAGTGTTTATATATTTTACACCATGTCTATGAGTCAACCTTCTGAATTTTCAAAAGGTAATTGCATAAAATGGATGATTCTTTTAGGTTGTGAACATAAAGGGTTTACTGTAAATAACTTTGGTTCATCTGAAAGAAATGCAGGTTCAAGTATACATTAGTCACAATGTTTCTGATATTAAATAAACAACATTATATCATTGGCTTGAAAGACATCAGCTTCATGTTTCATTTGCTTTTTCTTGGACCTTCATTTATCATACACAGGTATTTTTAAGGGACAGTTATGTCTTTTGTTTTTACTTCTGAAATAGGAGATTTTTCTGGATGATCTAAATTCCTTTGTGCATTTCTTGTTCTGTCTTCAGTTGGTTTGCCTGCCCTTTTATATTAATGGTAAAATATAACTTAATCTAAACGGAGTGCAGGTGACCTTGAGAGTTGGAAAGATAAGACACAGAAAGTTCAGAGAAAATGGCAGCAGTGCAGTGATGGCTGAAGCAGGAGGACCTTCACATTGTGCTTAAGGCATAACACAAGATAGGTATTTTGTGCAAATCAGAAATACAATGAGGTATCATCTCACACCAGTCAGAATGGCCATCATTAAAAGGTCCATAAATGATAAATGCTGGAGAGGGTGTGGAGAAAAGGGAACCCTCCTACACTGCTGGTGGGAATGTAATTTGGTGCAGCCACTATGGAGAACAGTGTGGAGTTTCCTTAAAAAACTAAAAATAGACTTAAACCTATGATCCAGCATTCATACCCCTGGGCATATATCCAGAGAAAACTAAATCAAAAAGATACATGCATCCCAATGTTCATAACAGCACTATTTACAATAACCAAGATATGGAAGCAACTATATATATATATATATATATATATATATATATATATATATATATATATATATAGTGGAATACTACTCAGCCATAAAAAAGAATGAAATAATGCCATTTGCATCAACATGGATGGACCTAGAGATTATCACACTAAATGAAGTAAGCCAGATAGAGAAAGACAAATACCATATGATATCACTTATGTGTGATTGTAAAATAAATGACACAAATCAACTTATTTACAACAGAAAGATGCTCACAGACATAAAAAACAAACTTATGGTTACCAAAAGGGAAAGGGGAGGAGGGATAAATTATGAGTTTGGGATTAATAGATACACACTACTATACACAAAATAGATAAACAACAAGGCTCTGCTGTACGGCACAGGGAACTATATTCAGACCTTGTAATAACCTATAACGAAAAAGCCTATGAAAAGGAATATATGTATGTGTATAACTGAATCGCTATGCTGTACACCAGAAACAACATTGTAAATCAACTTTACTTCAATTAAAAAAAAAAAGTGTTTTCTGTTGTACCCTAAGCACACTACGAAATAGGTGTTTTGTGTTGTAACGTTTGTAATGTTTGCCCTTTTGTGCTGTCACTGGGCCAAAATGTTCGGAGGAAAAATATCCCAGTGTACTGAAGACCCTGTAATGTGAGTTTAAAGTAGTATTTAGTAAATCTGGTGTTTTTATGCATGTCTTTTATGGCCAGACAAAAGTATATTTAAGTGACTGCTTATGTGAGGGTTGTTAAAAGTCAAAGCTGCTGGTTCGGGAACAATTAAGCCGTTTACGCTGAGTGACACTGATACTTTATCTCTTACCAGTGTGTGCGAACTATTATAACTTCTCAGAAAACAGAAATGTTGGATGATTGTTAAATATCCAGGGAGATTTTATTCAGGGAAGACTGACTTCAGCTTCTTCCCTGATCTGCACTTTTTACAGGATGAGAATAGGAGGCTAATAAAAGATAAGAGCAGTTGGAATTAGTCAATGAAAGTCTTTCTAGATGACATATTTTGGGGAAAATGTCAGAAAAGGGCAACAGTGGAGTTTAGGCACCTCCACCACTGGTATCAAGAGAAAGTTGGTGGTACCATTTTTTCCCCTACATTAAACAAACCAGAGATATACTATGTATGCGTGTGTGTTAATTTATGTATTTTAATGTACTAATAAAAGTATATCATACTTAGACCACTTTTTATGTCTTCTGCTATAGGATCTGAGATGGTTAGTTTTGATGGGAAGAGTTCCCTGCTGTACACATTTCATCAGAAATCCATGAATTCAACCAAAGACGTTATTTCTCTGAAATTTAAAACCAGACAGAACCACGGGATTCTACTCCACAGAGGAGGACAGAATGGTAAACACATCACACTGGAGTTAGTTAAAGGAAGACTCATCTTGCTCCTTCATGCAGGTAAAGAATGAAAAGGTGGTGTTTTTGAAAACACTCTTTCGACAAAAGTATCTTCTTATGCTTAATTTTTCCCCCCAGTTAAGTAGTTAATGTAATCCTAAAATCAGAAGACTTTCGAGAAAAAAAGGAGAGCCTATAAGTAATTACTCTGAAGACCAGAACGATCCAGGCACATGGGCGCATGGTCACCCAACAGTTGAGGTCTACTGAGTACAGCACATATATATCTTTTTTAAAAAAATTGACTTTATTCTTTTAGAGCAGTTTCAGGTTCACAACAGAATTGAGCAGAAAACACAGAGAGTTCACACATAGCCCTCCCCACCCACACATACACACTCCCCTCCCCTCAACATCCCTCATCAGTGTGGCGTATTTGGTACCATCGATGAACCAACGTGGGCACGTTATTATCAACAGAAGTCCATAGCTTGCATGAGGGTTCCCTCTTGTTGTTGTACATTCTGTGGGTTCTGACAAATGCATAATGACATGTAGTCACTATAGTAGCATACAGAATAATTTCATTGCCCTAAAAATCCCTTGTGCTTCATCTGTTCATTCCTCCCTCCCTCCTCTCCCCAGCCCCCTGGAAACCACGATCTTTCTATTGTTTCTGTAGCTGAGAACAGCACGTATATATCTTTGAGTATGCTTTTATGTAAAAAGTTTGATGGCTTGACAGCTGTGTAAGATCACTAGTCACTGCTGATAATATCGTAAAGACAAGAGGGACGCCTCATCAATTTTTGAGGTGATACTATTAGTCAGGTGGTAGGAAGAAAATATTTTCAAGAAGAAGGAAAATTCAGTGAGTCATCATAATAAAAAGAAGTAAGTTAGACGATCTCACTCAAGATCAAAAGAACACTGTGCTTCAGATTAAGATAGAAGCAGCTGACCCGTTCTTGGGATAGAAGGATGTAGGGAAGGTGCATTTCTGACAGGTGCTAAACCTCAAAATAGAAATTGTAGTCTTTTTGGGGGGGAGGAAGGGAGGTAATTAAGTTTATTTATTTCTTAACGGAGGTGCCGGGGATTGAACCCAGGACATCGCGCGTGCCAAGCGGCTGCTGTCCCATTGAGCTCTCCGCTCCCCCAGCACTGGCGGCCTGGTGCTGGATGGAATGGTTCATTTGCTCCTCATCCTGTCTTTTTCAGGCCATGCTAACCCGCCCTCCCCCGAGGCCCTCGCGCTGGGCAGCCTGCTGGACGACCAGCACTGGCACTCTGTCCTCCTCGAGCTCTTCAGCACGGACGTCACCTTCTCCGTGGACGGCCACACTCATCGCTTTCAAGCAAAGGGAGAGGCCAGCTATTTGGATCTGGATTATGAGGTGTGAGAATTACTCGTTAAGTATTCCAGATTCTATCACCTGAGTGCAGTGTCACCTTCTAGAGAAGGACGACCACATACAGAAACTCCGTTTCCTAGTGATTCAGAATTCTGGTGGACTATTTCCTACGAGTATCTCCCACCACGCTCGGCTGTTGAGACTTTTCATCCCTTACAGATGTTAATCGTCAAATGAGAGCAAGTAGTCATTAAATTTAGGAAACCTCTTTGATGGCACAGTTCTTCTGTCTTACATCTGGTGTTTGGCTGGGAATATTACCTTGGTGACTTCTGTGTGTTGTGGGACAATCCTGAGCAGAACTGACGACCTAGGAGAACTGGGAAAAATAACCAGTGCATATTCCAACCCGACTTTTCAAGTAACAAGGGAGTCAAATGCAGACAACTCAGAATACTGTTTCTTGGGATTTTTTTTTTAAAGAAGCTTCTTTTTATTTTATTTTATTTTATTTTATTTTATTTTATTTTAATTAATTAATTATTTTTTGAGGGGGTAATTATGTTTATCTATTTTATTTCTCTGTTTATCTATTTTATTAGTTTTGGTGGAGGTACCAGGGAATGAACCCGGGACCTCATGCATGCTAGGCCACTTGAGCTGTACCCTCCCCTCTCTTGGGATTTTTGAAGGCTTAATAATTCTTCGCAGCATGTTGACTATGTGTGTGTAACCGACACTGAAATGCAGCATTTGTTCGGCCAGTGCTGCTCAGCAGACCTGTCAGAGCAAACCATTATTTCAACACTCATTTGGTATGAGTGGTCCCAGCAGCAGAGACCAGCTGGGGAGCCTGGTCTTGAATAATGTGATCAGAGGCTTAATTATTCATTATAGCCTATCAGAGACATGAAAAAGACCAGGACCTGGCAGTCTGGGTTTTTAAAGTAGACTGTCACCATGGTAGGCTACATTGTCCCCCAGATCAAGGTTTACCATGGACAGAAAGATACAGTTATTCCCCATCAACAAAAATGACAGAGCCACGTGAGCAGCAAATTTGTGAAACAAGGTATTTAACCTATTTAATCTAAATATAATAAATGAGGCATCGATAAATCTGCGTCTGAAACGTCACTTGAAATTAATGTGATAATGTCAAATAACGCCAGATAGACTGAAGACCATTATCATCATACCTGTTCATCATAACCGTTGAGGCAAATAATCAGAAGATCAGTAAACAATATTATTTATGTCTTTTTTTTCTTTCTAAGATCAGCTTCGGAGGGACTCCTGGACACGGAAAATCAGTGGTGCTCCCTCATAAAAACTTTCATGGCTGCTTTGAAAATCTCTATTATAATGGAGTGGATATCATTGATTTGTCCAAGAAACACACACCACAGATCCTCATCACGGTAAGAAGGTCTCTATGCAAATTCGAGAGAAAAGGGAGTTGCAATTTGTTTGATGGATTCGGTTTTAACTGAAGGCGGGGAAGGTGCAAATCATATGTACAGTCATCCCTGGGTACCCGTGGGGGATTGGTTCCAGGACCCTTCCTGGAATGTCGAAATTCAAGGATGCTCAAGTTCCTTGTATAAAATGGCATAATATTTGTGTAAAACTTAGACACACCCTCCCATACTCTAAGTCATCTCTAGATTACTTACAACGCCTAACACAATGTAACTGCTGTGTAAATAGTTGTACATACAGTGCACATGCTATGTGAATCGTTGTGAATGCAGGGCGAATTCAAGCTTTGCTTTTTGGAACTTTCTGGAATTCTTTTGCCAAATATTTTCCTGGTTGGTTGAATACAAGGGTGCCGAATTCGGGCATAGGGAGCAACTACTGTCATTTTTTAGTTCATATTGGGTTTAATTTTTATATACATGTGGAAACAGATGAATAGTTTCACAAAGATGTTTAAGGGCGATCATAGAAAGGCGCTTTAAATGCGGTGTCTTTCTTTTTGATTAATTCCCTCCCCCTCCTTTCTCCTTGCTCCCCACGTGTCTGTAGTCCCTCCATCGAGCCGGCGTGTTACCCCACCAGCGTGTCCTCCCATGTTCAGTCCACGATCATGGAATCCTCTCTGCCTGGCAGACTCATGCTCACACGCGTATCCATGACTCTATGTGCCTCCACGCTTGGCGGTGTTTACAAGAATGGGATTGTTTTAGAAGCTTTTCTCCATCGTGATTTTCTGACTCAGGAATACCTCATGGAAATTCTTTTCGGTTATCAGGAATAGTTCTGTGTTGAGGCGTCTACATCACTTTCCGTTATGAAAGTCTGCCGTTATTATTTATCCAGTCATCTCCTACTTAAACCGTCTGCTTTATCTCTGCTTCTTAAGTATTAAAAGCAGACGATTGCATTTGTGTTTTCAGATACTGGGAGCTTTGGTTCTGATGGGATGAAGTTCCAGAATGAAATTTCTTGGTTGAAAGTTCAATACAGTTTTAAACTTTCATAAATGTTGCTGGATTGCTTTCCAAAAAGCTCTAACAGGACCCTCTTCCACCAGCGATCTGTGTTAGAACCCTTCCATCGCATCTCAGCCAGCCGCCCGTCACGCATCGCTTAGGCTCTTGCCAGCTCAGTGAATGTGAACTAGTCTCTCATTGTTACTTTGTGTTTATGTGGCTACTGGTGAATTAAATCATCTTTTCACCTGTTTCTTGTCCATTTGGATTTGCTTTTCTGATCAATGTTTATTGTTATTCTTTCGTCTATTTTTTTTTTTAGCTTTTTGTCAATGTATTAGAGTTTTACATTTGATAGATAACCCTTTGTCATGCATGGTCCATATATTTTTTCAGGTTTATCAATTTTTATATTAAATATTATATGGCGTGTTGAGTACATACGTGTTTTTATTTGTCTCTGGTCAATACGTTTCTGTATATTTCTTTATAGCATTGGAATGTCTCTAAAACCCTATAATCTATATATGGTCTCATGGGTTTTCCTGTAAGAATTTTTAATTGATTTATTTTAATTTTTTAAAAAATTAAGTCTCTGATTTCTGAAGTTTGTTCTTTATGTGATTTACGATAAGGGTTAATTTTCATATTCTGCCTCATGGCCGTCCATTTGTTCCTACACTCTTTAGTAACTGACCCACCCTTTATCCCACGTGGTTGAATCATTGCTTTCATTACATACTAACTTCACATCTAAACGTAGATCTTTTTGTGGGTTCACTGTTCTGTTCCGTCGATGCATCTGTTTCTATACGAGCAGCACACTGTCCTGGTTACAATGACTTTATAGTATGCTTTGCTCTCTGGTAACTTCAGTTCCATCTCACTGTTTTTCTCTGCATAATCTATTTTGGGGAGGAAGGGCAAGGTTTGGGCATGTATGCTTCCATCTAAAATTTATGAAGATTTTTCAGTCCCAGGGAAAGTTCTTGTAGACAGCTGAATTAGAATCCCGTTAAGTCCTTCCCCTCCAAACACTGTGACTAAAAAATCACTTTTCCTGGTGCAATCAAGAGATCCTAGGGATCAAAAATGTCTTTAAAAACAGAGTTATAGAAAAATAAAAACAGCCTGCTAGGCAGGTCAGACCTGAGGCTGGGTGACCGCCCGGGGTGACTGAGCTTTGTGAGAACTTCGGAGAGGAGGCCAGCCTGCCTATGGCAGGACCAGCTTGGCCGCACCCTTTTCTTCAGACCTGCAGAAGCACATCTCCCACCTACAGTAAGGCGCGTCTGTGGTCTGAGTGACACGCTTAAATCACATTTACACGACCGAGGCGAGTCCAGGAACGTTCTAGGGGTTGGTGCTCCTTGGTGGTGCCGGCCTTTACGTGGGAGAAAACCACCTAGCACCTCAAGGGGGAAAACCGCCTCTTCCTGTGGTGCCCCGCCCCCAGCACAAGGCGGGGGAAGACTTGGCTCAGGATTCCTTTGCAAATGCCGAGAGATGGAGAAGATGCTCAATGCTAACGGGTTCAGATACAGGTCTGCCCAGCTGAAGGTGCTTTCCTTTGAGGGACCTATAAGGTAATCTGGATTTAAGTTCAATGGGGAAGCCTTATTTCTGAAGTCCTATTTTGCTGAGCTATTTCATCGATAAAGGATCCTGTAAGTCTTGGAAAACCTGTGGTCAGTGGATGGAAACGTCCCTCCTGCGACTTCCTGAAGCCTCTTTCCCTGTGTCCACAGGGAAATGTGTCCTTCTCCTGCTCACACCCTCAGACCGTCCCTGTGACTTTTCTGAGCTCCAGGAGTTACTTGGCTCTGCCAGGCGTCTCCGGAGAGGACCGCGTATCCATCATCTTCCAATTTCGAACGTGGAACAGAGCAGGACTCCTGCTGAACAGCCAGTTTCAGCACCAGTCGGGAGCTCTCATCCTGGTCCTCAGTGATGGAAGACTCAAGCTGAGCCTGTCCCAGCCTGGACATCCAGCGAGGGACGTCACAGCAGGTAATAAACATCCTCCCTGCGATGATGCGTAGACGTCTGCCATGACTGTACCTCCTTCCGTGTAAACCTAAGACTGGTATCTCTAAGGTGGAGAATGACGGAATCAGTAAATTAGTCATAATCCCACTCTTGTAGGGAAGTACATTCTTTTTTATTTTTATGGTCTTCCTTTTTTTTTTAATTTTATTTTTTATTGAAGTGTAGTTGGTTTCCAATGTACATTTCAGGTGTGTTACAGCAAAGCATTTCAGATATACATGCATATATATGTGTATATATATATAGGGATGTGTGTATGTATATATATGTATGTGTGTGCATGTGTGTGTGTGTATATGTGTGTGTGTGTGTATTTTCAGATTCTTTTCCATTATAGCTTATTACAAGATACTGAATACAGTTCCCTGTGCCATGCAGTAGGTCCTTGTTGTTTATCTACTTTATATACAGTAGTGTGTATCTGTTAATCCCAAACTCTCAGTTTATCCCTGCCCCTCTCTCCCCTTTGGTAACCATTGTTTGTTTTTTACACCCATCAGTTTAGACTCTTCTTTCCTTCAAAATAGGTAACTCCAGGATGTCGATATGTTAGTCAGTGTGGCAGAAGTTTACCCACATCAAAACATAAGTATCAGACAGTTTAGAAATAAACTCTTCTTTTATAAGTGTATGGTTGGTAAGTAGCAGTAAACTTGAAATGCTGGAAGACATGGGCCTAACCTAAGGGGTCCCAAGAAAATACACTTCTTTTACCTCTTTTAAACCTGTATACACGTTGATTTTCAAAATAGTTTAAGTTATATTTTTCCCTTTTCTGTCAGAGCCGCTGCTTCCTTTGGGGGTTACCTGTTTTCTGAGATGGCTTCTTTTATCTGGGTGAATGTGCTGTGGGAGCTTTCCAAGAAAAACCTGTTTATTTCTAGATTCATTTCCAGAGCCATGTAATTTTTGAACTTTGGGGGACTGCTTTGCCTTTAAAGCTGATAAAAATTTAAACCTAGGCAGACCCGTGGCCTGTCATTCCTCATGGGATGTCATTCCTGGAATGTTGAACGTGGAAAGCGTATCTTGCCTGACCTGTGGTTATCAGTTTCGGACTTAAAAAGCTGGGAATGAAAACCAGATTTTGCTTTCCTTTTATAAATCAAAAAACATGACTGCCAGCATGCAAATGAACTGAGTTGGAAGCGTTAACTCAGACTCAGTAAATTGCCTAAATCTTGATTTGTGTTGATTTATAATTTACCTGTAATTTGAACTAAAAGATTTTTTTTTTTTACTGTTGTTTCGCATGGGTACACACTGCCCTTCCTCGCAACACACACATACAGTAGTTATTGAACTTTTGGTAAGCTGGCACTGAAACATTACATACATATTTTTATACCAGTTTTTAACATTTTACAGTATAATATGTTATTTTTCAGAAGCAAAGCAAAGGCCAGTTTCTCTTGATCGGCTGCTTGCTTTAGTAGCAGGTGAGGGAGAATCATTTATGCATTTGAAATAAATGAAAATAAGACAGGCCATACTTTTTATTTTTCATTTTAAGTCTTTTATCAAGTACCCAACCGTGTACCAAATTGAAACTCAAACTTTGTTACACGGCATTGGAAAGACATCATTTGGCCTAGTTCCAGGTTTTAGATAATTGTTCCTGATGGTTATCACAGTGTATTTCTGAAGAGAATGAGAAATGTACCCAAAGTGTATAATCTAGTGTATGTGCGCTCACGGGGCTGGACCGAGGGAGGGGGTCATGGAAATTGAGGAGAAATGAGAGCAGGAGAGGAGGAGAGAGAAAATGAATGAAATGAGTGTCGTGTTCACCAGTGGAGCTCCCTTTATGTACGAGACACAGCTCCACCCTTTTCCAAACTGTCTCTACGGCCATGGTCATTATTCTTTGTTGTTGAGATAAATTATTTGCCTCAAGCAGATGAGAGGGGTGCATGAGACGCCTCTCCTCCCGTGAACGCTTCCAGATCTGCCCCCGGTCCTCAGAGCAGCTCCTGTGTTTTCCCGAAGCCTCAGGGTCCACATCCTTAAAACGACACTCGTGAGTTATGGTGAGAAGCCAGTGATGTTCACGCGTGCAAACCCTGCTCATCAGTAATAACTTAATAACTTGCATTTAGGAATATTTCAAAACTAGTCCCACAGCCGTGGCACCCCTCGACCCCCCAGACTGAAGCCTCTTGAGAAGCTGGAAGGGTGCGGTGTAATTAACATCATCTTCAGAGTAGCGCAAATCCAAAATGCAGACTCTGCTCTGGTCTCCATCCGTCCTTTGGCAGGAGTGTTGCCTGGGACACAGGCTGTCTCTTCATCAGGAGTGGGACGAGTTGAAACCACACGAAAGAAGAACAAAGGATGAGAATTATAATGGATGGACGTGGAAAATGAGTATAAATGCTCACATTTTATTTTTAAATTAGAATGACAGGTTTTACTAAGAACAGTCTTGTATTATACAGCAAACGACCTCTTACAAATTCAAGGGGAAGATGCTGGAGTGCTTTCTGCAAGTTCTCCCATGAAATAAAATAACTCTATGCACTAGATATATGTAGACAGGTTGCTAGATAGGTGGAGAGGGTGAGAAAGAGAGGAAACATTTCACAAAATTAAGCTAAATATTGGGTTTTAAGTCAGGTTGTAAGTGGATATGGTTAGCATACTGACAGATTAACTATGTAACCTTTAAGAGAAACACTGAATGATAAGACCGGAAGGAACATTTAGAGACTTTTTTTTGTACATTAAGTGTCCATCGATAGATAACGGATAATGAAGATATATACACAGACATACATATATGGAATATTACTCAGCTGTAAAAAAATTATGGAATCTTCCCATTGGCGACCGTGTGGATAGATCTAGACGGTATCATGCTAACTCTTTAGCTCCAGGATAACGAACTTCTTTCAAAACTCTATTTCATGTTCAATTTCATAATATTTAAGTGTCTAACCTAAATCCTCCGTCGTCTGCTTTTCAACATTCCACATTATCTTTCACAAACCAGTGCTGAGTCTTTGAAAATGTTTCTGGCTTCACAAAAGGAAAACAAAAAATGGGAGCCGAGCCTTTTTCGTGTCTGCACTCGTGCACATGGCAAAGAGCTGTAGTAACTCAGTGACTTTACAACTACGCCTCCTGGAAAGTGAGTGTTGGGAAGTTTCACCACTAATATTTAAGAGTCTGAGAAGAAGTGAAGTTATAACTATTTTTTACAACAGGATCTTTGATCCTCTGGGTCCTATTTGAAACATATTTCCTGCTCAGGTGGACCTGGAGCCCACATCAGAGTCATTCATGAGAAAGAAAGAAGAAAGCATTTTCTATCCGTCCATCATAATTCTCACCCTTTGTTTTTCTTTCGTGTGGTTTGAACCACTTCTGATGAAAGGTCATCCTGTTTCCCAGCAGAAAAAGCTGGATTGAAGAGCATTTGAGAGACATGGATTTGTGTATGTGGTCATCTGGGCAATAAATACCAAAATATAATGTTAAGTTGGCTATGACTGGTTAACTTTCTACCAGAAATATGACCATATTTTGGGGGTGGGGGCTAATATCCCCCCCAGGGCTATAATGTAACTTCGAATTCCCATAGGTTGACTTCTAACCGTATAGAGCTGTAAACAGTCTGTACCTTTCTCATTTGTAAAATCTATTAGTTAATTGTATTGGGACATTGCGGAAGATAATGAGATTAAAATGACTAGCACGCTTGGGCGTGACTCCAACAAAAGCTTCAGCAGTCATCTCACCTGCTTTCCACTGGGTGAAAGTATTTCTTTATGCCCCCCTTCCCTGTTGCCCAAGACAGTTTATAAAGATTCCAGTTAGTCCCTGGGCCACCCCCTTAAATGAAACATGTATCTCAGGGGACTGTTGGAGTTGTGTGGCTTCTTCTGGAGGGGAAGAGTCCCTTGCTCTTGGCCAGATGACTTTGGCCAATGACTGGCTTTTGGCCGATGGAACATGGGCAGAGGGGGCCTGTTCCACATCTGAGTGGAAGCTTCGGATGCCAAGGGCTGCTCTCTCTCAGCCATGAGTCAGGCTCGGGGCCACGCATTAGCCTTGGCTCTGCGTGAATACACGCTTGGAACACGGAGAACGGAGACCCAGATGGTCCAGGGCCAGAGCGAGAAGCAAAGCCTAGTTGTTGCTCACTGCAGCCTGGCAGTTGTTTGTCTCCACAAATAACCTAGTAGAAGCTAATAACACACATGGTCTGGATGAATGGACTGGGACACCTACTGCTGATTTATCTGCATGACACAGCGATGGGTTTTCATTCAACGTAAGACCTAGTAGGCAAGTTGGTAGGGGAAGCTGGAGCCGGCTGCAGCTGGGAGCTGGTCAGCAACTCAACCAGTTGACCATTCTCAACTCTATCACTTGAAGAAAATGGAGACTTTTCATCTCATGGATTCAGAAGACAGTGGCTGCTTTTGAAGGAACTGATAATAGTTCTTAAAAATAATAATGTAACAATAGCTTGCATATACTGTATCAAATTTGGGGGAGAAAAAACAGAGAAGGCTAAAATGACATACAATAAAAAACATAACTCCTTCATTTAAAAATTAAGGTTAATATTTAAGAATATTTCCTGCCACTCTTTTGCATGTTTACACACATACACACACACTTTAATGTAATTATTTTTTTTCTTTAAATTGAAGTATAGTCAGTTACAAGGTGTCAGTTTTTGGTGTACAGCAATGTAATGCTTTTTTAACTTTATATTTTGTTCTATAAATTTTCATGTTTTATTAATCCTTAAATTGTTATTTGTAAAGACCAACAATGTATTTTTTTCCTAATTTTTTATTTCCTATTTTTTCCTACCAAGATGATTGTTGATAATAACAATACACAAAAGTAAGGGAACGTTCTTATGTTTAATCACTTCCGTTTTTGGAAAACACCTGTCCTTCCTAACCTCTCAAACTATTAATGAACCGGATGAGACTGAACGAGGCCTGATGCCATGTAATTGGAAACATTTTGTCATTTCATGGTTGTTCAGGGTCATTCATGGACATTTAGGTCTATTAAGACCCCAGGACGGGAAGAAACCAATGCTGTATTTTCCAAGGCAGAGTGTTTGCGTGACCCACTCTTGTTTCCTCTTTACCCCTTTCATTCTGATTTCTCTCTTTGTTCTTCTTTTCTTTCTGTATTTTTCTGACTAAGTCGAGTGATGAGAAAGTGAAATACAGCCCTGGCAGTGTGCAGATAGGCCATAATCCCGAGTGAATGTGATAGCTTTTGTTAGAACATAAACAGGTACCAGACAGGCCAGTCCGTGGCTGTGGTGGATCAGATGCAGGGACCCTCTGCAGCCATGCACTTTACTCAGCAAGCCCCTCTTCCTCCTGACGTGGGCAGCACCTTCCTCCAGATAAGCATGGCCAGCAAATCACATCACTTATTTGGCTGTTTAGAAACCCCCAGCCAAGCTCACGTCTCTCCCACACCTCTGTCTCTCTGCCTCCTCTGTGGCGCATTACCCGTTGCCCAGCCGGCTAAATGACCTGGGTGGGCTTCAGGTAAGTTCTTGGTGGTCTGCGCCAGGGGGTCCCAGGTATGCATCATATTGTTCTCAACTAGCTGCTCCGTTTGGAGGCATCTGCAGGGTTTATAGGAATCTCTTTTAACCCATCTTGTTTACTTCCAGGTGCTGGCTTAAATGATGGGCAGTGGCATTCTGTGTCCTTATCTGCAAAAGGCAGTCAGCTGAGTCTGACGGTGGACGGTGAGGCAGCCTCCATGGCTCATGCCCTGCGGGGGCAGATTGATTCAGGCGACACCTATTACCTGGGGGGTAAGTGAAAGGAACTGGGCTGTACTGGCAATCCAGCCATCTTTGTCTTTCCAGCTCCTGCCTTCTATACCAAATTTTTAAATGAAAATCAATACTGAAGAATGATATTTCTCTTTCATTTATAGTCATGAGGAATGCTGACTGGACAAATGACAAATCATGGTCTAAAATGCATGTCTACGAGGTGGCCTTGTTTAAAAGGGCACATGATAAGATCAATTTTAAATTCGACACTCGTTTTCAACTATAGCTGCTCCTTGCAGTCACCTGGAAAGTTTCAAAACGCTGATGTCCGGCTGCATCCCCAGAAACCCTGATTTAATTGGTCCCGAGGCCTGGACAACAGGTTTCTTGAATGCTTTCTGGGTTTCCCTTTGTGCCAACAACTTTGGAGGTCGTTATTCTCTATTTCTTACCTTTAAAACTTTGCTATAGAGAATTTTCCTAATTCCAAAAGACACTTATGACTTCTCCTTCAGATTTTACATGCCAAGTTTTTTGCTGCATGGGGCTGTTCTTCCGCTGTCTGTTGGTTCCTCTTTTGCTCGGAGCCTGGCTACTCACAATGTGGTCCCTGAACCTGCAGCATTAGCATCACCTGGAAGCCTCTTAGTAATGCAGACGCACCGTCCCTGACCTCCTGAGCCAGACTCTGCATTCCACCAAGACCTCCAGCTGGTCCACTGCACTTTAAAATTTAAGAAACATTCTATTCCCGCTGTGTGTACAGAAGAGCATCGTTATGGACAACAGAGGCAGAGGTTAATTCAATGGCAATTAATATTTCACTCACTGCTTAGTGATGGATTTTACCGAGACAACCCAGGCCGTCTCCCCGGGACTGTAGTAAATGGGCATTTGCTGGCTTAGCGGACCTTTGACTGAGTCCATCCAGGATCCACCAGGGGCCGGGGGGAGCTTCTGAGGGTAATAAATCTCCATCCCTGGGGCATTCGAGTGAAAAATCCTGAGCCACTGGAAGCTTCGCGCTGTCAATAGTGAGACTTATTTCTAATCTTGGCTTGAAGCCATCTCTGCTTTTCTTGCTGCTTTGCATTTTATAGATGTTTCTTTCTAACATAAGTTCAGAATCATGGTGGAGGTAGCTTCATAGCCCTACAAGAAGGTAGAAATTTTTTCCCGTAAGAACTGACACTAAGCACACAAACCGTGCATCGGGTTGCTCCAGCTTTCAAGTCCCCTGAAGCAACCTCCACTGTGAAGGGTGGGAGAGCTCCAGCAGCTTTAAAAAGATCAGACTGCTTGCTTTCCTCGTTTGCTAAACGTGATGCATTTCTGACCCAGGCACTTTTTTTTTTTTTTAAACCTTTTCACTTTCTAGCTCTGGAGAGGAACAAATTCCTCCAAAACCAAATAAAGAGTTTCTCCAAGAGCTACAGCTGAAAGGAAGATGATTCTGAAGCATTAAAAAGGATAGAAAAAAACTTACAGAAAGAACTGTGCTCTATTGTTGAATGATACGAAATAAAATACTTTTAAACTTTTGTGTTAAAAAGTAAAACAATACTTCACAAATCACTGAAGCAGCTTTCCTATTTGAACGTTCTCCATGCTCAGAACGCGGAACGCACAGCTGCGTGAGAGTAGGTGCTCCCCAGAAATATTTACATGCTAATGTGATGTGAATCAGTTGTTACTATGGAAATAGATCATATTCGTGCATTAAAGAGACAACCAGTGTTTCTTAAAAGCGCGTATGTGGGTACATCCCTCAGCTATGAAATTAAACACTATAATACTTTCGAAGCTTTCCTTCCTCCTCCAGACTCTCATTCCCCCAGTTAAGCATTACTCTGCTTTGTTTAAACTAATCATTGTATTGCTTTGCTGTATAATCTATCATCTCTGGAGGTAACTTTTAAACAATAAACTGTCTTGTGTTGCTTGGCTTTTAACTTTATGAATAGGTTAATACTGCATGTGTTCTTCTGTGACTTGCTTTTATTTTATTTTATTTTATGTTTTTGTTCTGCATTAGTTTTTGAGATCCAGCCATGTGGATGTGAACAGCTAAAGTTAATTAATTTTCACGGCTGCATGGTTTTTGATGAGTATCATACCATGTGCTACTCATCTGTTTCAACATCCCCTTTTATGTCGATAGACATTTTGATTGTGCCCATTTTTTGTTATTATAAAAATGCCATAAATATTCTTGTTCAGCTGCTAGGAATCCTCTAGCCAGCGATTTTTAAATTTTCCTTAGGCACAAACCACCTGACTTTCCTAATAAGTAGAGTCAATTTAGTGGAATAACAGTCAGTACTGTGGTTTCAGTGGCATGCTCCGATGGTTAAGTTGAATGAACGTAAAGGACCCACGGTTGTCACATTGGTTGCACGTGTGGGACCCAGCTTTGGGCTCCACTCCTGTCTATGAAAGGATCCTAGAGATCTGGGGGCAATGTACTGAAAAAGATACAAGCCTTTCTTATCTCTTTTTATAAAATTGTGTTGATACGCAGCAGAACTGTCATGTTAGTATCATTTCCAATAAGAAACAGTGTCCCCACGATTCACGGAGTTACAGTTTCAGCCTCCCATGGGAGCCGATAATGACTTTTTTTCATCACGGCTTCCCTATTTCCCTCGTGTAATTGAATGTTGGCACTGAGTGACCAAAATAGAACTTGCAATCACAGTAGTTTATTCCCAACTAATGTATGAATTTAGAGGAACGTCTGTATGGGAAGCTATAAATATCCAGTTGATTTACAGACCAGTTTCTGCGACTGATTCAAACTAATTTGGTCAACTGTACATCCTCCACCAACAGAAGAGCATCAGCACCTTTTTTTTCCTAGAGAAAGAATATATCCTATTTTAAAAACTCAAGTAATGCCTTTGCCAGACTAAAGCAAACAAACAAAAAATGAAACACACTAATGCACTGATGTTAAATAAAAAGGTGAGTCCTATTTGTACCCAAGGAAAACCAGGAGAGGCAGATCTTGGACCAGTGGGCGTGGAGTCCTGGTTCTCAGTAGATTTCATATATTCACGAGTTTTATGTGCAGGAGACCCCCTTGATCAGGGCCCCGTCGTCTCCAGAGTCCATTGGACTTACCAGCTCTGTTGTGGGTAGAGCAGGGCAGGGCAGCTACATCTTGAGTAGAAATTCTACCCTGAAAACTCCAATGTCTGGGTAATTATACCCACGCCCAGGAGTAGCTGTGTCAGCCTCTTTCTTTGTTTAATTGTCTTCTTGATTCGTGTCCATCAGTACCAGAATATGTATGATGTCAGCATGGAAGCTGACTTCATCCAATCCATGCTCTGGAGCAATATTTGGACTAAATAAAGTAAGCATTCCTGGGTCATCCAGCTGAAAGCCAACGAATGATACATGATTTTTTCAAGAAAAACATGCTACCCCATGTTCTGAGATGCTCCTGGACCAGTTTGCTTTCCAATACCGTTTTTTCCTGGTGGACATTCCGCTGCATGTTCCCAGTCATCATTATACGGTCAAATTTTGTTGCAACGCTTCACCGTAAAAGCAGACTAGTACGATTTGCTGTTACGGTGCGGTTGAACGTATAATTTATCGTCCAAACCAGAACACTTTCAAATAAAGGAGATGATCTCAGTGATCACTGCCGGACAGAAGGCATAAACCAGGGCTCTGGCGGGCTCGGAGCACGGCTTCCTTACCTGTCAAACAGCAGCATTTCTTAAACATCTTATCAGAACTCTGCGATCTAGGTGTCCCTTTTTCCTCCCCTGCCTTTTCTTAGTCTGAACTTTTTTTTTGTAATTTGGTCTTCCAACAGCAGTTGCACTGGAGTGTGCTGTCCACAGTGCCTGCGATTAATGGTAGTGGACAGTTGAGCTCTTAGTCACCCCCCTTTTATGGAATTGGTACTATCCAATACCATACTTGTGCTGCAGACTTGGGGAGTATTAAATTTGGTTCAGAACCCCCTTGAATGAAACGTGAGCAGGCCAGGGAGCTCATGGAGAGTCTGTAATGAAGTCTCACCCGAGGACCGATTCCGGTGCAGTGACATAAGTGACAACTTATCTGTCCTCCTCAGAGGTACTTAAACTTCTGAGTCCCTCAGTCGTGACGGGTATCTTTCATTAATTTGGCAATACGTATCCACTGTCCACTTCACTCTCCATCCCGAATCAGGCCATTCTTGGATGGCCCTCTGCCACTTTACCACCAAGGCTTTGGGGCAACCGTCTGCGTGGACGAATGAGCATCTCCAGCCCTGAGCTTGTTTTGGACTGTGGTTCCCTTGTGTCCTAACCTTCATGTCGTAACTGGACAAGGGAACACTCAGTGCTTTGACATTCTCTTCTTTAAACGTTCACTTTCATTTTCTCCACACCTTCTCCATCATTTATCATTTGTGGACTTTTTTCATGATGGCATTTCAGACTGGTGTGAGGTGATACCTTATTGTAGTTTTGATTTGTGTTTCTCTCATAATTAGCAATATTGAGTATTTTTTCATGTGCCCATTGGCCGTTTGTACGTCTTCACTGGAGAATTGCTTGTTTAGCTCTTCTGCCCATTTTTGGATTGGGTTGCTTGTTCTTTTGTTATTAAGTTGTGTGAACTGTTTATATATTCTGGAAATTAAACCCTTGTCAGTCGCATCATTTGCAAATATTTTCTCCCATTCCGTAGGTTGCCGTTTTGTTTTGCTTATGGTTTCCTTTGCTGTGCAAAAGCTTATATGGTTTAATTTTGTCCTAACAGACATAGTTAGACACTGCACTGTATATTTTGGATGAGTTTGAGGCTCGTGATCTGGAGAAAAGGAAGAAAACAGAAAAGAAATAGCAGCAATTCCACAAAACCACTTATTGATTTAATGTTTCCTCTTGTTTATTCTAACGTTCTTAGTTACCAAGTACAGCGAGTGGAAGTCACCTGTAAGATAGAAAGATATGCCAGGTTTCCTCCAAATATATCCAACCTTTCAGAAATTCTCTTAAAATTAAAACGTGTGCATTTTCACATCAGACAAGCAAATGGTAAAGGAAAGCTGTAGGCTTAAACAGTTCTTTATGATATAACATTGAATTTGAAATGTCAGCGTCTCTCCGAGGTTAATTTGTGAGGTTTCAACCTGATGCGGGTCTTGGCTTGCTCTGAATTCTATTTGTCAGAAATACAAAGCATTTAAGTCTCAGCCACTGAAAGGAAAGTGAAGATAAACTCTGTGTAGTTCATGAAAATTCTTAGGTAGAAAGCTAGCATCCATTATGCAGGAACAGGAGGGGTCTCTGTATTCAGTTCTTGCTCTTTGAAAGTGCACCCATGATTTCAAGACAAAAGTACAAAGAGATGAATGAAAAACACCTTAAAGTCCAATGAGCAAAATCTTCATCGAATTACTTATTCCATTTGATTTAAAAAATAAGAGTCTTATAAAAGAACCTCAAAACCCCAGGCTGTAAATATTAACATAAAAATTCCTTAATATTTAAAATGCTGGAAAATACAGTGCAGAAAGATGAATAATTATGGCACTGTACCTAAAAAGTTCAAAGAAAACAGTTCTGGAAATGATATGAGTGAAACATAATTTTATCAGGCAAAGCATACATTGCATAGGTAAATTTCACATGAAGCGCGAAATTTACTGGACAACCTTTTGGAATGAAAACAATGTTAATTATTAAAAATGCTGTGCTTCTTTCATATTTGCACATGAAAATAAAGTGTTCAACTCAGTAAACACTTGGAGCTTTTATCCTACGTGGCTGCAGATCAATTGCCCTAGAAGCTGCCTCTGCGTGGGAGATTTTGCGCGTGGCTGGTTTAGTGGGGGTAATTGGGAGCAACACCTGGAGGGTTGAAGGACCATCTGGGATGGGCAGAGAGATGAGTTGAACTGCAGTGCACTTGCATCAGGAGCCTCTGAAGACCCCAAGGGAGGGTCTGAAGCAGGGATGCCCTTCAGGGAGCTCCCCAGTAAGATAATGGGTCTCGGTCACTGCGTCGCATCCTTGGGCACTGTTATCCCTGGGGAGAGGCACAGTCTTTTGAGAGCCAACTCCTTGTAGCCCAGCAGTTTCGGGTGGGGGAAGTCTCAGTCCTGAATGGGGGTGGGGGATGGGGTTTCCCCGAATTGTTGCCTCTTTCGGAAACATTTCCCAACGACTGCTTTCCTTCACTGTCACCTTCCCAGTCTACGCTGCTCATCTTGCAGTAACGCAAGAACCTAAGAATGCAACAAATCCAAGAACCTCTGATTCCTTCAGGGGACAACTCAGGAGAGGGTGTGAGGGCGCTCAGAACCCTGATGTCCCCACACATGGAGAAGAAGGTGGTTCTGGACCCCACCTTGCTTTGATTTGATTTCAAAATCACGTCCTTGCTTATGATCATCATAAGAACACTGTCATCTTGAGAAGCCCAGGAGGATAAAACAAAGCCAGTCTGTAGGAACTGTGGTTTGTCATTTACAGCAAAACCAATTAATGACTGTAGCAGAACTTGTAAAGTTTAACTCTTACTATGAAAAATAATCAAAGCTCATTTCTTTTTTTTTTTTTAGAATATTCTGTATTGCTAATTTTTCTGCATTATTTGCAATGCCGTATCATTAAAAATACTTGATAATATATGTGTGTTACTGTTGAAAGATATTTGACTGAAGTGTCGAAATTAAAAAAAGTAAATATAAATTGCTATTAGATTTTTGAGACCAGTTATTATCAAAAGTGTTTTAAAATATGCTTTGCCTGCACACACACACGCAGAGTGGGTATTTAACAATTTCTTGATGGATGAAGGGTGTCCACGTCAATGCACAATATATTTTTCAAGCATTTTACAATGTGTGTTAACATCATGCTAAAAGGAGTGTTTTCTTGTGTGTGCTTTCAAAAAGGAACGCAAGCTCGGCTTAAGTTAAATGTGCTATAACTCTGTCAGATTTCACATCTTCCCTTCCTCTCATCTCTCCATAAGCCTGGCTTAGGTTATTATTTTTACTCTTTACCAATACCGACAGATTTTGTTCTTTTCCACCCCCATCCATGGGTGGTGTGACCTTCCCAAATGGTGTAGGACGTCTGAATCCTCAGGTGTCTGCAAACAAGGGGAGGCAACAAGTTTTGCGTATGAGGAGAGCTGTGCAATGTTTTTTGTCGTAACTGTTTGTTTTCTGCTGTGTGTGTCTCCGTGTTTAATTCAGGCTGTCCCAACAACAGCTCTCGCTCTGGATGCGCAAGTCCCCTGGGTGGATTTCAGGGCTGCCTGAGGCTCATCTCCATTGGCGACAAAGCGGTGGATCCCATCTCAGTGCAGCAGGGGGCGCTGGGGAGCTTCCGTGACCTCCAGATAGACACCTGTGGCCTCACAGACAGGTAAGGCAATCTCGGGTCAGCATGTCCGTTTTCAATTTTTTCGTAATAGATTCAAACCCAATAAACAGCTGGAAAAGAGCACCTTCTTGCCCCTTCTCTATTCCCAATATCCATTGCATAGGGAAAAATTATATTTACACTGAAAAGAAAATTGACAAACTAATTTTAAACAATTGCTTCTTTCAGATGATATTTTCTTAGAAGACACACTCTCATGAATCTTCCTTGTGTGTGCCTCTAAGCTACTTAATCCGCACAGAATTCTCTCGATGCTGCTATAATTATCGATGAGTATAAATCCTTTAAAAGTTCTAACATTGCTCGAAACAGATTAGAATATTCTAAAGAGGTCATGGATGACCCAGAAATCAAACTCTTTTGTGGTCAGTTGCCTCCACCCCACACTCCCTGTTCTGCAGGAAGAATGCAAAGTAACTCTTCCTTTGAGAAAGGATGAGACTTTGGGGATTTCTAGTGATACTGTGAACACAGTAAAGAATGGAGAGGATCCAGTTGCCACACCCTGAGCATAGTACCAGCTCACTGAAGAAGATAAGAAAGGCAAAACTTTAAAACAGTAACGTATGAAAATTTCTAAGCGTTGCAACTTTGTGTAAGCCATCTTGTTAGTTAGTCGTGCTCTCTGACTTTTAGGTTATTTTGGCTGAAAGGGTTGGCTTAACCATCACACGCTGAAGTTTTTTCTTTACCTGGTGTATCTGACTTCTCTGCAGCAGGAATGCATTATGTTTGTGTTGAATAAATGTGCACAGTCCAGACATCCCCACACATCCCTACCTAGTGTACCTTCCCAAAGTCCACACTGTGCAGAGTCCTTTGTGGAATAAATCTATTCCGAATGTAACGTTAATTGAAATTCTGTGTCATGTCCAATTAACAAGTTACAATGCGATATAGCAATGTATTAGAAGATTATAAATTCCCAGTATGCAAAATACTGACTCCCAAGAATTTTATTTCTTTAATGCAAATGTCCTTGGTCACATGTTCACATTTCTGTTCATTTGTAGAAGGAAAAAAAGTGATTCAAAGAATTTCAATGAAACTCTCAATCTTAATTTTCGGGTTATAAAAAATTTTTTTGGCATGGAAACTGTAACATCATCTTTAGTGATAATGGCAGCCGGCTCTGGAATCCTGAATCTTGGTGTTGGGGGACGGTCAGAGATGTTCTCTTGGAGGTAGAGTGTAGCCCCTCACCCATGGGAATGGCCTTTCGTGGGTCGGGAGGGTGGGAGGTCACAATTTACCGCCAGGGGCCCAGTTGTCACTTCAGTCACGAAGCTCACAGAAAGTTACTTTAGTGCCTGAAGGATTCCTTCACAATATATGCTGTAATCAAAATATTTCTCTTAACGTAAAGGTTGCCTCTTTGTGCATAAAGGTCTTTTAGCCAAAGGGAGAAAAAGGGGCTATATGTATGTGTGTGTGTAGAGATAGAAATAGAACTAAAATAGAAATAGAAATAAAACTAAAATAGAAAAATTTTTCATGTCACATTTTAAAAAGATTTTCAGATCTATGTACCAGTCATCCAGGATAGTAAGTTATCTTCTGTAACACTGAGGACCATGGCAACTGTGTAAGTGGACATGAAAATAACTGTTAGCACTTTGGATGGCCTGTCTGGTCAGTAATTGTAATTATTTTATGATTCAGCCTCTGAAGACATGTCCTTATGCTCCACTACTATTAATACTAAAAAATGTTCATTTTTCCTCAGCCCATAGTCCATACCTGCCAACTGCCTGTCCAATGCACCACGAAATAGATTCACTTAAAAACACAGCAAAGTGGACCCCCCGGCCTGGGGGCGCTCTGCACTGTGCCCGGCCGTCCCCCTAGCCCACCGCTCTGCCTGCCCAGAGCAGGTCCAAGGGGGGCTCAGGTGCAGCTGAAGTTTATGATGAAAAATGCAGCTAGTCTTGTAACTTACAGGCATCAGGCCCCGGAATTAATAATTCACGACACGCAGCAGCGTTCCTGGCGCTGCAGAGTCTGAAAAAAATGTTTGAAATCTGACGGGAACCTGGGAAGCCTTCCTGAGTCACACAAGGGCCCACCCGCAGGGCGCTCTGTCTTCCCGTGGCTCTGATGACACTTCAGAGGGAAGGTGGCCCAGTTCTTGGGGACAGGGCTGCGGGGAGGGGATTGCAGGGAGGAGGGATCGTGTCTTACAGCCGCTTGGATTTTGGACATTAGGATTTCCTGTCGTAAAACTCAGGTTACAGAGCCATTTTCAAATTCCTTTTAGGCTCATGTCAATGCCGTCTGGAGCATCCCAAGGCAAGGGCTGGGCTGATGGGGTCACGTTTCCCATTTTCATTGCCTTTGGTCCAACATTAATCTTCTAAACGCTAAATGCAAAACTGTGCACCACATACCTTGTGTGGTTTTTTTTTTTTTTTTATAGTATTTATCCACGAACCTAAGTATTCTATTTTGGGGGCGTGCTAATGTAAGTGTTACGTTTTTCACTTTAAATCTCAGTTGTTCATTGTTTAAAAAAATACCTTGCAGCCTTACTATCATCACTTACTATTAGTTCCAGATTTTTTTTTTTTGATTATTTGGGAATTTCTACATAGGTAATCGTGTCGTCTGTGAATGAAATATGGTTTTATTTCTTTCTTCCCAATCTATATGTCTTTTATTTCTTTTCTTGTCTTATCGCATTAGCTAAGACTTCCAGTATGATGTATGAATAAGAGAGGTAAGAGCAAACCCTGGCTTTGTTCCCATACTTAGGGGAAAGCATCTGGTTTCTCACCACGAAGTATAATGTTGCCATAGGGTTTTAAGTTTTTTTGTTTTTTGTTTTTCAGTCAATTCTAAGAATTGACTAGTTTGCCAAGAAGTTTTGTTTTGTTTTTCAATCATGAATTGGTATGAGATTTTGTCAAATACTTTTTCTGCATCTACTGATGTGACCATATGGTTTTTCTTCTTTAGCCTGTTTACGTGATGGATTACATTCATTTTCAAATTAATTTTTCAAATTTTTGGAACAGCCTTGCATACCTGGAATAAATTACACTTAGTTGTGTTTTCTAGATATATTTTTATACATTTTTGGATTAAATTTGCTAATGTTTTGTTGAGGATAGCATTTATTTTTTGATAATCAAAAATTAAATAATATTCTTTCAATTAAAACTTTTAATCTTCTCAACAAAGCCTCACCTTTAATTTTAATAAGTGAGACATAACAATCTCCATGGTACGTAAGTGGTTATTTGGTTTACCTGAGTAGTTTTGTGGTTTATTCAATTATATGGGGAAAAAAATACTATTTAAGGCCTCAGTCCTCAGGTGATCTCTAGATCTAATTTCTAAAGGCATCATCGGTCTGACCTAAAGATGATTTTCAGAACCCCTGACACCATGATGCTACACGGATAAAAATTTTCTTATTTTTCCTACCTGTCTTCCTTCTCTTTAAATATTTTCCTTAAGTTCTAAATGAATGTGGCAAGATACTATAATATGGTGTGCGTACGTCAGTTAGCTTTGGCTGCTCAATAAATTATCCTTAAAATGTCCAGGCTGAAAACAACAACTGTTTATCTCTCAATTCTGTGTTCACTGCTGGGGTCTCTCATCATCCATGGTTGCCTGGGGGGTCAGCTGGCAGCCGGACGATTTACAGTCACCTCACTCACCTGTGCTGTGGTTTGAACCAACAGGGGTGATGCTGCTGCACGAGCAGCCCAGGTTTCTTCATGTCGTGGTGCTTTCAGGATTCAAAAATCAGAAGGAGAGCAAGCCCACTGCCCAAGCACTGTTCTATCCTCTGCTGTATCAGTTTGCTAATGTCCCATTGATCCGAGCAGGTCGCTTTCCCAACCCAAGTCCACGATGGAAATATAAGCAGTACCTCTTGATGGAAGAATCTGCAGGTCACAGAGCAAGGATATGAAAGCCGGGATGGGAGATGTGCTGTCTGTGGCCCTTGCAGGCAATCTGTATCCCTGGTCATGTATGAAATTAACCTTGCCTTATTTGTGAAAAAAGCGAACACATTTTCGGATGTAATGAGATGTGTACAAAATTTACCTGTCACACATACATGACAGTTGGTAGCATCTAACAGATTTCTTAGTCTATGGTTGATCTTCTGTTTGGAAATCTTGATGACGGACCCAACAATTTTCGTTCATGTTGAAATTTTTCTGGTCGGGTCACTGTCGTCATCTGTCTTTCACGACAGCATATTAATATTAAGGTACGCATTTCTCATGACCAAATGTGGAAGTAGCGCTACGCCCGTCTTCTTCTAGGTGCCTGCCCAGCTATTGTGAACACGGGGGCGAATGTTCCCAGTCCTGGGACACCTTCTCCTGCGACTGCGCACACACTGGTTACACGGGAGCAACCTGCCACTCCTGTAAGCCTCGCACTTCACTTGTTCTTCTTTTCGTTCTGATTTCCATGTGGTTCTATTTTCCTTTCTATCATTTTGGGTATGTGTGTGTCTGTGCAACCATGAGCCAGAAGACAGCATCAAAGAATAAGGATTTTAGCCACTAGTCTTTGGTTTATTTTTAATCAGTTTTATTTCCTAGTGATGATAAGATAGCTTATAGAAATGCATAATAGTAAATAATACAGAAAAAATAGTAGGCGAAGGAAAATCAGTTATAGGAAAATAAAATGTAGTCAAAAATAAAAATAAATTCTAGAATGCATGGTATTATGTCTTGTTCTGTTCCTTGAGTTAGACCCAATTTTAGTGCTCAAGTCCTGTCTGCCAAAGTAAACAGGATGAGTTACCAGATTCTCAGTATTTATAAAATGAAATAAGGAGATTCTCAGAAGCGCAGGATGGGAGCTAACATGGTCGGGTTTCTAGATGTCAGTGAGAAGCCGGTTAAATGCTCAGATTCCTTGCAGTCTTGGTGTTTTGTGATGATGGTGTTTTGTGAAGATGGCGGTGGTGGTGATGATGATGATGGTGATGATACTGGGAACTCACCATGTGCCCGGTTCTCTTCTCGTTCTCTGCATATTTCAACTCCTTTAATCCTCAAAACAGCTCGAGGTGGTAAATGTATTATTATCTACAATTTACACTTGAGGAATGAGAGAGGCTAAGCTGTTTACCTGAGGTCACACAGCAACAAAGCAGGGCTCTCAGCTACCTCTCAGCAGTGTTTCTTCAGTTGGAACACCAGTCTCCAGTCCTTCAACTTCAGCAAAGCTAACAAAACTTTATTGGCCGTTAAACCATTAGTTCCTAGAAGCTAATGACTAGAGCCCCTGAAATCCCCTTGGTTTTCTAATTATTGGCCCATGTTTATGTTTTTCTTTTAGCTTTCCCTTATTTCTGTGTCACTGCTGATCCTTCTGAAGTGGTTCTCGTAGAACCCCTCTTTCTGAGGCTTCAGAGAGAGAGCGCATGGTACGAAAATTCACTGTCCTCACCGTGTTCAGCCCTCTTACGGGGAGGATACACTGCACTTTTAAGAACTCTTCCCTGTGAATTGCTTAATTTTATTTCTACACAAAGTATGGGAGGAAGGCAGGCCATGGAGTGACATAAATTCGTCCTTGTGGGAACTGAATCGGGAAGCAGGCATTGGTGCGGGGATGACAGCCCTGGGTCCCCAGCCCTGCAGGTTCCACAGAGGAGCCCGAAGCCTCTTGGAAGACAGAGGGGGGTGACTTGTGCCCTGAACACCCCCAAGGTCACCCAGAGTAGGCCACCTCCATCTCTACTTGCTGTCACAGTGCCAGGTAAGACTTTGCCAGCACAGCTCTTCATTTGAAGGGAGCTGGACACCGTGAACCCTGAGGCTGCATGACTTCGCCAAGTCACAGCCAGGAGTGCGTTGATCTCTTCTTTAGCATGTCCTCCATCATACTTTGCAAGGTGTCTTGTATGAAGCTGAGACCCACTGAATGTTAATGATTAAGGAATGATGCTCAAGTGTTTTCAGTAACTGGGATCTAAACATCATTCCAAACAACTCTGATCTAAAAACTAACAGATGTATGTATCTGTCCTATATACTCAGGGTCTTTCGCTTGTGGTCCATGATTTGGTGTCATAATTGAATTGACTTTACTGGGGTTCTCTAACTGTTAAGCCATTGAAGGTGACATATTGCCAAATCAGCAGTAAGTGATCACAAAGCCATTGCTTTTGGATCTAAGGACAAACTTAATATCTACATACAGTCGCATTTTAAAGCAAGCTTTCTCCTGGTCATTCCTCTTCTAACCTTGTTTCCCAGGCAACTCCAGCCCCAACCCAGACACAACCACTGTTATCCACTTATGTGTGTCCCTCTGGACACTTTCCCAGGCAGTTATGAGCATGTTTCTGTATCTATAGAAATGTAAACATGAGTGACCAAAATGCAGGCATGGTGGAAAAATAATCCATATTGTCCGTGTGCCCATCAGTTTAGATGGTAGTGGCCGTGCCGCTGATTGGGGGCAACCTAATTTGACACATTGGACACTTGGATGTTTTCCTTTGCAAAATCTCTGGACAAAAAAACATTCCCTTAATCTTCTTGTGCTGGCAAACAAGAGAAAAACAATCCGTTGAATCTTCTCTGAATTTTTCTGAATTATTTGAAAGATAGAAATGTAGGTGATCCAGTCATTGTAGAATGGCAGAGAGCTGTACCCGACTAGGATCAAGACCTGACCCCTACCTGAGGCCGTCTGCGTGGAAGCCAAATCTGATCCGTAGAGATCGGATCCAACACCGTCCCAGAATCAGTGCTGTATGTCTGTCCCAGCGGCCATTAGCGGCTTTTGAGGTTTTCAAAGGGTTTTTCCTGCCAAGACAACGAGTGATGCACCTGGGAGATGTTACTCGGTTGATCACTCACCAAGTGATCATGCATTTACATGTATTCTGAATTTTAATTCAGCCCGTTATCTGCAGATGTTAATCACTTGCCTTATACATAGCAAAACATTTATAGTACATGTAAAAAATTCAATTGTGTATTAGGATAAACTGAAACCACGAACAGACATTTCATATATGTTTTATAGATTTATATATACTTTTAAATTTCAGTTTCCTTGAAAAATCATTTGCAAAGCATTTAAGGACGTTGCTTTTTTATGGCTTTTTTTTTTGAGGGGGGAGGTAATTAGGTCTATTTATTTATTTGTTATCTAATGGAGGTGCTAGGAGTTGAATCCAGGACCTCATGCATGCTAAGCACACACTCTATCACGGAGCTGTAACCCCCAAGGACGTTGCTTTTCAAAACAAACTTTAAAAGCTGAATGAAGAGGAGTTGCTGATTTGTGAAATTCATCCCATTGAAAAAAAAAATGCATTTCACATGTAAATTGTTTTAAGTAAACAAAAAGTATAATTACTGAGTAATTAAAAAATAACTTGATTATGAGATAATAACAGATCATTTAGGGAGATTAAGCCAATGCACTTCAGATGCTTAGATATCATGAAGCAAGAAAGAACGAGGCTTGAGGAAATCCAGTTACCATGGGTTTGAATAGAGGTTCAGATCCACACGTCCCGCAGCGATCCCTCCTAAGATCTCTCACTCTGTGCTTCAGAACCTTCATGTCACCCGACTGGAGCAGGGGGGCGCTCCTCTTGAGAAAAGGTCCCCGAAAGCCAGGCAGAATGAGTGTCAGTGGGCAAGTACCTGTCACTAGCACGGAGGGACTCGTCCCCTCGTAGCCGCTGTCTGAGACCCGTGTTCCTTACAGCGCTGTACGAGCAGTCGTGTGAAGCCCACCGGCACGAAGGAGACTCTTCGGGGCTCTACTACATTGACTTGGACGGAAGTGGCCCGCTGGGACCGGCCCTCGTGTATTGCAACATGACAGGTACGCGCCTAAGCTCTTCCCTGTCAGTTCCTTTCCTGCAAATCCTTGCTGTCTGGGAAGCCCAGATGGGGAGAGTAGAGTTTACCTAGTGGCAGCTTTATTTAGATGTGCGTTGTGACTGTAATTGTAATCAGACTGCTCGGAAGCATTAAAAGTAATGTCCTAAAATAGATAAGAAGTGGGCATGAAAAGTTTTGTCACTATTTGCGGGAAATGTTCCTTCTTTGTGCAAAATTAACAATACATCTTCGCTTACTAGTCAGAAACAACCAAAAAAAGATTTCTTGGTTCGTGTCAATAAATGCCAAAGACTTAGGAGAATATTCACTTATAAATTTCTAACATCTGTTTGTGTTCCTTTGACTCTAATCACACGAGTTTATCCAGGAGATAATGAATGTTTCTAAAGTGTGCACACATCATGTAATAATATGTTTATGTGCCCACGGTATAAGTAATATTTCATTTTCCTTAGAAACCCTGTTATAATTATATGTTAAAGGACTTGTTTATGACATGATTTATGACGCCTTTAATTCTTCGAAACTTTTAAATTTACAAGCAGAGGAGTGCAAAGGACCAAAATGTCCACTGTAGTGAGTGACAGCTGTCCTGATGGAACTGACGCAAGTTCTTCGTACCTCTTGTGTACCTCAATCTGTGTGTGTGTACCCATAACTTTCCCCCCAGGCTCACATAACATTCCACCGACAGACTTCCTTTCAAAAACTTTGTGTCCTGCTGGAGCAGTGTAGACCTACCAGGTACTTCAACAACCACAGAATTTGACTCTGAAAATTCTGAGACAACGATCAGAAAAAAAATCAACTGTAGATGGTGCTCAGATGACTATAACTGAGTTGTAATTTGATGTCTCTGTTACGGCTTCGTGTCACCCTGACAGGGTTGCGTTTTCCGTAAGGAGGGTTTGCGAATAGTTTATAATCCTCACATGGTTTTTATACCTCCTGCGATTTCATACGTGAAACAAAATCTGGGCATTCTGGCGGTGATTAATCCTATGATTTGATCTGAATTGAGTCAAACAAATCTTCTAGTCCAAAAACTACCCCTGAAGTTGGTACAGAAAGTTCAGGAACTTGCAGGGCATCACAGTGGGTGTGAGTATGGCAGTTTGGGTCTCTGGGAGTACATGTTTTATTATTAATATGGACTGAAATACTGCAGTGTGATGACAGGCTTAATGCCTCGGCTTACTTTTACTGAAAGACGTGTGATCAGTAAAAGATGTGCGGAAACAACCAAGGGGATCTTTCTAGGTTCACTGGACTCCAGTGGTTTATAGCAGGTCTTCAAGTTGTTCAGTTTCTGCTTTCATTTCTTTCATTGCCACAGCGCAAGTGAACGCCAGGGGCAAAGAAAGCTAAAGGAAGATGCTGGCTTCCCAACAACACATTTCCCTTTTATCAATTAGATGCTTAATTATCACAGACGTCTAGGGCATGTTAAAGATTTTCATGTGTATTATTTTGGGTTAATCCAATGAGCAGAATTCCACATACACTGAAAAATTCCAAGATTCGTAGAAAGGTGGAAATGACCCCAAGTGGCGTGTTCCAAAGATGAGTAAGATTTCAGTGACTGAAGCTGTTTTGTTGATAATTGACTGTTGGCAGATTTGGTTACGGCTGAGGTCAAGTTTGTAAAGAAGGATACTTGCTGCCAAGAGGAAAAACTGAGAGCTGATGGTCTGATCTTCTGCGGGTGGTGGTTTTAATAAAAGAAAAATATTTCAATCAGCACAGTGAACATGTGGCCCATGAGGCTTTAGCGGTGCAGATTTATAAAGCCCTTTGGAACGTATAACTGTCTCAGAGGTATTTTGTTTTCCTGCTAACCTGATACGATAGCTGATGTGTTCTGATTCCCTGCAATTGCTCTTACCTTTTCAGAGTGAACCTTGGTACCCACTGCCAGAGAGAAAGTAGTTATCAGCCAGTATCATCAAAATGCAAAGAGACAGCAAAAACATGCTCAGCTTTGATTTCATGTATATATATATATATATATATATATATATATATATATATATATATATATGATGTACAAGAAAGTTTTCTTACTCTAGAGACGAGAAGGTGCCTCTCAATATGGGAGGGAAAAGGCAGAAATCTACTGATTAACTCTTCTGGTCAATTTACATGCATGATGATGGCCTAGAAAAGTGTCTGCTGAGGACGCGAATCATTTCCTTCCCCAGGGTGACCCAGAGAGATGTCCAAGTAAAGACACAAAATGGAAGAGTTGCACACACACACACAAAAAAAAAAGCCTCTGACAGCACTGAACACAGGTGTACTCAGCTCCTACCCAGAGCAGGGACTGAAGCTGAAAGCTGCCTCCCCTGGTGTAGGGTTCTTTCTGGGGTGGGGAACCAGACCCTGGACCGCGGCAAGTCAAATGTGTGGCAGGTTGTCGGGGGGAAGGGGCTGTTGGCACAGACCGGGAAGGGTACGTTACAATTTGACAGTTTTTAACAGAGATGTAGCCAGTGATTAGGCTCTTGTCATGTCGCAGAAAGAATTCACGGACAAGACACAGGTCAAGAAAGTAAAGTGGAGATTTATTAAGGGATGGACAAGATGCTCTCAAGGGGGAGAGAGGGCAGGCTCAGGTGAGCAGCTGCCCTGAGTTTCTTTGGCAAGTTGGTTACATAGGGTGTCAAAATGAACGGGCAGAATATTCATTGGAGAGGGAAGGATTTGGGTTCATATTCCCTGATTCCCATCCCAGCTCCCCCTTCCTTGGGGGAGGAAGGATTTTTGTCCTTAGTCTGGATCAGAAGTGTCGTGGTGTTCGTACATGATGGGGACTTCTAATCTGCAAGGCTAATTGTATTGTAATGAGGGCATCATGAGCAAAAGGTTACATTTGAACCCTGGAGATGCCTGCCTTTTCCCACCTTTCTTTGCCTGCCTCCAGGACACTTGTCATCCCAAAATGTGTAGTTTATTATCAGTCTGGAGGTTCCTACTTTTTTCTCTCTGCCCAAGGATGCTTGTTGTTCACATAACGTATGGTTTCCTGCCATTTTGCCCATGTCCCCCTTGCTCTGCTCACATCTAGCTACCTGCCTGTTCTAATGAAGGGATCAGGAAAGAACTCAATTTGAAAGTTACATGTAAGCCAACCACACATCAAAGAAGCAGCGCTGAGAAAAGCTGAGGTGGAGCCTTCAAGTGGGAGGAGTAGGCGGTGAAGAAGGTCTGAGCCACAGGGAGCCTGGTGTGTTGGACAGACGGGGTGGACGGATCAGAGCATGGCTCTTCCTCAAGTCACGTAGCTGGAAAGGCGCAGGTCTGGGAGTCACACCAGCAGTGCAGTTTGGACCAGTAACCATCATGGTGCACCAAGAGGAAGCAAGAGGACCGATTAGGACTTGCTCCAGGAACTGAGCCAAGACCGTGGTGGTGTGGAGGAGGGTGGGAGCAGAGGAGGAGGGGAGAAAGGCTGAGTTAGAACTAGGGGACTGGACATGGGTGGAGGGAAAGAGAGGCACCCGGCAGGGCTCCCGGGTTTGGATCTGAGCCCTGGAGGGAAGGCGCAGGTGTTACTTACGGAAATGGAGGCTCTGGGGGAAGGAGCGCGTTTGAAAGGGAAGCTCAGGCTTCCAGCTGTGAATACGTGAACTTCGGGTTGTCTGTCGGTCTTTGAGTTGGCTATAAAAATGAGTGCAAGGTCTCTTCTTACAGCCTGCTGGGTGGTTGTAATATCCTCAGCAATCCAAACTTTTAAAAATGTGATTTGGAGTGTGAATTTACAAGTTAATTTCACTGGGCCAGCGGGCTCCCATTGCTTTACTGTCACCAGCGGACACTGTCCAGCAGGATAGAGCATTTCCAGGTCCCCGCATACTTGTCACCTGAGGGGCAGCTCTGTTTTCTGCAGGCAGATTCTGGGAAAGGCTGTATTTTTGTTAAGCTTCTCTAGAGATTCTTCTGTGCACACAGATTTGGAAACCACTGCCATGAAGCTGAGAATCTTCGATTTTACTGTCCACAGCCTACTTTATTGCCAACAAAATTAAAATGAAAGAGGAGCAAAGGGTGTTGCAGAATGGGGAAATGAAACCAACGCAGATGTAACATTTTGGTCCCCCTCATCAGTTCACTGTCCAGGCAATTATTCTGTTGCTCCTATTTATCCAGGTCACTGTGGGTGAGGTTTAATGATCCATCCCTGTGGCTCTGATGCACCCACAAATGCAACAAGAGTTGTTCACACACATGAAGCTAAAAATTAGACATTCATTCTCTAAATTAAATATCAGCTAAACTCCCTAACTTAATCTTGGGAAGTTTTAAGAGCTTTAAGGGGTGTGTGTATGTAAGGTTTCATGAAAAATATGGCCAATAATTTAGCGATTGATATGGATGTATACATTTTTTCTTATCAAAGAATAGTTAATAACCATATGTGTCTTTGTATTTCATTGCAAATGAAAAAACATTAATGCAGATTATGGTATCATAATGCCTTTTAGGTAATTGTTTTTTAGAGAAGTTTATAGTTGCCCAGCTCTCGTACAGAACTCCTGAAGTTGGTATATTCTCGTTCTGTGTGAAAAGATAAAACTTCTAAGATTCCATAATTATGACTGAGACAGAACATCAAGTAGATGATGAAACATGTACACACACACACCACACACACACACACACACACACACACACACACACACACGATGGAGAGCAGGAGTTAAAATGTTTCAGCAAAGACTTCCAAATAATATTAAATACCAAGGATTTTTATTAAACTCAAAAGTCATAAGGAAAGCAACGTGCTGGAGACAAAGACACGCATAGGCCAATCCAGGGAGCAACAAATATCTCGTAAAACAATTATTTAATTAAAAATTTTAAAAATCCAGATTGTTCTTGGGGAAACACCAAGGAATGAATCCAGGTTACAGCTAAATGGTCCTTACTGACCTGGCGATCGTATGAGGTGCCCTCTAACAAATCTACTTTTTTTTTTTTAATTAAAGGGATCTCGTTTTAAAATTTTAATTTATTTTTAATTTAATTTTTTAAATTTTTCTTTTTTAAGTTGTTTTAATTGAAATGTAGTCAGTTTACCTTGTTGTGTCAGTTTCTGGTGTACAGCATGTTTCAGTCATACATACACATGCATATATTCGTTTTCATATTCTTTTTCATTATCGGTGACTATAAGATATTGAATATAGTGCTATACAGTAGAACCTTGTTGTTTATCTATTTTATATATCATAGTCAGTATCTGAAAATCTTGAACTCCCAGTTTATCCCTTCCCAGCCCCTCCCCCCTGCCCCAGTAACCATAATTTGTTTTCTTTGTCTATTGCAGAGGAAGCTCTTAGGGTCCTGATCTGGTTCCCCCAACCTGGAAATATTTTTGTATGAAAATTTTGCCGTCTCTGTGATGCTACAATGCCTGTGGACAATGAAACATTCTCTAATTATTAAAAACAAATACTAACACTTGAAAAAATATGCAAAACCCCAAAATTCTAAACCAATGGCCAAAATTATGTCCTTGGCAATGACCTTCAAAAATGTAGTCCTAGGACATACTCTGCATGCATTTAATGCCGTTAGTACAAAAACAACAAAAACAAGACAAAAAAGTGAACTATTTTGAATGGACTGCTTGTGAAATTTATTGACAGATTCATTTCCTTTGTAAATAGAAGAAACAGAACATAATTTGTTGATGGCAAGGTGAGGAGTATAAACTCCAGTGGGTTTACCCACTGAGAGAGATAGGGGTGTTTGTGCCCACCCTCAAGCCAGGGCATTTTCTTCTATTTTCCTAGTTGCGTCGCTGCAGAAACTGGTTCTCAAGACGTTGCATTGTGAGGTTAATTGTCCCCGGAAGAGGATGCGTTGTGGTCAGAGCAGTGACACAATTTCCGGTTGGTGAGATTCACCCGGGGGCTGGACGAAGCATCTGAGGACTGCGTCTGCCCACTCCGCCTTCAGATCTCGACTTACTTACTCAGCAAATTAATAATCCAGCCCTTCTGATTCAGTATTATCGCTGGGTCACTTGCCCTTCTGCTCTTCTGCCAGCCGATCAATTGTGTTTCTTAAACAGCCTTTTTCCCCTGGGTCAGAAATTTTGTCAGACCTCCAGCTCCGTGGTATAGCAAGGGGCATTCAGCCCAACCGCCTTACACACAACTCACGTTATTTTTTAAAAAATCCTCTATAGAGTGGGTGCTGATGGACCCATCATGCTACGTGTTATATATTTGCTTATTTATATAGGTTTTCTCTCTTTTGCCTCTCTCTTCTTGATAGAATTCCTGTCCTGGCATAAGCAAGTTTTCCATTTAATTCAAGTTATCCATTTAATCCAATCACTGTATGCACTTACTTTATATTTCAAACTTCCAGGCACTATGCTACGTTTGAGGAATAAAAGGGAAACTCGCTGTTCTCACAGACCTTCAGACTAGGGAGGTAGACAGATGTTAATTCCACTAACTAAAAATGTTACGAACGTGGGAAGTTTTGCATTTGCTATTTTAAGTAGATAGCAGTGCTTGTTGGCAATGTGTCAGAAAGAGGCGGTGAGCGCCGACTGGAGAGTTTATTCCGTGAGTAAATGACGCAGCTGCTGTAATATATATTTTCTTTCTAAAAAGAGTTGTGATTTCACTATTGTCTGCTTTGCTCTTGAAAACTGAGACTGGCAGGAAGCCTGGTATCACTGGACATTTATCAAGCGTGGCAAGTTTTGTTTGGTAATAGTGTTTCTTACGGAAAATTCTGTAATGTCAAAATGTTAGGATTTCTATGAAAAAAAGGGAAGAACTGCTGCTCTTTGATGATTGCCCTACACCAGGAACCTGCATCTCTTTTATCCTGGCTTTTGCCTGGAAAGTACACTTCCTGCCCCCATAGAGGAGACATCATTCTGGCCAGTGGCCTGCAGCTTATAAAGGAAAGACAAATGCTTCAGCAAAGTTCATTTCCCTGCTTTTTTTTTTTTTTTTGTCAGCCACAGAGTATGCCCTGGCCTTATTGGATGGACAAAATGAGGTCTGATGAACAACAAAAATATAGATGGTCATGCTCTGACTTATATGTGGAATCTCAAAAAAGGCCACAAATGAAACATATCTACAAAACAGAAACAGACTCACAGACAGAGAGAGCAAACTTATGGCGAACAGGGGGTAAAGGGGGCGGGGAGGGATAAATTGGGAGTTCAAGATCTGCACCTCTTGGGGAGTGAGGGAAGTGTTAGCTATCCTGATTGTGGTGGTGGTGTCATGGGTGCATATACGTCTATCAAAAGCCATCAAATTGTGCTTCTGAAATGTGTGTAGTTTACTGTCTAGGAATCAGACCGTAACAAAGCTGTTTTTAAAAAATTACACAACATTTGAAAGAAAGGAAATATTTATTATCAAAATAAAAACAAATAATAAATGTTTAAAAAATATATATAGAGAGAGAGACAGATTGCGTCTAGGCCAGCAGCAGGCTCGGTTCATTGCCCCAGCGTTCATGGCCACAACAATGATGTTCAGTCTTTAGGCGCAGCCTGTCTACTCTCTCCACTTACCAAACATGGCCCTGGACGCCCAGAGGATTTTTTTGACTTTTCCAAGACCACAGATTACGACCAGTCTCTCGTATTGACCTTGACCCTGTCCTCTGCCCACACCTGATTTTATGAGTGTACGCGTTCTGTTCTCTCTAAGGAAATCGTTTTTGCTTTCATGCGTTGCGTTGGGCCGACTCCCAAGGGGAGGCACTAATGATTCTCCCCAGTAACTGCGCCCCTGGGGGGCTCCAGGCACAGGCCCAGCACACGCACGTGCTGCCTTGAGACAATGCGAGTCGTGTTGAGTCGGTGTCCATTCGTGTTAAATAGCAGGGGTCCGCCCTTCCAAAGGAGCGGGTGCACAAGCCTGCATGCGGCGGGACCTGGTGGGTGAAACGCTCGCCCTCTGAACCCCCTGGGGCGACGGCTGTGGGGGAGCTGCTCTCTCTTGAGAACACCACGTTGTATCTTACAGTGTTTTCTTGTGTTAAAAATATTAAAGCAAATCATGAAAAGCCTCAAGGCCCCAGAGCTGTGGGGAGGAGGGCTGCCCTTCTCAGAGCCCTCGAACAGACACGGGTCAGGAGGTGCCCACAGGAGTGGAGCCAGGCTGAGCGTCACCTCTGGGCACCCCTGGCGCCTGGAGGCTGTCTGCTGAGAGCTTGCCCATTCCCCTTTTCTTCGCGTTTCTTGTTATTAGGTTTTTTTTTTTTTTTTTTTTTTTTAATGGAGGTGCTGGGGATTGAACCCAGGACCTCGTGCATGCTAGGCACACGCTCTGCCATTTGAGCTATACTCTCCCCTACTTCTTCACGTTTCCTAAAAGCATTTTGGTTTTTTAAAATCTGTACGCCAAGAGCAACTTTTTTCTGTCAAATAAAAATGAGAAATAAAATAAAATAAAAATGAGAAATGCGGGGGGCAGGGGGCTGGAAGTCAGAGTTCAAAACCCACAGTCACCAAGGGTGAAAATGGGGCTCCTTCCACAGACAAGAAGAAGATGAGGAACAAGGTCCCTAAAGAGGCCGCTGCCAAGGTCCCTGCTCCTCCCAAGGGCGGTGGGTCCAAGGCGGGGCCTGCACCACTGGCCAGGAAGACAGGCCCCAAGGTCCCAAGAAGGCCTGGCGTTCCCACCAAGTCTTCAGCATCCACAGTGAAGGCAGAAGCCGAGAGATAAAGGCAGGGTGGAGACAGACTGAGATTCTGCTTTTTCATTCCCCTGAAAACCATCACTCTATTTCACTGCAACCTATTTATCAATAAAGACATTTTTTCCCCCCACCAAAAAAAAAAAAAAAAATTCCGCTTTCAGTGAAGCACACACACCCAGTCATCTTGGCTTTGGCAAACGGATGACCCCAGGGCCTCTGCGACCTGGGGCAGGGCCAGGTAAGAGCTGGCCATTGCCTCCCTCAAGGCACCCACTGGACACTGAGAGCAGCGCGGCTGGCCGTTACCAGCACTGTCTGCACGTGAATCCCCACGATCTAGGTCTGTTTCCTTCTGGAGTCTTTAACCAGAAACACAGGAGAGGGCTCAGATGCGGAAGGCGCTCCGGGCAGGTTACACACCTCAGCCGCCTCTGAGGGCTTTGCCTGCTCAGAAAGCTCAGGGACTCACACTGGGCTGTTGAGGAATGTGTGGCAAAGTTACAGAGTTTTGTGAAATTGGGCAAGTGAGTTTTTCTTGACTTCCATTCCCTTATCTGCGTGGCCAGAGGGTTGGGCTGGATAGCAGAGGGCAGCCAGCTGAAAAGGTGTTTCTCTCTGGATAGTAACAGGCGAGCAACACGGTGGATGAAACTCTGAGAAGGCTGTCGGGGGTCCGTACTGTGTGTTCAGATTATGTTTGTGGATCCGGGAGCAACTGCCAGGGTTTATATCAGTCAGCCCTTGTTTATCATCGTGCACGCGTCATCCTGACCAGTGATTTCTCTGGAGATCGATGTGACAAGTTAAACCGTCTGGCATATTGCCTGCCCAGGCTTCTCAGAACGAGCATCAGAAGAAACACAGGCTTCATTTCAAAGAGGTGGTGTTTAGACCCAAATTTGACTTCATTTCAGGCATCTATAGGAGAAGGGATTTTTTTTCACCTTCACTTTCCTCAAGGTCAATTTCCAGACCGTGAGTGATGGAATCACCGACTATAAAGGCATTAGATTTTTTGTGTAGTCTTTTTTTTTCGTTTTTTTTTTTTTTTTTAATGGCAGTACTGGGGATCGAGCTCCGGACCTCGCGCATGCTAAGCACACGCTCTTCCACTGAGCTATTTCCCTCGCCTTGTGATGAAGTCTTTTTTCCTCAGGGAGATGGAGATGAGCATAGCAGACATGCTTCTGATTTATGTTTCCTTGAATGTGTAAAATAAAGATGGGTTTCTTTCTCCATTCAACCGCCTGTTTTCCTATGAAAGTCTCCCTGTGTAGTTCAGAGGTCTGATATAAAGTGCAGGAATGTTGCCGGTTACACAGTGGATACAATCTGGCAAAATAAACGGAAACTGGGGGAATGCCATGTGATATGGTAAGTCAGTGTCGTTGTCTGTATCCTGTTCACCAAACCAAACCAAACCTGCAAGTTAACTTGGCTGCAGGTTCATTTGTGCGAGCAAATGGTCAACCAGGCGCCATCAGTAATCTGCTTGCTTGTGGGCAGAGGGAAGGTTCCAGTGAGGTGGCCGAGCATGTTCTGATGGGGTCTAATTCAACTGTAGTTCAAAAATCCTGTTGAAATGTGTCCACAGTTACAATTAATGTCCTCAGATCTAAATTTGTGCTTCAGATGACAGCGACTAACAGCTCAGTATTTTCCCATCGTGCTGGCCCCTGAAATCCCTTGGTCTGTCTCCTCGTACTGCAAAGCTAAGTTATGCTGCTTTTCAAAGGTTTCCTCCTGCTAAGAGTTTTGAAACTATGAAAATAATATGTTGTGGGCTATTAGGGACCCATAATGTGTCTTTGTTGGGGTCTTTGAAATAATATTTCTAGAAAGGGCAATAATTTATTTCTTTTTTCAGAAGGGTAGTTTTGAGGTCCTTTTCAACTTTTCCCTTCTCTCCACTTGAGAAGATTTCTATTATTACACCTTAGCCACGCAAGGCCATAAATCTATCCTACTGACCACGAGCCTATATGAACTATTGAGACACATCATTTTTCTTTGCGCCGTAAGCCGTGAAAATAAATGACACAATGACATTATAATTGATGCACTCCCAAGCCTGACACAGTCCTGCGTGGCTTCTTTTATCCTCATTTCATTTGCTGGAAGAAACCCTGAGGGTGAACAGGGGTAGGTAATTACAAAAAATCATGCCAGACCCACTTACGTAATTTTCCAGGAAAATGTTGAAATACAAAGTATCTAGAGAAAACATGATTCGGGGGAAAAAAACAATCTATGGAATTCACGTTGCCGTGGGAACACTCACAGCCCCCTTTAGTGAGCAGAGAGGCAGATGATCTGTTAAGTCCTTTTTCCTAATTGAATATAAACCTCATTAGTCATGCTAACTCATGGTTTGTTCCTGTTCTTGCTAGTTTTTGCATATTTTGTGATTTTTTTCGCATAGGCTTTAAGCCAAGAGTTTTTTCCATGGCCTGGAGGTTCTTCTTCCTGAATCTCTGGGTGTATTTGGTGTGTTAGGGGTTCACATGGCTGTTAGATTTTTTGTCCAGGGCAGGAAAGAGGTAGGGACCAGTGGGGACTCCTCAGTGAGTTCCTCGTAACATTGTTTTGATTTTTGAAACTTGCTCTTATATTAGCTATTAAAAATGATAAAAAAATAAACTCCACATGGCTGTTCCCTGCCCTTCATACTGTTGTCCCACAAGGGGAAGGGACCCCAGTCTTTGTCATCCACAAGTGATAAGAATTCAGATGAGAGACGGAACACGGTGTAGGGAAAGATTTTAAAGGTTTTATTTAGGAAAGAGAAGGCACCTCCAAGAAGGGGGGCGCAGGCTGATCCACGGGAGGGAAGTGTCGGGCTCTGTCTGCCCCCTCCTCTTGCACCCTCACTTAGAGGTGGTCTCTTGATTGATTGACAGCTCTTGCCTCTGGAGGGCTGAGTCATGCTCGTGCCCTTTTGTGCATGGCCTTACCCATGATGCACACAGAGAAATTCACGCAGGGACTTAAGCCGCAATGCTAGGTATATTACAGCGCGCACTGGGTCATGTCCAGTTAGGTCCTCACTACCTACCGCGCAGTCGCGGCTGTCGGGTTCTAATCGGTTTCTTGGTGGCACTCATTTAGAGGAAGTCAAGTCCCTTTATGCTGGAGGCAGGCACAATGCCACCTTCTGGACCCTCCTCCCTCTCCTCCACCTTAGCTGCCTGGTGCCCCCACTTATCTAACACCTAACAGTTATGGAAAGTTTCCATGTAGATGGATCTTTTGATCAAATACATATTATAGAGGAAGTTATGTGACTTGACGTTATAAATATAATTGAATTAAGGCAACTTGAACTCAGCCTTTTAGCCACTGACCTGTGGGCCTTTTATATTGTGGGAGCTTTTATACCTTCACGGTGGGAGGTAAGTTTGGCGGAAGATAAAAGGAGTCAAGGTGTTTTTGTTCTGTTACAAACATTGTGGAGTGTGTATTTTTTAAAAATCTCTTTAAAAAGTAAAGGCAATCAATGTAACAGGAATACGCCAGAATCTTCCAGCAGAGATTCGTGTCGCTATGGTTACCGTCAGGAAGAGATGCTCTGAGGCACTGTGGTTTTTGGTGCTGGCCCCTGAATGAAGTGCTGATGCACTGTTAGTCAATTTTTGTCAAAAAAAATCCTTATTTTCTATAATTTTGCATGATCATGTGAGCTGCTTGTTCCTCAAATGTGTCTTTTACACATTTCTTTGATTATCAGAGAAGATGCTCAGTTAGATGAGGAGTCGGCTTATTAAAAAGATAAATATATACACAGTAAGTTTTGGCTTTCTCCTTATAGTAATGGAAAGAAAAAAAATAAAGGCCAAAAAGTTCTATTTATAACACAGAATTAAAAACATCGACCCCCTGACAATGTTGACTATAATAATGGTAATGCAAATTTCAATGGAGAGAATTCTGACTGTTAACAGTTTAAGAATTCCACTCCTGTTGATTCTAATTTCAAAGAGATTTGATGGCTATAGAAATAAAAACCTTAATTCAGATAAAAGATGCTCCTGATTTTCAGCTTTATGTTTTAATTATTCCAGCCTCATCACAGTCTCCTTTCTCCCTCCCAACCCCGTTTCTGCCCACAAGACACCACCTGGACCTCAGTGCAGCATAACGGCTCCCACTCGGTCAGAGTCAAAGGATCGAATGGAGAAAGCCCCCATCCAGTGTTTTTCAAGTACGCAGCCGACATGGACCAGCTCCAGGCCGTAACTGACCACGCAGACCGCTGCGAACAGGAGCTGACTTTCCACTGCAAGAAGTCAAGGCTTTCAACTGGCCACGGTGAGTCATTAGCGTCGTCAGCCGTCCTGGGCTGTGGTTCCCACAGGTCGCAGCGACCAGCCACAGAGGTGTGAGAACCTGTGTCCGTAGTGCCCAGGCCCCAGCCTGCAAACGACAGAGCAAAGAGCAAGGGCAATGTGTCGCTCTTTGCTCTATGCTGGGAACGACCTGAAGTTTCATTCCCAGACTTCCCAGACTCAGCTGGGCCCCTGAACAGTAAAAGCCTCCTTGCTGGGCCCTAAGGATGCTCAGTGCTCATCCAGCGTGCGGGGCACTGACATCTTAGTTCTGTTTTATCTTAGGAGGGATGGCTGACAACAACATGGCTTAGGTATCTGCAGGTGATTATTTTTCATAGACAGAACACAGTTAGGGTCCAGGATAATTAATCAGGGAGTGATGGTGTCATCTGCTCCTTCACGCAGCATAATTGCTAATAGTTCATTTTTCACATCTTCCCGACTTTTGAACATTCCTATTTTGGTTTCGTATTTTCTTCCTTTGAAATACCTCATTTTGTCAGAATGTGCACCTTCACTGCCTTCATGAAATGACTTGGTTTTCTGGAGGCTGGCCTGTCCCCTCTCTGATCAGGCATCTGGGTAGTGGAATGAGCAGGAAGAGGCAGGCAGGTCCTCTGAGTTCAAGCTCGTAGCCTGTCACTCGGCAGCTGCGGGACTTAGGAAATCATTTCATCTTTCCAAGTCTACAGGGATAAGACACTAACCTTGCCAGAACTTAATTGTACAACATCTATAAATCGCAAGAAGTAAATGCTCCTCCTTTGCCTCTCTCTAGTTTATCGCATTTATAGTCAGTGCTAAAGGGTTTAGAACTTAATAATAGTTAGTTGCTGCCAAATAGATCACTGAACTAAAGTTGTATGTTTCCAGAAGAATAAGAAAGCTGCCTCCAGGAGAGTAAATTATTATGGGTTGTCTAACAAGGCGAAGACAGAGTAGCGTTGGGATCAACCACTACCAAAGTCGTTAAACAAATGCACCCAGTGAGTCAGGGAGCAAACTCTTACAAACTAACATACGGTCTGTTCCAGAACCTGGACACCACCCAGATCAGTAAGGGATTCCCACATGGAGGGGTCGTGTCTGCCTATTGATCTGCAAGTGATTACTCCATTGTTAGCCCTTCGATGTAAATACATAAAACAGCAACAACAGAAACCACAAGAAATATGTAAACAAGTATTTAATTGGGGCTAGGAGAAAAGAAAAAAGACTTTTACTCAACACCTGCTAGAGAAACAAAGTAAGGGACTTCATTATCAATGTGTGCTCAAGTTATCTGCATTTCCTATATGCTGCTACTGGAGAATTTTTAGTATTAACTTAATTTAGACAAATTCAGTAGAGACCTACATATTTCCAGAAGTGCTTAATTCAGGTAGAGATGGAGTTGGCACATAGTGTAGCCTTGCACACCTTAAAATCATTGCATTAGTTTGCTTGGAGTTATCCGTAGACACGCATGGGTGTGCAGAGCTTTGATGGTGCCGTTGTGTGGGAGGAGTGAAAACAAGAAAGCCCTGGCCTGGACGCCTCTCTAGGTGGTTGCAACGTGGACACAGCACAAGGGGACTGCAGTCGGGGGCACAAGTAACTTAGGAATTTTGCAGGGTAGACTGAGGGATGTCCATCAAAATTTAGTTTTATCTCAAGAATCTTCCACTGTTCACATTCTCAGAAGTTATCCGGAAATTGATCATTTTTTTTTCTAACTAACTAATAATGCAGGTGTTAATCGTGAGAGGAGATTCAGCAAGTCTGAAGTCTCAGGGCAACAGCTCCTCTGTCAGTTTTGTTTTCTAAGAAAGCTGGGGAGCCAGGAGCAGCGGACCTAAGACCTCTCTAGGGTCCTGGGACATTTTTCCTTCGGCATCTTTAAGGTCTCTGGTTTACAGATAGTTTCAGGGTATATGGTTACTAAAGAGTAAGTGTTTCTAGGAAAGACTCCGGTCGTCATATGTGAATGCTTAAGGTCACGGATGACTGTGGCTGTGGCTGGAAAGAAGAGCAGTGACCCATGGGCTAAATAACTTGGGAGGTGGAGTCCATGCGCCCTGGTCCTTAATATCTTGCCTGTTCTTTTCATTTCGGCCTCTAATTCTTCTTCATTCTCCTTAGTCATTTCTTATGCAGATTCTCTAAGTTACTCTAAGGAATCTTGAATGGAGCCAAGTGCACTTTTAACCTTTAAAAACCCTTGGCTGGTTCTTATTTTAGAGAGAAGATACACAGTCGTGCATCTGTGTAGAACGATTCCTTTGGTCTTCAATCTGTGCAAGGATGTGTCGAATTTGGAAAAATCTCTTTTAAATCTCTGTTAAGGCAAAAAGATTGTCCATCTTGCACCCCCTAGAGATAAAATTTCAACACATTAAAAAAAAAAGAGAGAGAGAGAGAGATGGTTCATATTGATTTCTTGGCGCACGTCTCACCCACTGGGCCTGCGGTGAGTGGTAATGAATGCAGTCGATGTGTTTACAAGCGGAGAGGTTGTCAGCAGAAGCAGACGTTCCATTGACGAGGAAACCATAATGAGCAGTGGCAGTTGTAAGTGAGGGAGAAACTGTTTCAGATTCTTGATGGGGGCCTGATGGGGACGACTGAAGAGCTTGGAAGAGCACATTACATCGGACAGGCATCTCTGCACAGCCGTGATCTGAGGTCACTTCTGGTCCCCCCCCACCCCGCCCCGCCCCTCCCCGCCCTGACTCTGTTTACTAGGGACTCCTTCCCCTCCCCCCTCCCATGTGCTCTGCCTTTGCTGATCATCCTCCCCCAGGGGCGCTGTAATGCTTCAGCAGCTTCTTTAGCCTAAATGAGCAGTCCTGCAGGGTTGAGGTGGCCTCTGGCCCTGTCACTTACTCATGCGTTCCACTGAGGAGGGGGTTGTGCTGAAGAACTGAGCTGTCGTTGTCTCCATGTTGACCAAACCAAAGACACACCTCGGGCATGGAGAAGGCTTTTCAATGCCGTTTCTTTAGTTTCCAAACACAGAGCAGCACGTGTCTCCAAGAAACTCTTAAGACACGATAGGAAGTACCAGTGTTTTCAGCTAAGAAATTCAGTGAAAGAAATCCCAGGTTCGCAGAATAACTTAAAAGTTTTCAGTGGCAGTTAGGATCTCAAACAGATTTTAAATTCAGTGTAGACATTACTGTTTTTTTTTTATAGCAATTCTTTCTTGAATGTTATTTTCAAATCAATTACATAATTGGAATCGTCAAGAGAAATATGTAAACACCATGCCTGAATGAGTTAGGGACAGCTTGCTCGTTTTCTAAGATAAGGAAAAAAAAATATGGTGCCAACGTAAGTCTTGACATTAAAATATATTTTGAAAACAGTTGGAAGCCCTCTTAAAAATGACCCTATTGCATAGTTAAAATGTGCTCACTTCTAAATAGTCCGTCTCTCTGCGTTTTCAATAGAGGGAAGTAAAGGAGCTGTATTGGGGAGGCAGGCAGTGGGGGGCAAAGTAGGTGTCACGTTTCTCATACTTGTCTTTCAGATGGAACCCCAGTGAGCTGGTGGGTTGGAAGAACCAATGAAACACACACTTACTGGGGAGGTTCTCTGCCTGATGCTCAAAAATGTACTTGTGGATTAGAGGGGAACTGCATTGATTCTCAATATCACTGCAACTGTGATGCTGCTCGCCATGAATGGTGATTTCCATATAATTTCCCTGTGCAAACTGTCATTTTTTTTTAATTGCTTAAACTGTGTACCTTAGGCAGACATGGAACACGACCGCGCAAGGAGCGCAGACTATTCCCTAGCGAGTTACGAGTCTAAGCGTTGGTGTGTACGATATAATTCACCTGAAGCTGACTGTGTTAAAGTAGCTATTTCTGTTTAGCTGTGAATAACTAATCAGGCCCATTTTATTTTCTAATAAGACAAAATAGGAATACCAGATTAATGTTCCTCAATCGTTGAAAGCGAAAAAAATTGGACTTCTGAAAGCTGGGTTAACCCGGTTAATAGGACCACCCCATGGGGGAGCCAGTGTTGTTTGCTGAGCTTTCTAACGTCCAGCTGTTTTTTTAAACGGCCACGTAGGGGAGACCAGACAAGGCTTTGAGTCTGTGGAAGGGGAAATACAGAACACCAAGCTGTCCATGCACCTGGCGTTCTCAGAAGGCTACAAATCCAAAGAAAAGGTGGCTGAGGACAAATATTTCATTTTCTACCTCTGGGTAGGAAACAATAGTCCCCTGAAAACTCATGTCTGCAGACCTGCCTTCCCACAGATTTGGGGCCCAAATTTACACGACCTGGATGGTCCTTGAATGAAATGAACATGGGCACAGGTTGGCAGCACCCAGAGCCCATCCTAGGATCATGGGAAATTCTTCCTGGAGGCCTGCCCTCCCCCTTCATGCGGGCATCACCGGATTCCCGCAGATGAAACGTCACCCGGCGTCAGCTCACGGTCCGGGGTCACACAGCACCGCAGGAGAGGGGTGGGCGGCAGAAGAGACCACCAAGGTCAGATTCATGGAAATCCCAGGTAATGGATACCTTAAAAAATAAGTAAGTAAGTAAATAAATAAGTGAGCTATTTGAAAAATAAAAACTGAAACTGAAATATGAGAAAGCTATCGGATACTGCTGACAAAGACGACCGTGGTTTACAAAAGAGTCAAAGGATTGTTCATTGAATGATTAATTGTCAGTGATTGTCATCATTGAAATTGTAACTCTTGTGGATCAGATGCTAGACCCAAGTGATGGAAGAACTCGTGAAATGGCACGTATGTGTGAGTGAATGGCACAGAACATACAGAGCAGAGACAAGCAAAATGGGGACGGGGAAAGCAGCGACATGGAGGGGAGGTGCGGGCAAGACCGAAAGAGAAGATTTGCGATAATTAAGAAGAGGTGACACGCAAATAGCTGAGACTTTTCCCGAGTTGAGAAAACACTGGAACACCAGGCAGGATACATAAGAGTAAATCCGTGTCTGGACACACCGTGGTGAAATCAAAGAACACTAACGAGAATGTGAAAAGGAGTGGGGATGAAAGCGAGAATCTTGAAGGGAAAGATGGCCCGCTGACCTCCCCGAGCAGCGCAGGACCCAGCCCACGGACGGCGGACCTTCCCCTCACAGCCCGGGAGCCGCACAACTGTCAAACTCCCAGGGCTATCCAGCTGACACTTTCTTAAAGTGGAGTAAAATGAAGATCCAGACAGACAGACACTGAAGAAATGTACCACCAGCCGACCCACAAGAGGAATTTTTAAGAATGGTTTTCATTCAATATCTTGTAGTAACTTATGGTGAAAAAGAATCTGAAAACAACAACAAAAATAATGGTTTTCAGAATGAAAGAAGGTGATCTTGTAAGGAAGGTCTCAGTTAGAAGCAGAAATATTGGGGGAAAAAATTTGTAAACGTAGAGGTTAAAAAAAGAAAAGCGGTAAATACTAGACACCAGTAACATAGGACTGTGGGCATGAAATGGAAACATCAGTGAGCAGTCAGATCCGATGGACAAAGGTGATTGTGGTTTCCAAAAAGAACTAAAATAATGCTTAGAAATGAAACTATTCTTGAAATTTAAAACTTGTTTTGTAAATACTTACTAGAATTAACTTGCTTAAAGTGTATATGTGAAAATTTTAAGTCCGACCTCTAAAGAATCAAAACAGCATGTAATATTCAAATCAGTAGCAGGAAGTAAGAAACAAATGGGATTTTAAAAACTTCCTTAATAAACAGAAAATAGGAATGAGACTTAAAAGGAAGAAAAGAAAGCAACAAGTACAGAAGAAGATAAAAATGTATGAGTAATCATGCTCAATAAATGTGACAAAAGTAACCATTTAAATCCAGATGTCATATTGAATTACAAACAAATGTATCTTGTTTGTATACACCAAGAAATATTGAAAGTAAAGTGCTAAAAAAAATTACTAGGCAAGTATACACAAAAGTAAGTAAATTTTTTAAGGCTTTTGCATGAACAAAGATCACTATTACTGTATAATCGTACTTTTTAATTTTAGTAGGAAAAATCTAGCAGTCCTAAACTTGTATGCTTCTAATACAAATGACTCAAAATGTCTATAGAAAAACAAATTGTCAGAACTGAAAGAAGAAATTCACAATCAACCATGAAAAGAAGAGGCTTAAACATTCATCTGTTTGTAATTGGTGACTCACGTGGCAGAAATTAATGAGGATATAGAATATTTTCAAATGAAACTGATGACTTGGTTTGTTGGGCACATACATTTGTAGGATACAGAATTTTCTCAAGCACATATGGTACAGTTTTGCAAACTGATTTTCCCAAAACTCAAAAGATTTTTTACAGCAGTTGTTATCATATGGACAGTTTCTCTGATTACAATGCAGTTAGTTACAAATGAATAATAGAAAGATAAAGATTATATATGAGGCAATTCAGAACCACAATTGGAAAGACTGGGAACAAGGAAATAAAGAGTACATTACTCATAAAAAATATGGTTGTCTACAAAGCAAAACCAAGACAATATACGGAAATATTATTGAAATTAATGAGAGTTTAGTACGTTTACTTACTGAATCCTAGAATAACTGGATTCTTATCAAGAATATTTGACTATAAGAAACGACTATAAAAACCACTTGCAAAAGCAACAAAAAGAGTATAACACCTTGGAACAAAGATAACAAAAAATTGCAGGACTTTTATGGGAGAGACCTCATAAAACTTGATAATGAAAATACAAGAAGACCTAAATAATTGGAGACGTCACACTACTGCCATGAATAGGAAAATTAAGTATCTTTCCTCCAAAGGAGTTCCTGGTTTCCATTTAATTCCAAACAGATGCTAAACATCTGTATTTTTGTTTTGGATGGTGACAAACTGGCTCTAAAACTTGTATGGAAAAGAATGGTGCATGAGAAGCTAAGACAATTCTGAAGATGGAAACATGATGGGGAGACCAGCCTTTTCAGACACGAAACACTTCTTCAAGTGTTACAATGCCACACTTATCAATACAGGGTGGGTCTGCCAACGGGATATGCAAGTAGAATAACAGAACCCAATAAAGAACCTGGAAGCTTTCAAACCATGTAATTTTGGGTGATGAAAATGCTGTGTCACCAATCCCTCTTTCTCTCAAACAATTATAAAACTTAAATGGATCCAAAGCAGCTTTTCACAGCAACTCAAAGTAGTCAAAGCTCCCTTAGACCTCAAAAGTCTACTGAGAAACAATGAACAGTAAGAACCATTTCCAGAGCATTAACAACTAAAATCCAAAAAAAAAAAAAAAAAAAAAAAAAAAGGTGGTCTTGGAAATTCTCTTACTGAATGTATAAAACTGTTGCAAGACATTTTCAGGCCCAGATATCCATGCCATCTTTGCAAATTTAGGGGAAAAACTGAGATGCAAGAAGGAAACTGAGATATAACTCCTAATGAGGCGGTTATGAAGGAGTCTGGTGGCCGTTGCATAGAATATCTTACATAAAGCATGGGCAGCTGGGAGTGACCTGTACTAGTAAAGAATTTTTAAATAAGAACTGTTTAAAATTTTCTCAGATTTAGGAAGATACTTTGCAAACAGCAAAATTAAAAAAAGACTTGATTATAATATCTGCCTTAATACATGCTACATCAGTATGATTTTTTAAAAAGCGTTTTCAGGGCTCTGTATGCATTGTCAATGTTAAAAACAGAATTAAGGTGTAGCTTTTTATGACGTTAAAAAGTAATGGCTTTTAAAAGATGCTTTAAAATTCAAAGATCCTCAGTGATTAACTAATATCCTTACATTTTTCCTCTAAGATGGGTCTATCAAAATAGCAATCATGGAAATTAAAGGGCTAATTTGGAACATTTGCTGATATTTAATACCAGGAATTAATCTAGTGTATTACCCCCATGTTTATAAGAGAATAAATTTCTAGACTGACATACCCCCGTAATCCAGTGGCACCTTCCAGCATGTGACCCCATTCCCAACAAAGCCAGGTGTTCTGTGTTAGGGATGATCTGCCTTTTTGCTCCCAAAAGCAGGAATCTTAGGGGCTCAGCCAGATACAGCCATGTTGTTAAATTTAGTCTGACTCTTTGAAGCAATCTGAATCAAAAAAACTGTTTCTTAACTGTCAGGGTTTTAGTTCACATTTTTCGTATTTCACCACATGCACTTTCTTAAAAGTTTTAAACAAAATACAAATCTTAGTAATTTTACATTTTCTATCTTAAAAGAATGTTCTGATGCCTAAGCAGAATTGGAATGATTAACTCTTAAGTTATGCAGATTTTTTGTTGTCTGCAATGTGAAACTGCTAATTTTTTGACCCACGAAAGCAGCGGTTTCAAATGCTCCCATTTATATACACAGAAGTGAGTGGTGGCTTTGTAAATTGTTAAGAATGAAAACTTACTAGGTTCTGCACAGATATAGGGCAGTAAATCAGAACGATAAATCAGACAAACTATTATTTGTCCATACATCGAAAATACATATGTAATTGAAGTATGCAATAAAAAATATGAACACTTTACAAAGTTTCGAGAAACCTTCCTACTTTGTCCAGAGAGGACAATGACGGTGCAGCCAGTTTACTAGCCAGGCACCCCGGCTCCTGTTCCAGTCTATGAGTTGGAAGCATAGGTATTAATATGCCCCCAAATAGTCACATGAAGATATTTTTATATTGTTATTGCTATTATTTATAACATTCACTAGGTTTTTAGTGGGCATTGATGATGGTTTTTATGTCCCCAGCCCCAACATACAGGGCCTGGCAAATAGATGTGCAGTAAGTGTTTGTTGAATGAATGGATGATGGTAACCATTGACAAAGCCCTTGCCTATGTATTGTCCCATTTATTAATGTTGAGAGTGTATTGTATCACATCTTCATCGTGGTTTTGAATCCGTATTTTGTTTTGCTTTTGTTTTTAAATTTATAGCTTCAACAAATGACTCATAACCACAGTAGGAATTCCTAAAACTTCAGTAAGAAAGAAGTCGAAGAATTGAGAACCTAAATCTTGTCAGTCAGGTGGTTTTGTTTGTTGTTTTTTTTTTGCTTTTTTTCTTTTATGAAGGCAGATTGTTTTCGCCTGTGTAAGTTCTGCATTTAAGTATTACACAGTGGCTGAATTGCAAAGAGCGGTGAGTCGCTTAATTGCATCAAAATGTAATCTCAGGCATGTACCCAGGACCACAGTTTTGAAGACTTGCCTTCTTTCTTCTCTGTGGTCACGTAGATGAACACTGGTCTCTGCTCCTTAGATGACCTTATTCGATATATTTACTATGTAAGTGTTCAGATGAACCGTTTGATTTCCCTACTGTTATGTATTTACAAAAGTTAGCTTAACACCTCTTGAACTGCAGTAACAGACAATTACTTATCCGTTCATCATTCAGAATAATGTCAGGGTGGTTGTGTTTGTCTTCTAGGACCAGCGACACGGTGGTCCTTTCCCATAAGGAGAAGCTGCCGGTCACTCAGATTGTGATGAGAGACACGGGACGACCACATTCTGAAGTGGCTTATGCACTGGGGCCTCTGCTCTGCTCAGGGGATAGTAAGTAGTGGCAAGAGGAACCGTCTTGTCCCCTGCATGTCAGTGTTTTATGAGAACTCTAGCTGCACGGGTTCATGAAAACACTACACTGATCACCTCTACTTCATTAAGAATGCATTCACTTTATAAAAGAAGTGTATATTGTTAATGTCATTGAGAAAAAAATCTATTACCTCTGGATTATGTGTCTTTTATATGGCATTTACTACTGCTGTGAAGACTCATGGGATCATCTGAAATATCATATCACGTGTTCAGCAAATATCTCATATCTATGTACTAGGTATAAGGCACTTACCTGAGTGCTGAGAGGCCCAAAATTGGTAAGATAATGAGGAAATGAGATGACAGACCCCTTCAAGGGCACCTGTTCATTAATGCCTTCTGAATGTTTACATGGGAAGCCTCCTCTCTCCTACCTACCCCTCCAACTGCACCTGGATTTCTCGCGTCTCCTTCGCTTCCCCAAAATAGCTGAGATGAAATATGTGAGTTCTACCCTTAATTTCCCTCCTTCTAGTCACTCTTGAGTATCAGACCTTCTCCAGCATCGCTCCCCAGAAATTGCTTTTCTCCAGCTCACCAATGAGATCTCGACGTTGCTAAATCCAGGTGTTATTCTCAGATCTAATCTGGATTGACCTGCCAGCAACTTTGGATTCCTCTTGTGATTCACTCTCCTTTGATTCACCTTCTTTACTTGGTGGCCAGCATGCCACAAAAGTCTGGTTTTCCTCCCTCCCTTGTCTCCCCAGCTTTCCTGCATCTCACCGGTGGGATGATGTTGGGGTTCCCCAAGGCTCTACCCTCTGCTCTCTCTCCTCTCTGCTCTCCATTGGGGGCCTTGTCCCGTCATCTCATGGCTTTAAATACCATGCTGACATCAAATGACCCCCACTTCTATACCTATGCCCAGCCTCCCCGAGCTCCCGACTCCTGCGTGCAGCTGGCTGTTCTGTGCTTCTTCATTCCAGCTGGCATTTCAAACTCAACTTGTCAAAAAAAGAGAAAGAAAACATTTCCACAGCAGCCTTCCCCAGCTCAGTGCTTGGCGACTCCATTCTTCTTCCGGTTGCTCCTTAGACTGAAGTCCACGGGATGGGCTAAACAGCAGATTTGAGATGAAACCGTCAATGATCTTGAAGACAGATGAATAGAAATTATCAAATCTGAACAATAGAAGGAAAAGGGATTGGAAAAAAAAAATGAACAAGGCCTCAGGGACCTGTGGGTTAATAATAAGATATAACATTCATGTAATTGAATTTCCAGAAGAAGAGAGGAAGGAGTGCTGATGCTGAAAAAAAAATTTGAAAAGATAATGGCTGAGCACTTTGTAAGTTTGGTGAGAGAGAGACTTGAGAGGCTGAATGAAGCTGAAACAGGATGAGCTCAAAGAAATTCACATCTAGGTGTATCATAATCAAACTGCTGAAAACTAAAGACAATGAGAAAAATTTTGAACTCAGCCAGAGAGGATAATGATACATTGCCTGTGGGGAAACACCGATTCAGATGATAGTGTTTTCATCAGAAATACAGAAGACAGAAGGAAGTGGCAAGAAATTTCTCAAGTGCTGGAAGTAAAGAATTGTCAGTCCAGAATTCTGTATTCAGAAAAAAAAAAATCCTTCAAGAATGAAGGTAGAATTTTTTAAAATTTCGAATGAAAGAAAACTAAAATCATTTATGGCTAGAGGCATCCTTTAAAAGAATTTCTGAAGGAAGTTTTTTAGATAGAAAGGAAATGATTTTCATAAGGAAGTTTGGAACTTCAGGAAGAGAAAAATCAACATTAGAAATGATAAATACCTGGGTTAATTTAATAGATGATTCTCCTATTGAGTTGTATTAAATATAGCTGAGGATTGAAAGCAAAAAATACCAAATTATTTCACAGGGTTTTTTATTTTATGTAAATGTAATAAACGTAGCAAGAATAACGTAAGCAGGATTCGGTAAAGAGACAAAACTGTTGTCAAGGTTTTTACAAATCACTTGAAGTTGTTAAAATATAGATTCTAAGCAGATTGGGAAAGGTAATATATATTGTAATCCTTAAAAAAATTAAGAAACTGCTATAGGCAAATACAAATAGAATACTGAAAAATGTTTAAATAACCCAAAATAAGACAGAAAAGGGGAAACAAAAGAACAAAAAATGAGAGCAAATAGGAAAAATAATAAAACTAAATCTGTCATATCAACATTTGAATTGAATGTAAGTGGTCTAAATAAATGAATTAAAAGACAGATTGTAATGACAACTATATACTGTCTTCAGGAAACTCAATTCAAATATAATGATATAATAAAAGGAAATGATGAAGAAAAATATACTATGCAAACATGAATTTTAAAGAAAGCTGGAGTTTCTATACTAAAATCTTTGCTTGAAAGCAAAGAAAACTGATGGATATAAAAAAGGACTAGTAAGACATAAGAATCTTAAATGTGTATGCTAATAACTGAGCTTCAAAATATGTAAAGGAAAAATCCATTATTTTAATTAAAGAATTCTCCTCTTTCATAGAGAAAAAATCAGCAAGGATATAGAAGACCTGAATGTCACCACAAACCAACTGAATCTAACTGACATTTATAGAACACTCTACCAACAGTAGAATGTGTTCTTTTCAAATGCACATGAGTTTTTAACACAGATACAGCATGTTCTGTGTTATAAAACAAACTTTAGCAAATATTAAATGACTTAAATCATACAAAATACATTCTCTGACATAATTGCATTAAATTGGAAATAACAAAGATAGTGAGAAAGTCTCCAAACACTTAGAAATTAAACACTGAACTATTAACACATGAGTCAAAGACAATGTCTCAATAGATACTATAAAATATATTGAACTAAAGTGAAAATGAAAATACAGCTTGTCAAAATTGCCAGTATGCAATTATAGCAGTGCTCAGAGGGATATCTATGGCATTAAATGATTATATTATGAAAGAAAAAAATATTTGAATTCAATGGGGCAAGCTTTCACCAAAAAAAAAAAAGCTAGAAAAAGAAGACAGAAATAAACCTAAAGCAAGTAAAAAGAAGAGAATTAATAAAGACAAGAATAGAAATCAGTTAAATTAAAAGAGCACATAGAGATCTATGAAAACAAAAAATGATTCTTTCAAAAATCAATGAAGTTGATAAACCCCTAACACTATCCAAAAAAAGAGAAGATAAAAATTACCAATATGAGAAATGGAAGTTGTGGCAACACTACAGACCCCACAGACATCAGCAGTATAATAAAAGTACACTGCAAACAACCCTACACATATTAATTCTAAACATAGGTGAAATGGACCAATTCCTTGAAAACCAGGAACAGCCAAAACTCACTCTAGATGAAACATACAACTGAAATAGGCCTCACAGTATTAATGAAATTGAATTTGTAATTAAAAACCATCTGAGAAGTCCAGACTGAGATGGTTTCACTGATGGACTCCACCAAAGAAATAATCCTATATCTACACAATTTCTTCCAGAAAATAGAAGAAATTCTTTCCAACATTTTAAGGAGAACATGACTCTGATATCCAAACTAGACAAAGAAAGTGCAAAAAATGATAACTACCTGTAATATTATCACCAACACAGATGCAGAAATCCTCAACAAAACATCAGCAAATAATCTAGGAAAGCACACACCACCACCAACTGCAGTTTATCCTAGGATGCAAGACTGATTCAGTATTTGGAAATGAATCAATGTAATCTACCATATTAACAATGTAAAGAAGAAAAATCACATCAGATGCTTTTTGTGTATCAGTATGAATGCAATAATTTGAATTATGATAAATTCAACATGATAATTTATATCATGATAGCACTCACAATAAGACTCTTAGCAAACTAAGAGTACAAGGGATATTCTTCAGGCTAATTAATGGTTAGCTGAACAAAACAGCTAACATCATAATTATTGATGAAAAACTGAATGCTTTCCCCCTGAGACTGAGAACAAGATAAGGATATCCAGTCTCACCACTTCTATTCAACAACTTTTATCATACAGGAAGTTCTAGCCAGTGCAATAATGTAAGAAGGAAAGTAGGTGCATACAGATTGGAAAGCAAGAAAGAAAAGTCTATTTACAGATATTCATATGATTGAATATGTAGAAAATCTCAAAGAATGTGCAAAACAAACAAGCAAACAACTATTGGATCTTATAAATGAGCTTAACAAGATTACAGGATACAAAGTCAATGCTAACAAATCAATCATATATGTTAGCAGTGTACAATTGGAAATTAAAATTTATAAAGCAATATGATTCTTAATAGCTCCAAAGAATATAATACTTAGGTATACATCTAACAAAAACATATATAAAATCTGAAAACTAAAAAACACCTAAATACTGAAGAAAGGAATCAAAAAACCTAAATAAATGGAAAGAAATACTGTGTTCATGGATTGGAAGACTCAACATAGGGAAAGATGTCAACTCTCTCCACGTTGAACACCCACTTCACCATAGAGATTGTAAGAATGGCAAATAAACCCACGAAAAGATGTTCAACATCATTAGCTATTAGGGAAAGCAAATTAAAACCACAATGAGATACTACTACGCACCAATTTGAATTGCTAAAATAAAAAATTAACAACAACAAATGCTGGTGAAGATATGAAACAATTATATCTCTTATACATTGTTGATGGGAATTAAAAAATGATATGGCCACTCTGGAAAACTATTTGGCAGTGTCTTTTGAAGTTAAACATATACTTGGCATATGATCTAGAAATTCTACTCCTGGGAATTTACCCTAGAGAAATGAAGACATATTCACACAAAAATCTTTGCACAAATGTTTATAGCAGCTCTATGTGTAACTGATCAAATCTGGAAACCACTCTAGTGTTCTTAAATGTGGGCAAATAAACTGTAGCATATCCATGTGATGGAATACTATAGAGCAGTGTAAAAGGAACAGCTATTGACATGCAACAATTCAAGTGAGTCTTGAAGGCTTTATATTGAGTGAAAGAAGCCAATCTCAAAGTGTTGCATACTGTCTGACTCCATTTACACACTATTTGGAAAAAGCAAAACTATACGGACAGAAACTAGCTCATGATTGTCAGGGCTTAGGGGTAGGTGGAGAGTGTGAATATAAGGGAATAGTAGGAGGGAGTTTTTTGAGGTGATAGAAATGTCCTTTATTCTGATTTTGGTGATGGTTACACAAATCCATGCATGTATTAAAATGTATACAACTGCATGTTCCCCAAAAGTCAATTTTCTTCTATGATAATTTTAAAAAATAATACTGTTTTAAAAAATCCACAGACCATTTCCATAGTGATTATCCCCCCACTCAGTCGCAGCCGTGTCCAGAATCTTAATCCTCAAAGGAATCACTATTTGAATGTTCATGTCTTGGCTACATGTTCAGAAGAACAATTAATGCACTGAATGGTTAAAAAAATGCTAGAAATATAAAATGTCATTGTGATTTGTTTTGTTTCTTTGTTATTTTCACTGTCCTTTTTGCTTTTTGTCAACAGAGTCATTTTGGAATGCGGCTTCCTTCAATACCGAGACCTCATACCTTCACTTCCCTACGTTCCGAGGAGAGCTCACTGCGGATGTGTCTTTCTTTTTTAAGACCACAGCTTCCTCTGGGGTGTTTATAGAGAATCTGGGGATCACAGACTTCATCAGACTCGAGCTGCGGGGTGAGTTGTCCCCTCTGGACAAAGCCATCGGTCATTCAGCAATTAGCAGCCACCCGTTTAGTAAGCTAGCTCCTGATAGATTACCATGCCTCCTTGGTCAGTTGTATTTCTTTATTAAATGCTAAAATTCTATGATTTTAAATAATTACTTTTAACAGAGAGTAAACCAGTTATTTGTGAAACACGCAACAGTCTCTCCAATTCCTTGCTGTCTTCATTCTATGTGCAATCAAGGTATTAAAGCAATCTAGTCAAATAGCTACTCACTAAGTCACAGAAGCATTTGATTTTATTGACTATTCACATTGTTTATTTATGTAGGCAGAACTTAATTCCTTACTGTCTGAATTTCACATGGTGTTTTTAAAGCTATATTTAATCCCCCTTTATTTTTAATGGGTTTCAAACATTTTTTAATTGTAGTTGATTTACAACATTGTTAGTTTCAAGTGTATAGCAGTGATTCAGTTACACATATATATGTATATATCTGTATTCCTTTTCCCTTTTTCCATTGTAGTTTATTACAAGAAATTGAATATAGTTCCCTGTGCTGTACAGTAAAGTCTTGCTGTTTTACTATTTTATATATGGTAGTGTGCATCTGTTAACCCCGTACTCCCAATTTATCCCCCCTTCCCCTTTGATCATTGTTAAGTTTGCTTTCTATGTCTGCGAGTCTGTTTCTGTTTTGTAAGTAAATTCATTTGTCTTTTTTAGATTCCACATATAAGCGATATCATGTAACCTTTGTCTGTCTGACTTACTTCACCTAATATGAAGATCTCTAGGTCCATCTATGGGCCATGGTTTCTCTTAAACCACCTATAAATAAACTCACACACATGAGTAGATAAAATGACAGTTTTATTTCTATAGGCAAATATCTCTGCTGCTTAAGGCTTAGCAAGATAAATAGCAAACTCTGAGGAGAAATGTGTTAAAATCAGTTTTGCTTTTCTTTCTCTGGGATGCAGACTTATCTCCCCCCCACCACCCCCCAACCAACTCAGAGTGACATTTGTCCGCATCAGTGTCTGGTCTCCGTCCACAAGGAGCACGTCACGGTGCTTTTCTCCTGTCTACTCAAGACTCAGTTTTCTCCCCGCTGAATGAATTGAGTACCCCTGTATCTTTATTTCCAGCTCCCACAGAGGTGACCTTTTCCTTCGACGTGGGGAATGGGCCTTGCGAGGTCACGGTGGAGGCCCCCACCCCCTTCAATGACAATCAGTGGCACCGCGTGAGGGCGGAGAGGAACGTCAAAGAAGCATCGCTGAAAGTGGATCAGCTCCCTAGCGAGACGCAGCCGGCCCCGGCTGACGGGCATGCCCGCTTGCAGCTCAACAGCCAGCTCTTCGTGGGTGAGTGCTGTGCAGGGGCTTTGCAGCCGCGCTGGGCTGGGGGTGCAGAGATGTACCCGGGGGAAGTCACAGCTGCCAAAGTAGTGGCCCTCGCCTTCGCCAGCAGCTTCCACTGGCAGCACTGGGGGGAGGTGGAGATGGTGAATACGATCCTCCAAACTGAGGAGGAACTTTGAGACTGGGAAACGAAATGGGCAACTCCATAAAATACAATCAGCAAGTTTACTGTGGGTAACAAACATCCCCACCCCACCCCCGCCAGATCCTGCGGACTGTGACCCAGAAGGCATTGGCGGCTGTTTTCTGATCATGGAGAAGGTTACAGGGGGATTTAAAAGGGCCACAACTAAAAACAGAATCTGACTACCAAGTAAGAAGCGCGTCCACACCTTTGAGAACTGGGATTTTTTTTCTGGGGAGAGAGGGGGTTTCATGACCATCCGCATCAGCAAAAGGCATTCTTCTAGTTTTCCTATCAGATTGAAGGCAAGGGTTAGAGCGGACAGGGAACATATCTGGCGTGGGAGCGTTCCTTGTGAGCAGGCTAGGGCTCAGTCACGCAGAAGGGGGAGGAGGTACAACTGAGGGTCTAAGATGGAGCTGACAAAAAATGGAGTTAGTGTGGTTCAGCCACACAAACACCAGGTACCAAGAGCTCATTGAATATTCAGTCTCTCTTCCATGGATTATTGTACCCAATCTACAGATGAGATAATGGAGGCTTAGAGAGATCAAGTGACTTGGCCACTGAAACCCAGCTTAGAAGGGAAATCCAAACCACGTTGGACTGATTCCCAAGCTTGCCCTCCATGTCACAGACGGCAGATGTCTGCTTCTGTTACTTTTTATTGGTACTGTTTATCAAACAATTAGCAATTGTTATCCATTTCTTTCATTTCACTTCTCAGGGTAGTTAGAGAAGCAGTCTTGTAATTGGGACAAAACTCTCCAGTTCCCCCAAAATACAGACCGTAGGAGACCAGGGCGGCAGACGCAGCCCCGTGTGACTATACACAGCAGGACTTCCACCTTTATTTTCGCCGTATGTTCTTTAAAGATTAAAGCTCTGAGTAGTGTGTGGGGGCTTCCCTCTAATTTATTTGCTTATTCTTTATTATTTTTTGTTTTTCCTAAAGTGAGAAATAAGTTTTGCTACATTACTATCTTGACAACTCTATTCTAATTTGGAAACTAAGCAGATTATCAAAGCAGCTCTCACTTGGTCTTTTCTCATGTATTTTAAAGTAAGTAAGGATACAGTCCAGTTAAAAGCTGATATAAATTACAAAGTAGCACACAGTTTGCTTTGCAAATACCTTCAGCATCCAGTGGCTAATGCTCTGCAATGAATTTAAGTTTGTGTGTGTGTGTGTGTGTGTGTACAGCCCACAGCACCATCAAACTCAGCTTCAAGCATAGTTAGTTCTTACTGCATTGATATCTAACTGCAGATCAAATTAAACAATTTTATTTTCTGATTTAATAATCTTGAGAACTAATGAACAGAATTTCTAGGAACAAAGTCTGCATGGAAATCTACCTAGAAGCAATATTCCCACTAGGATAGTGTTTCTAAAGCCTGTGAAGTAGGTTGAAAATTCAGATTCGGGGTACCTGCCCCAGGCCCACTGAATCAGAATCTTTTGGAGCAAATCCAAAATCTGGTTTTTAGCAAGCACTCCAGATGACTCCTGTGCTCCCATATTTATTAGACTCATGTCTAATAAATGATAGAAACAGAAAGAGATGATATTCTGTTAATGTGGTACCACCAGACCTCAGACCAGGATGGAGTAAGGAACACCTGAGGACCTAAATTTTGGTTTTATCCCACCTTCCTTCTCTCTTCGTCCTCTGTTCAATTCCTTTTCATAGCTTTATTATTGAGAGCTTTTCTAAGTGAGAATTAGTATTATATATACATATATAAACTTATAATGCATATATTATACAAATATATATTCAAATTTATAATGCATATTATATATTAAATAATATACAAATTTAGACATTGCACATTTGTAATATATATTATATTGCAAAGATTGTCCACTCTGTCACCTTTATTTTGCATGTCATCGTTTATAAATTTAAAGCTTAAAAAGGATCGGTGGTCTTCCTTTTGCTCTTGAAGAAAGGAGCAAATGTAAAAATGTAAGTCTGTCTAAGTATAATGTGAGGAAGTATTTTTAGAATATTTACCACGTTCAACTTTAAAAATATTTTCATGAGTGGTGTATTCAATGCCATTTGATGATTCTTCACCTTTGATCACAGCCTGCGTTTTTGGAATTAGATTTGTTCATAAAACTTTGAACAGATCATTATCCACGTGGTCTGAGTTTGAGGTGGAGACGAAACCCAGGGGTGGCCACCCAGGAACGCAGCAGTGTTTCCCTCGCAGGTGGAACAGCCAGCAGGCAGAGAGGCTTCCTGGGATGCATCCGGTCTCTGCGGTTGAATGGGCTGGCCCTGGATCTGGAAGAGAGAGCCACAATGACACCAGGAGTGGAGCCAGGGTGTCCAGGACACTGTAGCAGCTACGGACACCTGTGTCGCAATGGAGGGAGGTGCAGAGAAAAACGCAGAGGGATCGCTTGCGACTGCACCTTCTCTGCGTACGACGGGCCATTCTGTGAGCACGGTGAGTGTCACCAAGGAGCAGGTTACAGGGAACAGGTGGAGCCCTTGATCGCTATGAAGACCATTTCTGGGCTGTAAAGGCAGCTCTGTAATTAGCTGAAATAGAATTGTTTCTGTCCCCAAAGCCTCCATTTCACTTGGAAGGAGGTATGATTGTATTCTTGAGAAGCCAGGACTGCTGCTGTTAGATCTGATCTCATCCTCTCTGGATTTCCCAGAGTCATCACCGCAACACCTCGGGCAGAGCAGTACCTTTTAACTATGCATTTACCCTGGGCGTTTTAATTTTATGTAAATCAAAGATGAAGCCTTTTGGAGGCCATAACAAAATATTGTTACTCAATTCTGGGTTGCAGGAATATGGAAGGATTTTTATTTATACTTTTTTTTTTTTTTTTTTTGGTGCAAGGAAAAGCCACTTTATTCGGAAAGCCGGCAGACAGAGAGGATGGCAGACTAATGTCTTGGAGAACCATCCCCCTCAAGTCAGCATACAGGCTCCTTTTATACAAAAAACCAGAGGAAGGGCTGTGGTTGGTTGTTGCAAACTTCTTGCTGCAGGAATTCTTTTTCTTGAAGCCGTCCATGTGGGTCAGGCCATGGTGTCCCTGTAAACCTCCAACAAAACAAAGGTTATTCTCTGTTTTGCAACTTGTTATCTCTGCAGAAGTGCAGAAGTACTGACATCCTTAAAGGTCAGAGCCCCGAGAATGGGCTCTCTTGTACAGTTCAGGCTAAAGGCAACATTGTTTTTACAAAAGGTGCAGAGTGAGCAGGACTGAGCCTAGAAAACAGGGCAGGTGGTTAAAACTGAAGGAACAGATCCAATTCCCCCAGAGTCAGATCTGTTCTCTATTACAAGAGGTCCAGCAGACATCTCAAAATGAGCACACTCGCCCTGATCACCCCCAAAGCCTGTTCGGCCCACAGCCGTCCCCTGTCGATCGGTCTGGACGGCAGACCCGCAATTTCAGATGCTCAGGATGAAAACTGGAGATGCTTTCGGGAATCCAGTCCATTAGGCCATCGTATCGGCTCTGTCTTCCCAACCGACCGCCTGCCTTTATACTTTCTTGTTTTTAATCTTACATGTTTTTATTTTTCCCTTTCTTCTGCTTTTACTTTTTAAAAAATGCATCTGCAATGTTTTTAAATTAAAAAAAAACAAAAAACAGCAAAGCATATACCCCATTATTATTTTCTCTCTGGAGATATTTAAAGATTAAAGAAACTCTTTAAATATACATAAATGTGCAAAAAAACAAGACACTTGAACGTACATCTCGCTGATACAACAAAAAACACTTGTCATTCCAGAGGTATCTGCCTATTTTGAAAGCGGCTCCTCGGTTACCTACAGTTTTCAAGAGCACTACAATTACACCCTTAGTAAGAACTCCAGCTCCTTCGCATCTTTACTGCGTGAGGATCTGACACTGACCAGAGACATGGCCGCACTGAGCTTCCGGACCACGGGGACCCCCAGCTTACTGCTCTACGTCAGCTCCTTCCACGAGGAGTACCTGTCCGTTATCCTCGCCCCGAACGGTGAGTGTCTTCACTGTAAGAACAAGAAAACTGACCTAGAAAATTAGGGCCATAAGGAGGGGGCCCTTTCAGTGCTCAGCTGTAAACAAGGAAACACAAGTGCATTCTCCGCCTGCTCTCGTGTTATTAGCGTTGGTTTACTTTTCATTATAACCCCAACTGTTTTATCACTGAGGTTAACATTTCAGTGATTACTTTAAGATGCCTTTCTGCCATCAAAGTTTGATCGTTTGATGTGTTTGAAGTCCAGTTGTGCTGCTTGTTCTTGTTAAGAGGTCCTTCCTGGGGGGAGGCGGTAGCTCAGTGGTAGAGCGCATGCTTACCATGCACGAGGTCCTAGGTTCGATACCCAGTGCCTCCATTTAAAAATAAAAGGGGCCTTTCCTTCTGCACGTGAATAAATTAGTGTTATGTTTCATTTTGAAACAAGATACTTCACTTTATACATGGGAAATGTTCTTCCCTCTTTGGAAGTGAAGTAAAGATGTACATTAAACCATCTAAAGGCCCATTTCCATGAGCATCAGATAAATATGTTTGTTCTTTACCTGCATCAGTGGTTGAGAAGTCAGTCGTGTCATAACCACATACAAAGGAAAGGGGGATGACAGTGGCCCCGCCCACGGCCACCCGTAAGAGAACAAAACCAAGACTTTCCCAATCAGAGAACAAACCAAGCTTTAATGTTGAGAATGAGGGGAGCCTTCCAGAATCTCTGACTGCTAGAATTCCTTACAGGTGGGACCAGGGTACCTTACAGGTGGTCACTGGGTAGAGAGAATCCATCTGTGAAGGAGAACAGTATGTGAGTCAGAAGATTTGGATATTGTGCTAAATCACTCACTTCTTGCTTTTTTCGGCTCCTTGATTATGGCAGAAGCATTAGAAAAAATTTCTGGTTGTGCAAAAAAAAAAACCCATTAATTTGTGAATGCCAGCGATATCTTAAAATACATTAAAACGAGTCATATTAAAAGAAGTTATGCTTATAGAAGCTGAATGTTAATGCAACGTTGCTTGAGGTTTTACCATTTAATAATACGAACACCACATGAATAATGAATGTTGAGCATAGCTTCGCGTTTTCATATGCATAACTTAGACTTTTTCCTCTGGTTAAGGAAAATGGAAGCACTCAGAAAAAGACCATGATGGTCTTGACTTTCCAGATTGTGGAACTGGATTCTGAACCTGGCCCCAGAACAGCACATAAATGATTACCAGTCCAGGAAAAGCGACTATGGGTGCATTCCAGTAAATGCTCCATAGATTCAAATTGTATTAAATAAAAAAAAAGTGCCTTAGAACCTGCATTGGCAGTTTTTATAATAAAATTCTATTTTAGGGAAAAATGTCATTTTTCTCTTTTTTAGGAAGTTTGCAGATCAGATATAAGCTAGACAGACACCAGGAACCTGATGTTTTTAACTTTGGTTTTAAAAACCTGGCTGATGGCCAGCTTCATGAGGTGAAGATTAACAGAGAAGCAGCAGTGGTCTCTGTAGAGGTAAGTTGTACGTTAACAACAGGAATAGGAGTCAAAATTGTGATGCTCAGAATGTACCACCTAAAGCAAAAAGTTAATGATAAATCCAAACAAAAGAGATGCACGTTGAGCACTGTCCTTCTGTAAGTCTTGCTAGGACAGAAGATGTAGCCGAGGTGTTTTGTTTAGCAACGTTTGTTTAGAAAAAGACTGTCAAAGTTATTAGTATTTGACCATTTAAAAGACCATGCTGTTCTTACTGGTTTTCCTTTATTTGGTTGGAAATATTGTCTAGTTTATCCCAGTGACTACTGGCGATATTCTAGTGGGGACCTATCCCCACTGAATTACAAAAGAACAAATGTTACCGAAGTTTAACCACAAGGGGAAAAGCAAGCTCTTGCTTAAAGTGGGAATGCATTTTGAAAAACATCAGAGTATTTAAATTATGCATTGTCACTGGGTTTTGAAATTACGCATTGTCACTGGGTTTTGAAGAATAATCTTTTATATTGAATCTGTATGAATAATACATTTTTCTGCTCATGTTACAAATTTCCTTTCTAAATAAGTAAAAGCTCGGAGGTTCAAAATAGCTATTGCCTCTCTTTGTGGACTGGACCAATTATAGACACTTAAGTCATGAAGAAAGTGTAGGGAGAGGGAGAGGTGAAGGGTCGAGTGGAATGTGAGGTATCATAAAAATTGTTTATAAAACAGTCTTCCCCTTTAACCTTTGTGATAGCATGAACGTGTGGCTTATTTATTTACTTATTTTATCATTTTTCTCGGTCTTCCTTTGAGTCCCCATCCCCTTATCTTCCAAATTGCTTGCCATTTTGTTTCTTGTGGAACATTTAACAGGTTAACCAGAATACAAGGAGACAAGTCATCCTGTCGTCAGGGACAGAATTCAATGCTGTCAAGTCCCTTGTGTTGGGGACGATCTTAGGTAAGTGGAAGAAAAAGTGTCCCCCCCTCCCTCCGCTGCCCCGTGACATGGATCCGAAGTAGTGGGTTGCAAACACAGGAGGCATTCATCATGCTGAAAAAAGCTCCTTGACATATGCGTGCCTTTCCAGTGAGTGACAGTCAAGGTAGAAGCTTGTACTCTTGTCTGAGTGCGCATTACAATCACAAGTCAGTGCTGCCTGCGAAACGAGCCAGGGTGTTACCCAGGAGAAATACCGCCACACTTACCCGACTCGGCCATCAAACATAGTGAAACTTGGCATTTTCCTAACAGTTCACGAAAGACAAAATTAAAGCAGGTCTCAAGTTCACCAATGCTAGAGGCATCAGGGGTCAAATGCAGCAGTCATTCAATGATAAATCTAGGTTTATGTGTAGGAAAAGAAGAGACAAAGCTGCTTTTGATTTTCTTCGCCAATGAATACGCTTTGGGCTGTGGCCCGGGACCTGCCTTCCCCGGGGGCTGCAGTGACGTGTGTCCGTTGCTCCCGGCTCCTCTTGGAAAATCACAACTTAAGCATCCCACAGACATCCTTTAGGACTGCCGGTTACTCTCCATAAAGATGCCGAAGGAAAAGCCGGCTTTACTATCTAGATGGCAAACTCTTTATGCCTTTTTCCCCCTTGTCACCAAGAATTACATGGAAATAAAAGCAAATATCAAAAGGGATATAGAAACTCTTTTATTAAAAATGAAATGTTATTGGGGGGAACCCTCTGGTGGCAAGTTTATCATTCCTGCTCTGGTGCGCATCTGGCTCTTTTTTGTCTGAAATAACTGGTGGCATCTTTATTAGCTGTTCAACCATTTCTACACTGATTCTTTTGGTCGCTTCTTCTACCCCACGTTTGTATTGCATCATGAACTTGAGAATGTTAGAGAAGGCACATGAATGGGTGCTCAAAATCAGTTGAGAAGCATAGTAACTATTAAAACAATCACAGGGAGGGTACAGTTCAGGGGTAGAGTGTGTGCTTAGCACCCACGAGGTACCTCCAGTACCTCCATATGAATAAATAAATAAATCCCCAATTACCTCCCCCACAAAAAACCCCAAAGAAATGAAAATAAAATAAAGTAGAATATATATATATATACACACATATATATATATTTCTTTGTTAAAACAAACGATCACGTCTTTCATAGAGATGACAGGCAATGAAATGATGACTTCTTATTCTTCTGACAAAGGAAATGTTAGGAATCCTCGTTTGCTCCTGGGGCACTCTTATAAATAGTAAAACAGAAGTATAATATTTCGATGCTGCAGCCTAAATGTTAAACAGCCCAGCTGTCAAAGAGGCAGGTTAAGCCAAGTAAGGAGCGTAAGAATGTAGTTTTAGTGCGGAATGCGAAGAACCAAGCGGTGGTGGTCCTCCACTGTAATCATGCCTTAAAGGTGGATGAAGAACCTGGCCTTGAGGATGTACTGACCGAGAGACAGCGTGTGCTGAAAGTCCTTTCATGTGGTTCGTTGGTCGAGTCCCCTTCCCCACACGTGGGCTAGTGATCAAGCAGTTAACACACAAATAAAATAGTGGCACAATATAGTAAACCAAAAAGGATTGGAAAAACAATGAAAAGAAATAAATTGCTCCTTCAGCTTTCGCCAGTGAGAATTAACGGTATGCATTCAGATGGAGGCTGTGAAATTCCTACAAGTACAGAGACCACTCTGAGTTTTAGAAAACAGTGGGCCAGAACCTTATCCTTGGCTGTCAGCTGAGCGATATTATAATTGGTTTTAGCACCGAAATGGAGGAATTTCCTCCCCTTTTAATCTAATATTGAGCTCCACTCTCTGGCCTGACTGATCCTTGGTTTGAGCAGAGTGAATAACTGATCGTCCCAGGGGTCTGCAAACCGCAGAGCAATACTTCTACAGAGTGGGTGCGATCTGTGAGTGGCATGATGGTTCTGTCTGCCCCCAGATCTCTTCCCGCGTCCATTGCCAGATGTCTGTGTGCACTGTTTCCCCAGCCTTGAGGACAAATGTGGTCAATAAACGAAACAGACACAGGACACACACAACTTCATGCCCTCAGGGACTCCAGTCTTTGACAGAAGAGACGAGACATGTTCAGAAATGTCTGTGATCCAAAATAGAAAGTTGCCATCAGTAAGTGTGAAATTGACAAGGGGATACTGTTAAAGATAACTTAGGTTCAGATGTCTGATCTATAAAGAAGTCAGCAACAGATGACGGAAATTGATTTAATCACTAAATTGCATTGTATGAAAAGGAGCATTTTAATAAAAAAGTAGAATAATACATTTTATGATATACATTTTTTCTTTTCCCATGAGTTAATATAGAGGGTAACAATAGCACGGAATTGAAGATGTTAATATTTTTATTCAGGAATGATATATTCAAAAGCATCTCTCTCAGGCCATAAAAATCAAAGCCGAAATTCAGCAGTGACGTTTATAACCTGAAGCAACTGAATCTAATAAAATAATATTCATTTCATCTGTACCTAGCGGGGTGTATCTTGATCAAAGACTAATAAAACTTTTCATGTTTCGGGAACTTTACTTCCGGATGGCTTCTGTTCTAATTCTGCTGCCACATTTAGGTCAGTTACTGAGGCTAAAAAGACTACAGGTTTGTGTTCAGATTTGGAGGGTATAAGCAGAACTTCCCTTTGCTAACTTATAGTAAAATGGACCAAAAGCTTGGCTAATAAAGAGCCATTAATTTTCCAAAGAAAGTTGTCCCGAACTGTAACAAGTTATCCAGTGCTTATTTCTTGTTAGCTATGTTGACTCATTGAGTTACCCATTCATTCAGAAATGTTTAGTGGTCCCTAATATATATTAGGGACTTATATTTCATCAGACCTTGCAAATGACTACTCTACTTGCCCTCAAAGCACTCGTGGTATAATACACAATATAAACAATATAATACTGGTCATGGCTAATCCAATTAATGGTTATTATTTACCCCAATGTGCTTTGGAAAAATGGTTCAGCATCGTCTTCTAATGAACATGGTTCTTCCCTTCCTTCAGTGATCTGATTATTCACAATGACCAATCAGGTTAAGTTTTCCCAGTTACTAATTTCAATATAATCCTACTTTAAATGTAAATCTTTAGATTTCTCATTTTCTATGTAGTCTCAATCCTGATAGAGCTTATAGTCCCAAAGTACGGGGAGCTTTAAAATACAACAACCAAAGTTGCCTTAGCATCTTTGCGGTTTTATTTCTCTAAAGACTTCTGTCTAATTGGTATTCTGTCGATTTGGGGTTTTTTGTGCATTAAAAAAACTACCAAAATAACAAACCCAAAATAGCAAAACAAAGCGAAATTCTGTTTTTAAAGTATGCAGACTAAAGACGTGTCTTTCTGTCTCTTCCTGGGGGAGAATACAATGGGGTGAATATAGTTCAGATCAGTAGAGTCATGTGAATAAGCCTTAGTAGGTCAATTATCCGTGTGAGAAAGGAAATTCACTGAAGAATTGTATGTTGAAAAATGGAACTCCATGTATGAGAATTGGGTAATAAATAATTTATGGAAATTTTCTACTGAGATCTGTGTGAAGAGACTAGAATTTAGATATTAAAAAACTCCATTGACTTATGCAACATATATCAGTCTTTGCTATGCTCTGCTTAAGAATTTAGAAGGAAATGCACATAGAAAGACACAGAGTTTACACAATTTCAGGAATGTGAATGTAAATGCAGAAAATCTTCAACAAAACATTAGCGTATCTAATCCAATTACATATAAAATTATTATACACTATGACCAAGTAAGATTTATCCCAGGAATTTAAGGTCCGTTCAATAGATAAAGATCAATATAATAGACGATAATAACAGAATAAAGGCAAAAGAAACACATAATCATCTCAATAGACACAGGAAAAGCATTTGAAAAAATCCAACACACTTTCTTAGTAAAAACATCGAACAAATTAGGAATGAAAGGGAACTTCCTCATGTGAAAAGAGGCATCTACAAAAAGCTCACAGCTAACATCACGTTTAGTGGTGAAATAATGGAAGTCTCCCCTAAGATCAGTAATGAGATGAAGATGTCCTCTCTTACCACTTTTGTTCAAGACTGTAGTGCAGGTCTGAACCAAGGCTATTAGACACGGAAAAGAGTAAAAAGTATCCAGATTTAAAAGGAAGAAGTAAAATTATCTTTATTTGTAAAGGACGTGAAGTCGTAAGGAATCCATGAGAAAAGCTATTAGAGCTAATAGACAGTTTTGGCAAGGATTCGAGATCAGTACACAAAACTTTATTGTATTCCTATATACTAGCAATACACAATACAAGAACCAAATAAAGAATGAAATCTAAATTCTATTTATTGTAGCATCAAAAAGAATCAAATAGTTAGGAGTAACTTTAAGAAGTGCAAGACATGCACGGTGAAAACCAGAAGACATTGTTGGAAGGCTTTATGGAAGACTCCCAGAAACGGGAAGACATTTGTGTTCATGGATTGAAAGACTCAGTGTTGGCAGGATGCCATTGCTCCCCAAGATGATCTACAGATTAGACACAATTTCTCCCAAAATCCAGATGGCCGTCTCTTTAGCAGAAATTGACAAGTTGATCCCAACATTCATATGGAAATGCAAAGGGCTGCAGATAGCCAAAACAACCTTGGAAAGAATACAGTTGGAGGTCTCACCCTTCATGATTTCAAAATTTAGTACATAGCCACAGTAGTCAAAACTGTGTGGTACTGGCATAAAGGTAGACACACTGATCAGTGGACTGGATTGGAAGTCTAGAAGGAAAACTGTAAGTCTGGTGCCGGGACCCTTCAGTGGAGAAAGAAGAATCTCTCTTCAACAAATGGTGCTGACGCTACCAGATATCTACAAGTTTAAAAAGTCAGATTGGACCCCTAGCTAACACCACGTACAAAAAGTTAACTCAAAATGGATGACAGACCTAAATGTGGGGGCTAAGGTGATAAGACTCTCAGAGCAAAACATAACTGTAAGTCTTTACGACCTTGGATTCGGCAGCGGTTTCTTAGAGAAGGTTCCTCAGAAGCTTTGGGTTAGAGCATGGATTCTCAAAAGCACAAATCACAAAGAAAAATAGATAAATTGGACCTCATCAAAATGAAAAACTTGTAATTCAAAAGACACTACCAACGAAGTGAAAAGACAAGTCACAAAACAAAAGAAAAAATATTTGCTGGTCATGTATCTGGTAAGGGACGTTAATACAGATATATAAAGAACTCCTATAACTGAACAGTAAAAAGACAGCTAACCCAACTTAAAAGTGGCCGAAGGATCTGAGTAGACATTTTTCTCAAAGAAGATATACAAATGACACACACACGAAAAGATGTTCAAAATCACTAGTCATCAAGGAAATGCAAATCAAAACCACAAGGTATTTTTACATCCAACAGGACGGCTAAGATCAAAAACAGAGAGTAACAGGTGTTGAGGATGTGGACAAATCAGGCCCCTTGTGCATGGCTGGTGGGCATGTAAAATGGAGCAGCCACTGTGGAGAAACAGCTTGGCGGTTCCATACGACGTTAAACGTAGTTTATCAAATGACCCAGAAATTCCACTCTTAGGTACGTACTCAGGGGAATTGAAAATATATATTCACACACGGCAGAGGATTTCATTCGTCTGTAGCCCACGGCTGCACCCAGGGGAGCTCCAGTTTGCTCCCAAGCAGAGTGAGCATCTGCAGGGCACCAGCTAAGGCCGCTGGTACCCGCTCTGGCTGTCTCTCCTGAGGGAGAAAGGACCAAGGGTTGGAGGGAGGTTCTGCTCATCCCTGGTGTGCAGATGCAGGATGTCTGGGTGGCCGGCTAGTCGCCCCCCAAAGCGCTAACGCTGTGTCCCGCTTCTTTGCCCGCAGAGTCCCCCGGCGCGGACGCCGACACGCTGCGGGCCGGCGCGCGCGGCTTCACCGGCTGCCTGTCCGCCGTGCGCTTCGGCCCCGCCGCCCCGCTGAAGGCGGCGCTGCGCCCCGGCGGCCCCGCCCGGGTCACCGTCCGCGGACGCGTGGCCGCCGCGTCGCGCTGCGCCGAGGGCGCGGGGCCCGGAGCCCCCGCGCGGGAGGCGACCCGCCCGCTGGCGGGCGGCGCAGGTGCGTGGCCCCCCGCCCGCTCCCCGCCCCCGAGGTCCCCGAAAGCCCTCCGTGCGCGCACCGTCCCGTTCCCTGGTCTTCGGCTTCTCGGTTCTTCCTTTCAAGTTCATTTCTGCGACCGCACTGCCTGCTCGTCTTTCAGACCCGGTGGATTTCCCAGGAGCCCTCTTTCCCACTCTCCTCTGTCTCTCCCCGTTTCTGCCGCAGGTCGCTCGGGACCAGCAGATGAGAGCGAGCCCTTAGTGACTGCGGACCGGAGTGACTCCGCGGTCATCGGAGGTAACGGGGCCGCGAGTGACCTCGTCCTTGGCGTCGTTGGCCCTATTAGCAACCCCCCCCCCCCCCCCCCCCCCAGTATCTGTGAGAATCCGTGCTGATTGTGAGGCCAATGGCAGGCCACATACATTTGCTCATGTTCTTGGTGTAATTTTACCGAATTCAGCTCCTTTGGAGGTGCTTGGGAGAAGGAACTGATGGTTCCACTGAAACACTTCTTAAAGGATGGTTGCCAAACCGTAGCATATTAAGACGCTTTTCATTTGAAAATAACCATTAGTGTTTCTCAGGATTACATATTTAAGTTGACTTACTTTTACTTCTTCGATTCAAAAATAGCCCTGGACCTCAGTCCATTAGCCCAGAACATTTAAAAATAAGAGGAAAAATAAAACGTATTGAGAGAAGCACCTGACATACATATATATATATATATATATATTCATTAAATAAATCCATCCATATAACCGTACATACATATAAAGAAGAAAACATAATGGGACATTAAATACCTTCCAAAAATTCTCTGAAACAAGATTTATCCAGGTCCGACTCAAAAAATTAATTTTCAGTTCTCCTTCGTATCATTTTAATTTGCTTAATTAGATTATTGAAATGTGAGTCAGTTGTAAACTCTGCTTGATGAGAAGTAAAGTGCTCTCCGTTCTTTGCTACCCAAAAATGAGGTAATTACTCTTAGAGGTGGGTGACAGGACTGGGTGTCCGCTGTTCAGGCCCACTGTGCACCTGCTCAGATTAAATCTGAGCGTTTTGCCTGCATGCATCCAGGCACCAGTTTTCTCCAGACAATTAGGGAAGTAGTCAGACCTTATAAAGTGCTGACCAAATCTGTATAAAAATGTCAACATTTCCATTTCTGTCTCAGCCACTTTTATCTTTGTAATGAGTGAGGAATATGACCTCCACTTTACAACTCCAAGAGCAAATAAAAACCATAAATGTTATTTATAATGCTTATCTAAAAGGAGTAACTTTTGTGTTAGAATTTAAATTAAATCTTTATCCTAAATCTTGCTACTTTGCTTTTAATGAGCAAACTTCACTATCATGCCAAAGCCAAGTGAAAATAAATCAACTTCAATGTGATTAATAGTTACAAAGTACGAATCCAAGTTCAAAATTTTGCAAAATAGCATAGTGGGTGCCCTTTTATTACAGAGAGCAAAGACAGTAGTCAGACTGATGATGGACCAAAGATGTGGTCTTTGGAGTTTTATTGCTTTTGCTAAATATCATTGGGAAGATGTACAAAGTAAGTGGCTCCAGTGTCATTCCCCTGAGAAATCCTACTTGGACACGTGGGATGGAGAATGAGAACACAGAAGGGCTTAGAGACAGAATGACTCAGTTTCCTGGGCCCTACAATCCCCTTGTCCCTGCCTGCCTTCTGTGTGGTGGCTGGTTGCTGCGTGCTAGTGTATTGTTCCAGAGAGAGTGATCAGACTTTTCTAATTGATCACAGACTGCACCCACTTGTAAAATATTGGATCTATTTAAAGACTTATTCCAATAGGTCGATTTCTCCATGTTCTGCATTTTGCATTGTTACTTTCTCCTCTTGCGGACAAAGGGAGCATTATAGGAAAGCGGAATTAACCTAAGAAATACTCAAGCCTGGTAAACCAGAGATCGCAAAGGGTTTCTTGCCAAGGGATGCGTATTGTAGACGGGCAGATGGATGGATGGAGAAACAGACAGATGTGTGGACAGACAGAGACACAGGCAGACATGAGCCCTTGTCAAAAACATAGTACCTTGGAGTTGCTGATAGGAAGGTTATGGAAGGCATCAGATGCATAATTTAAATCATCTCAATCTCTTGCAGAGAGGGGGTGAAAATAGAAGTTATTCTAGGATCCCACCAAACCTCACAAAACGGACAAACGACCTAGAGTGAAAGATGATCAGTCACATACAGAAAATTCTGGCTGCATGGGTGGGTCAGTGCCATGGTGACAGTCACCGTGTAATCAACTGGCCTGGTCGCTGTTACTGAGAGTTACTAGCTCCTGGCACTAAAATTGGATATGATGCCTCTCTTAAGGCAAAGTCCTATAACTACAACATAAAAATAAGTAAAGTAACTCTTGTTTCCAAGTGAGAAGCAAGATGTATTGAAAGTAATGAATATTCTACCTGTGCATATTTAAGAATATTGACAAAATAATAAAAGTGCACCCTCCTCCCAGCTAAGGAGAAGTCTGGGCTCCTGATAGCATGTGCTCAGGCATCTTCGTGACACGTTACGTCCAATCAAGCTTTGAGTTTGTTGGTCTCCATTACATTTGCTTATGTTGGTCCCGAATATAAAGAAGAACTCCGTTTGCAATACAAATTTCGAGTCACATAACTAAGCAGTAACGTGTGTTTTCTAACATTTGATTTCTAACAGTTAACATCGGATACTAATTAATGCCTGTGTCCATCGTCTTCAAAGTACACTAACTAATGAATGCTGCTTCTTTACCTGTTTGTTGCAGAAAAGGTTGGACATTCATTCTTCAATAATATGATATAGGTTGAATAAGCATTTCTGTGGCGTAACAGTCTCAACCCTTGTGGTGCATGGAAATCATGAAAATTTCCAGCTAGAGGTGTCAAATAATCTCCTTTCCAGATAGCTGAGCTTTATCAATATTTCTACAATTTTTAATAATATGATATATTAGTTACCTACTACCGCATGACAAATGACCACCTACATAGCCATTTAACACAATCCACATTTATTACCCCTCGGTTTCTGTGGGTCAGGAGTTCAGGCAGATCTCACCCAAGCCCTCTGCCGAGCGTCTCACAATGCTGAAACCGACGTGTCTTGTCTGGGCTCTTGAGCTGGGCTTGCACCTGGAGGAGGGTCTGCTGGGGGAAAGAAGCCACTTCCTCACTTACGTGGTGTTGGCTGCGTTCGGCGTCTAACGGCTGAAGGACTGAGAGCTTCTGGATCTTAGCTGACTCCTGGCTAGAGGCTGTTTTTAGCACCTCGGGGCCACCTGCAGTTCCCTGCCAGGTGGGGTTTCCCGGCATGACTGCTTGGCACCTCACAGCCAGCAGGAAGAAAGAGATTCCAGCAAGACAGTTGTTACGGTCTTAACGTAACATAATCACGTAAACATGCATGAATAATCAGGCGCGTGTCATCACCTTTGTCACACCGTATTGATTAGAAGCAGGTCACGAGGGGATCACACTGGGGTATGGATCCCTCAAAAGGCAGCAATCACTTAAGATTCTGTTGGTCTCATAGAGATAGATGAGATACATGTCACACTGCTGTAGGTCAACAGTACATCAGCATTAAAATTAAATCAAATTTTTATTAAAATACTTACACATAAGCATTTAATTACTCTATAATGGGGCTACACACTCTATACTTTTAAATAATAAAAACCTGCTTACTCATTAGCATGGAGTGTGATCATGACCCCAGAAGCCCTGTGGTGTCTCCGCATTTAATCGTGAAGGCATTAACTGAAATCCAGCGATGATATGTCTTTAGGATTAAGGCATAAAACTGCGGGGTCTAAACTCTGCATGGATTGAGAAGAAAGCTTAATGTTAATCATCCCACTTGGTTTCAAGTTTCCTGATGGTAAACAATGCGAGGGAAGATGCCAGTTCCGCTGACATTGACAGTTTATAATCTGACTTTGTATTTCCCTTTCTCTCTAGGTGTGATAGCCGTTGTGATATTTATCTTGCTCTGCATCACTGCCATCGCTATCCGCGTTTATCAACAGAGGTGGCTATACCAAAAAAACGAATCCAATATTCCCCAAAATGGGGACAATGCTGAGACTGCCCTGAAAAGTGAGCTCAACATGCAAAGTGCAGCCAGCGAAAGCCAGAAAGAGTATTTCTTCTGATCAGCCGTGACTTACTTATTACTATGATGATGTGACTTTCTTGTTAAGCCAGGGGCTCCTGGTGGAGGAAACCCTCCTCTCGTCCTCCTGGGGCGGGCGCTGGGTGGGCAACTCCGTCAGTTTGCTCACACGTGGTCCCTGGAGGCTCTGCTCAGTGCTCCTTGATCTATTTATTAGCAGTGACTTAAGTGTGCTTGTTAATCACCGCTTGTCAGTTTCTGGCTGTTCTGACCTGATCTTCTAAAACTGAAATGTATTTTGCATAATTACTTTGGGTTCTAAGTGGGAACAAGGATTTGAGCTGTGGCCCTGCTCTCTTAAAAATCCAACACGGAAGTTTATAAAAGTCAAAGTTGGCCTCTCACGTTTTGTGTTACATGGAAACCTAACCTTCCTTAATTGATCACCTGCTGACACTGGTCAACCAGGAAGTGCTTCTCAAATGGTCTTCAGCTGCATTTCCATATTCCTGTGAACCAGAGCCCGGTGGCCAAAAATGCATTAGAAACCTGAAAAAAGAAAAGAAAGGAAAAGAAAAGAAACATTTTGGGGGCTGATTGTTTTTACTGTATGTCTCTTTTAAATCAGTTTTGATACATTTTAGTGATGAAACAAGTGTTGAATGTCAGATATGAAGAAATTACATTAAGTCCAGCTATGAAACAGAAAATTTGCAAGTAGAGAAACATAAAGGATTTCAGTCTGTGATAATTTGCTTATTTATGTTCTTTGCAATTGGTCAGGATACTCTTTGTAAACTATAATAATGATCACCTAATGATCTCACAGAAATGAATATTTTCTAACTAAATCTGTGCCCATATATAAATTCCATATTTAATGTTGGAAATATATCCTCCATCCACATCTGAATGAAATGTAATCCTAAATTTATTTCCTTTATATATAAGGTGACTTTTCTTTGTAGTCTTGTGGGGTTTTTTTTCCTGAAAGTTGTAACAACGCTTTCATTTCCTGTTATTGTCTGTTCATTAGGGAAAAAGTCACATTTTTTTTTAATTTAGAAAAAACTTTAATTGAAATAGAGTCAATTACAATGTGTCAATTTCTGGTGTACAACAGTGTTCCAGTCTTGCATATACATACATATATTCATTTTCATATTTTTGACATTTTGAACTAAATCTCTCCGTTTCCCTTTCTACATTTTGAGCCGATCTAGGCAAGACATCCCCTGAGTTACCCTCTCACCTAATTACCACTAGGAATACCAGTGGAAGAATACTTATGCTAAACGAAGATGCAGGTTATATAATCTGAACAAAATCTGTCATTCCAGTCAAGATTCTGGGATCTTGAGATCTGTCTCCAACAGAGCACTCAAAATCAACTAGTTCATTTTAAGTAGGGTATATTCTAGGAGAGTGAAAAAAAAAATCCTATTAACTATGGGAGTTGATCCAGTAACTACTTTTGTGGCAGTGTCTTTAGATAATTGCATGGAGTCACCATTTGCACTGAAAAGCCGGTTGTAATAAAAATGGGCTGCCCTCTCCATACCGCACCTGCCCTGTGCCTGCCAGGTACTTCCTCTGACCACAGGGAAGGAGGCCACGTGACCGTGGAGGCTGAGACTGGAGTGGGGCAGCTAAGCTCCAAGCCAAGGAACACCAAGGACGGCTGGCCACTGCCAGAAGCCAGGAGGAAATAATGGAACAGATTCTCCCCTCAAAGCTTCCAGAAAGAACCAATCCTGTTGACACCTTGATTTTGGATTTCTGGTCTCCTAAAGTATAAAAGAATACATTTCTTTATTTTTTTAAGCCAAAAAAAAAATTGGAACTGTATGTGCTTAGCCTTGCTATGACCTTTGAGTGTATACCAACTTTTCTGTGTTCTTTTTAAAGAATGGGAAAAGATGTCCTCTATATTGCCTTTTCTCAAAAATTTTTTTCTAACGCTTTTGTGTTAATTTTCGACAAGGTGTAACAGACCACCACAAATTTAGTGACTTCCTACAACCAGTACTTACTATCTCCCACTTTCTGCGGTCAGGAGCTGGGCAGGGGTTCACTGAGACGTCTGCAAGGCTGCAGTCAGGTGTCTGCCCGGGCTGTGTTCTCATCTGGAAGCTCAGCCGGGGACGGCTTTGCCTCCTTGCTCCCATGATCACTAACAGCCTTCCATTCCTTCCTGCTGGGAGGCTTATGGAAGCTTAGTTCTTCAAGGCTAACAAGGGACAGGGAGGCTCCAGAGCAAGTCTGCCAGCAGTAGGGAGTCTACAGAATGGAATGTGATCACGGGGGTGGCATCCCATCACATTTGCCATATTCTTTTGGTCAGAAGCACGTCACAGGTCCCACCCATACTGAGGGGGAAGGATTATATGACTTGAGTCAGCAGGCTGGAATCACGGGGACCACTTTAAAGCCCATCTGTCATAATACTATATCCACATTGACGTTTCTTTAAATGAATGATGAAAGACGTTTGGGATCTCAATACAGCAATATGTGAAGGGCCAGTCCTTGTCAATGGTGTATGTAGTTTTTTTCCCAAGGGTCTATGTAGTTGGGGAAGGATTCAACACAAAAATGATAGGCTCCATTAAATGCATAGCTGTATGTAAACATCATTAAATCACTGCAAGGTTAATCAGTGGTCATCTTCTGTTCCAAAAGAATGCATCACTTTGATAGCTAAAATTTTACAGATTTATAGAAAGTGAAATCCACTGCACTCTGCCTTTTGTTTTTTTTTTTTGCCAGCATTTTATTTTATTTGAGTTTTTTTTTTTCCTGTTTGTTTTTGGTGTGTGTAGGGGGAGGTAATTAGATTTATTCCTTTTTTTTTTTTTTTTTTAGAGGAGGTACTGGAGATTGAACCCAGGACCTTGTGCATGCTAAGCATGCGCTCTCCTGCTTGAGCTGTACCCTCCCCCCTGCTCTCTTTTCTAAGGAGAAAACTTTAAAGTGTTTTTACCAAAACTTCAGTGATGCATTATCAACTTCCCCTGATGGATTTGTAAATGTTTGCTGCTTATTTGTGAATAAAATAACATTTTTGAATTAAATTAGGAAAATATTTTTAAGAGAAGTTGAATGACATTTGAATTATGGAATTATATTGTTTTTCCCCTAAAATATTAAAACCTGTGCAAAAGTATGCATTCTGTGATGCTCTGTGTATTACTTTATCTCTGCAGTAAAATACAGGGAGCACTAAGACCTGTGAATATTATTCATGATGGTATTTAAATCATCACACGAAAAAATGAAACACAAAGTAATGGATATTTACTGATTACTACAAGTTAAAAATACCTATATATGTAAGTATTTTTTTAAGCTTTGCCAGAGAACAATAACTTAACAATCAGCACGTTATTTGTTAAATATTTACTATATACTCAAACCTGGTTAAACATAACTTTCCTCAGAGAGTTGGGTTTCTAAAGCACTGATTAAATATACTGATTCCAGTTGCAAATAGCATCCTTCCATGAAACAGAAGTTCACAGGTAATAATCCCTCAGGTTTCACTTTCAAAATAGAAATGGGAAATAAGCATGTAATTAACACTCATCCTTGGGACTCAGGAATTCCCGTTCGCTTCATTGTGAGGTGACGCCCTCTCCCCACTCCAGCCCAGTAGTATTTAGCAAGGTAGCAAAACAGATTAGGGCGTTTCTGTTCTGCTTGTCTGGAATAACCCTACTTCTGAAATGTTGTTCACTTTCTTTTGGATAGCACATTTGCCAGATAACTGGTTTCAATGGATTTTTAAAAAAAAATGAAATATGAAGTTCATGGTCCTTGGCTTGAAAGATGACAGATATGAGTGAGGCACTCTTCATCTAGTATAAATGAGATCTGATGATTCAATCGGATGATCAAATTAATCTTTAGACAACGGGGATGAAATGGACATATGTTAAATAAAAACATATTAATTGGGTTGCTCTATCTACTGTTTTGCAATCCATGTACTAAAATGTTTAAGGACTCCCACGGTGCCTTCAATAGGCTGCCTCTTTCCCTTTTTCCAAGTCTGGCTCATGGCGTGTGGCCACGTGGAAGAAAGAATGAAGAAGAAAATGATAGATGAGAAATGGTTTGCAAACAGAGCAGTGGGGGAGATGGATTTAGTGTGTATGAGTACCCACAGGCACACCAGAGCCCATCAACACACCTACGTGTTGAGGGACATTCATAGATTTGGTGCAAATGGAAAATAACTTATTTCAGCTGAATAAAAATATGATTAATGATAGATCTGTGGGTTACCTAAACCCCCATATGGCTATTACCACTTTTTGAGGGGATGGAAGTATTCATAAACACTGGTTTAGGAAATTTAAGTTCAGAGAAAGAATTAAGTTTTTATAAAAAACAATTCTTATTCTCAGAATCATAGAGGCGGTCTATTGGCAGGAGCATCCAATATTCTGCGGTCTAATCCTCTCATCTTCTTTCACAAGGCTTCTAAACAAGTCTGAGATGCTTCTACACTGTTTATTAGTAGTTAGATCAGGTTACCTGAACCTTGCTTTTCTATACGAGTTCTCACAGGTGCAGCTCTTGCTAACCTTACTGTTTAAAATTTGATCAGAACGTCAGTCACTCATAGGTCGTGTAACTTCGATACAATTATAGTTGGTGTTATAGGAAGACGGGTATGTGTCGCTGAGATGTGTGGCAGGATTTATGGTCCATTAATCACATTGCTGGGAAAAGCTGAAGTGCTACTTTCTATGAAACCTCTGTTTCAAAATGACTAGTCATCCATACGTTTGCCGTCCTTTAATTATGACTGAAAAATGAAATGCATTCACTTCATCGTATTATTATTTGTGTTAAAAGGAGGAGATGCTGGATTCAGAGTTTATCCTTTGCTTGGTAAATACAAAGTTTCCTATCTCAGGTCTAAACTTGCCTTTAGATTTGAAAAATGAAATTCTAGAACCTACCAGCTTTTATGAAATTTCTTAAAACAGAACATCTATAACTAAACATGGGACTTTGCATCACTGATTGCTGACTTGAATTCTTAAAACAAACCAATGAGGTAAGGTATATATATATATAATTAGCCCATTCTTTAAGAGATCAGACAGCTGCCACACAACAGATACAGGACAATATGGGGCGAGAGGGTGGCTGTGTGCCAGGTCTCGGTGGAGCCCCTGGGACGTGCACCGCCAAGAGTGGGTCCTCGGCTTCACGCAGGAAAGAATTCAACAGCCACGGCTGAGGAAAGGTAGATTAACCTGGAGGGACACATACTCCACAGACAGAGCGCAGCCCGTCTCACTCAGAAGGGAAAGCAGCCACGAGGTCGGGGTTGTTAGTCTTTATGGGGTGGGTAACTTCATGTGCTAACGAGCGGGAGGGTTATTCCAACTACTTTGGGAAGGGGCTGGGATGCCCAGAATTGGGCCATCCCCCACTTTTTGACCTTTTATGATCAGCCTTCAAACTGTCAGGGCACCTGTGGGAGTGCCATTTAGCCTGCTGTTATATTACATGAGGACACACTGAAGCTCAAGGTCTACTGGGCGTTGAACCTTCCACCATCTTGGTGCTAATTACTGTGTCATTCTTTCAATGGCTGTGCCCTGCCCCCTTCCCTCCTGTCTCTAGAAGGCCTTTATTGCTTAGATAAGTGTCACACGCATAATTAATTACTGTCAGCCACAGGGGAACGCGGGTCCTGACCCTTGTAACAGTTGACCTGCTCTCATTTTCTGAAGCAAGTGAATACAATCCATGGATACATTTCTTTATTGGTTTCGATCTTTTAAGATATAATTTAAATGTTTAAAAAATATGGAATTCAATGGTTCTGCCTAGGAACACGCTCACACACACACACACACACACACACACACACACAGAGCTTTCTACCTACTGGTAAAGCCAGATTTATGCTTTGGATGTTTCCTAGAATGTTTAATGTCTCTAAGGAAGCATTCATAGGAGAGCAGTTCGCCGAGTCCTCGCTCTGCTGTTTATGGATCGTGCGTTCCAGCGTGCTTCCCAGTTGGACAGGGTCAGTGGTCCTCCCACAACGCTCCCACAGGCTGCTCTGGTTTCTGACAGTTTGTGATCTTGACAGGAGTGCTCTGCCACCAACACTGTAAAGGGTGGTGTTTTCCCCAATTATTAGGAAAAACACATTGCCTCTGTTAGGTTTAATTTTCTTACACTTTTGGTACCCATTATTTAATATCAGCTGGCATCTAACCTGGCACAAATTATATATTAGAGTTACTCCAGGTTTACTCCATCAATGGTTTTTGTACTTTTCAAAGAATATTTTTAGAATTGAGCAGGGCCTGTGTGGTAGAATTCATTATTTTATACCCTCAAACACATAACTTAATAATTTGCATTTAGTGGAAGTTCATTTCATGAAGAACTATGCATGGAAACATAAATAGGCAATTATAATTCATTGTAGTAGGTAGAATTAACAGATGATTTTGGAATGGGGAAGGAATGCAGACAAAATACAGTGTAGGTATAACTTAAATTCAACACTTTACAGCAGATATGGTTTTAAAATAATAATAATTCTGTGGATTCATAAACATATTGGCCCAGATCAGTGTCTGTAGCAACTCCAGGTAGCTGGAAGATTCCTGGGGTGTCCAATGTGGGTATTCCAGGACATGATCTGGAGAGATCCTTTTGCTCCCCAAGCTACTGAGAACCCACATGACAATAATGTCACTTAAAGAGACATGGAAAGCTCCTGAAATGATGGCAAACATAACACAGAAGGATGGAAAGAAATGTGTAGAAAGAACCAGAAAGCAGACCAAGAAGGCTGAGAAGCTCCAATGATTGTTTCTATCTTTGTTCATCCACTTCTTTCAAAATGGCATCTTTCTCTTACTGCCCCCTGTCCTGAAATATTCTTCAGAATCCTTACACTGCTGCTGATTTTGGAAGCCCACGCCCCACTGAAAGACAGAAAGGGGTCCCTTCTGGAGCCGAGGAACTGCTGAGGTCCATCTGCAACTTTTTTTTGATGGATCATTGGTTGCCCAAGTCAGAAACAGAGAGGCAGAGCAGGGCGGGTTCTTGGTAAGACAAAGTTGCCCATGCATGGTCTGTAAAAATATTTCCTGCCCTTTGTTTTCCAAATTAATGCCAATTCATTCTTTTTTTTCTCATAAACAAGTGAAAGTTGCTTTCTTCCCCTTCCCTCCAGCTCGGTGTCTGACCATTACTGGTAGAGAATTTGCATTTTAAATTTGGTCTGTAAAATATGGTTTCTAATAACCATTTTCCTTTGCAAACCAAATTGTGTCCATGTGGCTGTGAACCAAAGGCGTGGCCATTTTACATTTCTGGACCTCAGTATTATTATTGACTTGGGCTTATTTACATAATGGGTTTTAAATCATTTAAACGTAGGTTTGTGTGATCAGTTTCCTGGTCGCAAAGCACTGCTTATTTAGAGCAAAGCTATTCTGTTGGAAGCCTTTCTGAAAATTTTCCTAGTGGTCAGTTGAATATATAATTTTATTTTCTTCTAAAAACATGGTAGGTGTCTAGACAAAAGCACGCTCTCATGCGTCTCTTCTATTTCTTGGTTTTAACGTGTGCAGAATGGCTCGCAGCTCAGCACCTACGTCTCCCTTCCACCCCAAGAACATATGTGTCAATTACTCTTAATTTAAAAAAAATCCTATAGTATCTCTTCTGAACATGTGACCTGGGCATTGGTGATGATTCCTTGGAGGATGAAAAGATTTCTAATGGTGAGACCATCATTCGGTCTCCAGCATGTGAACCCATCCTGCAGCATCCTCTGCAGAGCTTATAGAGGTACTTTGCAGATGTATTGGTACCCTGCTGCCCATATCCCCTTGCACACTCAGGTCCCGTCTGTAGTCTTCTTTATTCAGCATGAAGATGTTATGCTGGGAGAAACTGCAAGGTGCCTTCCTTGGAGAGATTGACATTTAAAGGAATTAGAATTTTCTTCCTTAACAGTGACCAGACCTCCAAGCAGAGGCTCTTTTGATGTGCCATCTGGAATTATTCAAACATCTGTAATCTAAAGGGGCCCCGGGAGCTTCTTGCAGATGTTGGAGGGTCTCTGTGGAAGGCTTCATATCCTGTAGGCGCTAGCCTGTCATCTTTAAAGCATGGTGGGCAGGCGGGCAAGACAGACTCAGTGTCACACCTGCTCAGCACTGCACTGGCCACCTGCTGTTACCTCAGCCAAGAGATACAGGAAGCGAGGCGGCAGAGACGGCAGCAGATTCCACACGGCATCCTGATTAAGTCCTCCTATGAGCATGTCTGTGATGCATGCATGCCGTGCAGGGAAAATGTGCACCGCAGGGGAAAAGCGTTCACTGTCTGCGTAGTACAACTTTCCGAGTAATCTGACTTTGCTATATTTTCTTGGGTTGGTCCCATTATCATTATGCAGTTATCTTTCTTTGTCTCTTATTAACAATCTTTGTTTTAAAGACCATTTTGTCTGATATAAGTATCGCTATTCCGGCTTTGTGTTTCTTTTTGCATGGAGTATTTTTTTTCCGTCCACTCACTTTCAGTCTGTGTGTGTCTTTATAGATGAAATTAGCCTTTTGTAGACGACATATATATGGGTCTTGTTTTTTTAATCCATTTGGCCATTCCAATGTCTTTTAATTGGAGCATGTAGTCTATTTAAATTTAAATTAATTGTTGATAGGGATGTATTTATTGCCATTTTGTTAATTATTTGGGGATTGTTTTGTAGCCCTTTTTTGTTTCTTCTTTTTCTCTCCTCCCTTATGATTTGAAAACTATCTTTAGTGTCATGTTTGGATTCCCTTCTTTTTCTGTGTATGTGTCTAATAAAGATATTTTGTTTGTGGTTATCGTGAGGTTTATGTATAGCAATCTACATATGTATACATGTTATTATTTTAATCTACTGATCTCATAAGTTCGCATGCATTTTAACAACCCTGAATTTTCACTACCCCTCCCTCCTGCATTTAATGCTTTCAACATCCTATTTTACATCTTTTTGTTTTGTGCATCTCTTAAATATTTACTGTGGATATAGATGAGTTTTACTACTTTTGTTTTTTGAGCTTTATTAGTGGTTAACCTACTACCTTTGGTGCATAATCACCATTATTAATTAGATATTTTTTCCTTTTTGCAATTCTCATATTTATAGTTGTGGCTTTTTCTTTTCCACTTAGAGAAGTCTCTTTAACATTTCTTGTAAAGCTGGTTTCATGTTGCTGTCTAGCTTTTGCTTATCAGTAAAACTCTTGATCTCTCCTTCAAATCTTAATGATAATCTTAATATTCTTGGTTATATGTTTTCTCCTTTCATCACTTTGAATGTATTGCACTGCTCTCTTCTGGCCTCAGAATTTTTGCTGAAAAGTCAGCTTATAGTCTTATGGGACTTCCCATATTTAATATTCTCTCTTTATCTTTAATTTTTCCACCTTAATTAAAATGTGTCTTGATGTGATCCTCTTTGGTTTGATCATCTTTTGGGCTGTCTTGTGTTTCCTGGATCTGGATGTCAGTTTGCTTTCCTAGGTTAGTGATGTCTTCAGCTATTATGTCCTCAGAGATATTTGCTGCCCCTTTCTCTCTCTTTTCTCCTCCTGGGACCCCCTATAATGTGAATATTAGTATAGTTAATGTTGTCTCAGGGGTCTCTTAAACTGTCATTTTGTTTTTTAATTCTTTTTCTGTTCAGCTTGAGTGGTTTCCACTACTCTGTCTTCCAGTTGGCTAATCTGTTCCTCTGTGTCTTCTAATCTACTGTCAATTCCTTCTAGTGTATTTTTTATTTCAGTGATTGCATTCTTCAGCTCCATTTGGTTTTTCTTTATATCTTCTAACTCTATGTTAGACACTTCTAACTGCTCACTATGTTTATTCATTTTTCTCCCAAGTTTTTGCATCTTTACAATCATTACATTGAACTCATTAGGTAGACTGCCTGTCTCCACTTATTTCTTCTTACTGGTTTTCTCCCTTGTTCCATCATTTTGAACATATTACTCTGTCACCTAATTTTCCTAAGTTTCTGTTTTTATTTCTAAGTATTCTGTATGTTGGTTACATTTCCCAATCTTGGAGAGTTGGCGTTATGTAGGACATGTCCTATGGGGCCCAGTGGCACACTCCTCTCTGGTCAGCAGAGCAATAAGCTCCAGGAGTGTTCTCCACATGGGCTGTGTGGGCCCTTCTGTTTTGCCAGGCTGACTTCTGCGGGTGTGCTGGTAGGCATGGCTGGCCCCCGGTCTGATTAGTTGCCAGGTCCCACCTGGTGTGGAAGCTGCTGGCCACTGGTGGGTGGGGATGGCTCCTGGCAAGGCTACCTGCATGGCCTGCAGATTCTGAGCAGACAGTCATACGTTCCTGAGAGTAAGACTCACTGGCTTTCCAAGCCAAACATTCTGGGGGCTCATCTTCCTGGTGCAGGACCCTTAAGCTGGGGAGCCTGATGTGGGGCTCAGATCCCTCACTCTTTGGAAAGAATCTTTGCAATACAATGACTCTCCAGTTTGTGGGTGGCCTAACTGGGGGTGCGGGTCTTAACTTACTATTTGCCCTTCTCACCCATTTTCTTGTAGTTCCTTCATTGCGTCGTTTCTTCCTACTAGTCTTCAGATTGCTCTCACTGTTGGCTTCTGTAAATAATTGTAATTTTGGTGCCTTTGGGAGGAGGTAAGCCCATGGTCTTCCTGCTATGTCATCTTGGCCTCTCTTGTTCTGCAATCTCTTCTTTGATTCAATATTTGAAATACACTTTTTGTTTTTGATATACGCATTCTTTACATAGATATAACAAAATTTAAAGTTTTTCCGTATTAGCTAGGTTTCAAAATTTTTTGGAATTCATGAATTAATAAGCAGATTATTTACAGTTTTTATTTAGTGCTATTCTCCACTCACGGGGCACTCTAAAGTTTGCATTATTTGGGTCAGGGAAAGCAGCACTGAAATGGTAAACTCAGATTCAGAAGCAAAGACAACATGTGCATTTCTGAATAGCGCGACCACCCTCATTAGCTATTGGACTGGGTCGTAAGTTATGGAATGCATTCAGCTGGCTGTGTTAATTACAGCTTGGCCTATTTTACTTTTTAATGAATGGTTTATTCCAACATCTTAAATACTTTCTTTACTTCTGGAGTGTGAGTTGTAAAGGACTGTGATTTCTAATTAAGCTCCCAAACATTAACTGCTCTTATAAATTATTTATAGTATGCCTGTTGGATGCAATCCGGATTAGTGAGATTTTAGGAAAACTCCAAACCCTTGAACAATATTGTTTCCAGTCATCTGAGATCTGGGTTAGGCCAACAGAGATGCTGTGCTCAGATAACAGTCGCAGCATCTGGAGTCAACAGGTCCAAAATAACTTGCCTACCGGACTCTGGTTTTCATTTTAGATTCTGCTTCTCCTTCTAATTTTTCTTCACTGAATCCCCCTCATGTAACTGCTGATTGTCAGAGGTCCTCGGTGCCACTTCTGAATTTTCTCTTGTAACTGTATTCTCTCTGTGGGTAAGTTATCTAGTCCACTGCCTCAAAAAATTCAATTTGAGCTTCTCCAGACAAGCGTGTTCATTGGTGTGTCAAACAGATAGCTTCACGGTAACCAAATAGAACTCTTGGTTTCCTTTTCCCCCTCTCCTGACTTCCTCAGTATTTTATACATGAGTCAATGCCACTGCATCTACAGAGTTACTCCAATCTAATACTTATATCATTCTTCTTTCGCCTCAAGTGTTTGGCTCACTGTTGCTACTAGAACGGCACATAAGAGATGCTCAACTCTCTATCACTAAAACATCTGATGGCACATATTCCCTAAAAAGACAGGAAAGATGAGGGTCCTGCCCTCCATGATGGGACATGGTAGGACTATCCTTTGATCTGAGATGGGATGTTTCTTTTTGTAAAAGTTGGGAAAAGGGAGAAGAAAGTAAGTACACACATAGATGTGTTGATGTGCTGCTTGAAAGATAACAAATTTTCTGATGTCTTCTTTCAATAAACCGTGGACCAAGAACAGCTCGTGTAGGTAAAAGTGACTTTGGGTTGGGATAGTTGAAAAAAATTAGACATCACGTCAAAGTGTCTTCCCTGCTAATGGAGGACAAAGCTTACTAGAGTGACATAGTAGGACTGGGGGGCACTTCTGAGTGCTCATTTGAGACAGTTGTGAATTGATTACATTGCCGTCACTCAGCTCTTCTAATTTCATCCAGTAAAATTCAGCTGCTCGGAGCTGGCATGAGGTAGTTGGCTAAGTTTATTTTGATAGACATTCTTGGAATGAAAACTAGAGGTCATTGCAACTTCTGTCTCTCTGTTCAAGGGTTTCTTGGAACCATGTCGATGTGGACAGTGGAATAATGGAGTCATGTTAATGTAGACAGTAGGCTGGGATGGGTGACTGATCTTGGTTTTCAGGTGTGGTGCTTCCAAAGAGGTGACACTTCAGTTAGGGAGGATAAAGCAAGTCCTATCACTGCTATGCCCACCTCTATCAACAGGGTTTCCAGGCAGATTTATAACTTGAAAGGATTCTTGGGAAAATGTCCTTCCTTCAGCACAGCAGAGGGAGCCCAGGCCATCCCCCTTACAATCACTCAGTGGCAATCTGATATGAGGCTTGGGGACCATGTCTCCCCATCATCTGCATCAGCTCTCTCCCTCATATCAATCTTGAAATCCATGTAACCTCAAGCCCTCTCTTCTGAATTTGATTTCTAATCCTTGATTCACAATAAATATATAAATGAACAACCAGAGATTACCAGACATATGTAGAAAAGATGAAGGAGAAATACAAAGGTAAAGAAAGTTAAACAAAAATTAATCCTCTAAGGAAAAATCAATAATTCAAGCAACAGAAAGAATTATGTTATTAAAAATTCTAATTCCTATCCTCAAAGTGATTCAAGGAAATGTTGCATATATAAAATCCTTTCCCAGACAAGATATTAAGAAGATGAAAAGGATTAGAAAATTAAAATTACACTTGGAAAATATTTTTAAATTCACTAGCTCAGCTGGAGGATAAAGTTGGGTCAACTGCCCAGTTTGTCTCATTGTCAACAAAAGCAGTAAAAGACCAAACCTGGAAAACATGAGATCAATTTACGAGCAGCCAACTGGAGAATGACACTAGCCATTCAGCACTACGAAGACTGAGTCACTAGCCACTGTCGCCCAACCTTCAACACACCCTGAAAGGAGTTCAGGGTGGAGAAGAGGAACGTGAGGTGCTCTGTGCTTTGGTCAAAGTGGCAGAACAGGGCTTCAGACAGGTATTTTCAGGAGAACATTTTATGAACCCAGTTTCTCGCATCTTCCCATGCTTAGAAAAACGCTGCAACCATTAACTAAGACGTCTGGGCCTCGTGACCAGCAGCAACCTTCTACAAAGATGTGTTCTTGATCGCACATCCCTCTTCTCCAAAATCACATACGTGCTGACCCCTCCCACTGCCTCTTTGGAGCAGCTCCTCTGAGCTATCTGGGAGGCTACCTCCTGGGCGATAGTCCTCAGTATTTCCTCAATAAAACCCAAACTCACAGCTGTCATATTGTGTGTTTTAATTTCAGTTGATGGAGGTGACAGTGTTAAATCTGTAAGTCCTGCCCTCTGGATACCAGTGATAGCTGAGGAATTCCCAGTCTTTTTGTGTGCTGAGAAATGGCCAACCACAAAGAACGGCCTACCCTTCCGTATCTACGTCTCAGAGGAATGAATGAAAAAACCTTTCACATCTCATTGCTGTTGTTTTGAAATCTCAGCATCCTCAAAAAATTTCGAAACAAAGATCCGTGAAGATTAGATGGGCCCTGGGAAGAGCATCTTTAAAAATTAAGTGGCTCATATATAACAGAAAATGGGATTGAGAGGCTGAACAATTTTGATGATGCGTTGAAACCTTAGTAAACTTCGTCAGCAAGAGAAAAAGAAGAACAATTAGAAACCCCAGAGGAACAAAATCTGAAAGAGAAATAGTGGGCCAAATGTGATGCAGCTTAAACTGCAGTGCAGTTTTGAGTTAAGTAGCAGAAGATGAGAAAATCTAATTTACCTCAGTGCTAGAAGCATTTTTCTCTGAATAGCTCATGAATCATGACCTTCAATTTGATGAGACTTTGTAGCAAACAATATTTACATGCAGTTGTGATGCTGACAAATTGGACTGGATCAAAAAAAACAAAATCACCCTATGCTGATAAAATAATTTTAAAGACTTTATGGAAAATGTAAGATAGAGCTGAAAAAAAAGTTGGAACATGCAGAGCAAGAAAAGGAAGAAGTTATAAGAACACTTGTGTTATTTGTCATCGCACTTTCTAGGATTCCAGACGATGAGAGATGAGAAAAACAGACACGTTTATTCCTTAACGTTATAAAAATACACAGTATAAATGTGCAATAAGGAATTTGGCCCCTCTCAAAGAAAGGGATGGCCTTTGTTCTCTGCTAAATTTTAAAGTCTAATAATTTCCTGAGTGATGGGAGCATTTTGGTTATTCGTGGTAGCCTCCTGGAGCCACATTTGATAGTTTTTGCTAACAAGGTGATTCAGGGTGGATCCCTTGGGCCCTGAGATAAAATTTGACATCCAGGGAGGGGAAAGGGGGCTAGGGACTGAGTACAACCACACGGGCAGTGAATCAATCAACTGTGCCTGTCATAAAACCTCAATAGAAACTCTGGACTCCAAGTCTGGGAGCACTTCCCTGGTTGGTGATATTCTCTGTGCATTTGTCCCCATTGTTGGCTGGTGGTGGTGGTTGGGGGGTGTGTGTCTTGCCATCCATGACTCTGTAGGGGATTATGGAGGGAGTTACGGTGTCCTGGGAAACTCTGCATTTGGACCCCTCTCAGATGCTGCACTATGCATCTCTCCCTTTGGCTGATTTTAATTTGTTATCTTTTTGCTACAATAAAATTTTATTCTGAAGTATAGTGCTTTTTTAAGTTCTGTGAGTCACGTTAGTGAATTATCAAACCTGAAGGTGATCATAGGGATCCCTAAGTTTGTAACAAGCTGCTGTGACGAGAGGGTGGTCCTGGGTGTGCACTGAAGTGAGGGTGTCTAAAGTCTTGGACGTGAAACTGAACACGTCCCCCATTTCTTGTTTGTAGGAAATAGGCTTCATTCAACTCCCTAAGACCTTCCCTGAGTTCCAAGGGGCAGATTCAAGCAGAGAAGTAACCAGGAAAGTAAGGGGATGCAGAAACAAAGGGGAACAAGCCACGAAACAATAGCGCAGCCCTGGGGCGGGGTCCTGATTCCTGCTGAAGGAATATGCATAATAGTATCTTCGAGTTTTTCTGCAGGAGCTAAGGCCCCCACCCAGCTGGAGGATGGTAGCTTCAGGCTGAGCACAAGATTTCTAGAAAAATGCCCTGTTACCTCACTACCAACCAATCAGAAGAAAGTCACACACTCTGCTGCCCTCACCCCAAATTTTGCCTATAAAACCTTTCCCCTGGCAGCCATGGGATAGTTCAGGGGCTTTGAGCACGAGTTACCTGCTCTCCTTGTTTGGCCCTGCAATAAACCTTTCTCTGCCCCAAGCTCCATCATTTCAGTCTGCTTGGCTTCACTGTGCATCCGGGTACAGGGACCTGTGTTCTGTAACAGACAGACTTGGCACTCTGGAAGACTGTGCCTTACCCCTGAGTTTGGTTAACTCTGGGTAGTAACTGTGGGGTCCACAGACGTTGGGCAGATTCCTACTCTGAGACCCCTCAGGTGTCCAGTTGCTGCCTTTAAAATAAAACAGAGAACAGTTCTTCCCTAAATACATACCTCCCTTACCTGAGATAATGATCGTCTATTCAACACCTGGACGCCTGACCACCAGAACCAGTGACAGCCCCCTACAGAGTCCTGTGGCCCTGCACTTTCACATTTCCCTCCCTCCCCTGGTACCTCAACATCAACCAGAGAATTGCTCACAAATGCAGCCCTCAACCCACTGTGTTCACCAACCCCTTGCCCATAAAGGATCTCAGCAACCGATCCTTGGGGCTCCCACTGGCACGTCTCGTCTGTGTGGCCTGCTGCTGTCTGTGGCAGGGTAACTCTCATACACTTTTCCTTCCACTTTGCCTCTGATAAATTCTCTTACCGCCTGTGACAACAGCCTGCCTTGTCCTGTGACAATAACTAAAAAGAAAATAAAATTCTCAAAAATTACGAGAGAAGATTCAGTATTATCTAAAGAAAGCAGTCAAGAAATAGTGAAAGAAACAAATTATTTTCCTTTGTTTATATTAATTTGTTCATTTGATTATATGTAATCACTAGAAGACCTATGCTTTACAGGATGCAAAATGGTTTTAAAGGACAATTTAAAAACAAAAAAGGGTAAAAAGGCAAAATTGTATATCTAGTGAAGGTATGAAATAAGTGTGTTAAAGATCTTATTTAACTTATTATTGATGAGATAAATTAGAAAGATGTTACAACTGGTTCAACGGAGAATCCCAAAATAGATTCATACGCCAGGAATACGGAAATACATTTTTTAGTGGAGGCAGAAATGTTTTTTTCCATTTTAGGGTCGAGAAAAGAATTTTCCCTCTAACCTTCTAGGTTCTTGACTAAACTTCTCCCCTCCCCCCCATAAAAAGATTAATGGGAGAAAACCAAAGAGAAGTTTAATAATAAGTATATCTTCATACCCAGAAAATTTACTGAGCAATCCCCCCAAACTGAGTATCTCCCCCTAAAACAGTAACTCTCAGTTATTCAGAAAAACTGAGTAAATCCCAAATGACCAAGGTACCACCTAAAGTGCCATCTTCAGCTAAAGATCAAAGATGTTGGGGGGAGGGGGGCCAGATGAGGGCATCGGGCAAAGCGCAGTGAATAAGGGCATGGTTGTTATGCAGAGTTAAGTCCTTGCCTCCTCCATTGGTAAGAGTTTCTAGAGATTAGCTATCTTCCTCTTCCCATACAAATGGAGATTTCCTTTGTAAATTTAAATGCCTCCTAGAAAGGGTAACTTCTACCAAGTTTTCAAAGCTTTTCCCGTCTTCTCCGCAGTTTTTAAGAAATAATCAGCTCAAGATAAACCTTCTGCCAAAGAGACATATTTTGGGAGTGGTATATTTTGCTACCCTTCGCCACCATGGGGTGGTCAATTGAAACTCCACCTTAAAAAGCTTATTTGCATGTCTATAGACAAGAATCATTTCGCATGGCTATCATATCTAAAACTTTCAGAGTTGCTAAATAGCTGAAAGGCAATAAAAGGGTCAGAGCGAGCAAAAAATCTGTCACATAGCCTGGGAATTTGTGCTCTAAACAACGCATAATTTTCCAACGAAGCACAAATTTTTACCATAATGGGTACATCTGGCTGGAAGAACATAGAGCAGGAATTTATGAGCTCGGGGATTTCTCTTCATTATAAGCACAGCAGTTCTATTTTATTTTTTTATGTGTTGTTGTGAAAACATTTGGTGTGAAAAGCCTTAGCACAGAAAAATATGAAATAATGGAAACCTTACCTCAGTTTTTGCAGCTAAAAGGTTTAGTGTAGAAACAGGTAAACTTAATTTTTACAAGCCCCCTAAACTGTAATTTGGGTATCTATTCCTGAGCAGTTAAGAATAGAGGGAAAAATCATAAACAAAACAAGGCATCTTAAAACCATTCCATCCTGTGTGCCCTTGCTTTTTTTTGAATCTCCTGGTCATACCGAACAACTGTGTTTGTGAGCTTTAACCTCAGTAATTAAACAACCCAGCTGACCCAAAGAAAAACAACAAATCTCTTCCAAAGCAGTGACAACCTTGCAGCTGAGCCCTTGAAGTGTCATTAGAAACGGCGACAAAGCAAGGAAAAGACGAGCTCAAGCAATTACAAGTTAGAGATTGGGATTCACGGGAGCTTAATTTCATTTCCCAATGCCTTTTTCTACTCTAATATTCCTCTCCAGGCCACAGATGACTATTCTGTGTTTGAGATAATACGAGGACAGCTTTGACTATTGCCTGGCAAGACATTCTGTAAAGTATAATGAGCAGTCCTGATTATTTTTTTCGAGTAATTAAATAAATAAGAAGAGCTATGGGACCTTAACTCTAAATATAGCATTGGAAATGCAGTCCAGTGAACTCAGCAAATTGTTTATTGCCGTCTGCTCCTGAAATGGCTGCTTCTCTTGTCCCCTAAGAGATTTTCAGCAGGATCTCAGATTGATGCTCAGTGCTCTGTTAAAAAGCATGACAGCAGACCCCCAAATGGAGTCGCCAGTGCTAAGCCCCGTGTCATCAAGCCAAGACTTAATTACAGTTTCAGGTCTCCCAGAAATAGAGTCTTAAACCAGTCAATCAGGAACTACCTGTAAGCACCAGTCAGCGTGGGGCCAACTGGTGGCCTTCAAAGTCCAGTGACTCCCATTCCTGGGCTCGCAGATGTGCCTGCCTACAATCCCTCAAAAGATAAAGTGCATTCTTTACCAGGCATGTTTGCCCTAACAGACTAATAGCCCTAGATAATGCCCAATCTCCAGACAGCTCAAGCTGGCTTGTTTCAGCCCACATCTCCACCTTTTCAGAGTCGTAAATCCCACCCCTCTTTTATGGACCCTAAACTTCTTACCTCACCTACAACCAATCAAAAACTTGCACATGAGCTGATCACAGAGCCCCCAACCCACTGTGTTCACCATCTCCTCGTCTCCATAAGAGGCCTCAGCTACCAACCCCCATTGCTCGCACAGGCACTGCTCATCTGTGTGGCCCACCGCATAATCTGTTAAACTCCTTTTCTATTTTCATTCTTTGTCTGTGGTAAATCATTTTACTATCTGAGACACAGCCCGCTGAACCCCACAACAGTTAGGTAATCTACCAGAGAGCCCCCCCTTGCCATCCCCTAAAGGAAACTAATTTTGCAATAATAAGCCTGCCTTTCTGCCTATTACAACTTCCTTATTTCCATTGCCTTCTGCCTATGAAAGTCTCTCATTTTGTACCGCTCCTGCGAGTCCATTCCTGTCTGCTAGATTGGATGTGTAAGCCGTTGTTTGTAGGAAGCCCCTTTTGCTTTGTCACTGTCCCAAAGCTACGCTGTAACTAACTTATAAACCAGGCACCCCCATGCCCTACTCATCTCTGGCCCAACCACAACGTTCAGATCTTTTGATCACACAACACTTTGCCTAACCTGTTGGTTCCTTCCATAGATCAAAGAAGTAAAAATGAAAAATAAGTAACAGATGAACAGATCTCCTCCCAAGCTCCCCTTTCAGTCTTCTGATGAACAAACTGCGTGAAGAAGACACAGCACGTGAAGGAAGGTCACAAGAAGTCGACAAGCCTGCATGCGATGGGGGATGGTGACTCTGACCCCTTTCAAACTTCCATGGCTGGGCAGAATCTTTGGAGTTGGTTTTTGGGGGACACGAGTCCACCTTCTCCCCAGATTGCTGGCATTCCGACTAAAAGCGACCTCCCTTCCCACCAACAACTGCCTCTCGGTATTGATTTTTGAGTGGTGAGCTGCTGGGCCTGAATTCGGTAACAGATGCTGCCTGAGCCAAGTGGATTTTTGTTCAAATAAAGTCAACTTTGTAAACGTGTCTCAGTTAAGTTAAACTGAATTTAACTCAAGTTAAAAGTTTTAACAGTTTCTAACACCAAATTTAAGTCAGTGGTGAGGGACAAGCCACAGGTTCACGTTAATGGCTAAGGTCACTTAAGCTTTAGGCTGTCACTTGAACCAGCCTGACCCAGGGCCTGTATCTAAACCTCTACCATCTGCCTCACAGAGGACCCCAAAGGGCTCCATAAAACCGGGACCTGCCTCACCCGTAGTCCAGTGTGAGTGAAAAACGTTGCCTGCCGTATCAGTAAACAAAGGATGTTGCAGCCATCAAGCCAATACATCCACCCCTGTGGGTGTGCCCTGCGAGAGCTCAGGATGGAGACAAACGGGCTGCCCACGGCCAAGCTCTCAGCCACTGCAGCTGCCCCCAGTGGTGCACCCGGAGGGGACTCAGGAAGTGGAAAAACAGGATACGGGCCCTAGAGAGCTAAGATGCATATCAAAGGAAGGATTTCAATGAACCCAGACTCTTGTATCTTCCCATATATAGAAAAACTCCAAATTCCTTAACTTGAGATAGCTGGTTTTCTTTAATAAACAGTAATCTTTTGATGTTCTGACTACCTGGTCTTTGCTGCAAAAAACCCTTTATATCTCTGGCTCCTCTCCTACCTCTTTGGAGCAGCCCCTTAGAGTGTCTGAGAGGCTTGAAGTCCTCAGAAAATCCACAAAATAAAACACAATTCTCAGCTTTTAGGTTGTGTGGGTTTTTTCAGTTGACGCCAGCTAGCAAAAGCCACAGCCACGTTAATTGCTCCCTCCTGTCCATTCCGGCCCCAGAACAATTTTTTTTACTTGTCTACTTTCTTTTTCCTTTTATCTTCTTTCACCTCACTTAGGTAGAGTGGACAAATGGCAATTGTTTCTTTATTCTTAGCTCAAGAACCAGAGGATTCGAGAATGCAGAGCTCTGGATTCTCAGTCATGTGTGTCTTCCGTCACTCAGCCGAATGCATTTAGCACTGCCTTGGCATGTGCTAAGCATGAACAATGCCAAGGTTAATTAGACATGGCTCCAGATAGCAAAGGGGCAAGCCACCTGGTAAAGAGAAACAGCAGACACATAAACAAATCTCTTAAAAGTCTCCGGTAAAAGTCATCACCCCAATGAGAACAACCAAAGGATATTTATTCGGTTCTTGCTGGAGCAAGGGGGTCAGCCATTTGCAGTTTGGCAGAGACTCAAAGTCAGGCAGAAAAATGGAAAATGCTCACAGTGGAAAAAATATAAAAAAGTTCCAGGTAAGTTGCTGTAAAAAATTAGTAAGAAACCTCAGAGCTGGAGACCAGAAGGGGGAACTCTCACAACCTACAATGATAGCGGAACCCACTAGGAAGAAGAAATGCTTCCTCTTTTTGCCCTGCAAGGGCTCAGCCAATGAGAGACTGTCACAACGCAGTCAATGAAAAGCCACCGTCCTTTGAACTCCCAGTTCCTCCAGTGCACTCCATTTACTGCAGCCCCCCACTTCCTTTCCCCTCTAGAAAAGACTCCTCCTCTCAGTTTTGCTGGCCAACTTGCACATGGCTTGCCATGGCTGCAAACCCTAAACTGCAATTCTATCTTGATCCTGAATAAACTTTTTTTATTTCCTGTAGAAATAACTGGCAGTCTATTCCTTAATGTTTTGGTGGCCCATCCAGGAATTGAGGAGATTGCCCAAAGACTCCAAAGCTGGTGAGCAAAAAGGTGTGGCACCCACACTGAGTCCCTTGTTGTCACTGCTTTTCTTGCCAACCTGGGGTTTGGGGGTAAGTGTTTCTCCTGGATCCATGCTTCTGCTTTCACTGCATTTTGAAACTCTCCAGGTTTTATTTGGGGTCTATTTTAAGCTTTTTTTTCCCCTCCTCTCTGGTTAAGGCTTTGTTCTGTATGTGAGTACTCATTTGGCACTTTGACCTGATTTTGACCGGACCTGGTTAGCCTCCAGCCCGTTCCTTTTGGAGCTGGGACTGTTCCTCTGGGAGCTGGCTGGTCTTCAACCCATTCCTCTGGGAGCAGAGGCTAGTTCATTGAACTGTGCTGGTGCGGTCTTCGGCCAAATTCCCTTTGAAATAGGCCTGTTTTATTGGAACTGTGTTGAGCAGTTGCAGCCTGGCTCCTTTGGGGTCAGACCGTTCCGAGAACTGACTGGTATTAGGCCTGAAGGCTATTTGGGTTCTTTGAGCTATTGGAGCTGTTTAGATTGTTTAAAAATTATTCTCTTCTTCTAGAGAAAACCCTCTGAGAAGTGGGATTTTGGTTGTATAAATATTTTGAGAGTGCCTCCCCTTCAGGGACCATGACCAATGTTTTACTTTTGCAAATCATGGTCCTTTCTCGTGTTCATTTCTAAGTAAATGGACTAACCTGACCAAAGGCAATTCAGAATATCAATGGCCATTATGAGAAACTTTTGAAGTCCCTAAACTTACTTTTTTTTGAAAACCGAATTGAATAATCATAGCTCTGAAACAAATCAAAACACTCAAGTTTCTGCTATTAGTGAAAAGACCCAGGACACTGGAATAGAGATTTTTCCCAAATCCAAGTGCTGTGTGTGTCTTCAGTCCTCTAACCGGCCTTTCCAACGTCTTCCCAATTCTCAGTGACAGGGCTCCAGGGAAGCATAGAGTCTTCCCCAATCCCCCCTCTTGATCAGTTTGGAGAAACGGTTCTCCAGATTGGGGACAAATCTCTTCCGGTCCTAACGGACATCGGAGCCAGTCTCAGCGCTCAACCCCACTGCCATAAAATAGCCCTGCCTCCGAGTACTGGACAGTTCAGATGGCGGGGGTCTCTGATGGAGCTCAAGAAATTCCTGTCTCTGACCCTATTCCCTTTTGCTTATGCCCTTTTCTCCTTAGTTCCTCTGCCCACACTTACTTATTTACTAGGCTGACACTTCTTAGAGAAGAATCGTGCCAGAATTTCTTTCTCCCAAAGGGGGAAATAATGCTCGAAATGAACAGGAGCCATCTAAGTAATCAACCAGATAAATTAAATGAACTTTAGACCTCGCCTTTTATTCGTTCTGTCTCTGATGGTACCGGAGCCCATTCTGGAAACACTGATCATTTGTCCCGCTTCCCTTTGGGGAAAAATCTCCAACTGATATTGGCAAAATTCACAGGGCACTTCCCATCAAAATTTAAATAGACCCCTCAAAACCTCTTTCCACAATTAATCGATATCCTATAAGAAGCCCTTCAAGGGATAAAGCTAATAATAGAAGATTACAAGGCTTACAGCCTCACTCGCCCCGTAACATATTTTACTGGTGGAAATACATAAGTGCCAAGCATAGAGGTTTGTCCAGGACCTCTGAGCAGTAAACAACATTGTTATCCCTTGACATCCTGTTGTTCCTAACTCTCATAGGCTATTAACATCTGTGCCCACTGGAAGCAAATCTTAAATGTAACTACTTTAGTCATTGCATTTCTGAGTATCCAATTGATGGAACTAGCCAAAACCTTTTTACATTCACTTGGGAAGGAAAACAGTTCACCGGGACAAAAATGCCTCAGGGTTTTACCTCGAGGCCTGATTTCTCCCAAGACTTGAAGACTGATCCGGATGATACAAGGTTTCCTAGAGATTCTAACTTTGTTGCAACAGAGAGTGTTTTGCTTCTTTGCCCTCCTCAAGGCTCCTCACAGGAAGACAGTACAGACTTGCTGAAACTTTTAGCCTCAAGGGGACATAAGGTCACCGAGGGAAAATGGCAGCTTGCCCAAATCCAGGTTTGATATTTAGGGCATCTGATAGCAGAACAAAGGCCACACCAAGATCCAGATAGACACCACAGTTTCCTAAGTTTCCCAAAACCAAAATTAGTGCCAATCATGTGGTTTCCTCAGGCTAGTGGATGATTGCTGAAATTGGATTCTTTTATGGCTGAATCAATTCCATTTAATGTATTTAGATTACACACACACACACACACACACACACACACACACATATCACATTTTCTTCATCCATTCATCCACTGATGAGAACCTAGGTTCCTTCCATGTCGTGGCTATTGTAAATAATGCTTCAATTAACATTGGGGTGGAGATAGCATTTTGAGTCAGTGTTTTCATTTTCATAGGATAAATACCACCCAGAAGTAGAATTGTTAGTTCATATGTCAGTTTTCATCTTTGAGAAACCTCCAGACTGTTTTCCACAGTGGCTGCAACAATTTACATCCACCAGCAGTGCACGAGGGTTCTCTTTTCTCCACACCCTCACCAACATCTGCTACCGCTGCTCGTTTTGATAATAGCCATTCGAATAGGTGTGTGGTTACCTCTCACTGCGGTTTTGGTTTGCATTTCCCTGATGACTAATGATGCTGAGCATCTTTTCATGTACCTGTTGACCATGTATATGTCTTTGGGAAAATGTCTATTCAGATCCTCTGCTCATGTTTTAATCAGATTGTCTGGGTGTTTGTGCTATTGTGCTGCGTGGATGAATGTGCAGAATCTTTCAAATAAATTTGTATTTGAATTTCTGACAGGGCTTTTTAAAAAACACAATTATTTGTGTGATATTTTTCTTAGGAAAAAATTGAGTCACCTCTTTAAGCAGCCAAACAATGTAATTTGTTTATGTTTACATGATGATTAATAGTTCCAGGAACAAGGTGTCAGGAAAATTGTAAATGGCTGTGAATCGGGTGTCTTGACAGCACCTCCTCTGGAGTTCCCTCCTCCTTTCATTCTTTTGAGGATTATGCACTCTGTGAGTTATAGATAACTTATAGCAACGCAACGGATTCTCTCATTCATAGGCAGGCACTTAACTGTCTGGTGGAAGTGTGACTGATTTTCCTGCCCTTCCTGCGGAGGCAGCCAGTTTTACAGCTATTAAGCAAATTCCTTTTCTCTCTCTTAATATGCTTTATATTGTCTGCTCTTTGGATTCATTTTCAAATTGGTTATTACATCTTGCTGGCTCCTTTATTAATTAATGAGCTAAATAAAATCTCTGCCATGTGTTCATTTTGTATTTCTATGAGAACAGCATTTTACCTTTAAAAAAATAATAATTATCCTGTAACAAAGGGAATATTATAAAAAGGGAGATAAAGCACTTCCTTTTCAATGGAATTACTTTCTAAGTAGGTGCATTCTCTTGATGTAAATACTGGTTGTGAGTCTTCATAGTTATAAGTAAATGGAAATGGCTACATTCATCAATCAGTGTGTATAACTGCTCTCGTCAAGGACCAGTGTTCTTAACCGTGCGTTTAATGCAAGACAATAAAGAGAATTTCTTTTACACCAATATAGCCTATGCAGTGTATGAATATTGAAATGGCCAAGAGAAAACGTACACACAGCTGCGTTTTGAGATTTGAGCAGTGTTCTATACTTTCTGTTTATAGCGCAGTTGTTTCATTTAATGAAGCTCAGATTAAATTTCAGGATATGCTTCAAGCTTTTAATATTGTTTTGAGAAATTCAAGACAAGGAAAATAAATTTTGTCCTTTGTTTTTCAGTGCCGCCCATCTACCTCCATGAATTTTTATTTTAATTTGAAATGACTTATTTCAAACAGATGTTAAGTGCATGTGACTAGACATTGCTTTATGCAGCCAGTATAAACACCGATGCATAATCTAAATTATGAAATAATGAGGAAGATGACAGTTTTAGGTTTTTGATCTGAAACTTATTAGTAACCACTTTTCTATGGATGGCATAAACATAAACATTTTTTCCTAGGGTTAAAATCTTTTTCTATATAGACTATTTCATGCTGTGTAACATGTGTGATAACTTATATCTCTTAAAATAACATGACAATTATTGAACATGACCATACATAAGAATACATTTCAAAGAAACTTAACTCATCGGAAGTTAGATTGACTATATTTAAGAATTCAGCTTTAACTAGGATTCGATTGGTTTATACCTTTGAACAAAAAAGAGTAAGTAGGTGGCACAAAAAATGGTGAAGAGTTACAGTTGGTTGATTTGACAAGGGACGGATACACACAGAATCACTCTTGTCACCATACATTACTGATCACTTTTATTACTGTCGTATCAACCAGACTTTACAAACATGGAATCAATTTGTGGTGAAAATGATAATGTTGATGTACAAATATTTTTCAAGAAATCATTGATCTTAGGTTGAGCCCCTAAATGCTTAACAACAACATGATAATGTGCCTATTTCCTCATAAATTTGACACGATGATAGTAGTAGGAAGGTGCACTATGGGAGTACATGACATGATAGCTACTTAATTATTTTATATGCTTTTATATGCTTTTTCAAAACAATCTCCACGTTAATTATCTTACAATAAAGATAAATAACACTTCTCAAAAAAAATTTTATTTCCAAATTCCAAGAAGCATCCTGGCAAAGAAAACAAACACAAAAGAAAATATAAAGGTCAATCATTTTTTTTTAATGCCTCTGCTGTTTTGTATGACTGCCTGTGGGATAGAAAAGACTTATCTACATGTGACGCAGCAGATAATCAGAATGAAAACTATTTACTATTTAATATAATTAAATCACCCCCAATTGATTTAAATGTTCATAGTGTTGACTTGGAAGGAAACAGGGCAATTGTAAAATTTAACAATGGAGAGCTACCTCAGAAGAGCTAGGGGAGGACGGTGGCCTGGGTGGCCGGAGGGGGTTCTGCTGCCCGAGAATGGGAATTCTCTTCACCAGGATATGGAAACTGCTCAATCACCAGAAGCACAAAGTTATAATTGTTGGGCTGGATAACGCAGGAGAAACTACCGTCCTCTACCAGTTTTCTATGCATGAAGTTGTACATACACCCCCTACAATAGGAAGTGACATAGAAGAGACAGTGATTAATAAAGCACGTTTTCTTATGTGGGATGTTGTTGGCCAAGAATCTCTTCGTTCTTCCTGCAATACTTACTACACTAACACAGGGTTTGTCATAGTTGTGGGCAGGACAGACAGAGAAGGGATTTCTGTAACTAGAGAAGAACTCTACAAAATGTTAGCCCACGAGGACCTAAGGAAAGCTGGACTGCTGATTTTTGCTAATAAACAAGATGTTAAAGAATGCAAGACTGTAGCAGAAATCTCCCAGTTTTTGAAACTAACGTCTATCAAAGATCACCAGGGGCACATCCATGCAGGCTGTGCTCTTGCTGGCAAGGGATTTTGCCAAGGACTTGAATGGATGATGTCACGCCTTAAGATTAGATGATCTCTCCTGACTTCTTCTCATAGACTTTGTATAAATGAGGTGCTGGACTTTACATGAAAGCTGCAAAAATGAATGGTTTAGATATATTTATAATAAACTAATTTAAACATTTAAACTTTTTCTGTAAGAAGAAAAATTAAGACCACTTATTTGAAAACAAAGATGAAGTCTCATCTTCCAATCTGCTTTCTCATTAGTTCCTTCCAAAGCAAGGTCTTAAAGCTGTGACTGACATTTTTCTCATATTGGGTCTTCTCAGGACGTTGTGTAGCCCGTGATAAGTGCAAAGGGAGAGGAAGACATTTTTAGCTATAAGAGCTTTACTATCAGTATAACCCTCCCCAGCTGAATGCTGTTCTTTTGTTCCATTAAGTCAAAATACAAATCAGCACAGATATTCAGTTTCCAGTATTTCAAAGTGTAACGTCACTTATGAAGAGTATTTTGCCTAAGGTTGTGTATGTATTGTGTACATACCTCAAGTGCCAGTGAATGGCTTTATGTTCTAAAAAAAAAGCAAATAACACAAAATTTAATAATATCCTTAGTTATAACCATAATGAGATGAGTACTGGCGATGGTGGCAGCTACCATTTTGTACTTGCCCTATGTTCTCTGTATCATATTCATCAACCCCCCAAATCATTGAGCTGCTCTTAAAAAAGAAAGAAAGAAAAAGAAAGAAAGAAAGAAAGAAAGAAAGAAAGAAAGAAAGAAAGAAAGAGAAAAAAAAAGAAAGAAAGAAAGAAAGAGAAAGAAAGAAAAAGAAAAGAAAGGAAGGAAGGAAGGAAGGAAGGAAGAAAGAAAGAAAGAAAGAAAGAAAGAAAGAAAGAAAGAAAGAAAGAAAGAAAGAAAGAAAGAAAGAAAGAAAGAAAGAAAGAAAGAAAGAAAGAAAGAAAGAAAAAAAGAAAGAAAGAAAGAGGAAAAAGCTTGACATTGTCTACCTAACATACCTAGTTGGTATGTTGACCAACTCACAGACATGGAAGCAGGTAATCCAGCTGAACGGAAAATCTATCATATTCTAGACTTAGTATCATCAATGGACAGAATTGCACCTTGAGCAGTCATCCAGTTGTTCCCTTTATTGGACCTTATGCCATCTAAATTACTGAGTAACTTGTTAATCTATTCATCAGTCAGGCATTGCTTGTGATTAAAATTATTAAGTGATTTTTTTAGCATTAATGGGAATATGTTGTGTGAAATGTATCTGCCCAGAGAAGTATCACCCTATAAATATTATCAAATAATTTAGCCAAAGTCCTCTTAGGTATTAAATTATAGGTCAAGCATTTAAAGTGGATTTGAGAAGAAATGTAAAGCATATTTTCTAAGCAACAAAGATAATTTCTTAATTTGAAAATTTCTTATTTTTTTATCTTAGGAGTTGGAATGGTTGAGGTTTTTCTTTTGTGGTTTGTAAGTTTTCTTTTGTCTTCTTACACCACTTGAATGCCTTGTTTGACAGTTACCGAATACAAACCTTTTTTTTTTTTTTAATGCTTTTAAGAATTTGATTTAAAAATTGATCAACTTAATGTTATATTTTTACTAAGAAGTAACTTGGCCTCGAAACCTTTTATGTTTCCTAGGGTTTTGTTTTTGTTTTTGTTTTTTCCAGCATCTGAAAGTTTCTGTTGCAACTGAAAACAAACTTATCCTAAATGTGTTAAGTCATATTCTTGTGCACTCTGTTGGCGTATCGTTCATGTCCTGAAGATCTGATGACTAACCCAAAACTGACATGTTTTAGAATATTCAAGAAAAAAACCTACTTTTAATACCAGCCTTTTATGTTTCAAGGATTTTGATGAGAAATACTAGTATCTACTATAAACATTGACAAAACTTTGAAAGTTCCTTTCTATAAAATATAAAATACTTATTATATAAATCCAAGTCAGGCATGGCAGATCAGTGTTTAACATTGGATGTTTTGTGTTTTATATTATGTTCAGAATACAAGTATAACATTTTAATATTTGTCAACTTGCTTTTACAAAAGTAAATCCTAAATTACTAAAAAAAAAAAAAAAAAAAAAAAATTTAACAATGGAAACTCCAAGGAAAGCAGGGATTCAGTTTCCACTTTAAGAATCTTTTCTCATGTTTAGAGGAAGAGGTGCAGGAAGGTCAACAAGGTCATAACCTGAGCAGGGAGTGGCAGAGGTTGCCAGGCAACCCCAACTTCCCAGAAGTTGGATCCTGGGGCACCCGGAAGAAGGCGAAGCTGAGGTCCACGACGGCCTGCGTCCGCAGAGAAGATGCATGTGGACTGGGGCTAGGGCCACCTCGCCACCTGCTGGACGGACCTCTGGACTGTGGGGCTCAGGGAGGATCCGGGGACCTGCAGGACACCCGTTCCTGCTGCCAGCTCTTTTAGGGAGATGTCTGCAGGGGAGGGACCACTGCCTGATAAAAAAGGGAGTTAGGTCACTGGGAAGAAGACAAGATTACACCAAAACACCAGTGAGCAGACTTGGAGTCTCAGTATAAGCTTCTTTCCACTATGAGTCATGCTAAGTGGGGGCTTTGCTGTGAAAAGCTTCTGAAAAGTGTCAGAGATGACCACTTGCCCATTTTGCGTTGCCTTGTGTGGGTCACTCTATTGGTAAGAGAATGGCACACGTCAATGGGATGTTGATCTTGGTCCAAGATGGCACTGGCCTGGGGATTTTCATTTTGTCCCACTAAAGAAGATGACTGGGTACATCCAAAGGGAATAGCTGTGCGCCCATCACCTATCTACCTACCTACCTATCTATCTATCCATCCATCCATCCATCTATCCATCTATCTAGTTATCTATCTATCTATCTATCTATCTATCTATCTATCTATCTATCATCCTCCTCCTCCCTTATCTGTTTAATGGAAACTGCAGAAATTTCAGTGATTCTATATTACACAATTTCATAAGGATCATGGGGGAAAATACGAACATTTCTTCATTCCTTTTGCTCCTCATCTCTCAAAATTCAAATAATCAAACACCCAGACTCTAAATATATTTACATCAACTCCTTGGTGTAAGTGTAAGGTGTATAATGAAATCTACATGTCTTCTGTTGCCCTGCCATTCAATTTTTCATGTGTTTCTGGAGATAGCGGTACCATTTTGAAATGTGTCAGCATTTAAGTTTACACAAAATGTTCTCCCTGCTCCCCTACCTGGGACTGTCCGCCATTCACACTGACAAAAGACACATGCTGGGGAAAATGACTGATAACTAATGTTTAGAACGTTCTTTTTTTACTCATGTTTGTTTTAGACCTAAATTATAATTATAATCATAAATTAATAAAAATTAATAATTAATTTTTCTTGGTGAGTAAGCAAAAATAAATTGCTATGGATAAAAACATTTTTTTCTACTGGGTTTGGGTTGATGTATTCTGAAGATAAATTTGTAAGTCATAACCAGTTACTTCTAATCTAGGGGATATATTTTAATTAAAAAATAACTTGATGCTTTAGAAACTTAGACCAAGAAAAAAAATGGAAAATTCAGAAATGTCAGATGCCAAATTATTAACCCATGTTTCCTTAAATTTATATTCTTGTACCTGGAGACAGCTGTGGAATAAATTCAGTTCTTTGTGTCAAGATTTATAATACATTTAATGTCAGCATCTGATATTAAATTTCAACCTTACTTCCTTTTTATTTAAGAGTTGTTTAAGGAAAGAATCTGGGCTTTCATACTGGATAAATAGACGACTATTGTGTTCAATTTTAGATAAACGTCTTTAGTGTCCTGTAACACACATTTTTATATCAAGTTTTTCAACTTTGTGAAAAACAAATAATCTTAGAAAGCCATTACCATGATGTGCTCAGTGTCGCCTGAAGGCATGCCCTGATTTTCTAGCTTGGCAGTGATGTCTAAAGGAACCGCATTAACATGGACCACGCTGGATGCCTAGAGTAAAGGATTTAGATGTGCTGTGAAAAATGGACTTCGCGTGATGAATTTTCTGGTCTGGTAAGCAAAGCGGTATGAGTGTATCACTCTGATATAAAACTTAGTGATTTGAAATAAGGCAAACATATCACTTAATTTACCAGTGTAACGATAACACATACATTATATAAACAGATATCAGTACCCTGGCTTGCTGCCTGGTGCCTGATGGTCAGGATTTGGAATGAATATACAATTTCTTTTTCCTATTCAGCAAAGCCCTTGCTTTCCCAGATTTCCGCTTTCATCAAGTCTTATGGCCAACGCCCAGCTCAGCTAAACGCTAACCTGTTAGAAATACATACACGTGCCCTAACTCAGAGGCACCTCCACTAGCTATTCATGGCCAATGGAACACCCGTGCCGTGCTCTGGGGCCAGGCTTTGTGCCTCTCCAGATCCCTCGGTTGGCATCTCAGTCTTGTGGGTCACCTTCCAGTCTTCAGTCCTGCCCCTTCCTCTGCAAGGGCTATGCTCTGCTGACTTTTCTGTTTAAAATTCGCCACCGACTGCCCTCCATCCGCTCCTCTCTGTTGATTACAGCCTCCTTATCCCCTGATCTTGCCTTCGTAGTCAAATCTCCCTAACCCTCCAGTCCTGCGCCTTTATAAAACCACCCTATAGATACTTGTGCTCGTCCATCAAAAGGAGGGCTCCAGGCCCCTGGAGCGGAGACTTACATCAGCCTGTGCACATGAAAATGCACGGATCAATGAACAGAGAGATTCTCTAGATTTCTTATAAGACCGTAAGAGAAATGTGAAGGCCACCACAGGGGCTTCTAATTTGGGGGTAGGTATCATTGCAAATAACAATGAACCCTGATAGGTGGCCTGAAATATCCCAGGTGTTGTTCTAAACACATTGGGGACTTCAGTTTGCTCACGTCACATAACGGTTCTATGAGGTGGACTATTATTATTTCCTCTTTCATAAATGAGGACCCTGATGCAGCGTGAGGTTAAATGCCTTGCCCAATGTCAGTCATTTTAAATAGGCACTGGATCTTATTTGGTAAAATTAAACTTCTCACTGGGGAAGAATCTTTGTTGTTATTGTTGTTGTTTTTGTTGTTTGTTGTTGTTATTTTAAAAAAGGGTCTGGAAACATGATATTGATAACTTTGGTCTTTTGACTTGGAATTTACTGGTGGGAAACAGATAGTAAAATGGGGCAGTGACGGGCTTATCCAGGGAAATCGAGTGGTTCCTGCTCACCTGTTTAATTCTGTAGGAGGGTGAGGACAAACCTTTGGGATGGACGCACATGTGGGCAGCAGCCAAGGAGAGACGCTTTTGGGGAGAACTGGCCACGATCTTTAGAAGGATTAGAACTCGGGGAATTTCATGTTTCTTTCTGTTCTCACCTGTATCCTCCTCTTTACAGCACTTGGTGGGAGAAGGAGTTTGTCTCTCATCCCATGAGCTAGAAAAAAGGTGGACAAGACTTTGAGATTTAGCCCTTTTTTTGGTTCAGTTATGAAGCATGTATTTCTGCTCAGAAGATTATGCCTTCTGTTTACAGTATTTTTTGTCTATACATTTTTTATTCAAGTCTAGTCAGTTTACAATGTTGTGTCAATTTCCAGTGCACAGCACGTGCTTCAGTCATCCATGAACATACATGTATTCATTTTCATATTCTTTTTTATCATGTTACCACAAGATATTGAACATGGTTCCCTGTGCTCTACATTATGAACTGGTTTATCTATTTTATACCTATTAGTTAGTATCTGCAAATCTCAAACTCCCATTTCATCCATCCCCACCCTCTTCCCCCCACCCCGTAACCATAAGTTTATTTTCTATATCTGTGAGTCTGTTTTATAAATAAGTTTGCTTGTCTTTTTTTTTTTTTTTTTTTTTTAAGATTTCACATAAATACCATATGGTATTTTTCTTTCTCTTTCCGGCTTTCTTCACTTGCATCCGTGTTGCTGTAAATGGCATTACAGACTTCCTATATGACCCAGCAGTCCCACTCCTGGGCACATATCTGGAGGGAACCTTAATTCAAAAAGACACATACACCCCCATGTTCATAGCAGCTCTATTTACAACAGCCAAGACATGGAAGCAACATAAATGTCCATTGACAGATGACTAGATAAAGAAGTTGCAGTGTATTTATATAATGGAATACTACTCAGCCATAAAAGATAATAAAATAATGCCATTTGCAGCCGCATGGGTGGACCTGGAGATTGCCATTTTAAGTGAAGTATCCTTAACTATAGCCACCATGCTGTATATTACCTCCTCAGGACATATTTATTTTATAACTGGAAGTTTGTACCTTTTGCCCCTCTCCACTCATTTTTCCCACCATCCCAGTCTTTGCTTCCGGCTACCACCCATCTGCTCTCTGTATCTACGAGTTTATTTTTATTGTTGGTGGCGTTTTGTTCAGTTTGTTTTTAGATTCCACATATAAGTGAAGTACTGTGGTATTTGCCTTTCTTGGTCTAACTTATTTCACTGAGCATAATGTCCTCAAGGCCCATTCATGCTGTTATAAATGGCGAGATTCAATTCTTTTTTGTGGCCAAATAATATTCTATATATATATATATATATATATAAAATTATGTAACATATATACATTATATATGTGTATGTATATGCACACATACATCACATCATCCATCAGTAACAATTAGTTTATTTCCATATCTAGGCTATTGTGAATAATGCTGCAGCTAACAAGGGGGTGCAGATATCTTTCTGAGTTTGTGTTTTGGTTTTCATTAGATAAATACCCAGAAGTGGGATTGCTGGATCATGTGGTAGTTCTATTTTTAATTTTTTGAAGAACCTCCATACTGTTTTCTGTGGTGGCTGCACCAATTTACATTCCCACCAGCAGTGCACAAGAGTTCTCTTTTCTTCACATCCTCCCCGACGCTTGTTATTTGTGGTCATTTTGATAATAGCCATTCCATTATGCCCTTTTTTTTTAATTGAAGTACAGTCAGTTACAATGTGTCAATGTCTGGTGTGCAGCACAATGTCCCAGTCATGCATATACATACATATAGTCATTTTCATTTTCCTTTTCATTAAAGGTTATTACAAGATATTGAAGAGTTCCCCATGCTATACTGAAGACATTTGTTTTTTTCCATCTATTTTCATATATAGTAGTTAATATTTGCAAATCTCAAACTCCCAAAACATTGTATGACTGTAGGCTTTAATCTTGTTATTTTTGAGATGAAGAGACTGGGATCCAGACAGGATGGTGACATTATTAAAGACTCAGAATCAAAGAGCCCTGGAGACTCAGATTCCTGAGCTGCCGATGGACGGGGCTCACAGCCCAGGGCCTCTGGTCCCAGGGTGCTTTTTTTCCCCACAAGGGTGGTGATTAGGAAATAGTGGTATGAGTGCTAAATTCTGTCCGGGGTCAGTTTTAAAATTTTGCGCCCAATTAAATATTTGCAACCTTAGCCTAAAATCTGGGACTGTCTGCCTTTTTTGAGTATGCACTGATCTCTAAATGCCGAATATAATGTCCCCCACATGGTTCGCCTCGTTGCTCAGAGACCATCCTACCCTTAAGGACTTCCCCAACAGCAAAGTCACCCCTCTGCTGTCATTTCCCATAGCCCTCGCCTGTGCACCTGGAGCACTAGGCACCTGACAGTTCTATGTGTTTGCACCCCCCAGCTTCCTCCACTGGAAAGTTTGCTTCAAGTCAGGAGGAATGTTGTTTGGATCAGTGTTTACCCAATATCTAGAAAGTGACTGACTTAAATGATGACCAAATATGGCTTATTTTTATTACTTTTTATATTTATTATTAACTATGGTCACTGTATTTATTTGATGAGTAATGAACCTTCCCCGAGGCAAACAATGCAATTCCCCTCTGTATGTAAAATGGAACATCCTGTTTGCCACCATCCTTATCAATTCCTCCAGATCTTCAAACTGAGGCCAAGTAGATTCAAATGCCAAGTTATTTCATTATTACTTTGGAGTATGCTTTGAAAATTCCATAGGAGGTAGCGTTGGCAAAAGTGTGACAGAATTTGGGTGAGCATGACTTAGTTTATCAGGTGGGCGACAAGGAAAATGTAACCAGAGGACTTACGCTATATTCCAGGTAGGTGACTGTGTCCGGAGGAAAGACAACACACGGGCTAAATTCGAGATGAGGTTTTGTAAACCTGAGGCCAGTGGTGGCTTTGGGGAATCTATACACGGGCACAGATCTGTTGGTTTTATATTCTTCCTGGTTTTTGTAACCTGTCTTTCTGCAAATACCTATTACATGATCAAAGCTTCATTTTGCCGCAGACAGAAGTAGGGTTGCCATGAGGTCAGAGTACAGTGTCCATGACACACCAGGACACCTGGAGTAGCATCACATGGTGAGGACTGAGAGCACGCGGGCACCACGATGAGGGATGCGGGCACCACGATGAGGGACGCGGGCACCACGATGAGGGACGCGGGCACCACGATGAGGGACGCGGGCACCACGATGAGGGATGCGGCCGCCAGATACGCTCCATGTTTGCGTGGATCGTGGAAGGTGTCCGGGTGCTGGAGCAGAGGATCTGGGGCTGTAGTTGCCTGTAGACCACGTTGCTGACGTGTTGTTTCACCTGCACAATCACTGTGTCTGCTTCTCCTCCCACCGGCATCGTGGGAGAGCTCCTTAATCTCCACTTCAGCCAAGCTTGATTTTTCTCTGCCTCTTTCATTCTCACAAGCACAGATAAAATTGCAGTCTCATTATTGCTATAAATGTTCATGTCTCTAGATACTAATGGGTCTGAGAATCTTTAAATGTGTTCTTGATTTAAGTTTCCTGTTTCATAAACTGCTGGTTCTTTTGTCCATTTTCTTTCTTTTTCTTTCCTTTCCTTCCTTTTATTCTCCCTCCATTCATTCTCCTTTTCAGTCCCTTCTTTCTCTCTTTCCCCCTCTTTCTTTCTTTAAAAAAAAAATCCTCATTGAACTTCAAGAAGTCTTTATTTTGGATGTCAATATTTTTCCCTTTACCAATGCTGCAAATATCATTTTAAAAAAAATTGTTGTTTATTTTGCAAATAATTGTAGAATCACAGGTGAGAGAGGTGCCATGTACCCTTCACCCAGCTTCTTCCAATGGGAGCATCTTGCATAATTTTAATACAGTATCACAACCAGGAAATTGATATTGTTGAAATCCAAAAAATCTTACTCATGTTTCAGTTTTATGTGCACTCATTGGTGTATCTGTGCACAGGGGTCTATGCAATTTTATAATCAATTTTTAAATTTTATTCCCAGTTTCTTATGTTGCCCAGAAGATTTTTTGTTTTTGTTTTTTTTTGATATAGTTAAATTTATCTTTTCCTTTATGATTTGTGATTTTTTGGGGGTCTTATTTAAAGGAGAAAAAAGTCTTTTTCTATCTTAAAGCCAAGAGATTACTCTTTTCTTTCTTTAACCATTTTAAAGTTTTGTTGTTAATGTTTATTATGTTGGCCACCTGGAATTTATTGTTTAGGGATGGTTTGAGGTTGGAGTACAATTTTACTTTTTTTCCATATGGAAAACCAAATGTTCTGGAATCATGCACTACAAAACCCATCTTTTCCCCTCTGATTTTCTATGTAACCTGTACCAGATATTAATCATCATATAGAAATGCAGCTGCTTCTGAACTCTATAGTTTATTTCATTGACATATTTTTAAAAAGTTCTGTGCTAAAATCGAATTCTTTTAATTTACAGAACACTGTTTTATATATATATATATATAATATGAACATGTATGAATATATATATATGAACTTCTTGTTCTTCTATTTGAGAGCTTTCTGAGTTTTCCTAATAACTTTGTTAAATACTATCCTGAGATTTTGATTGTAATTGTATTAGGTTTACATATTAATTTAGAGTTCTTTTATGTCTTTATAACTTTGAGTTTTCCATTTCATAACATGTTGTTTCACTCTATGTATTCAGGTTATTTCTTCTTAGACTCTTTATGATTTTGCTGTGTCAAATCCCAGCCACACAGTTGGGCTCTCTGCTTGGAAAACTTTCTTCATCTTTTACAGTTTCCAGTTGCTATGAATGGCTGCAATAGTGACTGCTGATAGCTGTGCATGGAACTTTAATGGACTGGGAGAATTTGTATTCAAGTGTCTCGATTCTTTGGATTTTATGTGCAGACAAATAATGGAGCCTATACATTTGGACAAATTCTTTGGAAACTTTTATCAGCCTTTTTCCCCTTTCTTTTCTTTCTCTCCTTTCTTTCTTTTCTTTTCTTTCTTCCTTCCTCCCTTTCTCCCTTCCTCTCTTTCTTTCTTTGTCCCTTCCTTCCTTACTTTATCTCGTTCTTCCTTCCTTCCTTTCTTTCTTTCTTTCTTTTTCTTCCTTCCTTCCTTCCTCTCTCCCTTCCTCCCTTCCTCTCTTCCTCTCTTCCTCTCTCCCTTTCTTTCTCTCTTTCTTTCTTTCTTTCTTTCTTTCTTTCTTTCTTTCTTTCTTTCTTTCTTTCTTTCTTTCTTTCTTTCTTTCTCTTTGTCTTATGCTCTAAGTTCTTGTACAATTCTGAGGAGGAATACTGCTGGGAAATTTTGTCTTGTTCCAAGTTTGGGGCTTATAGCACAATTTGGCTGACACTTTTTAGCAGAATATCTTCTATTTAGTACTTGCTAAACAACTTTCATTTTTATTATTGCTGTTGCTTGTTTGCTATCATGAATTAATACAAATTACATAAAGTGCTTTTTCTATATGTATTTGTGTATCTTTTTTGCCTTAATATGTTAATATTATTAGGTTTTCTAATTTTTAAAAAAATCCTGACATTCTTGGGCTAAAATCTATTTAGCAACAATTTATATTCTTTTAATACATTCTTGAATCAGATTAGCCAGCATTTTATTTAAGCTTTTTCTGTCTGTATCTGTAAAACATGGACAGTTCTTAACTTTTTGTACCATTTTTTCCAGCCTTGGTATCAGATAAAGGGAGAAAGGTACATATAAATCTGTTTGGGAATTTATTCACCCATTCAATATTGAACAATTGTTTATGGAACACTAAGTATTTCAAAATTCAGGGCAATTATTTTGAATAAAATGATGTTAGCAGTATATATCATGTAACAGAAAGATATATATGTATATACACTATGTATACATATGTAGTGTTTATATTTATTATAATTTATTATATGTATTATAATTTACAATAAATAAAAATATACATTGCAATGCATATAGTTAAATAAAACTTTGAAACCATCATCCATTTTAACTTTGATTATTCTAGTGTACGTTTATCACTGTAAAGAAGTTGTTTCTATGCAATGCCTCCACTGAATCATATTTACAAGCTTTGTCCACCATTAGAAATTTATTTATTAACAATAGATCTATCACCATATAACTAAATGGTTAATTTGAATCAGATCGAATCTGCTGTCCCTGAGTCACTTAACATTCAACCTGTAGTCAACCCTAGTGACTATAGCTGATTTAAGTCGATGAGTGTTTATTCTGGGGAATGAATAATTCTGTTTATATTCTGATTTTAGCCAAACATAGTGTACACACTGTATCAGGATCATTTCTAAGGTTGAAGACACAAATCATGAGTAATTATAAAGTTTCTCTGATACATTTTTTTCTAGATGTTTTATATGTGACAGAGTAAGGAGCTTATTAAAAATACCTGATTCTTCAAATCCAGTTGTCAAAAAAGTGACATTACACATTAGCCGTTTCCCTGATAACGGAATTCTCTGCTAATATTTTCTTCTTAAATGACCTTTCCAGCAATTTTCCTCTTAGACTTTGCTTTACAGTCAATTATGAGGTGTGTCAAGACAAGTGAATATCTGAGAGAGAAATACTCATTGTGGATTTTTAAGAAGACTGCCTTATAATTCTGATCCTTTATATTGGCATTCACTGAACAATAACATTTTTATCTTGTGACACAGCCCATCGCAAACTTCAAGTAAGTTATGAAAAATGGCTCACTTTGTTTAAGGGGAATCTTGACAGTGTGTTTCAGCTGAGTCTGTGTGGTGGGTCTGCCGCATGCCTGAATTATTAGCATTACTTCATGTACTAGGGGTGCAATGCTGTCTGAAATCCTTACATAACACGTTTGGAAGTGGAGTGACTGACGGCTGTTACAGAGCAGATGCTTTGAGAGCAGCAGAAGTTTAAGCTATTCACCACTGACATATTAATTCAGTTTGTTTTGTGCCATTAGCATGCTAATTATCTCATGACGATCCAAGAAAATGGAGCACAGAAACTTTGAGATAAGGGGAAGGAATGGCTCCTGTGACCAGGGCCAGGGCCAGGTAGAATACTCCATGTGGAACCTCAGGCTTCAGGGGGGCTGTGCCTTGGCCACCGGCCATTGGTGTGGGAGGGTTGAATCCTAACATACTGAAAGGTAGAGAGAGCGAAAGGAAGAGCGAGGGACAGGCTCCAAACAACCTCACATTCATCCTCAGAAAGACCGTTGATGTGTCTCGCACAGAAATGACACGAGCACACATCACACTGGGCAGTTAGGAACGTGCTTGTTGGTAGGCTCTGTGTTAATCCACATCCTTATTCTACACTTGGGTCTGGAACAGTAAGTGTTCAGTGCACGACATAATCGACCTAGGAAATCCTGCCACAGTAAACTCATGGAAGTCAGTGAAGTGACTAGGCCTCGGCAACGCACACGTGTCCTACTGTGCAGGTGGTGAGCCCAGAATTAGGGGATGGAATCCTGTCTACTCAGCACCGGTAGTCATTGCACTGGGGGATCTACACACTTGAAGGCCCTAGAAGGGTGGGGACAAGTGACCAAGATGGAGGAGGTCTCAGAACTGGGTCAGAGGAAGGTGGTCAAAAAGAAAGTGGGAAGGGACAGAAGGGTAGAGGCAATGGTCACCACATGTCAAAAGTGGCCATGAGGCATATATCTGGAGGGAACTCTAATTTGAAAAGATACATGCACCCCAGTGTTCATAGCAGCACTAGTTACAATAGCCAAGGCATGGAAACAACCTAAATGTCCATCGACAGATGGTTGGATAAAGAAGATGTGGTATACTTGTGCAATGGAATATTACTCAGCCATAAAAAAGAATAAAATAATGCCATTTGTGTCAACATGGTTGAATCTTGAGGATATTATGCTAAGTGAACTAAATCAGATAAAGAAAAATACCATATGATCTCACACGTGGACTCTAAAAAAACAAAACAAAGAAATACAACAAAACAGAAGCAGACGAACATATTTAGTAAACAAACTAGTGGTTGTCAGAGAGATGGGGGTGAGGGAGATGGGCAAAATGAGTGAAAGGGGATTACGAGGTTTAAACCTTCTTGTTATAAAACATGTAAATCACAGGGATGTGATGTCCAGCACAGGAAATGTGGTCAATAATATTGTAATAACCTTGTGTGGTTACAGATGGTAACTGGACTTACAGTGGTGATCAATTCATAGTGCACAAAAAGATCAAATCACTATGCTATACATTGACACTAATATAATATTGTACATCAATTACACTTCAATAAAAAATTAAATTAAAAATTTTAAATAAAGAGGCACATGTTTGTGTTCAATGGTCTTCTATGGCCTTATTTGGCTAGAAAATTCGGCAATGCTGTTTCTCTCGTGTATGTGTGCCCTCTGTTTCTGTGTACGTGTGTGTGTGTGTGTGTTTTATGATCTCTGAAATTTAAAGTCTGATGTAGGCAATGATTACATGCATTTAATTCTGAATAAACCAGGGAATTTCATTGCTTCCATAAAGTTTTATGGAAAATATTCATAACTAAAAGCACATTTATTTGCCTGTATTCATACACATCTCATCGGACTGATGATAACAATTATGCTCTACAGCACATAACTTGTCTGTCTCGATCACCCATGTAATCCTGCTCTAAGGCAGCTCCGTGATTACCATTTTGCAGAAAACCTTGGTTCTGCCTCCAGGTTCTCAGAGGCTCCCTATGCACAAGTCTGAGTCCTTGTCTGGTGTCCACCTCTTTTTAAGCATTCAGTCTTTCCCTGAGCTTGGCCCCCTGCAGGACAGGGCCCCAGCACTCCAGGTTCTTCTCGGGGCACCTGACTGTGAATTCATCTTTCTAGTTGTTTTTGAACAAAATTAAAGTTGCTTTAAAAAATAATTCTTAAGGGTGGGCTAGAGAAATTTTAATTTCTCAGTTTCTCTGGATCCAATAGTCAATTTTTCTACTAAGCAAGATAAAGTGTGAGCCTAAATGTCACATTCATCAGGATGAAATAAATAATTTTGTGTACTACATTTTGGCCCCATCAGAGGCCAGCTTTTTCTGAAACACATTTTTGCATTATTTACCATCATCAAACTTTGAGGGATTTTTCAAGGGGCAAACTCATGTATGCAATCCACTGTTTAAAATGTCTCTTTGTGTCATACTCAGGGTCCACTCTGTGGGGTCCTCGTTTATCTGAGAACAAGCCAAGAGCCGGGGACCGCTCTGGGAGGTCTGGTCGCATCCCAGGTAAGCCTTGTGGCTATGACTCATTCTTCCCCTTTGCCCTAAATCCTAGGAAATGGGAAGATTAATTGGCCACTTCTGCAGCCATTGTAGACCAGGTCTATATGTCTGTCTTACCTTGGTCAGATTTTCATCACATAGGTTCAATTCTAAGGCAAGGTTTACATAAGCAAACATCTGAAAGATGCTTGTCTACCGTATGGAAATGCAGTGCCTTATCAAAGGGCAGGGAATTTCAAAGCTGAGACAGGAAGGAGGCAGCTGCGGGGTCGAAAGACATTGTTGGATTTCTTTAAATGTATTTCATGAACTCCTTTATTCAGGCAGGTGGTTTTTACAACCTCTTCCTGACACACCACTCAGACTTCCCATCTAATCACAGGCTGTACGGCAGGGAATCCGGAGGGCACCTGGGTCCTGGTGTTGCCTCCATGGCTCCACCTCCATGGATCCCCAAAACAAGTGACTGCTGGATTGGAAAAAGAAATGAAGAAGGTCACACACCCCTCTGTCACCTGGGGTTCAGGACTCTCCTGAGGACCACGTTACTCTCTCAAGGGGGAGGATGAGGGCTTTGGAGTCACATCGCCTTGGAGAGGTACTGCCATGGAGAACTGTTGTCCGCGGAATCAGTGCTCCGGAACACACCTCCTACCCTGTGACTTCGACCAGTTCCATGAGCTGGATTTACACCTCTTCTGGCCTGGACACCCCAACATGCAAATTCCTGCAAGTATAGCTGTGATATTTTTTTTCTTCAAAAAATTAAGAGCTCCACTCATGGTTTATCATGTACTTGTAAATGGATATTCCATGGTGATGGGGCAGAAATAGTTTTGAGTCTTATTTTAATTAGTTTCAAAGAAGATTGTCTATATTTTGCCTTTACTGAAACTGACAGCGTGGAACAAGAAATCAAGTGAGTGCAATTGTTTCACCACGGCTACACGCACGGAGCCATCCTTCACATTCAGCTCCTAGAAGATAGTTAATATAAAATGCAGTTATAAATACATGCAATTTGAATAGATTTAATAAACCCTTATAAAATACTTGGGCTTTATATTGGTAGAAATGTCAGTCACGAAAGATTGAAAAAATCCTATGGCCAAGGGAAACGTTGCAATTTATGAAACCTTAGCTTGAGCCATAAACTCGAGTCCCCAGATGTAAATGTCAAGACAGCTGAAACTCAGTTAACATGAGTTAGAGGAAGGGAAGGTTAGAATATGTGTTTGTGCCCAGTTCTTGGCCATTTCATGCGAATAAAATACACTGCTTAAAGCGACTGTCGCATTGAAAGAGTTGATCCTTAAATTAAGGGTTGCTCTGTTTGTTTTCCCCTTGAATCATACATTTTACCAATAAGGTTTGTAGTTTGGGCATAAAATAAACGCTAAAAATAAAACTGACTCACTCTCTCTATATACGATGCATTTGAGATTGAATAACCGCTGCTGTTATTTTGAATAATCTGATCTTGGCCTATTTGTGTCGATATGTTTTTACAGGCCCCTGAGCTGAATTTTTCATATGAATCTGTTTATTTCAGTGGATTCAGTTTGTGTCTCCTTTGTGTGCCCTCGAGTGCTGTTAACACCAGTTACTGCTACTGAGCATTCCCTTCCGACCACAGGACACAATGTGCGCAATCCTGTACTTCTCGGATTTTCTAGAAAGTCAAACAGGGCTCCTCTGGGAGGACCAGCGAAGCTTCCTGAGGCCAGGCTATGATGCTCTGGCCTCTCAGATCACTGAGCACAACGAGATTAGGTTGGCTCCATGAATTCACAAATCCTATGTCAGTTAGCTGTTGCTGTGGCAATAAACCACCCCAAAACTCAACAGCTTAAAACAGTAACCCCTGGTATATCCTGAGCTGTGAGGCTGGGGATCGGTTCATCTCGTCTGAGCTTGGCTCATTTCTGCGAGGCTCACTCTACTCTCTGCCAGCTGGCTTGCTTTCTGGTTTTAGCCTCTTGTAAACACCTCTGTTGTCGGTTCTCTCCAGCGTTGAAGGAAGTGAGGGGGTGATGTCATGCCAGATTCATAAACTGCCCTTTAATACCTCCATGGTTTCTTCCCTTCCCCATTAGCACAATCCACACCAGTTGCTTAAGCACGAGGTGTGTGTTGGGGTACACTGGGGGGTGGGGGGGGTCCCTCCCCTGCTTCAGCTTTCTGGCTACAACTTCCAGAGTGAACCAGGAATTCATCAATACTTCACTTGTCAGCACCATTGCAGATCTGATCCCTCTGCCCATTGTTACTGTCATTTCAGTAGGACTTTGGGAGGAAAATGAGAAAACAAACCAATGCACACGCAAACATGTTTAATTCACCATTTTAAATTAGAAAGCCAAGACTGAACTTCAAAAAAAAAAAAAAAACAGTTCATTGCTACTCACTTGGATTTAATGAGTTTTAAAATTATGACAATCAGTACCTTTGTACCCAAGCTTTCAAGCAATGTTTTTATTAGGTCCCATCTGTTATTTTTGCTTTCATATTAATTTTATCAAAAATGGATTTTCAATTATTTATGGTATTCAGCCACCACATTTCTTGCTTGATCAAATTAGGCTCTAATGCCTGCCTTCAGAGAAACTCAGAAAATGGCCTCTGTTGGGCTGAGCTGAGCTGAACTTGCAGGTCAAAAAATCAAGATGCCCAGGAGATGTGGCTCCAACAGATCATGGCGGGGTGTTAGACAACAGGTGCTCAGAGAGGAGGAGCTTCTCACACAGGACTTTGCCTGCGTCTTGTCCAGCCCTGCTACTGCCTCCTGGGTACCTCTGACCTAGAGTGTTGGAGAGGATCTTCATCTTGTACTAACTTGAGCTGCTCTCTTGGCTTCTAATGGGACTGAGAGGCAGATAATAGAAGTCTATGATTTGCTATTGTAACCTCCTCCTAACCACCTGGAACTGATTTCTGCAGCTTTCCTCCTCTTGGGTGAGCAGCTGTCAACAACAGACTCCCAACCTCCCCTTCATATTTCCAGGTTGCACATCAAATTCACTCAAGATGTTGGTGTTAAATCACTTGTGAGATTATTAATCAATACTTGTTATCTGAAAAGGAAAGCATGATTGCTCCCCGAAGTCTTGGGCTCATTTCTCACCTCCAGCTGCGGCTGCTGCTGAGGATTTCTTTCTTACTGAGTATTTCCTCAATATTTACTGACTGTTGCTGGGAGCATCTCCGTGCCATCACTGCATTTGTCTTCTTCTGCCCAATCAGAGGACTAAAATCATCTTTTCCATATAAAACTAAACGATGTCTGGTAAAATACTTGAGTAGAATACATCCAATGTGTTTCCCTTCATTTTTCCATATAGAAGGTAATGGCTGGCAGCTTAGAGGCTAAACTCCAGAGTTCATTTAGGACAATGTGACTTAAACTCTGAGAAGAGCTTTATTGAGGGGAAAAAAGTCACATGGGACAACTGCCTGGAGAGAATGACGTGGTCATGGGAATATTCCTGGAGGTCAGGGGCAGGAGGGGGCAGGGGGGCAGAGGGGCATGTAACACAGTGACCCGTGAGGTGGGGCTCCGTGTTCTGCCATCTGGGAGTGAGGCTTTGGAAAGAAGAGGCAGGTGCTGAGAGTGGGGCTGCGGGCGAGAGAAAAGTCATGGAGACAGGGAAGCTGCTCCCAGCGCCCAGGAGATGTCTTGGATTGACAGATAAAGAACATAAGCCGCGGAAACCATCTTTAGTGCAGAATTCCTCATTTAAAAGAGTCAGGGGATGAAAATGGGGACTTAGAAGAGTCAGGTTGGTAATCAGATATTCCAGTGCAGTCTTCAGAAGTTTTGACAAAAAGCTAAGGTCCAGATTGAAAATAACATTAATTTATTGCAATGTAAATATGATGAATACTATTCTCACATAGATAATCTGTTTTGGGAAAAATTCTGTAAAGTGATGACATATCTGAGACATTATAAAATGTATCAGTACCATTTACTTAAACATATAAAAAATCCGAGCTAATTATAAAGAAGTATATTTTACTTTGGGGGAAATTTAGAGACAAAATGACAAACCACACTGGTGCAGAGAAAAGGATATGAGTGCATTTTAGATGAACAAGGGCATGACCATATATGCCTAAGATGAAAGCTTGACGAGAAGTGGTGAGGGTACACTGTGAAAACAACGACAAAAACAAGACAAGAAATACCATAATACGATCTTGAGCTCAATTAGTTTATGCTATTTGTGTTTAATTAACCATTATTGTCATCTTATTTTTTTTTTAAGATTTTAAAGCCAGGTGAGGTTTAACTGTAAGGACTGAAATCAAGCATGACACAGCTTGAGTTATTGCTTACGATGAGACTCATGGGTTGTTGTCAGCACCATTCTCGGGGCTGATTCCAAATAATTTATTTGATTGACATTAAACAGCTTGAATGAGGCCAGAAAAAGAAGATGCTGTGAGACCAATCATTGCAAAAATGTGGGGGTACCCGAACTCGTGTCTGACGCAGGCCATCGTGGTGCAGTATGGTCTGGCCTGAGTCCCTGGTCGTGCCTTGGGGCTCAGACGAGATGGCCGGAGGACACACATGGAAATAAGACAAGCCTGCACATGTGACATGGATGCTAGTATCTAACTGAATACTGCAGGAGTTAAAATACAACAAAGCCTTTCCGTCAGTTCCTGACATGACTTTATTCCACCTAGAACTTCCTGAGCGACATGAGTGATCACCTCTATTCAGGTCTAGTCGGAACATGATGATTACTTATGGTTGAAGCTCTTATGCACGCCATGTTTCTTACCTCTTTAATCGATTCCATGTTTCATATAAGATTTTGAAAGATAAATATTTTCAACATTGGAGCCTAAAATTTGCCTGCAAAATTTTAAAATGTTTTATACTCAAAATACACTATTATGAATTTCTTTAATGACACCAAATATCAATGTGTAGGAATAGTGTCATTTCCCTGGAAGTGTCTTTCAAGTGTATCCTTTAGGAAATTTCTGTAACATCACACTGAAATCCAACCTTGCATGTTAGAAGAGCGTGAGATCCCATTCCTTACCAGCCACGGAAAAGCTCTTTGGCGTGTGCCGCCATCATTCCTTCATCACCGGGCAACAAAGCTCACCCACTGTAGTTTTGGAGATTGTAGGCTGGTTTGGTATTGTGTGCGTGCGTGCGTGCGTGCACGTGTGTGTGAAGGTGGAAGCCATTGGTGTTAGTTTTCTTTTCCAGTGGTTTTCACAGTCGCATGAAATCCTTTCCCCATTACCTCCAAATCTCCTGGCTGTAAGAACGTGGCTTTGTTCAGATATTATTTATTTCTTGCTCCCCCTAAAAAAGCCACAGCTAGAGCATAAAATCTGTAAAAGAGATTCCAATGAATAGCTTTGTCTGCTCTTACCTAACTCCTCTTTCCTTCTGTGCCTCTCCCCTGCACCCACCAGGGTCCTTTTCAGTCTTTAGTATATTGATTTCAAATGTGTGATTGGGGCCACCAGCTCAGACATCACCAGGGGAGGCCTGGGATGAGGTAATCTGGCCATAAAAAACTCTGTGTCTTTAGTTGTCTGACAGTGTAACCCGGCAGAGCATTGTATGAATTATATGAATAAACTTACCTATGAGCGTAACTACCTTCCATGAGAAAAAAAGGGCTGATTTTGCTGTGGGACGATTTGCTTTCCAGCAATCATGCTGTTCAAAGACTTGCCTCGTGGCCATCAGGAAGGACTCGCTTTCCAGATACATCTTCCTCAAACAGCATTTCCTGACCTGATAGATGGCTGGGAGGATGCTCAGGGGATCTTAAAAATACATGAAAGATGACAAAACCCACCTACTGCCTACAGAGGATGGCCGATGTGGGAGGAGGTTCAGGCTCCGTCTCCCTCCTATGGCTCAGCATCACTGAACGTGGTCCACACGTGTTCATCCAGGCTCCCACATGAGCCCAGACAAGAAAGAGGTGACAAGGGAGCAGGCTTGTCCTGCTGCTTCTTAAACTCATTACCGAGTGTGACGACACAGCACAGTGTGCCACCAACAGCACTGTATTTGTGACAAACGAGACTGTCAGGAAGCCCGCGGGCTTGTGATGTTTTAAGTGTTTAGTTTTGCCAGGAATGGCTATCTGTAACCTTTCCTGCTTTCCATATATATTCACTTCTTGCCTGGAACAGCTTAGGCAGTGTAAGAGGAAGCTTGGGGAGAGTGTCTTGTCCACGGACAGAGTTGCGGCCACTTTTAGACCCCATACAACAAGTTTATATTGATCTCCCCCAACTTTCATGTTATCACAGCTTGAATGCCCCAAACAATGTTTAACTGGCATCCAGGACTTTTCCTTCCTAACGCCCGTCACAGTGGTGGTTCAGTGGTGGATTGTGGTCGTCTTCATGGCTAGGACGGAAGTTCCACGTGAGGAGGACCATTCCTTTCTGGTTTATCATCACAGCCACAGGACCAAGTACAAGACTGGGTACAGAGTAGGGACTCTGTGTACACTTGTTGAATTAATGAATGTAACGGAGCGATAATTTCTTAACTAGGAGACTAAACAGATCAACAGCTCAGAGAGCATGGCACCACAGTGACTTCTGGTCCGTCCACCTTGGTGTGGAGGAGTTTCTAGGCAAAGTGTTGAATTCATGGAGCACAAAGGGGCAACACGTAGGTCACCTGTGCTGGTAACTGTTGGCCAAATCCAACCGTGGTAGCTCTTCGTGGTATGAATAGATCATTACAGAGTCTTCCTGTAGAGAGAGGTTAGGAATCAAGAATCGGGAGCCAGACCAGCGTGGATCAGTCACTGGCCCATCCACAGGCCGTGTGAGTGGCCTTGCTGGGCTCCTCAACCCACAGGCTCGGGCCTACCCACCTGTGAAATGGGGTAACAGCAGTTCTTGTGTCCTAGGGCGAGGCCTGGGAGGCTCACGATGCTGAAGTGCATAAGGAGGGCTTAGCCCATGTGAACCAGGCTTCCAATTCTTTTCTGAAGATGGTCCAGAGATACGGAAGAGCCATGGTGTCAGGGAAGGATCTAGACACTTGCAATTAGAGACATAAGCCAAAGTACACCCAGGGAACACCAGATCTGATTGATTCCATTAGTTGTCCAGCCCTTTGCTAAACATTTCCAAAAGCTTTATTTTTTTTCCCATAAAAATCGAGAATAGATGATTTAAGTCAATATTCTTGACTTAAATTTCATCAGATCCTTCCAGAGAACCAGCTGTTACCTAGAAACCCATTTTAACTTTCCAAAGCCGCTCAGCTCTTCTGGGTCACTAGACTGTTCTTGTACTTTGGCAATAATTTATCAAATCGCCCTCAAGTGCTTTGAAAAGCTCACAACCTAAGTGCTAGATTTATGTATTTCATTCTAGATTCCCTGTCGATAACTGACTTCACATATTAATTTTATGTGTCAAATTGTAACTGTTGTTTTAGAGGCAAAATTTACAATGTGGGTCCAGATCTTTTAAGATGATGCTCATGCTCAAAAAAAGGCTATAGGAAATATTAATGCTAAGGACTTATGCTAATGTATAATTTTTAAAATCTCAAGCATCCATGATTCACATTTATTTTTAGAAACTGGAAATAAAGCAATAGCCTGTACTTAATTCCTTGGGTATGTTTTTTCAATATTTCTGTTGCGACTATCTGATGTTTAAAAGGGGCATAATGTCCTGCATTTAATTATAACTGCTGTAGTGAGAATGGAATGAAAAAGAACAGACACTTGGTATGTGTGTGTTTAAGGATTAGAAATGAACAATGTAAACAAAGTCCTTTGGAGGGATTCACAAGTATCTGATTTAAATTAAAACTGGGACATAGATGGGTGTGAAACATTGCTCAAACAGATTTCTAGAGAATATAAAAAACATCTGTATGTGTCTCACTGTCTAAGTCAATTGCAGTTCTGTCTCTAGTTTTACTTTCTGATGTGTTAACAGCTGCCTTTTCCCAGTGATAGATTAACGTCATGGTTTGACTTTGAATAAACTCATTGTTATTTCTATAAATAACTATATATATCTATAGATCTGTATCTATATAGACATTTGCATCGAGCAACTGAATAAGGAGTTCTGCTTAGTCAGAGCCAAAGGGAGAAAGATAAGTGTTAAGAAGGATTATTCCTAAATTGTCAAATATATGAAAATAAGATTTTGGTGCAACTAGTATGCAGGTTGTCAAGAGAAGAGTATATTTAAGGGAGAGCTGTTTCAGACTCAAAAAAGGCCTCACTTATTTATGCTGGGAATTTGTGTGACCTGAGGGGCACAAATGTCATCACACGCCTGTGAGTGGTGACAAGGGCAGACTCTTTCCTGCAACTCAAACTAGCATCAAGGAAAATGGGCAGATCTGCTCTATGGCCACTGAGGTGCAGGGAGGGACCTAGGAGGATTCAGGTAGCATCTTTAAATGTAAGAAGTCGAAGTTGCCCAGCCAATGGCACAAAGGACAAAAAAACCTGGAGGATAAAGAGAACAGGTTGATACTTAAATTAATAATTATCTTTAACAGTTCTTAAAATTATTAATAACATGGCAGGTGCCTCTGAGTTGTAGGTACCAGAGGGAAAGAAGCTGTACCTTGACAATGAAAGTGGTACCCACTGCCCTTCCGCAGCCACGTTGGCTGTCTCCAGAGTGATGGATTTTACATCCCTTTTCCTAATGGCTACAACCTCGGAGAACAAGAGAGTGCTCCTTTTGTTTTGTTCTGTCTGTTTGATTTCCAGGACAGCTAAATCCAGCTGTGCACCCTAAGCGCATGTGTCCTACCTGTATCCTGACTTGGAATCTCTGTATTTTCTGCCCCCACGGCTTCTGCTTTATAGCTGTGTCTGCATGATTCAATTTGCTGCTGAAACACATACATTAATTTAATTTTTAATTTTCCGTCTTTGCTTTTGTACACAATTTTCATCTTCAATAAAGATTCTTATCATCAAAACGTAGATCCCACCATGGTGAAGTGACGTCATATTTCTCCAGTCCAAGGAGAATCAGAGATAGACCTGCTAACTGCGTTTTAATTTCTGTATTAGTTCTTCAGGGAGGTGTGATAAACTACCCCCACATTTCATGGCTTAAAGCAACAAGCACTGATAACCTCACGGCTCTGGGCGTGGCTTAGCTGAATGCCTCAGCCTCAGAGGCTCCTGAGCGCTTCTGTCAAGCTGGCGGCCCTGCTGTGGTCATCTCAGGCTTGCCCGGGCTGAGGCATCTGGGCCTACTCATCCAGCATGTGGTTTGACAGCTTCAGAAGATCCACTTCCAAGCTCATTCCTGTGGGTCTCTTCCCAGGGCTGTCTTACGACATGGCAGCTGGTCTCCCCGACGGCCGGCCACCCAAGGGAGACGACGAGAAAGCCAAGATGAAAGCTACGTCTCGTACTAAAACATCAGAAGTGACATCTGTTGGCTTCTCCTGTATCCGTGGATATGAAACTGTATCACTGTTTTATAAGTGAGTCAGTTCAACTCACATTCAAGAGGAAAGGATCCCATGAGGGTGTGAACACTGGGCATGACTGGGGCCACACTGGTGACTGCCTGCCACAATTCCTACTTATTTTTTCCCCATTGATTTTACATTTAATTACAAATCTAATATTGGATATCCATTGTTTTCGATCTCTCTTAGGTTTTACGGGATTATACAGAAGGATCCATGAAGAGGGACAAAAATTTCCTGGAGGTAGACAAATGCTCAGGGTAATAGAATTTATCAGGGTGGTTGCAATAATTAAGGTTATTATTTCTGTTGTTTTTGTTTGTGTTTTTGTTGTGTGTGTATTTTTGTTTCTCCTTTTTGTCCAGAAGGAAGTTGGCTCAATTTCTTACCCACATCTACATTCACATTGGCTAGGAAATCATCCACATCCCCTTAAATTATGCTTGTGGTCCCTTCTATAGATGGCTAAGCACATGGGGTTTGGGCTGAGTGACGATGTGGAAAACTGAGCTTCTGTGGATTATATTTATTTAAATACGGGGAATTGACAACTGTACTGTAAACAGAGAACAGGATAAATCTCAATATGTTTTTTTTTCCCCCACAACAACTGGTTCTATGCTAGCACATGCAGAGGAAAATTTGAGATTAGAAGTTGCTAGACTCAAGTCTACACCTTGATTCTGATGCTCATTAGTTATGTGACCTTGAACAAGACATTTTCAGCTCAGGATTCATTTGCCACAATGCCTATCCAAGACTCACAACATAAAATTAGTGAAGCAATTGTGGTTGACCCAATGGATGAAATCACCTTAACCACAGACTATTTTTGAAGAAAATCAGGCTTCTTGATATGAACAACAGAGACTGTTTCCAGAGCAACTGAAGAAATTAATTGGACCATATTAGACAGCTCACAAGGTCAACGGGAAGGCTGGGGCTTAGGTGTAGGAAAAGGCAAGAACCAAGAGTGCTGAGATGCCAGAACCACAGCTAAAGCACGCCTGTCCTGTGGACAGCCTGAGTGTTAGTGGCCTTGGCTGGGGATGCAGACGAGGACACTGCACCAGCCTTGCTGTCTGCTGGAGACTTAACCCCAGCCCCGCCACCACCTCTGCATGAATTCTACATCGTGATGTTCTTGCTTCAAAAAACTTCCAACTGAACCCAGGGATGAGGGGTCAGGAAGAGCTCAGGTCTCCCTTTAGGATTCTGAGGTTCACACAGCTTTGGGGTCGGCAAGCAGAGGAGGGCAGTTCTGATACGCAGCAAAGGAAAACAAAAGTGCACTCCATTATCCCCAGGAAAAAGAAAAAAAAAAAAAAGGAGCAACATTTTTAATTAAATCCTGATAAATTGTAAAAAGAACATAGTCTAATTAATGGTCTTCATATGCCTGGGGACAAAGCGTGTACATGGAAAAATCTGGTCAGAACAGACAATGAAAAAAAGGATTCCAAGGAATAGGAAGCTGCAGTTTGTCCAGCTCTGTCTTGGGAGGGGTGCTAGTGGGTTCTCACCCCTTGGGCATGAGTGGTCCCTTCCTGCAGGTGGAGGTGCTTCAAGACCACTGCTGGGAAAACTGCTCAACCATCCCCTGCATCCACGTCTGCGCCTGTCGCGCAAGCTTGCCAGGAGAGCGCAGGGTCCAGGTCAGATCTGCACACTGTCCGGGACTATGCTGATGGAGTAACTCAGGTGCCCAACGGCCTTCGTCCTACTTCTCACTGAAAACTGCTGAGTCGGATTTCCACGGATGGGGCTCATGAACACGGTCTCCTGAGTCTATCAGAACACAGGCACTAAATTTTAGAATAATTAGCAATGCCTGCAGTGACTCCAGAGAAAATGGAATACTTGGACGTGAGACCATATGGTGGAGAAGAAATGATATTGTTTGTTCCGTAACGGCAACCAGAAGTCCACAGATCAGCTTGTCACAAAGACCTGGGCGTAGTTCCGTGCAAATGCAGTAAATGTTAACTTCTTCAAACACAAGCGTGTCCTTTAGTTCTATTTTCAGTCCCACTCTCCTCCCGTCTGTGGTCTTGAAGTGGGAAGAGAAATAGCCATAAAGAGCATCACTGGTACAGCTGGTAAGATTTGAGTAAGGGTTGCAGGGGGCACATTGAAGGCTGTATCGCTGCGCAAGAGAACGGCTATGCTTTTTGGAAATACAGAGTAAAGTATTGCAGGGGAGAAGGGGCAAATACAAATTCAGTTACTTCTAGCTGTGTGACTGTGTTAAATCGCTTCCCTTCCCAGGGCCTCAGCTTCACCATCTGCAAAGTGGGCATAAGAACAGGACTACTTCACAGACGTGTTATGAGCGCTAAAGCAGCTAATATGCATGTGTGTGAGGATGGGTCTGAAGTTAATAGTGTCAATTGGACATAAAACTGGGAGAGTTTCCGTCCACCTGCTGCTGCTGTGGTCAAGGTGCCCTCGTCAAACAATGCTCCTTATCGAACAGACCAGGCACGGCGCCTGCTTAGCCCTAAGGATCAGTTTTCAGCTCCCTGCCAGCCTGCAGGATTATTCAAGCAAGAAAATGACATCTCTTGGGGAACTGGGGACGCTCTGATGAGACAGGAGGGAAGGGGGCCGGGCGCAACCACGGAAGGAAGGACCCAGCAACTGAGGACACGACAAGCTGGTTAGAACCAAGATGGCGGAAGACTCAACTTCCAGTGGACCTTGAACCTCATGGTGCACCCACAGGCGCCATGACAGGCTAAAAGGTCCAAAAGTGGGGGGGGGGGTGCCCAATTTCTGGAAATCCCCACCCCTTCCCCCACACAGCTGCAATAATCCTCCCGCTCATTAGCTTGTGAAATTACCAAGCCCATAAAGTCTAACAACTCCACATCTCATGGTCACTCTCTTGCCTTCTGAGATGGCCCGCACTCCGCCTATGGAGTGTGTATCTCCCTAAATAAACTTGTTTTCACTTTACTATCGCTGACTCTTGAATTCTTTCCTGCACGAGACAAGAACCTATGCTCTGGCAACGATGCCACCCCCTGGGCACTGCAGAGCCCACCTCCCGCGGCCTGGTTGTTCACTCTGTTCCTAAGCGCATCCCCCGTGTGGTCCTGCACAGTGAGTGCAGTGCCCCCAGGCCTGAGGCTGTGAGTCTGGCTAGTAAACTTCTGTCAGTCACATCTGTCCTGTCTCCTGCGTTTGGCATCCCCATAACCCCAGGGCAGGAGTCCCTCCTTCCCCAGGGGAGCGAAGAGATGATTAAAACAGCATGGCACAGGACACGTGCTCAGTAAATGACGGCCATTATCAGCATCTAGAAATGTTATCACCCTCGTGCTGTGCGATGTAGATTTTAGCCATGGTATTCAGCTCATTAACAGCCAGTAAATTCACTTTGAGATTACAGTGGGATGACCCTTTCCACTCCAGCTGACTGCTGTGAAATATTCTGAGTTTTCTGACATGCAGACAGTCTGGATTTCACGCGAAATCTTCTGATATTTAAATTTGGGCAGCAAACTTAAAAATGAAGCGAGTCCTCCGTGGGGCAAACAAAGCATGCTTGGGGGCCTTCCGGGCTTGGAAATCTCCCTTCAAGGAAGCACAATTGCAGATGGGATTTCAGGTGTTGTAAGGGCAAACACAAACCTTAAAAAAAAAAAAAAAATTAGCTGCTTCTGGTGCAAAAAAGGGAAAAAGAATCCCCATCTCTTTTTTTTCCCCCTGAGTATTTACTTTAGAAAACTTGTAATTGTAAATTCTCTCTCTGTTCTTTTGAGATGTACGGAAATCCTTCTAAAGCCGAAGCAAGGCTCTTCCCGCTGTTCCAACCCAAGACAGGTTTTTCTGAAAGACCCAGGAGCGATCTCTTTGAAATGCAATTATCAAAGGGCATTACGTCCCCGTCTCCCAGGCTCAGCAGGAGCACGAGAGCCTGGCTGCCCGACTCCAAGTCTTCAGAGCCCATCTTGTCATAAAGGTATGAGAAGTTTTCCTCTGGATAAAGGCAATTGGCTAACACAGCTGGTCACCACACTTAGCAAGTGAATGAACTTGGGATAAACCACGTGTGACACATGGTGCTGTCCAGTCCTATAGCTTGAGGGCGAACTATCGTTTATCCTGGGATCATGTACGTGATGGGTCCTAGCTGCCCGGCCGCAGGAGAGGGTTGGATTTCTTTCTGTCTTTGCAATGCCCAGTGCTGTTAGCAGACCGCCTGTGATGTGCTTACTCAATAACAAAGCTGCTTTCTGTTCTTCCGCTTTTGTGTTGAGGTTATCTAGGATGTGGGAGGTTTTGTTTCCAGTTTTTCTCCCACAGGGTCCGCCTTCCTGCACCATTTTTCAATGAGCACAGCAAGCAAGCCAGGATTTCCAAAGTAAAGCCACTCCCTCCTGAGGGTCTTTATCACCTGAGGGTTTACTTTCTGTAGCTCTGGATGTGAAATGATGGATCTCCCTGAGCTGCGGACCCCTGCGCCTTTCACATGGCTTACTTGTCTTTTGCTTCGGGTCTTTGAGCTGTTCCCTAAGGCTGATGTGCCTGCGGAGGCGCCGGGCAGGAGAAGACGCAGCTTGTGAGCCCAAGTGTGGCCGGAAGATCGGCCCCTGTCCCTGAGGAGCCAAATAACCCAGAGACAAGGGCTCGGAGCTTAGAAGGAAAGAGGCAGCTTTATTGCTTTGCCGGGCAAAGGGGACCCACAGCAGGCTGGTGCCTTCAGAACTGTGAGCCCACCTTGGGGATGGGGTGGGTGGTGATACAGCCATAGCTCAAACAGTAAAGTATCGGTAACAAGCGACAGAATCATTTTCTCATCAGAAGACTTAGAACGGCAACATGGTGTCTCCGGGTGACCAGTGCTATAGGGGTTAGTGGTGCCGCCCTTTCGATCTCTGTAAGCGCCCAAGGTGGGGTCTTCTTGGTGATTCAGTTACAGTCCCATGACCCTCTCCCTGGAGAACAACTCGGAGACCAAGCGTAATTAATAGCTTTTGATGACTGGAATAAAGTAGAACCAGTACGATCAATAGCTTTAGTTTTAACAGTGGGCCTGGAGCTGCGAGTAGCAGCCGGTCGGTCAGGTTTGTTGACCGTTTTAAGAGCGAGCAGAAAAATAAGCCATCTCTTAGCCTAAGTGCGGCCATTTGTTAATCATCCTTCACAAGTGCCCATCACACATTCAGCCCTAGACAGAAACCAGCCTTAATAAGATGCAGAACATCTCCTCACCCCCCCCCCCCGCTACACTACACTCTCCTTTTCCAACAAGCAATGGGGTCCCTTGGCCAATCACTCCTCTAGACACAGGGGTGGGGGGAGCAGTTCTCCCCTCCTTCCCTCTCATCATGAATTTGTGTCTTTCCTGATGCTGGCATTTGACCTCCAAGTTTTCAAGATCCCTCCCTGTCTGGATGGCTTTATGTTCCAAAAGCTCCGAAGACTCTCCCTTTACACATGGCTCCATCTATCATAAAAGAATTTAAACTTAAGGGGTAACTTCATGCCACTGCACGTCCTGATGTAATTAGTCATTTCGCAGGTGAAGTGGGAAAGGCAGCAGCTTTGTATCCTCTCCACGTGTCTCCCCACCATTAAAAACACTGGGCTTCCTTCTTACCCCAACCTCATCCCCCAATCATCCTTTTTAATATTCAATATCATATTCGCAGATATTATTTGTATTTTCCCCAAACATAAATGTTCACTCATTTGAGGCCAGAAAAACGTCTCAGATCTCCCATATTTTCTAGATGCCAAAAATACCATTAAATAGAACGTACAGCATAGAATAAATACGTTTTCAGTAAAAAAAATAAAAAATAAGTAAGCATTACCACTTCAAAATGCAAGTATTATTTGAAAGATGAAGCCTGCTTTCTGAAATGCTAAGTGATGGATTTGTACTTTATCATCGGGAAAATACACTATTTTCTCTTACTCACAAATCAGTAGACAACAGTCTATAATATTGGTCTATTTTCTCTCCAATGCCTGCAAAGTGGAGAAGAGGCGATAAAAAGCTTCCTCAATTAAGAAGCTTAGAGATCAAAGAAAGATCATAGTTCTGTGGTCCAGGGTGAGACGGCAACCAGCCTCCCGAAGCCCAGGCCTCACGTCACTTCCCCACCTCTTCACCCTGTCTGCTCCCTGGGCGGTGGCCATCTGAAGGCAGGAACGACTCCTCGTTCTCCACTGCTCACTCCTCACCCAGACAGAGCAGGACTGCAGTTTCGACTCAGCTTGTGTGCTGCAGTTTGTGGCACCTGCTCCTTAAATAGTCTCCCAGCTGTGGGCCGACACGCAGGACAAAGCAGACTGTGAGAGGGGCTGGGCCTGAGGGCTGGGCTGGCTTGCTTTCTTATTCCCCTCTGCAGATGAAAACTGTAGCCTGCCCTTTCGGTAAACAAAGACTGTTGCCCCCCTCCCCCACCCGATCAAGCCATCAGCCATGCAGCTGCCTCTGAGAGCGCGCCCTGGGGGAACTCACGTTGCAGAAAAACAAGCTACTGCCCCTAGATAACCAAGACGCATGTCAAAGGAATAATTTCAATGAGCCCAGACCCTTGCATCTCGCCATACTTAGAAAAACACTAAAACCATCATTTGAGATGTCTGCTTTTGTGATTAGCGATGATCTTTCGATGTTTGACTACATTTTGTTTTGGCAAGAACTCCTATATATCCTGGCTCCTCCCTTACCTCTGGGGAGTAGAGCTGTCTGAGAGCCTGTCTCCGGGCTATAGTTCTCAGTAAGGTCCCTGAATAAAGCATAATTTGAAACTTTTAGATTGTGTGTTTTTCTTCAGTTGACACCTCTGCAGTGGTGACTGTAATTTTTTCTTTGATTTCAAAGTCAATTAGAAAATTAGTGCATTTTCCAGAAAGTGCTAAAGAAAAGTCAATGATCAGAGCATTAGGTGTTTTGTTTTTTTTTAAAACACAAATAGCCCTTCTTGCTGCCGTTCCTGGTGGCTTCTGCAGAAACCTTTGGTGCTGCATTCACATTAGGATCACACCGGCATTTACCAGGAGCCCGTGTGGTGCACACTAAGGCCACAGGACACACTACTATCGCAGGCTGTGCATTTAAATTGCACAGCCCCTCCCCTACCCAAGGTGCTTAATTAAGTTGGGCAGGTGGGCACAGGAGCGGTAGGAACTGCTTTGGTCTCTCTCTTGGGGTCCCTGTCTGGTGTGCAGGTGCTGACCACCCCCCAGTCCACTGCTCCTGTCACTTTCTTCCCTCTCCCCTCTCCTATTCTCTTCCTGTTTCTCTTTCAACGTTCCCTTACCTTCCACGCCTAATTTCTCCCTCTTTTTTTTTTTTTTACAAAGTGCTTCACTGATGACAAGAAGAAGGAAAAGTACCGTTCCTCTGTCATTCAGTAATCCCAGCTCCATTCAAAATCCTTCTAAGTATACAGACCTCATATTCCTGATAAAATAATGATCCCACTTCATCTTCTTCTTGATTCTGTTTAATAAATTAGTTAATTTCACCTAAAGATATATATGGATTTGGTGAGTAAGATCTGGCAGAGATCCATGCAAGTCCCAAGGTATTCTTTAAAACGGAGCATCGTTTGTTTTGTAAGGCATTGATTATACCTGTGGAACCCACGTCATTTGCTTAGCACCATCTCCTGGCTTTGTGGGTTCTCCAAGGAAGAAGCCAGAAGAGTCACAATAGAGAAAGAGCGAATCTTCAATTCTCGCTTTGATGAAAGGCAGAACTAAGCCATTTATGGTCGAGGGGATCCAGAGCTGTGAGCTTGGCTATTTGCTTAGCTGATCTCAGAACAGCTTCAGATGTGAGAAGAGCCAGTGACCTAGAGCAGGAAAGAACACCTGGCTTGTGTGTGTGTGTGTGTGTGTGTGTGTGCACCAGTTGTCCTGTTGCCAGTGATTAGGTTCTTGTCTCTGAATTCAAAAAAGCCAAGGGGTTAAGAAAGCAAAGGAAGGATTTACTAAGGATAGACAGTACACTCTCAAGGGGGGAGCAGGCCGACTCAGGTGAGCAGCTGCCCTGAGTTTCTTTGGCAGGTTGATTACATAAGGTGCAAAAATGAATGGGCAGGACATTTACTGGGGAGTGAAAGGTTTGGGGTCATATTCCCTGATTTTCATCCCAACTCCACCTTCCCAAAGGGAAGAGGGATTTTTGTCCTTGTTTGGTTTGGATCGGAAGTGTCATGGCGTCAGTGCATGATGGGAACTTCTAATCTGCAAGGCTAATTTTATTGTAATGAGGGCATCATGAGCAAAAGGTTCCATTCAGACACTGGAGATTCCTGCCTTTTCCCATCTTTGTCTCCCTCCAGGCCACTTGTCACCCCAAAATGTGTGTAACCTCTTATCAGTCCAGAGGTTCCTGCTTTTCTTTGTCTGCCCAGGGACCCCCTCACATTGTTTACATGATGTATGGTTTCCTGCACGTGGCCTGTGCCCCCCTTTCTCTGCTCACATCTAGCGATGTGCCTGCTCTAACAGTCCCACCTTCAGCTCAGGGCTGTGCCTCTAAACACTCCTTAGCAGCGTAACTAGAAATCTTCCCTAACATACCTTCATGGACGCCCAGCATGAAGCCAGAGAACTAAGCGGTACATTTCTCTATGCTTCTCTCACTGCCTGGCTCTACCCAGACACACGCACATTCACATGTGCACACACACACACACACACACACACACACACACACACACACAGTGCTCTCTCCCAAATTTGTTGCTAATAATTTTTGAACCCTGCTTCCAAAAGGCAAATTCACATTTCCACATTTTTAAAAATTGGACTTCACTACTGATTATTTACCAGAAAGGAGACTCATTAAAGCTCTCTTAATTACGTCTTATACAGAAACAAATACGTATAGAAAATTAAGTCTTGTTATCTATCCATTTAACCAAAGCATCTTCATAAGAAACATTAAAACAAATAATTATGCAGTATATTACTTAAAATATAGGCAAGAAATACACTTACTACAGAACACTTTTAATATTAATGTCTTATAGGTGAGGTACAGATTATTTGAAAAAAAATGTACATATACTCAGGGTTTTAAGATGTGGTCAGAATTGACACAAATTGTATGATAAAGCTGACTTCTTTTTTAAAATAAACTTTACTCTTTTTTTTAGGTTTTTTTCTTTGGGGGGAGGTAATTTGGTTTTTTAATTTATTTCCTTTTAGAGGAGGTCCTGGGGATGGAACCCAGGACCTTGTGCGTGCCAAGCATGCGCTCTGCCACTGGAGCTACACCCTCCCCCTGATACAGCAGACTTTTAATCTACATGATTTTTTTTCTCACAAAAAAGGTTGTTTCCCTAAAACAAAACGACATAAAAATCTCATTGAATGAATTGACCAGGGTTAATAAATCAAAGTCAAATTTAGTTCTATTTGATAAAAACAGAAGTGACTGTGTCGAAGATAAAATAATTTTCTTTATTTATGTGTCTATCCCTACAGCTATGACTTTTTTTTTTCCTAGAGTCAGAATTAATGAACATTTTTACTTAATGCTTAGGAACATAAAGAATTTTTTTCCCTTTAAATAGTAGGTAATACAGCACTTACAATTAATCGACACGTAACAAGCAAGGCTATCAACCAGCTCATCAGCTTAGTGCAATGACATCTGCTGTGATAGGAGGCTGACAAATAAAAACAGTTGAACGATGTCAACAAGTGAAGTGAATCTGAGACCGAGCCGAATTTGTAAAAATCTTGAGCTTTTATCTCTAACTCTTAAAATAGCTGGCCAGGAGTCTGGGAGTCTGAAAGGCAGTCTGCTGATCTGAGAGGGAGAAATCAGCCAGGTGAATAACAACTACCTATATTGCAAGGTTTTCATAACATCTTCATTTTTTGCATGAATGCATTTTTCTATTATTTTCTCCAGTCTCCATCTCAGATAGAGGTCTGAAAACTATATTGAACATTTCTCATTTCCAAGGATGACTTCACTTAATTCTTACCAAAGACGGTCTCTTCTTAACGTTGGCGCTCTCTCAGGAAAGTGATACTGATGGAGCTGCTAGGGCAGCCTGCGATGATTCTGCCTCCTGGTGTGTAACCCCCGCCCCGCCAGTGTGGGCTGGACAAAGAGAAAAAAAAGGCAAAAGCGATGACATGGCACTTCTGAGTTTAGTTAACCCAAACTTATGAGCAACATTCCCTGGTGTGGACATCTACATAAGTACATGTCTTTCTTAAGATCCATTTACCATCCTTCTAGAAGGATTTGGTGAGGAGTCAGACTTAACGTTACATTCCACTAGACTGACCCAAAAGTCCTTAATATTTCTTTTTTCTCCTTTGTTCCTTCTGATGCATAGATTGTAAGAACTCGGATCTACTCCTGGTAGAAACACGAAACCCAAATACAGCCGCTACTCCCTGGGACTTTATCAGGAAAATGTCAAAGTAATATATTTCTGTGTTTCTCTTTGAATTCTATCACATTTCTTATGCCGAAATTATCTGCTGAATTCTGCACTCAGCATATGCTACATCTGACCTTATGCATATGTTTTTAGTGTCTCACATTATTCTTTATTCAGCTGAGTTCTTTTAAGATGAGACAGTTTGTCGAGTTTGCAATTCAGGTAAAATAGGAACTTTCCTTCTGTTTCACAAAACTTTCATGCCTGCTACACGGATTCCAACTTAAAAGAGAAACTCTGTAAGCTTCGTAGTTGGTTAAATAATTAAATAATCAACCAAGTAGGATCGTTTTTGTGGATCTTACTTCCATCTATCAGGTTTCAAAAGTCACTCAAAAATGTGCATACTTTTATTCATCAGAAATGCTTGCACAAATTTTGCTTTGGTATTAGATCTAGTGTTTTGTAACTATTACCTAAATTGATGAGGAGAAAAAGCCTAAATAGTATGGTCTTACTTTTCTGTGGGTGTGTGTGTGACTGTGATACAAGACACACCCAGAAGAAAAGCATCCACCTGTAAGACTTACAAATATTTGACCACCGTCCATCCTACAGCACATATTGTATCATTCAATGTTGTGGACTTTGTATGTGCACATTATTTTGCACAGTTACTGTGGGAACAGTAACCATGGCACATGTCTTCACACCAGGGATCAGAAATCATTCTTTAGGCAGATTGTAAATTTAAAAAGAAGAAGGTTTTATTTAACAGAAGGAAGCTCATTTCCTGGGTCTTCTCTGACGGTATCTCTTTCCAACCATTCTTCCCCCCCCCCCCACCCCAGTGTTTTCTTCTCCTGTGAGAATTTAGATTTATTGGTGCGACACGTTGCTCTGGGGGACACAGCCCCCTCTGTGGTCGCCCAGCTGGACAAGTACGGCCACACGTGACTGCTTCCAGCTCTCTTTGCCGGTGGACCTGGAAACCCATGACATGTTGCTGTAGAACGCCCCTGGGCACCTGGTTGAAAATAAAGATGATGCATTCTCTGTGCATCTTCAAAGAGAATGAAACCCCAGCCAAATTTCTAACATGGGAGACCTTATCCCTGTGGGGACAACATCAAATTCCTGCACAGGCCTGTGAGTGGCCTCCTTCTTCCCCACGCGTACATTACCATGGCCCAGCCCAGGGCCTGTTTCCAACACTGATTTTTCTGGCCATCTCTGAACACGTAGAGACGTTCAGACACTCTTCTCCCTGGACTTTGGAAATACCCCTCCCTGGTCCCCCTCTTTCCTTGATTCTCTTGTTCAATCTCCAGGATGGCAGAAATTAAATAAAAGCAAGATACAATTGCGAGGTCACAAATATTTGTATTTTTAAATGTGCTTTTAGTTTCAAAGCTTTTTTTTCACCTTATTTCTTTCAAAATTAAAAATCTGAGTATTCGTTTTCTTATGTACCATTGGTCTATTAGCCTGATTTTGCCTATATGTTTATTAGCCTTATGTTTGCCTATATGCCTATATGTTTATTAATTGCTTTTGCCTACTTAATTCCAAAAGAGATCTAGGGTGGTTTTACCGTAAGAGGCACAAATATAACTGAGCTGATAAAAATAATTAAATAATAGAAGTCCATTCATAGAAAAAGAGAAGACAGAAGTCTAATTGATATGCCTACAAAGGAGAGAGATGGAATCGGATTAAATGTTCAAGTAAAGCCACAAAAGGCAGAAAAAGGGTAGAAGACAAAGACAGGAACAAAAAACAAGGACAACAAACAGAAGACAGCTTAACAAGTATGTAGGTGTGAAACCAACAATATCAATTGTCACTTTGAATGTCAGTAGTCTAAATAAACCAATTAAAAGGCACTGCCAATTAAAAGACTGTCTGAGTGGATCACAAAACAATACCCAACTATATGATGTCTACAAAACCCCCACTTTTTAAAATGTAAAGGCACATATAAATTAAAAGCAAAGAGACAAAGAAAAATATACCATGCTAACACGAATCAAATGTAAGCAGGGGTCACCATATTACTGCAGGCAGAGTGACTTCAGAGCAAAGAAAATTATCAGGACTACAGAAGGTCACTTACCTAATGGTAGAGTGTGCTTGATGGCATCAAAGCATGCAAAGCAAAATCTGATAGAACTACGAGGAGAAGTAGATAGAAATCCACTCTCATAGTCGGTGACTTCAACCCTCATCCATCAGAAATGGATGGATTCCGCAGGCAGAAAGTCAGTCAGGACAGAGGTGAACTAGTATCCCCATCCATCAGCTGGAAATAATGGACATCCATGGACCGCTTCATTCAATGACAGTAGAATACACATTCTCTCCAAACTCACATGTAACGTTCACCAAGATAGACCACATTCCAAAAAAAACACACATTACTATATTTTAAGAAGTAGCTACAGCACAGGGAACTATATTCAATATCTTATAACAACATTTAGTGGAAAACAATATGAGAACGAATATATGAATGTATATGCGTGACTGGGACATTGTGCTGTGCATCAGAAACTGACACATTAAAACTGACTGTACTTCAATTAAAAAACAAAAAAGAAGAAGAAGTAGAAATCATGCAAGGTCTGCTTTCAGACCACAATGGAATTAAACTAAAAATCAACAATAGAAAGATAGCCAGAAAAATCTCAACATTTGTGGAAATTAAACAACGTATTTCTAAAGAACACACACATCAAATGAGAAATCGCAAGAGGAATTTTAAAATATTCTAAACAAAATGAAAATGGAAACATCAAATTCTGTGGGATGCAGTAAAAGAAGTGTTTCAATGGAAATTTATAGAATTGAAAGTGTGTATCGTAATAAAAGAAAGATCTAAAAATCAATAATTCAGCTTCTACCTTAGGAAATCAGAAAAAGAAAAAATAAATGAAATCTAAAGTCAGCAGGAGAAAAAACAGTAAAACTTGGAGCAGGAATCAATGAAAATGAAAACAGAAAATCAATAGAGAAAAATCAACAAAACTAAAAAGCCGGTTCTTTGAAAAGATAAATAAAATCCATAAGCCTTTAACCAGGCTAAGAAAACGTATGGAATATCGTCACAGTCCTAAAAGAAGACTTTAAGGATTATATATACATATTCAGAATCTCCACTATTAAATCTATCAAACTACTGTACATTTTAAGAATTATGCATTTCCATTCTATTTTACTTTAGAATAATAAATGATAGTTTATTATGGGGGAAAAAGAGAAAAACCCATTGGTTTCACCAGAAACTTACACTAAGATATAAATAGTACATTTAAGAATGAAATGTGGCTCAGAATATTTTTCTAAAGTTGAAAAAAGTTTCCTATCAAACACTATCTCTCTTTCTCTGGTACAAAGTTACACTTATTTAAAATTTTTTTTTTTTTTTAGAATGTTTAAAGCTTTTGGTGTTTAATCAATGGCATAGAATAGTGTTCATATATTTCATAATTGTCTAACTTCCTGTAAAAAAGCCTGTTATGTTTTCATCATTTATCATATTTGTTCTTCTTTATGCTGTCTCTAGATAAATGTTTGAGGTTGTACATATTTTATGAAGTAAAATGATTTTAGAAAGCTTTGTATTTTACAGCATGATGATTCATCATGCATACGCACTGGATTTAGTTATAACTAAGTATTCAACTGGAAAGAAATTAGTGCTTTGTGAGCTTTTCCTTAAATATATGTCACCCATTTCCTAGTTTGGGTAACTCTTAAATGGATGCTCTATGATTCCTTCAGTTTGTCAAGTTAAAATGTTTTACTCTTTTGTTTTACTTTGAGTGGCAGTCAAGTTTATTACTCTCATACACACGAAAGTATAATGTTGGATTTTCTCTTCGTTTGCTTTCTGCGTCTCTCTCTCTGGTTTTCATTTCCCTAAGCTTTGCTTTAACTTCTTCGCATAAAAACATATGGTTGCTGGTGCCGGTACCATCCTCATCTTCATCACCTCTGGATTTCGCTTCTGAGCACTGGGAATTCCGTGTGCTGTGAACACCTGTTAAATTCCTTGTAGTGACTAATATGCAATCCGTTTTGATAAGTAACTCTTGGAAAATTACTTTTTAAGATAAGAAATTTGTTCATATAACTATCTTTGTCTTCCAAATTTTGTCTTCCAAGAGTCAAAAAAATCTTTCCAATCTTGTCTTCCAAGATTCCAAATAAATCTTATGGTTCTTTAAACACAGCGGGCACGAGAATCAGATAGACTCACAGGCTCTCTTCCACTGGAGGTTCTCTTTCAGGAGGCTGGAGCTGAGACTGGGGGAAATCCTCCCTTGAACTGATTGTAATGTAGATTCCACAGATGGAAAACTCTGGGTGGGGGGGTGCAGGTTTGTCATCTCTTACAAATTGGGCTCACTCCTTCCTCTTAGACGGCAGATGGAAACAGACACTATGATCTCAGCAGTGTCCCTTTGATGCTGGTTTGCAATTTAGGCAAAAATAAAAACCCTCCCCTGGTCACTTCAAGTTTGTTCTCTCCCATTGTTGATTGAGGCCCTGGGGGTGAGGGTCAAGTCGCAGCCTGTGACGCTCCTGGACGCGCTGGCTGGCCTTGAGCCCTCCGCCTTTCCCCAGTAATGGGGCTAGACTGCCCCCCAAAGCTTTTCCAAAGGCACCTGCTTGGCTTTTTTCAGTTCCCGTCCACACAACTTCTAAGTGTTCGTTGGCTTGGATGTCCCTCGTTGATGTGTTAGGCCAACCGGTGTGGGGGTCTTCATTTATGCTGTGTGTAAACCCCTTGGTCTACTCTAATTTTCTAAAACTTATACGGAAAGTCTGGGTATGTCTTGTCACCTCTACACAGAGTTGTCCTTCTATTTGAATCATGCAAGAGATCCGTCTAGTAACCATCTGGCTATTTACTGTCAACACTCATCCCTCGGCAGCCGTTAAGTAGAAGATTCACTTGTACACATGTCATTCCGAAGCTCACTGTCCCAAGGGAAGAGGCATTAGGGATGGGAGGTGTTTGGTTACGTTGATGAAGGATGGACCCCATTACACTGCCATCTGCATCACCAGGCTTTCTCCGAATCTTCTGTGTTCATCTATTGATTTACAGACATTAATACTGTTGACAACTCCCTAGTGTCGGAAATAAATCATGGGTTCATTTTTCACTGAAGCATTGTTGATTCAACCCTGCAAACATATCTGTACATCTCTCATATATTTAAAAAGTGACCGTTCCAATGGAACATCTGCTAGGAAGACATTGGACAACGTAGAATCAATGGCTGTAAAAATAACTGTTGTGGCTTTAGGAAACTCTATCAATGACTTATTCCCCAGGATGGACAGAGGTGCAGGTGCACAGAGGGGCTGTGAGCTGCCAAAGTACATAGTAACAGGCAGCAGGAATCCAGGTTATCAAAGGCATCTCTTTTCAAGATATGTGAGTAACTAAGTATTTGAAGCTGAGGTCATATCGTTAGCAATGACTCACTGAACAGCAGTCACTTCACTTCCGGAAGAGGAGTTTCCAGCAGAGGAAATCTTGAAAAGTTCATCTGTGACAAAAGAAAAATTGGATAGAATTTATTCAACTTTGATGGCAATCTGGATAATGTAAATGTCATTTTGCACTGTTCAAATTCCTGCAGAACCACCTTAAGTATCAAAGAATCACCTGCCAAGTTAACCCAAATCTTAGGTGGTTATTGGTTTCTTATCTGCTGGTACAGGATTGCAGGTTAATCGTCACATTCAGCACTTAACGTGAGTCTTTGTCACTCCTCAGTCACTCCTTCCTGGATCTCAAGTTAATTCATTGTGTGTGCACACCCGCCGCTGCCGTTCCAGAGTCAACTGGAGTTACTCTGCCTCTTATCTGACTACTTGGATTCCTCATATCAATTGAACCCTCTCTTGTATTTTCTTCAGACTGAAGACAGAGTCCTCTTTCCATGACACAAATCTAAAAACGTTAGCCTCCTCCTACTTACACACACACACACATTATGAAATTCCATTCCACGTAATTACAGTTTCAACTCTCCCAGAAATGAAATCTTAAACCAGTCGATCTGGAATCACCTGCTCAGCACTAGTTAGATAGTCTGCTATATAATCAGCCGTCCCCTACAGGAAAGTAACTTTGCGACACTCTGTTTGTTTGTTTTGCCTTGTGTAATGTGCTTGCTCTTGCCCCATTCTGCCTAGAAAAGTCTTCCATTTCGTACAACACCTTGGACTTCCTTTCTATCTGCTACGTTGGATGCTGCCTGATTCATGAATTGCTTTTTGTTGTTGTTGTTTAATTGAAGTATAGTCAGTTTGCAATGTGTCAATTTCTGATGTACAGCGTGATGTTTCAGTCATACGTATACATACATATATTCATTTTTGTATTCTTTTTCACTATAGATTACCAAAAGATATTGAGTATAGTTCTCTGTGCTATACAGAAGAAACTTGTTCATCTATTTTGTATATAGTAGCTAATACTTGCAAATCTCAAACTCCCAATTTATCCCTTCTAGCCCCCTTCCCCCTGTAACCATAGTTTGTTTTCTATGTGAGTCTGTTTCTCTTCTGTAGATAAGTTCATTAGTGTCTTCTTTCTTTTTAGATCCCATGTATGAGTGATGTCGTATGGTAATTTTCTTTCTTTCTGGCTTACTTCACTTAGAATGACGATCTCCAGGTCCATCCATGTTGCTGCAAATGGCATTAATTTAACAGTCTACTTTTTCCTCCCCGAATGGCCTTCCTACCCTTGTTGAAAATCAACCAGCCACAGATGTTTTTTTTTTATTAATAATTTATGTCTTTATTTATATTTATTTATTGAGACATTCTGCTGATTTTCTTTAGTTTTGTGTGTGTGTGTGGCTATGGTTTTCTTTAGCTCTTTGAGCTTGTTTCACACAATTTACTGAAAGCCCGCTAAGTTCATTGTCTGTGCTCCTCGGGCACAGTTCCTGGCAATTCTTCCTGTGAATGGGCCATAATGTCTTGTTCATTTGAATGCTTTATACTTTTTTTGGGGAACTGAACATTTTGAATACTATAATGTAGTAACTCTGGAAATCGTATTTCCCTCCTCTCCAGGGACTGGTCTGTTGCTTGTTCTGGGTTCCAGTTGTTTGCTTTTGTAGCGACTTTTCTGTTTTGTACATGGTATTCTTTGTCATGACTGATCTCTGAAATCTCTTGTTCTTTAGCTGGTGGCCAGCTAATGTTTTGACCGAGATTTCCTCGAATCAAAACAGACAAGTGTTCACAGACTGACTCTGTGCAGGGGAAGATCTTAAATAATTACAAGTTATGTTCTGAGCCTTGGGATCGAGCTGGCATGAAGGTCTGAGGTCTCTTTAGGCCTTTCCCAGCCGTGGATTTTTCCTGGGCCTCTGTGCTTGTTCCCAGTTCCCCTGTGCACATGGACACTTTTAAATGTCCTAATTTCTCTGGGTCTCACATCAACTCTTCTTGAAGCCTTCGTGGTTCAATGGTATTTCTCGGTTACTAATCTCTTTCCCCAGGTGACTGTGAGCCACGGTCCTCTAGTGGCTTCCATGAGCCATGCCTGTTGCTTCCCACAGCTTTTCCTAACCTAAAGTCTGAGCTGTGCCACTTCTGGCCGTCTGAGCTCTAAGTTAGGTGACACAAAGACCAGTTCCTCAGGCAATCCCAAGATGAGTTAGATCATTGAGAGTGAGGTCAGTCATCATCTCTCTGGTTTGAAAAAGGAGGTGGAGATCCGGCCATCAGTTTCCCCAGACCATGTCTCACCGGGCTGGGAGGTGATGTAACAGGAGCAAGTAAAAATGCCACCAAATTTCCTATTTTTTTGTGGATTTTAAAACTCGAACGTCAGTTTGCTTGCTATAGATCTGCAGTTTCCAGAGCTCCTGGTGAAGTTATTTTAGCCAGGTCCACGGCTAGTTGTTTATTTGTTGTTTCCATGGAGAGAGGAGTAACTGGAGCCTCCTACTTAGCCTCTGTTTTTTGGTTTTTTTGGGTTTTTTTGGTGTGTGTTATTTCAGCCATAGAAATATTCATTTATACAGTAAGGGAAAACCTCCTCATGTTCACCTCCTCCCAGGCCCCACGAGGCCCCACCACAAACCACCAGCCAGCTTGCTTGCTATGCACCACCGCCCAGGTGGAGGCGGCAGCATTTGCTGCTCCAGCATTCACCCAAGGATAAAAAGAAACGACACGGCAGGGCGGGGTGGGGCATCAGCTGGCAACCCCCCCATCCTCCCCTGCGGGGGCTCAGGTTGAATTTGGGGGGGTGTGTATTCTCATGCCCAATTCCCACCTCGGCCACAGCTGTCTTGGTGAGGTTCTCTCCAGGCTAGAAGTGCCTTTGATGGACTTAAGGTTACAGCCAGTCCTTGCCGGGGGAAGAGAAGGCTGTTTCTTGTAGAAAAATGCCCTGAATTCAACTGCCCCCAAGGCAAAAAGAAATAAAGGCATGCACGCGTGCACACACATCCGCGCACACCTCCCTCCATGCACACAGGCCTGAGCCCCTCTACCTCCCCCACCAGGCTCAGGTCCTCAAGGATGCTGCTGGCGTCACCGCACGGGTACCAGACACTGCCTGCCGTCTGACGAGGAGTCTAAGAGGAACTGAGACAACCGAGGCTGAGGGGGTAGCCTGTGTGGCCCCACTCAGCGGGGAGGGGGGGCTCGAGGAGTTGCTCAGAACCTAAACCAATGCGAGGAGGCAGGATGAAGGGCACCGACAGCCTCCAGGTCCTGGGGGAACCACGGACTCCTTCCGCCCCGACTCCACGGCTTGCGCTCGCTCTGGCCTCGGCAAGGAGCTCACCTCTCCAAGGATGTGCACAGAAATAGTTTGTTCTTGGCAGGGAGGCTAATGTGCAGGGGCCAGTTCCTTGCGGGGTGAAGCTGCCTGCAAGCAAGAGGAGAAGAGGATCCCCCTGGCAGGGCCAGACCCACTGATGGTGACCTTTGAAGCCACTGCTGAATCATGGCAGGCAGCCCCTCGGGAAGGGGAAGGGGCACCTAGTGTGGGGCAGATCAGGAAGCCAGGAAACCAGGGGATGGAAAGCCTCCCATGATCCCACCGGGGCAGCTGAAGATGTAGATGTGATGCTCTGAGGCTATCGAGTGAGGAAGATGGCTGGGCACGTGTAGGCTCCAGGTTGGCGGTGTCCCAGGAGGCTGGCTCCTTACAGGGCCCCCAGACAAAAAGCCATCGTGAGCCCCTGCTTGGGCCTGTGGTGGCCTGGGCACCTGGCAGGGACTCCCATGTGCCCTGCTCGGGAACGGGGCACTCTGTGTGTGCACAGAAAGCAGGTGCGGCAGCGTGACCCGAGGCCAGCCCCAGCCCAGCCGCAGCGCGCTCGCAGCAGGCTGGCTCCACCCTCCCCCAGGACCTTCCCGTGGACCGATGTTTATTCCCCCTTTGATTTTGGGAGGAGGTGCGAAGGCAAAGGGGGAATTTCATACAAACCTTTCTCTCACAAGCAAGCTTTGAAAAAACAGTCTTACAAGAGCATGAGGAGGAAAAAACAACACACATTTTTTTCTGACACGCAGAGAGCGAGCCAGGCAGGCAGACACTCACCCACACCCAGGCTACATGGCCCCTTGCAGCCGCCCATCGACCTGGCCTCCCTGCTGGTCTCACAGCCCCAGGGTGGGTGGCGGTGTGGGAACAGGCAGGCCGCTCTGCACCGGCACCCTGGACCCAAAGTGGCTGCACGGATTTCTTCTTGGTAGTCTCAGCAGCATCCCTCCGGTTCCGCATTCACGCGTGCACACCGAGTTTACTCAGAACTAGTCCGCTCTGCGTCCTCCTCTTCTTCCAGGATCAGGGGTCAGAGCCAGGGGTCCGCGCGATGTGGTCTGCAATCCAGAGGAACCCCCTGCCCTCCCCCCCAAAGTCAAGCCTTCTGTCTTTTGTTAATTTTTCCTCTTGCTGACACCTGTTTAGGACGGGCCGAAGGGATAAGGCCCGTGGAGCCCCTCGCTGCAAGTCACCACTGGTAAGTCGTTTGCGTGACTGCCGGGGGACAGATTCACAGAGACCTGTGGGTCTGTTCTCGTCTTGCTCGGTCTGGTGAGGAGCAGGAGCCCATGTGTTTTTGCTGATCAGGTGGAACCCGGAACCTCGAGGGTCTTTTAAGTTGTTTTCATCTGATGGTCGGTTCTTTTGGGGAGAGGCCCTCGGGTTGACGCTTCCTTCTACCTTGCGGTGTGGCTGTGTGTTGAACTCCGTTTCAGGAGACGACAGCCGCTCTGTTACCCCTAGAAGTCCGCCCACCTCCACGCTGAGGATGACCCAGATGACATCCCCCTATCCGCCACTGTCCCAGATACACTCCTGCTCTGCTGGGGCTGCCGTCTGGACGCTGCCGTCCGCAGTCTCTGGGCACCATCACCACTTCACGTGTCCAAACTGGTCTCCCCCGACGTATTTAAGACAAACCCCTGGAGGCCAGGCCTCTGCCCCAGAATTCTGGACCCGCCACGTATTATAAACTGAGCATCAGGAGGTACTGACTCTCCTTCCCCTATGGTGGCATCTTCAACAAGGGATGTAGAGGGCACACAGATGTTTGGGCTCTCGAAGTCCTGACAGGCCCCGACTGCTGCTTGTGGGTTCCAGTCGGTCACGTCCAGGAAGAAGGACTCGGAGATGAGCACGTCCTTGTCGGTGGTGCCCAGGCAGCTGAACTTCTGCATCAGCTCGGGGTCCAGCTGGCGCCGCGACCCCGCTCCTCTGGGGTAGGCCCCGGGCCTCTCACAGCCTCACTGGGGAAAGCTCACCCAGACACTCACTCACGCTCGTGTTTCCCCCCTCCAGTCCCCCCAACCCCACCCTCCCCCACCCTCCCATCCTCCCACCTCTCGCCGCCACCGCCTCCCGCTTCTCCACCGCCTCGCCTCTTCGCCGTCTGTTTGAAATTGCTACTTTTTGGTTCAGTGTTCACTTGATTGCTAGAAACGTGACTTGCACTTAAAACTAACGCCTTGTGATGTTTACTAAGATTTCAGCATCACTGGTTAGTTACATCAAGGGAGACGTTCATCCGGAGAAACTGAAAGCAAAAGCAATCTTGAATGTGTTTTCTGACACGTCCCCAAAGTATTGTAAGTAAGAATCCTAAAAAGTGTACTGTGTGCATAATGAATTAACTTGTTGAATGCCATTCTTTCTGTACTTGATAATGTCCTCTATGTTACGAAGCTTTGTAGATGTAACAACCTGAGAGAAAAAGTATAATTAAACACTTGAAAGTTTGTCTATTAGTTTCCAGATTAAATAAAATCTACCACTGTAGGAATGCAAAGTTAAACTTGAAAGCTATACCAATGTTCTTTGTGCAATTATATGCATAAATTAATATATATATTTATATATATATATATATATTATGTATATATGTGAGATAGATACATAAAACTTAAAAAACCCAACACACTATTATGGGTATTTTTCCATTATTTGTACATCTAATTTATATTCTTTAAGAGTTGCCTGATAAAAATATTTTAGCCATCTAGTGACCAATTAATGACTTCTTGGTGTTTTCCAACCTCACACTATTATAAATATCTTTGATATGAACAATTCAGTTTATGTGTCTTTAAATTATATTAATTTTTCAGGACAAATTATTGACTGAAATTGTAAACGCAAAGGTGATACATATGGTTTAGCACTATTTTATAATTACTAGGCAATATGATTTCTAAGGGCTAATTTAATTTTTAAAGGGAACAAAACTTTATTAAAAATTATATTTTTCTGTACCATCTCATTATTGTAATACAGAATGAGAGCAGATCATTTTAAATATTTTTTTTTAAATCACAATGAAACGCTCACAGAATAAGGTGCATATATTTGGAAAGTGATTATGCTTTAGTATCAGCAGGACTTTCTGACTTGGGTGAAGTTGGAAACGCAAAAGAAGGAAGCCAGGATGATTGTCAGGTGCTTGTTCTGGCAGGAGGTGAAAGGGTAAGTAAATCGTGTTGACTTGGTTTTATTTTAGGAAGCACGAAAGAAACAGGAGCAGTTCAAATGTAAATATGTTGCACTGAGAGAAACAACATAGGAGCAGAGAAGCGCCTTACTGGCAGTTGGTGAGGAAAAGGGATGCTCACATTTGGAGAGAGTTACCAACTAGAGACAGAGTTAAGGGGGTGAGCATCTTTTCCGTAGCTGAAGTCCCTCCTGTATATTTGTAAGAGTAAAACGAATTGCATTGTTGCAACAGCTGTACTAAATAACAAAAATCTGTTCTCCTTTCACGAAGAATAGCAATATTATGTCAGCTGTGTCTCTGTGGCTTTTATTAAAGAAAGAAATAAACTTAGCTTTGTATTCGGGGGAAAAATACAGGGGCAAATTGAAGCCCAGGGGCAAATTAGATTGCTCAGGAATAAGAGTACAATGAGAAGAGGTCTGAGATCCAAATCCCCCAATAAAGGTGCATCCATTTAAAGACAAGATCATGACAGAAAACAGGAGAGGAAGCAGAAAAATTGAGCCAATCCAAAAAATGATGGAACTATTTTAAGTCACACACCACAGGAAAAGCAGTATTAGAACTAAAATCAGCTGGATGTCTGTGGATTATGAGAAAGGAAATCAGATTGCAGAGGACCGAAGAATAAACAAAAGGAAAATAAGTGGAGACAAGCAGAGACCAGGCTCTCCTGGAGCAGAGGAGAAATGCTTACAAGAAAATACGGCCCAAAGAGTACTTGTTTATTTTCAGAATAGTGATAATTAAATAAGTTTAAAAGCTGATGAAAAGGAGCCAGGAGAAAGGGAAACGAGAAGTTTCCAAAGGAAAGTGGGCTAATTCAAAGGAAGTATAAGGGGTAGACAGACTTGACTTTTCCGAATGAATGTCTCAACTGGATGGAAAGGCAATCAAGAATGTCTGGGATGCAGACACAATTTAGGGGGTGATGTATCTCAATTTGAAGGCAATTGTCTCTCAGGACCTTGCAAAATTGAATATGCCTTTGTAGAATATCCCCTTGTGGGATACACCTTCCTATCTCTCATTGACCCCAACAAATTTCAATTCCAAGGTTTAAAACAGTAAAGAATCGAGCCAGAGCTCTGCCAGATGTCTCCTTATTGCAAGGAGAGCAAATTCCATAATCTGGGCAATTTCAGAAAACAAACAGCAGTCAGTCTTTATTATTTTGAAAAAAACATTTGTAAACAAATCTTTCCAACTAGGTCAATAATGTTACCAGAAAGGCTATTATGGTATTTAGAAATAGATCTATTATTTATCTGATTATATATATGTGTGTGTATTTTTTCTTTGTCTTGCAAGTATATTTGCTTAGGAACCAACATTTGTTTCTTAAAGCATTTCTCTGCCCCTGCCCTGTCAGTTTCCGTTTGAAAGCACAATGCTCTGTCCAAACAGCACAATTAGCTTCCCATGGAAGAATGAATATACAGATAGGCGTGGACAGACGATTCATAACAATGGAACTCTATTCACAACTTCTGCAACAATCAGCCAAAAGAAGGCAGAATTTGGTAAATGAATGCCAACTTCCTTATTTTGCACTCCTATTTTCAGCTCAAGAGCAATCAGAGAATGCCAAATATGGTCTCCAAACCAGTAACATATGATGCTCCATTTCTGCTTTGCTTACCTCTAGCTTCCCCAAGCCAGCAATCTCCAGTCTTAGCATCCTTGAACCCTTCCTTTTTTTTTTTTTTTTTTGACTTATAAAACTGTACCACTTCCCTATATGACTTTGAATCTTGGCCAAACACAAATGATAGTGGTTTATTCCTATAAATAGCCTCTGCTTTTTTCCTAATTTGAGTGGTTTTTGTTTATTCCTACACCATTAACCGACTGAGTTAGAAGATGAAGACTTAGACTCCGGTGAAGGAAGCTCAGAGGTTCAAATTAAAACATAACTGCTCTGCTTCATTAAAAGAGCAAATGACAACCTTGTTCCATGAGATCACATTTTGCACCTTTAAATTTACAAGGGCATTGCCACCACATGGCTTGCACTTTGCAAAACGGCTTTACATGGTAACAAACTCTCACCGTCTATATTTAACTATTTCAAATTCAGGCTCACTGGAATTTATTCAATACATATATTACATATCATGTGTAAACAGTATGTTTGGGATGAAAACTTCCTTGTTTTATAATTTAAAGTGTCTAGGGCAATGCTTTGCAAATTTGAATGTGCCTGTGAGTCACCAGGGGATCATGTTAGATGCAAACGAACTCCTGAGGTATGCTGGAGCTTGGGATAGCAAAGACGTAGGGTGTTAAGGTTGCTTGTACAGATACCTGCTTACAGACAAAGTGAACAGACAAGAATGAAAAAAAAAAACAACTGGTCAGCACATTTAGTTTGATAAATACCCTCTCTTGAAAGCCAGGAAGAAACTGAGTCAGTTGAATGTTGTGATGAGCTTAGTATCTGTCAAGTCAGAGTCCCCACAAGACTGCCTTCATGCTGACACCGGCTTCAAGTGAAGAGAGGAGGCTTAGAAGAAAAAGAATGCCCCAGGAATATGAAAGCAGACCCACGTGCCCTGTGAAAGGCGGTCTCACACCCCGTTCCTGGCGGCACGTGGAGGAGGTGATGGCCTCCGTGAGGCGAACAGCCAGAATTTAGGAGAAACTTTATCAGAGGTTCCTCATTCACCCTTGTGCTTCAGTAATCTCCTTCGGGGATGACAAACCACACCACACCTAGTGGCTTTAAACAACAACATTTGTTTAGCGACAGACTACTAACACAGGATGAGTGTCTTGTCGTCTATTTTATTGGGAGCCATTAATATGCATCTTGGAAAGAAAGCTCATTGACTTTCAGGGACCATGTAGACCTGGACACCGTGGTGTCAGCTCTCTGTGGGGACAAGGTGCACAGCGGATTACATGATCAGGTGGCCTTATTTTCCTGGCACTGCATGAGATTCCTGGATTCCTGTGCTGCCCTGGAGAGAAGAACCCCTACCAAAAAAAAAAAAAAAAAAAAAGAAAAGAAAAAAGGAGAGAAAGGAGAAGAAAGAAAAGGATTAAGAAAGGCTGAGATTAAAATTTTTAACTGAATGGTAACTATGACTTAGTAACACAATACAATGACGTGACAGCTCTTGCTGTTACAAACAGGATTTCCCAGCACTTGGCTTTTGGTCTCATATACGTGTGAGTATCATTTGCTTTTTTCAGTCAGCTTAGTAATGTTGTAGTAATACTGCCATTTTCTTATATTACTGCAGGAAAAGCATAGGACAACCATCACCATAATGCAGTGGGGGGTGGGGGGGTAAAGGCGAATGCCTTTCTGGCTCTGTGACAAATTCCTGATCTGCCTTTACTCATTTCATCCTCTTAGCATTCTGTACAGAAACGTTATCTTTGTTTTTTAAAGATGAAACCAAGCTTTGAAGGCCATTCTCAGAGTCCATTCTCATGACCATCACACTTCATGGCTACATAAATGAATTAAAGTAGCATTTTGTCATCATAATGATTCAACCTAGAGAAGATTTAATGCACCAATCAGGAGTCTTACTAGGAGCTGGAATCTCGCTCAGAGTAAAAACCTTACGTCAAAAACGAATTTTAGTTTTGCTCTCATTTATTTAATGTATTCCCCACTTGGGAAATTTCTCAGTCTTGGTTTACTAATCATACATCTAAATCATGAACTTCACCCTTCCAGTAATAGAGTTCAAGGGTTTTCCTCTGTTGCTGGTTTTTGTTTTCATTGGCACTATTGTGCCACATCATGGTAATATGAAACTTCAAGTGCTTAGTGTTAAAAATCGCCATGTGTATAATTACCTTGTAACAGATGTTTTAACCTATAGAACATCAAATGACGTCTACATATTTCCCTCATTATGTGCTCTCCTGAAGCTAAACATAAAAAGAGAAGCCATCAAATTAAGATTCATCTGCCGTGCCAATAAGTTTGGGTGAACTTTTCTTTTTCAAGGGTTCTCAAATACCCCTCGGGTCCCTGCTGGTCAGCAAGGAATCTTCTTTACTCACTTGTAAGTTGGACCCTGTACGTTAGGTACCAAGCCAGCTTTCCCAAGAGATCTTTGAAAACACTGGTTTCATAAAGTCAACTTTAATTCCTTAAAAGTGGCGAGTCATACCTGACTAAGCAAACATTATTCTCAAACATAACATTCTGGGCAAGGTCTTGATTGTATAATCAATTTTCCAACTGCTAAAAAGAAGGATAACTTCTTACTGAAGTTGCAACTTCTTAATGCAAATCATTGTACTGCCATGCAAAGTCAGAAGATTGAATACAAGTTTCTGAATTGTGGGGTGTCCATGTTTGGGGGTAAGAGTCAGTAAGAATAATATTATACCATTTAAAAATTTTCCTTACAGTTTACAAAAGCAGATTCTACCAAATTGCTGTGAATCTGTAAATGACTGACTTAAAATGACTGTGGCTAAGTTATAACTGGTAATTTTCAAATGTGAGGATTCTTATGAGCATTCATAACAAGAATAATGCAACTGACAAGGAAATGGTTGTTTCTGGGACATGCAAGACTGATAATAAAGTTAATCAAAAGGAAAAGTTTTAGACAGAATGTCTATAAGCACACTGATTAAGCATATTTTCAAAAAAGACAGTGGATGACATATCCCATATATAAAAATGAACGAACATAATTGTTATAAGGAAAAATATTGACATGTAACATATAATAATTGTGAGATATAATATATATTATACCATGAGTGAAAGAAGAATATCAAATACAGATATTCAGTGAATTTGGAGTAGGTCTTAGATATCTGTATATTTATAAAACTCCATAGGTAAGTCTGAGGTACCTACTCAGCTGAGGCCCACTGGCCTGGAAGATGTTAGATTCAAAATGAAAAAGAAAGGTGAAGCCAAGTAAGCATTTTAAATAGAATTTTAAATTATGACTAATAATACTTATGCCATTACATGAAATCATTTGGCAAAGCAGCACCAGGACTCTAAAAATACAGAAAAAACTAAACAGAACTATTTCAGACTATTTTAGTGTTACTCCTAATGTCATAACATATGGAGAATGAGGGCAGTGACAAAATCCCAGGGACGGCTCATGAAATGCACACTTCCTGAAATGTTTACGTTAATGACATTCAACGTAAGCAAATTTAACTGAGATACGACTATTTCTACTGATTTGACAGCTCTTCCCACAAAACTCATCAATAGTAATATGTCCAAAAAAACCCATACTTTTAGCACTTCTCTTTTTATAATGTGAAAAAACAAATCTTTGTGAATTATCAGATACCTTCTGGAGACTCTCTGAGTTTCAGGTGCAAAAGGTATTCTGAATTTTTTTTTTTTTTACTAATTTTTATCATATTTTAGATCTGCTTTTAAGAAGGCGTAAATTTTAAAAGAAAGGATGTTGTCAAAGGAAATTTGGAAACTTAATTAAAATGAGATCATGGATGCCTGAGGTGGGGGGAAATCTGGTTACGTATTTAATCAAAGTAACAATAAATATCTATAAATAAACATAGAAGATCATACGATTGTTTTGAAAAAAAGCCCTATGGTCTTTCATAAATGAGAAACTTTTGTTTGTTTTCTTAAATAATAAAAGGGATAATAATGACAACATAAGCAGAAAAAAATTATTTCAGTATATCACAGAATGTTTGTTCTCTGGTAAGTTTGCACAGAAAATGAAATAATCATTTGTAGTAGGTGGGATTCTAAAGATATTTCTGCAAGGTTCCTGTTCCCTAGGAATCAATCAAGTACAAATCTAGATAATTCTGTAAAGGAACTGTCCAGATGTAACTAAGGCTGATGTAAATTAAGCAGAATTTAAATAGACTTTTCTGGGTTATTGGGGTGGCCTCAGTGTAGGTGGTCCTATGAGCCCTTAGAAGTAAAGGAGGAAAGAAGAGAAGGACACAAAGATGAGGTAAAAGTGGGGGCCAGAGAAAATATAATAAAATAAAATTTAAAATAAAATAAAATTAAAAGGGGAATAAATAAAAAAGCCAGCTATGAAGCTAAGTGAGGGCATCATGAGCCAAAGAATGTGGGTGGCCTCCAGGAACTGAGGCCTAGGAACTGAGAAAAACCTTCAGCTGACTTCCAGAAAGGAAACAGAATTCAGTACTACAATGACAAGAAACCAGTTTTGGCCCAAAACCAATCAATAATAAGCTTAAAAGCTGCTTCTCCCCATATCTTGGATTGGAAGAATTAATATTGTTAAAATGGCCACACTACCCAAGGCAATCTACAGATTTAATGTGATCCCTATCAAATTGCCCAGGACATTTTTCACAGAACTAGAACAAATAAGCCTAAAATTTATACGGAAACACAAAACACCTAGAATTGTCAAAGCATTACTGAAGAAAAAGAATGAGGCTGAAGGAATAACCTTCCCAGACTTCAGACCATACTCCAGAGCTACAGTCATCAAAAACAGCATGGTTTGGTACAAAAACAGACAAATGGACCAATGGAACAGAATAGAGAGCCCAGAAATAAACCCACAAATTTTTCATCAATTAATCTTTGGCAAAGGAGACAATGGAGTAAAGATAATCTCTTCAGCAAATGGTGCTGGGAAAACTGGACAGCTGCATGTAAATCAGTGAAGTTAGAACACTCCCTCACTCCATACACAAAAATAAACTCAAAGTGGCTTAAAGACTTACACGTAAGAGAAGACACTATAAACCTCTTAGAAGAAAACATAGACAAAACATTCTCTGACATAAATCTCAGCAATGTTCTCCTAGGGCAGTCTACCCAAGCAATAGAAATAGAAGTGAAAATAAACAAATGGGACTTAATTAAGCTTATAAGCTTTTGCATAGCAAGGGAAAACATACGCAAAACAAAACGACAACTTATAGAATGGGAGAAAATATTTGCAAAACATGAGACTGATCAGGGCTTAATCCAGAATATATAAACAACTCATACAACTTAATAAGAAAAAAAAACAAACCACCCAATCCAAAAATGGGCAGAAGAACTAAACAAACAATTCTCCAGTGAAAATATACAAATGGCCAACAGGCACATGAAACAATGCTCAATATCACTAATTTTCAGAGAAGTGCAAATCAAAACTACAATAAGGTATCACTTCATGCCAGTCAGAATGGTCATCATTAAAAAGTCCACAAATGATAAATGCTGGAGAGGGTGCAGAGAAAAAGGGAACCCTCCTACACTGTTGGTGGGAATGGAGTTTGGTGCAGCCATTATGGAAAACAGTATGGAGATTCCTCAATAGACTTACCATATGATCCAGCAATCCCACTCCTGGGCATATATCCAGAGGGAACCTTAATTCAAAAAGATACATGCACTCCAATGTTCATAGCAGCACTATTTACAATAGCCAAGACATGGAAACAGCCTAAATGTCCATCCACAGATGACTAGATAAAGACGCCATGGTGTATTTATACAATAGAATACTACTCAGCCATAAAAAAGAATAAAATAATGCCATATGCAGCAAAATGGATGGACCCGGAGTTGTCATTCTAAGTGAAGTAAGCCGGAAAGAGAAAAAAAAAATGCCATGTGATTTCACTGATATATGGAATCTAAGAAAAAAGACAAAGAAACATATTTGCAAAATAGAAACAGACTCACAGACAGAGAACAAACTTGATTGTGATTACCAGGGTGGGGGTAGGGGGTGCGAGGGGATAAACTGGGAGTTCTTTATTTGCAGATACTAATATATATAGAATAGATAAATAACAAATTCATGCTGTATAATGCAGGGAACTATATTCAATGTCTTATAGTAATTTATGATGAAAAAGAATATGAAAATGAGTATATGTATGTTCACATATGACTGAAGCACTGTGCTATCCTCCAGAAATTGACACAACATTGTAAACTGACCATACGTCAATAAATACACACACACACACACACACACACACACACACACACAAAAGGAAGAAAAAAACCTGATGCTTTCCCAGGCTCTCCAACCCTGCCAACAACTTGATTTTGGCCTGTAAGAATCTAAGCCAACAGCTGGATAAGCCACGCTGTACCTGGACTTCTGACCTACAGAACTAGGTGATAATAAATGTGCGTTCATTACTTTGAGCCTCTAAGTTGGTGGTAATTTGCTATAATGACTAGCAAGCAAAAGACTAGTGTCCCGTTCACATTGTAGGCAAGGCAATAAACCTTAAACCAAGGAAACAAGTGCATCATAATTTAGCATCTTCGCTAAGATGTTAACCCCTTTCATGATTATTCAAACTATGGCAAATAAATTTACTTTCCAAGTTTTGTCTTTCATTATGCCCTTTCATGTTTCAAAAATAAGTGACACTTTATGTCTGATTTCAGGAGCCCTGTGAGACCAGAATTAACTTTCTGGCAATACCAAGATGTTATTAACATAAAAAGTGTTCACTGTTGCTATTTTAAAATAAAGCAATAAATAAAATTTAAAAATTTCAGTTTTGAACCACTTATGTTAATGATCAGTTTTAACCAAAGTAACTAACTTCTATTTTACAGAAGAAACTGGAAAGTAGACAGCTGTGAATTCTACATCATACATCAGCATTTTGACAACGGTAGGGCTTTGCATAACAACAGCATAAAACCTCAAACGTTTCTTCTAAAACTTCTCAAAGTGGTGAAAATGAATACATTTATTAACATGTCTCTTCTCTGTAGCATATAAATTAGAGAGCAAAAGTATGTAAATCTAAAATTATGCAAAATAGTCAAACTACTTAGAAATGACCTAAATACCCAATGACTACTCATGAAATAGCTCAGCTTAATATCAGTACAAGTTACTGATAAGTTACTCAAAAGATATTAAAAATTATATTCAGGCCTTGTGGTACACAAGGAAAAAATAAAAAGCATTAGAAATGCAAAAAATGGAACAAAATTATTATCAAACTTAAATAATATGATTATAATTTATCATCTGGAAGTAGTTCTCTATATGAAGCAGGAATCTTCTCAAATTGTTAGTTTTATAAAAAGCAAAACCTCATTTGACCTTAGGAACAAACACTAGCGTTAAAAATATTAATAGATCTTGTGGAAAAATCAGAGATAATATTTCTGACTTTAATTCAGCTAGACTCTTTTTGAGTGTTTTTTTTTAATAAGTAGGAAATATTAAAGTAAAAGAACACTTTAAAAAAATTTTAAATATACTGAAGGACTGACATCAGTGAAAAATGTCAGAGTTAGGCTCCAAAATTCCACTCCTCCATTAAAGAAATGATAACACTGGCAAAAATTTCCAGAGTGAATTTGTTTTAGAGCTCTGAAGACTAACCAAAAGTTTGCAAAAGACATGGAAGCAAACTATCCATCAACAGAAGAGTGGATAAAGATGTGATATATGTAAAAAGAATGAAATGATGCCTTTTGCAGCATCATGGATGGAACTAGGGATTATATTAAGTGAAGTAAGCCAGACAAAGACAAATATTATGTAATATTGCTTACACATGGAATCTAAAAAAATGATGCAAATGAACTTATTTACAAAACAAAAATAGACTCACAGACATAGAAAACAAACTTATGGTTACCAAAGAGAAAAGCAGGGGGCAGGGTGGGCAAGGATAAATTAGGGGTATAGGATTACCAGACACACACTACTGTATGTAAAATAGATAAGCAATAAGAACCTACTGTGTAGCACAGGGAATGATATTCAATATCTTGTAATATCCCAGAATGGGAAAAAAATCTGACAAAGAATACACACACACACACACACACACATACAACTAAATCACTTTCCTGTACACCCGAAACTAACACAACGTTGCAAATTAACTGTACTTCAATTATAAAAATGGTTAATTGTAAAATATATATTATAGATCTGGTAATTATAAAGGACTGAGTAGAGTGCATTTTCCTGGGGCCTGAAGACAGTGATGGAAATGTTGCAGCATCTGTGATGAAGGAACTTCAGCTAAAATGGGCACATTGAGACTTGACCTTTATTACAGAAATGAGTGTTCCCACTAAGCTTCCTGGGCTTGACTGGTCTTTATGAAACTAAATGCCAATGATGTGGGAAGTCGCTATCTGTCATAGTCTGCATTGTCTGCAATTTACTCACTCACAGCACGTTTTTCTGAAAATCAGAGGTCCTATGATTAGTAGAAGCGTAATGATGTTTACAGCTGTCTCACTGGATGCTCATAGCAGACATTTGTGTAAGCAAGAAGGTCTTAGATTCAGCTCAGAGGTTCCAGTTCAGGAATAAGAAAACTTTGGTACAACATAATTTGCATTAAAATAATTAAGCACACATGACCTGATGAGAGCGGACATTTTTTTAAATTATGAAGTTAATGAAACATGGCTAAGCTTTTTCTCATGATATTGATTTCAGGACCCAAACTTGTTACTTAAATCTTGTTAAATTATTGCTTGTAAACAAAAATGACCTTTCTACAGTGTAATGAATTCAGACACAGCAAGATTCATTAATGACCCATTCTGTGGTGTCTCTTTTCATATGCGTTATTTTATCCAAATAATTTTAAAAATGTAACAGATCTTAGATAGTTACCAAATTCGAGGACTGAGTGTATAGAATGCCTGAAATGCTTATAAGAATGGCATTGGATCAGAAAATGCAGAATCACTGATAATTACATAATCAACCATAGTTACGTCATGTTGCCAACAACTGTAGACAACTTGAAGGGTAACTGTTTAATAAATGTTTGTTGACTCAAGGTCATGATAATAAAGAAACGGGATGAGCTAATATTTCATCACAGTGACCCATCCCCCCACCCTCCACTCCATGCATGCAACATCTCTTGCATTTTAGCAAATATCGCTTTATTCAGAGCACTCATGTGTTCAGAATGACTCCAAGCTTGACTGATGGATATCATGCAAGTCTCAAAATACAAGGATATGTGCAACAAGACCACACTTATGTTAATTTATTAAGTACCTCTCCACAGATAAAGTATTGTTCTAAACACTTATCTGTGTGATTTCATTTAATCCTCCGAGGCAGATACAATTGTTTTTTTCCAGCTTATGGAAGACAAACCTGAGATACAGAGAATTTGAGAGCTTGCTTGAAAACACAGCTACAAAGTGGTAGAGATTTGGTTTGAATCCAAGTATCCCGCATCCAGTCCTATGATGTTAATAACTACTCTACCCTGGTGTGCGTCTGTGCAGAAATATTCCCAAGAAATATTCTGTACTGTAAGGGCTATGAAACACCGTGTAGCTATTAACACATTTAAACTGACATGGAAGTATATTCAAAATAGGACATATTTAAAAAACAAAGCCATCCATGGAACAGAAGACTATTTATGTAAATATAATTGCATGTAATAGACCCAGTGGTGTTCATGGGGGTGTGTGTGTGTGTGTGTGTGCGCATGTGCACGCACACATGTGTGCCATAAAATGTTAACTCAACAGGCCTGAGTTGCTCAAATCCTTCATATTCCAGTGGAAGCTCCTCAGCTGTCTTCTGGGAGATAAGCTCTAAACCTTTGGAATATCCTGCCTGAGGAGAGTCCTTGTTTGCTTGGGGCCTTGGCCCACGCCAGACAGTGTGTGCTCGTGATGTGATTTACTTGGGGGCTTTGGGCTAGGTGGCGCCATTTTTACCCCTGGAGGCACTGGGGACCAAGTTACCAAGGCCAGCTGTGCAGGTGCTCCAGGCCGATGTGAACAAATCGCTCCAAATTTCCAAACACCGAGGCTTGGTTGACAGCACTGTATTCCTGCTGCTGTACATCATTGCTGGGAGAACTGGGAGAGCGCAACCGGAAGCGTGCTCCTAGACTCTCCTGAACTCTGACCTACGCGCCTTTTACCTTTGCTGATTTCAGTCCGTCCTTTCACTGCAATAAATCGTAACTGTGAGCAAAACGACTTGGATGAGCTCTTTCGGGCCTTTTAGCAAATTGTTGAACTTCAGGATGGTCTGACCCCTGACCAAGCGAATCTCAGTAAGATTAATGCTGAACTCCTTTTCAGAAGTAATGAAGGCCAGAAGGCTTTGCAAAGACATATTCAAAGTGCTGAAAGAAAAACCTATCAGCCAAGACCCCTATATCGAGCAAAACTTTCAAAATGAAGGGAAAGACATTCCTCGATAATCAAGGGCCTTTAGTGAGGCTTCCCAGGTTCTTTCCTCCTGCACTGGCCATGATTTGGCCCACATTAACATCTTAGGTCTCAGCAGAGGTGTGTTGTCACCCCACTTACACAGAAAGTGCCAGCTGGGTTGCAAATCATCCCCATTTTATACTTAGAAAAGTACATAGCTTATGTCACATTTTCCAGGGAACTATGCCCAAGAAATCCAGAGATTTGTGTTCTTTTTTTAAACCAGGAGCAATTTTAAGCAACATTACGTATCGTGCTGAATGCATCTGATACAAAAGGAATCTACTGTGTGTCGTGTTTATAAGCAGCATGTTTATAAGACAATAAGATTGCGTCACCTGCCTTCTTTCCCATGGATTTCCCCAAAACAGGAGAAATAGCTCGTAAACCTGCATCTCAGCCGCTTCCTCTTCAGACTGCTGGAATGTTGATGCCAAATTATTCACAAAAAACTCATCGGAGCCTTGGACGGAAAGTGAACATGCTGCAAATATGGAGAAAAAGAGAAGAACCATTAGTGCTGGTAATTGTCCAACTAAATTCTTCTCACATCAGTGGAAGAATAGATTTCTTAGTACTTGCAGAATCTAAGCATATTATAGATGCATACTGTAAGTGATTCAATTAAAACATTTTCATTTCACTGAAAACTCAAACAATGCAAGACCTTTGCAAAATTAAATAAAACTCCGGTTCTGTTGGTCACTGTAATTATCTTATTCTGGAGCACTATGTGTAATTGAGTTTTGAATTGAAGTCAGTACAGCAAGTCTGTCAAAATCAATTCAATTGATTTTCGTTTATGCAGATGCATTGAGTTCTACAGTGGCTGGATTCTTTATTGAATGGATTAGTTTCCAGTTGCAGGCCAATTTTTCATATTGCAAATCTTGCACACCTTCTCTAATACTTTCTGTAGACATATCAAAAACTTTCCTGAACAAATAATAAAGCAGATATGCTTACACTCTGTTGAGTAATTAGCTCTCAAATTAAAAATACTAAGAGTTAACTCCCGTAAAATGAAGTTCTAAAAAAATACAGGTAACTCTAATAGGACGTTTCCAAAAGTATAGAATCTTTATGTAAACATAAAATAGGAGATAGACCAAAATGTTTACTGCCAATGGCTGTGGCCTAGAATTGCCAGAGGCCATTCTGAGACCAAATCAAATAAAAATTAAAATTAAAAAAATATTTTAGAAATTTTAAAATTCTTCATATAAAAAGAATAGAATTTTTTAAAAAAGGAGAAGGAAACTGGTTACTAAGTTTATACCCTTGGATTTTAATGTTCCTGAAGCTGAATGTATCACTCTTGAACATCTAAATTAAGTAAATATAAATTCCATTTTTTCCCATAAACTCACTTGAGTTTTGTTTCTCTTGCCTTCAAAGAGTTCTGACATATACACAGAGTACTTTTGACTTTTATGGCATTGTATATAATAGATTATGTTTAGAATATTGAGATTATTTATTTCAATGGAATTTTCAGTGTTACAATGTGCTTTTGCTATGTTTATTTTGATGTTGAAAAGGACAAGTGCATTAAATACTGAGCATCATGCATTTTTACAAGACTTAAGAATGCCAGATCATTTGCCAATACTATGATTACTTAATACTGATTTAATATAATAAAATGAGACCGGAGAAAAATAAGGTTATAACCATTGGAAATAATATAACATCCTCATTTATATAAGTAATGCATACGTCTTGAAAAAGTCAATAAATATATGCCTTTCTTGAAACTGAGATGTGTTTTACAATCAGTATGTGTGTTTAAAGGGATTATTTCTTATTCACTCCTCTGTTCCTTTACAACTGTGATTAACTTGGTCGTGTTCTTGTCATAAATGCTGTCTTCAAAATCAAAGAACTTGATATCCCCTGTAAAGGTGGTATGGCTTCTGCAAGACTGAGAACTACTGACAAAATATCAACATGAGAACTTTGGAAAGATAAGAAATTTCAGGATAGTGACAAGCATATGTTGACCACTAACAACATGCTGGAGAATGGGATCAATGCCCTCTCTGTAGTAACTTGTTCCCGTCTCACAGCAGCGTTACCAGAGGGATGTTGTTCTCACTACTGTGGCTATTAACTCCCATGTTGCCAATGAGTGAAGTGAAGTTTGGGGCACCTAAGTGTCTTGCCTGAGTTTACAGACCTCAGAGCAGAGCACGTAGCCAAATTCAAGTCCATGTGACTTCAGGATCAGCAGGGCTGAACTGGAGTTAGATCCTGGTTAGCCTTGTTTGTGTGCAGGTTCTACTACGTGACCTTGCACAACTTGCTCAGCTTCTCTGCGTCTCAGTTTTCTTACTTATGTGATGGTAATAATAACATGAGGACCACATAAATGAATACATGGAAAGTACTTAGAGCAATGCCTGAAAAAAATCAGCCTTCCAGGTGTGGGCTGTGATTACTGTTCTGTGTTGTGTACCTGGAATTTGATGGGTTTTCAAGAAATAGTTGAGGCATAATAATAATAATAATAATAATAATAATAATAATAATAATAATAATATAATATTATTTATAATAATTTTATTTATAATAATAATAATTTATTATTATTATTATTATTAAAATTTAATGAAATACAATTGACAGAAGTTGCCAAATTTTCTTTTTATAAAATAAAAGCTTTTGGGAAAAAGTCAATAGATATGCAGATGAAATTACTTATGTTTACATATTCCAATGCATTGATTTTACATCTATTAAATTAATTACTAATGATCTAGCATAAAATCTTAAATTATCTGAGATGGAATGAAGGGGCAATAAAAAGTAATTTTTTAAATACCTTACATTGATGCAACTAGACACCATGATTTCTGTGTACCATCTCATGTTGAGTAATTGGAGCACAGACTTACCTCATTTACTGTCACTTGCATGAATAAGTGGCTTCATATCCAACGAAGTACGTATCCAGATCTTTGTGATTCTATTTTGCAAACTTTATTGTTCTTTTATTTGTAGCCTCTTTTATTTGCAATGTGTTAAAAACCCAATCACACACTAAAAGAGTCGTCTTCAAATTTATTGCTAAATGGAATAATTAACTCTTCAGTAGAGTTGCAACCATTCATATTACACTTGAAATCATAGTATTTCATAGGCTGGCCATAATATTTTAATTTTTTAAGGAATTAACATTGGTGCTTTCTTTGAGTATTTTACTTGGGTGAGCAATGCATAAACCCTAACATAGGTGTCCTAAGGCAAAAAATCTACTTTCAGGTAGACAACGATGGGGGCATCTGTGACACTGGCTAAAACATTGGGAGCTGCTATCAAGAATGTATTGTTTCCCCACATTAAAGAAAGTGATTGCTTTTGGGGGTTGCCCACAATGATCTTTTTCACAAAACTATGCCACTAAGCACTTTAAACAAGCTAACATTATTTCAGTTAAGATAGCAGGGGGAACATCCTAGGATCATCTGAAATTTTCATATGCCAAATCCTGAATTACCGCTTCAGCTGCAAATTGCCTCAACTGGAAGTGGTTTCACGTCGTTTCCTAAAGGCAGATTGGAATCTCTAATTGTAAAATTTGGGAAAACATCCCTAGAATCAATGATGATAAAAAGGGCAGAGTTCTACAACACCTGTAAAATTCTTCCAAAGTTCAAATATGGAAAGACAAAACATAAAGTATATTCAAATTGTTTATCCCACTCCCAGTCATATGAAAGCATATTAAAACTGCTTTGTGTGCTGGCAATTAACCCTCTAATGTCCGTAAAATTTACAGATAAGTTGAAGAAACATCAATTATTTTTATTTTTGCAGGTGAGGAAAGTTGAGTGACTTAATAGATGTAGTTCCTAGATTAGGATTAATAGAGATTTTTTTTAAAACCCAACCAATCTGAAATAGAAACAAGATCAAGAGGGCAAAGGAGCTGCTCTCTGGACCTAAAAGCCCTTCCTGGAATAGTTGCCATGGCTGAAAATAGCGCTGTCCCGAGGTAGGTTTGGAGGATTGAAATCTACACTCAGGTGCGACATCCTCAATATGCTGAAAAACAAACACAAATAGAATAGCTTGAAAGCACTGGAAGAAAAATGACTCATCCGTACAAGGAAAATGCATGGTTAACAGTTAACTTCTTATCAAAACCACTGGAGAGAAGAAGGCAACGGAATAGCATATTTGGGGAACTAAAAGGAAAAAAAAAATCCAAGAATCTTCTATCACTTAACATTATTTTTCAAAAATGAAGCAGAAATAGTCATTGTCAAGATAAACAAAAACTGAAGAAACTTGTTACTAGCTAATTTGCTTTATACAAAACACCAAAGGAAATTCTTCAGGCGGAAAGCAGGAGAAACCAGATAGTAATTTGAACCCACAGGGGAAAATAAACGAAGAACATTGGTAAAAATATTTCTGTATGTAATTATAAATGGCAATATAATGGCATATTTCTTTTTCTTTCTTCTCTTTTTTTTTAATCAAGGTGTTTTAATTACTGAATCTGTTTCCTTACTAGTTATCAGTCTTTCCCTTTTTTCTTCTTTTATCTGTTTTCTGTTTCTTGCTGAATCAGTTCTGGTAATTGATATTTTTCTAGGAATTTTCCTGTTTCATCTCAATTAGCTGTTTTTTTGGTGTAAAGTTATTCATAATAATAATCCCACCAATCCTTTTAATTTCCACAGCATCTGCAGTGATACTGTTCTTTCATTCTTGGTTTTGGAAATTATGTCTTCTCTTTTTTTCTTGATCAACCTAGCTGAGGTTTATTGATTTTGCAGCTTTTTCCAGAAAGCCAGCTTCTGATTTCATGGATTTTCAAAAATCTATTTTTTTTCTGTTTTATATTTCATTGATTTCCATTCTCATCTTTATTATTCCCTTCCTTCTGCTAGCTTTGGGTTTGGTTTGGTCTATTTTCTTTTCTTTTCTTTTCTTTTCTTTTTTTTAACATTTTTTTATTGAGTAATAGTCATTTTACAATGTTGTCAAATTCTAGTGTAGAGCACAATTTTCCAGTTATATATGAACATATATATATTCATTGTCCCATTTTTTTTCACTATGAGCTACAACAAGATCTTGTTTATATTTCCCTGTGCTATACAGTATAATCTTGTTTATCTATTCTGCATTTTAAAATCCCAGTCTGTCCCTTCCCACCCTTTTCTTTCTTCTCTTAAGTGACACATAGATGTATATATAGTATTGTTAGACCTATAACACATAAAATGTAATGTATTTGACAGTAACAATAAAAAGGAGGAAGTTGAGAACAAAGCTCTATCAGACCTAGAAAATAATGTGATAGGTAACTCAGATCCATAGGAAGAAATAAAGAGAACCAGAAATAGTAAATAAGAAAGTTAATATAACAAACTCTGGAAGTACACACTTGCTCTCTTTTCTTCTCTCAGCTTTAATAAATTATAAAATGATAAGCAATAATTATAAAAATAACATATATAGACAAAATATACATAGCAACAAGAGCTATGTAAGAGTGAAGTATTTGTATCTACCTGGAATAAATTTAGTATGACTCTGAAGTAGACGATTGTAAATTAAGTGTATATGATAACCGTTAGAAAACTAAGAACTTAAGTTAAAAACATATAGTTAGATTATTCTAAAAATTAATAACATTTTAAAGCATAAAGCATTCACCCAACACAAAATAGGTTAATAAATGAAAAATGAGAAAACAAAAAAGACATAATACATATGGAAAAATAAAGTAAAATAGGAGATGTCCATCCAAACTTATCAATAATAATATTAAATATGAATGGAGTAAACATTCAATCAAAAGACAGAGACTTTCAGATTGAATTTAAGGAGATAAGATCCAACTATACACTGTTTAGAATAGACACTCGTAAGATGCAATATACAAATGGGTTCAAAGTAAAAGAATGGAAAAAGATGTGCTATCTACATAGCTACATATAGCTGCAAAGTCTATTTTAAGATCAGAAAATAACACTGAACTTCTGAGAGTTCTCACTCTTACCCTTCCAACCGATCCCTGATCTCCGTTCAATCAGTAATCTCTGGGCATAGGCTGAAGAGAGGGGTGTGGTGGGAAGTTTTTGACTCATAGAGAGGGGCAGGGAGGATTCCTATGACCACTTGTAAGCTGCGGGGCCCTTTCCCACACTGATGTCTCTCTTTAGAATATGGATTGCTTAGAACCTACTTGTTTTAGCCATGGGCTCTAATGGGTCATTTGGCTGTTCAAAAGGAAATTCCACGCAACATCCTATTACTTAAATTTTTTATTTTGTTTTCTCTAATCATTAAAGTAATGTATTTATAATACTATATTATATCACTTAGATGTGGAATCTAAAAAGAGAAGAAAAGAAAAGGACACTAACTAACTCATTTACAAAACAGAAACAGACTCACAAACATAAGAAACAGTCTTACGGTTACCGGGGGAAAGAGTGTGGAAAGGGATAAATTTGGGAGTTTGAGATTTGCAAATGTTAGTTGCTATATATAAAAAAGGATTAAAAAATCAAGTTTCTTCTGAATAGCACAGGAAACTATTCGATAACTTTTAATAACCTTTAATGAAAAAGAATATGAAAATGAATATATACGTATATACATGACTGGAACATTGTGCTGTACACCAAAAACTGACACTTTGTAACTGACTGTACTTCAATTAAAAAAAAAAAAAAGGAAGGAAGGTTCACTGAAAGTCTGCTGGATTTTTTTAAGGTTAATATTTTTAAAAATTGTATGTATGTGAAAATATTTCCATTATAGATTATTAAGTATAAAAAACAAGGTAAGAAATATCATGTATATTATGATTCCGTTAATACATGAGTGAGCGTGTCAGTTTGGATGCGAATAGGAAATGGCTGAATTACCTCCACGGTGGGGATGGATATAGGGAAAGATGGAAAAAGGGGAGACAGAGGGATCAATGAGCAGAATACAGAGAATTTTTAGGGCAGTGAAACTGTTACAATATTACAATGGTGGATATGTGTCAATAAACATTTGTCCAAATCCATAGAATGTATAACAGCAAAAGTAAATCCTAATGTGAACTGTGGATTTTGGGTGATTAAGATATGTCAATGTAGGTTCATCGATTGTCACCAATGTCCAACTCGGGTGCGTGATATTGATGGCAGGGAAGGCTGTGCGTGTGTAGGGTCAGGGACTATGTGAGAAATCTCTGTACTTTCTGCTCAATTTTGCTCTGAACCTAAAACTACTCGAAAAAGTGAAGTTTATTAACTTTTTTAAAGGCCTTCCTATACTATGATAGTTGGGAGAGAAGATGCTACTTTATGAATAACTTCATAAAAGAGCCAGAAAGGAGAATTTGAAGTACTAAAAGCAAACTGAAAACTCCAATCACGTGTAGCCTATCTCTGTGTCCCGCAGTCTAAACTGACATGAGTTCCACCAGGTTGCTGTTAAAACCACATACCAACTCTCTACAATTCAGGGCTTTCTTACCCTGACTCCTGAATTTTTCTTAAACCCAAACCTTGTCAATGACCAAAAACATTGCCAGTAGTCAAACATTTTTATGTTGGAACTGCAAGACAGCCAACCCTGCCACGGCCAGTTGGAAGAGGACTGGAGCCAATATCATCATGAGTAAAAATGCAGCAATTAGAGATCAATGGATATTCAAGAACAGAAAGGAACCACGTGTAAAGATACAGGTGTGTACGCAGACATATCATCATATGTCTGTGTGTCTACATACATCCCCACACGCACATGCACACACAAATAACACACATATGCATATTCATGCTTTAAATAAAGTTGGTCACAGCCAACGACTTCCCCAAGTGAAGTTCGGGAGATCAAGTTCAAGTAGAAGTTTTTTGCCCACTTTATTAGGGATTTTCATGGCTAAGATTTTACCTTAGGTTGTACATTCAGGAGACTTCTTGTCCCGAGTCCCATCGTCACCACACATGACAGCATTTGCCCTCTTTCACTCCCACACGTGCTCTGACCATTGTCCAAGGAGGACTGATTGCTACATCTGGGAGAAGCCTGCCCACTGGTGCTCAGTGCCCTGGCAACTCAGGTCAGCTCGGTGATGCATTGTTCACCAGCTCTATTCTCTCCTTAAAAGTGACTAAGTATTATATGTTGAATCGTGTCCCCCCCCAACAAAAGAGACGCTGACGTCCTAACCCTTGGTACCCATATGACACTGCAGATATAGTTAAGATGAGGTCATAGGGGAGAAAGGTGGGACCCTAAATCAATATGACTTGTGCCCCAATAAAAAGGGGGAATCTGGACACAGAAGCAGACATGCCCAAAGGGAGAATGCCATGCGAACATGAATGCAGTGATACGGCTCGTGTGTCGGCAAGCCAAGGGACACCAAAAGTTGCTAGCAAGTCACCAGGAGCTAAGAGAGAAACCTGGAACAAACTTCCCCTCGCAGCCTTGGAAGGAACTCGTCCTACTGAATTCTAGCCTCCAGGGTTGTCAGAGAATAAATTTCTGTTGTTTAAGTTAATAAACAAACAAACAAACAAATAAAGCAAGATAAGAGATGTGTCAATATGATGCTATTGGGTGTGAGTGGGACATGGCTGCAGTGTTGGGTGTAGGGAAAGGCTGGAAAAGTCACTTCTGATGTACCGTCTTCTCTATAGTGAGTCCATATCCTCAATATTATATTTCATATTCCATTATATTTTTATGATGTATAATTATCATATTTTTATAGTAAAACTAATAAAATCTATTGAAAATGGCTGCTTGAAAGTAAAATGAGGAAATATGTCATTGCCATTTCTAGTTCCTTATATTGATAAATATATTTGAAGAATATTATTTCCTCCCTATTAAAAGAAATTTTAAGTTATGAAATATTCAGGATCCTTTCTGCCTTGATATCAATCTGTGACAGGTTTGCGCCATTCATAATCCTTTCTAACTCAAAAAAGTGTCTGATTTAATAAATATGTAAAGGGCTCATTATTATTAATGCATGTGGAAGGAGAAAATAAATCACCATGCCTTGGCTTCATAAATAGAGTGAAATAGGTGGAAAGAGTGATGGACTCTGAAGGGTGCAGACAAAGTTCAGTAGCACTAGCAGGATGGCCAGGGTGTGGGGCAGGGATGGCCCGGCCACTGCCTGTCACAGGAAGGTCACTTGGTCAGAGTCTGGCTGAGACCTGGACACCAGATGGAGGGAAAGTCAGCAGACCACGTCAAAGCCATTTAACCAGTGTCTCACGATTTGAAGTGACTGTTTCTCTTACTATCAGTGCACACTGCACATTAGCAGGGGTCCGGCGTTGCCTTCTTTTGGCTTTCACGTTCTGTGGATGGTGACTCAAGTCGTGTGAGAGAGTCTGTCCCAGACGCCCAGAGCACTCCTCTTGGGCTCTTTCCTGTTACGCCATCACTGTTGTGGGACATGGCAGGCTGGCCCGAGGGTGGTACAAGAATTTGCCAGAGACAAAGGATGAAAATAGAAAAGGAGCTTGTTAGGTACACTGCCCGTGTGTGCCCCAGTGGTGAAGGCTCAGGGTCTTTTATGGGGAAGAGTTTGGTGAACACAATGGCTTGGGAGCTGGGGGATCAGCTCGTGTACAAGATTCTGATTGGTTGTGGGGCAGGTAAGCTAGTTCGGGTCCATGAAGGGACAGTGGGATTTATGACTCTGATAAGGAGCACGTGTGGGCTGAGACAAGTCAGCCTGAGCTATTGTGAGGTTCGCCATTTCCCAAGGCTGTTAATTCTGCCTGGGCAAACACGCGTCAGAAAAAGATGTGCTTTGTTTTTTTGCGGGCTTGCAGGTGGACATCTGAGAGCCCTGGAATGGGGGGTCATTGGACCCTGAAGTTCACCAGGTGGCCCCAGAACCATCTTCTTTTGGAGGAACTCTTCCTCCCCTTAACAATTTTGCAAATTACCTAAAAGAGCAAGATTGAAATTTGCTCCTCAAACGACCCAGAGAGGGCCACTTGGTCCCAAGCTCAGGTGATTAGAGCAGTCGTGTTTGCTGCACCCATGAGCCTACGGATGACTGTTGCTTTGTCTCTGTGCCTCAGGAGAGAAATCTGTCCGGTGCCCCTTCTGTCCTAGGTGCCCAGGCTGCTCGGCTCTGCCAGGCACCTCCTGTGTCCCACACTGGGCCTTGGCTCCGTGCCTCACCCCTCACTGGGATCATTTGGGGGTACATCTGGAAGTAAACGTGCACCTATAGACACATGTCTCACACACACACACACACACACACACACACGTATTCCTGAACAATGCAAATGGAATTGGAACACAAATGCTATAGGTTATACAGAATTACTTTAACTGGTCAACTTAAATTAGAGTTTTTCAAACAGCTAAAATACATTTTCAAAAATTCATCTTTAGATTTTTCTGTATTTTAAAAATATAGAAAAAAAATCTCATGAATTCCATGCCACTCAATTCTTATTCAGATTTGGGAATCATTACAGCTATGCAGAAAATTGTACAGTCCTAGGGGAAACGCTTATCCCCAAAACATAGGGGAAGCCCTACCCTAACCCTAATGTTAAAAGCTTCTTTTATTCATCTTTTAACCTATAGTAAAATCTCAACAGTAAAAACCTATAGTCATTCAAATAAAGAGAACAAGGGACAGTTCTCCTGGATTTAACAATCAAGTGCAGAAAGAGTATTTAAAAAAAAAAAAACACTTTCTACTAACCTAAGAAATTTGAATAATAGTGGGATGAGAAAGGAGAATAAAAGTGAAAAAGAAAAATTAGAATTGCTAATTAAAAACAGAAACGTTTTAAGGGGAATATCACTCATCAGTTTGCATTCCAGTCAATAAATTCACATTAGTTGAAAACCTAAGAAATGAATTTTTACTGATTTTAAAGTTTACCATTATATAAATGCAAATGTTACTGTGTATATTCCTTGCTAAGAATGAGACATTTAACTTTTAAGTTTAACTTTTAAAAACACAAATATATGTTTCTTGAGGAAAGATTCATTATCCTGGTAAGTTAAATAATATTAATTCCTCCCGGTTTGCATTTTTTAAGCTATGCATTCTCTTGGAAAATCCAATTTTTGATGTTTCTCATTGCATGACCATTACTACTTAAAACTAAAGAAATTTGTATTAAATTAGCAAACAGAATATATAACTTGTACTTTAAAATATTTACTCCTGAAACAGCAAGTCATATTTTTGAAATGACAAGTAAATGAGCATTATACATCATTTGGTGATAAACAGCTTCACAGCCTGAATAATACCTACCCCAGGAATTTTGTATTAAAATTGAGTATCTGTTAGAAATTTATATTTTCCCAGAATAACCAAGGACAGTTTCTTCTGCCTTCATGATTAACAGAGAGTTATATCAATCATATATGGATTATCAATTTTCAAGTTCACATAATATTAAAACTCTGTGTAAAAACCTTGCTGAAGGCGGTTAACCTTAAGCTCTTCTGTTTTTCGAGGTGGACATAAGGCATCATTATCTGGTAATGGAGACCTGTGTTGTACAAGCAAGTGATTTGTTTCAAGGCTGAGTGAAGGAGTCAACAGAGGAACAGGGACGTAACACGCAAGTTATTTGGGGAAATGGATGGAGCAAATTTTTATAGTTGACAGGAGGAAATGGGGTGAAAGAACTGTGGAAAAGAGCAAGTGTTATTATTGGGGACCATCCTCATGAAAAGGGCTGATAAAGAAAAAAAAGAACATATGACAATTCTGAAGTTGGGAATTTGAGGAAACTCACGTTTGGGGCCATGCTCACCTTAGGAAATCTCCTGAGAGCCAGGAAGATGACCGCTGAATAGGAGGATATGAAGACAGTGTGATTGGAGTTACTACGGAAAATGTGATAGGGAATTCAAAGACACAGGTTGACTTTTTTTTTTTTTAATTGAAGCATGGTCAGTTATGATGTGTCAGTTTCTGGTGTACTGCATAGTGTTTCAATCACACGTATACACACATGTAATTGTTTTCATATTCTTTTTCATTATAGGTTAATACCAGGTTGACTTTTATATACTGAACAAAACTGTGGGGACAAATGATACTAGAAATGATCAATTAGAGGACCTACTTTGCTACAGTTTGTTTATAAATTTAGGGAGTTTTCTTCCCCAGAACCATGGAGAGGCGAGCAATAGGGTTCACTCAGGACTGGGGACGGTGAGGATAGAAATGGCTAGAAGTCAAAAGATAAGCAATTCCAGAAGGAGACAAGACTTGGCTGCCATGGTCCAGACTGGCCATGATCACAGGGAGTAAAGAGTGGAGGGAAACCGAGAGACCTCCGAGGGGCCAAGGGTAAAAAGAGGTTGGACGCTGATTAGTGGAAAATAGCTTGAGAGGAACAGGAAGCTTCAGTCCACAGAAGCGTCTGCGAGTGATGGTGAGATTCCAGTGGTTCAGCCTGGAGTTGAGCTGAAGTGGAAATGGAGGCTGTTGAGTTAGACGGTCGGCCATGAGGGATGTGCTGTTTTAACAGACAGCTCCCCCCGGAAGGATCTGACTTGGCTGGGTAGCTTAGACGAGTCTTGAAATTTTTCATTAATCTTCTCGCTTACTTAATGTGCTTCAAAGCTTGTAGGAGACAGATGTTCCAGGAGACAACGTCCCTCAGTCAAGCCAGAGCTAGTGCGCTGTTCTGGTTTCATCCTCCTTGCCAATACGACTCTCCGTGCTGGCTGGAGAGGAGAAGGGCACAGAGCATCAGAGGCTTGGCCTGTGTCCGGACGGCGTAAAGCAAGACACAGAGTTCTCCGGCGCAAGCTGCAGGAATGTGATCGGGGCTCCGTTCATGGACTGCAAAGGCCATCTTTTTAAGTTTCCCTGATTGTCCATGACATCCACCCCTCTGCTTTTCTCCAAACCCGTTCTATTTATGAATTAACTGTAAAAGTGAACTCTGCCTCCAGCTGCGGGTGCCAATCTTTCACATGGGATCCTTCTGACACCTCATTCTGCTGACACTTGGGAGCAGAGGGTACGAGCGAGCTGTTCTGGGAGATGACTCATTGCTGTTTGAACGCTGATCATTCTTTTGTGTTCATAAAGTTTGACAGGGCATGTTTCAATGAAAAGAAATATTCCTCCTGGGCGTACATTACCAGGATGTCTACTAGTATTGGGTGCAGGCAATGGCCTCCTAGTCATTTCGCGTGTCTGCTCCTGGATGCCCCTCAGCGCCCAGATGGGTCAACGACAGCTAATCAGAAAGGGCTCCTTCACTAGTAGCCACAACTCTTATACCCCCTACATCTATGAATACATTTACTTAAACTCTTCCTGGCAGCACTCCCTGCTCAGAGGTATAAAACAGCCCATCAGACAGTTTAATACATAATCCTTCATTGATATTCAAAACTATTTGAAGAGCAGAACACGGAGTCCTGCCAGCCTCCACAGCATTGGAATTCAGTTTAGTTCTGTCTCTATAAAAAAATCAAGCAGCCTTTTAAAAAATGCAGCACGGTGTGGCAATGCCCTCCCGCGGTGCCTTATTTCCTTTTCCTCTGGAGGACTCCAGCAGACTTCCAACAAATGAGACGGTGACCAAACCGAACGTACGTGGCACTATTATCTTGTCAGTTTAACTATTTGAAGAACAAGAAGACCCCCCTTTTCTCCAAGGAAGCCCCTTAGACCCAGAGGAACGCGTTGGCACCTGTCTGTAGCTTGACTCCCAGAGCTTTCCTTGGGCGAATTTGGATCCAAGAGGAATTGATGCTTTTAATAGAATAACTTTTTCTTTTTGTTTGTTTGTTTTTCAGGAAATCATGAAGGGGGAAGCTTAACCATTCCAACCAGACTCTTAAGTTAATTTTTATACAGGTCTGCAAAGCACTCTCTGGTGATATTTTAAAATGTCTCAGTGGTGATGCCTTATCATTTCTTATTTTGCATATTTGTGTTTTCTCCCTGTCTTCATCAAAGTGGCTAGTAATTTGTCTATTTCTGAATATTTTAAAAACTCAGAGTTTTTCTCTCTTAAAGTCTGTTATTTTAGGTTCTCCATGCCATTAATTTTTGCTTTCATTTTTATCTCTTTGCTCATGCTTTCTGTGATTTATTTTATTGTTTCTATCTAATTTATTTGAACTGGGAATTTATTACTTCCATTATTTAAATGTTAACGCTAAAAGTGTTTCAGTGCTATTAATGTCTCCCTGCTCATTGCTTTCTTGTATATGCTGTTCTCATTTTGTTGTTGTTTTTTGTTTGTTTTTGTTTTAAGAAAATTCTGCAATTTCAGTTTGTAGTTTTCCTTTCACCTAAGGTTTGTTCAACATGAGATGCGTTAATTTCCAAGTGGAAGGACGTTCGTGCGTTCTGTTTTGCTTGTAATTCCTAGTTTTATTGCTTTTATTGCAGATTAGAATTCGCCTAATATGTGGTTCGTTTCTTTGCGTATGTCATGGCGTGTGGGAAACAAGAGCATGTCATTATTAGGGTGTAGAATTCTACGTGTACCCACGAGAGCTCCCATATTAGGGTGTGGTGCAGACCTTCTGTCTTCCTATCTACTGCTTGTCCACTTGGTCCGTCTTGTACTGGGAGTAGTGTAATAAGGTCTCCTGTTTCTGTCCATGTTTCCTTCCATTTCCTGATGTTTCTGCCTTATAATGGCGTTTGCCATATTATTTGATACATAATACTTATTAGCATTGTATTTTTGCAAATTGTGGCTTTTAGTACGAGAAAAGTATGCTTCTTTGTTACATTTAGTGCTTTTTGGCTTGAATTCTACATTGTCTGGTAGGTTAATTGCTCTCTCTGCTTCCTTGTATTTTGTATAATTTTGTTCATTATTTTGTTTTTAGTCTCTTTGCATAGAGCGTATAACTGGGTCTTTATGAGCCAAATTGGAAATACTTTTTCTTCCTTGTAATAGTTAAGTCCATTTATATTTATTGATAAGACAGGCTTAATCTTAACGTTGTCATAACATTTTACAATTTTTTTATCATATTATTTCTTATTTCTATGTTCTTTCTCTACCAAATGTAATTAAATTTGTTTTTCACTTCATTTCTTTCCTGATTTTTTATCAATTCTTTTTTCCTTGCTTTGGTTTTTGTTCATTTCTGTTTTTTGTTTTGGAATTTCTTTTTTTTTTAAATAAGTCAAAATGTGATTTATTTAAATACCTCATTTCTCAATCATTTCAAATAACAGAATTGTATTCTTCAACCATTTTCTTCCATTTTCTCTTTTTTTTAAACATTTTTTTATTGAGTTATAGTCATTTTACAATGTTGTGTCAAATTGTTTTTGAATTTCTGATTCAAGTCTTTTTTTAAATACACCTCGATGCTTGCTTACACATATGCATTTCCATGTACAATGTGACCTTACAGCTCTGTTCTGCCCATTATTGTGTCTGTAAAGGAGAGATTTTCTTCCATTGATCTGTGTTGAATTTTGTTTTCTAATTACTTTGCACTAACTCTGCACGGATTAGTTAATCTTTTCCTTGCTGATTCTGTGGCTTTGGGATGTTTTACAAGATTCTTAATTTAAAGGCTTCTTTATCTGTCAGTATAGCCAAGTCCAGATACTTTAGCAAAATTTTTTTTTGGTGAGTTTTGTTGTTGTTGTTTTTGGTGGGGGAAAATATTGAGTGGCCTTAATTTCTTTGGTTTTCTTTTGTTTTGTAAAACTCTAAATGTCCCTCTTTTGCTGTTTCTTTCCCTTTTCCACTCAATTGCCAAGCTACACTTCTTCCGTCCATTTTGCCATTTTTGCCCCCCCAAAAGTCTCAGTGTTTTGAAGAGTGCTGCCATTTGTCCATTTGCTCTACCAGATGACTGAGGGTGGCCTGGACAGTGGCAATACCACTGTGTCAGCAGCACCTTATTTGCTTAAATATTTTTGTCCAGTGACATGAGTTCCCTTCATCACTGGAGACTTCACTGGGGACATCCCATAATAAATACATTTTCTAAAAGTTTCTTAGCCGTAGTGGTGGTGCCCGCCCTTCTGCATGGAGAGGCTTCAGTCCATTCTGAGAACATGCAATTACAAGACCATATTGTTTGCAGAAGGCAATTGGATGCAATCCATTTGTAAGTGTTCAGTGGCCCAGTAGGTGGTGCGAATCCTCCATCTAATGCCTGAATAGTCTTTCCAGGCTTATGGATTTGACAAACCAGGCATTGGTCGTAAACCAACCTGGTGACCTTTGAGCAGGTGCCCCACCAATACCCTTTCACAATTTGGATTACTTGTTCTGGGCCATGGTTAACTCCGGGATGTGGAGCTTTCAGTAAGGGCATTTTTAAGGACTCAGGAAGAACTAAGCAGCTCTCCAGGCCCTTAGTGAGTCCTTGTTTAATATAAATTTGCATTCTCATTGGTCACAACGTTGTTCCTCCAGCTCAGATGCCTGATTCTGTCTTTTATATAAGTTATCATACACAATTTGATTAGAGTCAGTCTTACGGAGCTCATTCAGGCTGCATATTGGAACAGCGTTAGTGCAGGCTGGTTTAGCATGGAAGTCTGCTAGAGCAGGTCTCTGGCACTCAGGTTATTTTTCTAGCATGGGCTTCAATTTTAATAACTGCAGTTTGGTTAGGCGATAGAATGGCAGAGGGGAGTTCTTTTAGATAAAGATAAAATGACCAAGTGGGATTCATCCCAGGATTGCAAGCATGGGTCTGTATTTGAAAAAAATATATATATAATTTATCATATGAAGAGATTAAGTAAGAAAAAGAAAACATGATTAGTTCATGAGATACAGAAAAAATATTCAGCAATATTCAACATCCATTCATGGTTAAAAAAAAGAATTTTCAGCAAACCTCGCCTTGTAAAGGGCCTCAATCTGATAAAGAGCGTCTGCAAAAACCCTACAGCGAATACACTTCATGGTGAGGTATTGACCGCTCTCCCCTGCAATCAAGAACAATGAAGGATGTTCATTCTCATCGCTTTGATCCAGTGTCATTGCCAGGCCCAGTGTCCACACTAAGCCCATGCCCACGTGAGGCCCAGTGTCCAGCTACAGTCCCACTGGAGGTCACAGCTGGTACTTGGGATCCTGCAGAGATGAGACGCCTTTAGGAGCCAAATGTGTGCATCAGGCCCCATCATGAGAGCCAGTGTGAAAAGACGCCCCCACCCCGTGCTAGTTCTGGAAGGGAGTGGGATCTTTAGAGAAGCGTTTCCCACGGTGGGGCTGTGGCTCCCTGCCCGCTCCAGGGCTATTAGAGCATCTTATATGGAAAAAAAAAAAGTAAATACAATTCTTAGATAATTAAGTAAAACTGAAAATTCTTCTAAACTTCCTTTTACGTTTCTGAGAATTAGCTGGAAGTAGTCAGCAAGATTACTCCTTTTCAGTCTTAATTTAGCAACACCGGCCGTGCTATCACTGGAGGATTCTGCTCACTCGTGTGACATCAGAGACTTCAGAAGTTAGAAGGAACTTACACCTCAAAATTCCAGAACTTTAAACTTGCTGTTGGCAGGGCACATCACGTGAATTAAATTCCAAATTTAGTGCAGCTTTTAAAATTTTTTTTTAATTGAAGTTTTGTTTATTTACAATATTATATTGGTTTCAGGAGGACAACACAGTGGTTCAGAAATTTTATAGATTATACTCCATTGAAAATTATTATAAAATATTGGTTATATTCCCTGAGCTGTGCAATATGTCTTTGTAGCTTATTTATTTTATAGTGCAGCTTTGATATCAGGAATTAGGAAAGTAGAGGCATCTTGCAGCAAGGTGACTGAGCACCGACATACCATTTATACACACGTATCTTAATACCCTCTACGATGAAAAAAACAAACAAACAAACAAACTTAAATCTTGCCCAAAAACCTCTAAAATAAAACACTATATTTAATACCTGATTTAACATATTTTCTCTCTTTGTAGCCCCATAAAATCATTTACAAGCCAACAAAACATGGATATTTCATATCAGTATTTAATTTTCCAAAAGGAAGCAATTTTATGTGAAGATGTCTATACAGTTTGGCCAGGCACTTATAGTTAATGTGATTGGGAGGCCCAACAATTAATTGTTCAGTAGTGTAACCCATGATCGGGGAAAGCAGAGATGACCGAGGGACACTAAGGGAATTCCTGGGGTCTCCCACTAGTTCCCTCACAATTCTATTTAGGATGAGAGTTAAAACAGTTTAGGCCTTTCTGAAATTCAGAAACTTACGCTGCTTTCTGAAAACCTGGTTAGATTTTCGCGATGTGTAACGTTTCCGGAGCGCAGGAGTAAGTTCATTTCTGTGATGCTGACATAGAGTGACGTCAGGGAACATGCTAAAGGACTGAAGAAGTTAGCCTTCCGGGGCTATTTCCAGTGTCTCTGATTTAATTGGCTCTACATTTATACACCAAACATTCAACGGACACTTCGGGGGACACAAACAAATGCGAGTCTGCACGCACGGCCTGGGAAAGGTATCTAAGATCATAAAAGACATACGCCTCCAGCCATAATGGAACCAATGGTTAAGTGCCAAGGAGAGGACCAACGGCCCCTCCCAGGGATGGGAATTTATAAAGTGCCTGTCTCCAAAGATCTGGGATTGTTTCCTGTTTATTGTCTCATTAATCTCCCAGCATCCTCGTGACATGTGAGGACCAATTACTGGCCAAGCTGAACATCATGTTTCTTACACTGACACCCTGGGAGGGGGATGTAGTTAGAGGAGAGATGGTGAGCCCTCCCTGAGCATCTAACGTAAAAATGCCGCGGAAAGGGGTCAGTTCTAGCTGCAACCCACTTAGCAGGCTGCTCGGCTGCTGGTCCTTCTGCTCCTTTTTCTTGGACGACATCACTTACTCCGTTATCTGCAGCTCAAAAACAGCTAGGCAGCAAAGACCTCATGGCTCTGGCTTTTGTAATTAGGGGCCACATACATTACTGTCTAGGTTTGGACTTAAAACCAAAGATATTAGGGGATTTGTTTCCAGGAAGGGAAAAGAATAAGAGATTTAGATCACTTAATGTCTCCAAGAAATCATACATTGGCTCAATGTACTTACAAAAGCAGAGCAAAATGTCAAACAATTCGTTGCTGACTTTGAGCCATGGGGACAACCCAAACAAGCAGAGTTATCTCATAGTCACCTCCATTGAAAAAGACTATGAAAAGGAAGATATGTATGTAGATGTGTGACTGAAACATGATGCTGTACACTGGAAATTGACACATCATTGTAAACTGACTACACTTTAATTAAAAAAAAAAAGAAACTGCCCCCAGTGGACCCCCACCCCCAAGGCTGCACTGCACACTGCCACCTATAGTCCCCAGGCAGCATTGCACCTTCTTTCATCTTAGATGCAGTCATTTACTGCTTTTGCTTAAGAATAGTCTTCCTTGATTTCTGAGAGTCATTTGGGGACAATGAAAGTTTTCATATGAGGAGAATTGTCTCTTCCTGGTTCCAGCTTACTGTGTGAATCATGCCAGCATATGCATTTTAATAATTTGATCGTCTTAACGAAACTTAAGCACTTAACAACATTTCAGGAACCTACCAATACTAATGACCATCGGGGAATTATTTACCAAAGGGCTTGACGTGATTTTGAATTATTTTAGTTTTAGTTTAGACACATTATGTTGCTGGGAAGGGATATCTACCCTTGTTAAGTAACCATGTTCAACATTTTCCCCCAGGCGTTGCAAAGTTGGAAAGCATTGCATTCTTTTCATTAAAGATACTTTGGATCAAAAAAAAAAAAAACCAACAAAGCATAAATACAAAACAGAAACAGACTCATAGACATAGATTACAAACTTGTGGTTGCCAAGGGGGAGGTGGGTGGGAAGGGACAGACTGGGGTTTCAAAATGTAGAATAGATAAACAAGACTATACTGTGTAGCACAGGGAAATGTATACAGGATCTTGTGGTAGCTCACAGCGAAAAAAAAATGTGACAATGAATATATGTATGTTCATGTATAACTGAAAAATTGTGCTCTACACTGGAATTTGACATAACATTGTAAAATGACTATAATTCAGTAAAAAAGTGTAGAAACAAAACAAAAGATACTTTGGGAGGGAAATATATATATATATATATATATATTTGAGCTCTTGCCTACTGCACATAATGCTGTTTAGCATACAATTAACTTTGTTTTGGGAAGTAAGTAGGTTTAGTTATTTCTTTAATGAGGTGCTGGGGATTGAACCCAGGACTTGGTGGGTGCACACTAGGCATTCACTCTACCACTGAGCTATATCCTCCGTACTTGAGTGCAATTAACTTTGGTTCATGTAACCAGAGCAGAGTCTCTAACGAAGGATGGTGGGTGGACATGAAATCTCCCAAGAGTCTATAAGTCATCACCAGGGATTCGGGCAGCATCACACCTGCCACCAGCTTTGGCATATCGGGTTTAGACCGGCCGCCGTCATGCCAGACAGCAGAGCAAAGTCAGTGGAGGTGGAGGCCTGGGCCTCTCTTGACTTCCAAACATCATGCTCATGATCCAGGAGGTACTGAGTTTGGAATAAGTTTTACAGCAAGAGTTGACAGTCGCTCCAGGAAATCCAGCGCCGGTGTACGTGTGGCGTGGTGGGAGCTGCAGGGCCAAATTAGGAAGCAGAGGGGAGCGGGTACGGGGCGCAGCAAACGCTGCGATGTTGGTCCTGCGGTGTCTTAAAGTGCTTCGGGCCTCTGCCTGCTGAGCTCCAAAGAGCAATCTCCTCATTTGTTCAGCTCTCTGCTCTATGAAGTCGCAGACTCAAAATGATTGGGAGGCATTAAACCCCCACAGACTATTCCTAAAGAATTTCAGCCTTATTACTTGTGAGGAAATGCAGTAATGAGGGAGCAGGTGACCAATTACTGGAAGAAAAGGTCCTTGGGAGACTGGCCTTCATTACCAAGTAGGAAAGATTTTTCTCTGCTTCATCACCTGCCCTGTGTACAAACATGAGAGCCTCAGGAATTAAAGGGTCCTGCAAGATTCTATGTGTCTTTGTCATTTGAGCATTCTGTCTCACCTCATGTCTCTTATTGAGGTTACATTTTTAACAAGCCCCTGTATTCCCTTTTTGTTAATTGGAAGGTGAATTTTGGCCAACAATAACTTTCTTGCAAGTTCTTGGAGCAGAATTTCCTAAGCGTTCCTTTTAATTCTTGCACCTCTGGAGAGAAGAGTCACAACCAAAGCAGAAAATAGAAGCAGAAATTTCCTGGGAGACCCTCGATATAAATAACGCGATGGATGCCCCAGTCCAGATAGCACCTCTCCGTGCGTCCTTGGAAAGTGTATTCTGCAGTTACAGGTGTGCAAACCTCTAGTTGGAGTCTACATCGAATTTGCCGGGGAAGAGCCATCTTTCTTCAGTGACATTTGATTTCTAGTTTCTTTGCTGATCATCAGTTTTCCTCAGAACTCTGACACAAGGTTATGATATTGGGGCGGAAGTCATGAAATAAGCCTCCGGATCACTGTGTTTCCAGCAGTCAGAGAGTGCCTTCCACAGAAGGAAACTTCTGGGATCACCACAGGGAAAGGAGAGCGAGGAGATCACCCACAGGAGCAGAAATGCAGCCGGGGCCAGGGTGTTCTCAAGTCACCTTCCCACCCAACCCGGGGTGGCCAGACGCGCGCAGAGAGCTCCAGCCAGGGTGCCAGGTACCTGAGTTGAAGCCGGCACCCCCATCGCGGAGGGGAGGGGCAGATGAGGCGGGAGGAGTGGAGGAGCCGCAGTGCATCTCTCTTGCTGTTGTGTTGGCCTCTTCCCACGGCCGTATTTCATGCAGGACAGATCATTTTCCTCTGAGCCCAGAATCAATCTTCCTCCCAAACCAGGGGGCATAAAATTATCTCCAGAAGGAAAGGATTGAGCTTCAGATGGCCAGCATCCCTTTCAAGACATGAAATAAAACACGAACACACAAGAAAGGACCCACGGCCAACAGAGCTACAACTGGCCCCAGGGGATTTTTTTTTTTTCCTTCATCACAGGCTTTGCTTCCAGTGACCTCTTAGCAGAGCAGGGGGGTTCTACAGCCTGAGGCTGCTCAGTGACCTGCGGCATCTCATGTAAGTGACACAGGTGTCCTCATCGTTCTTCCAACTGAGTTCCAGCCCCTGACGTTTAAAAATGTGTCATTTCCAACTATGTTTTATGTTAAGAATGGTTACCACTCTTGAGGGCCAGCCCAGTGATGCTTCTTCTATAGACCCACATCACTGGAAACATCTCAAAGTAACTATATGGTTTCCTTTTCTCAAAGAACTACATGTTAGATCTCTGGGAAAGAACTCCAAGACAGAGCTGCTAAATAAACGATGAAAAAAATAACTGTCAAACGTTTTTATCTTAGGTATTGGCGTATCCCAATGATCAGTGCCGTTCTAGGGTGTGATAAGATTAGGCGTAAACATGATTTGAACTTAATGCATGTTTAGTGGGTGTCTAAAATTCAAAACCAGGCAGGTCAAACTTCCCTGACCCCAAATATAGTCCTAAAGTAAACTGCTCAGGGAAATTGGAGCCCAAAGATTACAGATGAGGAGTTTTTGAAGTGTGTCCATGTTCCAATGGAGATCAAAGAACCCCAACTAAAAGAATCATGGACTGACCGACATGACAACTGTTGACTGAGCAAAAATTCTTTTTGAAAGGGCTATGTTGCAGATTACAACTCGAACACTGGGGGAATTAAAGTGATGGGCAGTGGAGTGTCGCAGAACATGTGAAACTCTTATAAAAATTTTATTGACTTAAATAATTTTGCCTACGTTACACAATTAAAAAGTTCTTTACACTTTTTGTAGAAGAAAAAAAACAAAAAACAAAGAATGATTACCCTAAAGTGAATCCCTGAAAGGTGGACTGTTAGGAGCCTACTGTGAACAGACTGGGAACTGTGGAAGTAAGAATGGTGGATTTAGAACTCCAGAGCAACTGTCCCCGTAGCCTGGAACATCCCACCTCCCTTAGTTTCTTCCTGTTCCTCTCTGGGGATTTCTCATAGCATTTTAGGACAGCAGCCCAGAACTGTGTTCTTTTCTTTCTCACTGGTGACTCCCTGATCTCTCAGCATCAGCAAAACTGTCGCCATGAAAGAGCCGGGGAGCCCGCGGCCCAGGCTCTGCCGTGCAGCTCCATGAGGGAGCCACGTTTGTGTGGGCGGCGGCAGCAGCGGCAGCACCAGCAGACTGGGGCCCGGGAGGCCCGACTCCGCCAGGCACCTCCACTGCTTCTGGGCTGTGACACTCGTAAGTGATGGCATGCTTGAAGGAGAAATAACAGAATGGCCACACTTAGGTTAACAAATTCTTAGCTTTACGCTCACCGCTTGCTTCGAAAATGGTCAGCAAACCTGACTGACTGACACAGCTCCCGGCTCCCAGGCCTGTTGTTAAAGCTGAACTGATTGGTTATCCTGTTTGTTTCACCTTTCTCTGGCAACTGAAACTTACAGTCATGTTTGGATTCTGAGTCACTCCCCCAGGAAGGGAGTCACCGGACGATACTCTCAGGGGAGTGACCAGACCCTCCGAAGTTCCTTCTGGCACCTGATGAGTCTGATCAGATAAAGAAGGTCATGGGGCTGATGACCCTCCAGACCACCAGACGGTCCCACGATGCCGAACAGACTCTTTGAGATTTAAGAGGAAGCTTCACCAGGAACTCTTGTTAGTTAATATCACCATTTATGCCAGTATCACCATTTACACCTCAACTTGTTCAATGTAATCACGAAGCCCCAACCCTAAGACGGGTTCCTCTGAAGTTTCCAGATTCCTGGGCCCTGGGAGCCATGAGCAAATTAAAGTAGTTGTTTTAAGGCTACAAAATTTGGGTTACTGTGTTACACAGCAATAGATAAACAGAATGCTGCTACTCTATTCCTAATGCGTCCCACCAGGCCAGGTTCCAGGTTGCGTAAATAAGCACTCTTAAAGAATTGACAGGTGAATGAATCTCTCTTTTATAGACCTGGACAACGTGTGGTTAAATTTAAGAGTTGACTGGGCCAGGGGGAGCCCAGATATCGAGTCACATGTTAATCTGAGTGATTCTGAATAAGATTAACATCTGCAAATTGCTCTCCCCAGTATGGGTGGGGCTCATCCAACCACTGAGGTTGGCCTGAATAGGACAAAAAGGTGGAGGAAGTTGAGGTCTCTCTGCCTGACTGCTGAGCTGGAACATTGGTCTCTCTTGCCCTCAGACTGGGACTTACACTGTCAGCTTCCCTGGCTCTCAGGCCTTCAGACCCTGACTAAATTATAGCACTGATCCTCTTGGGTATCCAACTGGCAGATGGCAGACCTTGGGACTTAACCTCTGTAATCACATGAATTAATTTCTCATAATAAATCTAACTAGCTATCTACCTATTTGTCTATCTACCTACCTACCTACCTACCTACATATCTATCTATGTACCTATCAAGCTACTTACCTACCAACCTACCTACCTACCTACCTACCTACCTACCTACCTACGTATCTATCTATACAGTGCAATCAAGTGAAAGAAAGAAAGAAAGAAAGAAAAAGAAAGAAAGAAAAAGAAAGAAGGAAAGGGAACCCACTGGAAATAAAAAATAAAACTTTGCCGACAGTATGATTATTTGTGTAGAAAATTTGATCGTATCATTATAACCATCGTTAGACAGAAGTTAAAGCAATAAGAGCATATTTTATTCGGGAACTGTTGCAGTAAGGACGAGAGCCCTAAGGCTAGAGCTGGAGTTAATTCTGAATACAGCATGGACAAGTGGGCGTTTATAGCCAAGGAGCGGTGGTGGGGGTGCTCAGTGAATGGAAATTTACTGAGAGGAAACATCAGGGGTAAGGCAGGTTTTTGCTAAATTGATCTGCCAGAAGTCTGGCTGAAGGCAGGCCGGAGTGGTCAGATACCACATGGGGGATGAAGAATTTGACCAGGTATCTAGAATGATTGGCTATCAAGGCTAAGGGGTTTTCTACAAACTGACATAGCAATTCTTGCTACTCGGAACATCGTAAGCCTGCCTGACAAGGATAGATTCCAAGATCGAGGCCTAGAGGGCCTGGAGAGCCTGACTAATGTTTAGTCAAGAACAGTCATGTCAATATCTACCAAAAAAAAAAAAAAAAAAAGCTACAAGAATAAGCAAGTTTAGAGTATTTGCAAAATACAAGATCGATGTACAAAATCAATTATCCTCTAAGAGTAAGCAAACCACAGCCCACGTGCCAGATCTGGCTTACAATCTGTTTTTGTACAGCCTGGGAGATAAGAGTTATTTTATATTTTTGTTTGCAATAAAACTACTAGATTTATTAATTTTAAGGCCTGTTTCCATGAAGGATGGTCATAAATTTTTTGTTTTTACATTTTAAAAGTTCTTAAAAAAAGAATATAGAAGACTTACATGTGGTCCACATTTACCGTTCACCTCTACCAAAAAAGTAAACAAATAAATAAAAAACACCAACCACTTTCTGTATAAGAACAACCAAGATTTAGAAATTAAAATTTAAAAAATCATTTAGGGTAACATCCAAAACTATGAAATATTTTCAGATAATATCTGACAAAAGATATACAGCTTCTGTACATTAAAAAAAATGAAAAATCATTGCTAAGAGAAGTTGAGGAAGACCTAAATAAATGGAGAAATATAGCTTGTGCAAAGGTGGAAAGATTTGCTATTGTAAAGTTGTCAATTCTCCTTGAATTGATCTGCAAACTCAATATACTCCCAGTCGAAACTCCAGTAGATTTTGTTTTGTTTTCTGTAAAAATTGAAAAACTAATTCTAAAATTCTCATGAAAATGCCTAAGACCCAGAACAACAGAAACAATTCTAAAAAAGAACAAAGAGGATGAAAGCGTCCTGATTTCCAGATTGATTACAAAACTAGTAATCAGGAGAGTGTGGTATCGGCATCAAGGTGACAAACAGGCCGATGTAACTGAACAGAGTCTAGTAATAGACCCACATGGATATAGACAATTGATTTTTGACAAAAGTACAGAGATAATCTAGTGGGGAAAAACATACTGCCTCTTTAACAAATTGTGCTGGAACAATTAGAGATCTATATGTAAAAAATAAACTCTGATCTATATTTTGATAACTCAAAATGATCACAGACCAAAATGAAAAACCTACAACTACCACTCTCCTAAGAGAGAAGTCCTCGTGGCTGTGATTTAAGCAGAGTTTTTTTAGATATGAAATGAATCAAAAAGTGGGAGCCATATAAAAAGTCAAGAACTTGTACTTCATCAAAATGAAACAAACAAACAAAAACCTTCTACTTTTCAACAGACACTGTTAGTCACAAACTGAGAAAAAATACTTGCAGATCCTATATCTGAAAAAAAGTCTTACACCCAGAATATGTAAAGAACTCTCAAAACTTTAAACAACAGTGACAACTCAAAAATAGGAAACATTTGAGAAGACATTCACTAAAGAAGATGGATCAATGGAAAACATATTGAAAACATGTTCAACATCACTAGTCATTAAATAAACCCAAATTAAAACCACAATGAATTGTAAGAATTCCTAAAATTAAAAAGGCTGACCCGACCAAGTTTTGGCATGGATGTGAAGGAGGTAAAACTCTCATACACTGATGGCTGAAGTGGTAAATGGTACAATCACTTTAGAAAACAGTTTGCAGTTTGTTACAAGTTAACACATTTTCCCTCCACTACGGTGGAGCCCCTTCCTCTTAGATATGCACTCAAGTGAAAAGAAAGCTTAAGTTCATACAGAGATTTATAACAGCTTTTATTTGTAATGGCCTAAAAGCAGAAACAAACAAATGCCTATCAACACATAAATGGATAAGCAAATTGTGGCATAGCCATAGCATGGAATATTATATGGCAATAAAAAATGAACTAATAGGGATGCATGTGACCTGTGTAAACCTCAAAATAACTGTTAGGTGAAGGAAGGAAGACACAAAGGAGTATGTACAATTTAAAAGCAAACAAACACAGATCCCAGGGGGCCTATAATGCTAAGGAGACAGGAAATCTGAAGGTTTAGACCTGAAGCATCTATGCTTCCGGTTTCTGACAATGGTGCTACGAAATTCTTTTGTAGACGAAGATGCTGCCATCCAAGGTATCCATTGTAAAGGTTTAAGTTCTCTTTCCTCATTCATAGCAAATGACTTCACATCATAGTTTGGAGGTAAAGATTCTCCTTCCCTGCTTCTCCGCATCTTCCAGGGCACGCAGGACTTGTATTGGGAAAGCGTAAAACAGTCTGGGAGGGACGGAGTGTGGAGGTGAGCAGCTTGCGTGGATTTAAGATGGGGCAGGTCTAGAGCACAGTGAGCTTGAGCTCCAGTGTGAGATGGGTTGGAATTAAAATCTCTATCAAGCACAACCAAGCATTTTTCTAGGAGGAGCCACTGATCTGGGCTGAAGCTATATGGATATCTGGTTTGTGTCTGCTATTAGCTGAGCAGAATTCTTCTCCAGATGTGTTTCCTGGTCAGAATTGTAGGCCACTTAGTAAATTCTGTCAGCTTTGCCATTAGGGAAAATGGCCGGGTAAAGAAAGGAACACACTTCTACGTTTTTTAGTTTTTTTTAAGATCTCCTCCTTAGAGAGTACTGGACTGTTAAGACCAACTGAATTTCGGTCTCGTATCTTCCAGGAGTATGAATCTCCAGTGAAGAATGAAAGACAAATTAAAATAATCACAAGCATATTGCATGAATGTAATAGGCAGGAGTTTCTTGTGTGGATAAAATCTCCAATTTTATTCTTTGAATCTATTTGTTATATTCTTTGAAGCAGAACAGTAACAGTGAAGGTACAATTTAGATGTCTATTTGATATGAGAAGTTAAAAAAATAACGTGCAGTTAAAAAAAAAATCAGGGTGGATTTCTGAGCAAAATTAGACTGTTTCGTATTCCGTCTCATATGACCACACAAATGTACTCTCAAATATCATTTAGAATATATATTAATGAAGAGCATGTTTTCTTAGCTATGTTCAAATATTAATATCATGTGAATCAAGGTGAAGAAATCAAAAGACAGTAAGTATACAATCTTTTTCTGAATATATTTACATTCTTTGCACCTGAAAAAATGTTCCTAAGAGTTCTCGCTTTTCTAATTCTACCTGTAGACCAGAGGCCAGCAAATCTTTTGCGCAAAGAGCAAATAGGAAATAATTTAAGCCTTATGAGCCACACAGTCCCCATTAGGGAGGCTACACTCTGTCCTTGGCTTACAAAAGCACCCCGGATGAGGCGTGAATGAGTAAGTGTGGCTGTCTTTCAATTCCCCTTTCTGTTTTGTGAAAAAACTGGCTGTGGGCCACAGTGAGCCCATGGGTCATAGTTTGCCAACCTCTGATCTAAGCTTGCACCCCTGTTTTTTCTGCTTTGACTGCTTCCACTGTCCCTTATGCCGGGAAAGAGCCTTTTCTAGGATAAGGTTGTGAGGACACAGAACACTTGTTTGAAAGGCGTTAAGTAGGCAGAGACGGAGCTATGGCCGTCCCAGGGGCGAGGGTGGCTGCGGGGAAATTTCAAGCTCTATCAAAGCACAATGGTTATGTAAATGAATTTTGACATAAAAATGACGGGAATCCTTGTTGAAAAATTATTTGACTCTCTATGTGAGGGATTATTTCTATTCTACTTCAATATGGACTATATGTTCATTTTTATCCCAGGACCACACTGTTTTGATTGTGGTAACTTTGTAGTAAGCTTTGAAATCCAAGAAATATGTCTTCCAACTTTGTTCTTCCTTTTCAAGATTATTTTGAAGATTTGAGGTTCCTTAAGATTTCATATTAGATTCCACACATCAGTAATATCATATGATATTTGTCTTTCTCTGTCTGACTTACTTCACTTAATATGATAATCTCGATGTCCAACCATATTGCTGCAATAGGCATTATTTCATTCTTTTTTATGGCTGAATAATATTCCATTATATGTGTGTATATACACTACATCTTTATCTAGTCATCTGCCGGATGGACATTCGGGTGGTGTCCATGACTTGGCTATTGTCAGCAGTGCTGCTGTGAACATTGGGGTGCATGCCTGCTACTTACCCCCATGCAGGGCTCTACCCTCTGCTGAGGAGAGCCAGCTGCCTCTCCCATTATCCTAGTCCTCGCCTTAGCAGAGCAAATGACCCAGGAGGAACCATGAGGACAGGGGAGCAGCTGAAGAAATCTACACTCTCAGAATCATTTTTGCTGCCAAAACACCTTAAAGTTTCTATACTGCAAATTAGTTTAAGGAAGGCTTAATCCAAACCTGGGGAAATCAGTGTGAATTACCTCTAATTAAGCAAGAGGGAAAACAAGGTTTCAAATAATTAGTGATAAAAAAGCTAATTTACTGAGTAATGGACCTAATTATTTTTCAATTTCCACCTTTATTTAAATTTTGCTCAACATCTATGTCCTAGTTATATAAGAACTTTTTGATATTTATGCTTATACTCTATGTTTATCAAAGCATTCCATTGAAGGGAATTCAGTTCAGTTATCTCTAGTGAATAATTTAAAATCTCTCAAACACGTTTACAGACACTTGCTCCCTCTTCAGCTAGGCAGGGCGAAAATTATTCATTTGTTCCATTAATACATCATTTTTGAATTCCAGTGATATACTAAACACTGGCAAGACATTCACTGCACAAGATCTGTCTGACGTGGAAGAAGGTTTCAGGAACGTCGGAGTAGGGAGGGGAGAATTCATGCAGGCTGCTGGAGTAAACCCCAGGTCTCTCAGGGCATTAGGGCTAAGTTATGAAGAGGACTGCTGTTTCAACACATGATAAAAAGGCAAGACTCTTTTACAGAAAGTGTTAAGAATCTCAAAAGGGCAAGAACAGAACATTAAACCGAGTGTGAGCTCCTTGGTACATGGCGATGCCAGAGCTGTTCTGGACGTGGTCCTTCCAGCCCAGGAATCCGAGTTCATAGGTTAAGAGAGAGGGAGGCCAAGGGCATTTTTTTAGAGAACAAGGGGAAGTTGATGAGTCCGGAATGTGACCTTCTGGAGAAACTCAGAGCCTCGAGGTCTTGCTGGATAACAGAGGCAGCAGAAAAAAATTGTGTGTCTAAGAAAGAACTTGTTTGACTGCAGGTATCCAGCTAAAGAGGAATAGCAAACAGCTGCCTATCTGACTGACCTACCTTCCTTCCTTCCTTCCTTTTCTCTCTTTCTTTCCTTCCTTCCTTCTTTCTTTCTCTCTCTTTCTTTTCTTTTCTTTTCCTTCCTTCCTCTTTCTGTTTAAACACTCACACTGTATTATCTTTTTTTCTATCAGTTTTAAGATACAGTTGACATACAGCATTGTGTCAGTTTCAGGTGTGCAGCATAGCGATTTGACTCACATATATTGCGAAATGACTACCACAATAAACTTTGTTAACATCTATCACTTCATATAGTTACCCCTGCCCCAAAAAGGAGAAAAACACTTTCTCCTTGTGACAAGGACTTGTAGGGTGTACTCTCTTAGCAAATTTCAGTTACGCCATACAGCTGTAGTCACCTGGCTATGCTGACTTCCGTTTCAGTCTGTCCTCTCCTGCCTTTGGGGCCAGCTGAGTGGAACTTGGAACTTTGGAGCAAAATGTCACCACCAAGGCATCTCATTTACAGCAACATGCAAACGAGGGAATACCTTGGGTCTTGAGCTGCAGAGCTGGGGAGGTGAAGGTAAGTGCGAGAAGCTGGTCTGGGAGGGGGCGTTTGCATGAGTCGAAGACCACGTGAAGACACTGATGGTCGATTCATACAATTCACCCCCACGCAGTTACAAACCATCAAGTCGTTGGGCTGGATTTGGCCCCAAGCAGCGTTTTGTGTCCACCCCCTGATGCAGCGCTGACCCTCCAGCATCAGTAACATAAGGATGCTCAATAGAATCCAAGTTTACACTCTCATTACAATGTCAATGTGCCCTGTTTGTGATTTACATTGGATCCAGTGTGGCCCCCGTAGCTCACGAGACACGTCTTTCGGTGTCTCTGCGCGTTTCCTTAGATACGCCTGATGCAGCCGTAATGAGGAGGACGATTGTCTCTTTTCCACAACTGACAAGGAGCAAGTCACACATCGACCCACTCAACTTGGAAAATACTTGACAGGAAACAGAACTGCAGGATTTTAAGTTTATTCCAAAGCATAAGAAATAAGCAGGGGAAAAAAATGTGACACTAAAGACTCCAAACCTGTAATTTCTTAATATCATAACATCTTTATCATCATCCAAAGTGTAAGTGACAAACTAAAGAACAGAATGAGGTTTTACTTAAAAACACAAACACTGAGAAGATTTTTATCAATTCAGTTAGTCTTCTACTGCCCAAATATATATATACAGGTATATATAAAATAAACAAATAATTTTAAGTTGTGTTAAAAATACATAACGTAAAATTTACTATACTAGTCATTTTTAAGTATATGGTTCAGTAGTATTAACTATATTCACATTGTAGTGCAACAGATCTCTAGACCTTTCTCATCTTGCAAAGCTGAAACTCTGTAGTCAGTGGACAACAATTCTCCACTTCCTTTTTCCCAGCCCCAGCCACGACATTCAAAATTTTGTTTATCTGAGTTTGAATACTTTAGATTCTTCGTGTAAGTGGAATCCTACAGTATTTGTCTTTCTGTGACCTGTTTATATCACGAAGTATAATGTCTCTCTGGTTCTGTAACAAGTGGAGATGCTGCCTGTGTCTTCATTGGCCCCCAAACTTGGCACCCAAAATATACTGCCATTCCCTCAGTGCTCCGAGTTGGTGACACAGACCAGTCCCCTGGGAAGCCAACACTTTGGACACATGTCCCATTCTCCCCCTTCCCTCCTGGAGGAGAAGCTACGAGTTGGTGATTTTCTCCCAATTGCACTGGCTGTGGTGGGAGGAGGGGGGAATCTCATTTCCCAGATACTGCAACCCTCAACTTTACTCCTGTGACTTAGTGTTATTCCCACTAGGACACCTGAAGTGTCTGATTTCCCATCAGGATGTGGCCCACCTATGCTCTCTCTCTGGTCTTCTCTTCTCATCCCAAGTTACACAATTCTTAACCTGACACCTGAGGACCCACATCATTCGGGTCCACCAGCTTCTCCAACCAGTTCCACACTCCTACCCAACATCCATTGGCCAGTCTTGTCATTATCTTTCCAAACTGCCATGTCTTCAACTAAAATACCTTTACCTCTCCTCTGACCGTATCCTTCCTCCTTCAAGGTCCACTGCAAGCCCCAGCACCTCGCGCAGCCCTCCCCAACCATGTCACCTTAGTTTCCCCGATGACACTCCTGTTGCACCTGCTGTTTGTCTCATTTATGTTCAGTCAGAGTCATTTGTCACTTTGCACTCTAATGCCTTTCAAAAGCAGCTTTATCAAAGCATAATTGACACACAGTGCAGGACATACTTCAGGTGTACGATCTGATGCATTTTGACACGTGCATGCACCTGTGAAACCATCACTGGGGTCAAGATAATAAACAAATCCATCAGCCCCCGAAGTTTCCTCATTACTCTTTCTAGCGGTTGCCTCCCAGCCCTCTCTCCCCAACAACACAAATGTTTTCTATCACTGTAAGATTAGTTTGAGTTTTCTAGAATTTTGTACAAATGGAAATACACAACATATGCTCTTTTTTCGGGTCTTTTTCACTCAGCAGGATTATTTTGAGATTCAAGTCATTGTTACTTTCATTGCAGAGAAGCGCAGTATCGATGTGTCACTATTTGTTTGCCCTGGCCACATGCTTGTCACTACACCAGAAGGAAGGACCCTCTTCAGCACAGTTCACAGAAAGGGATGTCTGAGGGGTGCTTGTTGGCCTTCAGCCCGGTGGCAGTTAACAGTGTGATCAGCTGTTTCAACAAAGTGAAACTAAAATCGAAGCTAAAAGGAAAATTAGTACAATTCTAGGCTGAATGAATGGCTCACCCTGACATCAGAAAAGACATGCAGGAAAGAACACCACTGCTCACTTCAGCTGTCTGCAGCACCCAGAAGCTGGTGAGGAATTATCAGGTCATTCACTGGTGCTCCAGCTGTGGGGTTAGGACTATGGATGGTGTGGCAGGCAGACAGATGTTGGTTCAAGGAATATATGCTACTATTTAGGGATTTCCAGGATGAGTAAAGAGTTCTTGACAGCATCTGAGTGAAGATGGATGCCCAGTGTCATGTCATGAAAAAGATCTGGATCCAGTGGCATTAAGACTGGGTTACTGGTTGAAATGAATCAAACCTTCTATAGGCAAGTTTGAAAAAGTATCAGTTTTTGACGGGTGTGCAGGATCTAAAGCGCTCAATAAAGTGTAAACCATCTTGCATTTCAGGGCTTCCTAAATTTGTAAAGATGAAGAAAGCTGAACAAGGACAAGTGCTGGTGAGGATGGCTGACACCTGAATCTCATGTACTGCTGGTGGGAATATAAACTCCGCAGCAATTCTGGAAACCAATCTAAGGTTAAGCTGTGTGTGCCTCCTGGCCCCCAAATCCATTTCTGGGAGAATATTGTAGAAAGCAGGTCCAGAAGGGGACTTGTGTGTGGATGGTGGGCGAGTGGTGATGCGTGTACAGCTGTGGGGAATTGAGGGTCACTTCTGGGCCTCCGTAAGAGATAAATAAAGTGTGATGGAAGGATGCTGTGGAACGCTATGTAGCAGCTGAAGACAAGAGAACTGTAAGTGTAGCAACAGGATAGAGCTTAAAAATTCCGTGTTGCAAGAGGCTGTGTGGAAAGAAGTGACAAGTAAAAGTAAACAGCAAATGCAGCTAACAGCTAGGCAAATGCAACAATCACACACACCAAATAGCATATTGAACAGAGAGATGCATTCATATTCAAGAGCATTTATCAAAATATGGATCTGCAGCTCTGGGTGGGAGGAACAGAATGGAGATAGGGGAAGAAGAAGATAGATCACTGGGCAGACTGAGAGACGTGTAGACAGGAGGCAGATAGACGCCCAGGCTGGTGATATCCGGGGGCTGCTAACTGACATACGTGATTAACCAAGCCGGCACCGGGGGCAGAATAGGAAGGGAGGAAGGAAGAGCGATGCGGCCCTTGAATGCAAATTGGTATTTACGAATAAAATTAATTCCTTTGTGATACTGTGCTAGAAGCTGAGAAGTGAAATGATGGGCTGTATCTAAAGGTTGCTCCGAAGAATGGCTTCTCCGGAACACAGAGCCTGGAGTTCACAGGAGAATGGAAACGGATCAGATCTAGTGAAAAATCCGTCCATCAAGTGTAGGGCTCCTCCTGCCGCCCGCAGCGGCTCCGGCCAGTGTCGCCCGCGTCCTGCTTCGCCGTGACTTCCTCCAGCCATGGCCACAGGTCGGCTACCTCGTCCGTCCTCTGGGGGCCACGGCGCTGGCCATGCGGGCCCCCTGGCCGGCTCTGATGGGCTGCTGGCGGGCAAGGAGAAGGAGACCATGCAGAACCTGAACGGCCGCCTGGCCTCCTACCTGCACAAGGTGTGCGCCCTGGAGACGGCCAGCGGCGACCTGGAGGTGAAGATGCGCGACTGGTACCGGGAGCAGCGGCCCGGGCCCGCCCGCGACTACAGCCACTACTTGAGGACCATCGAGGACCTGCGGGACAAGATTCCTGGTGCCACCGTTGAGAACTCCAAGGTAGTCCTGCAGATCGACAATGCTCGTTTGGCTGCAGGCGACTTCCCGACCAAGTTCGAGATGGAGCAGGCCCTGGCCAGGGCCGACCTGCAGATGCAGATTGGAGGCCTGAAGGAAGAGCTGGCCTGCCTGAAGAAGAACCACGAGGAGGAAGTCAGTGTCCTGAGGGGCCAGGTGGGCGGGCGGCCAGGTCAGCGTGGAGGTGGATTCCGCTCCGGGCATCGACCTAGCCAAGATCCTGAGTGACACGAGAAGCCAATTCGAGGTCACGGCTGAGAAGAACCGGAAGGATGCCGAGGCCTGGTTCACCAGCCAGACCGAGGAGCTGAACAAGGAGGTCGCTGGCCACACGGAGCAGCTGCAGATCAGCAAGACGGATGCCACCAAGCTGCGACGCACCCTCCAGGGTCTGAAGATGGAGCTGCAGCCTCAGCTCAGCGTGGAAGCCGCCGTGGACGGCCCGCTGGCAGAAACGGAGGCTCGCATCGCAGCCCAGCCGGCACAGATCCAGGCACTGATTAGCGGCCTCGAAGCCCAGCTGAGCGACGTGCGAGCCGACATGAGCGGCAGAACCAGCAGAACCAGGAGTACCAGCAGCTCATGGACATCAAGTCCCGCCTGGGGCAGATCGTCACCTACCGCACCTGCTGGAGAGCCAGGATGCCTACCACACCCACCTGTCCCTGGCCAAGGCCCTCTGAGTCCAGTGGCCCCCGGGGCTTCCTGCTCTCCTGCAGAGGGATTCCCCTGGGTAAGGGCATAAGAGGGGAGGGACCCTTCCCTGGCTCTCCCCCTGAGCTGCCAATAAAACTTCATGCCCTAAGGGGGAAAAAAAATCAAGTGTAGGTGGCCCAAGGATGTTAGGGATTCCCCAAGAAGAGAGAAATGAGGCATAAGATTAGGAAGTTGAGAGTTTAGTTTACTGCACTTAAAAGAATTCATATGCATTTATTTTATATAAATAGAACTTAGAATTTTAAAATTTGTAAGGTCTCATTTTTCCTTCCCCTGAGACTCTTTTAAGAATGGAACATTCAGTGGGGAGGGTGTAGCTCAGTGGTAGAGTGCCTGCCTAGCATGCACGAGGGCTTGGCTTTGATCCCCAGTGCCTCCATTAAAAAAAAAAAAAGATAAATAAATTAAAGAACTTAATTACCACCACCCCCCAAATTAAAAAAAAAAAAAGAATCGAACATGTGTTTGTGAATCTTGCTTGATTGGGTGATTATGTGCATTAGATGGAAGGGCTGGGGCTGAGGCTTGGAAACACTTGATAAATTAACAAACAATAATTTTCCCAGTGTAGAGTGTCGGAGGATTCCTAAACATATAAATTAATTTTGCAAGCTAAATTTTGCGAGTGCTTTATGGTATCATTACAAGAGAGTGTACCTTAGCAGACCCTGCAGGAAGGTAGTGTGAAATCTTGGCTTTTCCATGAACCGGGATGTTCAGTGTTCAGTTGTTAACGATTTTCACAGATTTAGTTCCATAAAGCCAAGGACCGTAAGGATATGCAACACCACCTAGTTAATTGAAAGCTATAGTTCATACCCTTACTTGATTTTCCAAAGTATTCTGTTTTTAATGGAAAGAGCAGAAAACACCGTTGCTAGGAGATGGGTTCTCCCAAATTAGCCATCAAGCTTCAAAGCAAGAGTGAGAACCTGGCCTGTGCCCTTCTGGAAAATGATGATCTTGGCTTAGCTCTCAAGTCCTCGGATTAAGGGCTTCATTTCTATGAAAAACCCAAACCTAGGTCCTTAATTTCCCAAATTATTTGGCCAACTCTAAAAAAGAAATAAAAATGAAATACATGAGATAGACATTTCTCATAAACTTTACCATTGGCTGGTCATTGATGAGTTCTAACAGAATGTTATGCAATTTCCATTTAAATCATATTTTCATTAGAGTTAAAATTATCTTTTACAGTTTATGTCTTACTGCTCATTAGTTTCCTGTATCTTGTTATGTCAAAGACATTTTCTCTCAATTAATCTTGATACTTACAGGTATGAAAGAATTAAGTTATTATGTTTATTCCAAGAACTGTAAAAAATCAAGATTTGCCTTATTAATTTCTTTTGAGTAATTCCTTTTACTAAGGTAAATGTGTTTCCTTATTACTTCCTGTCTCAGAAATGATAAAAATTATTCAAGTCTGCTTGTTATAAAAAATGTAAAAGAATCAGTGATTTGCTACATTCATAATCAGCTACACACATGAAGAAGCAACTGACCTTGGTTATCTATTTATGTTGTTACAAACTGGAGTCGTGACTGAAAAAAGTTGAAACACATGTTAATAGTTCCGGTGGCTGGGAATGTGAGTGAGGATTTGTCTTCATGTCGGTTGCTAGTAAGAGTCGTGTTACCATTTTTACTGTATTCACATCTTACCTACATTGAGAATTCTAAGGATTCCCTCCATTCTCTGTTTTTTTTTTTTTTTTTTTTTTTTTGGTGTGTGCTGACATTAGTATATATTAAAAACAAAGCCCTGAAAAACTGCTTTTTGTTTTTCTTACGAAGCATAGAACGGTGGGAGAGTTAACCTATTAACAACAATAAAAATCCAAGTTGCACTTCTGTTTTCCTTCATCTGTTGGTTTTGGAAATAAAAGTCTTGCTTTTATAATCTAGTCTTCAACTTCTGTTTCCGGTCTGTACTGTAAGAACTTGCGGACATGTCTTAATATCCTAGCGACCTTAGGCTCCTTATAAATAGAAAAGTCTGTAAACTGAATTCCTGTGGACCCGGTGAATACACACCTTAAAACTGATGCGCCTGGTGGCTGTGCACGGAACTGAACATCGTGCTTTGATTTCATTGTATGTGTGTTTCAGATTTTCTTGTTGTTTTCACATTATTCTATTAGTTTGAAAGGAAGACGTTATACAATATAAACAAATAGGAACTAGATCAGTATGAATAAATGTAAATGTGGCCACTTTTCTCTCTTCCTCTACATACATGCTGTAGTTAATTAACCGTAAAAGGCTGCTACTTACAAATCACTTCCCTGCATTTTCCTCAATTGAAACAAGTCAGTATTCTGCATAAAATCTTTATAATTACACCATTTTTAAAACAAACAAAATTTTTTGAACTGACACATTGGAGATTTGTATAGAGGGTGTGTTAATCATTCATGCAAATCTCAATTATTTGTTTTCACTCTTGCAATTTTAGTGCAGGCTTTTTCTTTTTTCTTTTTTTCTGCACCAGTGTAGAAAGTACTGCTGAATTTTCTTGCTGGATTGTATAATTTCTTTTGAGAAAATCAAACTGCTGATATTGTCTGTTGCTTTATATATATTGCTTAATATTCCAAATGGAAAGTTGCAGTATAATGAAAGTTAATTATCTGTTTTGCAACAGGGGTATTTAAAAGGTAGAATACACGTAGGGCCACCATGAAGACATGGACAGAATATGCTTTTGTTTTCTATCATTGGTTCCTTCTTTTCAAAAGAGATAAAATAAGATTCTCCTTAAAGACTTCAAGTTTCATCGCCGCTCAGGATTAAAAGTTGAAAATGAGTCATCATTTGCTTCAAATGGAAAACAAGCATGTGCTTCAAATGAAAGTTGTTTTATTTCCCAGTCTTAAAGTAATCATCTTAATCTTGCAATATAATGATAAAATATGCCCATGGACTGTTACTAGTAAAGCAAGTTCATCAAAAGTGCTGTTCACTCTGCTCTGAGCACCAGAGCATTTCAGAGCAAATTAACACAGGCTACTAAGCATACTCACAGCAATAACCTAGATTGTCTGTTTGTGCTGGTACACAGGAGACAAGATATTGGATAAATAACGACGTCTCGCTACTCAAATTCTAGCCAATATTGAACTTAGAGTGGTGGTTAGAATGCAATAACTGAAGCAGGAATCCCAGGAGGATTCAACACCGGCTGTGACATAGCCATCTTCCGAACACTTTGGGTTTCTAGGACCCAAAGATCAAACTTTAAGCCCTCAGGTAGACTGAGAGCTTCAGGATGCTCACATACCAGGAGACCCCACGTCTTTTATCTGTGGGCTCACTGACCCCTTGTCTGGAACGTCTTTCCTCCTTATCTTTGTTGACCTCAAAACTAAACAGTCTCTAAACCTGAGAAATCCAGACCCCCCGTCTCCCCATGCAGTTCCTAACTCCCCAGCTCCCGTTCCTTCATCACATTGTGGCTTCCTTCACTTGCTTCTTTTCATTTGGTACCATGGTAATACCTCTAGGAGCCAGCTCTCTGTTCCCGTCAGGCTCATTCTACTCACTCTAAACTCCTTGAAGGTGGAATTACTTTCCCCCTTTTGTTTTTCATCATTTCACTCCTTAAACACTTAATGCCTGGAATTTGGTAGCTTTCAAATAATTTTTCAGTTGGATAGGATTAAAAATGCATGTGGACGGCACAGATATTTGCAATCATAGCTTTAAAAAAATCATCAGGGGAAACGAAAGTGAGACAGGGTGATGAATGGGTTCACAGCTTACTTGGGGAGAGGACACATACATTGGCTGACCACACACCCTGTCATGGCAGATTGGAACTGCTCTGCAATATTTAAGCTATTCAAATCCTTAACGTTTTCTTCTAATCTCATTTTTGTGTGCTTTATGTAATTTAGGAGACAATATGTTTAAATGGAATTGGTTTAACAGCCTAAGACAATTCACATTTAGTAATTCCTTAGTAAGTAAAAAATATTTTTTTCTAGATTATACAATCTAAAGAAAAACTGAAAAAAATACCTCTGTTTACATAAAAGCAAACACATGTTCTGACAGTGGGTAAATCATGTCATGTGAAAAGTGGAAACAAATTTGCCAAACAACAATAATTGTAATATTTATTTTTGGTTGCAAAACTCAGTTAAACATTCAAACACGTAATTTAAGAAGTGTTTAGAGCAAGTGGGTTTTTCGAATCATCAGTGATGCTTTCATATAAAAGGAAGAAAAGGATGAGCTTTGTTAAAGGAAATCCACAGCTGGACAATAATGTCAAAACAGATGTTATGCAGAACTATTGCAATAAGAAAAAGAGACCTCTGTGTGGAACCGGGCTCTATTCTGAATACAGCATGAGCAAGTGGGAACTTACAGCCGAGGAGCAGGGTGGGGAGGTCAGCGGGTAGAAAACCACTAAGAGGAAACATTAGGATAAAGGGGATTCTGGGTAAACCAACCAAGTAAGATTCGGCTGATATTAATCAGACAGGGTGATCAGACGGCAGCTTGGGGTGGTGGGGGGATGGAGAATTTGACGAGATATCAAGGATGATCATATATGGAGGATAGGAAACAGAACTAATTTAGCAGGGTTCTTGCTAAAACTGCTCTCTACAAAGACCTACACAGATGGGCCGGGGAGAAAAGCTCAGAAGCTTGATCGAAGTTTGGTCAAGCAAAGAATCTTTGTTAGACTTTATCCAGCCTTATGGATTTCTCACACTCAGTGTTAGAGAGGAAAACATTGCTGAAATCCAGCCCTGTTCCTCTCTTTCTCATGCTAACTGCCCCAGCCTAGCCTCCCAGCTGGGGCATGGCGGAGCATGACCCCAACACATTGAGTGATGGAACAACTGGTGGAAGTCAGAGGCCAGAAAGATACCACGTGGTGTCCCATCCCTCAGGACCCTCAGGTGTCCTACCTGGGCCAGAACAGAGCAGTCAGAAATCCTGCTTAGCAGATGCCCAAGGGAAGACTATGAGAATCATAGCTGCAACCGGAAATTGTGGTTTTCAAAGTAGGCTGAGGACAGGAAATGCTTGCTTCCACTGTCCAGTTGAGCAAGTGAACTGCTGCTGATCGACACTGCTCCCGTCATACAATGCGTTTATCGTTCTGATAAACTGATTACCTTGCAAATAGTCTGGAACCTTCCCCAACTACAAATTGCCACTTACCATCTGCCTCTACAAGGCTTGAATCACATTGGCACTGGCCACCGACCTCTGCTTGGATTAAACCAATAGCCATTGTAGCCACTGACCTCCAACACACCCTGAAAGGAGTTCAGGGTGGAGATCAGGAATGTCGTGCTCTGTGCTCTGGGAAGAGTGGGCAGAACAGGGCTTCTGATCATTAGATATTTTCAGAAGATTTTATGAGCCCAAATTCTTATGTCTCCTCATGTCTAGAAAAGTGCTAAAATTATTAATGATGACATCTGCTCCTTGTGACTAGCAGCAAGCTTCTGCCTAAATGTGTGCTTGACTGCATGTACCCCCTTTACTAAAGTCACACGTAATGCAGAGTTCCCGCTGCCTCTTTGGAACAGCTCTTCAGAATGATTTGAGATGTGTCTCCTAGGCTGTAGTCCTCATTTTGCTCCCCCTCAATAAAACTCAACCCACAACTACCATGTTGTGTGATTTTATTTCAGCCCACACCTTTCAATATCCTTTCAGTAAATGTCAGGAGCCAGTTAGCCGTCAAACAACCAAACTAATAGGGTGATTTGGAAACCAACCGTTGAAAGCAAGATGCCTGAAATCAATGCACAGATCATCCTGGTTGTTTTGGTGCCGGGAGGAAATTTTTTCCTCCACCCTCTTATGTTCCAGTAGTTGAGGATGTTTGAATTGACTGATAATAGATTAACAAGAGAAAATACAAGATCTATTTAAAAGGGCAACTGAAGTGGGGGGAAGGGGGCAGGGCACAACCCCCGAAGGAAGGACACGGCAGTGGAGGATGGACGAGATGGTTAGAACCAAGATGGCAGAAGAGTCTACTTCCAGTGGACCTTGAGCCTCATGGCACAGCCACAGCCACAGACACCGTGACAGTCCTAGGTCGACCATAAAAGGTCAAAAAGTAGGTGGGGAGGGTGTTTCCTTGAAATCCCCACCCCTTCCCCAAAGTAGTTGGAATAACCCTCCTTCTCATTAGCATATGGAATTACCGAGCCCATAAAAACTGACAACTCTGAGCCTCGTGGTCTCTCTCTCTCTCTCTCTCTTGCCGTCTGAGACGACCGGCACTCTGTGGAGTGTGCATCCACCTTTACTTTAAATTAAACACCCCTGCACCTCTCAGTCTCTCTCACCTTTCTGCGACGGCCCACATTCTGCCTATGGAGTGTGCATCTCCTAAGCCATTTTCCCTTCTAAGTAAGACAGATTGCACTCTGTCTGTGGAGTGTGGATCTCTCCAAATAAACTTGCTTTCACTTTACCACGCCTCGCTCTTGAATTCTGTCCTGTGTGAGGCAAGAACCTATGCTCCTACAGCGTCTTTGGCAAGCCAGCCAGGAGCATTTGGTGGTGCTGGTGCTTGAGAGGCCCCTCTCCGTCCCTCTGTCTCTCTCACATGCGTGCACCTCCTCTCTGTACCCCTAGTTCACTCTTACTTGTGTGCCTGACTTTACTGGAAGTGGGGGAAAGAGATTTGCTAGGCAGTTCCCATCCTTGCTGCTGGGCCTTGCACGTCTCTTTGCTGTTCATGTGTGGGGATTGTTAGGAAATGTCAGGCGAGGTTACCAGCCATTCTCAGAGGCAGCTAGGGACCTGCAAGAGAGCTCACGCTGCGGCTGAGGCTGCCGAGCCCCCTTTGGGAGCTCCCTCGCACCACAAGCGGTCTATGGGCGTACTCAGGTGTTGGGAGAGGGGGCTGTTCTGTGCCACGTGGTTGGGGCCATGATGGTGGGGCCGCCATCTTTCACCATCACGTGGTGCCCCAGCATCCAGCCTACGCCTTCATACAGCTGGGTCCATCCATGCCTCACCTCACCCTGTTGGGGCAGGGCAGCTCAGGGCAGCTTGCACCAAAGCCGGGTCAAGCACACCCCCCCAGGATACATGTCCCAGAGGTGACCATCATCCACTGCTGCCATGCTTGCCCCTCCCCAGGGCTAAAAATACAAGATCTATTTAAAGAGGCAGCCAGTAGTTTCTCAGTAATGAATAACTCCTCAAATAGCCAGAAGCAAAGATTTATTTACCAAATTAACAGGAAGAGAGGATTTTTAGGGCTTCTGTGGGAAGGCACGGAATGTTCTGTGAGCTTTTTTATGCTAATGGCAATAGGCAATCTGCCTCTGTAACAGCTGAATTCTCAGGAAACGCCTTGAAGGAGGGTTAATGGCGGCTGTATTTTCAGGACGCTCTGCTTTTGTCAGATAGAGGAAGTTCAAATAGGATTTCTTTTTTGCCCAAATGTTTTCACTGTGAAATAATCTTTATGCCCACGCCATGATCCCTTCCTTTGTTGAGTTCAACATAGTCAGCCAATGCTTACTGAGTGCAAATCACCAGGCAGGTTCGGGGAGGGTTGACAGTTGAGTAAAACTGATGCAGTGCTGGTCTTTGTAAAGTGCCCCTACTGAGAAAAGATGCATGTTTCGACTTTCAGAGAACTGGCTGGACGTCTTCTTCCAAGGGTGATGCAGCTGGTCTCTAAGTATTCCTTCACTAGGAGGGCTCAGACACATATTCCATGGAGGCTGGGGAGAATCCTGCAAGTTATTTATTCAGAAATACCTGGTGGGAAGACTTTCTAAGTGCAGACACTGCTCTGGGCACTGAGGGAGGAGCCACAGACGAATCAGATGGAGTCCGGCTTTGTGGGCTTTGCAGACAGCAAGTACACAGACCGGTGTCACAGGAGAGGGGCACGGACTGTAGGATCAGGGACAAGCCATCCAAGAAGGGCAAGCTCTGCATGAGAGTCTGTGGAGACTTAAGGAAGCGATGAGAAGACAGAGGTGCCACGCGTAAAATTTATACGTCTCCAACACCATGCTTTCATAACAACTCCCAAATTGCATCGGGATGCTTATTTTGGACACAAGGCAGTAAGCTTGCATTTTCCTGAGTTTACAACCTTAAGTTTCACGGTGTCTGAACTGCGCTTGCTTTGGAAATGAGGTAATATATTTAAATGTATTCATATGATATTTGACACACACTGCGATCTCGATGAATTCTTTACAAACCTTATGAGAAACCAATGTTACTTGTACATTTAGCCTTGTGTTTCATCAAACTAGGATGGACAGTCTGAAGGAGGGCAGGTATGTTTCATTAAATATGCTTAAGAGCTGGATCTAAAAAAAGTTTATGAATGAAAATATTGCCAGCTATATCAGTAAACAAAGGGTGCTGTGGCCATCAAGTCATCAGCTGCTACTGTCACCCCCGACAGATAGCAGAGGGAACTCAGGATGCAGAAAAGCAGGCTGCTTGCCTGTGTGGCCGCCCCCAACAGTGCCCCCCGGAGGGAACTCAGGATGGGAAAGCAGGACACTGGCCCTAGACAGCGAAGGTGCGTATCAAAGGAATGATTTCAATGAGCTCAGACCTCTGTGCCTTCCCATACGTAGAAAAGTGCAAAATTCCTTAACTGGAGATAGCTGGTTTTCTTTGACGAACAATAATCTTTTCATGTTCCTGCTACCTGGTCTTTGTTGCAAAAACTCCTATATTTCCTGGCTTTTCCCTTGACTGGTGGGAAAGCCTCTAAGAGCGATCTGAGAGGCTGCCTCCCAGGTCGAGTCCACCGAATAAAACATAACTCTCAACTTTTAGGTTGTGCTTTTCTTTTTCTTCAGTTGACAAGTTTTACCCAGTTCTGTGACTTGCTTAAGAGGAATGCATTGTCAGGATGTTGCCCACGATTTCTTGGATTTGTAAACTCTGTCTGATCGAGGTGTAATTCATTCATGAATTCAGGAAACCTGCAGCTTGCTTTGGAATTACCAATGACAGGACACTCCATCACCCTTTGAAGAAGATGTCCAGCCAGTTCTCTGAAAGTTGAAATATGCATCTTTACTCAGTAGGGGCACTTTACCAAGACTTTCCAGACTCCAGTCCAAGGATACAGGCTGATTGAAGCATTTCCGACCCCAAAAGCCCTCCAGCTGCACGCTGCCCTGTTGCTCCTTGGCACCCTATTGCTAAACCCCGTGCCCACCCATCCTGGCTCCCATTCTGAGGCTCACCGATGCCCCAGGATCCAGGGGGAGAGTCCTGCTGCCCAGGTCCTGGGGCCCTTCTCTTTCATCAGGACCGACAGGGTCCGGTGATCACATGCCCCGATACTTGTTGATATTTCCCCAAATGAAACACTCTGTTTTAAGACAGTGCGTGCTCATCTGCTGTGAAATTAGACCTGCTGCTGACCTCCGCCTATTCCTGAAATGGCCATGAAAACCAGGAACCCAAGAAGCAGCTTGAGGTTGTGCAGAGGGTGATTCACTGACCCCATAGCTAGGTTTGTTCTTTCAAACTCACCCATGAAAATAAAGACACCGCACAGCTACGTCCAAGTGTCCTGACCTTCGTACACTGAGTTCCCCGTTGCAGGCAGGACCTCCTAAGGTCTTTCTTTCTTTCTTTCTTTTTTTGGACAAAACAGAATACAAATATTTAAATGCAGGCTATTTGCTCCTCCTCTTTTTGTGTGGGGTGGGACTGAGCTGAATTCAATTGTACATGCTAATCAGGATGTTTTGCAAAATCATGCAAATATTGTCCCATTTAAAAACTGAAGAATTCCAAGCCTGCCAGCACTAATGAGAATTTTAATTTTAAATACTCTCAAGCATGGGGCCCAGATGCATAAACTTCATCTCATCAATTAAATCTCATTTGGAATTTCCTGTCATGACAAAAAAGAAACCTCTAGAATCCTATGTCCTCGGCGGGGGTGGGGGTGGTTGCTTATCGATACAACTGCCTTGATCCCCTCTTGATGGTAAATTTACTATAAATAAAAACTCTGAAATGAACTTTATTCTAATCAGAAATATAAATTGGACTGCATTTTTGCAGCTATCTGAAGGATTAAAGGTAAAAAGATTTTGTGTGAACCCCAACTCAACTCTTTAAACAACAACAGAGCCCAAGAATTAGGTGAGAACCATACAGACATCTGTCTTTTTTTTTTTTTTTTTTTTTTTTTTAGCATCAGTTCTTGAAGGAGCTCCCTTTGGGTGTCTCAGCTTCAAAATCATTCGATTCTTATTTTCAGCTTCCCAAGGGGTAAACTCTATTAGGTGAAGTGGTTCCTAAGAGAGGAGGTATTTCGTAAACTTAAGAATGTGGCTGAGTGAAAAATGGAAAGTTTTCCTTAGTGAAAATGTAATACTTGATAACACAGACTGAAGTACAACAAACCAGTCTGTCTTTGTGTCTGTCTGACAAAGTTTTCAGTTTCTAAATTTATCAAGGTTGGACAGTAATTTACTGTCATTTTCTTCATAGCGTATGCTGTAGGCAGAGTAATGGTCCCCTAAAGGGGTCCACGTCCTAATTCCCAGAACTGGTGAATGTTACCTTCCATGGCAAAGGGGACTCTGCAGATGTGATTAAAGATCTCGTCATGGGAAGATTATCCTCAGTTATTTGGATGAGTTCAGCGTAATCACAAGAGTCCATACAAGAGGGAAGAATCAGAGAGATATTCGAAGATGTTGCGCTACTGGCTTTAAAGTTGGAGGAAGGCTTTGGGTCTAGGAATGCAGGCAACTTGAGGAACCCGGAGAAGGTAAGAAAATAGATTTTCCCCAGAGCCTCCAGAAAAAATTCGATCCTGCAGGCCTGTTCATTTTAACTCATTGAGAACTACTTTCAGTTTCCAACCTTCAGAAGGATAAGATAATAAATACACTTGTGTTGTTTTAAGCTACCAAGTTTGTGGTAATTGGTCACAGCAACTTATACGGCAAATATCTGAAATTATCCCATGGACTTTGGTAAGAAAATTTACAGCGTCCCTGTCAGTACTAACTTCTTTGTAATATTTTTGCAGAAAAAGTATTTGTCTTCAGCAGCAAAAACACATTTTAAAGACTTTCTGAATAAATTGACAACTTAGAATTCAAAGCAGAGCAGAATCTGCTGGTTATTGAATACTTAATGAAGACACCTGTTTATGGAATTTTCTGATTAGAAAGGTGGCTGATTTGTTGTGTCCGTTGTATGTGATAGTCTGACCAATCCCCCTCTCCAACTGATCTTTTCTGCTAGATATCTATACCGTGCTGTACTCTGTGGAGTCCTAACGAGATTGCTTGTTTTAAAGAGAACGTGAAAATACCATGAATATGCATTCTCTTTGGCTAAAATTTGACATTTACATAGTATGAATAATTGTGGAAACACTCAACGGTGCAGTAAGTGACCATCAGGATTCGGAGAGCGAATTTTGTCAATTACTAAACATGGAAATGCCTGTATCTGAAATTACAATGAAAATCAATGCAGATGGAGTCAATATACAAAATAATTTGTATGATTTAAGGCATAACTCTACCAAGAGATACACATTTCTACCAGCATTGCATCCGTTTATAGAGCAAAATTCAAGTCCTGAGATACACATTTCTACCAGCATTGCATCCGTTTATAGAGCAAAATTCAAGTCAAGCAAAATTTGATTTTTGTTTCCAAAGCAAAGTAACTCAGCTGTTTATTTCTGTTTCATGCTTAGAGTATTTATTTTTATTTTTAAAAACTCTTCACTGTATTTACTCAAGGACAAATGAGTATTTGATAAGTTGTCAACTTCTTGCATTTTTTCAAGCTTTATATTCTAAAATATTTTTATAGAAAAGAGGTAAAACATACCTTTTGATGGTGTTATTTCACGGAAATAAAGAGACCCGCCCGCCAGGTATTATTCTTAATATTATGCGGAACAACAGTGCATCTTTGATCCTCTAACAACTGTGTGGAATTTCCTGGGGAAAGCATCCACCTACTGATTGAATCTCCTATATCTTAAATGCCTGTGATCTTAAGATTTATGATAAAAAATACATATTGGGTCTTTGGCTTGTTTCTGATACAGAGTTCCTAAAACTCTTAGAATTTGCTAGGTGATGACAGCATAAAAGTGGCTTTTGTTATATTATTAAGTGACTGTTGGTAAATACCCAAGGATAGGGGCTGATTGCCAGAGAAGCCACCCATGTGACTAGAGAGCCCCTACCCAACCCTGGCTGACCTCTGGGGAAGGGAGAGGGGCTGGAGGTTGGATCAACTGCCAATGGCCAAGGGCTTAATCAGTCATGCCTACATAATGAAGCCTCCATAAAACCCAAATGGACAGGGTTCTGAGAGCTTCCAGGTTGGAGAACACGTGGAGCGCTGGGGAGACTGGCAAGCTCAGAGCGGGCACGAAAGCTTCGTGCCCTTTTCCCCACATGTTGCCCTATGTGTCTCTTCCATATGGCTGTCCTTGAGTTACAACCTTTTATAAATAAAAATAAACTATTTCTCTGGGTTCTGTGGGCTGCTCTAGCAAATTAATTGAACCCAAGGAAGGAACTGTGGGAACCTCTGATTTCTAGCCAGCCAACAACAAGCTGGACTTTCATTAGAGTGTGAAGTCCAAGGAGGGAGTCATTAGAAGCTTAATCTATGGCCAGTTGGTCAGAAGCAAAGATAACAAAATAGGTTTGCAACTGGCCTCTGACTGCCTGGGGGCAGGCTTGTAGGAATGAGCCCTTAACTTGTGGAATCTGACTCTATTTCTGAGTAGATGGGATCAGAATTGAGTTGAATTGTAGGACACCCAGCTGGTGTCAAAACATTGCTTACTGGAGGTGTGGTAAACTCTCCTCCCTCCCTGTACACACACGCACGCATGCACACACACATGCAAACCTTGAAATTGGGTCCAGTAACCTAATTAATGCCACCAAAACATTTAAATGCCGTTAGTGTTTAATCTGTTTGCTGTTGTGAGGGGCGTAGGAAACTCAGAAGAGCTAAGAACTAAGGACACAGCTCAGAACTGAGGCAGTCTCCCTGTTTCTTCAGGAGGGTCCCCAGGGCCAGGGATGCATCTGCCTTGGAACTGCTTCTCCAAGAGCAGCATGTTGCCTGAGCACACAGACGTATACATGTAGGTGCACACATAAGGATATACAGAGCTAATGTGTCACATTTGTTAGAAATACAGGCTATCTTGAAATTATGTTCCATTTACATAACAAACAGAACTGAAACAATATTACAGAAGACGAAATAGAAGTCAAGAGAATGACAATACAAACCACAGAATGGAAGAAAATATTTACAGAAGACACATCTGATAAAGGACTGCTCTCCAAAATCTACAAAGAGGGCTTATAAGTCAACAGTAAGAAAATAAACAACCTGATTTAAAAAATGGGCCAATGACCTTTACAGCTACCTGGCTAAAAAGGACATACAGATGGAAAATCAGCATATGAACAGAGGCCCTACATCATTCGCCATCAGGGAAATGCAAATTAAATCAATGAGATACTACTGCACACCCATTAGAAAGGTCCAAGTCCAGAACACTGACATCGCCAAATGCCGACAGGAATACGGAGCAACAGGAACTCTGATGTATTGCTGGTGGGAATGCAAGCTCCTATAGCCACTTTGAAAACCAGTTTGTTTTTTTCAAAACTAAACACACTCTTACAATATGATCCAGTAATTACACTTCTTGATATTTACCAAAAGAAGTTGAAAGCACATTCACACAAAAACCTGTCCAGGGATGTTTATAGCAGATTTACTCACCATTACTTGCAAAAACTTGCAAGCAACGGAGGTGTTTTACAGTAGGTGAATGGATAAATAATTGGCGGTACATCCAGACAATGTAACATTATTCAGCACTAAAAATAAATGAACTGTCAAGTCAGGAAAAGGCAAGAAGGAACCTTGAATGCATATTACTAATTGAAGAAGCCACTCTGAAAAGGTTACATACTGTGTCATTTGAACTCTATGGCACTCTGGGAAAGGCGAGATTATGGAGATACAAAAAGATCAGTGATTGGCAAGAATTTGAGGGGAAGAAAGAATGAATGGGAGGAATCCAGGATTTGGGGGGCAGTAAAACTACTCTGTATGACACTATAATGATGAATACGTGTCATTATACATTTGTCCAAACCCATAGAATATGTAAGAGTGAACCCTAATGTAAGCAAGGGTCTGTGGGTGAGTAGCACCCGACAGTGTAGGTCCAGTGTGGGTTGACTGTAACAAATGCACCACGATGGCAGGTGATATCGATCATGGGGGAGGCGGTGCATATATGTGGGGGAAAATCGCTAGACTTTCAATTCTGCTGTGAACTTAAAGCAACTGTGAAAAAATAAAGCCTACTTTTAAAAAGAGAAAAAAAAATATGTTGAGAGCATGGAGCAAAGAAATTACTTTCCTGGAAAAAGAGACCGCAGAGAACATAATGTCCTAAGCCTGTGTTTACCGTTAAGTGGGCAGCTCCCAAGTGCATCGACAGTTTAAACACACATGGAATCTACAGGACGTCTGCCGGACACGGCATTGTGTTCCACACGCCTGTGTTACATGTTGTAGGTTTGCACATATTTTATCCTTGCCACAGTATTTTTCGTCTGAACTGGGGGAGGAGGACAAACCTGTTTACAGAGCACCCTGTAAACCCGAGCATCAGATGAAGGCTACACACACAGTGGTTGTAGCAACCACGTCATGCAGTGAGTGGTACTGATATTATTTTACAGCTAAAGAAATGAAGCCTCAGAGGATTTAAGATGCTTGCGCTATATTCTATACCAAGTAAGAAGTCCAGCCAGAACGATGCTCTAGTTCATCTGATTCTAAAGCCGATGCCCTTTCAGTGCCTCACGTGGAGTGACTTTCATTAACTTTTGCGAATCTCATCTCCATTCTTTATTTCCTGCCCAGCTAAGATGAGGTCTTGTTCCATTGCTGTTGTGAACTTATTGCTTTAGAAGAGAACAAAATAAGGTGCCAGAAATGATTTGCAGAACACGGTCTCCTTGCTTTCCTCCTTGTAACATGTGAACAGTGGAACAAAATAGCCTTTGTGCGCCGGGGGCCAGAAGCCGCGTCTGGGGTGGTGCAAAGGAAGAAGCAGAAAGTTACTGAACCACGTCGTCTGAATCAAGAGGCTGCCAGTCTGGGCTGGGGATGTAAGGTTTCAATTCTTTATACCCTTTTCCTCCCCCATCCAACTCCGTTATCACTTGTCATAACCCAAAGCCTGCGCTAAACCACATCCTAGGGGGTAAGGGGCTGTCTTCCCACCCTCCCCACCCCACCTCTTGGCTCCTATTCTAATAATCATCTCTCACCGAGAAGCTTCATAATATTCTTCGCGTGGACCACGTATTGACTGCCCTTCTAAAAAATATTTTCTTCCCACTTGCTTTGGGCAGGTATGAAAGCAAGTTAAACTCGACTGCCAGGACCTGGGCTAGCGTAATCAGAGTTTAAGTCTTTTTAAGATTAGAGTTTCAAGAAAGGGTTCAATCCATTAACTGTTTCTCTCTTTGGGAAGCTTGTTTTCACAGTGAGAAGATGTATTTTAAATCTGAAGTGAAGAAATCTGGGGTTTCTAATCTGGAGTAAAATCCCACGTGAAAACACAAATCGGCGGTAAGGGGACAACATCTGGGGAAGGGCGCCCAGGAACCGAGCATCCTGGGAAACTCTCTTCAGGCAGGGAGGCAGCAGTCTTCCTGAAATCATTTAATCTTTTTTCTTTTCTCTTGGATGAACCATCACCTTAAGAATGGGATGGAAAATAGATTTCCATTTACTGCCACTGAGAAGGTTCTTCCGACTCCACCCCACGGACCAAGGGGTCTACGGGGATCAGTCACAGGGGAGAGGCTGGTTTGGGTTTACTGGTTGTGCTGCTTTACAGGCAGGAACTTCAAATGGTGCTGAAAGTCCTCGTTTGGTGATGACATCACATCGTGATACTGCATGAAATTAAAATCGCAACGCAACGCGTCGTTTTCTAAGGCAGACCTACGGCTGCCTGCAGACAGCTTCGCTAGTCTGATAGCTTTCACTGTGAATGTCACTGCCGTCCTCTGAGCAGCCTGGCAAGCCTTCAGACTCGTCCCAGACTAATCACACACTCAGTGAATGCACTTTCTGCCACCTGGATGTGCGCTGGGCTCACAGCAGCTCACCAGGAGGACGGAGCAGCCTTTGCTGGAGCGGCGTGCAGGCGCTGTGTGTGCTCCGGCACACGAGGGCTCTTCTCAGGTCGTTCTACTGATTTCCCCAGGGATCTGGGAAAATACACTTGAAACAGAATAAGACAATGGCAGGCAGAAAGCTTCTCTGTATATTCCATGTTTGTGTGTGCTCTTAAATAAAAAAATAATAATAATGCAAATGTCTCACTTTGATGGAAAGTGACAGATTCTTACAAAGAGGGGAAAAATAAAAGAAAATAAAAATGTGTGTGTCCTCATCCAAATTGTCTTCTGCCACTGTGCTTTACTAAGATTATTAAAGCACATGGTTAAAACAAAATATTAAAATAAATCATACAATGTGTCGTGCTTCTCTAGAAGAAAATAAAGGTTATTTTTGGAGAGTGTTGAATGAGTCTGCTTTTGACATTTTTATTATTAGGTCAGAGTCCGAACTGAAAAGTGTCCACATTTGGTTTATAGCACCATCCCTTAGAGACAGAACTAGGGAATACAATGCACTTAGGGATTGAGTTGTTTGGATAACATTTAAGAATACACAGACCAAGGACATTGTATGTAAAGTATTTATGCCTGCTTTAAAAAAGTTTCCTGTCTCCTATGTGTTTTGTGAAAAACCTAAATGAAAAATGATGGAGATTTAAAACCACAGACTTCCCAGAGCCACTGAATCGGGGTGACTGTGGAAGGACCCCCGGTGATTCTCTTGTACTGGTGGCAAAAGGCACCATCAGAGAGTGGGACCTCCAGCATCAGGCTGCCTTTCCACCTGGTCCAGGTCCTGCGCTGCGGTGCACAGCCGAATTACCTGTGGAGACTGCCAGATCGGATGTCTGAGTTCCCGTGTAGAGACCCTGTCTCCGTGAGTCCTAGATCAGATCGTGAATCTCAGCTTCTACTTTTGGTAGGAAAGAGCTGTACAAGATTCTGTGCTTCACCAAAGTTTGGGACTCGTCCTGCTGTCCACGCATCAGAGGACATGCGTCCAGGCCTCCTGCCTGGCCACTGCCACTTCCGAGTCACGTGGTCTGAGCCTCTTCGAGTTTTTGTTTCTTCAGATGTAGAACGGACACACATATACATACACTGGCTCCTTTCCATGAGGTTACCTGTGTGAAACCTTGTTTAGTACCAGGTGTTAACATTACGGAGCATTCAACTCAAGACACCCTCACCAGGCTTCGGATGTGGCCGGGAGCTGTCTCTGGTCCTGGAAGCAGGACGGAAAGGATACAGGAGTATATTTCAGAGGTGGCCGTGGCTGTTGGGCTAACAGAAGTTGCTTTTCTCCTTAGACAGTCACCTGTGGTTGGCCTTCTGACCTCATTTAATGATGTCCTGTGCTAGCTCTTCCCAGACCCTGGGACCGGGAACGCCAGCTGGGGAAGAGGTCTTTCTCGACAGGACTAATGGCTGTTTTGAAACATCACGTTCTTGCACCATTTTTAAATCCTTATTATTATTTTTTTATCTATATGTGTTTTACTTCTTAAATTATTTTGTATATCAAGCTGCATGCTAGCTTATTTATCTTATTTTACTGGCCTTATTTATCGTGTCTTACTTATAAGAACTGGCAAGGTGCCATGTGATGAGCGTCGAGTAGATGGCCACGGAACTCGTTCTTGCCTGGATGGGCTGTGCTAGGAAGTGCCCTGAGGGCTCACAAAGGCATCCTTGCTGCGGGTGGGACCCTAACTAGAGAAAAACAATAGGACAAGGCTCACTGTTACTAAGGAACCGTCTCTCCTAAAATTTGGATATAATGAAAGTTTGGAGAGGATTTTTTTTAATGACTAAGCCGCAGTCATGGTGGATGAGGACTTACAGTTTCTCCAAAAGCCAGTTAGGAGTGAGGTGCAGGGAGAGAAACAAAGACGGAGAGTGGGGCCAGGCAAACATTACATTGAACAGCTAGTTAGAAGCAGATTCTCAAGCGGGTCTCTAGTCTCCCCGCCTGTGTTCTTACATAGGTCCTATTCTGAGCTGCATGTAAGCGGACTCAGCATATACTCAAGGGGCTTGAAACATCCCTCTCCAACGGTAGCCGCGTCTTGCGGTGATGCACGATATCTCAAAACAAGTTGCAAATGATTTAATTCTTGTGAAACAAATGATGCCATTCTGAAATGGAAGGGGAAAGAAATCATTAGATAACCTTTCTTGGCACAAGCAACCTGAAAACCACCCACGAGCCGGAGGGGGAAATCACGCACCGCACTCCGCAGCTTTAGGGCACCGAGAAGCCAGGAGGCTGTAAAGTCTCCAAAGCCAGCATTTCACTTAGAATTTTTATTGCTGTTCCTCCCTCATGTAGTTCCTGAAGTTTTATGTCGCACCTTACAACTCGTGTACCTCCTATATATCTGCAGAAGGAGCTTTATGGATGTGGTCCATGGCATTTTTTCTTTCTCTTTTGGGGGAAAAAAAAAAAAAAGAAAAGAATAGTATTTTCTTTCTAGAAGCCTTTCAATGCCTCCTTATCCGTTCAGGGTAAAATTCTGTTTCTTGGCGCAGCCTGGGAAGCCCTACTTAGCTGTCCCTATTATTTCTTGGGTCCTTCTCTGCTGCCCTCCCCTAAATGCTTTGCTCATCAATGTCTCACTGACCCGCAGAAGCATCACTTCTGTCTGGGGAGCCCTTCCCTTCGACTTACCACCAGGATGAAATTCGTTCAGTTGTCTCAACCTTTCCCCAATCAACTACTCATTCATTGTTAGTATTTTTGTATACATTTTTTTTTTAATGTGTCCCAGTCTGCCTCCCCCTCTGCATCATTTTAATTATGCAAAATAGAATTTAGGAGTAGATGTCACAAAGGGGAACCATCCCTTACGGAGCAATGATGAAGGACCAGATGAAATGAACACTTCTTGAGAGCAAACATCACTGGAAAATTAGCAACAATTTCACTGGTCAAAGCCTCAGAAAGTCCATATTCTTGCATTTCCTCCAAAGGCTGTCAGGTTCGATATAGTTTCTTTTTAGTCAACTTGATTGCAATTTAACACAGTTAGAGGTAAGAAGCAGATGCGAGGATCTCAATTTTCTCAGCTATTTGTCACGTCCATCACTGTTCGGTTCGAGAAGCAGATTTCAGCTGTCAGGAAAGTCCAGACACTGTGTTGGGTGTTAAGTCTGCAGATGATGACACGGATTATTTACTAATGTTTGAGACACAGGTATCTTCAGCAAAGTCAGGAATTATCAAGAGAAGTAAACTGGACATGGGGACGCTGTGTTTCCTCCTTTACAATTGCAGAAGTGTTAGAACCAAGCATTAAACACGAACTTGAAAAAGCTAGAACAGCAACAATCATAATTTTACGTCTATAAGTCATCTTCTAGTTTGCCCATGTACAAGTAAGCTTTTTATTTTGCATTTTCTTTCTCAGCAACATATTTATTTTGCTTTTTCTTTCTCAGCAATGTATGTCAGCATAAAACGTTCTATTTTCTACATATTCCTATTAATTAACTTTTTTTTTTTTTTTTTTACTCTTTACCCAGCTTCCCCCCATGGTAACATCTTGAAAACTATAGTACAATATGGCAATAAGGATATTGACACTGACACAATTCTCTAACCTTATAGTATTTTGAGTGTGTATTTAGTTCTATACATCTTTTTAACAGCAACATTATTTATAATTGCCAAGATATGGAAGCATCTTAAGTGCACATCAATAGGTGAATGGATAAAGAAGACGTCACATATATATGCAATTGAATACAACTTTCCCATAAAAAAAAATAAGGGTATTTTGCCATTTGCGGCCCTTCATTCACCTTTTTCTTTTTTTATTTACTTGAAAAATCAGAATTTTATAACTGGCATAGACATTTCCATTGCATCAAAAACAACAAAATACTTAGAAATAAACTTAACCAAGGAAGTCACCTATACCCTGAAAACTGTAAAAACATTGATGAAGGAAATTAAAGATGACACGAAGAAATGGAAAGACATCTTGTGCTCTTGGATTGGAAGAATCAACATGATCAAAATGGCCACCCTGCCCAAAGCATCTACAGACCAGTGTGACCCCTGTCAAAATACTCAGGAGACTTTTCACAGGACTAAGACAGACCATTGCAAAATTTATATGGAACCATGAAGGACCCTGAATTGTCAAAGCAATCTTTTGTAGGTCTTTTCCCCCCACTCTTTCTTCTTTTTGTTCTCTTTTCTTATGGTTTGATGACTAGAGAAGGTCCTTTAACATTTGCTGTAAAGCTGGTTTGGTGGTGCTGAATTCTTTTAGCTTTTGTTTGTCTGTGACGCTGTTGATTTCTCCATCAAATCTGAATAAAAGCCTTGCTGGATAGAATATTCTTGGGTGTAAGTTTCCCCCTTGGGTCACTTTAAATATATCGTGCCGCTCCCTTCTGGCCTGTAGAGTTTCTGCTGAAAAATCAGCTGATAACCTTATGGGAGTTGCCTTGTATGTTATCTGTTGCTTTTCTCTTGCTAATTTTAATATTTTCTCCTTGTCCTTAATTTTTTGTCAATTTGAATACTACGTGCCTGGGTGTGCTCCTCTTTGGGTGGATCCTGTGTGGAACTCTCTGCGCTTCCAGGACTTGGGTGACTGTTTCCTTTCCCGAGTTGGGGAAGTTTTCAGTTATTATCTCTTCAAAAATTTTCTCAGGTCCTTTCTCTCTCTCTTCTCTTTCTGGGACCCCTATAATGTGAATATTAGTGCATGTTGTCCCAGAGTTCTCTTAAACTATCCTCATTCCTTTTCATTCTGTTTTCTTTTTCCTGTTCTGAAGTAGTGATTTCCACTAATCTGTCTTCTAGCTCATTGATCCGTTCCTCTGCCTCATTTAGTCTATTCTTGGTTCCTTCTAGTTTACTGTTCATTTCAGTGATTTTATTCCTCAATTCTATTTTGGTAATCTTTATATTTCTAACTCTGCTAAAACCTTTGCTCTGTGAATCTATACTCCTCTTGGGTTCTCTGAACATCGTCGCCATCATTAAACTTTTTCTCAGATAAATTGCTTATCTCCTCATCACTCATTTCTTCTTCTGGGATTTTATCTTGTGCCTTAGCCTGGAAGATATTCATCTACTGCCTCATATTGTCTATCTTTCTATTTGTATTTTTAGGTAGGTTAGTTATGCTTCTCTATCTTGAAGAGGTGGCCCTTTGTGGGAGACGTCTTGTGTGTCCCAGCAGTACACTCCTGTCTTGTCACCCAAGGGCCAGGGTAGAGCGGGTCCCGGTGTAGCGTCTGTCCTGTGTTTGTGGATTCCTTCCATGGGCTTTGGGATTGTTACTTTCCTATTTCTGGTATCTACCCCCTAGTGGATGGGGCTGGACTAGAGGATTATGCAGGTTTCCTGGAGGAGCAGTTGGTGCCTGCCCACTGCTGGGTGGAGCTTGGTCCTGGACCTCTAGTGGGTAGGGCCCTGTCTAGAGATGTTTGTGGCTCAAGATGTCTGCTGATGGGTGGGGCTGTGTTCCCATCCAGTATGTTGTTTGGCCTGAGGCTTTCCAGCCCTTAAGTCTACAGGTGGGACTAGGGTCTTGGTTCTAATGAGCCAATTCAAGATGTCAGCCTCCAGGAAAGCTCATGTAGATGGACACTCCAGTAATGTCCACCACCAGCTTTTATGTCCCCTGGGTGAGCCGTAGCCATCCCCTAACACCCCAGGAGACCCTCCAAAAACAGCAGGCAAGTCTGGCCCAGTTCCTGTGAAATCACTGCCTCTGCCCTTGGACCAGGCACATGCAAGATTCTGTGTGCGCTTCCCAAGAGAATGAAGTCCCTGTTCCCCCCAGTCCCATGGGGCTCCTGGAGTTAAGCCCTGCTGGCCTTCTAAACCAGATGTCCTGGGGTCTCCTCTTCCCAATGCCAGAACCCTGCACTGGGAGCCTGACATGGGCTTAGAGCTCTGACTCCTGCGGGAGGGCCTCTGCGACTTAACTATCCTTCAGCTTGTAGGTCGCCCACCCAGGAGGGCGTGGGGCCTGATTACATCATGAGCACCCGCCTCCTACCATTCCGCTGTGGTTTCCTCTTTATGTTTCCAGTTGAAGAAGATCTTTTTTCCTAGGTCCCAGTCTTTTTTTTTGTTTTTTTTTTTTGATGGTTGTTTAGCAATCAGTTGTGGTTTTATTGTAGTCACGAGGAGAGGCGAGCTTGTGGTCCTACCACTCTGCCATCTTGACCTTAGTTAACATTTTATTGCTATACATAGTATAATTTTGTTGCTCAACTACCATATATTTAATTATTGTATTATACTTGAATTGCTAAATTTTTAATGCTACAGACAATACATGGAGGTTGACATTCTCGGAATCATTTCTAAAAGTAAATTTTCAGTGTGAAAGATTTTAAGCATTTTATATTTTTTGAGATATATATTGCCAACTAATTTCTCCCTCCAAAAATTTATAATTTCAGATGCCACCAGTGGGACATGAATAACCCAGTTTCACTGTAACATTGAAATCATTGACTTAAGAGGGTAAATGAACACTGAAGTCATTGATTTTGAAGTTAACTTTAGCTATAAAATGTTTCATAAATTGATCTCTCTAGTGAGGATAAACACTATTCCATTTGCTTATTTAATATTTTTTATTTATCTTTGTCTAAGTTATTTATTCATATTTTCCCCCATTTTCTTTTATTAGTGGGCTTGTGCTTTTATTATAAACTTGAAAGATGAACTTATTAAAGGCCACATAATCTTACTTCAGATCCGGGTTGATCCTGATAGCAAGGAATAGCTGGAGGAAAAGCGTTCCAGGTCCAGGGAACAGAAAGTGCAAAGTTCCCAGTACTTTCATTTTAGAGAAACAGCAGGGAGACCTGGATGGTCTGCACTGGTGATCAGGGAGAGACTGTCAGGAGAGCAAGGTGGAGGGGGACTCATGGGCAAGACCTTGCCACCCATGGTTAACAAAGTCAGGTGTTATTCTAAGCTTCTTAGGAAATCATTAAGGGTTTTCCTAAATTTTTTTTTACATACTCTGTTTACTTTATCTTCTTCCTCCTTCTCCCCCTTCTTCACTGACAGTTATCAGGGCTTAGAAGCCAGATAGCAAATTCTTTTTTTTTTTCCACTTTTTAAATTGTATTTTTTACTGAAGTGTATTTGACTTACAATGTTAGTTTCAGGTGTATAGCAAAGCGCTTCAGTTATACATATACATACATTTTTTTCAGATTCTTTTCCATTACAGCTCCTTACAAGAAACTGAATATAGTTCCCTGTGCTATACAGTAGGTCCTTGTTGTTTATCTATTGTATATATAATAGTGTGTATCAGTTAATCCCAAACTTCTCATTTATCCTTCCCGCATTTCCCCTTTGGTAACCATAGTTTGTTTTCTATATCTGTGAGTCTATTTCTGGTTTGTAAATAAATTTTGCAACTTTTTTTAGATTCCACTTATAAGTGATAACATATTATACTTGTCTTTGTCTGACTTACTTCACTTAATATGATAATGTCTAGGTTCATCCATGTTGCCGCAAATGGCATTATTTCATTCTTTTTAATGGCTGGGTAGTATTCCACTATATATATATTTATATGTATATATATCACATCATCTTCATCTAGTCATCTGTTGATGGACATTTAGGTTGTTTCCATGTTTGGCTATTGTAAATAGTGCAGAGAGCTGCTTCTTGACTTGGCTTATCATTATTAGCAAATCTATAAAGATGAGGGCAAGAATTAGTGCTACTAGTGAGGAAAAAAATAAAATGTATTGGTACAATATTGTCCAAGACCACGGTGACAGAAATGGGTCCAAGCTCAGGGTCAGTCTGGCACCTGCCCTGCCCTGACACACGAGGCGGTCTTGGCACCATGATAGGTTGAAGTAAGTCCTAGCACAAAGGCCTCTGAGAGTCTTCCAAGTGCTCAGAAGAAATCATTGCCTTTCCCCCTGTTTGACAGTTCATATGGATTTTTATTTGCTTTTCATGTCAGGTTATGAGCCTAATTCTGTAGCACTCGTGCAGATTTTTCATGAATATTTTCACTGCTGTATTTGTCAGATAAAATCCCAATTATTGTGTATTCTTTTCAGACAATATGTTTCCTGCTGTGGGTCTGGAGCACAGTCTGGGAACAGGCTTTTAAACAATCATAATTGTTTGGTTTATGATACACTATGAAACTTTGAGACAAAACAGTATTTTAGTAGCATCTGTTGTCACTGATAGAGTTAAGACTTCTGTCAGCAGGGGTTTATGATTGTTAAAAAAAAATCACCATTGTGTTAAAATTTAGCCTACAAGATTGTGCAGGAGCAATTTTTCTGCTATGAAATACATTTTGTAAGTAGCAATTGGTCACTTTTATAATCTTTTTTTTTCATGAACTTAAATTAGCTTCAATAAACAAGGAAAGGCCTCAGCTTTTCAGTCTACGCTGGTGACTAGCATCCTGTATTTATCAAGCTATCCAACAAATTTGGGAAAACACTGGAGAGGGACGTGTGTAACAGACTATTAACGAGGGACAGGAGACAGCCCTTTCTGGTGTGAGGGGTGTACCAATGCTCTGGATTTAGCTCTGTTATCATTTTAATTATGGAGTTTCTGATCGGCACAGCTGGAGCTTAACATTCACATTGTACGTATACGAAATCCTAAACATTTCCATTATGGACAAAAAGATTTCCATCAGGCTTAGGTGATCAAACAGGAGCATATGCCTAACATTATAGCTGAGAAATCAAATAATAGCAAAGAAAAAGGGCTAAGCCTGAGTTGCTCCTATGGAGAGGTATACGGAACACTCCAGTTTCAAGAGAGCTGCCAGACCCAGTGGTCTGAATTTATGAGACAATACGAGACAAACAGCTGTTTATTTTCCGATGAAACAAAAATCAAACACAAGACCAAACGCTACTGATCTTCATCTGTGCTTAATGCTATAAGCAGAGATGCAAGGGGACTGCTCTCAGGGAGACTGAAATTTAACTCTGGAGGAAACAAAGTCACAGAGAAAACAAGTAAAGAATAATTCGAGGCAAATCTAAAGGGTTGGGTACAAGTGACCGTCTCTGTGCTGCGTATTTCCCCCCTTTTTGCAGGGAGGCACAGGGGAAGCAGGGGCAACTTTCTGGAGGCGGGTGATAGTCACTCAAAGCAAACTGGAGTGAAGGTTTGCTCTGGTTTTTCCAGACCTGCTCCTTCAGGTTACAGCCTAAATTTCCCATGTGCAGTGAAACATCCTGGCGTTCCCCACGTGCCTTCCCAGTCTTCCATCCTGACAGCGTCAGAACACCCCCCCCCCAGCTTTGATCCCACGCCCTTTGTGCTTCTGCAACATTCTGTACACAACACGTTACGACACTAAGCACAGAACACTGAGATTGTTCCATCATCAGCTGTGGGAACACGAACTAACGTGCTCACCGCTCTGTCCTCTTGTCCAGCACTGGTCCTGGAAGATGGTAGGAGCTTAAATAGTAGTTAGTGAAGGAATGAATGAATGAATGAATACACGAAAGGAGAGTCGCCTAAGGGCTGAGAAGTGCAGTTAATAGTCAACTATTTCTCAGTAATATCTGAGGAGCTGCATTCCTGTTCTCCTAACTTGTCTGTAATGATTAGCACTTCTCTTCAAATGCTTGCATTTCCTTATCTACAGTTATTAAGGCCCAGTGACATTTTGTCCTGTTTTATCTTAGAATTTATGAGTGTCTTTTAGCGACCGAAACACAGTTAGAGTCACCCTCCCCACCTTCTTCATATCAGATTTAAGTAAGCTTAGTTGCTGCCTGATTTTGGATACATGGATGCTGGATGTGGGGGAAGTGCAGGTACGTCGGTACGCAAATGTTTCATGCAAAGGGGAAAGGCAGTTTCGAATTAGACAAATTATGTCTGCATTTCAGCATATTGCCAACTATTTAGAAAAAAATGAGGAATGAGGGACTAGGTGCTTTAAAAAAGCATTTGGTTCTCACCACAGGGGGAAGAAAAAGGAACTGTGTGCAAATGATAGGTATTAACTAAATGTAATATGGTAATAATTTTGTAATATATGCATATATCAGATGATTATGTTGCATACCTAAAACTAATACAATGTTATACGTCAATTAAATCTCAAATTTAAAAAGAAGGCGTTTGTAAGATTTGCCGCATTAGGAGAAAACCAACATAGCAAACAGGTCATGGTCACTGGAGAGATTTGATGCAGGCTGACAACCACTAGGGACATGCAGTTTAAGACCCACATTACTCTTGGTCAGAATCCTCTAGTAGCCCTCTGGACCTTGACTCCCATAGGCTAGGAGCTGGCAGAGATGCAGTGGTGGGCTCAGGTCAGACTGGGGACATCATTACAGGTAACTGGAAAAGGCTTGCGTGGGTCAACAGCCACACAATTGATACAATTGTCTGAACTCTTGGGGCTACACCATAAATATGGGTTTTTCACCCAGGAGTAGAATCAGCCATTCTAAAAAGCAGCATTCTACATGCTATGGAACAAGAGTAAAATGTACAGGGATTAAGTCTTAAGTTTTGTGGTTTGGGCTGTTTCTGGATAAACAGGCTTCTTGGCCATGCTGTTTCTCCTGATATATATTAGACTATCTTAAGAAGTCAGGGATGGGCCAGGGAAAAATAATCAGTCTTGCCTTAATATGTTAGTGGTACGATGTATTTTTAAATTTCCTTTTGAATGCCTATTTTTATGTTTTAAAATAGCAGACATTTTCAGATTCCTTGGAGTCACTTTGGTGTTAGGGAATCGGGCAGAGAACAGAGCTAGAGTCAGAATCTAGAAGTGTGGACTTCCAGAATTGACAATGGCTGGGAATTGTCAGCTTTGCTCCAAATAGAAGTAGGGGGATTTTAAATCCCTATAACAGAAGAAATATTATCTTCTTATTCTTGTGAGTTTGTAGCTTGCTTACTGATCCTCAAAAAAAAAAAAAGAAAGAAAGAAAAAGAAAAAGTTTTTTGGATCCAAAAAGATGGATGGCATCTGGTCTATGATCATTTCTGCAAAATTCAGGGACTTAGAGTAAATGGCAGCCGCTGTTTTCTTGATCTACTGATCAGACACTTAATTAGTCTAATACCTAAGCTGGCTGAGAGAATTTTTTTAAGAAATGAAAGACTTTGGCTGGCCGGCACCGCCTTGCTCCGCGCGCGGCCCGCCCCAGGGCCCATCCCGGCTGCCGCGCGCTCCCCTCCATCTTCGCCCCGGAGCCGCGGACGGGCGCGGGGGCTGCGGCTGGCATCAGGGAAGCGGATCCCCCTCCTCCTCTCCCTCCTCCTCCTCTCCCCTCCCCCTCCTCCTCTTCCTTCCCCTCCTCCCCTCCTTCTCTTCCCCCCGAATGGCCTCCGGGAGGAGACCTGGCTGCGCAGAAGGTCGGCGCGGGGATGATGTGCTCGCCCAAAGCAACAGCGACCCCGCCCGGCTCTGGCTCCCGCGGGAGGGGGCCCGCCGCGCCGCCCGTGACCCCCGCCTCCCCGCCACGCCGCGCCGCCCTCGCCGCGAGCCTCCCCGGGGCAGCGCCGCGCCCTCCCGCCCGCCCCGCGGGGCCCGGCTCCAGGGGAGCGGGGCGCAGGCAGAGCTACCCGGCGGCCACTGCTGCCGCCGGCGCGAAGACCCAGCCGGGCTGACGCTCGGGCTGTAACCGAGACCTTCACCTCTGCTCGGCCGGCCCCCGCGCATCTTCGTACCTGGGAGTCACGTCTTTTGGCTGGAAAACCCGGAGCAGGAGGGATGTGACTTTAAACCCCTTGCTCCTCGTGAGGCAGCGCCCAGGCTGCCCAGAGTTAGGGGAAAGCACTGTGTGGTTACGCTGCTGATGGGAGTACTGACAATGGTGTAAACTGCACCCATGGGAAATATTTTAAGAAAATTTCTTTGTATGGTTATGCACTTGGAGAGTCACGTTTGGCTGTTAATATGAGTTGGATTTTTACCCACTGGTTCTGTATACTCAGTAACCAAAAGTTGCTTTCCGCAAGTAGATGGCTAGTTCTCTGACTTCCACATCCCTCTGCGCCTTCTAGTTACTTCCTTCAGATATTTTTTTATTCTGAAATGGCAAAAAGCAGTGTAAGGTTTGCGTTAACACTGGGAGGGAAGAGCTCAGAATCCTCCTAAAACCTCCCAGATCATCCAAACGTTGGAATCAGGGACCCTTGGAAACAACTGACTTAAAAGAGCGAACACAGGCTTATTGTTTTCCACTAGGGAAACTATTTAAATATCTTTTTGTTTTGGTTAGAGGTGTTGAGCAGCAAAAATATTTCCTAAATACCCCTGAGTGACCTGTTAAATTAGAAATAGATTACCTCCCAATTACTTTGCAAGTATTTGCTTAATCAACCTTTAATAGTCACATCATTATTTAGTTTTCTGAGATAATTAATGAGAAAAGCTCTTTGGAAACTATACATCGCCTGGCAAATGTTAATATTCAGATACCTTTTCTAAGTCTGGAAAATTTTCATTAGATTGTAACTATAAAATGCATAATATAACTTCCACAAGGAAGTTTGCATTTATCTCCAAGTTTGAAAAATATGTGCGTTATGGCTAATAATCAGACTGATTTTCATGTAAAAAAAAAAAAAAAAGGAAAACTTTAAATAAAGCAAAAAGAAAAGAAAAAACTCTTAAAATAAAATATTAAATGCTCACAAATTGTTCTGAGAAATATGGAGAAACAAACTCTGTTGTATCTCCACCACAAAAATGCAGCTATAACTCCTATGCAGGCACGAAGCAGCCACCTGAAGATGCTGAAAAGTAAATGGCCTCTCACAAAAATTAAATCAAAATGGATCATAGCTCTAAATGTAAAGCAAGACAATAAGAAGATGAAACAGGAGAAAACCAAGGCAACTTTGGGTTTGGTGATGAATTATTAGATACAATACCAAAAGCGTGATCCTGGGAAAGAAAAAGCAGATAAGCTGGACTTTATTATTAAAGTTAATAGTTTTATTAATTTTTTCCGTCTGCTCTGTGAAAGGCAGTTAAGAGGATGAAAAGATGAGCCATAGACTGAAAGAAAATATTTGTAAAATGTTTGTCTGATAAAGGATTTGTATTTAAAATATACAAAGTGCCCTTAAACCTCAGCTATAAGACAAATAAGTTTAAAAATGAGCAAGATACATATCACTAAGATGTTGCGGATAAACACAAGACAAAATGCTCAACATCATTTGTCTCAAGGAAATATAAATAAAATTACAGTGAGCTACCATTATCTACCTATTAGAATGGCTAAAAAAACCCCCACAAACCTGAGAGTACCAGTCACTGGCAAAGATGGGGGGGGGGGCAACAAGAACCCTCATTAATTGCTGGTGGTGGAAAATGGTTAAGTCTGGAAGAGATGACTATAACAATTGCCTATGTGCAAGATCTCATGGAATCTGCAGAAAAAGCTCATAGAACTAATGTGTGAGCTTATTAGCAAGATTGTGGTATACAAGAGCACTCCACAAAAATGAATTGCATTTTTATGTATAAGCAATAAGTAATTTGGAACCAAAATATTTTAAAAGTACATTTCCTATAATTCCCCAAATTGGAAATATGTAGATATAAAGCTAACAAAATGTATGCAGTATCTATATGCTGAAAACCAAAACCAAAACCAAAAAACCTCTGATGAAAGAAATCAAAGAAGACATAAATAAATGAAGGGATATAAATAGTGGAGAAATATCTACATGGATGGAAGACTAGTGTACATAAAAACGTCAGTTCTCCCTAAATTTCTCTATAGATAACATAATTCCAATAAATATACCAGAAGAATTTTAGTAGATACAGACAAACTGATTCTATGATTTATATGCAAAGTAAAGGGAATAGAATGTTCAAAACAATTTTGAGAAAGAAAAGCCAAGTTGAAGGACTTACGCTATCCAATTTTAAGACTTACTGTGAAGTTAAAGTAATCAAGAAAAAATGGTATTGGCAAAGGGATAGACACAGATCAACAGAACAGAATAGAATCTACAAATAGACGTAAAATTGATTTTTAACAAAGATAAAAAAATTAATGGAAAAAGGATGACATTTCAACAAATGATGTTGAAACAACTAGACATCTATATGCAAACTAATAGACCTCTACTGAACATCATGTCTGACATAAAAATTAACTATGGAAGCTAGATGTAAAGTGTAAAAAAAAAACAAAAACTATGAAGAAAAAGTAGAAAATCATTGCAATCTGAGGTTAGCAAACAGTTGTTAGATAAGATAACAAAAACATGATGCATGACATTAAAAATGATAAATTGGACTTCATTAAAATTAAAAACTTTCTCTCTGTAGAAGAGAGTGAAAAGACAAGCTACAGATTGGGAGACAATATTGAAAATATTTGCAGTTCACGTATCTGACAAAGGACCTATATTTAAAATTTATATAAAGAACTCAAACTCAACAGTAAGAGAGCAATCTAATTTAAAAACATGGGGGAAAGACTTCAAAACACACTTACTAAAGAGGATATACAGATGGCAAATAATTACATAAAAAGATGCTCAACATCATTAACCATTAGGGAAATGCAAATTAAAGCCATTTTGAGATACCATTCCACACCTATAAATTAGAAGAGCTAAAATTATAAAAAGGAGGTCTTATAGCGACAGGACCAAATGCGGGCGAAGGTGCAGAGCAACTGAATCTCTCGTTGCTGGTAGAGATGCAAAGTGGTACAGTCCCTCTTGGGAACAGCTTGGCATCTCTTCTAAGATTTAATGTCCACTTATCTCATGACCCAGTAACACCACTCATAAGCACTTATCTTGGAAAAATAAAAACTTATTTTCATACAGAAACTTGTGCATGAATATGAAAGTTCTATTCATAATCACCAAAAACTGAAAACAACCTAAATGTTCTTCATTGGGTGAGCCAATAAACAAATTTTAGTGTATCTATATAATGAAATATTATTCAGCAGTTAAAAGGAACAAATTATTAATGGATATAAGGACTTGGAGGAATCGCAAAGGCATTATACTGCATGAAAGGAGAACTTTTAAATAAATTACATATTACTTGATTCCATTTATAAGTCACGCACAAACAAAATGTTTCTAGGTTGTGTCTGGCTCTTCAAAGGCATAAGTTGGGGAGAGGGGAAAAGGAAAGATTTTGGAGTCAAGTAAGTTGTTAGGGTGTACACCTACACCAAAAATAAAAATAACTTTTTCTTGTATGTTTAATTTAAAAAATAAAAGAGACCTTTTATTCAATATTTTAGCTTCTTTAGAACAATATTCTGATGGGAGATTTCTTTATTTCCTGTATACTCGCTACAACATAACATCTAAGTCACTATCCTAACATTTTTAACAACTATAATCAGGTCATGCTGGATTAATCCATTAGAACCCATTGGTACCACACTTGATCTTAGTCAAAGGACTTATGCATTGCTGGTGGAAATGTGCAATGGTGCAGCCACTGCAGAAGACAATGTAGAAACTCCTTTTAAAAAATTAAAAATAGAATGACCATATGATCCACCAATCCTACCTCTGGCTATGTGCTTGAAAGAATTGAAATCAGGATCTCGAAAAGATGTCTGCACCCCATGTCATCGCAGCACTATTCACAGTAGTCAAGTTCTGGAAACAATCTAAATGTCCACTGACAGATTAATGGATAAAGAAAGTGATGTAAAGTCCATGTGGATCACCTCAGTGTTCAGAGCAGCACTATTTACAGCAGCCAAGACATGGAAACAGCCTGAATGTCCATCAACAGACGACTGGATAAAGAAGCTGTGATATAGTTATATGACGGAATATTACTCAGCCATAAAAAAGAATGAAATAATGCTATTTGCAGCAACATGGGTGGACCTAGAGATTATCATATGGAATGAAGTAAATCAGACAGAGAAAGACAAATATCATATGATATCAAGTATACGTGGAATCTTAAAAAAAAAAAAAAGCTACAAATTCTATTTACAAACCAAAAACAGACTCACAGACATAGAAAACAAACTATGGTTACCAAAGGGGAAAGGGTAGGGAGGGATAAATTAGAGGTTGGGGATTAACAGCCACACATTACTACATATAAAACAGATAAACAACAAGGACCTACTGTACAGCACAGGGAACTATATTCAATATCTTGTAATAACATATAATGGAAAATAATGTGAAAAGAAAAAAAAATATAGAGGGATGTATGCATATGTGTAACTGAATCACTTTGCTGTACACCTGATACTAATATTGGAAATCAACTACACTTCAATAAATTTTTTAAAAATAAAGTACATGTGGACAGCGAAGTAATGGAATTCTGACAATACCCTAAATCAGCTTGGCAACAGACTCTTCTCTCCAGAAAGGGGCAGCTTAGCTGTGGCCTTGTGACACCCAAAGCAAGCAAAGAACTCAGCCGAGCCACGTTGTGCTTGGACCTCTGACCTACAGAAGAAACAGTGAGAGAATGAATGAGTGCTGTTTTAAGCTGTATTAAATCTGTTACTAATGTGTTATGGCGGCCATCAAACATTAATACAGTTATTTCATTGTCAACCCAAAGTCTCTATTGTGGGGCATCACCCCCCCCCCATTTTTCTCTGCCTTTTGTTGGAGCGGCTGTCGGGCTTTAAATGTGTTGCGACTTGTGAGTGCACACACGATGCCTGGCACATATTATCCCTGTGCATGTGTTTGTTAAATCGATGAGGAGCAGTGAAAATGTTGGCTTTTCCATACCACTCTGCCTCAGCCCCGATCAAGCACCAAGGTTGCCACATCCTGTTTCTAGACTTAACAAAGAATTCCCACCTTTCTCCTCCTCTCGCTCCAGACTTCAGCAGCTGCGGTTGGATTTGGGGTCAGGAAAGAAATGGTAGCAGGCTCTTGTTTATTCATTTAGCACCTACCTAGTGTGTGCGCAGCACTGTTTCAATCACTTTCCAAATATTAACTGACTTAATCCATGCACCAGTCCCATAGGTAAGAATTCATATCATGCTCACTCCACAAGTGAGAAACTAGGGGATGTGCCCAAATTCCACAGGACAAAAAGTGACAGAGTTGGGGTGTAAACCTCCACCCTCTGGTTCCAGGGCTGCTCTTAGGCTCTCGTCCAGAACCAAAAACAAAACAAAACAAAACGAAAACAAACTCAGTAATATTAAGATAAGCTCTGAATCAGAAATCAGTCCAAAAATCTGTATTCTCTTTTCCTGGCAACCTGAAAGACAGGCAGTTAGGATCAGAGAGGGTGAATGGCTTGCTCAGTCACACAGCAGGCAGGTGGCAGAGGTGGGAGTGGCACTGCCACCTCCAGTTTGCTGTCCTGCCCCCTACACTACAGTGCGCGTGGAGCTCCAGTTAGGGAGCCCTGCTTTAGAGACAGTGGTGGCATTTTTCACTTCTTCCTACTGTGTGCTCCCAGTGTCATTTACCCACAGTCCCCAGGTCTGTGACCACTGGGCTAGTCAGCCAGTTTTGCACCAATATTAATCCTGCTTCTGGCCATTGAGTCCGTGCTTCAGAAAGATCACTCCATTTTTAATATGGCTGGGGTACATTAAGTTCAGTTGTATTTCACTGTTTTCATTTTATAAGATACTCTATAAGAGAAATTGAATTAGAGTTAACATTTTTACCAGAATTGAAGAATTAATGTCCAGGGGAAAAAAAAAAACTGTGATAATAATGTTGTTAAATGTTGCAGTTTAGAAGGGTGATCACTCGATTCCGTGTGTGGTTCATTATGCTTATTGCTCAAAATGTTGCCACCCTTCTAATTCTGAATGTGAAATAAGTGTCTAAATCTTGAAACAGCTGCACTGTACAATTTGAGATGCTTGCCTAAAGATAACATAATTATGTGTGTGGCTTTTTATCATCTCAGTGTCTGCACCGATTCAGGAGGTTGTATCGGCTGGAGGGTCCTCTAATTAAGCTGGAAGCCTCCATAGAAAGTTTCTCTGCATTGGAGAGATTTTTCATCACCTGGGGTTTGCTCACAGTTTTTCCTGAAAATGATATGAAGACATTCATGATCATCAAGATTGAATTATAGAGCTTTGTCTACAATTCCACCAACAATGTTCTGGCCCAGTTGTATCAGTAGAAGAGGCATCTTAGGGGTGGAACAGATGAAAAATGTTATGTTGATCAAATACAAGAAAGATCCATAAGTGAACTATTTGTGAAGAACTGAAATATACACATGTAAAAGATCAGGGAAGGAAAAAATGATCTTATTAGAATAAAATAATTAGAAAATCAAATTCTCTAATATTATGACTTTTTCTTTCGGTCTTCAGTGGGGGTTGATGTGGCATTTCAGAGACGTTCAGAACAGCTTTGGTCTGATGACAACATCTTGCTCTTTGTTACCACATCTTCTCTTCGATCACAAATTAAACTTCCTTTTTTTTTTTTTAATTTCCCTGTATTCCTTGTTACTCAGTCTTCCCTGGCTATACTTCCTTCAGTGCATAGGCTGGACCTTATGACCCATCAGTACAATCATGCTTTCGTCATGACAATATTGGGTCGAGGTTGAGGATGAAAAAGCCAGAAAGGATGAGGTCTTTGAATGACAATCATAACCTTGCTACAGCCCAGTGTGTGGGGTCGGGAGAGAGGATTGCTCTCCGTGACCTGAGGGCTTCAAGAGAACACTGTGAGGAGGGGCCCAGTTTCTCCTGTCTGGGTGATGAAGAGATTGGTGTTGGACCCACTCATGGAAAAACAGACTGAAGAGGCTGCACTAGGTACTGGGTGCCGTATCGCCCATGGTGAGCTCATGAGCCTTGACTTGGGGGCCGTGTGGCGTGTAGAAGGGGTTAGCCCGGAAAATGAGCTATCTTTCGGCACACGTTCTGCTTAGAAAGGGAGCCTGCTTCTTACTGGCTTGAGACCAAGTCACTTTGCTCAACCAAAAATATGTTCCCGTTTTGTTTAGGTACTTGGAGTACAACTTTCTATTTTGCACCGTATTTATTCTCCTGAATAAGGAGAATACATGGGAGAGCCCAATAAATAACTAAACATGCTGCCTGACCTGCTCATTCAGTTTCTTTAGGTTTCCCTAAGAGACTTTTCTTCTAGTGATTCTTTTTCTTTTTTTCCCCATAAAATGCATGAATGGGTGATTTCTCTTTTTTCTTTCCTGATTCTATATTTCCTGCTTAAACAGAGAAAGTTTTTTATTTTAACTGAGTTAAGTGCATTTATATTGACTTAAGTGTCCAGAACACATATGGAGAGTAAAATGATGCACACAGAGAAGGCAAGTTGGGCGGTCCAGGTTTACCTGTAAGTAGATGCAGTGAGCAAACATTAACGCTACCAAGATCATAGCAGCCTTCCTGCCCAGTGCTTGTCATTTTCTGATCTAACACCTCTTATCTCTTTTTCTCACGGTGATTAGAATTTCCCCAGAAAAATATCTTTACATATTAAGAGACGTGTCATTTACAGGCATCTAGCAGAACCTTAATGTACATCAGCAAAGTAAGCTAACTTGGTAACACGCACAGCACGTTCTCTAGAAAAGCTGCCATGCGCTGGGAACAGATTGTTTAGCCTAAGCAGGCGTCGTTGCACGAATAAGGGGTAAAGGTTGGTATTAGAAGGCAGCCAACACTGTTGATTTAGAGCCGCTTTCCTGGAACCATAATGATCTAGTGATAGCATTTCCCCAGTAGGCTGCAGTGACCCCAGTGAGACCTTCCCCCTCAGGCTTTTTCCATTTGCTGATGGTAACGTACTGTGCTCGCAGAGTGTGTAATTCCTACAGGGAGAGTCAAATAGAGCCGGAGAAATGCTCTCGCAAAAGACGGCCTGACGGGAAAATCAGAACCCAGGAGACCCACGGAAGCGATGCAGAGCGGGCTGTGCTGCTGGCTCGCATTTTCCTGATGGAATCCTGAGCGCACGGGGGCCTCTTAAAGGGCGCCAGGCCCTGTCTTCCTCGTGGTGAAGCAACGGGACAGCCCTCCACACCCCGGCGTGGGTTGCTGTGATGGCCCCTCCCAGGGCACTTCCCGAAGAAAGGCAGGAGGCAGCGGCAGGTTATAATCCCTTCTCAGCCTCTCTTTTCCTGGATGAAGTGAGTCCTAAGATCAGCCAAGAGCCCCGGGAGTGATGCCAGAGAGCTGAAAAAGAACGCTCCACGTAACAGCTCCACGCAGCCCCCGCGCTGAGACACAGCCGGCCCCAGCGTGGCTTCTGGCAGCCCAGGGCCACATCCTTTGAGCTCAAGGCTTCCAACAGAATTTACCACTTTTTCTAGCCGACACCTGATCATAGGCCCCTGAGTCCCCTTTCTTACTTAGTAAAAAATTCTTACAATTGTAAACCTCCCTGTTTCTTTGAGACAACATACATAGGTATCTCCATCTCCTACAAACCAGAAGGGTCTTTCTCAAGGACCTGAAGGCCATGCCTTTGAAAAGTAACCATCAGTAAGGGTAGGGCCTCTGTCTCCCAGTCTTTGAGGGAGGACAGAATCCGGACTTCGGTCACGGCCACTAGACGACGCACTCACTTTTACTGACCAACCCAAACTTCTTGACTACTTTTTGTGAGTTTTTTTTTTTTTTTACCTCCCTGATTATATTTGAGCCTCTGCTCATTCCCCCTCCCCTCTCCCTCATTCTCCCTTTAAAATGCCCATCACTGCCCATCACCTCTGGACCAGTTAGAATGGAGCTCAGCTCTCCTCTCTACCATCAGTAGTTACTGAATAAAAACCTCACCCATGACCAGGGGAAACCTCCAGGTAATGGTGGCACCTAGTCCCAGAGTCAGCTGTGACATTTCAGATTGGTTTAGATGTCCTAATTCTCAGCTCAGTACAAGGGAAAGTGGTGAGGAAGTTTGAGGGATATTTCTGCAGTTCTACAAGAAAAACAGCAGTGACAGCTCTTGAATTTAAAATACTCAAACTACGCATCGATACTGCGAACTGACAAATTACTCTGCTATTGGTTTTATTAATTCAATTTTCTCTCCATAGCAGGAACCATGTCCTCTTGGTGCTACAAATTATTCCCAGGAGAGTCCTAGACTGGTGCTAAATAGATATGATCTAAATTGAATTGAAATCTTTTATCTTACTGAAATATGCACAACATTTAAAAATCATAAAACCAGGAGAGCAGACATCTAAGGTTTTGTTTTTTTTTAATGTTAATGAAGATACTGTATTCCACGGCTGATCTCATTCTGAATTTTTTTGGGGGTAGAAGACTGTGAAATCTTTCTTCAGCTTTACCTTTTTATGCAGAGAGTTCAAAGGGCACGCTGGGCTATGCATCAACCGGTGTTTTAATTACACACATAAATGCAGACCACATGTGAGACCTCACAATACATAACTGGGCAAATGTATCTGCATTTATTTTATAAATGAGGTCACTTTTCCTAACGGAGCTGTAACTTTTGTTTTCCAAAGTAGATGGAAGAAAATTCAGGGAAGTAAAATTACCTGCATGAGGTGGTAGAAAGCTGAGCCCAGAGAAGGGGGCTGCCTGTCTTCGGTCTGTGAGTCTGAGAGGGCTCACTCATTCAGTGTGTGGTGTCAACAGCGTGTGTGTGTGTGCGCGCGCACGTGTGTGTGTGCACGCGTGCTCTCTGCCTCTCTTACTTTTGTCATTGATGCCTTTTTTTATGAGGTTCTGTGCTGGTGAGAGAATTTTAGCTGTTCTGACCAGGAGACGTCCACCACCTGCATGTCACCACTGCAGTTGTTCACCTTCAGAGCAGACAAGCTGACCATTGACAGGCCTTGCGTGAATGTTGGTCGTTAAATTCATTGCACTCGGCAATTGGGCTGTGCCACCATCTTTGTAACAAAAGTTTCAGCTAAAGATATCTGGTCCAAAAGAGGGTCGTACACATTTTGCCTCATGTTTTACAACCAGAAGGTATAAAAGAAGACCTTTGGAAAGCTTAAAAGTGTGTGTAGGTATTTATGGAAGACACGCTGGGTCCCTAGCACTGACCTCTACAGGAGAGGACAATACATACACAAAAGTCCAAGAATCAAAGCCTGGGTTTTCTTGAAGTTCAGGCATTATTGTTGAGAGAAATCACGCCAAAATATTACTGAGAACAAGGTAGGTGTTACTTTTTTGGAGAGAGAAAGAAAGACTGGATTCACTGTATGGAAGAGAATGTAGAACAATCAAAGGTAGACAAATGCTCAGCAGCTCTGGACCCCGGCAAGTGCAGAATAGAGACTTGAGTTTAATTTCTTCAAGTGAAAAGACTATCAGCCGTTGTGGGAGCAGAGTGCCCCATTCCTCCTGCTCTGCTCCCATCACCTCCCAAGCGGGAGGTGATCCTGCAGGTGGAGGTGCCTGGTGATCCCCTCCCAGAAAGGCAGGGTTTGAGCGGGAGCAGAAGGATGAGTAAAATTTAGATAGAAGAAGAACTAGCCCTTCCGGACGATGCGTTTGAAGGTGGGGTCGGTTTAGTGGTTTGTGAGAAGAAAGTTGATCAGGGCTACTTTGTGGCACCTGTCTGAATTTGGTATTTTTCTAGCTTGTTACTCATTACTCCCCCAGTTCTGGCTGTATTCAGCGTGCCTCCCACTCTGCGTGGCCTCTGTTCTACGTATAATTATATATATATATACGCCCTTGTTAGAACAATTCCCAGTTCAGCAATGCTGGGTCCCTTTCCATCATCTTGGAGCAAGCAGCATAATTAAGCATCAATTAATATTAATGGATGTGAAGAAAAAGCAGGAAAGTCAGATGGCATAGACTTGAGAGTTTCTTGAAATACATACGTTTGTAGAAGGCTTTTCTGTTCAACTTTTTTTCTTCCTTTTTTTAACATATTATTTATTTATTTATTTATTTATTATTGTATTACTTTGGGGGGGGGCGGTAACTAGGTTTATTTTTTTAGAGGAGGTACTGGGGATTGAACCCAGGACCTTGTGCATGCTAAGCGTGCGCTCTACCACTTAAGCTATACCCTCCCCCCATAAAACTCTTCTTTTTTTTTTTTTTTTTGTAATGTATTTTTTTCCTTCTTTCTTGTTAATAGAGGTACTAGGAATTGAACCCAGGACCTCATGCATGCTAAGCAGGTGTTCTACCACTGAGCTGTACCCCACCCTTTTTCTTCCTAAATAATTAACCCAAAGCCACGTTGAACCAAAGCTGCTTAATCTTCAAAAGTGCAGGGACAAATTTCTGACCGTCTGTAGGAGATCCAGGCCACATACTGACCAGGCCCCTATTAAAGATGTAGCCACTTGAGTTATGCCAATGGCCCTGGAAAATGTAGGGAGAGGGGCCTAAAAGTAACAACGCACATCAGCTCAGCGCTGTGTAGGATGGAGTCCTTTATTTCATTCTTATGTCTAATGAATGAGTCCTTAAAAATTTTTTCTGTTCAAAATTGCGACTTTTCAGTGATATAAAATAATTAGGGAAAAAAGTCTTCCCTTGATCTTGAGCTTTTGGAATTTTCAAAATTTCAGGAGATTCTCTGCCCAACCAAACTCCAAACATGGATCCATGGTAGCCGAGTGTGGCCCTCTGATGCTGTGGGAAGAGCTGGTCCTGCCCATTTCAGTATGTCACAGTCCCCGTTCTGGCTCTCCTGGGCATGAGGACACGAGAACGCCATGATGCTCCCTCTCTTTCTGCCAGCCACAGTTTGTCCTTTATCATAAAATGTCCTGGAGTCCCGGGATGAATAGCCACCTGCCGTCAGGAGCTGGACCAGCTTATGTCACATGAAGGACGCTCGGCAGAACTGAGTTCTACGTTGTAGGGCCCTAAGATCCAAGAGAGCGGGCTAAGGCAGTTGTGCTTCAGAACACCCTCAGACCTGCCTTTCTCTGCAGCAAGGCACCAGGGGTAGAGTGGAACATTATTCACCACCAACGTTGACAGGGTTTCACAGAAGCTATTTCAAGGTAGGAGCTTCTGGATGCACAACTGGAGCCTCCGTCCCCCAACACACCTGCAGGCTTTTCATCTGAGCTCTTCAGGGGAAAAGCACAGGGGCTGGATCTCTTAGGGGCAGAAGGCCCAGTTTATCACCGTTCTGCATATGACAGGCTCTTTATTTAACACGATGGCCATGACTTTTCTCCATGATGTATGACCCAGCCCTTTCCCTCGTGGCTCTGTCTCTCAACTCTTGGTATTCTGTGGGCTCTGCGACAAATCCTTTGGCTTAGTTGTCGCTGGTTATTCAAAATACATTTATCTTCAGGAAACTGTCATAGAAAAGACACCAGGGACAGCGGATCCCGTCACAGTTGAGGAGAAAATTATTATTATACCCTGCTTTCCGACTAAGTGTACAGTATTTGTTTTCATCTTAGCGGGAATCTGTGCCTTGGGGGGGCTTGCTTCCAATTGTTTTCTGATAACAGGACAGAATTTCCATAATGGTTTACTGTTTCTCTCTCAGCTATGTAAATGGCTCTACCGAGACTATCAAACCAAGTGCAAACATTATGCAAAGGGCATTGCAGAACCCCTCAACCCCTGGATGCTCTAGAGTGTTCTTGAGTGAGACTGATTGGAGTGCATTTTGAGAAGCCCAATTACAAGATGACTGGCATTTAAAACATTTTAATCTTCACTTACTCCTTTTTTTGGGTTCTATTTCTCTATGCAGATCCACACTTCTGATTTATATTCTTTCTTTCTCTCTAAAGAACGTCTTTTAACATTTCTTGTAAGGCAGCTCTTTGGGCAAAAATTCCGTCAATTTTTTGTTTGTTTGAGAAAGTCTTTATTTCTCCTTCACTTCTGAAGGGTCACTTCTGAGTTGCTGCTTTTTGTTTTTGTTTTCTCTCCACACTTTAAATGTTTCTCTCCATGTTCTTCTTGCTTCCATGCTTTCTGAGAGGTTGGATGTAATTCTTATCTTTGTTCCCCTTATAGGTAAGGGTTTTTTCTTCCTCTGGCTGTTTTTCAGGGTTTGTTTTTGTCTCTGATTTTCTCTAATGGGAAATAATGTGCTGACATGCTGAAGTGTAGGATCTGGGGGGCATTTATCACGCCCGTTTTTCTCTGAGCTTCCTGGATCTGTGGTTCGGTGTCTGACATTAACTGGGGAAAATTCACAGTCACTGTTGTTTCAAATGCTTCTTCTGTTCTTTTCTCTCTTTCTTCTCCTTTTGGTATTCCCATTACGTGTATGTCACACCTTTTGTGGTTGTCCCAAAGTCCTTGGATATTCTGTTCTGCATTTTTCAGTCTTTGTTCTCTTCGCTTTTCAGTTTTTTGTGGATTCCGTTGAGATACCCTCTAACTCAGCCCTTATTTCAGTAGCCATGTCCACTCTGCCAATAAGCCCATTGCAAGCAGGATAGATTTTTTTTTACCTCTACCCTCTTTGAGTTTTTCAGCTGGGCCTGAGAATTAAGCTTGAGACAGGAGGGAAGGGGGCTGGGCACAACCGCTGAAGGAGTGACTCAGCAACTGAGGACACGACAAACTGGTTAGAACCAAGATGGCAGAAGATTCTACTTCCAGTGGACCTTGAGCCTCATGGCACAGCCACAGGCGCCATGACAGTTCCCAGGCTGACCTTAAAAGGCCAAAGAGTAGGCGGGGCCCAATTCCTGGCAATCCCAACCCCTTCCCCAAAATAGTTGGAATAATCCTCCTGCTTGTTAGCATATGAAATTACCTGCCCATGAAAACTAACATCCCTGTATCTGGCGCTCACTCTCTCGCTTCCCTTTGGAGATGGCCCGCATTCTGCCTGCGGAATCTGTACCTCCTAGAGCTGCTCTCCCTTCTGGGTATGATGGATCCCACTCTGTCAATGGCGTGTGTATCTCTCAAAATAAACTTGCTTCACTTTACTGTGACTCTCTCTCACGTTCTTCCCTGTGCAAGACAAGAACCTATATTCTCTGGCAACATGCTGATATAAGACAGATTAAGAGGCAAAAACCATAAAAACGTATACATTTTACACGACACAGGAGTCCTCATAAGGAATGAAGACCCCAAGAAATGGCAGAACCTACATGCTTTTATATTAGGTTGAACAAAGAGAGGCAAGTGTGGAAAAGTAACTAAATTACACAGGGAAACCAAAGGAATACAAGAAAAATAATTTTTTTTTAATCAAGGTCAGTTTGTATAGAATTCTCTAGATTTCAGCTTATTGTTTTTGATGATAAGAATGCTACTTTCCTTGTGGTACAGAGAGGCCATCGGTCACATGAGAACTGCATCTTTAAGAAAAAGAAAGAAGGTAGACTATTTTTTTTCTTGCATTTGCTGTTTTTCGAGTGCCTTTAATGCAACATCACCCTCACATCAAAGCACCGTATTGTGGGGATGTATACGTGGCTACTATTCACAAGCAAAGTCATCCTTCATTTCTGTTACAGCATTTTTTTAAAAAAATGTCTACATTTCTTTTTAGAAAAAAAAAAAATAATTTCCATCTCTGTTGTATTTCAAAATGGTTCATTTTCCCCTACCCCTGCCAAAAACAGGAGGGGATTTTTCTCTGATATTTACTGTGGGAGCACCCGGAGTTAAATCTCACAATATTGTGGGGAGCCCTCCTATGACTGGGTCCCCCTGGAGTTTTAATTCTCAGAGTTGTCTGCACTGAGCCTCCAGCAATCCATTAATGACATTTGAGGGTTTCCAGCCTCAGTACGTGTTCCCACAGTGGTCTCTCCTGGCGAGTCTCTCCTCCTGTAAACCTGTGATCATCTGTGTTCACATGTCTGTCTCCTGAATCTTGGGGACAGTGGTTTGCCTTGTATCCCCCCTCTCTGATGGATCCAGGAAGACCTGTTGACTTTTCAATCTGTTAGCTTTTCACTTGTTGTCAGGATGGAGCAGTGACCTCCAAGATCTTTGCGTGTAGAACCAGAAACCCAAAAAGCATTTTAAAAATATACATTCTGTATCTTATGTAGTGATTAATAAAGATTTAAGAAGAGTGAACAGCCACTGAGGCCCTGCCAATGCTAAAAGTTATTTTAAACAGTGAGATATTCACTTACAGACCTCTCAAAAAAGACAAAAACCCCTAAAACAAGACGCACTCCCTACGTCATTGAAAACTTTCCATTTTTTCAAGAGTTTTCATTATTTAAATGTATTTTTCTTTGTCTAGTTCCCATACTGGTTCATGAATACGGTATATTCATCTGAGAGTATCAGAGTCAGCAAAAGAAAATAGATATATTCTGATCACACAGTGGTCTTATTTTATCATACAGAATATTGGGGTAAAATGTATGAAAGACTAAGCAAATAGGTTAAGCATCTCTACAACAATAATCCTCTCATCGGTATCTTTTTATATTTTAATGTCTTCTAAATTTATGTATTTTGATAATATATTAGTCTGCAGATAACATTTTATGATTTCAACCTTCCTTTTTCATTATTTCCTCAATAGGAGATGATACATTTAGTTCATAATTTGATGATGGCTTTTATTTCAGGTTGACATCCCTGAGTTACTTTGTGTATCTTTTGTTATTTTTAGTCTTTCACATCATTTTTGCTCTAGATAGAACTCTTAAAAACCAGATAGAGTATCCTTTCGCTTTAAAAGTCAGAGAATTATTGTCTTAATAGTATTGCTTAAATAATTTACATTTTAAACATTTTAGCAAGAATGCTAATGTTTTTACCACATCACGATTTTAACTAAGATAATTGAAGATAATGAAGAATGCCAACAAAGTTGCATCGCTAAGCATTTGTTCTTAAACTTGGCTCCATGGTACAATGACTTGGGGAGTTTATAAGGAACGCTGGTATTTGATGGTCACCTCCAGAAACTTTGATTCAACTGCCTAAAAGTGCCTCCCCCAGGCAATTCTAATATGCAACATTTGGATTTGTTTAAACATCTTCCTTTTTCTTATCCAAAATCAGAAAATGGTTGATATTAGCACCACGGATTTGGACATGATAAATTTCACGGTGCACATTACAAGACCAGTCACAGAAGTGCCAGATGATTTTCTAGGTCTAATGGAGATTCAAGAGATATCAGATCTCTCTCCATCCCTTTCTTCGCCATAGTGCTCTGACGAGTAGAGACTTTATGATTTCCCAAATCTCTGAGCTCTCAAATTGATAAAGATTTCAGATCTCTTGATGTGACCCACTTTTATCTGTCAACCTGCCTGGAAGTTGTCAAATTGCACATGTGAATTCTAATGCCAGCTAAATACATGGTCTGATAGTTATAAACCACTTCCTTTACCTCGTGATACAGACCTGCGGACCTTGGATAGTGTCAGAGTTACACTTACTTCACTCTAAACCCTGATTTGACATAACAGGGGAGTTTGATTTTATAATCGTGAGTCAGAAAGGGACGATCAAGGACTCATTCTTAGGGAGCCGCTCCAATTCCAGGATGGTCACATTTACCATTTTCAAATAGCCACAGAAGTCTTGATAATCAATCAGTCAATCAAATGTGTTTATCTGGTACCAATTTGTACTCAGATACTCTGGAGGGAGAGTGAGGGGATAAGAAATATAAATGAGTCCTTAAGGGCTCTCTGGTCAACCTGGGAATCTATGCATACAACTGACAGTACTGTGTGATTGGTGTGACAAATGACTTATAAAGACAATCAATCCTGGGTGTTAATTTATTTTTGGAGACTGCTTTGGTAAGAAAAGTTCTGCAGGGGCTTTAGCCTGGGACTAAATAAAATTTTTTAATGCTCTGTTACCAAGAAATATGACTCAAGATTTCTCTTCTGAATAATTGTCCAAACCCTGTCAGAGGCTGACTGAAGACCCATTGCCTGACTTCAGTGGATCAGTCAATCTTCTCAGGAACAAAAGAATGATTAGAACCAGATGAAATAAACATAAAGGAGTAGACATGAGGATCTGAGCAACTGACGTTGTGAGCGCAAGTCAAAATATGTATGTTTTAGCAACTTACGCTAAAAACAAAATAATCTTAAAGTGATATCCTGTTTCATTAAGATAAGCCTACAAAAATAAGTATCAGATTTTTAAATAGCAGAACACACTTCAGGTCCTCAGACCTTACCTTAACTCCCTATTCTCCAAAAACCATCAATGCAAATAATTAGACAAGACAATACAAATTATTTGATTGCTTTTCTGCATTCCACAAACAAATAATACACACGTGAGCAAGGTAATGTCTCTGAAATGTAGATTTTCACAACCTGTGCTGAGGACAGAAATTGTTACCAGGCCTACAGTCTGAGAGGGCTCTTGTGAGCTTGGACCATCATAATACGGAATCACGAGGGATTTCCAGTTTGCTGAGAATATAGTCAGAGAAGGTCTCACGTGGGAGGTGAGACTGCGTTGGGATTAAAGTGGAAGAGCAAAAAGCCTCTTCCCAGGCGGACAAACTGCATCTGAGGCATCGCCAGGAACCGGGAACAACAGCATGAAGGCTTGAAGTACAGTATTTGCTGTTGTGAGTCATGGAGTCCTGGAGAGGAGACCACAGCTTTGCAGAATCCCAGGAAAGCTTGGTTCACTTTTCTTCTAGGTAAACCAGAAATGACTTGGCTAACCAAATGTCTATGAAATATGCAAAATAAAATAAAATTTGAAAACCCCACAACAGTCTATAAAGTTAAATAGAAAACCATAGCTAAGCATGGTCTGTTTCTGAGTTTTTTCATTAATAATTTTTTTATGGCTTTAATGAGGTGTAATTGGCATTCCCTAAAATTCCCATTGTAAGTGTGTAATTGGTTTTAGTGAATTTATAGAGCTGGGTGACCATCACAATCCAATATTAGAACATTTCCACCACTTCAAAAAATTCCCTTGTGTCTATTGACCGTTAACTCTTGTGCCCACCCTCAGCCCTAGGCTACCAATGATCCTCCCACATCTGTAAACTTCCCTTCTATAGGCATTTCATATAAATGTATTCTTATAATATGTGACCTTTTGTTCCTGGCATCTTTCACTTTTGTGTGACTTTTTGAGGTTCATCCAAGCTGTAGCAAATTTCAGTAGCTCTTTCTTTTTAATGACAGGCTAATATTCCATTGTATGGATATGCCATATTTTGTTGACCTATTCAGTAGTTGATAAGCATTCATATTGTTCCTAATTTTAGATATTATGAATATTGTTGCTATGAATACTCATATGGATATCTCTGTGTGAACACATTCATGCACTTGGGGTAACAAAATAAGTGAGATAGCTGAATCTTATCATCAGTGTATTTTTACCCTTAAGAAATCATTTATAAAATGACTATACCATTTAAAATTTTCACCAGCTATGAATAAAGGTTCCAGTTTCTTCACATCATTGTGAACTCTTGATATTCTGTGTCTTTTTGTTTATAACATTCTAATGAATATGTAGTGGTGTCTTATTGTGATTTTAATTTCCAGTCCCCCAATGATGCATAATGTGTAGCAGTTCATGTACTTACTAGCCATATGTATACATATCTTTGATGAAATGTCTATTGAAATCTTTTATACATTATTTAGTTGGATTATCTGACTCCTTGTTTTTGAGTATTAAGAGTTCTTCATGTATCCAGGATACTATTTTGTTTTCATATAAATAATACTCAAATACCGTCTCCTTGTCTTTAGCTTGCCTTTCCATATCCTTAATGGATCTTATGAAGTACATATTTTTTTAATTTTGATGAAGTCAAATTTATCAAGGTTATCCTACCTGAGGTCATGATTTGATGTTGTTATATAAGCAATCTTTGCCTAACTCAAGGTCACAAAGACTTTCTTTTATATTTTTTGTTTGTTTTTTCTGGAAGTTTTATAGTTTGAGCTCTTAATTTAAGCCTACAAAACATTTCAAGTTAATATTTGTATATGGTTTGAGGTAAGAGTCTAAGTTTATAATTTTTACATATGAATATCCACTTGTTCCAGCACCAACTGTTGAAAACACTATCTTTTCTCCCATTGAATCACCTTTGCACCTTTACCAAAAATTAATTTCCAGAAATGGAAAGACTTATTTCTTGCCCTTTGATTCTGATTCATGAATGTGTATGTCCTGATTACTGCACTTTTAGGGTAAGTTTTGAAATCAGTAATGTAGGTCCTCCAAATTTGTCCTGTTTCAAAATCTGTTTGGCTATTCTAGGTTTCTTGCATTTGTAGATAAACTTTGTAAATTCTCACAATAGACCTGAAGATATTTTGACAGAGATTATGTTGAATTTACTTTTTTAGTTATTTTCTTAATGGTAGCTATTAAGATTACAAAGAGGTTCTTAAGCTGACTCATTAACATGCATCTGAGAATCACACTCTGATTTTAAGTTAGATTTTTCAGCTTCCTCCTTGTTAGATGTCCCCGGAAGCTACGGAACTATCTTTTCCAAAACAGAAATTGTCTCAAATCTGAGCTTTTGTTAAAGGGAAGATGTCACCAGCTTCCCCACTGACTCCCTGTGCACACCTCAGAAACTGGAACTTCCCTCATTTGTGACATTCCAAGTTCTACTTTACAATAACTATCTCATTTATATATCTTATGTAACAACCAGTGAATAATAAGGTTATTTCGAGAAAGAAAAATCATGGGTACCCAAATGATGCTATCCTTCACATTTCCAGACATGATAATGACTGCATACATTATTCTCGTATGAAAGTACACCCAGTTTTTAGTCGTCTAGGGAGTCACTCAGACAATTATTTGCTTTGTTTAGAGCCTTCATTATAAGTCTAACAACTCTGCAAGATTTGACAGACGTGACACTGGAACAAATAAAACTTCCAAGAACAAGGCAATTTGGTAGTAACACAAATCCTGCATTTACAATGAGCCACATTTAGATTTTGAATGGATTATTCAATTACCTTATAGTATGCCCAGACCAAGCTCTAATGCAGAAATTTTATATTCATCCTAATGAAACAAGCTCTGCCCAGATCCATGGGGGCTCTTTGGCATTAAAGCATCAGAACACATACATCTCCCTCCTCCAGTTTACACCGTTACGGGAGAGACAACGGCTCATACACAGCCAGAGGGGGAACAGAAAGGGCAGGTTTTAATCTATATCCATCTGTAGCCTCACTGCACTTTTATTTTTCAAGAACCACCACTGCCAAGTGTATACCCCAGAGCTTACTCAGAAAGTGTGAATTACCTTATGTTATATATAACACATAAGAAGCTAGTTTATTAAAACATAATTCTATATCCATCTAGAAAATATATTTGTTATTTTTTTGTAATTAATTATCCTTCTCTATTATAAAAGCAGGAGTATGGATTTTCAGTGAAATTTCAGTAGTCACACTGATGAAAGTTAAATTAATGCTCTACCCCTTAATGGCAGCATTAAATTTCATTCTTTGTTTCTCTGTCTCATCATGAAACCAGCAAAGCTGTTGTCCCCTAGACTAGTAAGTAACATGGAAGGGAGCAGATGTGTGCATAAGATAATTAAAGAAGATTTTTCCCCCCTTGATGAATAGCAAGCATTCATGTAACAATCATATAAAAATGAAGTTTACCAAGTTAAGCATTATTGCATTCTGTATAGGACAGTTATCTTACTGATAGCTTGTTCTTCTGCTGTATGTGTTTCAACATTTTGATTGTGTACACCAGGATAAAAGTAGTTCCTTTTTTATTAGGTATTTGATTTCCTGGTCAAATGGTCTTTAATTTAGTTTCGATAGAGCTTACAAATAATTGCCTTAACTATAAGGTGTCTGAAAGTAATGAATATTGTGCATGCGAAGTACGAGGTCTACCAGTTGTCTGAACCATTTGTGGCCGTCTTTCTGAGGGGGCAGGTCTTCCCCACCAGCAGAAGCACTGCAGACTGTGATTTGGAGCTAAACACCCAGAGTCAGATGTAGAATCCAGATCTGTCACGTGTTAACTGTGTAATTTGGGTAAAGTAGTAAAACTTTTCCATCCTTCATTTTCTCATATTGCTTGACTTCTAGGGTGGCTGTCAGGGATAAATGACGTAATACACATAAAGTGCTACAGACCATGTCTGGAACATGCAGTGTTACTAGATATTGCAATAATTACATGTGTTATTAAGACATAAATCCGGCTCTATGACCTTAAGCAATTGCATGATCTCTGTGAGCCTGAATTGCTTCCCCTATAAAGTGCAAAGATTGTATTAAATGAGTTTTGAATTTATGAATTCCTTTCTGGAAAACAAAGAAAAAGTAGTCTCTGATATCCAGAAACTGATCTAACCTCATGGTTAGACCTCAAGGCTACTACAAACTGACCTAATATTTATGACTGAACCATCTTGTTTTTCTGTTGTACACACACACACACAAACACACACACACACACGCATTCTCACAGAGCATCTGCTTTAGACAAGATGACATGCAACCCACCAAATATCAAACATTCTCTCTGTTGTTAAACAGTGACTGCTACTCTTAACCAATTACAGTTTTATCTTGACTACAGCCTCCCTTTACATAAGATTTATTGAGATACCCAATCATAGAATCATCCCCTGATTTCTGACAAAATCCCACCCAGAGTAAACTGTTGTGTCCTTAGACCCTCACCCAAATAACCCAGCCAAAAGCCAATCATACGTTAGTTTCTAACACCCTCTTACTGCAGTAGCCTGCAGCTCCCCATTGTGTGTGTTTTCCCTTCACTACAACAAGTGAAGAACCCAGCATATGCAACTCCAGATGTTCATGGTGGTCTTCGGCTGGGGAACATTGACAGTGATGTTCCAGCAGTCACTTAGCGCAATCCATCATCTCACTTATCACCCCTCACCCCTAATGAAGTTCTCCTCTCTGATGTCCAAGGGGAGGTGACCCTTAGCTATATGGACATCTAGGGCCATCACCACCGAAGTGCTAAGAGTTTTGGTGGAAAAAGGGAAGAATCACAGATGCATCTTACAAGGCCAGAGAAATGGTGACTCCATGGTTTAGAGTCAAATTCTGCTCTACCGTTGTCCCCAGTTCCTAAATTCCCATTCCTAAGGGCTCTCATAATACTTCTGCGTTTGTAGATGGATAACAATTGAAAAACTCAATAAAACAAAACCCCTCTAATAGCCAAAACCAAAGAAAAGAAAAAGAAACAAAAAGACACTTACACATTATTAAAATTCTAGGACATACAATGTTGGTTGGATTTTCAGGACTTCTCAGCTGCTCATAGCTGGCAACAGGATGGGGCACAGAAGTTCCTGTGCTGTTTTGCCCCATGAAGTCTTCCTCTGATCTCCCCCTTCCCCGTCCCCATCCTCGTCAAAAGTCCTTTCTCCTGGTTCCTTCCCCAGGCCTCAGCCTGCAGGGTTGCTTCCCAGGTGGCCTTTCAGTCACTGTCTGGGACAGGCCTGTGTCTGCCAGGGCCTGAGAGTCTCGAAGGCCTGGAGTCCAGCAGAGGTGGCAGGTCCCCCAGACAGATGTGAAGGGACCAGTTAGTGAGCAAGAGTGTTAGGTTCTCACAAGCACTCCCAAGGGCTAGTGGGGTGGTGGAGGTGGGCAGGCAGGCAGTGCACCTGTCCAACAGAAAAAAAAGCACTTTGAAGTGCTGGCAGATTCCATGTCCTAACTGGTCCCTCCTCTCTCTCTTCTTAAGACCAAACAGCTCCTTCAGCTGTTTCCAGTGACACGTGGGTCAGAGCCTCAGCCCAGAGGGACAGCCAAAATACCCCGCCAGCCTTAGCAACAGCCTTAGGTGCCTCCCCTCCTTTTTTTTTTTTTTATGGAAAGACAACAGCTTTAATGATTTATATAAACCTGCAAGTCCTTGACTGGTATAGATTTCCAAATCAAAGTTAAGCCGTGAACTGTTTACAATAACTACACTATCCTGAAATGCTAACATTTCCTTCCCAGTAGATCCTCCTACCGGGGAACAAAACGGTCAAAAGCTTTCCTTCTCGGCCTGGTCTGGGATTTATGAAAAGCCTGCTGAATAACAGTGTTCTGCAAAACTAAAATACACTGCAAGCATGTAAATAAACAATCAACCAGACTGATTTCAACAAAGTCAAGTCATGTTTCCAGAAGTAAAGCCTATTAAGAACAAGTAACAAACATGCACAAGAAATTACAAGAAATGAGGATCACGGTGAGTTACAAATGCAAAATAATCTCTAATTATCCCAGACTTGTGAACATAATGATTAAAATCAAAAGTCATACACCAGTTCAAGTATCATCCGCAATTTAGATACACTTGTGAAGTATTTGAACACACACCATGTTTGATAAATTTGTAATTACATTACCTCGTCTTCTCTTTTAATATTTGCAGATACAGGCCAAGATGGGGAGGAAAATGTAATTTCCATCTGTGTATTAACTGAGAAGAATAACATGTCTATTGTGTATGTTTCAGGTTGGGCTTCCTTCACTGTCTACTCTGCTCTTCTTGACCATGAAGCACGTAGATTGTGTACGAGTTTGATCAGAGCATCTGCAGCTGCTTTTCGTGTCTTGAGATCCTGGGAGACAGTGAATGTAGAAGACTACAGCAGATGACACGTGGCAGGTACCAGGAAGATGGGACAGGTGGTGAGGCTGTGCGTCAGGGAGGATCTCAGGCTGGCTTCACTCAGCTCCCCGCCATCGCTTCCCTGACCTCTTCCCTGTAGCTTCCCATTTCTCTAGGATCTTGGTAAGTTTTATGAGGCTGAATGAAGTCTCTATTTGGTGCTCAGCTTATCCCCCGCCCCCAACACCATCATTGTCTAGCCCACCTACCCCTTGGACTCACTGGTCTGGACCCAATTTTGAGAATGCATCTCAGACCCATCACCCTCACTGTCCCAGAATCTTAGTCCTTGCTGCAGCGGAAGCCCTGAATTCCAGTTTTTGTCTCCCCAGCCGTAAGAAACCATCAAATCTCTCAGCCCCCAGTTCTGCTTGACTTCTTGGCACTTCACTGCTTACAGCTGATAATTATCTTGACAGGAAAGTGGTGGAGAATCCCGGGCTCACTATGGTGCATTTCCCTTTACTCTGAATGTTAGACCCTCCATACCTGGATGCCTTGGTGGCTCTCTGATATTTTCAAACAGATGTCTCAATAAATAGTTGTGAAAGGCACCAGAATCAGTGGTTAGCAAAAGTTAGGATGGCTTTGAAAACAAAGATAAGAAAATAGAAAGACCAAATCCTCGGAATAACAAGGTCCATATAGTAAAAATAAACAAGCGGGTTTGGGGGCAAGGGGAACAAAAATCTAGAAACCAGAAGTCCTCAGGGATGGAAAATGACAGGTACACCTGCCAGATACCAAGGGAGCTTCGGTGTCTCCGTTTTTGATGCTGGGAGTGAGCAGGTGGCCTTCAGGGCCAACAGGAAAATCAGCCCCACAGTTGTGCTTAAATCATCAGGGCAGGAACGCAGGCCAGGGAGTCACAGCACTTCTTAGCATGGTTGTGCCCAAGCCGTCCTGGCACACCCTGTGCGTTTTGGCTGAGTAGAGAGCCAACATTTGAATGCTGTCCTAAAGCTTTCCTATTTTGGAATTCTAAACAAAGATTAGAAAGTGCTTTACTTTTGTGGGGTATTTTTACACTAGAATCGCAAAGCATAACTTTGCTCCAATTTTCGATGCCAGCTTACTTTCAAGTTCCAAAGTGGCATATGGGGGCCACATTAATTAATACGCATTCCATTTAAATGCAAAATTGCTTTCGTACATTTTCTCCATATATGCTTATATTTGTCTTAGAGATAAAGTATTCAATATACTCAAATGTTTTAAGGAAACTTCTAGCATTCCAATATTTTAAAATCTAAAGTTGGTGACAAGGAGTAATTTATCATGTTTTCTCAACAATCACATTGATCTCACATATCATTTAGGGCTTAATGATGATTAAATGTATTTGGAAAATACAGGAAGACTTTGAGAAATGGACCTTACCTCGCTGTGGTGTATACAAAAAGAGCCAATGGTAAGCAATTTAAACACTTGCAATTGTTTTTTCCTCTGGTCAGCTCCCCAAAGCATTGGCTTTCTAGCAAATGTGATACAAGTATAAACATTTCCATCATGAGATACTTGGGGATGCATATAAATTGGGCAGATTTAAAATTTATAATAAGCTTAGGGTTGAGGGATCCTGATGTGAGCAAGAATGGGGAGGTCAGATTCTGTGTAATTCTAGCCAGCCATTTGTGAATCCTTTACCACCATTAATCTAGGACAGGATAGAGCATTTATTTAATTCATGAAACTCTTCATGTTTATGAATAATCACTAGAGCCCAGGGAGTTTTTAACTAAGAAGTTGAACCAGGAATTGTCTTTCTCGGTCAAAACCACAAATTCTCTCACAAATGAGGCTTCCATCTTGTGTACCTCAACTTAAACTAAAAAACTAAAAACAAAAATCTTTTCACATTACTATTATTCACCTTATATTCAATGTCTTTAAGAACTTCTTACTATCATTAAGGGAAAATAGAATAAGATAAAATGCCTGCTTTCAAGGAGATGGTAGACTCGCAGGAGCCTTGCGATGAGCACAGTGCAATTCGGAAACTAGGTAGAAAGCAAAAAGGACTCTGAGAGAGTTCCAGAGAAGTAGAGGACCCCATTCTGGGGACTTCTCGGGTTATTTCCTTGCTGGATTGGGTGAAGTGCTTCTGGCAGAGGCAGCACCGATCTGCAGACACAGAGGCAAAGAGGCTCATGTCTGCCTGATCCTCAGGGCGAAGATGTGGAACAAAGCACATAGATTAGAAATGATAAATAGGTCTGTTTGTCCGCAGAGGACTAATCCTGAAGTGGGGCGCTGAAGCCAAAGTTAGGATGGCTTTGAAAACAAAGATAAGAAAATAGAAAGTCACAGAAGGATTTTACCTGAGAAGCAGCATCAATTTAAAAAAAAAAAACTTACAATAAAGGGTCACCTACTTGCTCTGTCTACCTGTATTTCTAAGATTGTCAAGTTCAGAACATTTGCCCTATCTGCAAGCTTCCATAGGACCTTGCGCACCGTTTTATCTCAGGGCTTATACTGTGTTAATATTACTTTTCCCACTTGTCATAAAAAAGATAAAAATCAGGAGTCTCAATATTCTGTTTTGTTTTTCACTTTTTATTGATGTATACTTGATGTATAATATTTCAGGTGTACAGCAAAGTGATTCAGTTATACACATACACATATAAATATGTATTCTATCTCATTCATCTTCTTCATTCAGCTTTTCCGTTACAGGTTATTGCAAGATATTGAATAGAGTCCCCTGTGCTAGGCAGTAGGTCCTTGCTGTTTATCTGTTTCATATATAGTAGTGCATATTTATTAATCCCAAATTCCAAGTTCATCCTTCCCCCACCTTTCCATAACCATAAATTTGTCTTCTGTGTCTGTGAGTCTCTTTGTGTTTTGCAAATAAGTTCATTTGTATCATTTTTTAAGATTCCACATATAAGTGATACCATATGATATTTGTCTTTCTCTGTCTGACTTGCTTCACTTAGTATGATGATCTTTAAGTCCCTCCATGTTGCTGCTAAGGGCATTATTCCATCCTTTTTGATGGCTGAGAGGAGTCCCAACATTCTTAACCTGGAAATTCTATTAGTGGGGATCAGTAACGGTAAAGCTATATGGAAGAGACCAAAGGAAGACATTGGGGTGAAGTGAGGAGCATATGGAGATTTAGGAAAGCAAGAAAGGAAAAGCGAAGGGAATAGATGCTTTATGTTTGGAGGAGTGGGGAACACAGTGCATGATGTGATTAGCAGGGTAAGGTTAGGATCAATATATCGTAGTGGTTTGTGTGTCCCAGGCAGAATCCTTTTGCTCAGCCATCATGTTTCCACAAGCTGTCCCTCTTGCATTTACCTGCCCGCGAGCATCTGCTCCTGTTCACTGGGCTTCCCCACATTACAACAGGATGAACTATCTCTCCATGTACCTAATTAAGGATGAACGCCCATCAAGGATTTCCTCTCTCTCTCTCTCTCCTCTTGCAATGTTTCCCTTTTCCTTGAATTATTTCTAGGATCACCCAAGTTTATTATTATATTTCCCCTATTAACATAAATAAATAAAGCCCTTCCTTCGGCCCATTTCCTCAGCCAGATACCGGCCCAATTTGCTCCCTTCTGCATCAAAATTTCCTGAAAGAATTGTCTGCCTTCACTGCCTCCAAATCTTCTCCAACCATAGTCCCTTAAACCCACTCCAGTCAGACTTCTGACACTCCACCAAAACTGCTCTTGCCAAATCACCAGTTGTCAAGTCACATTTCCAAAGCCAATAGTCAGTTCTCAGTTTGCATGTTACTCATTTGACACAGCCCATCACTCCTTTACCCTGATGCACATTCTTCAAGTATCTTCCAAAACAATACCCACGGGGCTGCTTGAGCATCCTGGCAATGGCGTGGAGTAGACGACCCAAGACATCAAAGAAGAAAGAAGCGGCATTGCCTTTTTTGACTTAATCACACGTTGTCAATTCTGCGTACTTGTCTGTTTGATGTGAGTCACTAAGTCCAGCCCACACTCAGGGGGAGAAGAGCTACTCTCCCCTCTTTTGGAGTGTCAAAATTTTGAGGACATATTTAAAAGCTGCCGCATGTAATGACGCAGAGCAATGAGCTCAGAGAAGCTTGAGTTACTTAATCTGGACTGAAATAACCATTTCCATCGTTCCCGTGGTGAACCTAAGAACGAACAGAGAAGTGCAGGAGGAACAATTTAGAACGTTATGATATGATGAATTATCCTTGAAATAGCTTAACTGAGAAGCAGATCATTAGGAAATACCCTCAAAGTGACTGACCATCAACAAAATAGTAACTGCAACTCAGGACGTCAGTAACCTTCCTGTTGTTGGCTGAGCTGCATCCTGCCCCTCTCCAAGTTCAGATGTTGAAGTTCTAACCCTGAGCATCTCAGCATGTGACCGTATTTGGAGAAAGGGTCTTTAAAGAGGTGATTAAGTTAAAATGAGGCTGATAGAGCGAGATCTAATCCAATCTGACTGGTTTCCTCATAAGAAGGGAAAATTCAGACGCACAGACACCGGGATGTATACGAACGGAGAGAGGACATGTGGGGACAGGGACTGAGAAGGCGGTCATCGCTAAGCCAAGGAGAGACGCCGGGAGCAGATCCTTCCTTTACAGCCCTCGGAAGGAACCGAAGCTGCCAGCACTTCGATCTTGGACTTCCAGCCCCCAGAACTATGAGAAAATAAATTTCTGTTGTTTAAATCACCTGGTCTGCAGGAAGTCATTACAGCAGCCCTAACACATGAATGCATTTCCTAATGTACGATCTTTCCGTTCTTAATTTTTCGGAGATGCCTTCTTCTGTCATAAGCTGTTGTATGGTACGCCAGCACATAAAAAGAAGATCCGCGACAGTTTCCTGTTCTGATCATTTACTGACTACATTCTTCATGATTTTCCGCTCTTGGAAACGGCCTCATTGCCTAACAGACGGAATCCGTTTCTCTGAAATGCGCACTTTACTTCCATGTGCATCAATCTGTGGTGTTTAGTTTTAAGTGTCAGTTTGACTGGGTGCCCCTGGGTGCCCAGATATCTGGTTAAATATCATCTGGGGGTGTGTCTGTGAGGGTGTTTCTGGTTAAGATTAGCATTTGATCGGTAGACAGGAGAAAGTATGTTGTCCTCTCCAGTACAAGTGGGCATCGTCCAATCCATCAAAGGCCTGAACGGACAAGCAGATGCAGTAAAGAGAGAATTTGCTTTCTCTGCCCGACTGTTTTCAAGCTGGAACGTCGCTCTTCACCTGCCTCTGGATTTGGACTAAGACCCAAAGTGGCACCATGCTTCTCGGTCCTCTGGACTTGGACAAGAGCCATCAGTTCTCCTGGATTTCCAGCTCGCTGGCTGCAAATCTTAGGACTTCTCAGCCTTCATGACCCACATGAGCCAATTTCTTATAATAAATCTCTTTATATATATCTATAGGATTGGTTCTGTTTCTCTAGAGAACCCAGACTAGTACACAATCATTCATTATTTGAGTGAAAAATGGGGCTGTCACATTTGAGTATGAACAGAAAGCAAACATCCGATAGTCAGAAATCCCATTTTTCTTGGGTTCATTTAATCATGCAACAGATCCCCCTCTTTCCCCCTTATTAAAACAACAAAATGTTGTACCATTGCTTGCCATAAACTTTCATGTGTCCCAGAGTAACCCCCTTGCCTAACTAGAGTCACTGATGGACTCAATGCCCTAAAGGGTTTTAACTTATGGTCAAATCAGAGAGGACCTTGAAAGAAGCTTTTCTACAGGAAAACTGAATTAGGATCATCCATCAGCTGGTATTGAAAGACTAATTCCTTCAGAATCAAACTGCTTGATTTCTAAGAATGCAGACAGGTGGAAAATGGCCAAAGCTCTTCCTGTGGCGTGTGCACCCACTTTTTGTCCCTCTTGCAATGGCGGATGAACTGTCCATGACTGTCTCTGGGCAGCCCCACCACCTGGGCGGGACACCCACCAGGAACTGCCCCTCCCTCTCTGCATCATTTCCCCCTTCCACTGATCCAGGGAGCATACCAACAAGAACTCCCTTCCAGTCCCTTCCCCCCACTTCTTCCTACAGCTCCTGTCCCACTTCCCCATTTGTCTCCTTCCTTTACAGCAAAATGAACGGAAGAAATGTATGTAATTGCTGTTTTTGCTCATTCTCCTTTCATTCTCCCTTGGACGCAATCCAGTGGTGTCTCCTGAAGCTGTTCTTGTCAAGGTCACAGTGACCTCTGCATGACTAAAGCCAAAGACTGCTTCTCAAGCCTCATCTTCCCAGAATTACCTGTACCATTTGGGCTGTTGAATCTGCTCTACTCTCAGACGCTCTTTCCCGACTTGGGTTCCAAGGACAAGTCTCTTAGCCTTATTCCTGCCACATCGACCCCTCTTTCTATTCTCCTCGCTGCTTCCACCTCGTCTCTGTGATTCCTAAATTTGGAAGGTCCAGGGCTCAGGCGTTAGACTCCTGCTCTCCTCCTCCTCCTTCTTCGTCATCAAGACTCACTCTCTCAGTTAAATTCATCCAATTTCATGACCGTCAATACCGTCTAAATACTGATCAATTCCTAACCTACATACGCAATTTGGACAACCAGCCTAAACTCTCGACTTATGTACGTGACTGTTCGCTGGACTTCCTCCCTGCGGTATTTTCAGTGCCCAAACATCGCCAGGAACATAATAGACTCTCAATAAAGGTTTGTGAAATGAATAAATGAGTGAACGAATAAATGAATGGATGAACAGATAAATCCCGGCTTTGCCATTTATTGTCTGCATGACGTTGGGTCAGTCGCCTAGGTTTCCCCACATAAAACGGAAGATAATCAGCGTGACCTCTCCAGGTCAGTGAGAGAATTAAGGGCAAAGTTCTGGGGAAGAGAGAGGCAGCCTGGCACGCGGGATCTCTGTATGCTGACTCTCCCCTTGTGCTCAGGTCCCCGCTCTGCACACACCCGTGCATGGAGAAACCCCTCCGGAGCTCACTGACTGCTCGCAGGCTGGCCTCAGGTGCCAGCGCGGGCTGGCACGGGAACTGCGCTGGTAGCGTCCCCAAGGCGGCGCAGTGTCCAGTCTTCTTGAGAAGAGTCTAGCCCTGCGATCCCCTCCCCAGCCCCAGCCCCTCCTGGCATCATGAATGTAGACCAGCTGCAAACTGGTCCCAGGCATCCCCTGTGCCCTGACTGGCCCCGACAGCCCTTCTCAGGCCACACTGTGGCCACCAAACAGGCACGTGCTCACCCCGGGCCACCTAAGCCACACAACTTCCTCAAAAATTAATGAATCCCTCCTGTACGCTTATAATCCAAGGAGAGACCGAGGGTATGAGCCCCACAGTAAAGAACCGCTGGCTTCCAAGGGGATGCTGTTGCTTTTTTAGAGACTGACTGAGGGTCCGAGGCTGCTCTCCACACCACGCAGGACCTCAGGTTGGGGTAGCCCCTGTCAAGTGCACAGAAGGCTGACCCGTCTGTGCAGGAGAACAAGAGGACGGTTGTGGCCCATGCAGAACAGTGAGTGCAGAAGAAGGAGGAGGCTGTCCTACTCGTGGCTGGAGCTTGGTCTAAAACAGGCCAAGAAAAAGCCTTCAATTTCCTTCATGGGCATTGGTTTCAGACCATAATCCCCTGAAATACACAGGATGCTTCTGGTCTACAGATATCCAGGATTCTTCATTTAGCCATCTGGATGCAACCAACAAAAACGTTCCATATTCTTTTTTGTTCATATATATATAAGAATACATTTAAAATAAGAATGTATTTTATATTTATATGTTTTTATATTTATATAAAATATATATATATATATATTTTTCCTTTCTTATTGAAGTTTAGTCACTTCACAATGTTGTGTTGATTTCTGGTGTACAGCATAGTGGTTCATTTCTATATCTATATATAAATGTCCACACCTATGGTCAATTGATCTTCAACAAAGGAGGCAAGAATATACAATGGAACAAAAACAGTCTCTTGGATAAGTGGGGTTGGGAAATGTGGACAGCCACAAGTAAATCAATGAAGTTAGATCGCTCCCTCACACCATACACAAAAATAAACTCGAAATGGCTTAAAGACGTAAACCCAAGACAAGACACCACAAACCCCCTAGAAGAGAAAATAGGCCGAACGTTCTCTGATATAAATTGTAGCAACTTGCTCCCAGGGCAGTCTACCCAGGCAATAGAAATAAAAGCAAAAATAAACAACTGTGACCTAATTAAACATATAAGCTTTTGCACAGCAAAGGAAACCAAAAATAAAATAAAAACAACCTATGAAATGGGAGGAAATGTTTGCAGATGAGGCAACTGACAAGGGATTAATTTCCAGAATGTAGAAATAGCTCAGAAAACTCAATAACAAAAGAAGCAAAGAACCTAATCCAAAATGAGCAGAAGACCTAAACAAGCGTTTCCCCAATGAAGACATACAAATGGCCAATAAGCACATGAAAAAGATAAAAGCTCAGTATTGCTAATTATCAGAGAAATGCAAATCAAAACTACAGTGAGCTATCAACTCACACCAGTCAGAATGACCATCATTAAAAAGTCCATAAATGTCAAGATTAGACTGAATTTCATTGGGTGGATGAATTTTGTTATTAAAACTAAGCTGTTGTAAGATGAGTTTTTCTCTCTCTGTGAAGAGAACAGGCTTTTCTTGGAATATTGAGCTGCTTTTGAGAACAGATTGTAAGTTACTTTACTTTTTAACTGATCTGTTGTAACTCTCTACATTTGTCTTTGAAATCTTTCATTGTCACTTTGGCTAAGCGGATGAGGATTGTTTCACAGTGACCTACGAGCCTATATGACCAAGTGTTTTAAAATATCTTGTATTTTTGACAAACATCTCAAAGATCAAATTCTAATTAAAATTCTCTTGACCTTTAGCTAACTTTGGGATGTTTCATAGGGCCCCTGAAGCATCTCAGAGAAAGACTTTAGACTCAAGAAAGACTTTAGACTCATTAGATTTATTGGGTATGTTAAATTACATGGGAAGCACTGTCAAATGAATGGTGATAAACCTTCTTAGGTTTATTGTATGGGTAAATGTCACTAATAAAAATGTTCTAGAAATTCTTTTTTTACAAGTCCATAAATGATAAATGCTGGAGACGGCACTGAGAAAAGGGAACTCTCATATTCTTGATTTCCAGAATGCCCTTCTCTGCCTGGCAGTCTTCTCCTGGTCCCCGCAGGAGCTTCCTCAGTCCTGTCTGCCCCGAAGCCATTCCCCACCCTTCTGTCTCTGCTAGCGTAGCATGGGTTCATTTGGCAGGACAACGAGTCAGTATCAGCGTGAGTTTCTCCTCTAGACAGGGGCTCCCCCCACAGGCTCTTGTAAACTGGTCTGTCTAATCTCATTCTCAGAGCCCACAAAATGCACGGCTCACACTTGGGAGAGAAAAGTTGACTTAGAGCAGAGTAAACAGGAGGAGGAGATGAGTCGAGGAGATAAACGTGTTCCAGCAGCTCATGTAAGCCAGATCGCTTCCATTTTTTTTAGAATTATAACATGTTTAAAAAATTAAAGAAATGCAAAACAAGGTGACAAAAACTGGGATATGTTTACATGTTAACGTTAAAATATGAACAACTGGAACACGAGTCAGTATATAATTGTGCTGTTCACAAGAGAGTTACAGAATGAAGGCAAGGGAGCTGAATTTTGAAACAATTGGAGTTAAATGAATGGACTGGTAAGGATTTTGAGAAATTTCTTCAGGCTTTGTAGCCACAACATAACTGAAGTGCAACGCAGGCCATGAACATCAATGCCTAGTGATGCTGGACTTGGATGCTGGAAGAAGATACAGCCTAATGCAGACGAAAAATGACTTTGACAAGCTCTGATTTCTTTGTGTTCAATACATTCAAGGCATATAGAAGTTAAGGAGTGAACTAAGATCGATATTTTTTTTAAGAGGAATGCAAAAAAAATATAGAATGTTAGAAAATATTTTGGCTGTGTGCTTGACTAGCAATTCTCAGGAGAAAGCAAACAAAACATCTTTCGAGTTTAAAGGGCCCTGAGCAATCATTCCAAGTATGGAGAGAATGAATCTGAGGCCCAGAAAGTTTAAGAAGTCACCCAAAGCGCAGCCATTAGTCACCGGTTCTGGGACGAGGATAAAACACGGACAAGGGCCATGTCTACAGAATCCCTGGGGGCGGGGATTACTGGAACGTGTGCTGATGCTTGGCAGGGGTTTTGTGAAGGTCTGTTCCTGACATTTCATGCATCATGGAGACAATAATCAATGTCCTTTTGTAAGTGTCAGAGGCAGACAAGGCCAACTGTCATTTTGTTAAATCTGCTGTGCAAATCCACTCTCCCTGGTGGCGGGAGATTACAGAGGCAGGATCATGGATGACTATTCCAAGGACAGCCGCCTCCTAGGCATCGTCTGAGAAGAGAGCGGTAATGAACTTCACTAAGTTCATCCTCCTGCTCCGATCTTTCCGACTTCTCCTTTCCACATTTTTTCACCCACGGATGAGTTTTCAAAAAAAAAAAAAAAAAAGTCATGATTTTCTTCCTTTGGTTGCCACACACAACAACATGTAGAAAAATCAACTTTTAATCTGTGAGATTAAAATAATTTTATGCATTTAACATGAATCTCATTATCATGTCAAACTGCTAATACCGTATACACAATAATAATATGAAATAAATACAATTTAAATGAAGACTGACTGAACAGTTAGCTAGTTAAAAAAAAAATTAGAGTGAGTACATGGAAAAGCAAACCTCAGTGGGGAGGGTATAGCTCAAAGGTAGAGTGCATGCTTAGCATGCATGAGGTCCTGGGTTCAATCCCCTGTAGCCTCATCAAATTAATTAATTAATTAATTAATTAATTAATTAATTAATAAACTTAGTACCCCCCAATTTTTTTTTAAAAAAGAGAACCTTAAAAAAACTGTTAAAAAAAAAGAGAAAAACAAACCTCAGATTATAGACAACTATTAATTATGGGCTTCCAACCCAACCTTGAGTTTCCTTGAGAAAAAAATGGCAAAGAAAAAGAATCAGTAATAAGTTCCCAAATGTCCCCAAGATAAAAATAACCCTTGATCAAAGAAAACATAGCTTTCCCTTGTACTAAGGTCTAAGATACATTATGATGTAGAGGGCCATGTGTTGGCACTACATCTATGAGAAACTGTGCTGTGAAGTCCACAGGTTATCATACTGTCCCTTAATTTATGCTATAAGCATGGCTTCTCTGCATAAATGGAAAATCCTTCATCATCTCACCAACGTTTTGCTTTACTAAAAACTTCCACTGCCCTTTTCAGGCAGGCTCACCCCCTCACTGACCCAGGAACACACCCTCCTCTGGTCAGCATCTGAGCCTGTTCTAATCACATTCTTCTCTCTATCCTTCCCAATGTTATTTGCTGTCGACTGAAAAAAAACAAAAAAGCATAACCTAAAAGTTGAGAATTATGCTTTACTCAGTGGACTTGCTGAGGACATAAGCCCAGAAGACAGTCTCTCAGATAGCTCTGAGGGACTGTTCTGAAGAGGTAAGAAGGAGCCAGAATATACAGGAGTTTTTGCAACAAAAACCTGGTAGTCAGAACATCAAAAGATTACTGTTAATTAAAGAAACAAAACCCAAACATTTCAAGTTAATAAATTTAGCACTTTTCTATATATGGGAAGACGCAGGAGTCTAGGCTCACCGAAACCATCCCTTTGATGTGCACCTGAGCCATCTAGAGCCAGTATCCTGCTTTTCTCCATCCTGAATCCTCTCCTGGTGCACAGCTGGGGGCAGCTCCGGTGGCTGATGGCTTGGTGGCCACAACATGTTGGTTTACTGATATGGCAGGCAACATTTTTCATACACAATATTATTTAACATCTGGGGAAAAGAATGGGCTAGGTTATAGTAGAAAATATCATTTTGTCCCCAAGATTCTTAATGTTTTGTTGTATTTTGCCAACCTCAGCACTCTAGGTAGACAGATCCTTGACCCCAGTCAACCCTGCTGTTTGAACCCTCCTGGGGCACTTTGGGGTTCTCTAATCCTGCTCCCACTGGAAGCATGTATGCAGTGAAAATATCCTTCAGGCATAAAGGGGGATATCAAGACATTCTCAGATGAACAAAAACTAAGAAAATTTACCGCCAGCAGACCTACCCTAAAAGAATGTTAGACGAAGTTCTCTAAATAGAAAACAAACAATAAAAGACGGAACTTTGGACCATCAAGGAGGAAGAACAACATAATAAACAAAGGTAGGAGTAGACACAAAAAGCTTTTCTTCTCCTCTTCAATTTTCTAAATTACGTTTAATAGCTGACACAGAAATTATAAGGCTGTGTAACTCTCAATATATGTAAAATAAATATTTGACAATTGCATTATAAGCAGAGGAGAAAAGAGGGTGTTGAAAAAGATAAGGCTTCTATACTTCATTTGAACTGCTAATGACACAATCAGAAGACTGTGAGGCGGTACGTATATATTATGTAATACTTAGTGCGGCCACTGAAAAGCTATGTAAAAAGATACACTCAAAAACACTACAGACAAATCAAAACAGATTCTTGAAATTATTCACATTAATTAAACCACAGAAAAGCAGGGGGAAAAGAAAACAGAAGAACAAAAACAAAAAATAAAAAGGCAGATTTAAGCCCTTGCAGGTCAATCATGATATTAAATATAAATGGATATAAATACATTGATTAAAAGACAAACATTGGCAGAGTGGACCAAAACACATGACCCAACTATATGCTGCCTACCGTAAATTCACTTTAAATATAATGATGTAGTCAGACACATTAAAAAGTATGCCAACAATAATCAAAGGAAAGGAGTGGCTATGTTAATAACAGACAAAGTAGACGTGAGAGGAAAGAAAATTCTTAGAGACAAGGAGGGACATTAAATACTGATAAAAGGAATCCACTGAGAAGACACAGAAATCCTAACTGTATGTCCACTGAAAAACAAAGTGTCAACAGCCATGAAGCACAAACTGGTTGAACTAAAAGGAGATCAGCAAATCCATAATTATAGCTGAGGATTTTAACAAAGCGCAACAGCAGTTAATAGAACTCTCAGAGAGAAAATCAGCAAGGATGTAGAAGAAAGATATTCTCCAACAAGATCTAACACTTACAAAACACTCTACCTAGGAGAAGAATACACATTTTTTTTTTCCAATTGACCACAGGACATATGCCAATATAATACACATCTTATGATATAAAACAAATCCCAACAATTTAAAAATAATTGGCATTTAAAATAATTGGCATTTTTTCAAAACTGTGATGAGGTATCACCTCACACCAGTCAGGATGGCCATCATTCAAAAGTCCCCAAATGACAAATGCTGGAGAGGCTGTGGAGAAAAGGGAACCCTCCTACACTGTTGGTGGGAGTGCAGTTTGGTGCAGCCACTGTGGAAAACAGTATGGAGATTCCTCAAAAGACTAGACTAGACTTACCATGTGACCCAGGAATCCTGCTCCTGGGCATATATCCAGAAGGAACCCTACTTCAAAATGACACCTGCACCCCAATGTTCATAGCAGCACTATTTACAATAGCCAAGACATGGCAACAGCCTAAATGTCCATCAGCAGATGATTGGTTAAAGAAGATGTGGTATATTTATACAATGGAATACTATTCAGCCATAAAAACCGACAACATAACGCCATTTGCCGCAACATCGATGTTCCTGGAGAATGTCATTCTAAGTGAAGTAAGCCAGAAAGAGGAAGAAAAATATCATATGAGATCACTCATATGCAGAATCTAAAAAAAAAACCATAAATACAAAATAGAAACAGACTCATAGACATAGAATACAAACTTGTGGTTGCCAGGGGGATGGGGGATGGGATGCAACTGGGATTTCAAAATGTAGAATAGATAAACAAGATTGTACTGTGTAGCACAGGGAAATATATACAGGATCTTGCGGTAGCTCACAGCAAAAGAGAAAGTGACAATGAATGTATATATGTTCATATATAACTGAAACATTGTGCTCTACACTGGAATTTGACACACACAACATTGTAAAATAACTATAACTCAATAAAAAAGTTTAAAAAAATTAACATGAAAAAATAAAATAAAATAATTGGCATTTTTAGAGTGTTTTCTCTGGCCATGATAAAATCAGAAGAGATATCACTAATATATAGTTAACAGGAAGTTCTCCAAATACTTGGAAACTAAACAGTGCACTTCTAAATAATACATAGGTCAAGGAGGAAATCATAAAGAAATCAAACAAAAATACATTTAACTGAATGAAAAGAAAATATACCATATCAAAATTTGAGAGAACTAAAGCAATGCTATAAGTCAGCCTTATGAGACTTAATGCTTACATTAGAAAAGGGGAAAGTCTCAAAACAGTAATCTAAGCTTGCATCCCAAGAACCTACAGAATGAGGAACAAAGCTAGCAGAGGGAAGGAAATAACAAAGAGTAGAAATTCGTGTAACTGAAAACAGAAAATACAAAGGAGATCAATGAAACATAGTTCTTTCTTTGAAATGATCAATAAAATTGACAACCGCCCAACAAGAAAGACAACAGAAAAGGAGAGAAGGCACAAAATACACACATCAGGAATGGAACAGAAAATACCAAAATCTTTGCAGACATCAAAAGGGGGGATAAAGTGGGGAGGGTGTAGCTCAAGTGGTAGAGCACGTGCTTAGCATGCACGAGGTTCTGGGTTCAACCCCCCAGACCTCCTCTAAAAAATACATGAATAAATAAACCTAATTACCGACATAGCCCCCCAAAAAAAGAACTGAAAAAAAATTTTTTTTAAAGGGGAGGGGTAAAAACAATACTACACAAATAAATTTGACAAAGTGAATAAATTCCTCAAAAAAACACAAACTAACACAATTCATCCAATATAGGGAAGATAATTTGAATAGCCTAAAACTGTGAAGTAAATTGAATTTGTGATACAGAAGCTCCCCCCAAAAGAAACCTTCATTTCCAGATGGCTTCAGGGGAGAATTCTACCAAATATTTAAAAGTAAATTCTACCCAATCTTTTCAAGAAAATAGAAAAGGAAGAGACACCTTCTATAATTCATTTTATGAATTATTACCCTGATATTGAAACCAGAAAAAGATGGTACAATGAAAGAAAAACCACAGCTCAATATCCTTCATTAATACAGACACAAAAAGCCTTCAAAGACACACAGGACCTCTGTATTCTGTTTCACAGCAGCATGTAAATCTAAAATTACCCCAAAATAAAAAGTTTAATTTAAAAAAACGTGAAAATCTTTCATTGGTCTAGAACACTAGACACACGCTTTTAACTCTAAAGAGTGTCACAGATTATTGCGTGTGTGTTTATATTGGGTGAACTCAACAAGGAGGATGCAGCAAAATAAAACTTTTTCCTGTTGCTAAGTGATTTGTGTAATCTAAATTCAGGGGGGAAAAAGATAAGATAAATGGACTAATCTAGCACCACTGAACATATGTGATCCACTGATAGACTACGGCCAGCCCTCCAACAGGAAGTTGGTGTACCAGAACTATGAATGGCAATTAAGCAAAAATAACTACAAAGATACATGTATATACATTTGTAAAATGAGAAATTCCCAAAGTCACAGGTGGGGTTATATGAGGGGACGTATACAACGCCTCCACCCATGCTCTCCACGCACGACTCCCCAGAACCTATGAATGTTGCTTTTCACGGCAAAGGGGTTTGTAGATACTATTAAGGATTCTGAGGTGCAAAGGTTTCCCTGGATTATTCAGGTGGGCCTGATATAATCATTAAGGTCTTAATAACAGGGAGGCAAGAAGATTGAAGTCATAAGAAAGGATATGCGATGAGGGAATCGGAACTTGCAGTTAATAAGCTCTCTGAACTGCAGGAAGAGGGCACACACCATGGACGGCACATGGCCTCCAGAAGCTGGAAAAGCTGGAACCGTCCAGGAAACAGATTCTCCCCTAAAGCTTCCCGAAGGAGCACGGCCCCACCAACACCTTCTCCAGACCTGGAAGAGCATTACTCTGTCTTGTTTTAAGTAAGTAAGTTGTAGGCCATTTGTTACAGCAGCAATAAGCAACCAATACAATCTGTAAACACAGCATTAGGGTGGAGCCACGGGAATAGAGTGACCTTCTCGGTGGAAAACAAAAGGGATAAAATACAGCACACTATGGTGCCCAGAATGGGGGCTAGTAGGCAACAAAAGGCAAGGATCCCAGAGAGACAGGAAACAAAAATGGGGAGCGGGTTTATTGCCCAGGAGGTAGAGCTGAGAGTCAGGGAGACCGCAGTGGCTGGGGTGGGTGCCCAGAGCGGAGTTCCATACAGGGGAGAGTTGCATGGGCTTGTCCCTGCGAGGCCCTCAGCAGAGCGACTGTTCACAGTAAACACTCGCAGTGTGTTACCTGCCCATTGTCACCATCATTGGCGGCACCGCGGGAGCTGGCTGGCTCACCAGTGTGTGGTACATTATCAACAACAGTAACAAAAGGCTTCCCAGTTACTCCTATAATGTAGCCCAGGAAAATGATTTTCTTAAGAATAAAATTGGCACTCATTTCTCTCTTTCAATCAAGGAAACAGATTTGCTTTTTCACTTTCCTTTAAAAAAAAAAAAAAAGTTAATTTCTTTTAACTGTCAGGAAAAACACCACTCAGTGAAACTGCAAAGTCAATAAAGAAATACAGCTTTAAATTTACAACCAGCAACAGGCAGGGTTCTTTACCTTCGGGAAGGTGAGAAATTGTGCTTAGTTGCTTTGCTCTCACCTTTGAAGAGCACAAAGGTCATAAATTAAAAAACTCAAGTGGCAGCTGGCAAGTGCTCTCGATTTCCTGAGGCATGTGTCACCGCCAGAGCCATGCACTGTTCTGGGTGGAGATTATTCCTGATTGATAAATATCCTGAAACGCCCCCTAGAAGAGGCAGAGCCCAGGGAGACAAATGTCTCTGGTCCTTCTTGGAGCAAAGGATTAGGTGTCGTTTAGCTGACTGCTGCCGTGGTTCCCTTCAATGTGCGCATCCTTTTACTGGATATAATATTCTCGAGAAGTAAACTATGGGATTCCACAAAGAAAGGTGAGCAATGAAAAATGCCACCTCATAGTTCTGTGTTCATAAAAAGATGGTTAAATATTTTGGAGATTTTATATATATATATGTATGAGAGAGAGGTGGGGATAAAGCAGTTTCTTATTAAATCTGAAAGAATCGTGGAAAGCAATTATGGAATCTATATGACTTACTAAATTCTTCAAGAGTACCAATTAGACTGTTGTCAGCGTAAAGTTTAAAACATTAAAAATAAACCTCTATGGGTTATAGGATGAGCACGTGCCAAAGACTTTTTCTGACCATTGGTGAGGAACCACCAGGTCTGGTAAAGCCTTCTCAAGACAATTTGAGGAAATGGATGTTTTTAATCATTTTTAGAAGAACGTTACAGTAAGATTTCTAGATTAGATATAAAGCAAGGTAATGCCCTACAGGACAATAAACAAAAAAGAATTGTATTAGCTTTTAGCCTAGACAAAAATCACTTGCATTTCTAGAAGACACAGTTCTGTAAGTGAACATATAACTTCACATAGTCTGGGCTCTCATCAAATAGTAGGTAAGAAAGTCAAACACATTCTTAGAAAACTAAGTAATTCTTGTATATTAACAGTGCCTATTAAACACTGGATGGGCACGCCAATTCTTTTAGCCTTATTTCAAGTTTGGGATAAATTTTCTTAATACTGACTATACTTAAGACCATCGCTATTATAATGCCACTATTTATTAAACTTGTACCATAATTAACCTCATAATGTGATAACAAGTATTTTAAAACCCTAGTAAAAACCCCCAGCCATTGGAGGTAGATTAAATTCTTTAGCACATACAGTGCTATCTGATTTATTTAAATTTACATGAAGCTGACCCCTCCTGTTCTCCACTATTAGTTTATTAGTTTGGCGGAGTTGACTCTAAAATTACCGTCCTCTAGCTCTAATGTTTCGTTCAGCCTGTGTCTACAAAGAACCAGTATCTATAACTCATTCCCCTTTCTTTACTGCCTACAGAAGCTAGAGCAGCAAATAAAGGGAAACGCAGATCAGACAAGTAGAAATGAATGAAAACACTTCCCAGTGCGAATGAATGGCTTGGTGGCGGACTCTAACTTGACTCACACAGCTGTGTTACTGACCCCACACCAGCTGGTCTCAGAGCACACGGTGAGCAGTGACCTTACTAGATGTGTATAACCAGGAATCCCATTTGTGCAGGGCTGGATATTTCAAATAGCACACTCCGTACTCACAGATAACCAGAGAACATAACTCAGAGCCCAGTTCAAAGTCACCAAATTACTAAAGTTTAATTTTTTTTATTTTTAGGTAAATAACCAAAGTTTTAAAAAAAGAAAACATTAAGCTTGAAGCTTTCATCACCTGAGAACCAGAAGGAGGGTGTCCTAGAATAGTTCAGCACTTTTTTTTTCCTGAAAACTTCAAGTTTTAGCTTATCAATAACAAATCCTTTTAATTGTCAGCCCCAATTTTTAAAATTTCTTTAATAACCTTATATTGAATGTGTTGGTATCTGTGAATTTTAAAACGCTCTACAAAGAGTGATCACTATAGTGAACTTTTTCCTTTTAGTCCAAACCACGTGAGAAACTCTGTAGTAAGAGTGCATGATAATAACTTAACGTTTAAAAGATGCTATCAATCTTAAAAAAAGAACTCTTCAGTTTATGCCATTAATAGAGAAATAATAGTTCACTTACATATCACAGCTTTTGGAATGTACAATTGGGAGTCAACTCTGAAATAGATTCTGATTAGAAACCAGAGTTAGACACTTTCGCTGCCCTGTCTGCTCCTGAAATTTCTAATGTTTACACAGAGGATAAATGGCCACTTGAAAGAAGTATTGAAGTGTGGATTCAGACATCAAAGACGGTTGTACCACATGGCCTCATGTTCCCTCCCAAGCCCTGTGCCCGGGCGCCGTGACTCATCGCATGTGCAATTATGAAGACAATGGTGCAGCCTTGATGGTGTTCAGAAACGGTGCAGTTGCACTGACCTTTGTGGCTGAAATGGCCACCAAATTAATAATTAGTCTTTGTTGTTCTTGTAAAATTAATTCTACAGACCATTTGATACAGGTTGTTCCTTTGACTCTAAGAGTTATTATCGTCACCTAGAAAGAAAGAATCTACCCATTTCCTGTTTGCGCTCTAAACAAAGGAAGAGTAACTGAGCGAAGCTAACGGGCTGCCGCGGTGTTTCCTGAGTTTAAACAGATTCTCAGGCAGCAAATGCTTTTCCTTCCTTCTCCTTGATTTGGAGTATTTTGCGCTTCCTTTTCCAGTTTCTTAAGGTAGAAGCTTAAATGATTGATTTGAGATAAACGTGTAATATTTTTTCTCTTTTAATACTTTAAATCATCCGTCAAGATTTTTCCTTCTTTGTGTGTCTATTAATTTTCGATCGTATCCAGGACATGGTAGCTGATACACTGCAGAAGCCATGGATTGTGCTGTTTTTCCCAAGAGGGTTCAGTTTAATTCTGGAGGGACCAAAAATTATCATCAGGTCACTGTGATCAAATCTAAGCCTGATATATGCTTTCGAATGACAGGCTTACTTCAGTTTCACCTTTACTCCAAGGCTACAGACATCACTCCTGGAGTGAAGCCTTTCTAGGGTTTCCGCTGAGACCCTTGATGCTAGAAGTTTCCCCAAGTTCTCTAATCCTCAGGGCAAACCCTAACCATGGTATTACTCCAGCATTTTCTGCCGTATAATTTCGCTTGGCTCTCAGCTTACCAATACCGCTAGTGTCTACCAGCTCTCTCCAAGTTTCTCTACAATCTTGTGCAGCCTAGACGTTGGCCATGGACTTGAGCAGAATTTCCCACAGACTTCTGAGGTTCCCTCTCAGCACCTCCAGTCCCTTTGGCACTGCAATCTTCAGACCCATCGCCTTAGCATCCTCTCACTCTGAATGCTTTTTTCCTTCCTTCACTCTGTCAATGAGACGGCCACTCCTTGCTTGAGCTCTGCCTCCCAGTATCCAGCCAAGAAAATGTCCTCAGGGGGAAAATTGGATGGATCACTTCACATGTCTCCTACTTTTACAGATTACAATCTTGGTGGGTTTTTGTTTGTTTGTTTGTTTTAGAAGACAGTGCCTGAAAATAGTGGGTTTTACCCATTTTTTTTTCAAACTCTATAGTGGTTTGTGATAATAATCTATAAAAAAAAAGTATAAAATATTTGATATTTTTATAAGTTCAATTGGTTTGAAATCCATTCACATTATCAGAAGAAATTTCAATGTTACATTTGTCAATGAAAGGAAAGGAACAGCAGTTAAAGAACGTTACCACCATTAAAAATTTTAAGAGGATAAATTTTCAAAATTCTACCTAATAGCATAAAAGGAATTTCTATCAATCAAAGAAAAAGAAAAAAGTTACGTCCTTCAACTTGCTACCAACTACTTGTATAGAGTTTCCTGTCAATGGTGGCCAATAAGAATTTGAAGAAATCATCACTAAACAGTCTGATTAGGAATTATGTGTATCTGTTTCAAAAATAAGTAAATAAACCTGATTTTTAAAGTTAAAAAAAGAGTAAAGTGTCATTCCTTTGCTGTTCACTAATTCTGACTTCATTCAAAAATTTTTTTATGAATGCAGGTTTTATTACTGATGAAGTAACACTCCCAGTTCATCCCTCATCTTGTGTCTGTTTCATAAGTTAGCCAGTTACATCTAAGACCATGTGATGGGTTTTGACGAGGATGCTCCATGAGAAGTGCCCAGTCACCGTAAACTTCTTCAAAACTGAGCATTATGTTTGTATGAGGTAGTTAATCATAACTCTGGAAGCCATGAGTATTCCTGCTTCTGGGTTCTGTAAGGTGGAAGCTAAAAATATTTCACAATGAAGAGAGCAGACTGCAGCTCTCGTTCCTGATGCGAGCTGAGCCCAGGCCATCCGGGGCTGGCTGGCTCCAGGGCCACTTCATGCAACTCCGAAGACTGATGCCCAGAGCAGGAGAGACTACCCAACTAGTATGCGCATCACTTGGCCCACCCCCAATTCAAGGCCAATTTAGTATTTCAGAATACTAAACACTACCACACAGTGTAATTAGAATTATTCCGTAATGCAGTCTCTCGGCCACTCAACAGAAAAACACAGAATTAGGCAGCACGATTCTCAAATGCATCCTCTGCTTTCTGTCCTCCCTCACCACGTATACACACGTGCACACACACACTCACGAGTACACATGTTCACATCGCGTGCACCGACGTAAGATCAGTGAGGCATTTAACAAACTTTAAGGAAGGGAGAGTGTCAACAAACTCAGCAATAAAGATTTAATAAAATAATAATAAATATAGTAATATAATAATAATAAAATAAAATATTTAATACAGTATTTTTAAAAACTACCGCAAAGTCCACAATAAACAAAATATCACAATTTCAGATAGACAGGATTCCATTCTGTTAATGCATAATTCTGCCTCACTCGCGTCCCCTCCAGCAAACTTTATGTACAAAACCAGATGGTTCCTAGTTTGCTAATTTTGTTTTTTAGAAATATGTTTCCTTTTCACGTCAGTGACAATGGACAAACACAGGATCTGCTCTCCAAATTAATATCTACTCACCCTGACAAAATAAGATTATTCATCAGCTTATCAAATGCAGTATGGCAGTATTTCCCACTACAGAAAATTGACACCTAAGAATAAAACTACAAGCATGACCAGTAAGTTTAAAAGCCAAGCCAAATTCAAGAAATTTTAAAGATTTTTACCTCTAGCACTTAAGGAAGCTATTCAAGAATCCAAAAGTCAATTCATTGATCTAGGAAGAAGAAACCAGTCAGGTGAATAAAAACTTCACAGCCGGCAAGGTTTTCTTAATATCTTCATTTATTGCATGAATGCATCTTTCCATTATATTCCCATCTCCATGTCTGATAAAGTGCTGTGTCCTGCATTTCAAGTCGTCATATCTGGGGCTCACTTCTGTTCATTCTTATCTAGGGTGGTCGCCTTCCCACGTGAACTCTCTCTTAGGAAGGTGAAACTGCCATGCCCTGTGCATTTACTATACATGGTACAAATGTCAAGTCCAATTTTATTTCCCCCTCAATGTGGTTGCTTCTGCAGTTACAGAAGGTGCACTCCATCATCAACAGAACAGAGTTCTCATAGGCGTGTGAACTTACGTGAACACAATTTCCAGCTTCCTAAATTGCATCCATTTCTTATCTCTATTTTTCTTTTTCTTTCCTTTTTTTTTTTTTTTTTTTGACATTTGGCTTCTGTGCTCCCTTCTCTCATTCATATCTTTCAAAACATGCTAACATGACCAGAATAGGAAAATAAATAATATTTGTTTCTGTGAAATTATTAGAAAACAGAAAATGTTAACTACTGTCGAGGTCTTTGCGTATCACATTATTAAGAAGCTAATATTTCAAACAGAAAGAAAAAAAATGACCATTTTCACAAATATTACCTTTGAGAGGATCCATCCTCAAAATCTTATAAATCCTTCAGAAACACACACGGAAATTCTACTTAACTCACTCCCTCTCTGGTATGTTTGCTAATTTTTACTTTCCTGAGATTGCCCAAAACTTGGTAAAAGTCTGCTAAAAGCCATAGCAATGTGCTTTCTCGGCAACATTGAGCTTTCTCTTGTGAATCAGAAAGTTTGTTTGCCTAATAAGGAACTACAAAGCCTAAGGTGAGTAAATTGCATTAACCTCAAATTTAAAAAATCACAATAAGAATCAGGACCTAAAAAACTCAAGCAGTCCCATGGTCTGAATGTCCTGAAGTTCTCGTTTTTTGTCTCTATATTCTTTAATCTGTTCCATTTCCAAGCTAAATGACTCTCCCTCTGACACCCTTTTTATCACTTTTCTCCACTGTTTAAAACTCTCAAAAGACACCACCTTGTGCTCAAAGATTAAAATTAAGTGCTAACGCTCAAAGCCATGCATTCTCTGGTCCTGATCCCATTTACGAGCTGTAAATATTGAAGCAAATCACTGGAAAACATATGGCAAACCATGGGTAGGTAAAATCATATATTGAGAATATAAAAATCATAGGAATTTCTGTTACAACAGAACATTTTTCATAAAAGTAGAATGGCTGGGCTCATGTCAGGTGTATGTTTAACTCTGCAAGAAATTTCCAAACTATCTTCCGAAGTGGCTGCACCATTTTGAATTTAATCTAGCAATAAAATGAGTGTTCCTGTTACTTCAGACTTTCTCTAGAATTTAGTATTGAAGATTTTTTTTTTTGGTCTCCTCTGATAGATGTGGAGTGATATGTCATTGGGACCTTAGATTTCTCTAATGACTAACAATATTGAACATCTTTCGATATACTTATTGCTGTTTATATATTGTGTGTGTGATATCTGTTCAGATCTTTTGGCTGTAGTTTGATCAGGCTATTTACTTAATTTTTATTTTACCTGAAAACTCATACAAAAGGTGAGCAGATTTTGTCTCATTTCCTTCTAAGGGTTATATATGTATACACTGCACATTAAGGAATCTGATCCACTTACAGTTAAATTTTGTACACAATGTGATGTATTGTCAAAGCTTATTTAATTCCATGTGCATATCTTTTTGTTCGGGCAATATTTGTTGACAGAATAACTTTCTCTATTGAAAAATCTTTGAACCTTGGTCAAAATCGGTTGACTATACATGTGTGGGTTTGTTTTTGTTCACTCCGTTCTGTCCATTGATCTGTGTGTCTATCTTTTTGCCAAGACTTAAATGTCTTAATTATCACTTTATAGTAAGTCTTGAAACCAAGTGATGTATGTCCTTCACCATCTTTTTTCTTCCCAGAGTTGTTTTGGCTACCTGTGTCTTTCCACAGCCATTTTAGTACCAGCTTTTGGATATCTATAAACAATCTTCCTGGGATTTTTGAATGAGATTTTACTGAATCAATAAATCAAGGTGGAGAAAATTAATGTCCTAACAGTATTTACTCTTCCAAACTATGATCCCATATTATCTTGCCATATTTTTAGATCAGCATATAAGGATTTCAGCATACATTTCCTGTATCTATTTTGCTAAATTCAAATGTGATATATCTCATTTCATATATTTATAATATTTAAAAAAAAATTTTCAGTAGGTTGTACTCGCCAGTTTGATAAACAGATTTAATGTAATTCCAATAAAAATCCCATTTGGATGTTGTGCAGAAATTAATAATCTAATCCTTAAACGTACATGGAAATGAAAGGAATTCAGAATAGCCAATACAATATTGAAAAAAAACCAAATTTGTTAGACTCACATCTTCTGATTTCAGAACTTGCCACATAGCTAGAATAATGCAGATATCCGCTATAAGCATATACATATAGATTGATGGAACAGAACTGACAGTCCAGGAAAAAAAAAAAACCTTAAATTCCTGGGTGCCAGGACAATTCAAAGGAAAAAAAGAATCTTTTCAACAAATAGTGTTGAGATAACTGGATATCTATATGCAAAGAATAAAGTTGCAGTCTTTCCTCATAACAATCACAAAAATTAACGTGTTGGATTATAGACCTAAATGTAGAAGCTTAAAGTATGAGAGCCTTAGAATAAAATATAAGATTTGTCCCCCAGGCCTTGCATTAGGCAAACGCTTTTTAATTCCAACATGAGACGCAGGTGAACAGAGAAGAATACGTAAGTTGGACCTACTTCAAAATTAAACCCTTTTGTACTGGACGTTCTACTATCAAGAAAGTCAAAAGACAAGCCACTGAATAGGAAAAACAATGTGCGAGTTATATATTTGATAAGGGCCTTATATCACACATGTATGAAGAACTCTTACAACTAAGCCGTAAAAAGACAAATAATTCACTTTGAAAATGAGCAGAGGATCTTAATGGACACTTAGAAAATATAAAAACGGCAGATAAGCACATGAAAAGACTTTCAGCATCTTGAGTCATCGGGGAAATACAATTCAAAACCTCAGGGAGGTGGCCTCTCACGTCCACCAGGACGGCTGTAACACAAGAGGCTGCTGCAAAATGGCTGTAACGCAAAAGTGTGGGGGTGGTTTCACATCCCTGTGAACATACTAAAATCCACTGAATTGTGTATTTACACAGGTGAATTTTACAGTATGTAAATTATATCTCAATGGAGATGTCATACTGAACACGATTTGGTTTTAAATCTGCCTTTAAAGAAAAATAAAAAAGAATAAATACTTTATTAATGTACAGACTGGTTAAAGAAGGGAATGGTTTAACGAGAGGCCCCAGAGTGAGGAGAATGCTTGATAATTTTGGGGATTTGGACATTGGAAAGCAGCTAATTTGCTTTTACGTAGTGTAGATTATTTGAGCTTGAAATATGCATTTGCATAAACTGATCTCTTAGATTTGTTTACATTTATGTATGTTGGATAATTGACATATTCAGAAAGACAGGGGGAAAAGGAGGGAAATGCAGGAACAGTTTACAGTGACTCGGCATTGGTGTGAGACTTTGGAAGTTGGAAAGCCAGGGTGTGAGAGCCAGTCACATTCACCTAAGGAGGGGATGGAGAAAACAGAATTGGCCACGTCTAGAAGGGAGTAATTTTGGAATTTGGAATCTTATTTTTAGCAGAAGGTGGGTTGTGCATCCTATAGAGGAGATCAAATTTATCTCTGCATAAGAGAGTTATCACTATTAGATATTGTTTTAGGTCTGTAATAAAAGGTTAGGTGGCCATTTTCAGGTCAAAATAACTTTGTGCTTATTTCAGTCTTTTTTTTATTTTTTGGTCCTTACGTGATGTTAAACTGACACAGCTCACAAAATCCAAGGTAGTAAGCATGTAAGCAAGATGCCTGCTTCCACAGGGATACGCATGATCGCGGGAGAAATCAGGTTACAGCCAGAGCTCACGCAAGTAAGCCAACGTGATTCAGAGCACGAAGGGAAGTTGTTTGAATTTATCAGCCTTGCTTGTTATCATCCTTCTAAAATCCATCTAATGTTTTCCTTCACTAACAGAGGTGTGTGGGCTTTCTGTGGTCCATAGATGTGTTCTGTTTGCTCATCAGACAATTATCCTCGTGTTTGAATTTACTGCCAACATCTAAATTTCCAGCTGCAATGAAAGTGAATGAGAAACCCTACTGGGATCTAAAATTCTTTGGAACCTTTAAGTGTTGGCATGATTTCAAACTTACAGAAAAGTTTTCAGAAACTACTCTAATCCTCTTACCAGATTCATCAAAGTTTTCATTTTTTAATTTGGTTTTTGATTCTCCTGAATCTTGTAAAAATACATTGTAAATGCCATATCATTTCACCACAGGATATTTTTTGTGCTTTTCCTAAGAACATGAATGTTCTTTTCAAAAACAATTGTACAACTATAAAAATTAGGAATCAAGAAATTTAACATCGATATACTACTACGATCCAATGCAAAGTCCACACTCCACTATCATTTGTCCTAATGTCTTTTATAGTTAATCTTTTCCCGCAATCCAGGATTATAGGTTGCTTTTTGTTGTCATGTGTCTAAAATGTATTATTTTTAATCTAGAAGAGTCCCTCAGGTTTTGGCTTTTGATGAGTATTGGCCAATTAGTTTGTAGAATGTTCTTTCATTTTAGTTCGTCTGATGTTTCATTATAATTATATTCAGATTATCCACTGTGGACAGGGATACCAGCAAAGGTGTGTTATGTCCTTCCTAGTTGAAGGAGTGTGAGAAGTCCCAATGGGTAAGGTAAGCAGACCTCCTGGAGAATTGTCAGAGAGGCCCCATGAGCAATGGCACCAAGCATAGAGGAGGAAACAAGACGTGACCTGACACTGTGTGTGTGTATGGGGCGGGGGGGTTCTGTCTACGCAGATTCAGAGCCAGGCTGGACCCTTCCACAACCCTGACCTTCCCCCTCCACAAAGTCACTTGAAGACCAATATCCACAGGAATTGCAACTAAGATTATCCAAAAAGCTTCTGATGTGAATATTGCCACCAAAGCCTTCCTTTTTCTGATACATGGGAGCTACACTCCACAACAACTAAAAGTCAGTATTCTGTTTCTGACAGATCTATTCACATGGAAGAAACAGAAATCAACTTCATCCTCCAATCTTAAATATAAGCAGACAAAAAAATTAGAGATTACCCAATATGGAGAGAAAATAAATAGAAAGAAAAAGACCAAAGTAAACAGAAAAATAGATCTTGAAAAAAATAAAAGTTTGAGTGACACAGAGAGCAAATGTATGCAAGAGAAAATATTTCATCTGAAAAAAAAAGATTGTTAAGAATAATAAAAATTATGTAAAAATCTTGGCTATAAAGCACAAATCAAGGATAAAAATATAAAATACCTGCTAGAAAGAAAAGGAGAAAAGAAAAAATAAATAAAAATTACGAGGGACTTGAAGGGTCCACCAGAAGTCCCAGACTCTTACCTGACAGGAGTTTCAGGAACTGAGGAAGATAAAACAGTGACAGCAATGGTGGTGGGAGTGGGCACTGGTTGACAAATTACCAGAAAATAATGAGAAACATACTCCTAGGACTGAGGAAAGGTATGTTTTCCTTCAGATTGAAAATAGCTACTAAGCCACTATGTAGCTGGCACTCCCAGAAAGGGAAAGGAAAATGAAAGATCGTGTGGAGAAGGTGAGACTGCCAGAGGAAGGCAGGCAGGTGTCTGTTGGCCATCTTGAGACAAGAAGGAAGGGGGCAGGGCACAGCCACTAAAGGGATGACACAGCCGTTGGTACCAGGATGGCGGAAAAGTCAACTCCCAATAGACCTGGAGGCCCAAGGTGGCAGGAGATTTGACCTCCAGTGGACCGTGAGCTTCATCACACACTGTAATGGATTAGCGTGACACGATGGGCCAGGCGCCATGACAGTTCCCAGGCAGACCATGAAAGGCCAAGGAGAAGGTGGTGACCCAGTTCCTGGGAATCCCTGCCCCTTCCCCAGAGTGGCTGGAACAATCCTCTCACTTGTTGGCGTATAAAAACCAGCAGCACGGCGCCTTACAGGTGCTCTCTCTCTCTCTCTCTCTCGCTTTCTGAGACGGCCTCCACTCGAGTGTACATCTCTCTAAATCAATCTACTTTTACTCAACTATGGCTCACTCTTGAATTCTTTCCTGAGTGAAGCCAAGGACTTTCAGTTGGGGAGAGGGGTGCATCCCAGGGACTCGAGCAAGACCCGGGATACGGCCAACCTCTCGCACCCCACATTGTTTCCTGCGTCATTCTGAAAACTCAGAGGTTTGCCACAGCATAGAATGAGTTATTCTTACATAAATTTATAATTTATGTATAGCTTGGCCATGTCCTTGCCAACTGATCAAACTCAGCTGCTACTTCTAGCGACGCCCAACACTCCATGCAAACTTTGCTTTGAGATGCGTCACGAAAGTGTAATTTATTGTTGCATGGGAAGTTTGGAGAAACAGAATTTAATGTGATCCTCCTAGCATGCCAGAACTCCAATTATATACATCAAAATTATTTTTTCTTCCTAATCAAAAATTTTAGCTATCTTTGGAATTGTGATAAAATTCTATGACAAGGAATGCCTGAAAGGAGATGAAAATTACATTCAAACTGAGAGAGAAAGAGGGCTTTATACTTTCAAGGAAATTGATTTTGAACTTAAAAGTCTTACACAAACAAAGCGTCCAATAGATGTGAATGCAAACTAATGAGAATTTCATCTGCAAAAAACACACATCCTGTTTTTCTTTTCTGAAGAAGCTAATTGAGAATGCACTAAACTTATAAGAGAAGGGAAATGAGTAGGAGGAAGATGTGAGGCTCAGGAATCAGGGAGATTAATCTGGAAGTGTAAAGAAAGATCTGTGGTGACAGCTGTGTGGTAAAATGAGAGGGTACCTAAGACAAGTTTGTCTTGTAATAACCTTCAATGAGAAAGAATATGAAAATGAATATATGTATGTATGTATGATGCGGACATTATGCTGTACACCAGAGACTGACACATTGTAACTGACTATACTTCAATTTAAAAAAATTAAAATTAAAAATAAATTTTAAAAGACAAGTTAGTGAAGAGAACACAAGAGATGCAGGGAATGGCTCTAGGCAGAAATTAGAAAACTTGCAATAGAAGATGGAATTAAGAAAGATGGCATTAAGATTGTTTTATGTAGATAGTAAACAAATTAATTCATAGTCCAAAAAAAATGAAAGGAAAGGAAGGCAATTAGAAAGTTCAGGGAACACAAAAGCTACACCAGAAATGATGGACCATTTGGAAGCAAATTTAAATGCATCTTAATTTGAAGTTACTGATGGGGCTTAAGGAAATTTAATCTTGATCCTAAGAAAACTCTCCTTCAAACTGACATATGGGTTATGCCTTGGTTTCCACAGAGAAAGAAATGCAATCTTAGCAGAGTGTTTGGGTGTGCAGTGATTGACATTTTTAGAGTTTTTAACCCCTAGAATCAGTCTATTGACAAAATGGAAATATACCACTTGTCATTTGGAATACAGCATAAATATTAAGATAGTTTTGGCAGTAGTCTTGATAATTAAATTGTTAACAATAGCCATGACAATTTTATATTAAGGCTATGATAGAATTTAGGAAGTGAAAGATTTAGGGAAGTTGAGAAAAAGTTGAGGGAAGGATGAGAAAATAAATATATTCATTTCAGAGAGTCTGGAACTTAAGGGAATACCAAAAGCTGATGGAACAGGAAAAATATTATTATATATTATTTATTGTTAAAGCAGCTAACATAAGAACTATAAATAATAATTTAAGTAGTTAATAAAACAAATTGTTAGTAATACAAATAGATAAATGGGTTTGGGAAATGGGAATGGAGAATAAGTGTGTTAATTTTTTTCCTTTCAATAAATATCCAATTATATTGTATAAAGTTTTTGAATTATGAAGTAGAAAAATATACAATATTTTATCTGAGTTATGGGAAAGTCTAAGATGGAAATTTAAAATCCTCTGTACTAGATGATTTTTCTATATATTTCTGTGAAAAATAAAATCAGAGGCTAGAATGAACTTGATAGATTTCTGTTTAGGATATGAGTTGATATAATACATTGTTTGAAAGAATTTAAGACTCCATATTATCTAGTGATTAAAAAAATAAATTGTTGCTACATTTAGATAGTTATTTACATTCTGATGCAACATAGGGTATGTTACTTGAAAATGAGGAATAATAATGTCAGATGTCAGTAGAGATTTATCTAAATTAGGTCAGGCTTAACATTAACATATGGAAAACTTAGAAGATTAATTTTATAGCTATAAACATAATTAAATTTATTAAATTAATACATTAAAGTTATATTTTATATTTCTCTTAAGACTTGGTGTTGAACCTTTACAACTGCCTTTAGCATTATATTTTAAAAGATTTCTGTTAGATGTCTATAACTACCCATATCTTTTTGCTTTTTAATAGCATTTTATACAAATGTTTATAAATATGTGTGGCTTATCTTCATTCATCATAAATTGCTGCTCTTCCCACATAAAGAAGTGAGCAAGGAGCTATTTCCTGGGCTAAGTCGACAAATGCCGTCATTTTCATACACAATTGTATTAATAGAAGAAAAGATTTGAAGCAGACAACATGCTTTTTCATTTTCAGGAAATAACTTCCTTACACTCTCTGACTTCCAAAAACTGCATCATGTCAGGTTGAGAATGTACATAACTTCTTTAAATTAATCCTGGAACAGTTTCTCAGCTTTGAGCACACTGAAGGCACCTTATCTTCCCTTGCATTTCAGCGGATGGCTGCCGGCTTTCTTAAAAATCTCCACTCACTTGATTTGAGTTGCTCATGGATCTCTGGCTTTGTCATGGTGGCTCCTCTATCACCTTGCTTTTTACAAAAGGAGGAAATGAGACTGCAAACTGGTGATGGATGAAATTTAAAAGGACGAAAGGGTTGATTGGTTTGAAATTGTTCAGAAAAGGTCTGAGAAGCTCCCTTCAAGTTGAAGGCCGCTGGATGTCCAATCCCACGAAGTCATAAAATATGCTGGAAGTCAATGGGGACAGTTTGATGGGGAAGCCTTGACAACTCTGTGGTGGGTTTGACATTTAACACTTTGCCAGCACAAGACAGGAATCACATGAACGTGGGACATTCGGAGCGTTAAACTGCTTTAGCAATTCGGCTTAAAACAGTGAATTCAGTCAAATTTCTAGTTTTTGATAGTTTGGCTGTTTTATTTATTGTTACTATTGTTGCGATTTCTGTGTTTCTTAAATGATACTGCTTCTCTATACACCAAGGAATAAGGTAGATTATTTCTGGACAGTTAACAAAGCACTTTTTTTAAGCTTCTCCGAGGAAAAGTTGAACTCTTTCATTCATTCTTTTCATGTCTGTTGATGTTGAGCTGAACTCAACAAGATAAACAGAAATGAAACTAGAGTAAATGAGGCTGATAGGATCAAAATGGTAATGAAAGCTTCTTTTTTTAATATTCACGATGAAAATTTATCTGTCTGATGCCCACCTTGGAGAACACGATCATTGACACTAAAGCAGTAAGTGAGAGAAATATGACTAAAAGAGAATTTTAATATATATATATATTTCTAGAAAGCTCTTTGTTGTCAAGAGAAATACTAATGTGAAAATGTCACTTTTTTTTTTAGTAACCTTTTTTTGCTCATCCCGTAGCAGGCTTACCACTTTTACCCATCCCCACTTTATACGGCACACCAACCTGAACAGACCTCGTGCCACAGTTTCATTCAGAGGGCTTGTCATTCACTCTGTGACCGTACTGGATAATCTAGATGTAAGCAAGTTTGGGGATTTCAAAAGAGAGGGTCCCCTGTGTTAGAAAAGCATAGCTTACAGTATACTAAAGTTGCATTCGGTAATACTGCCTTTTGAAAAGATATCTTCAGGTTGCAAACACACATATTTTCACAAAACAATTTGGTCAGGAAATCTTATTTTAACACTCCAAAACAGTAATGCTTTAGATGTGACTTAAGTGCTCCAGACAGGATTAACAAACTTAAATGTTTCTAAATTACAAATTTAGCTCCCATAGGAGTCTCAGAAAAAAAAACAGAATAAGACAATCCCCGCTCCCAAAAGAAGTATGACACACACATTTTAAAAAACCCCAATGTTTCACGCAGGGGTAGGCAAGATACTAAAAGCCGCCCGAATTCACACATTTCTACACCAATTATCATCAGAAAGAAGGACTCCATAGTCAACCTGTACATCCAAATGCATTTGGGAATCTACACCTACATTACGTTATTTAATGTTATATACATTTATTTTTATTTTTTAAACATTTTTAATTGAGTTATAGTCATTTTACATAACGTTATATACATTTATTACCCACCCCCCTTGTTTTTAATAATTTCTTATGTAAAACCTTCATTCAAACCCAAAAAAGATGTAAGACTAACTTGAGGGGAGGGGGCAGATAATCACTTTAGACGTTCAGTTAAAATGTAGTTTATCTAAATCTCAAAATGTTTAATAAAAACAAATATCTTCTCCATTTAACACTTTGCTTTCTAACTGCACAGTAAATTGCATTGTAGAGTGTACACCTCTATCTTCAAATTGTTTCTTCTTTGGATGGAATTAAGATGTAATTGGATAGTTTTAAGATAAATAAGTGGGAAGCTGGCCCAACTAAGATGACAGCAGATATATTACATGCAGGATTTAATGTTTTTAAATTCTCTTTTTTAAAAAAATAAAAGGATGTAGTCCAATCCGGAAAAAAAAAAAAAAAAAAAGGTCAAAAAAGAACCCAAGTTCAGTATATAAAAATGTCCCATAATAGGTCGACGATGGCAGTAAAACTAAAGAGAAAAAAAGTGATCTTTTCTGGAACATCATTTTTCAATAACGTATAAACACTAGTGCCAGGAAGACTTCTATTCATGTAATTTTAGCATCCAAGTTTCCCTCTATTTATTTTATTGGAACAAATGCTTTAAATAAACTATTTGTCTTCTTTGCTGAAGAGAGCTGGTCTATTCAATCCAAGCATTTGCTGTGAACAGTTGGAGAAAGCAGTCAGTGAGAACCTAGGATCAATGGAAATAAATGTTACTTTAAGCCATCCACGAAAGAGAGACCCACAAAGTACCCAGTGTTATAGCCCAAATCTCTTCTTGTGCTTTTATTTTTGCTGTGCAAGTTCCACCCCTGTGAGAGAAAAACTGATCCAAAGTTCCAGGTTTTCTTGGGTCTTTAGTCAATTTTCACATTAGTATGGCTTTTTTGGACAAAGGCACTTGTTCCCATGTAACCAGCTGCTCCACACATTATCCCCAAGGCTGTGCTAAATACCGCCATATATCCAAAGCAAAATGATGTTTGAAATAAGCCACACACCTTTGTTTTGAAAAAACCAGTAGTAAAAGGAATGCATGTAAACATAAATTGTAGTTGATGCAGCAGAGAGAAAACTTGTCCATTGTCACCTCCAGTCCTCTGCATTTGGTAGAAAGCATGTGCACACGATGGTCACACAGTCACAATGCACAGGATGACCAGCACCAGCATCATGAAGCCATAGGCAGAATAGATTTTATATGCCCAGAAAGATGTAAAGATGAAATGCATTTCAATAAAGACTGAGCCAAAAGGTAAAGTTCCTCCCAAGCAAACAGTAATGGCAGCTCCATGAACCATTTTTTCTCCCGTATGGGACGAGGCACAGCATTGACACGACAAGGGGAGTTAGGCTGACCTGACAGATTTCAGCCCAGTATTGTACCAACAAGATTTAGAGGAAGGATAACAAATTATACGTCTGACTTTTTCCATTTTACTGAATATGACATCTGGATTTTAGTATTAGGAACCAGTTTCACCTTTCCTTCACTAGTCAGATGAACGCCAACAATTCGATTTCCATTAAAACCTATTTCAAGTTTTTTATAGGTCCGAAGATAATGATCTTCTCCATTTTCATGTGCTTCACCAACAGTCCCCCATATCGGTAAGTCCTCTGCGTACATCTGGTACCAGCAGTGATGTTTGACAGCGTACACACATGCATCTCTCTTTTCTTTATCTAAGTCAATTTCACAGTCAGTGGCTAGCAGCACATCGCCTTTAAATTTAATACCCAGACCACGAAATTCCAGTTCAACTCCTTGGAGCGCTTCTCCCAGAGTGTCATGGTAAGGACTGATACTGAGAAGGGAAGTGAAAAGTACTTATATGTCTCTTGGCGATTATGGTAGGGCCCGACAGTATTCATCCGTTAAGACAACTTCGTCTTTATCTTGATATGTGTGCTTGGGTCGCCCGCCGGGGCCCGGGGCAGCAGCAGCAGCATCAGCCACGCCGGGAGCGCCCGACAGCGGGCGCATCCCCCGCGCATCCCCCGCGCATCCCCCGCGCATCCCCCGCGCATCCCCCGCCCCTTGACTCCTCCCCCTCCGCCGCTGCCGCCGCGGTGGCCGATTCGCATCCATGGGGCGCAGACAGACGCGCGGGGGCCCGGGCCCAGCCGCCGCCCACTCCGGAGCCTCCAGCGCCTCCCTGCCTCCTCCAGAAATGTTCCTTTTTGGAAAACTGAAATTGAAGAATCAAACACTCGTAATATTTCTCTTACTCTTCTAACATGTAGAGAGACTGTGTCAAGGAAACCTGACACACAGCCTGAGATTTGTGATTTCAGCCTTAAAAATATCCTAACACGACGTACAGGTTATGAACCAGAATCAGTCTGTTTAAGAATGTACCTGACACTCCATGAACAGTCATTGGATGAGGTACAGGGTTAACCAAATATTGAATAAATAGTAATTCTTCACTGACAGGTAAGATTGATTTGGTATGAAACCGTTTAGTTACGTAGAAAAAGATTTTTAACCATTTTAACCAAAAGTTTAACCAATTAAAAAAATTTTAACTCCATTTTTAATGGCGACCAAAGTAAGTAATTATGATTCAATTTCATAATATTATGTCTTTAAAACAAACTTATTTACATATATAAACTTACACGTAAGTCTAGTCCGAAATGGATAGTGGTTTCAAAGATGGTTTTGCTAAATATTCTTTACCTACTCTTTGAAAATAGTGTGTCTGCTTTTATAATAGGTTGATATTTAGTAAATACACTTTGGATTTGATTTGCTAACATTTTATTTATATTTTTTAACCTACAGATATAGATAGCCGATATTTATAGTATAATTATTTACAAAATTATATAATTTCAATTCTAATTTTATTAACATTTATTGTTATTTACTGAATTACATATTTACTATATTATTCGCTTAATTATAAAATTTGCTATGTTTTATATAGTAAATTATAATACAATTTTGTCATGCTGTCCCTTTATGATATTAATGTTCTAGGAAGGAATTGATTTGGATATAAGGTTAATTTGGAGATATTTTATTTCTCCAAAATATTAAGCTTCCAAAACATAAGAAATTTCTGTCAGTCTATTGAGCTAGTTATTTTTCCAGATATTTACATTATTATTATGTTCATCATAGTCTTCCTGAATGTGAGACATTGACGTATATGTATAGATCTTATATCCAGCAAACTGACTGAATGTCGTATTGTTTTTTCAGCAAAGTTACTGAATGCCGTATTGTTTTTTCCATCTCATTTTCTTGGTCTTTATATGACCCACAGTTATTGATAGTTTTGCCTTTTCCTTTTCAATTATTTTATTTAGCTTACTTCTCTTGTCTCATGGTCAAGGTAACTTATGCAATGTCTTCCATTGCGTAAGAGAGCCTTGACCAATTTCGGACTCTACTAAAAAGTCCTCTAAAACTTCATAATTAATTCTAATGTTTGCAGCCTATTTGGAAAGTTATCATATTTCAGCATAAATAAGGACTTGATAGTAAGCTTTTGTTGTCATTGTTGGTGTAGGAAGAGACAAATTTATCAGTGAAATTAATTATAGGACTCGTAAACAACTTCATGCATACATGTAAATTGTTAGACTGAAAAGTTACATAAAAAACACAGAGGAAAATCTTGAGTGGATTATTTACTGAATGGCTGTGGAACAGTTGGCTTTCCATGGGATATAAAGTTAGAGCTCAGTATCATACAATTCACACACAATTTTCAAGTGGACAATACAGGTATATGTGAAAAAAGAAAATTTTAATTATATCCAAGAGAATAGCACTGTTACCTCAGGATAACAGAATTACTTACACAAGGCACAAAAAAGAACAAATTATAAAAGACAACATTGAAAAATGGGACTACATTTAGCATTGCTAAATGGGAAAAAAAGAAAAGGAAAGAAAAGAAAAGGAAGAAAGAAATGTGTATTACTATATATTCCAAATACTGAAAGTAGTTATCAGTTGAGAATGTAATGTTGCAAAATCTGATTAAACAGAATGCTTTTTTTTTTTATCACAGCACTGGTAAATTAGGCATGGTGTGTGTCTTATTTCAAAACACTGTTATAAACAAAGTTTGTTATTACAGTAATATACTCCTGCTGCTCTGTCTATCAAGCCAGAAAATCTATCATGCAGAGTCCACTTTTCAATCAAGTCTAAATCCTTTCTCTTACATCACCAGCCAAGTCCATGTTAATGCAGTTCCCCCGGGCAGGCTTTCAGTAAAGCAAAAAGAAATAGCCTTGAAATAAACATGTATTTCTGGGCACAAAAGATGCTTATCTAAAGTTAAGTACAAAAGAAGTCTATTTATATAGTCTGAAAACTTCAAAACACAGATGCTTCTAGGAACAGTTCTTCAATAAAAGCGAAACTAGGCAGTTTAAGTTTAATATTTGATTTCAAACATTTCCCCAAGCCTTGCAAAGCCTCATAGTCTGCTAATATGTCAACACCAAGTTGACTTTTATTCACAACTTTACATACTCATGTCCTGGTGAGCTGTTAATTTGGTATTCCCGAAGTTTTGTACTCTAATTTTTGTTGATCTAAATTTTATATAACTTCACTTCAAAAATATCAATGAGAAGCCAGGAATTTATCGTCACAGTAAATCAACTCAGAATCCAAAGTCTTTTGTTATTATTTCTGTCCTCTCAACACAGTTAGCAAAGGGACAATTCACATGGAAATTCACTCAGTGAGCCAGAAGCATATCTAAAATATTTTTCCTCCTATGTGTAAAGAAAACATTTTAAATATTCATAGAAACAATCTTTTTTTTTTCCCTAGGAGTATTCCATTTCCCAATGTGAATAAAGCTACGGACCTGAGAATGGCAGGAAGAATTTGGGATGACAGTTAAAATGCTGATGTATAAAAAATAATGCAAGTATCATCAGAAATAATTGTAATAGAAAGGTAGAAATTTTGTCAATAATAGACAAGCATCTTGAGAATTGATATATGTATCTTTAGGGTTTGAGTGTTTTGTTGTTGTTCATTGGCTTTAGAAACATAAGGAAGAACACAAAGGCATGTAGAGAAAACGATTACCCCCTGCTTGTGGCCACTTATTTCACTCCTCCCCCAAATAATGGATGAAAATACACATGACTGTTAACATGTCTGACTAGGGAAATAAGATGGGGAGTGTTCAGTGCTTAGTGGCCGAAAAACTTGACTGTATAATCTGGGAACACCCAGATGTATCTTGGAACCACTGAAAGGCTCACAATTTTTAACACATTTTTAAAAGTCAGAGAGTAACAGATATTCATTACATAGACTTGTACAGAAAAAAATATGTCAAAATTATTCATTTATGATAACCTCCCAATGGTGGAGTGTTCTCTCTTCCTCTATTTTCTACATAACATATTTTATTAACTTTATTGGTACATAATTCACATAGAACAAAATCAACAGATCTTTTACTCTATAGAAATTAATGCTTTCTGGCAAATATATGCATATAATCATGTAACTATTATCTCAATCAAGATGTGGAACATTTTCATCACCCCAAAAGTTCCCCCAAGCCTTTCCAAGTCTATATCCTGCCCCCTAAACCCCAGGAGCCACGGATCTGATTCGAATTATCACAGCTCATTCTAACTATTCTAAAACGTCAGATAAATGAAATCACACAGTGCATATTCTTTTGTGCCTGGATTCTCTCACTCAACATTCTGTTTTTGAGATTCATTCATGTTGTTGCTGGCATCAGTGGTTGGTTGGTTCTTGCTGTCAAGTCATGTGTCACTGTACCGTGATGGGTTCACCCATTCTCCTAGTGAAGGATGCTTGAGTCCCCTTCACCTTTTTAATTGTTATAAATAAAACTATTGTAAACATTTTTGTACAAGTTTTTGAGTAGACATATTTTTATTTCTCTTGGTCAGAAAGCTAAGAATAAAACAGCTGGGTTGTATGGTAAGGATATGATTAACTTTACAAGACATTGCTAAACTGTTTCCTAAAATGACTCCACCATTTTATATTCTTTCTGCAATTTATGGGCGTTCCACTGGCTGCCAATCTTAGTCAACACTTGCTATTGTCAGTCTTTTTTTTAATTTTTTTAAGCCACTCTATTCTATTTGGAATGGCATTTTATTGAGATTTAATTTGCATTTCCCTCATGCCAAATGATGTTCAACATTCCTTCATGTGAATTTTGGTCCCCATTTGAAAGGCATGCTTTTAACTGTTTGGTCAAGTTTTCTGCCCATTCTCATTTGGCTTTTTAAATTGGATTTTTATTACTGAGTTGTAAGAGTTCTTTATCTATTTTGTATCTATTTCCTTAACAGATATATGTGTTGTGAGTATTTTCTCCAGATTCGTGCCTTTTAATTTGTTAATTTTCTTGAAAAAGTAAGTTTTTACATTTTGGGAAAGTTGAATTGTCTCTCTGCAATATGTACCAGTTCTCACTCTAGGTTCTGCCCATTCTTTGTTTTTATCCCTTAGGGGTTTTCGGTTTGTTTGCTTGTTCTATTTGGTTTATAAGCATATTGGAATTTTTTTCTTTCAATTTCCTATTTCAACTAGTTATTCTTAGGATTCAGAAATACAAGTAGACTTTGTACATTGACACTAGAATCTGAAATTTTGTTAAATTAATTTCTTGGCTCTAGAAATGTTATATGCTTCTTGGGCTTTTTCTATGTAAACTGTCACATCACCTCTGAATAATGACGATCTTACTTATTTTTAATTCTCTATCGTTTTTGACGCAGAGAAGAAAACTATCAACAAAATGAAAAGGCCACCTATGGAAGGGGGAAGGGACGTGAAAATGGTATATCCAGTAAGGGGTTAATGTACAAGCTAGACAGAGACTCTTAGAACTCAACATCAAGAGTCTCTGTCTTTTTATTTGTTTATGCTTCCAAGCCCCTTCTCCGCTTTCAAGTACCTGTCATGTCACTTTAGCAGCAACAGTGTAAATTCTAAATCTCAAGAGACTGAGTAGAGTCATCGCCCGAGGCCTCCTCTAGCAGTGTCCTCATGACAACTCCAGAAACCCCTTCTTTCACAGGACACGGGTTTTCTCAGGCTGTCACCATTCCAGCTCCTCTCCTCTCCCAGTGTGTCGTGAAGTCACACACTTGACATCAAGCACATGATCTGAACATGACACTGCATCCTGAACGCACACTTTCTGCACATCTGGTAAACCAACCCACAGGGGTGTAATTACTCCACTCATTGCATTGTATTATAATTATTTCCATGTTCATTTTCTTATTGATTGAACTTCTACTATGTGCAAATAATTGGAACAGGTACTCTAGAGATTACATATAGAAATGCTAATTCACAGGCCTTGCCAACCTACCTCCAACAGAATTCTTCGAGTAACACCATGAAATATGGATACAATTCACTTGGAGTAACTGAATATGGAATTGTGTCATCCATGTTGCTAAATCAGATGTCGTGTAACAAAGAAGTGCCAACGGTTTAATAAGAGTGTATGTGACAGAGCAAACCTATTATTTTCTGCTAATGGAGAATTAGCAATATCCTTAGAAAGAGCCCTTTTACTCAGAGACAAAGTCTGTGGAGCAAAGCTCCAGATTATGGGAGCATTTTATAAATACCACCCATCAGTCCAGTCCCAACCCCTGGTGGGGCGGGGTAGGGTGGGTGGAAGGTGCACTGAAAGCCCTCATTTATGTAACGTCTGGATACGCAGTGACCTCAGGTTTCCCCACGGCAGTGACGTTAAGTGAGATTCATCTTCTTACAGCTTTCACTCAGCAGGGCTCAGGACAGAGATGCAATAACGTGTTTCCTTCATGAGTATAAGGAGGAAGAAGCAAGGAGGGAGGAAAGAAAAAGAGAGGAAGGGGAAAAAATTAGCCTTTATGGATTTCAAGAGAAAAAAAGAGCAACTAATTTAAAATCTATTACTGTGAATTTGCCATTTCACAAATATCTCCTTAGTGCTGGAAACACCTCTTCTGCCCATGAAATTCACATTAAGGAGAAACAAACACATATAATTAGCAACATTCTCAAGTAATATAAATTCCTGTTTTAGTAGTAATAAAATACTCAGGGTGCAAAAGAAGGCAAAAAAAACTCTCTCCACTTTAGGTTTCTACAAGTTTTTGCAAATAGGAAAAATATTACAAAGTTCAGGAACAAATTAGAAATTTAAAGCATAAAAATAGAAAAAAAAAAAAATCTATGCCGAAGGGTATGTGTCAATGAGAAGACTCTTTAATAGCTACAGAATAGAGCACAATCTGGTTTTAATTAAGTTTAAATTAGCTTTACATGAAAATAAATTGGTTTTGTATCAACAAGATTAAAATAATGACATTAACATCTAAAAGAAATGCTGCTTTTTAAATCTTCTCAATCAAGCCCAAAGGCCTAGATGAAATAAAACCAGAAATTATAAATTACCAATTAATTTAATTGTAGGGTTATTTATGTTTATTTGATTTTTTGGAACATGCTTAATAGGCAATTTTAGACTATTAAAGCGTATCTGTTGGGTATGTGTAATGAAAATTAGTACTACGACCACAAGCCATTTGAAAGATGTGTTGTTTTCTACCTTGAAAAGCTCAGCTCTGCCAAATCAATAGGAAAGATCATTTTTTATTATTATTAATTTTAATACATCTAATAATTTAATACTAAATAAAGTAAATTATTAATTATTTTAAAAATCTATTCTCTATTTTTTTTGTGTTCTTTATTCTAACAGTTAGACCAAGTTTCAACTCAAGTAAGTCATCCCCCCACTGCCTGTTTTTTCTTTCATCATTGTTCATCTTTCTCATAAGCAAAGAATCAGAATTTATCACTGATACATTCAAATGCCACCCTCAGCACACATTTGTAAATAATATCCTATTATATCATTCTTGGTGATAAATGTTCCTGGGAATGGTGATGGGGAAGGCCTTCTTCTTCCTTTTTGAATGAATTTAAAATTCATGACAGATGTTAAATATTCCACATGTCTCCCTGGAACCTCTCCCCAGTGTCTCCTTCCCCTCATCTCCCACCACTCACTTTTCTAGGAAACGGACACAGATGCTAATATCCTCCCAGGGTCAAGCAAGCTTAGCACTTGAAAGGCTGCTAGACCTAAATCCCACATTTCATGTGCGAAGAAGGGAAGGCCCACTGAGTAGAAATGATGTGCCCGTCCGTGTGCAGCCGTGCTCAGGTCTTGGCCCCTGCAGCTCTCAGGGCGATACACCTGTGGGCTTCTGGGCTTTCCCAAGGGAGCTAGCGAGCGTTGGACCCACTGCCTCACAGCTACATGGCTGGGGCAGAGTCATAAATATTCCTGAGCCTCAGTTTCTCCCCGGGCAAGGCTGTTGTGAAGACCGATTAAATGAGTGTGTGCAAAGTTCTACCAGGGTACCTGGCCCCAAATGGAAAAAGTGCTAGTTGGGATGACATATTGCTTTCAATTTCAAAGACACTTCCCGGTCCTCCTTTAGTTACATTATTGTGAAGATTAAATAAATTATGTAATGGGTGGTACAACTCTTACACACGTAAGAGTATGAGCACTGAACTCTGGCCAGGGCCACGCAGGTACATTCAATGAGCATCAAATTCTGGATTAAGTGTAGTCAGAATTAGCCCTAGACGTCTATTTTCAAGGTCAAAATTGCCTAAGTAAATGAACTGTAACTGTCAAATGCCTTTCTCTGTCTGTCTTCAATTTCTTAGAATCTGTGTTCTCTTCAACAACTCCTCTCTTCCATCTCCTGACTCCCATCTCTCTCTACATCTTATTGTCTGTCTCGTGTTTGCTGGTCCCGTTCCTCTCTTTCTGCCATCCTTCTTCACTGATAATGCTTGCTTCTTTCTCCCCGCAGTCCTGGAATACTTTTCCAGACCTCCACCAACGTGCATTATTACTTTTAAAATAGAGCCTCCTGGTGATTCCTTTTGTGTAGCCAGTCTGCACTGAGTATCCTGACCCCTATTACTGCATCAACGCCCATGACTTTACCAGTAATACGCTTGGTTGTCCATTCCACATTTATTACATACATTCACAAATCCAGCTCTTTCTTTTCCTTCTGTCTGTCCAAAGCAATGATTGACGCTGAGATTTTATTCATAGTCAGACTCCTCAGGCGTCTTGCAGAGAACCCAGGACGGCATGCACACTGCAAGTACTGCTCACCAGCATTATCCTGTCTCTGGGCTGCATCATCGTTTTCCGTCTTTTGATAAATATTTGAGTTTTCAATCATTTCCCTTTCATGTCAATTAAAATACTTTTTTATATTATCTTCTTAACAATTGCTAAAATGAGCCAGAGTTGCAGTGGGGCAAGACACAGTTCCAAAAACACCCCCATCATTTTCCTAAAGGGTTTGATGGATAAATAATTCAGATTCATCTCATTTAGCAGCTGCTGCTAGTTACATCCGTGTATGAAAATATTTCTGTCATCCTGGCTCTTCGCTAAAAGAAAAGCATGAATGGCCCTGAGCACTTTTCTAAGCACTGTTTTGCTGAATGGTTTCAGCACAAATTCTCTTTCATGCGAGGATCACAAGGAAGCTATGAGTCTGTTAATCCAAGAAAGTCTGGGGTCGCTGTCTTGTGACTCATCTCAAAGGGTATAAACTGAGTGTTGAGAGTTTAACTGAACTGCTCCGTAGCATTGCTGCGTAGCCATGCATTCTGCGTGGCTGAGTGGCCTTGAACGGACACCAGATATCCCTCAAGCCTAGTGCGCGTTAAGTGTAAGTTCCTGACACGCCTTCTCCAACGCTTTGGTAATAAACAACCTCCCCTGCCTCTAAGGTCTTTCTCCATGCGCAGTCCTTAGACAAGACCCTCCCCACGACGGCAAAACTTCCCCAAACCCTGCTCTTCTTGGTTGGAACTGACCAATCTGGTCTTAGCTCTGGAACTCCAAAAGCACTCCAGCCTTGGACCCTAAACAAGGCATGTGCTCCTGGTCTGCTGGGCTTTCTGACTACATGCTGCCTTCACCTTCCCTGGTGGCCCCTCCAGGCACACCGTTTACCTCCTCCAGGACCTGTGATTTTAAAAATTTCTCTGTTTCACTTTTCCTTGTGCTCTTTGCTGAACTGTGGCTCACCATCCGACTCCCCAGCTGGGGACACTACTGAACGAATGTTAAGCTAACAGAATCACAAGTAACAAGTTTACGTTCTTTTGAAGATGAGCAGTTTTCAAGGTCACGAATAGTACCTGCAAGGGCTGCCTCTGTTTTGATAACCAAAGTTGAATATGCAAAAAGAAAGCCTTGTGTCAGGCCAGCCCACTGCAGCATGGACTGGAGCGGGAGCTGAAAGTGTAACCTGTTTCTTGAACATCGGCCAAAGCTTAAGGCTGAGGAGGTGGGTCTGCCCTGAGCCGCAAATGACATAATCATCCTGCAGGAACCCGGGGCTGGCGCACCTGCCTTGATCCCAGTGGGGGTTGGTACTTGGCTTCACCAAGTGATTCGACCCCAGGGGCATAATTCCTCTCCCCAATCTTACACGGGATTCTGCTAGAGGTCTATGTGCTGTCCCTGCGCTGCCCAGCTGCTCAGCCTCTGCAGAAATTCGTTTCACTGATAATCCCTCCTCCAAGTCAAGCTGGTGGCCCAGGCAGCCAGCCTGGTCTGCTGCTTTTGTTTTAAGGGGATTTTCAGTCTCAAATTAAAATATTATTAAATTCCAAAAAACCCCTGCATGTTTAGAAACTCTCCTCAAAATATGTTTCTATTATAATAATTTTTTAAAAGTTTGTTGTTTTGTTTCTCTTTTCTTTTTTAACGTTTAATTTTTTAAATTGACGTATAGTCAGTTACAAGGTGTCAATTTCTGGTGGCAGCATAATTGTTTTTCTTTTCTTTATAATCCAACCCATGGGTTACTGGCTTAGGTTTAGTTTCAGAATGAGGCCAAGGGTCTGTTATTTGCAGCATAACTAATGATTTTTTATCTTATTTTGAGTTTGTGAAACCTCTGCTTTAAATTAAAGTGTAAACACTCTCAATGGACACATATTTTCTCACATATTTTTATAAAATAATAATAAGCTATGATCTTTCACTCTACAGGACTGTGCAATTATTTGAAATGACAATTCAATGATATTGGCACTGCTGAAACTAACCCTTTGCTGGGAAAGCCAAACAAAATGTTGTTCACCAGCTGATTTATCATAATCTGAAACACATGCACAAGGTAACGTGGGGTACAAGTATGTAATGTTTGGAAATGCCGTTTGATGGAATGTCAAACATAGAAGGAAAAGATGCTAGTTGGTTGTGCGAAATAAAATCTGTCAGGGCAACGGAATTCCGGTCTTAAGATCTTGATCAACCTACAGCTACGATCAAACAGTTCACGGCAAAATATATTGCGCACTGCTTGCTGGCCAAATGCAGTAGAATCACTCTGTCGGTTTCTGTACATGGCGTCAAACCCTGCCCTCACTTTATATGGGAGCAGCAAATAATTCCGTGAAAGAAAGGTGTTCTTTTTACATTACTCCTGGCCGCCTTCTACTGCAATATAAATTACACTCTTTCTACATTAACAGCGCTTTTAAATTTAAAAGCCATTTTTTTTTTCTAATTTCTGCCTGTATCTGATTTTCTAGAAGCCAAAGGTTTTTGAAGACGCGACAGTGCAGTGCGGGCTGCGGTGTGATGCAGGGCTCTGTCCGCGCTCCTCTCAGCCCTGCAACTGCCAGGCAGCTTCTCCCCCCCCCCCCCCCCCCGCAGTACTGCTGTTTTGGTGAGTAGCTCTTCGTGGTGGGCCGTTGGTGCAAGGTAGGGTGTTCAGTGGCATCCTTGACCGTTGCCCACTAAATGCCAGTAGCAACACCTTGATCCCTGAGGCTGTGAGAACCCAAGATGTCTCATCTTTTGTCAAATGTCCACCTCCACTGCCTTTGGTCTGAGGCTGAGGAACACAGCCTTGCACAAGGTCACACCTTCATCCACATCAGGAAAGCTCTGGGGACCCTCCCACCCTCCAGCCCCAGAGCTTCCTGGAGGACCAGCAGAGGCCTTTGCTGTGAATGCATCACCTTTTGAGGTCTCCCTCTTTTCAATCGTGCTTCCTTCAGTCCCATACGCGTGTGGATCCCAAGAGCCTTTTAACCATCTCCATCTCAGGGTCCGCTTCTGGTGGAGCCAAAGGTGTTAACAACGTGTTTCATCTAGTCACAGAAGCCCATTTTTATCACATTTTATTGTCAGTGAAATCAGATTGTCTTTAAATTGATGTCATGTTGTAGGTTATTTAGCCATGTGTTTTCTTATGATAAATAAAATAACATCGTCTTTAAAAAAAATCCCATTTTAGTTGATTCAGTATTTTAGTTGATTCAATATAAAAGATAAAATAAAAACAAGATTAAAATTTTGACATGAGGAAACAAATACATTGGCCTCAGGTTATTAAATTCTTTAGTAAAAATGTTGGCTGTGGAGTGGGAATTTAAATATGTGTGCTAGCAATTTTTCTTAGTTACTAATAATATTTTGGAATAGCAATAATTTACTATGTTACATATTAGAGTTATTAATCATGAGATATATAGACATCTGTGTATATGTCTATGGGCAACTAGATTATAAAGTGATAGATAAAAACAGAGCCGCATTATTTTTCTATTTTCTCACTAAGTCACCTTCTTGAAAATATATATAAAAGAGCCAATGTCCTCTGTTCCATATTACATTTATATTCTCATCATCATTTGGGTCATAACTTTTCAACCATGAGACATCTAAACATAAGACTAACTGATATTGTGACTTACAGTGTCATTAAGCAGAGGATGCAGAATTACACTGAAAGGATGTGTTGTGAATACGCCCTCTGTCCACTCTTGCAGATGGAAGCTGCATTGGAAGCAGTTCGATTTAACTACAATTTGTTGCAATGCACTCGCCTGTGATTTGACACTGAGCAAGAGATTTGTTTTCCTTTCCCAAATCAGTAAAGCCCTAATAAAACGTGGTTTTTTCCCAGCTTTTAAAATCGTCTCTAATTAAAACAGATTTTGAATTACTTATGCATTAATGCTGCATTTACTTTTTCAAGACATTTAAAACATTTTTCAGTTACGATAAAATTTTTAAACTCTTTAAAGGTCTTCGAAAGAACCACATGTATATAATTGAAAATATTTACATGTTCAAAATGTAGGAATTAGTCTCAGAAAAGACAAAGTTTTTAAAATTATTGTTCGAACTGTGAGCTACTTGATAAAGTATTTATATTAAGTGGTCATGGAAGTATATTTTCAACATAAGGCTAATACCATAGTTGATCCAGAATAAACTGTAAAGTCAAACACTCAAAGTTAAAAATATAATTTCAATTATTGTATCATAACACCCATGTTGTTGCCTACACATTTCTTTGTGTATAAAATTACCGATGATCAACCCTTTTTACGACTTAATTGGTGGCTTAATTTGGACATCATTATCTCAAGCAATGTATATATTTAAGTACTCAGGCAGCCCAGGTCTATCTAGGTAGGTGTGAAACTTCATGTTCTAAAACAAATTCCCTGAGATTTAGAGCATTTTCACTCACAAGGCAGACAGTGAACTCTGAATCCAGTATCTCATTTTCTGGCTCAAATAATGACCCAGTCGAGTACGATTTAATTATCTTTAGTTCATAATCAATTCGTGCACATTACATGATCTTATCAGTTGATTTTTAAAAATTCCACAAGACAGAATGCTTCATTATCCATTTTTCCAGTCTGCAATTAAGGCACAATAATTCTTGCTACTAATTATATTGATGGCGGCTGTAATGCTTAACTAAACTTCACAAAATACTATCCACATCTGCTCTCAGGTCACATCACGTTATCAATGTGACAGCATCGCCAACTACTTTTAAAACGTTTTAATTGACGCTGCAGGTGGTCCTTGTTAGTTCTGTGATAATACTGGTTTAACTGAACTATAGAACGGAATTAACCAAACTTCCTAAAAAGTTTTCCCAGATATATTGACAAAAGGAAATACAAAACAGGTAAGAAATGGCAGTTAAAGAGCAAGCAGACATTCCTAAAATAAAATATTTGGCTTTGTTTGATGAGATCATCCTAAAAACGGAATAAAATAATTTTGGCATATTACATTTTTAGTGTATGCCTATTTCATGTAAAAAACCAAAAACTAATCAGCATGCTTTTTAAAAAACTGCTAAATTTCCTGTCTTCATGGGTTCTACCTGCTTTACAAAGGAAAACAAGTTGAAGATTTTTCCTAATAATTGAAAATTAAAGGGAGAAGGGTATAGCTTAGTGGTAGAGTGTGTGCTTAGCATGCATGAGGTCCTGGGTTCAATCCCCAGTACCTCCATTAAAAAAAAAAAATTATAATAATAATAAATAAATAAATAGACTTAATTACTTCTCCTGCCCCACCAAAAAAAAGAAAATTAAGGTTAAGTGTGTTCATCTTTTTCTTTCCTTTTTAACTGAACAACAGAAGGTACTAGAAATACATGTTGCAGTGAAATCCTTCACTGAACTATTTCTATCATAAAATGTTACTCCAGTCGCTGAGAAGAAACATAACCAATATTTCTTGATGTCGCAAATATAGAATATGTTTATATCAGGGGTTACAGATAAAATATATGAAATTTGTCAATATATCTGTTTTGCTTGTGCATTTACGGGTACTACAATAGTAAATGGTTTAAAAGAGCTATAATTGTCATGGAATGTGACAATTTAGAAAACTACTCTTGTTGTGAATTAATTTCAGTAAACCGCTGTGACAACTAGAAATTATAACTGTAAACTAAACTGTGTAAACTAAAAATAATAAGTGTGGGCAGAATCAAGCAGACTGCTAAAAAATGTATTATTATATTGGTCTTGGCATTTTTTTCCCTTTTTTTCCCCAATTGCTGTTATTTTTTTTTTATCTTTCTCATGCAATGAAATTATATACAATTAGAAATTACATCAGAAATTCTGATAGTGGCACTTTCTCTGAATAATTACTAGCATGTTTGGATCATGATTCATAAGCTTTATCAGAAATAGGACCTCAATTTTCAAGTGTTTACCATGGCACTTTTCTTACTGCAAACTGGTTCAGGCTTTTGAAGTGTTAAAGGGATTCTCAATTAAAACCGACTTAGATTTTGATTGTAAAATAAAGATGAGTATCTTGGAAGACTTAAGGCTGCTGAGATTTTTATTTCGTTTTTTCATTCTGTAGAAGCAAACATTAACATGATAGCATTTTCGTTGAGGACAGTAAAAGAAAAGACTAGTTATCACAAATAACATGCTACAGAAAGGTTTTCTAGAGAAGGAAGGAATGGCTAGTCAAGGTTAGTTAGTTTGGTACAGTACAAGGTCCTAACCACTATGTATTTGCAACTGCAAATATTACTGAGTCCAAACTTGTTCTGCTCACCACACAATAGGCCAGCAAATTGGGAGATGAGGTGTTGGGGCAGGGAATAACTGTCTGTTGGAAAGCCAGCAAGACTGAGAAGATGGCAGACTAATGTCCTGGAGAGCCATCTTCCCCAAGTCAGAATTCAGGCTCCTTTCATACTAAAAAGGGGAGGGGGTGTGGTTGGTGGTTGCAAACTTCCTGGTGTAGGAATCCTTTGTTCTTGCAGCTGTCCACGTGGGTCAGGTCATGGTGTTCCTGTAATCGTCCAACAGGACAAACGGTATTCTTTGTTCTGCAAGCTTTTGTCTCTATGTGAATGGGAAAGTGTCATACCCTTAAAGGTCAGAGCCTCAAGAATGGGCTGGCCTGTCTATTTCAGGCTCTAGGCAACATCCTTTTACAAAAGGTGCACAACCAGCACGACTGAGCCCAGGGGACAGAGCACAGGGTTAGAGCTAAAAGGAACAGGTCTAACATGGAGTCAGGTTTGTTCTTCTCTATTACACAAATACAGAAAGACTGAAGTCTCACTGGAACCCAGAAGGCCAAGCTCTCTTTCCGCGGGCCCTGCTCCTGGGGTGAGCTGTCATGCAAAGCGCAAGGCTGATCCCGAGCAGGTGCGCCTGCTCAGTGGAAGGTGATGCCAGCTACCAGCCACGGAAGGAAGGCTAGAGTGTGGTGCAGTGTTCTTCTCCTGACCAGCACTTTTTTGTGGTGGTTGAGATTCTATCCACAGTAAGCTCTGACATGGAATGAATCCATATGTTTGAAAGCAGATCGATCCACTAAAGTATAAGAAATAAAAACTCCAAAGGGTAGTCTCTTCAGTAACTGCTGTTGGGAAAACTGGGTATCTACATGCAGGTGAATGAAACTGGGCTCCTATTTTACACCACTCAAGGAAATCAACTTAAAATTGATTAAAGACTTCAACTTAAGAACTAAAATCACAAATCTCCTGGAGGAAAACACAGGGAATAAGCTCCTTGGTCTTGGCCATGATTTTTTGGATTTAACACCAAAAGCAAAAAAGGAACAAAGGCAAAAATAAATAAGTGAAACGACACCAAACTAAAAAACTTCTGTACAGTAAAGAAAACCATCAACAGAATAAAAAGACAATGTATAGAATGGAGGGAGATATTTGCAAATCACGTAATCAGTAAGGGGTTACTATTCAAAATATGCAGGGAACTCGTACAACCCAACAGAAAAAAAAATTGATTGAAAGTGGGCAAAGGACCTGAATAGACATTTTTTCCAAAGGTGCAGAACCAGCATGAGTAAGCAAAGGAAACCAAGGAATAGATCTGGCCACACAAATGGCCCCCAGGCACGTGGAAAGATGCTCCACATCACTAATGGTCAGAGAAATAAAAATCAAAACCACAATGAGATGTCACTTCGCCCTTGTAGGAAAGGCTATTATCAAAAACAAAACAAAAACAAACAAGGGAAACCAAGTGTCAGCGAGGATGAGGAGAAAGGGAAACCCTTGGCACTACTGGTGGGAATGTGAACTGGTACAGCCACTTTGGAAAGTAGTATAGAGTTTCCTCAAGAAAATAAAAATAGAACGTCCATACGATCCAGCAGTCCCACCTTGGGGACATATATTCAAAGGAAATGAATTTAATACCTCGAAGAGATATCTGTATGACCATGTTCATTGCAGCATTATTTACAATTGGCAAGACACCAAAACAGCCCAAGTGACCACTGACGAGTGGATAAAGATGTGGTGTATATGCGTTCACCACGGAATATATTCAGCCTTAAAAAAGAAGAAAGTCCTGCCATTTGCAACAACGTGAGTGAAATTGGAAGGCATCGTGCTAAGCGAAGTAAGTCAAACAGAGAAAGATACACAGAGCATGATATCACATACATATGGAGTTTTTTTTAAAAAAGTCAGACTCACAGAAACAGAGAATTGAAGGGTGGTTTCCCGGAGCAGGGGCGGGGGGTGAGGGAAGAGGGAAGAATCTGGTCAAAGTGTACATGCTTTCAGTTATAAGATGGGTAAGGTCTGGATCTAATTATACCATGGTGACAATAGGTGATAACACTTTATCATGTAATTGAAATCTGCTAAGGGAGTAGAATATAAGTGTCCTTACCAAAAACTAAAAAATAAGAATAAAAAAAATAAGTAAATATGTAAGGTGATGGGGGTGCTAATTAACAGGTTGTCAGGGAACCTTTTCACAATATATACTTATATCAAGTAACATATACAATGTTTATGTTAAATATATCACAGTTTAATTTGTCAGTTATACTTCAAAAAAAGAAATCAAACCCCAGAAGTGTCAAATGCAGCTGTGCTGATAAAAATTAAGTAAAATATTTTTAATACTTGGGTGGTATACAATAGATGGAAAAATGACTCAAATATTTTGGTAACATCTTTTGCTCCCCACTTTAAGGGAAGACATTTAAATCTAATGTTTTAAATATATTTAGCATTTTATGAGAAAGAATGATTTTAAAAATATCAGTTAAAATATGCATTTGTTTTGGGCTAAATATATGAAGAAATGTTATTTAAAATAACATAAAAAGGTAAACTTAAGAATGGTTAACAGACAAACTGACGTTTAAGAGATTTCAGTTCTAAAGATTTATCAGCTGAGGCTTCCAGTGAATGTGAAATGTATCTGTCATTTATTGAATTTACTCTGCGTGGTATATGCCTTACCGTCTTGATCTCTAATTCTGCAAATTAGGGGTTCTTATCTCTGTTTTATAAATGAGATTGAGAGAGCATGGTCTCAAAGTCACAGTTAACTTTCCTCTTTCTTTGGCAGAAAAATGTGTAACTCGTAATGTAAATTACAGAGACTAGCACAAGAATTCTGTCCTGCAGGGCCTTTAACCAGATGGAGAGATGTCCCAACGTAAATGGAAAATCTATCTCAAATTCGTATAAGATCAGAAAGGATTACTGAAACTGGCATTGCTGATAGAGGTAAGTGTAGGGGGATTTCACTCACATCTTCACCCAGTTTTTCAGATGATACAGTTACCTGCTCTCTGCTTAACAACATTCTAACCTGCATGAAAAATCATCTTTGCCAGCCTTCGGGATCATTTACCAGGACGCCCGGTTCATTCATGGTTTTGTGATGCGATTAGGAAACCAAGAAGGGTAGTGTCAACATGATCTGGAACTCACCCTTTCAGGCAGCACTGGTGATTTTTTTGGAGTGTTTCCTAAATCTTTTGATCAGAAGCACATCTTGTCTCATCTCATACGAACAGATTCTAAATCCCTCTGATTCCTCCATTTGGGATTTTTTTTTTTCTGGGTTTAATAAGAATTGTAAAGTGGAGAAAAGAAAAATACCAAACAACTGCTGGCCAGGCTAGTGAAGGAATATCAGACTTAGCAGGGGTCATCCAAGAATCTGGCAAAGCCAGACACAATTGTGAGCTTCTGTCTGAGTCCCATGAGCTCCGGCAGCCCGCTGACTCTTCTAAATGGAAGGTGACGCCCAGCAGCTCTTCAGTTACCCTTCCGACACATTGTAACAGTACTGACCTGTTCAAACGTCCTCTGGGTGCTGTTTATTATATACGTTCATATATTACCAGAGCATTATATTGCTCCTAAAATTCTATTTTATTGTCACAAAATATCCTTAACTCTTTCACTGCTCTCTTATTTCTTATTCTTAATAATCTAAAAAAAAATCATGTTTTTTTCACTTATCAAGTCAGAATTTTGTTTACTTCCGAGATATTTTCAGAAATCCACATTTTTATTATGATTATACATTTTGTTCTATTGTCAGGTTTATAGGTTACTCTTACCTTATTTTATTTATAGGTTACTCTTACCTTATTTATAGGTGTATTTATAGGTTACTCTTACCTTATTTTATTCCAATATATTTGTTTTCCAGTTTCTTAATTTGGATTTTGGCTTTGGCCTTTAATAACAATTTTCTTATGACTATAACTCAATAAAAAAAATTAAAAAAAAAAAGAATTCTCTTTGTATCAAGATGAATGATGGATTTTTATAAATCCCCTATGGACATAAAAAATGAATGTATATTCTTTGTTACCAGGTATTATGTAATACAGCTTCATTAAATACGAGTTGTTGATTCAGTGATTTGAAACTTCAACATGCATGCTTCTTTTTCCTTCTGCCTATTTTTTGTCCAGTGGTTTCCAAACTTTTTTACTTTTCTTAATTTTAATTGGTTTTTCCGTTGAGGTAACACTGGTTTATAACATTATGTAAGCTTCACGTGTACGTTAACATTTCTATTCCTGTATACACTACAGCCTGTTCATGACCAACAGTTCAGTTTCCTTCCACCACCATGCAGTTGATTCCTTTTACCCATTTCACCCTCCCCGCCATCCCTTCCCTTCTAGGAACCACTACTCTGTCCTCTGTTCTCTGTATCTTGTTTTTGCTTGATTTGGCTTATTTATTTTCTGTTTGTTGTTTTTTTTCTATTCACATATGAGTAAAATCATACGGCATTTGTACTTCTCTTATTTCACTTAGTGGAATACCCTCAGGTTCCATTCACGTTGTCACAAATGGCAACATTTCATCTTTTTTCAAGTGGCTGAGTAGTGTATCGTTGTATATTTATGTCACATCTTCTTTATCCGGCCATCTGTTTATGAGCACTTAGGTTGCTTCCATATTTGGCTATTGTGACTAATGCTTCAGTGTGCATAGGAGTGCATCTATCTTTTTGAATTCGTGTTTTTTATAGCCTTTTGGATAAATACCCAGAAGTGGGGTAGCTGGATCATACGGTAGTTCTATTCATGATTTTTTGAGGAATCTCCACATTGTTCCTCACAGTAGTTGCACCAACTTACATTCCCACCAACAGTGTATGAGGATTTCCTTTTCTTCACATCCTTGCCAACACTTGTTATTTTTTGACTTTTTTTTTTTAATAATAGCCATTATAACAGATGTGAAGTAATATTTCATTATGATTTTGACTCGCATTTTCCTGACAATTTGACATTGAGCATCTTTTCATTTGCATGTTGGCCATCTGCGTGTCTTCTTTGGACGTATGTCTATTCAGATCCTCTGCCCATATTTTAAATGGGTTGTTTGTTTGCTTGCTTGCTTTTTATCTGAAGCACAGTTGATTTAAACTGCTGTGTTAGTTTCTGGTGTGCGGCGTGGATGGTCTGGGAGGGCACTATGCTGAGTGAAATAAGTCAGGCAGAGAAAGACAAATACTGTAAGATATCACTTATATGTGGAATCTAAAACAATACAACAAACTAGTGAATATAACAGAAAAGAAACAGACTCACAGATTAGAGAAGGAACTAGAGGTTACCAGTGGGGAGCAGAAAAGGGGAGAGGAGGTGGAGGATTAAGAGGTAAAAACTATCAGGTATAAAATAAACTACAAGGATATACTGCACAACATGGGGAATATAGCCAGTATTTTACAATAATTATAAGTGGAGTAGAACCTTTAAAAATTGTGAATCAGTGTATTGTATTACCTATGACATACAATATTGTACGTCAATTATACTTCAATATTAAAAACATATTGCAAAATAAAGTTTAAAAAATCATGTCATATACTATCGATTTTTGTCTCTTGTTATCTTTTTTGGCTTGAAGTCTGTTTTGTCTGCTATGAGCATGGCTACACCCACTTTCCTTTGGCTGATCTACCATCTTTCTTCCCTTTATTTTGAGCTTATGTTTGTCTTTAGAGCTGAGGTGAGCCTCCAGGAGGCAGCATGCGGTGGAGTCTTATTTTTCAATCCATCCAGCCACCCTGTGTGTTCTGCTTGGTGAATTTAATCCATTTACTATTATTGTTAGATGAGGACCTTGCACTGCCATTGTATCTTTTGTTTTCTAGTTGTTCTATGTCACCACTGTTTCTTTTTCCTTGTGTTTCTGTCTGCCATTTTGATTTGGTGGTTTTCTATCATGTTTTTCTCAGGTTCTTTTTTTTGTTTGTTTGTTTCATGTCTCTGCTCTAGAGTTATGTTTTGTGGTTACCATGAGTTTTTTTTTTTTTATAAAACATCTCATTTTTTAAAAAGTGTCCTTTTCGTGCTGAGAGGATCATATCTTCATTTACCTACGTGGGTTCTATCCTTTTCTTTTCCCCTTCTGTGTTTTTGTTGTCTCAAATTATCCCTTTTTATGGTCTGAGTTTGTTACCAAACCAGTATAGTTATTTTTCCTGCTTTCCACCCCCTCAATCTTTATGCTGTAATAAAGTGTTTAAAAATCTATTCTGATATAAAGGTGCAACTTTCTTTTTCTTTCCTTTTTTTTTTTTTTTTTTTTTTGAAGGGGGGAAGGTAATTCGGTTTACTTACTTATTTTTTGGAGGAGGTACTGAGGATTGAACCCAGGACCTCAGCATGCTAAGCATGCTCTCTGTCACTTGAGCTATGCCCTCCCCCAAAGTGCAGCTTTCTGATTCTGTTTATTTATCACCTTACCCCAAGTTTCGTGTACTCTCGCCTTTTTGTTTCTGGTAGAAGAGTTCCTTTCAATGTTCCTTGCAAGGCAGGTCTAGTATTAATGAACTCCCTCAGCTTTTGTTTGTCTGGGAAAGTTTTTATTTCTCCTTCGTATCTGAATGATAACTTTGCTGAATAGACTATTCTTGGCTGATAGTTTTTATCTTTCAGTATTTTGAGAATGTCATTCCACTGCCTCCTAGCCTGTAGAGTTTCTGCTGAGAAATCTGCTGATAGCCTGACACAGCTTCCTTTGGAGGTTACCATCTTTTTCCCCCGGCTGCCTTTAAAATTCTTTCTTTGTCACTGACTTTTGACAATTTTAATACAATGTGTCTTGGAGGTCTTTTTGTGTTGAGGTAATTAAGGGTTCTGTTAGATTCATGGATTTGTATATCCAATTCCTTCCCCACTTTGGGGGAGCTCTCAACTATTATTTCTGTAATAAACTCTCTTTTCTCCCTCTCTCCACCTTCTGTGATAGTCCTTGCCCTAATGTTGCCCTTCCTAAAAGAGTCAGCTCTCTTAGAATTTCCTTATTTTTTCATATCTTGATTCTCTCTCTTCTATTTGTATCATTTCTTCAGATTTGCTAATTATCTCTTCTGTAGGGTCTGCTCTGTTTCCAATGATTTCTAGCACATCTTATTTATTGAGTTTTTCAGTTCCAGATTTTCTGTTTGGTTCTTTTTTGAGTTTAAATCTTTTTGGTAAAGTATTCCTTCTGTTCATTAATTTTATGCCTGAATCCATTAAACTGCCTGTCTGAGTTTTCTTGTAGCTCATTGAGTTTCTTCATGACAGCTATTTTGAATTCTGAATCAGTTAGACTGCAATATTCCGTGACTTTAAGTTTGGTTTCTGGAGAACTGCCATTTCCATTCTGTGGTACAGTGTCACTGTGTTTATTCACGGTGCTTGATGAACTGTTCCCTTCTGGCTCATTTGAAGTAGTGGACACCTTGCTACTTGATGCTAATGATTCAACAGATTAGACATTAGAGGTCTTTCGTTTGTCTTCCAAATAGGGGCACGTATAGCACAAGTTTTTGTTTTCTCTTACCTGAGTTGCCTCTGATTGTATTTGAGAGGCATTTTCCATCCTCCACAGCCTCTGTCATCGCTTCACGCCCTTGTTATCGGTGCTTGTGCCTCCAGGGTCGTTCCTGCTTTGCTGCTGCCCATGTCGCTGGCGTTGCCATCTGGGGCTTGAGGATGGTGAGATCTGCTGTGTCTGGGATCGCCTGAGTTGCAGGTCCCACTGCCACAGGCGAAGGGGAAAGACGGAGAGCCAGCATCACATGGGTGTCTCTACGTCATCTGGAGTTGTCAGGTTCTCAGGCTCCGTGCCTGCGGCGGGGTGGGAGGGGAACAGGGGTCCAGAATCTCGGGCATCTCTGTAGCTGAAGAGATGGGATCTCAGGCCCCACTGCTGCTGCTGCCCAGTTACTTGTGGCATGAATGCAGCTGCAGCAGGAAGGCTGGAGTCATGTGCACTGCCTCCCCTGCTGCACCCGGGTTCTCTGGGGCTTCAGGCTCCACTGCCATGCCCGGAGAACCAGGATTACAGGCACCACCTTGGCTGCTTCCCCAGTTTTGCCTCCTCCGTGTGTTCTACTCTGCCCACCTGTAAGTGTACAGATACGTGGGATTCTCCAGCATCCTGGTGTGTTGGGTTCTTGGATATTCTACTGGATGTAGATTGAAAGGGAAAGATAATTGGAGATTCTCACTCTGCCATGATGCTGGCATCGCTCTGTCTTTTGTAATTTAGTAAATGCGTTTCTAAAAGAGTGTGTATTAAACATTTCATGCTATAATTATTTTTATTTTTGTCAAGGTCTGTTTGCGATCTGTATTCGGTTGCTCCACTGTTTAATGCATAATGTTTTGATATACCTTCTTGGTTGATTGTGCAGATGTCTCACTTCATTCTTCAAGCCCATCTCCCATTATTAAATATTAACATTGTACACTCCAATTTCTTTTCATTTTCTTTTCAATAGTACAGCTTTGCCTCTGTTGATTTCATTTCAATGTTACTTTCCCTTTTATGCGTGACCCTTATAAAGGGCATTTTACTACACTGCGCTTTTTATTTCCAAACCTGATTGGACCACTTCTCTTTCAGTAAGGGAATTCAGGACCTGGTGTTTCTCCCAAGTACTACGTGCAGACAAAGAGAAACCCGGTGCCTGGTGATCTCAAACACTTTGAACACATGGAGAGGGATCAGACACCAGGTTCCTCTTTGTCTGCCATCTGTTCCCTGAGAGGTGGTGAGCAAGGCCACAAGCCTCTGCCCTGAAGAGTTTCATGAATCTGACCAGCACGTGGTCAACAGGGCTTTGTGACTCAGGATGGAGGTCTAGTCTAAGGACAGACACTTAGAAAACATCAGAATATGTGTAATGATTAAAGCCGTGGGAACAGAGATGACGACCTAGATATACTATAAGGAGTGGACAGGGAGACAGCTTATGATGGAATTTTATTGGACAGTGACCTCTCAGGGCAGCTGAAAGAAGGCTGACAAAGACGCCCAGTGAGGTCATCACAGAGGTCACGGTAACACCAGTGGGATACGGAATCGTGGATGCTTAGAGGGAGAGAGGACTTCTAGAAAGTAATGATCAGCGCTATCAAACGTTGCCTGGAGGTCATAAAACAACACAAAATTATCAATTAGATTAAGATTAGGCTTCAGGGAAGCCATTAATCAATCATCTAGGGTAGAGCAATTTCTGTACAAAAGGAAGAGAGGACAGATGGACGTGACCTCAGGTGTGGATGGGAGTGAAGGACTGGAGATAGAATTGTCTCAACCCTGTGCATATTGTACCCAGTCTGGTCTCCTGAGGCAGAAAGTCAGCACTCCTTAGCACGGCTCCCAGCTTCCCCACCACCGCCAGATCTGACACCAGAAGGCACTGTGGGGCACTCTGTTCAGCCCTCGCCTTATCTCTTCCACTTCAGGTCCCAGCATGCTTAAAGAGGCAAAGCCCATTTCACACTGTTTTTAAGGTCACAGGCAATCAATCTGATTGACAGTAAGATTAAAAGGATTTATTTTATTTTATTCTGTTTTATTTTATTTTATTTTTAAAAGGATTTATTTTATTTTATTTTATTCTATTCTATTTTTTTTTTTATTTTATGCAATACTGCCCAAGGGGGAAAAGGGGAATGTAATACTTAATTCACAACAGAAATCTTATAATTTACCATTTTAAAAACCCCTAATTTTAACCGTTTTTATTCTGTTCCTAATGCATATTTAATTTAGTTTAGTTTCTTTTTTTTTTTTTTTAATGTATCTCCTTGCCAAAGGATGAGATCTCTGACCTCTAAGGAATTTCCTTTAAGTAATTCCTAGCAGTGGTTGCTCATGGATTGCTAATGCCGTCAGACACATGGAGTGACATGGGGTAAATGTGCTCATTAATCCTTGTCCCCGGGGTCCTTGCCCTGATGGGGTCTGCCTTTCTATCCCACTTTACTATAAAGTCTTAATTTTCTTTTGTCTCAAGATCAGAGCTCTGTGAGCTGGAGCTCCGCACTGAACACTCAAGAGACTCAAGTCTAATTACATACAAAAAGAAAAAAATCACTTTGAGAAATGAAATGGGACTCTAGGAATTATTATATAAAAATTACTATTCATACAAGTGCAGAGATTAATATAATGTACTTTTTACCCAGAAGGAGGAAGAAACTACTTTGTGGCATTGGCTTCCATCTTTTTTAATTAAAGAAATAAAACACCACTAATGAATTTGAAATCCTTTTTATATCCCTTCATTTTGGAGATTTTTTTTTAAATGTATGTTTTACACATTTCTATTTATACATATCTGTCTATAGGATTGGTCTGTAAGTGTTTTAAGGTTTCAAATAGAATCATATTCAGTGAAATATCTTGAAATATCATGCAATATACTTTATTCCCGCAACATTCTCTTTCATGATCTAAGATGCTGATTAATATAGATCTAGGATATTTATTTGAAAATCACATAACATGAATGGACCAGATTCTAACTGTTCGTTCCATGCATCAAGTTGGAAGCCTTAGATACGAATCCAGAAAAGCATGTGGTGGGACTTTCTTCACATCATGGCAGTCGAATGGTCTGACACCCTGCACCTAGCAGGTGTCTGTCATTCATGGCAGGATTATAACCGCAGAGCACACTTGTTCGCTTATGCGTTTGTTAGAAATACAGGCTTTACCTAAATGTCCATCAACAGATGACTGGATAAAGAAGATGTGGTATATTTATACAATGGAATACTACTCAGCCATAAAAACCAGAAACATAACACCATTTGCAGTAGCATGGATGCTCCTGGAGAATGTGTCATTCTAAGTGAAGTAAGCCAGAAAGAGAAAGAAAAATACCATATGAGACCACTCATATGTGGAATCTAAAAAAAAAAAACAAACAAAGCATAAATACAAAACAGAAATAGACTCACAGACATAGAATACAAACTTGTGGTTGCCAAGGGGGCGGGGGGTGGGAAGAGATAGACGGGATTTCAAAACTGTAGAATAGATAAACAAGATTATACTGTAGAGCACAGGGAAATATACACAAGATCTTATGGTAGCTCACAGAGAAAAAAATGTGACAATGAATACATGTATGTTCATGTATAACTGAAAAATTGTGCTCTACACTGGAATTTGACACAACATTGTAAAATGATTATAAATCAATAAAAAATGTTTTAAAAAAAAGAAATACAGGCTTTAGACACTAGGCTGGTGTCAGTTGATCTCCATCTCTAGATCCCGCACTTCCTCCTTATCATCGAAGCATCTGTGTTCACGGCTGGAATGCGGTTCTTGCTGCTGGTCTTTCTGCTGCCGACTCCTTTTGCGCACCGTTCCCACCCTCTAAACCTTACAGAAGCAGAACTGATTTCTTTTATGCCTCTCTTCATGCGAAACACTTATTACTGCTGAAATTGAACCTCTGATTCTACATACAACATCCCATCAAGTATCTTCCCAGAAACAGTAACCCAGAGGTTTTACTGTTTAATCTTTCTACCATTTACTTTATGCGAGTTACAAATACAAGAAACATTACAGAGTTGAGTGTGATCAGCGTTGCCAGTAACTACTAGCAAAAGGAATTTATCGGAGAAACAGGCCTGGGTGGGTTTGGACAGGTGGAGAGGGGAGAGGCCCTGTTCTCAGAGGGAAGCAGTGGGGGCAGCACCAGGAGGAAGGCGTGGGGGTGGCGGAAGCAGAAATAAGGTCCCAGACTTCAGACAACTTTGAATTGGATGCATAGACCTTCCCTGCCAGGAGATGCTGGACCAGAACCCTGGTGTCTTGATAAAGCAAAAGGAATCTGGGGGGGAGGGTATGGCTCAGTGGTAGAGTGTCTGCCTAGCATGCATGAGGTCCTGGGTTCAATCCCCTGTACCTCCATTAAAAAAATAAATAAACCTAACCCCCCCCCCCAAAATAAAGGCCCAGTTATATAAGTTTCATGTAAACTGACTATACTTCAATTTAAAAACTATATGAAGGCAAAAGGAATCCAAGAACAACTCAGAGAAAAGAACAAATCAGTAACAAATCCAGCTACGGATTCCAAGCTAATGAACATAACCACTGCCATGTAAACCCACAGCCAGGTCTGCAAGATAATAAATAAATAACGGGGTGGAAAATAATTTAAAATAATCATTTTTGTCAAGGGTGATAGTTTGAGGAAACGGAGGAGACAAGGACCAGTCCCCCAGGCTGAGGGACAGAGAGGTCCAGGGTGGCACCAAGCTCGCCCACGCCTCCGGCACGGCCACCCACCACTGCTGCTCGTGACCCGCGTGCTGCCACGTGTTTCCTGCGTGCTCTGGTCCCCTGCCCTGGAACTGACTGAGCTCCCAGGCCCACGTCCCTGGGCCAGCCGGAAAGGGCTCTGGAAGGTAAGCCAGACATTGCAGGGTTGGAGCCAGAAGTGAGCTTGGCTCTGCATCAAAACTTACAAAGTGAGGGGGGAAAAAATACCTGCTGCAAAGTTTGGGCCACATAAAAAAATCGACCACCAGCCTTCCTACCGGAAAATAAATTGGATATTTTCCCTAGGGAGCAATTAAAATAATTTAAGTGACTTTCTTTTGATATGATTTAAATAGCCATGCTGATGTGGTCAGACACACACACTCAGACGAGATGAACCCAGGAGTTGCTGGAATGACCAGGACTTCAGGGGACCTTGGCTCCCCATGGAGGCTGCAAACACCAGAGCGCTGCCCAACTCCCCAACTCCCCAACTCCCCATCTCCCCATCTCCCCATCTCCCCATCTCCCCACTCCAGCAGCTTTTTCTGTCTCCTGCTCCCATCTCCGAATGGGATGTCCCAGCCCACAGAAGGAGCTGCTGCTCTGGGACGGAGGGTGGCACTGCAGCCATCTGGTCCATAGGCTGGTGCTCGCGGGCTGTTTCTCTTCAGCTCTGCATTAAGACTGTGATCTCATCATCCTGAACTCTCCACACTGGGGCTCTTGTTTTTTTTTAATTTTATTAAAGTATTGCTGATCTACAACATTGTGTTAATTTCTGGTCTACAGCATAGTGAATCGGCGTCTGTGTGGCCCGAGGCAAGAGTGTAAATAAAGCCTCATGTGTTAGAGATCTAAAACTTTCAAAATCTACATTTCAAGCCAGTCTAGTTCAGTCCTGCATCGTTGCACCTGCATGGCTGGGGAAAGCCCACGCAAGCCCTGCGGCAGGTCCAGGGCGGCCGTGAGTACCTTGACGGGCTCAGCACCGCCTGGCAATCCCACTGTGCTTCTCTGGTCCTCAGTCCCCCACTTTCCTACACAAATATTTCACATCTTCTCCTTCCTTGGCCCCCAGGACCTCCTTCCCCATCAATAACCTTGCTCCCTGCTTCACTGAGAAAAGTGAAGCCATCAGGGAACAGACCCCCACCTCACATCTGCTCACACACCAGCATCACTTCTGTATGATGCTCCTCTTGATGGATCTCACAGTAAGGTGAGGCCAGAGGTATTCAGTACAGAAGTGACAGATCTCAGGGTGGACAGCAAATTTGACTCTGGGCCTCCCAACAACCAGTACAGACGATCCACAATGACAGGTTGAAATCATAATGCAGTAATCAGAGGTCAAGCACACAAAACGGAGTTGGGCAGCCACTGGGGACATGGTCTCAGACACATCCCCCCACCACTGAGAACCTGAACTTTCTGTGAACTGTACCAAAGCCAGGACATTAGTTGTTTTTAAAACCACATTTGCAACTATATTCAATATCTTGTACTAACCTTCAATGAAAAAGAAGATGAAAATGAATACATGGATGTATACGCATGACATTGTGCTGCACACCAGAAACTGACACATTGTAACTGACTGTACTTCAGTAAAAAACAAACAAACAAAAACCACCACATTTGCTAACTGCAACCTTGCAACTCAAGGTTATTCCCTCTTGTAACTAAGCGACCATTTCGGACCACAACCGATCCTTGCTTGACAAGAACCCTTACTTCCTTCCAGCTCCGATTATAATTCTTGACAAACAATTCATGCAACTCACTGTGGCCTTGCAGTTTCTGCCTTGATAAGCCTTTGTGGTCAGCGGGACACAGTTCAAGTGCCCCTTGAATCTTTGTCTCCTGGGCAGCAAACTCAAAATAAACACTCTTTATTTCAATCAGGGCTTCAGCTCTGAAATTTTGGTTAACACGCACATGACTCATTCTTCCCATAAGTTACTCTCACAATCATTTCCCGACCTTCAAAGAATAAGCTATATGTATTTATTTTTTCACCCACCAACAGGTCTCTCTATCCTAAATCTTACTCACAAACTTTTCTATGTAGGTAGATCTTGAAAACATATTTTGCTTGTATGGGGGAGCCCTCTGGTATATTTCAAACCTTCATTTTTCACAAAGGAATAACAGTGACATTGATAATAGAGGAAACTCACTTTTAGCCAAAATTTAGTGTTATTTGTGGACTATATAGAAAATATTTTGGCAGGCTTTTATAACTGAGGTAGAAATTGGTTCCTAAAATTCACTTCTCAATCTTCTGTGAATCTTGAGGGGAGTTTATGTTGTCACACTGTTATTTTGTATAGTTCCAAGAATCTAAACGTCAGGTCAGTTCATGCACCATTTACACAGACATGTAGTTCAGGTTAAGGATAGAAATGGAGTTGAGTAGATTGCAGAATTTTTTAATCAATCAGTCAAATATTAGCTATGGTTTTATTGTCCTCTGGTGATGGTGCTTAATTTCCAAAGGGATGATAAAAGATGGTGATCAGCCACACTAACTGAGTTCACCCTGAAGGGGACTGCGCATTTACCCACCTCTGACATTCCAGATAGAAAAAGAGATGTCTTTCTCCCACGTGTTAATTTTCTCTGCGCTCTGCATGTAGGTAACGTGTCTTCCTGTCTGGCTCCCAGAGGTCCTTTCTCCAAACATGACACTTTGTTTTGTTTTTTTAATATTATGGCTGAAAGCCACAATGGAAGCCATGTAAATTATTAAATACATATATATGTGTGTATATATATATAAAAATCTATACATATGTATATATATATAAATCTTTAGGATCAAGAAGTCTTCAGATAATGAGAACTTAAAGGGTCTCAATAATTCTTTCAATAACAAAATTATTTACTTTTTCTTTTATGGGGGCAGTGGCTAATTCTGGAGCAGTTACTTACCGCTCTCCATGTTTCACTACTTTTTTTCCTTATTTTAAAAAGATGTATCGCCAAGATGGCTGAGTAGAAGGATGACTTGCTCACCCCCTCCCATAATACAACAAAAACGGTATCGATGGGCTGAATAGTTCATCCAGATACCTCCTGAGCTTTGGCAGAGTATCTCTTACTTTGAAATACAAGAAGAATCCTCACAAAAGTGGATAAACAACAGGGGAGGAGGGGTACAGCTCAGCAGTAGAGCACATGCTTAGCAAGCATGAGGTCCCGGTTCAATCCTCAGTACCTCCATTAACAAGATAAATAAAAAAATAAACCTAATTACCTCCCCCCATTAAAAAAAAAAGATAATTAAAAAATAAGATAAACAACAAGATTCTTCTGTATACCACAGGAAACTATTCAGTATCTTGTAGTAACCTATAATGAAGAATACAAAAAGGAATGTATGTATGTATATGTATGATGACAACATTATGCGTACCAGAAATTGACGCCTTGTAAACTGACTATACGTCAATAAAAATAAATCAATTTTGAAAACAAACAAACAAGATATAGATAATTCTCTACTTAGAGATTACAGTGCCCAGGAGAGCCTCGCACTGGCGTTCCCAGCCTACGAGCTTTATTTTGAGTTCTCTCTCGAAAATGTTTACGTAGCATCCTTCACTAAGGGCAACAGGATCGATTTAAAAAGCCGCGTCTCTTCAATGGAGTTTTGAAATCAAGCATATGGAGAAATCCTGTATCACATTCTGCCCCTAAGTCTTGTTCTGATTTAATCACATTCGTAGGAAGCAGCGATATTGATTTCTGTGGGCGGCTTGTAATAACATCAGGTCCACAGCATCACAAGGCACGGCAAGCCTGGAGCCACACTGTAACTAGTGAGCGCACCACCGGAAAGCACGGGATGGGTATGTTTCAGAGTTACGCCCAAATCCGAAAAAGATTTAACTGCTTTGAACTACGCATCAGATACTTTCAGACCTAGTGCAAAGACATACATTGGTTCTACAAACACAGAAGCAACGCCTTCCCTTAAGCAAAGTGATAAAACTGAATCTTTTGGAAACCTATCAAGGACATTCCGAAACTTAATTAAAGAGGGCATATTTTATACATATGTATATGGATGACTGAAACATTATGTGTACACCAGAAGTTAACACAACATTGTGAACTGACTATACGTCAGTAAAAAATAAAATAAAATAAAAGCAAGTGGGCCAAAAAGGGCATATTTATAAAAACATCCATCAACTATACTGTAATAAAAAAATAAATACAATAAATGTATAAAGCAAAAGATCTTAGAAAATAATTTGCAAGTTGTATTCCTCAATTCTGAGTACATGTACCTGTATTTTTTATCCACTTGATCATAGAATCTTGATTGTATTCATTCATTTATTTGTTTAAAATTTTCTAAGCAATGTCTGCATCCTGCAAAGGACAATTGAGTTAGGGACAAATCACATACTTGAACAAAGCCACCAGGACAAAGTTTACATCAGTGACTACCAAAGAGAGGTGATGTTGTCTCCACAGGGTACATTTGGCAACGTCGCGAGAGATTTTTGGTTGCCACGATTGTGGGTCAGGAGCAAGAAGTTGGTACTGGAATCTAGTGGATACAGGTCAGGCATGATCCTGCAATACACAGAACCACCCCCACAACAGAGAATTCTCTGACCCAAAATGCCAACAGCGGGGAGGCTGAGAAGCCCTGATGTGAGGATTCCATTCCTCAGTAAGGCTGAGCAGTATTCCACTGTATGGATTACACCGTATTTTTTAATTCAACTGTTGATGGCCATTGGGTTGTGTTCAATAATGCTGCTACAAACATTTGTGTGCAAGCTTTTGCATGGATATACGATTCATGCACTTTGGGCAAATAGCTGGAAATAGAGTAGCTGGACTTTATGCTAGATAAACATCTACATTTTTAAGATAGTGTCAAACTGTTTTTCTTCTTGCAGCAGTAAACGAGCACTCCAGTCCCTCCACACCCTTGTCAGTCTTTTTCATTTTTGTCATTATAATAACTGTGTAGTTACTGGGGTATTGCAAAGTGGGTTTAATTTGTGTCTGCCTAAAGACCGAATGTTTCTATAGGTCCCCCAAAGATGTCCATGCCCTAAGCCTTAGAACCTGTGAGTATGTTATCTTACGTGGCACAGCAGAATTAGCTGATGTTAAAATAGAAGCATTATCTTGGATGGGCCCAAAGTTATCAAAAAGATTCTTAAAAGTGGAAGAGGGAGGCAGAAGAGGAGGTCAGAGCACAGTTGGTCCTTGAACAACTCGAGGCTTAGGAGCACCCACCCTCCACGCCACCAAAAATCCACGTGTAATTTATAGTCGACCCTAAATACATGGAGTTCATTTCCTCTGTATCTGTGGTTCCACGTCCCAGGATTCAACCCACCATGGAAGGCGTAGTGCTACAGTATTTACTATTGAACAAAGTCCTCATATCGTGACCCACGCAGTTCGCACCCGCGCTGTTCAAGGGTCAACTCTAATGGAATGTGAGAAGGGAACAGAGAAGGCGTTGCTGCTTTTGGCTGTAGAAGGGAGCAGAGGTCAAATTGTGTGGGTGCTCTGTAGAGAACTAGGAAAGGCAAGGGAAGAGGGGGAGGGTATAGCTCAGTTGTACAGTGCGTGCCTAGCACGCAGGAGGTCTTGGGTTCGATCCCCAGCACCGCCATTAAAATAAATAAATAAACTTAATTACCTCCCCCCAAGAAACAAACAAAAATTGGAAAAAAAAAAAAAAAAGTCAAAGTAAAGGATCCTCCCCTTGGGTCTCCAGAGAGGAGTATAGCCTTGCTAACATCTTGATTTTAGCCCAGTGAGACCCACGTTGGCCTTGGAATCTACAGAACTGGAATATAATAAATTTGTGTAGTCTCAAGCCGCTAAATTTGTGGTAGTTTGTTACACCAGCAATACAGATTAATACAGGTGTTCTGCAATTTTCCATGCCCGTATTAGCTATTCATTTATTTTCATCAGTGAAGCATCCATTCAAATCTTCTGCCTTTATGTGTGTGTATTCATTTCTATTTATTTAACATTTTTATTGAGGCATAATTTAGAAACCATTATATTCACCCATTATAACTGTACATACAATTTAATAATTATTTTGAAAATGTGTAGAATTGTACAGCCATCATCACAACCCAATTTTGGAACATTTTATAACCCCCCTGCCAAAGTCTTCAGGTCTGTTAATTTGTATTCCCACACCCAGGCCTAGACAACCATTAATCTGCTTCTGGTCCTATAAATTTTCTGGAGATCTCAGATAAATGAAATCACATCATAAATCATACACCGTGATTTAGGTCAAAATTCTTTCACTTAGTATCATGTTTCTGAGGTTCATTGATGTTGCATGTATCAACAGATTTTTCTTTTTATTGCTAAATAGTATTCCATTACACTTATATATGACATTTTATCATGCATTCACCAGTTGATAGGTTTTGGATCACTTCCAATGTAGAACTGTTATGAATAACCCTGCTATGACATTTGCTGGGTCATATGGTATGTCTGCTTTTTAGGAAACCGTCACACTGTCTTCCAAAGTGGAACCACTTACATCCTCAGCATGAACAATAATGAGGATTCCAGTTCCACCACATCGTCAGCTGCATTTGTCATTGTCTATTTTTTATTACAACAATCAGAGCGATTGTGAAGTGACATCTCACTGTGATTTTTAATTTGCATTTCCCTAGTGACCACAGATACTGAGTATCACTTCATGTGCCAATAAGCCATCTATATATATTCTTGAATGAAATTTATATTCAAATCTTTTGCCCATATTTTAATTGGGTTCTTTGGTTTCATACTATTGAATTGTAAGAGGTTTTTTTTAACGTATTCTGGATGCCTGTCCTTTATCAGACCTATGATTTGCAAATACATTCTCCCATTATGTGGCTTGTTTTTAATTTTCTTAATTGTGTCTTTTGAAACACAAATATTTTAAATTTAATAAATTCACATTTTTCTTTTATAGATTATGCTTTTGCTTGCGTATCTATTTGCTTCCCGCACAGCCCAAGGTCAAGATGATCTTCTCCTAGGCTTTCTTACAGAAATTGTAAAGTTTTAGTTTTTACGTAGGTCTATTACCCATTTTAAGTTTTAAATACGTCATGTGGTAAGGGACAAAGTTCATTTTTGCATGTTGATATCCAACTGTCACAGCATGACCGACTGAAAAAGCTATCAATTTCCCAATGAATTGTCTTAGCACCTCTGTCAAAAATCAACCATTTATTTTTATAATAACTATCATCTTAAATCTTTGCAACTGCATTTTAAATTCTATTCACATGCATTAATATTTTATCTCCCTTCAATTCTAAAATGTAATAACATCCACCATTTAAAAACCATGGTGCAGAGGGGAGGGGGGTGGGAAGGGACAGACTTTGTAGATACTGACAAGTATATACAGAATTTATATAGAATAGATAAACAAGTTTATACTGTGTAGCACAGGGAAATATATACAAGATCTTGTGGTAGCTCACAGTGAAAAAGTATGTGACAATGAATATATGTATGTTCATGTATAACTGAAAAATTGTGCTCTACACTAGAAATTGACACAATATTGTAAACTGACTGTAACTCAATAAAAGAAAATTTAAAAAAAAGATCATGGTGTAGACTGGACCTGGGCAATTTACTAGAGTAAAACTTAAAGGCAGTATCAATTCTAATTCATAATAGGAGTTGGAAAATATACTTGGAACTTGAGCTTTAGCTTTTTGTTTAAAATAAAATTATACTATATTTTGTAGTGTGAATTTTTGTAGGTTTATATTAGCATTTCCTGAGTTTAATTTCCTGAAAATCAGAGAAACCAAACAACTAGTCCATCTCATAATATATTGAACTTGTACTGAAATGCTTCGCTCCTAGTAAACTAAAAGTACGTGCACAGATTTCAGATAAATCGTGTTTAAATTTAAAGTGAAAGCTCACTGCTGTATAATAATCTTTAATTTTATCTTGAGTGGAATGTAACTAGAAACATGGGGAGAGAATGTGACTGATGAATGAGGACATGATGGGTAAAATTCTATAAGCATCCTTTCAATCCATCCTTTCAATCATGGATGCTTCAGATCTATTCAGATCACAAATAAAGACCAAACCCAATCAAACTATGTAAGTTAATTAAGATGTCCATTTTTCAACTTTTTTTTTCTGGTGGATAACTTGGACTAGGCAAGTGCTGCAATCTTTTTTTTTTAAACAATTTTAAAGTTTATATATACGTACTGTTCATCGTTTCTAAGAACAGTTTAAAGCTTTAGCTTTTTAAACTTACATAGTTATCAAAGGAGTAAAACCAACTACAAAATAAGAATAAATAGAATGCAGTAATCCAATCAGAAAGGACAAACGGACTTACTCATATTCAAGAAATCAAACTTTTAAGTTATAAATAATATGTAGTTCATTTGTGTCCCTTTTTTTTAGATTCCACATACAAGCAATATTATATGGCGTTTTTCTTTCCCTTTCTGGTGTATATTCTTTAAACACATTTCAAGCCCATCCCATTGTCCTAAACCAATATTGAGATCACTTGTTTTCCTGTCAGTTCGATGCAAAATCACAGCCAGGTCAAGAACAAGCTTTTGTGGTTACTGCTTTTGTGAGGGAAAAAAAAAAAAAAGATCTTTCAACGACAAGTTTGTTTTCTTTCCCTCATGGAAATTACCACCTATTTCCCTTGCTGTTTCCGCACGTCTCCTTCTCCACAGCCGGCCCTCGTTTAAATACGTTCTAGTCTCATTTTGCAAATTCCAACAGTCAGTTTGGAGGGCACAACATAGGTTTTCACATAAAGCCAAGCCCTGGAGTCCTTGAAAGCAAAACTTGTATCTCATTTTTAAGAGAGCAGGGCCACAGCTCAAAGCCTCATATTTAAAACTCACAGTCATTATGCAAATTAAATGTAGTCTTAGGAGATCGGGTCAGAACCAGAAAGTAACTGCCAAACAGTGATTAATGACCACACCTAATCATATTAAACAAATAGATCATGGAACAGCGCTGAGCAGAGCCTCCAGCAGCAACATCTCTGAGGCTGGGTTATAAGCAAGCTGATGGCTTGGCTCTGCGACCCACTGCCTTTATCAGGACAGCAGACAGGGTCCTCATCCACTAGAGCCCCTGACATAGCAAAAAAGTCACGTTGTCATAGTAAGGGTTGCTGATCAAAAGAAATACTCTTTCTGACTTTCATTCACTGTGTTTTGAATAATGAGCTCACTTTTAAGATGCCTTAGTACTATCTTCATTTTCTTTAGATTTTTGAAACTTTTTGGGTACAAGTTTATGTCTGGGTAATGCCTGCCGCTATGACCCTGATACAGAGCAAGATAAGTGTTACACCTTCTGTCACACCTTGTAAGTGAAAAGAAAAATACAAAGTCAGAATATAAATCATAAATTTTGATCCAAATAGAAACTGTACAGACATCATCACTTAATAGCTCAGGTAAAAGTTATTTTCCACATAAATCAACCATCTACTGTATCATAACTTAGAAACGTCAAAACTTCAGGAATTCTAAAGGCAAGTGGTATTATAAAAGAGTCTGCTTCTGGGTTCCTGTGATCTTAAATTATAGCAGCTTTATATATTTTTCCCAAGAAGATCCTTCTGTACAACAGATTATATTAAAAATCAAAGAAAAATTTGTCAAATATATGCTAGTACAAATATATATACAAAAAGAAGCAAAACAAATCATAATTGCTTAAATCGTAAATGTAATACAATAAAATCATATTATGATTGGAATTCAGCTCATATCTTCAGAATGGAATGCAACATATGCTTGTCTCTAACACCGTGTGCACATTTCAAGTCAATGAGAAAGCAGACTTAAATGATTTTAAAAGCATTATTTAGCGCCATCATAGAGTGATCAAATAAATGCTTTTTATAATGAAACTAAAGATGTACGCATTTCATTATATTCCCTTAAAAACTTTTACGCTGACAGACTTAAAATACAGTTATGTGATGTGAAAAGTATCAACCAATTACCAAAATATTGCAGACTACACGGAATCCCCAGTTGTACATGTTCTAACTCATTGGTACCATTCACTCTACTCGAGGTCCTCAACCTTGGCCATGTCCATTAGTCCAGTAAAGCAGAATCTATAGCTGGGGGCCTGGGGATCAGCATTTTAAACTCTTCAAGTAGTTCTAAGTTTTTATCTAAACATTTTCCTTTGAAATAATTATAGATTCACATGCAGATGGAAAAATACTACAAAGTTTCCACCTGCCCTTCACCGGAATCCGCCCATGGTAACATCTTGCACAACTATTTCTTTTTTCTTTGTATTAGTGACTTTTTGAACTTTATATTTTAAAATAATTGTAGATGCAAATGTAGGGAGTTGCAAAGATGGTACAGAGAAGAGAAGTCCTCCGTCCCTCTTACCCGATTTGCCCCAGTAGATACACATCACATCATTAGGTGATCCTAATTCACAGCAAGTTGGGAACTAGCAAGCAATACCACAAACAAGGATTTATTCAAGGAAGCATATTAATAAAGGATGGTGTCAGATCTATGGTGGAACAAGTATATGTGTAAATTTAAAAAAAAAACAAGCTTCCATGGCTCTAATCATAAATTTAAGGTGAGTAACAGAGACATTAATTTATATCTGTTCTTACTGATTTAGGAAATACTAACACTATCAAACTACTCATGTGGACTAAAACTTGTGTTATAAAAGCAGCGTTTTTCCTTCTACTCTAAGGGGGACATATAAAACTTTGGTGCAGCCCAATAGACTCGAGCTGGTTTGGGTGCAGCTGGCCCCTTGGGAATTTTAGGTGTGGGCACGTTAAGCCAATGAATGCCCTAGTTCTTGGTCTGGTTGGTTCTACTTTCAAGAACATAGACTCCATCTTAACTAAGAGAAGGTAACCTTTTTGAAAATTTTATTTTGGCTTATCTATACTGCTTTTGAAACTATAATAACCAAAATAGTGTGGGACCAGTGGAAAGACAGACTTTTAGACCAATGGAACAGAAGAGAGAGTTCAGAAATAAACCTTATCAAACGATTTTTAACAAAGGTGCCAAGACCATTCAATGGAGGAAAAGGCAGTCTTTTCAACGATTGGTTCTGGGAAAACTCGAGATCCACATGCAAAAGAATGAAGTTGAGGCCTTACCTAATACCATACGCTAAAATTAACTCAAAATGAATTCATTACCTAAATATAAGGCATAGTATAATATAACAGAAATTAACTTTTTGGTTGAAATTGTCTATTGCTGTCTCAGATCTAAACCAGTGGGTAAGCCCTGAAGAACCCAATGAATCCACACGGCTTGTGTGTCTAGTGGAACCATTATGAGTGGAACCCATGGACATCGGGGATAATTTCTGATGTATTTCTGTTGCAGCAGTTACCCATATTTATTTGAAGTTAAAAAAAAAACTCAGCAATGTCATACAGAATAATGGTATCCCGACCTCTTCAGTGTTCTCATCGGTGAACCCAACACCACAGCAGGGGCTGCGGAATGGGTCTAAAACATTACTCAGCAGCAGTATGTCAAAAATCAGAGGAGAAGAAGATGACTGGAAGTTGTTCAGATTCCACTGTGCATGTCACACCGGCCCAAATAAACTCTAAAACAGTGTACTTAGTTAAATGTTCAATTTATATAGGAATTTTCCAAATTGGAGGTTTAACTGCTATGGAGATTTAATAACTAATACATTGAATATTAGAAAGTAAACCAATATGTACAAATCCCTTCTCATGCCTTCACATCCTGCGGAGTTTTGAACGCCTTTCTCCTAAATGGTCATAAGACAAATTTAACAGCTTCATTGGTGTCTGCCTACTACTAATTGACCAAAGTAAAACAAACAAACAAACAAAAAACAAACAAACACCACCACCAACAAAAGCAGAGGTCCAGGGGAGAGAACATAAGAAAGAGACAAATGCTACTGACGTTATTGAAATAATACTGTCTTTGAATATGATACTATAATAAAATCAAAGTAATTAATGCAATTTAAAATTTAGCAAAGGAAAAACGTATCTTGTTCTGTCGTCTAGTTTACTGCACTCACTAAAGGAAGGAGTCTGCGAGTTTTCCTGGGGTCATTCAAATTCATAGATTTTTTTCCATCTTTAATCACGTTCTTTTCAGACATTTTATCCTTTAAAGTTTTTCACAGGAAATTGCCAACAACGGACTTGACATTTCTCGCACATTATCTGCTCCCCAGTCTCACTGTGAGTCTCTTCTATCAAATGATTCGAGTAGAAAGAGACTTCTGAGAAGACTAAATTAGTCCTTGGAGCTAATCAGTCCTGTGCCATTTTGGTCATTGTGTTCACGGGTTACAGCCGTGGGAGAAAATGGATGGACCCACAGATGTCCCCTCGGCTTGCGGGTCGGTCTCTGTGGTAGATTTTCCATCACCCAGAGTTGAAAGCAACACCAGAAATCTCCCTCAAATAAAGAGAAGAAAAGGGCTGAGTGAAATCTTACTGTAAAACTGCCTTTCTGAAGAGTGGACTAGAAACGATTATATTTGATGGGCACATAGCTTAAGCCATGAACTCCGTGCGGGGAGGTCAATCACAGCAAAGGGTAAGCCTGGAAAAGGCTCCTGTCACGCGCTGGGCCAGACCCCCTCCGAATTTGCTTTTTCTGACTCGCGGGCGCCTGTTTTATTAGCTCATTAAGAGAGTAATTATTAGCTGACCCGTGTCTGCCCTCTAAAGCTCAGTCAAACAGTACAGTTTGGTAAATTAAGCTAATTTAACTTTATGATTTGATTGGGCTTCACAGGAGGCAAATAATAAAATTTACTCGCAATATTCTAAAAAATTCCTCCAGTTCGGTTTCACTTTGTGAAATTATATCTGCTTTGCAATGTTGCGACATTGACTTACCCTTTAAAAATTGTTACCTGAGTCCATAAATGAGCCTTTTACAACCCATCTCGAATATGAAAAAAAAAAAGCGATTTTAACGGAAAAGAAAAGAGACCTTATTTTTTCACATAAAGTAAAACAAAACAAAACAAAAATCAGAAGCACATTTTCCGTGCTCGTTCCCATGTGCCCAAGAGGAAAATGAAAATAAAGACTCTGTCAAGAAAACTAATACCCTTATAGGATCTGTTGTTCATGATCTGGAAACTTTCCTCCAACAGAGTGAGGGCCAGATCCCCTTTCTCTCGGATGTCTATAAATAATTCACATTTTTGGCAAAAGACTCTCCTTTAAGAAATGTGGAAAATTGATTTTGATGGGAAAAGGAAATACAGGTCATGAGGAAATGGCGAAGAAAATGCACGTCGATGATTTATCTTGTCCGATTTTACGTCCAGATACCTGGTGCATTAAGGAGGCGCATGCCTAATGGGGAACACAGACAGGCTGATGGAAACACAGGCAGCTACTCATGGACGCAGAAACTGCGACTCTGAGAACTGTGGCCCCTATCAGATTGTCCTCCACTATTTACTGTCCTCAAAGAGACGTGCATACTGATTAGCGTCTATGATTTATCTAGAACTCTCTTACATACATGTAAGTAAACTGAGTCCTAGAAAGATGAACTCACCCAAATTTACAGAAGCAGCTAACTCTGTCACATGAATGGGTAAAGACTCCCAAAGATTTTTTTAAATTATTTAACACCTATATTGTGGTCTGGTTCCTGTACGGTAAACGACACACATTTCAGATGTACAATTTGATGAATTGATAGATGTGAACACCCACGAAACCACCACCACAATCAAGATAGCTCACATTTCCATCACTCCCCAAGAGGTGCAATTTTCGAATTCCCCATTTATCCTTTCCCAACTCCTTTCCCTCCTGGTAATCGTTAAGTTTGTTCTCCATGTCTATGAGTCTGTTTCTCTTTTGTAGATAAGTTTATTTGTGTCCTTTTTTGTAGATTCCACATATAAGTGGTATCATGTGGCATTCTTCTTTCTCTTTCTGGCTTACTTCACTTAGAATGACCATCTCCAGGCATTATTGAGCAGTTTTTTTGTAAGATCGCTGGAGAGCCATCAACTAAGTTGTGCAAGATGTCCATTTCCTCTCCCACATTCCACATGAAAAATATCAGAGGGAACTGAGCTAAATCAAGGGAGCTAACATGCATACCTGAGAGCCGGTGCGGCCAAGTGCACCACCCGAGCATTTCCCTGGGAAGCCTTTTTTTTTTAAAAGATGTTATTTTCAGCATCTTACCAAAGCCTTGCCAGCCTCTGCCATAGGTCTCAGACGCTGGAGGGGGAAAGGCTCAGCCAGAGGCAACACTAGACCTGGATCCCACACGGTGAAGGCCACCGTCTTCAACCACAGTAACAGATGCAAAACGGTGGAAACTGAGTCACTTAGAGTTTTCTCATTAGCAGCAGAATCATAAGATCTACCAATAGCCTTTTCTTTAAACAATGGTCTAAATCTGCAATTTTCTTCAAGAGAAAGAGTCTATAGAAAATCTGTCGTTTCAACTTTCAATTTTCTAATATTCAACCTAAAAGAAAGTCCACGTCATCACACGGTATAAAGTTTTTCTCGGTGTTAACGATGAAAACCCCAAGGAGGAATATTCATTTACAAGGACGATACCCTGAGATCTCAGGTTTTACTGTTACACTTTCTCTGGGTCACTTCTGATAAAATCTCATGACTACCTCAGAAACGCTCAGAACGTACACTGCATACAGAGAAGATTGTAAGTAAATTGTCTTCCTGAAACTTCTCAAGCTATTCACAAACTTTGATCATAAATCTACCCACAGAGGCTTCTTTCCTTGGGGGAACTGCATTTGTACTTGGGCCCCCAAAGTCGAGCTGATATGAGGACCCCAACTACCCTAATGTCTGCTGGAGAGATTTTCTTCTCAACCTTCCTCAGGATTTAGCAAAGTGAAAGGAAAATGAAAGATTGATATATCTGTTAATTGACCGCTGCCACTACTGAAGAAAACTATTATTCCAAGCCACCCATAGAGACACAGAGGCACAGAGACAGTTCTGCTAAAGAAGGGTTGTCGCTTTATTTGGGTAAGAACATAATTATTCGAAGTCTTCTGTAATTATGGATCTGATTGAGAAAATACAGTGAATTTGTTTCAGATTATTAAGGAGAGGATTATACTAGATGCTCCATGAAGATAACATATTCACAGCAATAACGATTTGATTTTGGCTTAATATCACTGGACTGTCCTGAAGATAATGTGTAGCACATCTAACAAAGGAGCAAGGAGGTCACTCTTCCACATGGCTTATTATGATGCCGTGTATAAAAGGGATGTATATGAATGCGAACGCTTGTTGCCTTGCATGTAACGCTGCAGGACGCAGGAAGCAGCCCCAGGGGGCCACTTCCGTCTGCCTAGAAGAGGAAAGCCCTGGAGGTTACACTTCCTCTGCGCTGTGGGCTTCTCAGACGCTGGTCGAGAGCTGCCAGAGAACACAGCTCATCCTACGGAGAATGGAAGAGAATGAACCCTTTAATATTTTTAATTAGAGCCTCAGAGGATGCTCAGTTTTGAATTCCTACCCTATGATATATGTTAAACATAAGTTTTTCATTAATATGCATGAAATGAGATTTGATCTGAATAAAAGAGCAGAAAAAGGTATTTTTTTAATTAAGGGAAATTTATTTTGTTACCAGAGTAATGTGACATTGCTTATTCAACATGCAAATTTGATATACGTTCATCATACAAAGAAGAAGGAAAGAACGCTCAGTGTTTAAATGTGGAGGGTTTTGTGTTTAGTGGGTTTTTTTTTTTTTTTTTTTTTTTTTTTTTTTTTTTTTTGCTGGAGGGGAGGTAATAAGACTTATTTATTTTTTAGTTTAATGGAGGTACTTGGGACTGGACACAGGACATCATGCATGCTAAGCACAGGCTCTACCACGGAGCTACACCCTCCGGGCTTTTCAGTGTTTAAGTGCAAAGGAAGGCAGGTAGGGGACAGGCGTCCTGTAACCACTTCTGCTAGTGGCTGTCACTTTGCTTTGTCCTTATATTTTCTCCAGGTAGCTCTTCTTTCTTTCTTTTAAATAAGGCAGAGGGATTCTCAAGGGTAGAGTAAATCTAAAGAGATATCGCGGGAAACCTATAGATTCAAACCTTACAGGCTATAGACATGTAAGATTCTTTTCAAAGCCATGGTGTCTGGAGTCCAGAATTAAACCCTATAATTAAGTAAGAAACTCTGATTCTAGCACTACCTCGTGGTAACTGAATGTCTGAAGTACATTAGTTCAACCCCCCTAAATGGCCTGTTCCCATCTAAACATTCGCGTTGTAATCCATTTTTAAATCATGTGATAATTATACCCTTTGCTTGCTTCAACCATGTTACAAATAAAATTCTTTTTTAAAAAGACCTGAATATGATTTGGCAAACCAGCAGCTCCTGTTCATTTAAAAAATAATTGTGTTGGTTTAAAAGCTGCTTTCCATAAATGTTCTACAAATGAGAATTCAATTCAATGCAATTAAACTTAAAAAAAAAAAGAGAGAGAGAATATATATTTATACAAATAAGAGCCCGAATGACCAGACTTACCCATCTCGCTTTGTACGCGTGTGCACACAAACAGGGCCGAAGTCCAACCTGAGTGCATCTCAGCAGAGATGAGGTCATTCTGGAGAACTGAAGCCCGCGTCTTGGCAGGGAAGGGGGGCGACGTGTATTTACAGTTTTACCTAAACTCGATTTTTTATGCTGACTTAATTATCTACGTTATTTTACTTTTTTCAAAACATTCATTAATTTTTTTTTCAAATATTTAAAGCAAATCCAGGGATGAATATGAAAATGGTTTGCTGTGTTCTTTTCTCCTTTCACAGAATGGATAATTTAAAGGACTGTCTCTTCGCGCGAGGATATTATAAAAGTTAGCGTCTGCTCGGTAAATACGGCCAAATGTCCACAGAGAGTTGTTTCCCAGTAAATCGCCGGCATCAAGCGTGTTGCTGCCATCAGTTCCGTAGGGGGACATCCACAGAGTGTGCACTGGTTCTCTAATGAGCTTAATGTATACAAATACATATACACGTAACGTCTTGCTCTCAGAAGCACGGAAAAAGTCTGGATATTGAGAACAGCCACTGCATTTGAGATCGAACAGGAACAAGGACTGGGGAGGGCACTTTGCTTTCATGTACTGTCTTGCATTTTTACGTGACAATGGACAAAACATATCATTTGTGTAAATATTTGAAACAACAGCTTACTGTCCTTAGTTCTGCCAGCCTCGCCCACCTCGTGATCAGTTACTGTTGTTTGGCAAAACTTCGCATGTATCTAGTTTCCCTCTTCCAGATCAAATCGTGGGTCATGGTTGAAATCATCTTTTTAATTCTCTAACTTTTTCCGGAGTTGTCATTTTATTTTAATAACAGCTTAATGACTGAGCCTCAGCACGGATAATTCATCAGTGATGATGTTCGATGTGCTAAGCTGGGCTAATGAAGAAAGCAAAAGATCTATATTTTGCAAAGGATAACTAATCTAGCTGGACATGAGAATTTTTCAACAAATATTAAAAATTAACATTACTCAACAGGTACAAAACTGTGATCTATGTAGGAAATAAAACATTTGTGCCATGTGGTTTTAACTATATTCAGATACTCGAGTGTCAATGTACCTCTTCTTAAACAAATGTGTATTTGCTCCTCAAAGATAAAAAAATTAAATGGAATCCATTTGGGCAAGGAGGATTTCACTAACATAATATTTGGGACTTATTACTGAAATGGTCTTGCAGTTTTTACTAAAATGATGCTTCTCTTTAAAAGCATGTGGCGTGATTTATCAGTTTATTCAATCTCACTCTGAGTGTTTCTAGAACAATGAGAGAATGGCACAGGTGCCCACACCAGCCGTGCTCTATCACATCTGAGACTGAGGCTTCCGTCCTCAGTAGCTGGCATGTGACTTTACAGTACAGGCCAGGTGCTACTTTTTTATTTGCTGTTATGACATTTATCATTATTATTATTATTAATTATTTAGTTTTTCGAAGACTCACTGTGCTTATGTATTACATCATTCACTTGTTTCTGAATTGAAAAGGAAAAAACAAGACGTGGGCCAATGCCTTGCTAATCAGAAAACTCTGTTGACATAAAAAACATACCAACAAAAACAAAGTTACTACGTGGCATGCCTGGGTAAAAAATTTAAGTAACACTAGATAGTTTTTAAAACACAGAAGCTGTCCTTTCCCCCAGTTCCATACTTCCATCAACCGCTTCATCCTTTCTCCTTTTACCTCTCCCCATTTTGGTGCATAAAAGTGAGCTTTTCAGGATTAGAAAATAGAAGTTCTCCTCACCCTCTCACCTGGCAGCCACTCTCACTAGAATGTGTGTGGACAGAGCTGCGCGAGTGTCGGGCCCCATCCGACCACGCACAGAGCATAAACGTCAGGTCCCACAAAGCCCCACCTGCCACATGGGTCATCCTGGTAGGACCACGGCCCTTCTCCCCCAGCAGTGCTGAATCAGCTCTGAGCAGATTCAGCCATGGCCATATTTCTGTCTTTCGTCTGAGAAAAAGTATAGGGAGAGAGTGAGGTGTTGAGGGCTGAAAACTGATGACTCTGTGGAATCCAGAATGTGTGGGGCATTATGTTCGGAGCAAGACTCAGACAGATTGCAGAACAGCCAACAAGACGTAGACTGATAGCTTCTGTGTGCAATTCCGCCTTCTCCACTCCATGCATCAGCTCGACGAATTATGAGGGGTCTTGGCTGAGTCCCCATTTCCACATCTAGCTGCTAGGATAACATGGCCTGTCCCTCAGAGTATTTACCAGGATTACACGTGATCAATGTGCATCACCCTGGGAAGGACCTGGTGCAGAAACATCCACCTTCTACCCATCACTTCCCTTTCGCTCCTTGGCCCCGTGGCTTCCATTTCTCCTCCTTGCCAAGCTTGATGACATTCACGTCCAGAAAGCAACGTGGGGGCCTACAATGTAAGTATGTTCTCAGTCCTCCTTAGCAGACACCTTTCTCCCTAATATTTATGTAAAGCAGTGAGATCAAAGCTGATGGCGACTGCGCCGTATCCCAGAGCCAGGCAGCAGCAGGTGTGTTTGCATCCCCACTGTTTGTGTCTGTTCCCTGGATCCTTTTATCTGATCACAGATAACTGAGATGCAGTCTCACACCACAGTTATCTTTCTGCTATTCAACCTCTGAAAAATCCGTTGTGTTGAATCATTTGCCCAAAACATTAAGGGTTAGTTCATAGTCTTAAGCTTTGCTTTTACTGGTCTTACCCTGGAACCCATTCCCAGCCCTGACACTTCAAAAGATAAATGATTTCATTTAGGTCTGTCTTCAGAGAGAGAATTATATCAACCTGCGATGAGGGTCAAAGCACAAGAAGCATCACTGTTTAAAAATAAAGGGTTTTGAAGTCATATGAGTACTAGGTAATATAAAGAACCATTGTGAATGACTTCCACAAGTAGAAAATCAAGTCTGTCTAGGAAAGAATTTTCTCTCTACATCTGGATGAGTCCCAGAAAGAACTCAGTCTTCTGCAGTTATTCACTTTGAAGTAATGTGTCTGCGATTATTTATTTCTGGGAAATCTCCAGAAAAACACGGTCCAATAGAACTTTCTGTGGTGATAGAAAAGTGTTCTGTCCCCGATGTCCTGCATGGCAGCCCCTAAAATGTGCCTAGTGGACCGAAGAACTGAACTTTTAATTTCAGCCAGTTGTGATGAGCGGCTACAATACTGTATTGTTTTTCTGAGTGATCAAAATTTGGGTTTTTTTCCTTTTGTTTTTATTTTTAAGGAAGACAGTAACAGCAAAATTTGAGGATTGAAAAGAACCAATTCTCCCATAAGGAAAAACCCAGTTGCACTGCTAATTTTTTTCAAAACTGAATTTTCAAGTTTTAGTATAGACAAATTTTAAAAGAGCACCTCAATCATCTATAATTTTTAGGCAATATATGTTATGGGATTCTAATTAATGTACCTAAATCCAAAGGTAATATTAACTATTTCTTACTGATCAGACACTTGCTGAATACCAGAAAACCAAGTGTCTTCCTTTTTGTTCACATCTCCACATTTTCACTGCAAGCAATTGTTTCATGGAGGCTAATTTTTGCTTAAGGACACTTTCTTTTTTAAACTGTAGGTTTGGTAGAACTCATTAAATTCTCAGGTGGACATCAAAATGTCCTATTCTTTCCCAAATATTTTACCTTGCAATTGGTATTAATTTTATCAGTACTAGAATTCTCATCATTCAATTAACAGTGAGCCTCAGAACTTGCAGAATACTGTGTTTGGAATCACCACATGGGATAAGGTACTGATTTTTCAAAACATATGTGCTCTATGAATATGCATGGACTGTCAAGGTTTAATCCACAGCCTCTAGCTCCCTGATGAATAGAACACCCTCCAAATAGAACGTGTTTGGAGATGCGTGAACAGCAAAGAGGCTTCTCACGAAGTATCACGGTTCTTGGGCAACTCTCCCAACAGGAGTGCTCCACCTGCATCTGGTGCCTGCCCAGCCGCCAGTCCTCGGGGATCACCCTCCATCACTATGACCTCTAGACCCTGGCCACTCTCTTTCCAGCTCTGCCCCAATGACCTCACTCATTTACTCATCTCTGCCTGGGATGACCTTTCTTCTCTTTAAGGACACTGTACTTAATCCTGTCTCCCGGCATTTAGACTTACTCTTTATTCTAGCTCATAAAATTCTTCCTCAGGTGGACCCTTGTTACCAAACAAAAGTTTGCATGCCCAGCACACAGTCTGGCCAAATAAACTGAAACCTCAGAGTTTGTAGCAGGGAAAGGTTTATTGAAAGGCGAAGCAAGGAGAACGGGCAGCTCATGCTCAAAAAACTGGAACTCTCTGGTCATTTTCAGGAAAAGGGTTTTATAGACAAGATTGGACTGAGGGCTGCAGGGTGTGTGACTTTCTTCCGATTGGTTGGTGGCGAGGTAACAGGGTGGTGTTCCAGGACTCCAGTGCTCAGCCTGAAGTTGCTCCCTTCACCTGGGTGGGGGCCTTGGCTCCTGCAGAAGAGCTCAAAGATATTGTTATGTTTATTCCTTAGGGAGGAACCGGGGCCCTGCCAAGGCTGCAGGATTGTTTCCTGGCTCTTCCTCTCTAACCTCTGCATCCCCTCCCTTCTCTGATTAGCAACTGCTTGAATTTGCCCTTAGGGAACTCAGGGAAGTACAAGGAGGCTGAATGAAGCCCATTTCCTACAAAAGGGAAACAGGGGACAGAAAGGACTTGTACCAGGGAGGACCCCACAGGGTCCTACTCCATTTCACCCTGGCTGGCTCCTTTAACCATTCAGGTTTTAAATCAAACAGCAGCCCCTCTGTGTGGCGTCCCTGATTCCCTGATTAACACTCTCTCTCCATCCCAACGGTCTTGCTGCCTTTTCACGCCTTCTTGTCGTGCTGTCCACGCTCAAGAATGATCATGTTGGGACATCTGTCCTCATGTTTACTGGCATGTCTCCCGAGTGCTGTCCGCCGTGTAGACCAAACTTAGCAGAAGAACTACCATGTAGTTGGTGCCCAGGAAATAGCTCATTAAACTAAGATACGTTAAATTCTAACTCATCACCCTCCAAAATAACTGATATTTTCCAAGTTAACTTCTCAAATATGTCCTGCTTAGCCCGTGAGACAAACCTTTCACTGGAATTCTACGTGGTATGTGTGGGGAGATGGGTGGAAGGAATCATGGCGCACAGACCCTTCCTGGAAGGGAAAAAAGAGGTCATTACTTCCAGCCTCCCCACTGGCGTTGACCAAGCGCCACACGTGAGTACTGATGCTTGGGAGGTTTAAACATGGAATGCATTAAAGATGCAAATGCCCTTTCACGGCGAGCCTTCTCAGGCTCTCTGTTAAGCTCTGAAAAGGAGATGATGGAGAAGATAAGACACGATTCCTGTCCTCGGGGAGCCTGCATGTTAGCTTCAGTTGCTCCTAATTAAGAAAAACAGATAAAGCTTGAGTTTTGTTTTTTTTTTTTTTTTAAATGAGGGGCTAAAGGGGGAAGGTAAGAAAGAAATTGCAAAAGACTAATTTTGCCCACTTGGCTATTTTGTCTAAAATTGGCCCAGTAGAACATAATATATGTGTAAGGACTGTACCAAAGTAAATGGCTCATATAGTGAGCATTTCTAAGAGAGTATTATGGCTCACTCCATCAATTTTATTATAAAAGTGTCTCCTTCCAGGGCATTTCAGAGACAAATCTTGAGCAAGCAGTGCGATCGGAAGTGCACTTTGATCTATAAGATCTTATTGCCTATAGATTGGTAAGATCTATAATTAAACACTGAAGTTTTTAGCCATCGCACACTGTTCATGTGGAGCCTGTTAGGCGTCAGATTGATTCAAGGAGGTGTGCAATCTCTCTTCTCAGTGTTTCTACACAAGACTGGTTTTCTCCAACATTGCAGAGCTGGGTAGGCTGTAACTCTAAATGAAAACACTGAAACCACTTTCACTGCTTTTTAACATTAACTATTCCAGGTAGAGCTGGAGTATTGAAAGGTAACTCCTCTGTGGTTCCCTTGCCACTGAAGGAGTGCTCCTTTTGCAGATTTTGAGTTTTGAATTTATTTGAAATGTCTTAATTATGTTTAAGATAGATGTCTCTTATGCACAACCTGAATTGACCGAGAAAGCCCAAAAACTAGGTTGACATTTTGAGCCGAACACTGTGCCTCAAATATTACATTAAAGCTAGAATAACAGCCAACACTCTCAGCTGCTTGGGTGCAGGGTTTGGCATCTCACAGGTCACCTGCTCATAGCCTCAGGGCACAGTTTACAGGATTCTGGCAAATCTTTCCCCCATCGCTTATAAGTTGGACCCATTAGGGGAGCCTCGGTAGCCCCCAGGAGGTTTATCAGCATCCTGCACAGTCAAAAGGCAGGTCAAGGGTAATGAGAATCCTCAGATCCCTTTACTTCCCATAGAGCTCACTGTTCTGTGCCTACTTCCCCGAGCAGCCCCCTGAGCTCTTCCTGTAAAGCCAAGTATGGCCGAGCCAAGGCTGATTCTCAGGAGTGATGAGATCTTCAGAGATGGTGAGTTTTTAGGGCCCTTCTGGCCAAATTTGATCTACTCATAAGCCTAGGAAGCAGCACTAGATTCTTCGGGGAAAGGAGTAATGCCTTTTAAGATTGGAAGGTCTGGATCAGAATTCCTACCCCGCCTCTTCTACTCTTCCAACTCCAGGTTCAATTCACTTAATCTTTTTGAGCTTCTATTTCACTGATAATGGAGATACTAAGGGTTGTTCCAAGTCCTTCATCTAAGAGAACACACAAGTATTCTGTAAACACAGCACACTGTAAGACCACAGATGACTTCCTTCACAAACCTATTTAGAATGAGGCAAGATAGAAAGAAAAAAGACACACACACCAATGTTCATAGAAGCACCATTTACAACAGCCAAGACACAGAAGCAACCTAAGTGTCCATCGGCAGATGACTGGATAAAGAAGCTGTGGTATAGCTATACAATGGAATATGACTCAGCCATAAACAAGAATGAAATAATGCCATTTGCAGCAACATGGATGGACTTAGAGATTATCATACTAAGTGAAGTCAGTCAGACAGAGAAAGTTAAATATTATATATCATTTATATGTGGAATCTAAAAAATAGTACAAATGAATTTATTTGCAAAACAGAAACAGACCCATAGACATAGAAAACAAACTTACGGTCACCAAAGGGGAAGGGGAGAGGCAGGGATAAATTGGGAGTACGTGACTAACAGATGCACACTACCATATATAAAATAGAGAAACAACAAGGATTTACTGTAGAGCACAGGGAAGTATATTCAATACCTTGTAATAAACTATAACAGACAGGAATCAAAAAATATATAGCTACAGACATGTGTATGTATAACATTGCTGTACACTGAAGCAAACACAATGCTGTATATCAACTATACTCCAACTTGAAAAAGAGAGAGAGAGAAAAGAAAAATAAGGGAGGAAAAAATATCTTGCATTACCATTGTTTGCACTCTGATAAATGCACCTGTCTCCCACAATAACCTTAACATGCTATCTGGTTCGCAGATGCATTATTTTTCCTTCAGCCAGAGCTTACTGCTACTAAAACTATATTGCGTAAAATGCATTAGAATGAGGACCTTGAACAACAACCAATTTAGGAAAAAAAAAAGTATTTTATTTCTTCCGTGTTCTTTTAAAGTACCTTTTAAAACACACACTAAGTGATGTTTTGCTTAAATGCGTGCAAAATGTGCTCATGGATGGACAACCAACTTGGCGCTGGCACATCCCCAAGGCAGCTTCACTGAAGACCAACCTGAAATGGGCACAGAGCCGGATTAGAGGGAGCTGCGCTCGGGCGGATGCTCGGGCTGGTGCTGCAGGAGCCTGAGCGGGCATCACGGGGCTCCTGGCCCACGTGGTTCTGCGGGGAATTGGAGCAGGTACGTTTGTTGGGAAATCAGGCAATGCTCAGTGGAGGAGGAGGCGGTAAATTTGAGACTTTAACAATAAGGAGCTTAAAAGGGGGTGCCTGGAGAGGAGGGACATTTCCCGCAGAGTGAACCTCCCCGCAAAAACCCCCTGAGGTGGAAGGAGGCGGAAGGCTGGCAGAACAGGCAGGACGTTGGGTGAAATTTGGCTGAAATTTAAGAAACAGGATGGTGAGAAGAGAGGAGTCTGGGGATCTGGGTCAGGGCCACACTGTGAGGGGCCCCGAGTGTCAGAGTAAGGGAGCAGTCCCCAAGCAAGGGGGCACCCAGGGAGGCTTGGGGTGGGGGCTGGGGGCGAGGGTAGAGGTGGGTCAGGGCAGGGAGGTGAGGCTAAGGGAACTGGAATCTATTTTTACAGACTTAATCTGAAATGAAGTTAATTAATAATCAGAAATGGGATCCAGCAGGACCTCTGACAACTGGAAACCCCAGGCAGTACCCAAGCAGGTATCACAAAGGTACTTACAAAGAGACAGAAGCAATAAATATACTTTCTTAAACATAGATGTTACCTAGAGCATGACACACTGGTTCCCATCCCACCAATGGAATTCCTTTGGGGCAAAAAGTTTCTTCAAATATTTTGAGTCATAGTTTAAATGGAGAATTCAGCTCAGACAGAGAATAATCTCTGAAGACTTGAGTCTCAATATAACAACAATAACCACACATCCTCAAATCGCTGTAGAGAAATTCAACATGTGTGTATTCAAAGATTTAACTAGGAAATCAGTTCCTCTCAGTTCAGAGGTGCCCTGGTGTTTTTAACAGGTAGGGTTTTTTTAAGAGAGCCTGGATACCACTGTGAGCTTCCTTAAGTAATTGGTAAGTATATTTATTTAACTGAAGGATCAAACAGCTTTTGGCAAGGTGAGTCACTGACCATTTTACTTATTATTATGAGATGTAAGTATGGGGAAAATTTGCCATAGTAATTTTGCACTGAGTTTGGGGGATATTTGGGCGCACTTGCTTACAATAAATATAAGCCTTTCCCTGTATCTGAGTTTTCCCTTTGTAGGAACATTAGTAACACAACTGTTGCTGGAGAGCAGTAGCACGATAGCTCCCTGAGGGTCTCTTCCCACACTGCTCAAGCAATTTTTTATTCTATTTAAAAAAAATGATATTGAGTTGGGAGTGCTGAAAAGAAGATAAGCTGTACAGCGTGGATGATTAGGAAGGCTGCTGAAGAATGGAAAAGAGAAGACAGGGTTCAAAGCCAAATAAAAATTTTACTTGCACAGCGGAGATCAAAGTAGGCTCTTCTGAATGTCTCCTTCTGTTTTATAGACACAGCACTGAGGCTTTGCTCTGCTGCTTTCACTGCCCTTTTTTTTTTCCTTTCCACCTCACAGCTACTTCTGGGCAACTGCCCTGACCTTTGAGTTTTTTTCAGAATTTATCTCTTCCACAGCATCCACAGGATTCCTCCACAAGCTTTGTATCTGTGTTACTGAGCGCAGAGGACCCACTGAAGAGGGTTTAACCCACTCTGCAAGCTTCTTTTCTTTGATTTCCTTCTTTCACGATATTGTAGCATCATTTGTTGCTGACTTTGCATTCTCATGCAGTTTTAGCATAAGGGGAAGACCTTAATAGGTGACACCGAAAAGAAAAGAACAAGGTGAATAAATCTATTGATAATGCACCTTAAGACACATTAGGGAGTTAGGGATCATCTATAAGCTGAACCACATAAAACGTCATCGTGCAAGTCACGTGGGTTGGATACTGGTGATTTCACGTGGTTCAACCTGCAAACACCCCTGGGTCTCCCTTCCGGCTGTTCCTTTGCAATCAAAGGGAAGGAGTAACTCACTTGTGATCACATGACTCTCTAGGCATCACCTTGGGGACAAGGTCCCACTGTGCCTTAGCCAGTGGCTCGTCCACACCACAACGTGGTCGGAGACAAGGACAAGCGTCAGGAATGACTGAACAAGAGAAGACGACGGTTGTTCATTCTTCAACTAACACTACACGGGATATTGAACATACCGTTCGATGTCTCCTGCCAATACTCATTAAGCTGGGCTTACACAGTGCATTAATATTACAAGCTCAGAATAACATATAACCTGTGGGAAATGTACTTATTATAAAAACTGAGTGACGGGATCATGTATGTCCTGTTCATTCTGCCCTAGCAGGCTGCCCGGTCCTCTTCCCCACTCCCTTCTTTCCGCACTCTGCCTGAAACCCCATGAAAGTCTCTTCTTCAACTGAAATTCAGTGATGTCTCACCCACCACCGCCATCTCCCTCTCCCTGTTTTGTTTTGTTTTAGGGGGGAGGTAACTAGGTTTAATATTTTTATTTATTTGTTTTAGTGGAGGTGCTGGGGATTGAACCCAGGGCCTCGTGCGTGCTAAGCATGTGCTCTAGCACTGAGCCCCACCCTCCCCGCTACCCTCTCACTCCTGAAGACCACTCACTCCTTATCTCAAGAGAGCGAGGCACGTTCATCACTGCTGAGTTCACCATCTGGCCTCTGTCCTGTCAGGACTGGTGAAGGATGTGTGAAGGGCCCAAGGCTTTGTCCTACTTACAAATTAGCAAGTACCCTACGACTGTTTATGGATGCTGCTGGAAGACCTAAGACTCCTGCGTCAAAGACAAAGAACTTCTTACCCCTGGAAAAAACAGTAGCATTACGTGTAGGCTCCCCGTGGGGCCCATCACTCCCACGGGGCCACGCAGAGGGTCCAGGATGGGTGCCGGGTCCTCTGCGGGCTGCATCACAGGAAAGGAACAAACACTGAACTTGGGGGCTCCCTGCTCCTACTGTGGGCAGAAGCAAGCCTGCTCCTTCTCTCGGGGGACGCAGGACCTCGTCTCTCTGGGTCTTTGCTGAAAGCACAGCCGGCCTGGATGCAGGTCAGCTGGGACCCTGCATTCTCGGGCCACCCGGCAAGAACAGGCAGGGATGCTCAGGGTCCACGACGGTTTCTCCTTGCAAGTCTTGAGGGGCTTTCAGTGGTCAGAGGACCAAACAGAAGCCCTGTTTAGTTCTTCATAAAAAAAATTCTCGCAAAAACTAGATTTTTTTAAATTGAGGTAATTTGGTTTATGACAGTATTTAAGTTTCAGTGGTACATTATAATTCAACTTCCGTATACACTGTAGCATCCAACGTCAAGGATTTTTTTTTTAATTTTCTATTTTGCCCTTCAATGGTATTTTGAATATTTTTTCATAGACATCTTGGGAATTTCCTATTAATTTTTTGTGTTACATATATAACTGATATATATTAATATTCTATTCTATTCTATTTATTTTAAAAATTGCTTTAATAGGAAGAAACTTTCCTGAATTCTCTCAATATTTATTGTTTTTAGGATATGATTTTGCTTTTTCAGAAAACAAATTCTTTCTAATAGCATAAGAATGTGAAAATGAAGGAGACAGACAGTAATATTAATAATAATATTACAATGCTTAAGAAAGGAACAGATTGAAAACTCATATTGTGTGCCCGACACTGACCACATCTATTTCAATCAATTTTCTCATTGAATCCCCACAAAAATTATATCCATTTGATAGATGAGGAAATTAGAGTTTGCAGAAATTGAATTGCCCAAATTCAGATTGTAACCAGTTTTTCTTTTCAAAGCCTGATCTGTATGATTCTCAGGGCCCAGCCCAGGCAATAATGTGGTCTGAAAACTGTGCTTTTATCTTTTCTGTGATACTTAAGAAATCGTATGTATTGGTCCCAAGCCAAATTAATTTTTAAAAATCCATCAATAAAAGCAAGCTGCTAAAAGATTAACTTAAATAAAACACCTAGCAAAGAGTTTAAAAGAACACAATCCAATCAAATAAAATGTATTGAGTGCCCAGGGGCATTTGCATTTTCTACAAAATACACCACACAGCGTTTCTGAGAAAGAGAAAAAAAAAAAACCCATACTTCAGGGAGCTTGTTGAGGCACCTACTACTTTTCACAGAGAATATTCACTAGTGAAATGTTTTAGATAAAAGCTGACGTCCAGAATCTGAGTGCTGTTGGCCTGAAGGCAGCGCACATGGCCAGCATCTGGTCCTTGGTTTCTTCCTGGGTCCGTGTCCTTCCTGAAAAGCCTGTCTGTGCCTGGGGCCTCGCGGAAGGTGCACAGGTCACAATGACATCGTTAATGGACTCAGAAAGGCTCCACGTGTGCTCGGCCCTGTAAGAGCTCAGATAGGCATGAATCTGAAAGCGAAACAGGGGGGCCCGGGGACCTAGAGGAGAGACGTTCACAGCTGGAAAGACTTCTCTCCACTGGAGAAAAAGGGGACCTTTTTTCCAAGCTGGTGGCAGGGAGAGAGGTGGGGCAGAAGTTGTCCGATGACTGATGGACAGTCCGGAGAGGCTCGGAACCCCTGCCATTCAGAGTGAGACGCACTTAGGAAGCCACGTGCAACTCCACAGGGCTCACGCCGGGGCTCAGAACCGGAACAACCAACAGGCACACACTTTAACCGAGGGCTTCTTTGTTCTGGAGTCAACATTCCCATTCCTTTCACCATCAAGCCAGACTGAGAAGCTGAGAAGCTCAGCTCACGCACAGTTAATTGTGTATCGTACTAGTCATTGCTCTCCGGAGAAACGGAACCAATCAGATGCATATATACACGCACGCACATATTCCTGAATACACGTATGTATATACATATATTTTCTTACATATATAAAGGAGATTTTTTACAAGGAATTGGCTCGCCTGACTATGAAGGCTGAGAGGTCCCACGGTCTGCATGTGCAAGCCGGGGGGGTCCCAGGAGAGCTAGCAGTGTGATTCCATTCTGAGAGCCAGGAGAACCAATGGTACGTCTCCATCTGAGGGCAGAAATGGATGCCCCAACTCAGCAGTCAGGTAGAGAGTGAATTCAACCTTACCTCTGACTTTTCATTCCATTCAAGCCCTCCATGGATTAGATGACGCCCACCCACACTGGGGAGGGCTGTCTGCTTTGCAAGTACGCTGATTTAAATACTAATTTCACCCTGGAAACACCCTCACAGACTTACCCAGGATAATGTATAATCAGGGAACCCCATGGCCCAGTCAAGTCGACACATAAAATTAACCACCACAGTTATATAAGTAGCTTTTTAAAATGCAGAAAATAGCCAGAAGTGTTTCAATGCAATTAAACTCCAATTTCATTTACTGATCTATTACAATCAGTAAATGATTGTAAAGAGTGCTCAGGGTACCTCCTGATGTCACACAGTGTATGTTTAAAACAAGATGTAGTCAACTTACCTTGAAACTATTTCAGGTAGGAGTGTCTAGAAATAATTATTGACAAAAAAGCATAAAAAAATTCCAGAGTCACCACTTTGTAAGGCAGATCTTGATCATTTGAGGTCTCCCCACTTCAGTGACCACTCATTAGGTTAAAAGAAAAAATCACAATTAAATTCTTTTGATGAGCATGACTTGGGTTTGCTATACTGATTTTACTACACATTTAAACTTCTGCTTCCTGAGACTCCTGTCCTACCCTCATGATCACAGGTAACGATTCAATTTACTTAGCTTTGGTTAACTTTGCAAAGCAAGTGATTAGGAACCAGGACGACAGAAGTAAATAAGCCATGCTGTGGAGCTGGTGATGTTGGCTGTGGCACCCACACCAGCCCTTGTAGACAGGCTGGTTTGGGGGGAACGTCTGAGAACCTCCCCTTTCTGCAGCTTCCCCCTGGGACGTGGGATCTGGGGGCTCTTTGCGCTGTGTCTGAGTCAGCAACTCTTTAGGCACAAGAGCAAGGTCCCTCAGACGCCCCAAAGGGCACAAACGGACAGGAGCTCTGCTACAGCAATTTAGTGTCCTCGACTTGAAATAACTGTGCTGTATTCAAATGATCAAATACATCATGAGATCTCTCTCAAATGAGCTTCTCTCTCCTCATAACACCAAACTGGCTTTGTTTTTGGTTGAATATCTACTGTCTGCCCTTATATTTAGCTGCACTTTTTCTCATCACAATTTGATGTCCCCTTACAACAAAAATCAGGGCCAGATGAGCTGCCCATTTACAAGAAGTAATCTTCGTTCTTTTGAATCTGCACTCAACTTACCTCTTATCGTTACTGTTGTAAATCATGGGGTATTTCAAACCAACCCCCAAAGAGCAGAGTGCTAGCTTGTGTTCATATTTTGGATCTTTTAAAAAAATAAATTAAACACTGCAGATATAGCTAAAGCCTGTTTCCTGTCTTCTCTGTTTCCAAATTTTTTTTCTGTCATTTTGTTAATTCTAAATCTTTAGAACTGCTTCCATAGTTTTCCCAGACACTGAAACGTTTTGTGTCTCTTTTAATATAGTAACAAAGTTCATTCTAATAATAATCTTCACTTTCTATTATTTTCATGTTGACAAGTCATTTTTTAAAAAGTTACAAATGATTCACTAATAATATTGAGTTTTGTTCCAGGAACCTATTGGTTTATATGTCTTCAAGGCTAAAAATCAATGAAAGAAAATTTTTTAATGAAATATCTTTTAATTATTATAAAAGGGGAAAAAAAAAAGTTGGCCTCATACAGGAGAACTCCATTCTCCTGGAGGAGGTAGATTGATGCAGTGAAGCTAAAAGCAGGTGGCTCCATTACAAATTCAATCCAAGACAGGGAAGAATTGGTGAAGGATCTCTATTTACACTTTTTGATAAAGGCCTCGAGCTGAGAAGACGCCCAACAGAGACACTTGCCAGGGCCAAGGAACGAGAGCAGCTTTAGAACTGCTCCTGGAAGGATGCGAACGAGAGGAGGGAAGGGGGATTTCAGGGAGAGGGAACAGCACAGGCAAAGACCCAGGGACAAGAGGAAGCATCTCTTAAGCTCTGAGAATTAGTTCTGAAGGAAAGACCGGGAGGCAAATCAAGAGTCCGTTCCCTACAAAGTAAGTAACGTAACAGACACGTACCAGTGATGGTAAGTCAAGAAAATCACCTTAACATATAAAATCCTGCTGATTTTTTTATCTGAACTTACTAGACTTGAGAGAGTGCACATTTTTGTTTCATTTGAAACACTCTCATTTGATGTTTAAGTAACTCTGGCCCACAGTGCCAGAGTTATCACTCTGGTTTTGTTTTGTTTTGTTTTTTTCTGGGTTGCATGAACGTTACTGCATTTGGCTTTCCACGTAACAGATGGATGGCATGCTTTGGCTTTAACCTTCTCAAATCCTGAAGAAGAGCACATCCTGAAGTATATGTGCTGATAGGCAATGAACGGAAATGTCACTTGCAGACCCGCTTCAACGAACAACCTTTAGAAAGGAGTGAACACGTGAAATTGCTCTGTGTTTCACGGCTTCTAAAGCCTCCCTCTCTTATCCAATATGATTCCTGCTTGGGTCCCACAGAAAAATGTCAGACATTGGCAATGTTTTTTCCCCCTGAGCAAATAAGATGCTGGTTTTATTTTTAAACTATGAATTTAGTAATTCTTTAAAAAAAAAAAACTTGTAAAAGTGATGAAGCCCCCATGTAAATAAACAAGAGACACTGTGGGTTTCAAGCAGAGCTTTGATCTGGGAAACACTGAGGGTTCATAGCCCTCAAACTTGCCAAACAATTAGATACGATGGTGCAGGAAGAGGACAGTTAGTTCCCCCCCCCCCAAACCCAAATTCAGTTCCTGGTTAAAAGAATTAGACCTGGTTCCTGGTTACATCTTTGCAGCTATGGTTGTGTGCATGATTCAAAACTCTAAGGATGTAGTAACCTATAACGAAAAAGAATATGAAAAGGAATCTACATATGTATATGTATGACTGAAACATTGCGCTCTATAGCAGAAATTAACAAAACATTGTAAACTGACTATACTTCAATTGAAAAAAAATGAAAAAAAAAATTCAGGGATGGACTGTGAATGCTGATCAGTCATGCGATCCAGCCTTTTCCCCCTCCTCCTGTCTCCTGCACCCACCTGACCTGCCCATGACCCTGCCGAGTGGCACCAGGCTGGAGGAGACCCTCTGCCCAACGTGTGTCATCTTGGCAGTTGTCTGGGCTTTGTCCCTGATTCTGACCCTGACCTCCAGCTTCGTGTGATTTATCTAGGACCTCATCCTTGTAGCTGCATCTTCTAGACACCAGTCCTCACTCCCTGCCTCGACCACCCTGCCCCTCTGCTTTTCTTCTGAGTCTGCAAGGCTGTTTTCCTTCTTACTTTCTCAGGTCTTTTGTCTTTAAAAAAAAAAAAAAACAAAAACCCTGCTCATTCCAGCAGAGTGACTTCAGTTCCCCCACTCAGACCTGGTATCCTGTCCCTCCTCTTGGTTTCTGGGGACATCCCGGAACTTGACAGTACTCTCATCCCCTCTCTCTAAAATATGTTCCCACTGGCTGCGACCCTCTTTTGTTTATTTGGGTCTCTCAGGACTCACAGGCCCCACCCACTTTGACATCTGATGTATCTGCCAGGCCTGGGCCATTGATAAGCAGTCTAGCACCTGCTCCACATCTGGGAAGAGCTGAGACTGAATTAAACCAGAACACACACCTGTCCATCACTTTCTGTGATTAGCCTGACAAGAATATACGGGTATCTGGTAACATATTTCATTGCCAGTTACTACACGATGCCTTATACGAGTTTAAGCCAATTCCCTCATCAAGTCCCTTCCGCATCAGAGTTGAAGAGCAGGTGTCCGGGGCCCCCTTACTGTCAGGACTGACCCTGGGGCCCTGGGACCGGCCAGGCTGAGGGGACTTCCAGGAGCCCCACCCGAGTGGAGCTGGTATACCTGCTGACCCCTGAGCTCCGGGAGACGGGAGGCAGCAGAGGCAGCGCTGGGAGGGAAGCTGCAGACGGAAATTCAGCCAGGCTCCTCCTGAGACATCCCGTACAGGGTGAGATACGGGGTGATGCAAGAGAAATGAGGCAAATCACAGGCAAGCAAGAGGGCTCCTAGCCGAGGCCAGGAAGCAGAGTCCTGAGACAGATTCACTGAGTTGTAGACGCAGGCGTTTAGGAGCTGAGGAGTTTCCGAGGAGTTGGATGAGAGGAAACGAGCAATACAAGGACCCAGCAGAACCTCCCCAAACACCATCTACATGATGCAAAACTGCAAGGTCTTCGTAGTGACTTCAGTGCCAGTTGTTCACCTCAGACGTCACATTTCTGGTAAATGCAGAACAAGACTTTCCTAAGATCTGGTGTAACCCTGAATTCTAATGTCTACTTTCTCATTTTTCAGAAGCAGAGATTCTGTTGTATGTAACAACCTGGGTTAATTTCAAAAACATTATATCAAGGGAAAAAAAACAGACAGAATATTTATGTACTGAATAGTTCTATACCATGGGAGAGGGAGCTGGTTGGAAAGAGGAATGAGAAATATTTTGTGGTGATGGATGAGTTCTATATCTTGATTGCAAAAGTGGTTAACAGGTGCACACATTTGTCAAAATTCACATATACATGTACTTACAATGAGTGATTTTCATTGTGTGTAAATTATGATTTAATAAAGTTGATTTTAATACTGCTCAACAAAATGTTTTCAGGGAATCTTAAGCTCAAACACCTATTTAGAAATTATATACACGATATTGAGGTGGACAGCTTTAGAATTATTTCATATTGAACTTTGTTTCTTTTTTTTCCTTCAGGCAAGTTTATATTCCCAACCAATTGATGTATTTTGTTTCTATCTACAAGTACAAAGTAAAAAAGAAATAGCAATTACCCATTTATTAGTACTGCTATAAGGAAGTGATATTTGAATTACACACTAGAATTCTCTTAGACTGTTCATTTTGTAGGAAGTATAGTTTGTCACAGGGACTGGCTCACTTCTTGACTGTAGCACAGACATAAACTTGGGTGAGACGGTGAGTCAGGAAGGAAATGAGATTACAGAGGAATGTGAGCTGAGTGAATCCATTTTCTTCCGAGTAGTGAAAAAATGAATCCATTCTAAACAGTCTTAAAAACCAATAAGCAAACAATTCTCATTTTACTAATGAAACCATATGGGTCCATTTGCACATGTGCTGACTGTTAAAGGTTCATTAAGATTATCTGCACAAGTGATCGAATATTATTTGCTCTGATTCAACTGATATTTAAAAATTTAATTCCAGCAACCACATGTTTTGAAAAAATCTGATTTTTAAAAAATGGGCCAAGGATCTGAATGGGCATTTCTCAAAAGAAGAGACACAATCTTAAAAGACTGAGTGTACATATAAAAATAGATTTTTAAAAAAGGTTTCTGCTGTAGAGCACAGGGAACTATGTCTAGTATCTTATAATAACCTTGAATGAAAAAGAATATGAAAACAAATATATGTATGTATATGCATGACCGGGACATTGTGCTGCGCACCAGACATTGTAACTGATGGTACTTCAATTAAAAACAAAAAAAAGACTGAGTGTTGTGAAATCAGAAACAAGAGGAGTCAGCTTAAAATTCTCTTTGATTACTATGCTCAAATTAGAGATAGCATTACAGAAATCACAGAATTTTGGGGGGTGTGGGGGTACAGCTCAGTGGTAGAACGTGTTTAGCACATGTGAGGTCCTGGGTTCAATCCTCAGTACCTCCATTAAATAGAAAAATCACAGAATTTTAAAACTTAAATTTATTCTAAAGAGGATTTTATTATAAAATGCTATGTCCCTGAAGGTATTTTAATTAGTTACACACACACACACACACACACACACTCACAAACACACACGCTGCTAAATGCATTTTGATTATGCAAGCACCAGGCTGACCCCAGGCAACCGTTTCCACCTCGTGACGGGTTTAGAAACAGACTTTTCCTATGATTGTGAAAATTCACCCTGGCTGTCAAATAACTATCAATTATTGATTTTTACTTGCCTGAAACTTGGCATTTTCTGAGTTTGCAAACTGAATCCGCTCTAATCCCTTTATTCATCAGATGAAGAATAGCCAGTGGGTTTAAGAGGCCTACCTAAGGGGATGCAGCTCAAACCAAAACCCCAGTCTTGGGATTTCATTTTCCTTTGTCTTCCTCCTAAATTTTGTCACCCTAATTCAGAATTTCAGAGCTATAATGTACTGCTAATAATATTCTGTTTTGGAGCAGGCTGCCGCTTACAAGTTTTGGGAATAGTGATGGAACAGTGATGGTGATTCACACGTCAAGGCCACATTTTCACTGCTGCCTGATGCTGCTGGAGCAACACTTACCATCTTGCCACTCAAGAAAAACAGCCATCATGTCCACACAGTCCCCTCACCAGAAAACGCTCTTCCTACAGGGCGTGAGAATCTCATTTCCCACCTCCCATATCCTTTCATGTATTCTATCTTATTCTTAGGAATTTTTTAAAAAACACACGCCCAAAAAGCCCCTCTGAAATAAAAACCTACCTCTCTACTTCAGCCTATTTATTTAGCATATGTTATATACTGAATTATGTACACGCAGACTGAACAGCCATGCCAATAGTTTATTACATAAAAATCTTCTAATTTCTACATTTTTAAAATTATGTTAAAAGTATTTTCACTGGTTCCAATTCCTCAGTGAGTTAATACGAAAAAAAAATTTGATTTAGTGATCAGAATTTACAAAGACTATCTGATGTCAATGGGCATCTTGTTTTATGCACAGTTGTTAACTAAATGCAATTATGCAAGATTTTAAACACTGTCAAAGTTTTTAAATTACTTATTAATATTTTACCAAATTAAAATCTTACCACATAAAATTCTACCTGTTGTCAACGTTATTTTGTACTGATTATTTCTACCAAGTGTAATTTTTTGTATTGTAGTATTGCTGTGTTTAAGATTTCCAAGCTAAATGATTCCTCAGTTATATTTTTACATGTAACCTATTCGTCCCTCTCAGCATGGGTTTTGCTGATTACTTCAAACATAATAGCTACTAGGCAAAGGACAAAAGTTTTCGATGTAATTATCATCACATTTTCATGATAGGCATTCCAGACTTTTTGAGAAACAATTATCATCTGGCTTAATAAAATTTTAAAGATTCTCTTGGATTCATTTCAAGAAATGCCATACTTTGGGGCATTTTCTATTGAACAGTTCAGTAATCCTGTTCTATCCAATCTGCTCTTAAAACTATCCATTTTGTTCTTAATTTTAGGTATTACATTTTTCAATCATAAGCTACAGGTTTTACATCTATATAATGTCTCATTCTTTGATAAAATCCTCCATCCATTCATTTTTATGTCTTTTCCTCTATTTTCTTCAGCATATTAATCATAATTATTTAGAGGTCCTGTCCGCTAAGGTTATTTTCTGGGTCATCTATTGGATTTTTCCTACCATCCGTCCTTTTTTCTTGTGGGTGTCAGCCACACCTTTTTGCATGTCTTGTAATCTTTAATTGCATGTCACACATTTTGGATGAAGGGACCTTTGAATACCTAGATGGTGCCTTCTGTTACATACTCATTTCTTCTATCAGGCGGAAACTATGAGTGGCTGGTTGCTTCCATCCAAGTAGTAAATTTCAGCTTGGGCAGGATTTAGTGTCTCTCTCCTTTATCCCTCTTCCTAAGGCAGGGTCTTCAACAGCTTCCAGCTGAAAGACTGTTAGCTCTTCCAAACACTGTCGCCCTAAAGTGGAAACTCTAGGATTAAACAGTACACGCCCTAAAATACAACACAAAGGATGGGTTTACAAGAGACTCGTTTTTGTCCTCTAAAGACGTCGGCTTAGTCTAGCAGCCGACAGCTGGGCCCCCAATTTCAGACTGGGTATGAAAGAGCTAGAAAGGGGGCTGTCCCCATCCTGAAAATGAGGAAAAAAGGCTGTAAAACTAGACGCCAACTAACTTTCATGAGAGAACTGAGGTCACAGCTGATGGACAGACACCTGTAGGGAGGGCAGCGCCAGAACACTTGCTTCCCTGAGACACAAGTAGCCAAACACCATCTTAACAGGTAGAAATATCAAACATGACATCTTTAACAAATGGTTGAAGCATGGAGAGTGCGAAGCCCCTGGGGGTCACTGATATGAGGGCGGGATGGCAGCCTCTGGCAGTCTGTGCCTCTAGAAACCCCACTGGACAACCACAGGGAAGAGGGGGAGGGTGCCGAGACACGTGCTGGCAGCCAGAGGGGACAGCAGCCCACTGTCAGAACTCCAGCCAGACCCCCCCCACCCCCCGTATTTATCCTAAAGAACAAAAGTCTTAATTTAAAGGAGGAGGATCAGTTAAACCTGCTGTTTGGGGAGCCAGGGGAAGGCAATGGCAGCCACCATTGGAAATTTCCCAGATCCATCTTCCCTATCTTCTGAGTGAATAAAAGCCTCAGTCTGCAGAGGGAGGAGTGGCCAAGCCATTGGCTGAGGGGGCTGATGGAAATTCTCTGAAGCTGGAGGAGGGAAAGAACACTAGTGAGGTCCACACCGCCAAGACCCAGATGCAGAATGACTATTTAAAACCGAGCTTTAATTAAGCAATCAGAGAATTTAATGATCATCCAGCCTCCATCCCCAGCACTGTGCTAACCAGCCTGGAATAAAAACATCAGTGGGATACAGCAGAGAGCACGACATCATTGGTCTTCAGGGAAATGCAAATTAAAATCACAATGAGATGCCACCGTTAGAGTTACTAAAATTAAAACAGTAAAATGGCAACGCTAAATGCTGGTGCGTATGCAGAACAGGCATTCTCATTCATTGCTCACGTGAATACAAAATGGCTCAGCCACTTCGGAAGAGAGTTTCTTATAAAATTAAACATATGCTCACCTTACAACCCAGTAGTCTCACTCCTAGGCACTTACGCAAGTTAACTGAAAAGTTAGATTCACACCATAATGGCTCTTACGTGAATGTTTCATGATCAAGATATCCTTGAGCAGACTAACCAGGAGGAGAGACTAACCCACCTGCGGCACACCTGCACGATGGAATACTGCTCAGAAACCAGAAACAGTGGGTCGCTGATTCACATAATAACATGGATGAATCCGAAACACGTTTTTCTAAGTGTCAAAATGTCTCCCAATTCCTGCCTCCCGGCAGATGCCTTCTGACAAAGGCACAGAATATGTCCCAGTAACGCACAGCTGTGCTCCGCAGTGCCACTTCCCTACTCTAGGACTTCCTTCTCAGGTCTGCTTTACTTTCGGGGTCTTTTCACCTTCACCACAATGGAGGACGTGGAGAAATGTTTTTGCCTCTGTTTTCGCTTCCCTTAAGAATCCTGAAACTAGTGGTGATTTTACTCTGCCTCTGGGAACTTTTTAGAATATGCCTTTAACCTTTCATGTAGCAATCAGCAAATGTTTTCTAGGAAAAAGTGTCCATATGTTTGAAGTGCCCAGAGTCTCCAGCGCCTTGGGACTGCTAAAATGTTTGTGAGTTTTTCTTTTCTCCAGCAACAGCCCAACTCTTTGCTTAGCCAAACCCTGACAACAGGGGAAAAAGCTGACTACCATCAGTTCACTGCTGGAAGCTTCTGCCCTCTGAAACTTGAGTTCATTCAATGCTATTGTTTCCGTATATCTCTGATGCCTTTAAACACGTAATTTTTTAAATACATAATTTACTGTACTTTTCCTGGTTGTTACTCTTGGGGCCATTGGTCTGCCATGATCAACTGCATTCCACTCTCAGCCAGGAACAGACAGTTCTTCCTTAATTATTTTCAAGAAAGACTAATTTTTACATCAAAACATGGAGCCCATCTTTTGATTACAGTATCGTTTCCACATTTTCCCAATGATTTGCAGCTACTAATTCTTTAAAAAAAAACAAAAAACACGCTAAAGAAATTCCCTGATTCTTCTCAAATACTTCTAAGGTTATTTTTTGTTTGTGTGTTTTTTGGTTTTGTTTTTTAATTTTTTCTTGAAGTGTAATTGATTTACAATACTAGTTTCAGGTGTACAGCAAAGTGATTCAGTTATACATATACATACATACATACATATATATTTTTTCTTTCTCTGATTCTTTCCCATTATATGTGATTACAGGAAACTGAATACAGTTCCCTGTGTATAACAAGGACCTACTGTAGAGTACAGGAAACTGAATACAGTTCCCTGTGCTCTACAGTAGGTCCTTGTTATACTTCTGAGGTTATTCTTATTTTTGTTATTCTTTATTTAGAGGTGGAGACTTGAAGTGGATTAACTTCTCTTCTGCTCTATTTCCTGGACTTCTCATATTTCTATCCAATTGCAGTCCTTCTGTCCTGGGCACAGGGAAGAGGGGTTTGAGAGCACCGTAACTGTCTCTTCCTAGACACGGTTTCAAAAGCCACATCCATAATGTGCTCCTTGTCATCTGTCCAGCCTGAGAGTCTGGTTTTATAAGTAAATTATTACTATTTTTTTAGACTTTTTATAAAAAATAGAAATCATGGTTGTTTTCATTTTGGAAATGGAATATACAGAAATTTTACGAGGTAAAAATGACTCCCAAATTTATTGAATGTTTCTTGTATTATTTTACTGGAGCGAGCAGGTTCAATGCATGGTAAATAACAGCTTGGAAAAATTAAATATTTAGTAAAATACATTTTGCTCATATGTAAAGTGCTATCTGAAAGTTAGATTCCACAAAATACACACTGAAATATAAAGAAAATGGTTTTTTTTAATTAATAATTTTTCAAAAGAAAATCATTTTGAGAAGTTGATTGCTCAAATGGCATTCTAGTGCTTCCGAATAATTAATCAACCTATTGATTCATACAATGAATATTTATTGAATGCTTTATTTAGTACCTCGGTTGACACTGTGCCGTTCAGAAATCCCAACTAATGGAGAATCTTGGTTGATGGAAAACATGATTAGTGGTTATTTATTAATGCATTTTGAAAATGGCATAGAAAATTCTCTAAATTAGCTAAATAATGGGAAATGAGATAAAGTGAGAAAAAACAGGATATGAAAAGTGTAATACGAGCTGCTCACAATTCCGATTATCTCTATTAAAGTGCTAGAGAAAATAATAAAAGTTCAAATCGCCTATCTATTTTATATATCCTATACACTGATTAGTAAAAGATTGGTAGTTTAAAAGCAAACATCATAAATAACAATAGTACGGGGAAATATATTCAATATCTTGTAGTAGCTCGTGGTGAAAAAGAATATGAAAATGAATATATGTATATTCATGTATGACTGAAGAATTGTGCTGTGCATCAGAAACTGACACAGCATTGTAAACTGACTATAACTCAATAAAAAAATTTGGATCAATAATAACATATTTTGTTGTCTATACGAACATTTTTTTAAGCTATGAAGCATAAAAAAAATTATGCCTTTATATTTACTCTAAGACAGACCATAAAATCTTTTTAGCAAATGGGAAGATAAAACCATTTGTGTGTTCATTACTTAAAACTGCGGCAGGTAGGAGTCCAAACTGTGCAATGCTCGAATGGTTCCCTGGGTAGAACAAACTCGCAAGCTGGAGGGCACTAATGAGCTGGAGCCTTGTTTCAGCAACAGCAAACGTGAATGAGATTTGAAATAGGGAAGTAGGCTGTGTCTCCACAAGATGCAATCAATACAGAGCCATTTCCTTACACCTCTATGTTCTTCACACGACACCAGCATCACCTGACTTTCAGTTATTCCTGACTCATAATGCCTGCTTGTTGCTGGGTGATAATAAATCCTCATCACCAGCAGCAGGTGTATTCAGCCTGTTCTCACAGACGAGTAAAACACATTTGGGTCAGGATACAAATATTGACTCGGGAAAACCTATCAAATGGGATCGGGGGGTCACGCTCCAGTGTTGCAGTTTACTAATGATGGCATACTGGACAGTGCAGAGTCTGAGAACGCTAGCAGCAAAATGCCCTGGATGAGAGTTTATTCACATGGGTTATGAGGTGCTGGAAGGTCGGGAAATTTGAAATAACATAGAATTTCCTCCTCTATTTATTTAAAAAAGTAACCCTTTCTAACTGTACTAATTATATTTCTAACTGTAGTAATTACATACTAAATATATAATTGTTGAATTATAATAATTTTTAAACTATTAAACTAATACAATTTTCTAATTCTGTCATTCATGCTTATCATAAAATATTTGGAAAATATAAAAAGGATTTAAAAGGAAATGTATGTCCTTTGAAAACCCAACTCCCATAAACGAGGTTAATGTTTTACTACATTTACTTCCAAAGTGTTTCAAGTTCATATCTTCACCGTTTCAGTATAGATGTCTACGTTGAGCATATTCATAATCAGTGACACCGAGGTCTCAGCGTGACAGTGATTTGATTTTGTGCAGGTGGGCCTCTGTGTTAGCTGGAGGAACTGGGGCGGGGGGGGGAGGGTGTCTTAGAAGAACATCTGTCCCAATCCTGCCTTGCCTGAGCGCCTGGGTCAAGGACAAGCTCTTGTAGCGCAGTGAGGACACTACACTGAGCACCCAGCTCTCAGCGAAGGAATTAGGGGCGCCACCTGCTGGCACTCCTGGTTCTCACACTCTGGGTTTCCCTTCGGTGGGCACTTCTGCCACTGATGTGAAGTTGCCTCCGCTGTCTTGGACAACTGCCAAGTTGGGTCAGAGCACATTATTCTAACCAGGAGAGTTTCAGGACACTCAACAAACGGCAAGCCAGGGAACACAGCCTTCAGATTTCCCCTCCATAACATTCAAGGCAGAGCCAGAGGGCCCATGCTCTCCCACCTCTCTCCTCACCCCTGCCTCTGCTCCTGCCACCGAAGGGGGCTCTCCCTGCCCCTCCTGGGGCTCAGGCGGGTTCCCTCCTCCTGTGGGGCCACCTCTCGATGGCCAACCTACCTCCAAGGTCGCTCAATGCTGGGAGTCTAATTCGTGTTCATTCAACTGGTTCTTTTGTATTTACTGAGTCAAAATTGATCAGTTCTGAGAACTAAAGCATTCTTGTGGTCAGCACGCATTGACCAGTGTAGGGCGGACACTCCTGATTTCTAGAACATAGACTCAGTATATATATATAAAATTTATCCCTTAATGGAGGCGCTGGGGATTGAACCCAGGACCTTGTGGGTTCTACCACTGAGCTATACCCCCAACCCACTCCCTTTTATTTCCACATGTGATGTTTAGTCTCCTTTCCTTAGCACTCAAGTCAAAACAATAACAGAAATAAGATACATTTGCTTTACACAGGTTTTAAGAGATCTGAGTGATGTTTGTAGAGAACTTCACAAATTTGACTTCCTCATAATGATTTTTCCAAAGTAGAGTAAATTAATACATAATACATGATTTCTGTTGTCCTTTTTATGTCAGTAATTCAGCAGTCTCCTTTATCAAGAAGAATAACTTCACATTTTAAGTTTATCAGAACATTTGGACCTTTTTAAAGAAGTTAAATACGGAGCATTTGACTTTGCTCCATAAATGTTAAGCCAGTAACAGTAATCTTCAATTTCCCACTTCAGAAAAATTCAGATTTAAAATGCTGCTTGTTTTAGTATTTGTATGTAAAAGAATATCATTTCCTTTTCAAAATGCGTTTTTATCTTGGAAGAGAACATGGAAGTATATCTTTATGACTGGGTTAGGCAATGACATTGCAGGATGCCAAATTAAAAGAAGTGAAAAAAGATAAATTGGACTTCATCAAAATTAAAAGTCTTTGTGCCGCTATCTATCAAATGATTAGTACTATCGGAAAAGTAAAGACACCAGCCACAAGTGGCAGAAGATGTTCACAAAGCATGCATCTGATGAGAGACATGTCCAGAAGATACAGAGCTCCTATCACCGAGACATAAGATAAATAACCCAGTTTAAAATGGGCTGAGTTTTTTAACTTAGAAATTTTCCCAAAGAAAACATTAAAATGGCAGCAAACACAAAGAAATGCTCAAAAGCATTAGTCGCTAGGGAAATGCACATTAGAACCATAATGAGGCACCACTGTTCACCCATTAGGGTGGCTACAATAAAGAAGACAAACAAAAGCAGGTTTTGGTGAGGATGGGAAGAAGTTGGAGCCCTCGTTTACTGCTGATGAAAATATAAAATGGTGCGTCTGCTTTAGGAAACAGTTTGGCAGTTTCTCAAAATGTGAAGCACTGAGTTACCACATGATCCAGCAATTACACTCACAAATACATACCCAAGAAAATTTAGAACGTATGTCCACAGAAGAACTAGCATAGGAATGTTCCTATCAGCATTATTCACCAGAACCCAAAAGTGCAACCAGATGGCTGTCAACTGGTGAGTGGATATATACATACGGTAGATCATACAATGACATGATCACCATAATGGGAAAGTATTGACATATTCCACAACACACGTGATCTTTTGAAAACCTTGTGCTAAGTAAAAGGGTGCAGTCAGAAAAGAATATGTATGATTGCATTTATATTAAACTTCCAGAAGAGGCAAATGTCTAGAGACAGAAAGTGGATTCGCAGTTACTGATCAGTTAGTAATAAAGACAGACTGGGGCAGGGAAGAGCAGATACGGAGGAGCTGAGGGTGAGTTTCCTTGGGAGAGTGATGAGAATGTTTTCAAACTAGACAAGCATGATGTTGGCACCCTCTGTTACTGTAACTGAAAAACAATGAATAAATGGGTGAGTTTTACGGTGTGTGAGTTCTGTCTCAACAAAGCTGTTAAAAACAGCCCCCCCCAACACACAGTGGACATTATGGTTTTGATCTGGCCTCTCCCACTAGCAACTCATATTTAGAAGAGTTGCTGTCTTTCCATTTCTCACTTTAGAACTCTGTGGTTCCTAGGAAGAATTTATTACATAGTTACTATGCAGCCCCAACACTGACAGCATTAATTTCTCTTTTTGAGAACCATGGATTTATGATTAAATCCATAAAAAAAAATTAAGAAGATAAAATATAAGATGAAGAGAGAGCAATAGTTTGACAATCATCAAAAGAGCTGCGGTATAATTATATCCTAGACATATATGCCCTTAATGCACTTCTGATAAGAAGTTATGGCCCACATTTGCTGAGGCTGAGATGCAGAAGAAAATTTGCATCTGTAATTGTTTCACTTTTGCCTGTTTTGCAGAATTCTATTCTAGACAGAACTGCACTATAAAAAGATACGTCTGTAATCAACAACCATTGAGAAGATACATGGAAGAAACGACCTCATTTGCATAACAAGATCAGAAACAAAAAAATCAAAAAGCATGATGGATGTTCAACGTACTGTGCAAAACCTACATGAAGAAAACCTGTACTTAATAGAAGATAAATCTCTTCTGTTCTAGTTATTTGATTTATTTTTAGTCATGATACTTAATGCTTTGAAATTGCAAGTGGTTTATTTTTGTAACATTAAAGAAGGGTACACAATTTCCATTTGTAACAAACAACACGTAAGACAAGATAGACGGTTCTCAGGGTACATTTCCATTAACTATTTTTCCGTGATGGGTTGTGTCCATTGCAATTGGGATCACTGAGCCTTAGAGAAGACACGTATCAGAAAGGACAGTATGATGTAAAGGGCATGCATTATATAAGTTATTTTACAAAATGTATATTTTCATCTCCACCACAGCTCTAAAAAGGAGATATGAGTATCTCTGTTATGAAAGCAAAACTGATTCCAAAATCTCAGCCAGGTTTCCTTTCCTGGACCCTGCCCATAGACAATTAATTTAAGTCTGTCTGTTTCAAAGTTTACACACTTCCCACTTTCCACTGCCCTTTTCTTTGAGGCCAGTTCTCAGAATTGTGTAAGATGGAGCAGCTTATGTCACGGCCACAGCCTGGCCGTCACGTATTTAACTTCTTCCCCCTGGTGCGGATTCAAGTAAATACAACGCAGGTCAAAGGATATGGCTCAGAATATCCTCTATCACCCTTGAGGAGGAACTGAATGCCCTTGACTTTGTATGACTAAACAATTATTATTTCGTCGTGTTTGATTATTTTCCGTGCTTCTGCATTTTTTTTTCATTTATCTGATTGAATTTATCCTTTGGCTAAAGTTTTTCTACAGACTAAAGGCAGGTGGAGGACATGGGGGGAGGGCCTGTCCTAGGAAGTCCCCACCGTGCCCTGCTCTGCTGCGCTATCAGTTATTCTTAAGTGAAGGTATCCAGTTAAAATACCAACAGTTTCGGTGAGTGGTGAGGTGCTTTGGTCAAGCCAAGAAGCAAGCATAAAATTTGAAAGAGACCCTTAAGAATATACAAAGAAAAGCAAAATGTTTGCATCACTGGTGGAGTTTTTCCCATATTGGTTTTTATATTCACTATTTAAAATATGCTTCTTATAGACAGAAGGGCAGCAAAATGCCCTGGTTTTAACCATTAGCCTCCGAACATAAAGTGTTAGTTAAAGTTTGTAGCTCTCAAAGTTTCCGATGGCCTGTAAAATCTGCTCTGCTATCAGAATTTTGGTTTTTATTCTCTTTTCTTGGTTGTATCTCTAATTATATAATTATTATATTATTATAATTATTATAATTATGTAACTATTATATAATTATAATTATAAGCTAAAAGAATTTTAAAAAATATTTTACAAGAGCATTATAAAAGAAAGCTGCCAAAGTTTAAAAATATAAATAGCTTCCTAAGATTCAGGAGATGCAAATGCTATTAAATAACTTGGTTTCACTATGAAGTGAAGACTTAGAAATAGCTGGACCTTTACTTCATGGATTAGAATTTTGGGGAAGCACTTTCAAATAGTGAGAAGGTCTAACTGAATTATGGACGTAATTCCATCTGTAGGGGATGATACTGCACATTCTTCATGTTCTTTTTTTTTTTATCTAAATGGCACAAGAATGTAGGGGGTAAAGTGGGTTATCATTCCATTTTTTGAGTATACATACAAGCCTGGTCTCAGGATAATAATTTTGCACAGTAGCTAAGAAGTTGAAATGATGACAAAGAAGAGTGAGAAATCAAGACAGCGTTGAACTCACAGCTGCCACTCACTGACTAGCCCTGACATACCAAGCTCTGAGTCCACTTTTTGCCACAACACTGCAAGTTACTACTTTACTTTATTTTTACCAGCTTTATCTATGTGTGTATCCTATACACATCCCCTATAAATACAGATCCCCTATAAATACATACGTAGACATCTACCATATGTATGTATATGTAAGTCACCAAATTCAAGTGTAAAATTCAATAGTTTCTAGTAAGTTTGTACTGGTGTGCAACTAACAAAAAAAAATCCAATTGTAGGACATTTCCACCCCCACATTAAGATTCCTCATGCTCATCTGCAGCTACCCTTTCCCACTCCAGCTCTACATGACCACGAACGTACTTTCTCTCTCTATAAATTTGTCTTCTGTGAGCATTTCATATAAATGAAATTTTACAATTTGTGCTTTTTAAAATTTATTTAACGTAATATATCCTAATGTCTATCCGTGTTGCAGCATGGATGGGCATTTGTATTATTTCTTTTGGGTTGTAATAAATCGGGCTGCTATGAATATTCATGTGCAAGTCTTTTTACAGACGCATAGTTTCATTTCTCTTGGACGGATACTCAAGAGAGTATCTGCTGGATCGTATGGTAAATGTGTTAATTTTCAAATGGGACAGATGGTGTTCCAAAGTGGCAGCCTCTTTTACATTCCCCTGAGCAGTGAATTAGGGTTCCAGTTTCTCCATGTCATCTCCAGCACCACTTCTTACTGTTCATTGCTTTTTTTAGTCATCCTAGTGACTGCGAATTAGCATCTCACTGTGGATCTCATTTGCATTTCTCTGAAGCTAATAATACTGGAGAATCATGCAGGTGCTCATTAGCCATTTCTACCTACATCTTCTTTGAGGAAATGTCTATTCAAAAAATTGTTTGTTTTTCACTGCATTTTTATCTTCTGGTAATTGAGTATGCTTTTAAAATATAATTTAGATACAAGTCATTTATCATATATTTGCTTTGAATTTTTTTCTCCCAATCTGTGACTTGTTCTTTCATTCATTAATGGTGTCTTTTGAAGTTCAAAGCGTTTGAATTCTGATGAAGACCAACTTATCTTTATTTAATCACCTGCACTTTCGATGCTGTATCTAGGACTTTGCCTAACCCACAGTCACTCTTCTGTTTTCACTGAATAGGGAACTGAGGCTTGGTGAGACCAAGGAGACACTTAAAAGTGCCAGATTGTATTCACATGCAGGACATTGTCCCCACACCACCCTTCCTCTCCACTCACTGTTACACACAACAATCTGTATGCATAAAAGTCATATTTAAATTTCTATGAAGAAAGTTAAGTATTTGAATTTTCATCCTTCTCAGTAACGTATATTTTTAGCTCCTTAAAAGTACCTTTCATGGTGGCTACTGCATATATGCCCCAGGGCTGGTTAACCCAGAAAGCCATTAGTTTGAAGTCAAACACATTTGATCTGATGTCTCGTTGCCTTATAGCCATTGTAGATTCAGTTTTTCCATTTGTGAGGGTCACCTGATTCTAAGAGGCTTTGCTGTGGTACACCTGGGGCCAGGTATGGTCACATGGTGGCATGAGACCCACAGCTATAAAACCATCATCATCCAACTCCAAAAAAAAGTGTTGGTGGCATGTGTCAAAGACGAAATAGAATTCTATATTGTGTTTAAGGTTTAGAAGCTGTCAGGAGTGTTTTATTTGAATCCAGCTTGTTGTGTACAAGGTAGCCAGGAGGCAACAGAGAATCACTGTTTCAAAACCTGGAAACCTTACTGAAACCATTACGACGCTGTGGAACAAAGCTCTGCCCCGGTGCGCAGAGCAGCCGTTGGAACGTGTGTTTCTGTGTCCTGCGTAATACTTTCCAGCAGATGGGGCTCACTTTCCCTTGTTGTTATCACTATATTCCTTTTTCCCACTTGTTGGTTGACGTTATTATTTTGCTTTATCTTTTAAAACTTGCAGCGTAACATGTGGAAGTTATGCAAAGATGTACAAAAACAAATGAGCGCTCATGTGCAGCCCACTCTGCCTGAAGAGAAAACGCACCCCCATCCTTGCAGGCTTCTGCTGGCCCTTCTTTAATCCTATCCTGTTCATCGTTTTCAGTTTTTCTTTATGGTTTCATCAATATGAATATGCTGCTAACTAAGACATTGCTTTGATTTGCATATTTTGAACTTCAAATAAATGAAATCATACTGTGCATATTCTGCAACTTGCTTTTTTGCTCAATGTTACGTTTATAATATTTACTGTTACGAAAACATACTGTAGTCTCTTGTCATGGCTTTACGGCATCCCACTACAAAACTGTATTGAGCAAATGTATCCGTTCTAATGGACTGGATTGTGTTTTCCCTCATTTCTGATATTCCAGTAAAGACAGCTGTGACTGTTCTCAGATGGAGTTTCTAGACAAAGGGGCTGGAATGTCTCTGAGTTCCATACACGGCAATTGCTGTATCAAAGGTGCATACAGCTTCACGTCTACCACATTATAAGAAACTTGTTTTCCAAATTAGTTGTAACAATTTACATCCCTAAGAGCAGTTTATAGGCAATGTCACCCTTTTTAAGTGTCCAATTTGGTGTTTGGGAAATGGGATCTCATTGTGTTTTAATTTACATTTCCTTAATTATAAAGCAGCACACAAAAAATTTTTACTTAGTAATAAAGGCCATGAAAAATCAGCCAAGGAGAAAAAGATGGGAAGAGGTGACTTCAGACGAAGGATCGGGGGCGAGGTCTCCCACTGAAGGGTCATCTGTGTTGAGACGTAAGTGACAAGATGAGAAGGGCCAGGTAGTGAGGTGGGGGCAGGGGACTGCAAGGCAGAATTAGCGAGTTCTGGCTCCAAGAGCCAAAATATTCTTTTAAGTGCTTGAGCTAAGTACTTTGAGTTGAAGAGTTACAGAGCAGACCAGAAGGATCTCAGCTAGACTGGAGACTTAAACAGATGGTGCAGGAGAGGAAATGGTGCATTGGGTATGAAAAGGGGGGGTGGGTGTAGGAAACCATACATGGTGATGCAGGAAAAACAGATGTGGGGCGTAAGGAGGGCTGTGTCCCAGGCTTCGGTTGAGCCCCTGGGATGTGTCCCACCAAGCGTGGGGTCCTTGGCTTCATGCAGGAAAAGAATTCAAGAGTGAGCCACAGTTGAGTGAAGGTAGATTTATTTGAGATAAACTGAAAGGCAAGAGAAAGGCCACAAGGTGTGGGGGTTGGGTGCTCAGATTAAAAGTAGGTACACACTCCACAGACAGAGAGAGAGGCAGCCGCTAGTTTTTGTGGGATCGGTGGCTTCATACGCTAATAAGTGGAAGGACCAGTCTAAGGGGAAGGGGCTGGGATTCCCAGGAATTTGGCCATTTCCCACTCTGTGACCTTTCGTGGCCAGCCTCGGGACCGCCCTGGCGCCTGTGGGCGTGTTATTCCCCATGTTAATATATCACAATGGGCGTGTAATGAAGCTCACGATCTGCCAGAAGTTAAGTCTCTCAGCATCCTGAGCCTCAGGGTCTACTAGGGGTTGAATCTTCCACCGTTTTGGTGTTAACTGCAGTAGCATTCCTTTAATGGCTGTGCCCTGCCCCCGTCCTGTCTCAATGGTACCTATTTATCCTCTTAATTAGGATCTGAGTTACTTTGCCTTAAAAGAAAAAGAAAATCACTCATAAGAATATAAAATCCTTGAGAAGAATGAACCTGTCATGAATCATGCACATTTTTTAAGCTTAAAAGAACAAGTAAGATCTTTCTAGATTTATAGAATTTAAACAATTTTCAATCTACTGAATTTAAGATCTGTCAGTTTCACAAGACAATGCCCTGTCTGGGTTAAATCCAGATGAAGCATCTCCAGCCCTTGGGAGATGCCTCTTGTGATTCCCCAAGTTTTATTACCTGTAGTCCCAATGGATCGTGCGTTTTCTGGAGAGAAAAAATAATCCTTGCTTTTCTGCCTTGAATGGTAAGCTGAGTTGGTGTCGCCATTCATTCCCGGAAAAGGACCCACTTGCTACAGATCAGTGGAGTCTAGAGGAGTCCAGGGGAAACTTTTATTTTTCTGAGTGGATCACTTAGGGTTTTCTTGAAAGCAGATGCCAAGACGAAATTATGGGGTCCACAGACGTCTGGCAGGTTCCTGCTCCAAGGCCCCTCAGGCTCCCGGCTGCTGCCCTTTAAAGGTAACACAGAACATTCCTTTCCTTACACACACCTGCTCAGCTGTGACAATGATCATCCGTACAAGGCCTGGAAGCCTGACTTCCAGGACCTGCCACAGCCCCCACCAAAACCCACAACAGCGTCCGGAGTCCCCCAGCCCTGCCCTTCCACGGCCCCCTCCCTTCCCTATTATCTCAGCATCAACAAACCAGAGAATTTTGCACGAGCTGATCACACACGCTGCGGCCCTCTTTGTACCCGATGCCACGTAAGCACAAGGCGTTAGGGGCTACTCTCCCTTATAAAGGAGCCCAACAACCCACCGCCAGGGCTCCCACAGCCACCCCATCTGGGTGGCCCTCTGTTGTCTGTGGCAGTGTACCTAATACAGTCCTTTCCTATGTCCATCCTTTGTCTCTGGTAAATTCTTTTACCGCTCTCGCACCGGCCAGCCGAATCCCATGCCAGAAATCAGACATGTAAGTGATTTATCAGAAATGCCTGGGAGGATAAAAAAATAAAAAATGATGGGAGCAGGGAGTAGGAGGGAAACGCATTCAAACTGCCTTGCAGATCTGACATCTGTGAAAGGAGGCAGGGAAAGAGGGAGCATTGTGCAAGAAAAGCCTCAGACTTCAGTGCAGCTCTGAGAAGTCCTCAGCTAGGTGTCTGGGGAGCCCCAGAGCACAGGCTGCCAGCTACGGGAATCCCACCCTGGGCAGGGAGGGCCCTGCTCCGTTAGCCAGAACGCTTGCTGGGAGCAGCCTGGGGGAGCATGGCCTCAGGATGAAGTCTGCAGAGGGGTCTGAAGCGTCAGAATTCACCCGTGTACAAAGGCCCTCTGTCCCCGTCCTGGGCAAGACTTGTAAACAGTATTTATTGAACACCCATGTGCAGTGTTTCTCACTCGGCCCTTGCACCAATTTGAGTTGCAATTTCTTGCCTTTGGTGAAAGCTTGGGGTCAGGGGCCACCTCTGAGGTTCAGCAACTCACAGGTCCCACCCCACCCAGCAGGGCCTAGCCCTGGAAGCCGTGTTCTCCCAGCCCAGCTGCCTGCGACCTCGCGCCTGGGGCGGCGGCGGCGGGGGGGCAGTGGCGGCCCCTGGAAGCTGGGGGGACGCCCTCCCCGCTTTACTGAAGAAACCGCGGGTAACAGGTGCCGGGTGTCACACAGTCGGAATGCTTGTGTTGGAATTTGAAACTTGGGAGCTGTTGGTTTTTATTCCCCCCACTTTGCTGTGCTGTCTGAGATGGCTCTGAACTTGAACCCAAGTGTAAATAAAGGTTGGTATTCCCGCCTTAAAAAAAAAAAAAAGGCCCAGAGGTGCAGCAGCTGGGGGCTGCCAGTTTCTCACACTCCTCACAACAGGCTCTTCTGAAGGGGGACCTGACAACCTTACCGCCTTGGCCGCCTTACTTAGACATACAAATCCATTAAACTTGCTGTATCAAGGTGCGTACCGTCTCCTGCCGTCTGAGAGGTGATGGACACATCTGGGCTTCTAATCAATACGCCGATTTAGCAATTGTGATGTGTAAGCCTCTCTCACTGGTTTTCCTAATGATACTGACAGGAAGTAAGAATTCTTTGGCTCAAAGGGTTATTTTAAAGGCCTTTGTTTATAAACAAATTAAACCTCACAATACTTTTTTGATTTGCAAATCACACCGCTGCAGAGGCTCCTATCAGTACTCTGCAGCCCCCTTTGCCTACGTACCTGCAAGTACAGCGGGTCTCTTTGTGCTCCTGTCCTCAGGCACCCTTAATTTGTTCACTGTGAACAGGGTTTCTTTTTCACAAACACACCCTAATTACGTGTCTGGAACTTCACACACCACAACTGCTATCCCTGACCCAGTGGTCCCAAACCGCTCCTGTGCCTCCAGAATGCCCTGTGCCTCGCAACGCTGACACAGGACTGTGGGAACCAGCCTCCTCCAGGGTCTAGCACGTGGTGTCCAGACCTCTCAGGCCTGTTTGCCTCGCTGGCTTCATTCCTATTAATACCACATTCTCTTAAAGCAGGAAGCCACCACTGAGCGCAGATGCAGGAGGCCAAGCTTAGCCAAGAGACCAGTTCTATCACTCCTTGTTCCTAATACTCAGTTTGTCTAACTTACAATAGGAAAGGGGGTGGACCAGCTCACTCCCTAAAAGAAGAAGTTAGTGGAGAAGAAACATTAATTAGTCAGTCAGAGCAAGGGTACAGCACACAGCATAGCGCTGGCCATCTGCGGGGGGGAAGAGAAACCTGGCTCCCTGCAGGACAACTCTGAAACCGAGGCCACGCAGTCCGAGGAGGGGCAGAGGACTCCAGAAGGGACAGACATCCATACCGTCCACCATGTGACATGCCTTTCTAGACCTCTTTCTGTTTAGAGTAAGAACCTCTTACTGCCCGGCACAGTCTGCCCAGCATTAGCCCCACAACTGCAGCAAACCTTCTGGGAAGAAAGTAACTTCCCAGTTGGAAACCAGTACCCTTTGCTCTCCCGGGGGCCTCACCCTCCAGAACCCTGACTCCACCCAGCACCCTTCCCCCTGAATGGCTCCCACTGACCACCTGACTTCCTTGCTTCTGCCAAGGCCCCTAAGCCCCCCTTTAAGGGAAGCAAAGAGTGCTCCACGACAATTGCAAGAAAATCCATCAAAGTGAGAACGCACACCACTGACTTATTAGAAGACTTAGTGCAAACCAAGTAACTAGCTATTCTCAACGTCAAAGCTCACATTAGAAGCCAGACCCCCCAAAGCCAAGGAAACTCCATGACTGACAAATCTGTTAGCACAGCCACTTCCCAAGACAACTCGTCCTCTGGCACCTGCATACCTCCCCTTGCTCAGCCTTCTTCCAAGATGGAAACTCTACTTAGAGATGCCAAGGCAGAGCAACCTGCTTGTCCCTGGGGCTGAAAAGCTCGCTGGAAACAAGCTGGATCCACTCAGATGGACTCTGGAGACACTCAGATGGCGACTTGGTCTCTTCTTGGCCCCCTGCTCAGCATTTAGCCCACAGCCTCCGTGACGTATCACATCAGCGCAAAGGAAACCTTGAAGGGCTTCTCCACAGGGGCCGGCGGGGCAAGGGTGGGGTCAGCTTTCTGTATGACCCGGGGATCATGCGCTTGTATTTCTGTGCTTATGCCTCATCCATGGCCGAAGTTTTAGAACAGAAGCTCTCTGTCTGTGTCTGTCTGTATGTTTCTGTGTCTATAAATGCGTACTAATTTTCTACCTCTGGACAGTATTACAAAACTATAGCATGAAATTTCCTAAAGGGACCTCAATTTTGATTAGCTTAAAGATAAATACTTACATAAATTGAATTGTTCTAAAATTCCCAGAAAGAAAGAAAACTGAACCTGTGATATTTTCATCTGCTTAAGAGAGCGTTCTTACAGAAATTAACTCAAAGGTTCTTAAAATTCAGGTTTACATAATTAAGATAAATCTTTGTCAAAAAAGACTAATACTATTGGTTCAATAAAAACAGCTATGTTTTCAACATCATGTGCTTTTACTCTACTTGGATGTGCTCTTCCTAAACTTACAAAGGTTTTCTGATTGAATAAAGTAGCATTTTATGTACCAGGTGTTCTGGATTACGAAAAATGTAAATCTGTGTTTAACCAAATTGAATCATTATTCAGACCAACCCTATTTTAAAAGCACTTATAATCTGCAGTATGAAGATGGCTTCCAAGCTCTTTAGGCAACTTAAAACCTTGGACTTAAGATCAGTTGAATTAAGTAATAGTGTTCTTTAAGTGCCTGTATCATTTATAAGCAAGATAAAATACTGAAAATTAGTTACTAAGCATAATTTAAAATTTTATGATTTGGTCTCTGATCTTTACACGGTGAAGAGAGGGCACAGTCCCTTTACTTACTATCATATTTTATATTAATATTTCTCCTTTTTATTTCTTAAATTCCTCTTTTAAGATGCTTGATTTCCAGGACTCTGAAACAACTCATCTTTTCCACTTCTTCTCAACAAAGGCTCAGCGATTTTGCAGGAACGTCAAACGAGGGACTTCAGGACCTATGCCCTAGACCCTGTCTTGCCCCACTCAAAGGTTTATGATTGCCTTTGAGTCATTCAACAATGAATGACATTTGTTGGTCTTGAACAAAACCAAGGCCCAACAATGTTGAATTTTACCGTGTCTTGTGATCTCAGAAAATAGCAAGAGTTAAGGTATCACCCCATCCTTCTGTTTTCTGGTACACACCTTTTGTGTACCACTTAGATAAGATTTGCTATCCACGCCTTCTCAGGGCTCCCCTGAGACCTGTGGATCTCCCCGTTGTTCATCTGTGCCCAGGAAAACACAACCCTTCTACTTCTGCCTTGACCCACTGATAAGACCAGCACCGAGCCTGTTACCTCGCCACCAGCCACTCAGGAGAAGGTCACACACCCTTCAGCCCCCACCCCAAGCTCTGCCTATAAAAACTTCTCCCCAGAACCCATCGAGGTGTTTAGACTGTTTGAGCATGAACCACCTGTCTTCCTTGTGCAGCCCCGCAGTAAACCTTCCTCTGCTTCAAACTCCAGCGCTTCCGTTTGTCTGGCCTCGCTGTGCATCAGCACAGTTTTGCTGGCAAACACTATCCACTGTTGGTATGTTCGCCTCACCCGCTCCCCTCATGTGAGAAAGAAGAGATGCAGAAGGCTGAACTGGGGGGAGAATTTATCTCCCCTAGCTGGAATAAGATTTCAGTATTGCACTCTGGCCAAGTCCTTTCTCCAGAGGGTAGACTTCTGTTACACAGAAAGCTCGGGGCAGGTTTCAGAACAGTTCACATCCTCTCAGCGACCACCCCGTCTCTATCACCCCCTCCAGAGCCACCAGAGCACCCTTCTCCATCTTCCCCATGAGAAACTGCAGGGGTTCTAGGAGGGAGAGCCCCCAAGACTGTGGCTCACCTAGTCACAACTGGCCTCTAGAGATTTGTCAAAATGACCATTTAAGTCATCCTACCAGTCCCGCTCCAAGTAAGCAGGTCTGGGCTCCTGTGTCTCCCTGCACGTGCCTCTCTCTCCAAATTTCAGGGTGGCTGTTAGCCTTGCAATCTTAGCTCTTTGACGAGTTCAAGAAAAGTCGATTTCTGACTTGTCCAGAGTTTTCTTACTGCAAGGATAGGAGAAATTGCTTATGTAACCATAGTACGTCTGTTAATACAAATAGATTAATGTTGGTACTATGCTGTTAACTAGACTACAGGTTTCACTATAATTTCATCAGTTTTTCCACTAGTGACCTTTGTCTGTTCCAGGATCCAAACAAGAATAACATACTGCACTTAGGCATCCTCGATCTGTCGCAGTCTCTCAGTCTTTTCTTGTTTTTCATGACTTTTTCAGTTTTGAAGATATTTTTTTTTCCTACATTTTCTCATGATTAGACTTGGGTTATGGGTTTGGGAAAAGTATCAGACAAAGGTTAAGTGCCCTTTTAAGGCATCATCTCAGGACGTATATGATACCAATGTGACTTACAACTGGGGATGCTGTCTTGAGCACCTGGCTTAGGTGGTACCCACCAGGTTTTTCCACTGTTATTCTTTATCTTTCTCAAATCTCTATTAGCTAGAAGCTAATCACTAAATTCAGTACCTGCTCAAGGGGAGGGAAATTAAACTCAATCTCTTGGAGGCATGGATAACCATATCTATATATCTTCATATACTGGTTGTAATTTTTCTGTAATTTACTTTCATGGTCAATAGATTTTTTATATTAGTGTGGACTCAAGGACATTTATTTTATTCTTTGGGTTATAATCCAGCATTTGGTTGTTTGTTTTGTTGCTCAACTTGTTAAAATTGTCTAGCTCAATCTTTGTTTGAGCTTATGATTCATTCAGCCTGTCTGTCTTGTATAAATGAATGCCACGTTCCTGTTTCTCCCTGTGGGTGCCTGTCACTCTCTAGACTTCCTGTTGATCGCTTGTCCTGTAATGTCAGTTCTCTGATGGGTTTGAGAAAAGACATTAATTTCCAACAATGCTCTTTCCAGCTCTCTACATCTCTGAAGTCAATTGTAAAATTTCGGTATCTGCCAGAAACACCTTTCCATTTATTCATAAAAATGTCTCAGAAAAAAATCTCTGATAAAACATGATCCAAGAGCTCACATGAAAATAATGGATTGTATAATTACAATACAATTTTGGACTCACTGGTCCTATGTGCTCTGAAGTCTTTTAATCCCGGATGGTGCCATTAAAGAAAATAAAAATAGAGAGCTAATTTCTCAGTTTTATTTCCATTATCTCCCTTTGCATCACTTCCATTTGTCCCTCACTTGACAAAACCTATTACACACATGAGGACCATGACTCTTGGCTTGTTTTATACCCACGTCATCAATCACGCCTTTTTGTGTTACAGCAGTGAGCTCACTCCCTGCTTTGTCCACAGCGGAAAACACAGTAAATTATCTAAAACAGAAAGCTCACATTACTCCCATAGAGCATAAAAAACAAGCAGGGGTGGGAGGTGTTCATGTAACCCCCCCCCATCAATCAGCCCTCACACAGAGGTAGAACAGTACACGTCAACAGCAATAAAAAATGAAGGCTTTTCAAATGGCCGTACCGCTAGGATCTCAGAGAGAAATGCAACATGCGTTTAGGGCTTGAAGTTCAAAGCAGGCCGGCGAGAGCAGACCTAACACCATGTTACAGATTTGGGCGCCTACCTGAGGGAAAATCAGCTACCTAATGCACCGGACGGGTGCTGAGGAAGGAGGATGGAGACGGACCACCCCGTGTGATGAAGCACTGCAACGGTGCATCCTGACATTTAAGCTGTGAAAGTTCTTTTCACCTTAGAAAGAGGTCCACACCTAAGGAGCGTATTATCTGAACAAACTCGATAACCTATTGATCACTTGAATTAATTAAAAGACAGAAAAACTTGTGGTTGTTGAGGACTCAAATTATTTGTCAAAAAACCCCAGAAAGCTGAAGTTTCTCAATTGAATATTAGCACATTAAATGGAGACACCAGCATCAGTAGAATTAGGGGAGCGATAAAATGTGCAGTATATTAATGGCCTATCGCATTCCCATATTCTACTGCAATAAGCAATGATTCAATAGAAAAGGGACTCTTTCTGAAATTCACCTTAATAATTGAGCAGCAGGCACTTCCTATATTTATGTCTTCTTTTATTCCAGAGATGGAAATCATCATGCATGTCAGGGATAACGTAATATTGCTTAATTTGAGGGGTGGGGGGGCAGGTTCTTTATTTAATACCAGGATTCCTGTCTACTATACACACTACTCTAGTTGGATTAGGTTTTCTTATTGATTCATAATTTAAAACACATGCCCTAAGGACTTCGTAAGAAATGGACACGTAGGCCTAGAACAAGCACCAAACAGGATTAGGTTTTAGTCTGTCAAATACAAGAAGCCAATTAGGATTGTCAAAAATATGATGCAATAGAAAAATAAGTCATTTAAGATATTGGATTATACTAAATTATTTTTCTGCGCCTACTACGGTGATTTCTGGATTTTTCTCCTTTATTCTATTAACATGTTATCTAATAATGGTTTGCGGGGTGGGGTGGAATGTGAAAACCACCTCAGCTTCATGAAATAAATTCTCATTAACGGTTTTTGTATCCATAACCATTTCCTCAAGAATTTTTATTTCTTAATTTGTCGCAGTGGAAGATTTCCTTCATCCTCTTTCATTCCTTCCACCTTGCTGGAATGTACATGTAATCCAGACATTAGCATTGTGCTTCACAGCAGGGAATGCTGAGACCAAAGAAATCGGCAAACTGGAACACTGTGGTGGAGGCCATGGCATGGCTGTTGACAAGACAGGACACCTTTCGTTTCAAGAGAAGTCACAATCTCCCTTATAAACATAGATGCATAATTTATTATAAAAAACCATAAACAAAATACAGCACAGTGAAGATGAGCAGCTTGGCGACGCTGAAGTGAACACACACGCACATCCTCAGATCTAACGGCAAGGCGTATCATCCGCGGTGCGTACACGAGCAGAGGCAGTGGGGTATTTCCCCAGAATAACGCTTTATTATAAGGATGAAAACGAAAAAATTCTACTTGGTGGCATAATAGTAAGTACATGATGGTTCTTTCTAGTGTCCTCTTATGTCCTCCCTGGTCCCACGCTGCTATGCTAGGTGTATCTTAGGGCCCGGTATCTACTTACTGGCTTACTGGAAGGCCACTGTCATGCAAGAACAATCAGGTCATGACTGGCTTGAGCTGTGTGGTGAGAAGAACACAAGGCTAAGGGGTCAACAGGCGGTGTGACAGACCAACCCTTCCGCCACAAACTAGACACAGGACCCGGGCAAGCCACCCAGCTCAAACCCTAGCTAGGCCTTGCCTGAAGGAGGTGTGCCTGGGCGCACAGAATCTCAAGGCTTTGCCATGTTGCTTGAACCTGCACAAAACAGTTCCTGCTCTCCAGAAAGGGGCTGTCTAGAAGTATCAGACCCACCCACGGGTGATTCTATTAAGCAAATGCTAGGAAGGGGTTTCAGAGAAGTCAGATGACACATGCGGAGAAATTTAATTTGCAGGACTCTCTCAAATTCTCTTAAAGGAGGTTTTTATAGAACTTTGAATCATGCTGAAGATGTTACAATACTGTTGGAAAAATGCAGAGAGAACGAAAGCTTGATCAAAACAGCCAAGCAGGGCTGAAGTGCGGAACATCAGAAGTGGTGAGCCCACAAACTGCGTTGGCGAAAAGCGATACACTGAGAGTCTGCTAGTAAGAACGCCTTGACAAACTGCAGAATCCTGGTTTGACTCATTGCAGAGTAATTCTATTTTCAGACGTGCTACTGATGTTCTTTTCTGTGTGTCAGATCCCACAGATATACATTTATGCCACTCATGGACTACTGAATTATTAAATGGTCAGTATTTAAAATAGAACCAGATCCAACACTTCATAAGTGTTACGTAAGTATTTTTTTAAAGTACAAAATAAATAAAATAACTTTACAGTATGCCTAACACTTTACTTGATTTTCTTCTATGTATTTCTAAATCTGTCCCTACATCGTTTGATGACATGAGGCAACAAAGCAGCAGGCTAGAATTTCAGTCCCAGCTCCAGAAAAAAAGACCTTTGCTTGACTTACTAAGCAGAAAGCTGTTTTCTCTATTCAGAAAGATGTTAAACTTGATTTTGGTGACTACTAAGAGTCAACCATGCTGCAAATTATTCTGTGATCAAAAATATGCACACATTGGAAGTAAACATACCAGCTTAGGGCAGTAAGAACAACTTACACAAGACCTCTTTTGGCATAACCAAGATTATCTTTTTATCAAGTAAAAGACTATTTTCCCATAATGTGTAATTGTCCAGTAACTGTGAAGCTGGGTATCTAAGCACTCATGCACCAAGCAGTCAGAGAGGCAGTAACTTATACTCAGGAAACAATGCCCAAGGCCCCTCCTCGGGTCCCACCGGTTTCCTCAAGTGGCTCGCAGGGCTCAGGGAAGTATGTGTGTTTTACCAGTTTATGAGCAGCCAGATGGAGAGATACACAGGTGATGTCTGAGAGGGTCTCAAAGGTCAGGTGCTTCTGTCCCCATGGAGCTGAGATGCATCACCCTCCCAGGACATGGACGCTGGAAGCTCTCCAAATCCTGTATTTGGGGGACTTTTATGGAGCCTTCTTCAGGTAGGCATGATCAATCATCAACTCCACATTCAGCCCTTCATCCCTCTCAAGAGAATGGTGGAGCAGGGCTAAAAATTTCCAGCCTCCTTCATGACTTGGTCTTTCTGGTGATCAGCCCTCACCCAGGAGTCACCCAGGAGCCCACTGAGAGTCGCCTCCTGGGAACAAAGGACGCTCCTATCACCCAGGAAATTACAAGGGTTTCCAGAGCTCTGTGCCAGGCACCAGTGGCAGAGACCAACGTGCATCTCTTCCATCATCTCAAAGAATAACATTGGAAGGAGATTCCTTGCATGCCCCAGCCTGATTCTCTAGGTCAAGACGAGATCCACATCTCAGTCACAAGGCCCCCTGCAGATGACGCAGAAATCATGGTGCCCAGGATCCCTGCTGATTCTAGTCCAAACTGAGACCCTCCATGCTCCTCGGGTTCCTACTTGTCCACACTGGGGACCATCATGTCCCAGTGACAGTATCATAAAGGGTGAAGAGACCATGATAAAAGCACAGTAGATGGCAAAGATACGTTCTTGGACGTGTACATTCATGATGGTACAGCCAAGTAACTATTTCACATTTTAAGAAAAATTAACCAGGAAGTGATTAAAAAGCACAAGCCCTAAGTGATACCCATATATTCCCGGGCCAAAAGGGATGTGCAATGACGTCACACGGGAAGTTCCTCTAAGACTCAAAGTGCCCTCTCAGTAAGGTACAGGCAGGACTCGGGGCTCCAGGAACCTGGAAGGAGTAGGCAGGGGAAGGCGTGGTGTACCCCAGCAAAGAGGACATGTGTGGAGCACACTGAGGATATCACAAAAGGCTATTTAAGATGACCCAAACCCAGGCTTTGGTCCTCCGGTCCCAACGTCCACTCTAAAGGTGGGAACCTGAGTTCATCTAACCCGTTCCTGGCTTCCAGGTGTGTCACACGTCTCTTCTAAACTCTGCAGAACGGAGACTGTCTATTTTGGGCACAATAAGAAGCGATCTGATCAAGACAATACACAAAAGATTTAAAGATAATGACATACTTAATTTTGGGATTTGAAAAATACTGCACTGATCTGCCAAAATGCGTGTGTATGTGTGGGCATGTGTGTGTGTGTGTGTGCGGGGGCACGCGCGCGCGTGCACGCACGCACGCACACATGTATACAGCACATCCCGTAAGTCTTTGTTCTAAGCTTTTCTAAGTTCAGAAGTAGAATGCTACTGACATAAAACATGTCATTTGGAGGTTTAATTATTTATCTTTTTATTATACTCAGTTTTGTCAATTTTAAATAGTAAATCATTACTTTGAATCTTTGTGTCAATTATTCTGAGTGAAAATGACAAAAGTTGACAGAAACAATGACAAATTCAGAATTCAAAACTAATTAAGTATAAGTTTCATCTGGGCTGATGAAAGTAAAACACTCATGATATAGGAAAAACGGAGTTGAGATTTGCAACAAATAGATGAATCTAGAGGACATCGTGCTACGTGGAATAAGACAGACAGAGAAAGACAAACACTGCCTGTTACCAGCTGTATGTGGAACCGACTCCCCAGAAAGTCAAACTCACAGAAACAGAGAAGTGGCTGCCAGGGACCGGGGCTGGGGGAAACAAAAGAGGCTGGTACTAGGGCACCAGCTGCTACGGTAAGACGGTCTCGGGATCTGACGTACAACGTGACTAGAGTTGCTAACACTGGGCTGTCTAACTGAAATTTGCTGAGGAAGTGCACCGTAAGTGTAAACATGTGAGGTGGAAAAACAGTGGAATCGTGGACAGGGGAGAGGAGGAGAGTGTAAACCCCTGGGAAATAGCCAAACCCCTGGAAGAATTTCAGACTTTCAAAGGCTGTGTGACATTGGTGGGCTCAGGCCAAGCTCTCCCAGAGATCCGAGGAACCAGGGAATAGCTGGCTTCCAGGAGAAAGGAACAGAAAATTGACTCAGGCCTAGAAGGTCCATGAGGGTGAAGGCACAGAGCTGCGGGGCAGGGAGGCGGGGAGACTGTGGCCCAGCCTCCCCCTCTTCTGTCCCCGCCCCCTCCCCCAGGAGCCCTTTGTGACATGGCCACGGCTCTGTGATGTGAAGCGTGGGGCCCCAGCTCCCCAGTCACTCTCAGTGCTCACCTGCCTGAGGGTAACAGTGCGTTTTAGTGCTAAGGCTTTTCAGAGGAAAGAGATGCAGAATTCTCTCTTCCCTCCAGAAGGCGTTCAGGCCTCTTGGAAGAGCTCCAGCTGCACTTACTGGATGGCCGACATCATCTTGGGCGCCCTGTGCGGACTGGGGCTCTTCTTCCTAATAATCTCCTACCTCCAGGGTGGTCCACCCACACCACCTCCTAGGAAGCATGGAAGCTTCAGGAAGGTAAGGAACGCTTGGCTCGGACCCAAAAGCACCTGATTATCCCTCCTTTTTCCTATCATTATTTCCACTTTTCTGAGTCGAGGAGAGCGCCTCCTGAGGTGGGAAAGGCTAGGACACCTATTCTCGGGGAAGAACAGAATAGCAGCCCTCAGGGACCAGCCGGGCTGGGCAGGGGCTGGACTGGGCACCAGGATTTCCAGCCAGAGAGCTCAGGCCAGTCGTCCAGGGAGGGTAGAGGGTTCCAGGGCGAGTCCCAAACGCAGTGACCGGTGGCCGAGGGCTGGATGCTGGGAGTTCAGCCTCAGCCAGAGGTCAGGGCCCTGAGCCCCGGCTCACGGGCCGTGAACAGGTGGCTGGGACAAGACTCTCCCTGGTCAGAGCTGATCTGAAGGCAGTGCTGAGACCCCCAGAGCCTCTGACTGGGGCTGCAGGGGGGCCCTGGCCTCGGGAAGCAGGGCCCACCTGACGGAGCCCAGACGCACCTGCAGGTCTGAGTGCGTATTTCCTGAGCAGAGGAGCAGTGACGGAAGAAATCCAGGGTGGGCCTCGCGTAGAAAATCCTTCTTCTTCACGTTCTCCAGTGAAGGAAAACAGAAAGTACTTTTATCCACTTTAAAAGAGAGTGAAAGGGGAGAAAACCCACAGAGCCCCGTTAGATGCAGAAAGCTGTGCTGTGCGTGGACGCGGGTCTGACGCCTGTCGGGAGAGGGCAGGGTGAGAGCCGGGCCCCAGCCCCTTGTTCCCCCTTGTCTCTCAGCATCCGCCGAAGGGCAGGGGCAGGAGTCGGAAGAAAAACGGAGCTCTGAAAGGTAAGCTCTGTTCAGCCCCGTGTGCCCGACAGTCAGCCCCCACCCCCGGGCCCTGAGGACCCAGCTCCGCGGTCTCCGAGGACGAGGACGCCCGCGGCAGAGTCTGTCCCTCAGAAACCGAACCCTCAGGGCGGCTCCTGGAAGGAGAGCAGAACCCAGATACTCTCCAGATTCCGCGCTCAGGACGAAGCTGTGAGGGGCCCGGGAAGGGGTGTGGGCCGCGGGCGTGCGGGCCGCAGGGGACCAGCGGGGCCTGGGCGGGGAGGTGTAACTGTGCTGTTAAACTTTGCTCAGATTCCTCCGTGAGGTGACCCCTGCCCTGTAGCCCCCACAGGCGGTTGGCAGGGCAGCAGGGGGGATGGATGTGGAAGCGCTTTGTAAACGATAAACCCATTCGTGAGCTATCTCCATCACTGTCAGGGACCAGGCAGCCCTGGGTGCTGGTGCTTGGGCTCCAGCCTCCCAGTGATGTCCCCTAGAGAGGGACACGGCACTCGGCCTCCTGCGAGGCCCCTAGGCTCCCACCTTCACCCCGCGACCCAGCCTCCTGATTTCCAGCTTGCAGGGACTGTCAGGAGGAGCTGGAAGAGGTTCGGGACCTGGTTTTACTTCTGCAAAGGTAATTTCCTCTCCTCTCCCGGGTTCTCCTTCCTCCCGGAGCCTGTGGGGTGACCCCAGGGCTGCAGGCAGCTTGGGGCTGACCTGGGAGGGGGAGCCCTGGGGATAGGGGATGGCTAAAGCCCTGGGGGAGGGAGGGACAGCAGGAGCATTGTGAAGTCAGCATGGGGGCCATGGAGGGCCATGGGCCGCAGACGCCCACCCCCACCTGGGGGTGTCCTGGGCCTGCCAGCTCCTGGCTGCAGCTTGTGCCTCCTGTCTCCCGCAGCCACCTGGGGAGGTCCCCTGACAAGGGCGGCTCTCATCAGCAATCCCACCAAGAGCCCCCTGACAAGGTGTGCAAAGCAGAGCTTGCTGGAGCCCAGCAGCCGTGCAGGGAGTCTGCAAAAGAGGCTGCTCCTGCCATGACCCTGTTGGCTTCCCCTGCTCCTCTGACCCAGGGGCCTCCACCTCTGGTCTCCACTCTGTCAGCAGACCCTCAAGACCAGTCTGATTTGAAGACGACCCCACTGGATACCATCCCAAAGAGCTCCCGTAACTCCTTTTTGTCATCTACCGTCCCAGCCGTCCGGAGTCTTGGGTGCATAAGCTGCCCCATTTCGTTCCTCTCCTGCTGCTGGGAGACCACCAAGGCCTTGTTCTTTCCCACCTCATCAAAGTTCCAGCAAGAGCACCACCCAGCAAAGGCCCTGTTCTGGGGAGACCCCACAAATAAGCAGGTAGAGATTGGTAGCCCCTCATTTGTCAACCCGGACGTCCAGAAGCTACTGGAGATGCTAATTGCCAAGAGAGTAAAACTTAAGACTTGGAAGGAAAAAGAAAAGGGTGGGTCATTCGCAGAACAAGTGAGCTCTGACTACCATCTGAACTCTCTAGGGAGTACGTGGTGGTCAGGGGGCGAGGAGCAGAACACCACGGCCCCTCAGTCTTTCTGGAACATGAAAGACAAACCAGAGCAGCTGTCGGGTCCTCAGCAACTCTCACGCCCTGAGGTCCTGAGGGACCACTTAGAGCAGAAATACAGCCAGCTCTTCTGGGGCCTCCCCTCTTTGCACAGTGAGTCCCTGGTGGCTTCAGCCCTTGTTCCTAGTTCTTCTCAACTGAAGGCACCCTCTGTTTTATTCAACGGAGTGTCTAATGGCTTTCCCGTTTCCATTCAACCCAGTATACCTTTAAGTCTTTCTCAGGCCCCACTCTTGCCCGGCCTGGGGACCCAATCCCAGCTTTTCACTCAAAACTTGCCTCAGTCCCAGCCCCCACCCCTGGCTCCTCGGGCTGAGATCCAGGCCCAGTCCTACCTTCCAATTTCTCTCCTATTCGAACCTTCTTCTTCACCCCAGATGAGGACCTATGGGCCATCTTGCCCTACATTCCAGAAACAGGCACAATCTTTTATCCCACCTGAAACTCAGCATCGGGAATGCCACCTGCAGCTGCAGCAGCAGCAGCAAAGCGGGAGGCCTCCACCCTCAGCCGTCAGAAGATCTCAGGAGGTCTTCATTCCCAGCCTTCCCCTGGAGAGGGGGGCCTCCCCGGCCCAGAGGTCAGTCTCCTTTCTTCACGGGGGCTTAATCAGCCCTAATCTCCAGAATCAACATCTTCAAAAGAGGCTCAACAAAGATCAACTCCGGAGTCGCCTGCCCTGCAGGATCCAACTGACTCTGGAACTGAATTCACCTCAGGGCCAGTTCTCAGGGACTTACCAGACACAGGGCAAGCAGGAACCCTGGCGGCCCCCTACATTTGTGGGCAAAAGCCTGAAACCACACAAGACAGGGTCCAGGTGCCACAGAGGATCCCACAGGCAGAGTCAAACAGAGTTCCAACCAGGAAAGGACTTCAGCAAGGGTCTAAAGCCGTGTCTGAGGAGGATCTCGAAAGATCGCTCCAGGGCCAGATTCCCTGTGCAGTTTCTAGAAATTAGCTCTGCAAAGGAGTCAGAAAGATGCTTGATGAGGCCTTTGGAGAGTAACATAGGACGTTACTTATCCAGGGGCCCAGATAAAAGACACCTAGAAAAAGTCCTGAGAGCCCATTTGGGCAGGAAGTTGGGGCAGATTAACCAGGGTTTGATTCCTGTGAGCATGCGCCAGTCCTGGCTTGTGGCCAGCCACGGTTCTTCTGAGTCCCACATTCACGAGGAAATGAGAAACCGTGCATTCTTGAAGCACCGGAAACCCTGTGTAAACACCTTCCATGAGCTTTCCTTCCTCAGTCCAAGCATTCAACAGATGCTAGAAGCACATATCATAAGATACCGAGTAAGGCACAGGTGGGGCCTGCCTCCCCAGGACTTTGAGCCCATTAACCTTAAGCTATATGAGGCTCAACCCTTGTCCCTCCCAAGGTCCACCTTTGCCCCCTCAGCCACCTGGCAGTCTGGGGCACACCCGAAAGACAGCTTTGCCACACTTCTGGGAAAACCTCAGCCCCATCTGGGAGAGAAAGTGACAACAGGAGAGTCACGTCTCACCCTGATGAGTCCCCTCCCTGCCCCCTCCCCTGTGTGCAGGGAGACTGAGAGGCCCCTGGGGAAGATCCCACCTAGGGACAGCCAGGCGCCCTTCGAGGCCCCTCATCAGGAGGGCGGGCCACCTTCTCAGACACTCACACGCAGCCCCATGGGCAGAACCTGGCAGAGGGGGACTGCCCTGGCGGCCAAGGAAAGCAACACAGAGGCCAGCTCAAGCTCAACAGTGACCAGGAATAAGCCAAGGGGAGAGAGTTGGGGTCGGGCCTCACGAGATCCCTGCCAGAGTGCCTGCATCCTGGAGAGGGACTTACAGTCCCAATCTTCAAGGGCCAGACAGGCCTTGGAGGCAGCGCAGGGGGAGGAGGATCCTGCTTGGGAAGTCACATCGGGACCCAGTGTGCTGGCCAAATCCCAAACCTCTGACGTGGATCGGAGGAGATCAGGGTTTCCAGCCACTTGTAAAAGTTCGTCACCACCAACAAAGTCAGCTGCCCAAGATCCAAAGAAGCCACACCTTAAAACACAGGCTAGTGAGTTTGAGCTCAGAAGCAAAGTCAAATCAAAGAATCAGCCTCAAGGCCATGCCACTGGTGATCTCCGTCAAGATCCTCACACTGATAACCTCCTTCAGGACCATGCCACCGGCATGCTCCTCCAAGACTCTGCTTCTAAAGTGCTCCTTCAGGGCCCTCACACTGATGTGCTCCTTGTGGCAGACATCTTGGCTTCTTGTAGGTTCCCGTCCAGTCCCCTAGGGGCACATGCTAGTGGGGAGGCACCAGCTTTCCAGGCGCTATATGGCCTCAAAACAAGTGGACAGGGTAGCCAGGGACAGCAAAAATCCAGAAAACCCAAACTTAGAGACCCATATAAGAACCAAAGTGAGATGCCTGCTCCAACTAACGAGTGGAGGGCCATTAGGAGACTCCAACCAGGAAAGGAGGAAAAGTCAAAGAGCATCCAGGGACAGCAGGAACCCAGGAAACCGAAAGTTAAGGACCCATGTAAGGGCCACATTGCCTCGTCTGATGAGGGAGAGGTCTGTGCACGGCTCAGACCAGGGGAAGATGAGGACTGGAGGGCCTTTAAGAGGCTCCAACCAGAAGAGGATGAAGAAGCAGAGAACCAGAGTGAGGTGCCTGCCCCAGCTGATGAGCGGAGGGGCTCTAGTAGGAGACTCCAACCAGGAGAGCACGAAGAACCGAAGAGCATCCAGGGACCACAGGGACCCAGGAAACCAGAAGTTAAGGACCTGTGTAGGGGCCAGATGGCCTCGTCTGATGAGGGAGAAGTCTGTGCAAGGCTTAGACCAGGGGAAGATGAGGACTGGAGGGCCTTTAAGAGGCTCCAACCAGAAGAGGACGAAGAAACAGAGGCCCAGAGTGAGGTGCCTGCCCCAGCTGAGGAGGAGGACTGGAGAAGCAAACTGGGAGAGCACGAAGAAAGGTTTTCAGGCCTGAGAGCTCCCCAAGCCAGTGGGCGGAGCCTTCCTCCCCTGGCCAGGGGAGCTGGGGAGTCCCTCGGCAGTAAACACCTCCAGCCAGGGAAGGGGCACGTCTCACCAGAAGGCCACTTCAGTAAAAGGATGAGGCACTATCTTCAGTGCCTTACTCCCAAGAAAAAAGGCAAAGAAAAGGAAGTTTTCCTTCAAAAAAGCAAGCCTGCGTCAAACACTGCTCAGCGCCAGGAGCCCAACAAAGGCAGATTTGTTACAAACAGCGCGACTGTTGATGCTCGGACAATCGCCACAGCTGTTGGACAGATCCTGGTGGACAAATTGGGACTCCATGCCTTGGAGGTAAGTCAGCACAAAGAACCAGTCCAGGTCCAAGGAGGTGGACATTCCCACTACAACGGGGTTCTCTGCTCCTCAGAACAGAGAAGAGTAAGGAGAGATATGGACTCCAGTCACCAAGCCAGCCACAAGGACCACAGCTATCTTGACAAGACCAGGCAGACCAGAGACTGGGGTGGCAAGGGTGCCTTCCCTCTCAGGGAGCCAGGCAGACCTTGCCAGCATGGACCAAGGGTGGCAGGTGCCTCAGGCCACCTGCCCCATAACCCAAAGTGCTGTCCTCAGAAATGTGCTCCTTCTTGTCTATCAAAACATGATCCTCATTTCTTTCCTGGTAGGACAGATTTTGCCCAAGAAAATATTAAGTACATTCAGAGAAAATCTGTTCCTTACCATGTTAGCACATCCTCTGTGTGCTGATGGCTCCTTCCAACCACAACTTTTATTGTTCCCCCCAAATACATATTTTTTTCCCATGACAGGTGTGGCGTCTGTCTGTGTCCTGCTGGGGAGAAGGGAAGGGAAGCCAAGTGCTTGCTTTGGCTTCCAGAAGGGACGACGGGGCCATGGAGGGAGGTTGACCCCAGCGTGGAATTCTCACCCTCACCCCAGTTGCTCCTTTAAGTCCCGCAATACCAGCATTACAGAAACAAATGAAAGCATCCAGGGCCTGTCACGGAGAACAAAGCCTAAAGACCTCCCCTCTCCCACGATCTGGCTCAGCCTTACTCCCCCCCACGTGCTCTCTACCTTGAACTTGTGCGGCTGGAGGGGAGGGGTTTGCAGAGGCTGAAATTCCCCTCAGTCTCCAGAAAGTGTCAGAGACAAGTTCACATGGCAGATTAAGGAAGGGGGTCGGGGGCAGTGCTGGCCCCGCATCCAGAACTGGGAGAAACCTTGCCCCCCACCCCCACCACGTCTTGGTGGGAAGAGGTGACACCTGCCCTGAGCCCTCCCCTCCCCGTGAAGCTGGGTTGAGATGGGCCGGGAGTGGCCCCCCCCCCGCCTTTCTCGAGATCTGGAGCGCAGCTCCCCCAGCTCTGGGCGTGTGCGGCGGGAGCCCCAAAACCTCCGAGGGCCTGTCCAGCCTGCCCCAGAGGAGGGGGCAGCCCTGCCCACAGTGCCCACCTCACCCCCTGGGCTGTGACTCTGTGCAGTCACCTCACCGTCTGACGGTGGGACACTGGGCACCCAGCGGGGGCTCATGGGGAGGAGGCAGGTGGCACAGGGCGCCCGCATCCCACCACCATCTACAGGCCCAGAGGGGAGAAGATGGGGCCCGGGGGCTCACCCCGGAGTGTCCACCCTCCTCCAGCTCCCCGAGCCCAGAGGGCAGCCACCTGCAGTTCCTGCTCTGAGGGCCAGGCTCACAGAGGCAGCAAAGCCTCCAGCAAGAAGGTTCACTTCTCCAGAGTGTGTAATAAGCTTTCACAGGACAGGGAGCTCGGGACAGACTGGCGGTCTGCGGCCTTCACCTACACACGGGGCCCAAGGAGGCTCCCAGGGGACAGACGGGACTTAAATGGCCCGGAGACTGTCCCGGGGTCCTAGCAAGTCTCACCTGGCTCTCAGCCTTGCTGACCCAGAGCCCGGAGCGGGAAGAGGCCAGCAGACAGGACCTGTCACACAGCGGGCGGACGTGACCTGTGGCGACTGGGGTGCCGTCCGGCTTTCCTCCCCGGCCCGGCCACACGGCAGCTGGGAGAAGGGGAGCAATGCTCTAGAGCGATCGGTGCTTCGTGTCACAGTCACTCCCACAACGGCCAGTCCTGCTCCAGGAGGGGCCCCTCATCCAGGTGACAGCAGGGATGGCCCTGCCCCCACGCCCGTCAAGACCCCTACTCATGGGACTGGGACCCGGGGCGGAGGCACGAGCAGGCACAGGCCTGCAGTTTCTCTCTGGAGCCAGGTCCTGCCTCGGGCCCCATCCTGCAGGGTGGGCTCAGGACCTGTGGGAGGGACTGGGACTCGGGCCAACAGACCACCCTTGGGAGCTCAGGGGAGGAGGGAACAGAGTGGGGACCCTGAGCCTGGCTGCCGCTGCATCCTCTCAGGGCCACCGACAGGTGAGTGCTGGTGTGGGGGGACCCCAAGGCTCCTGCAGGGAGAAGCCACATGGAGGGGACACCGTTAGAACAGCAAGGAACAGGAAGGGGCAAGTCCCTCTGCCCTTGTCCTGCATGAGGTGCGGTAAGGCCAGCAGTGGAGGCCCCGCGCTAGGAGTCCCCACACAGAGACCTCCGACAGAGACCCACACAGAGACCCCCCCTCAGTTCAGGATTTGCAGATACAAACTACTATATATAAAATAGATAAATAACACAGTCCTACTGTATAACACATAGAACTATATATATTCAATACCTTGAAATGGCCTATAGTGAAAAAGAACATGAAAAGGCACACACATATGCATGTACGTATGTACGTGTAACCGAATCACTATGCTACATACCAGAAATGAACACAACGTCGTAAGCCGACCACAGCAGAAACGAGGGTCCGCACACAGAGCCCTCCCGCAGACCACGCCGGCCTCACACAGGCATCTCCCACAGCAGCCTTCCCCAGAAACCGCTGCTCTTCCGCATGGAAACCTGCAAAACCTGTCACAGGGTTTCATCAGCTCGAGCTCTGACTCACAGTTTAAAGAATGACAAACTCTGAAAAGGAGTAAAACTCTGCCCGCCTCTCATGAGGGAAAGCGTCTCCCCAGCCCCAGGGACTGCCAGTCAAATGGCATCAGGGGCTCCCATTTTTTAATTTTGTTGCGAACAAGTCCCTGCACTCCAAGTGACTTCTTCCCTTTGGAGGCCTGACGGAGGGAGGCCCACAGCAAGTGGGATCCAGGGCGGAAGGAAGCAGCTGAGAGGCACCTGCCGCCTGCTCGCCAGCCGTGCAGGCAGCACGTTCTCACTGCGCAGAACAGCTGGTGTCAGACTTGAGAGGTTTGCTCTACTTCTAAGTGATGCAATTGTCCAACACATGAGGCTTTCTCACAAATGAGACAGATTTTTGCAATATTTCTGCTACATCCTCTAGCATACTTGTACTTACTGCTTAATATTAAATGACGTTTATTTTTCTCCTTTTCAAATGTGGCAGTGCAGCCAGACGCTTGTCTACATGTCTCTAGAATATGAAAAAAACCGTAATGCTCAGCAATGATAGCTTACACTTCTGAACATTTAGAAGGAGTCACATATTACACAATTCTAAGAAATGCACATTTTCCAACACTTGGGAAATTCATATTTATTATGTATTTATTATTACAGGGCTACAAAACGGATATGCTGCTTAAAAGAATTTTGAAGTTTTAGGAAATACATTGCTTAATTGGTGCTTGAAATATGTATTACCTCAAATTACGTGGGAATTGGCATTTTAACACCTGTTTTTAAAAAGCATATATTTAATCAGAATTTCTATTATAATAATAATAGAGGTCCCATTGTTTGCCTAATGCTTCCCAAATTGTGCACTTAGTTGAGACTACATGTTCCTCATTGGTCGTAAAATGTCTGTTGCCCTTGATGTGGTAACACCTAGACTGTGAACAGACGTCAAGGAAACGTCTGGTTACGTCTCTGAGGCCACTCTCTGGGGCAGCGGTGTCCGGGCTCCTTCAGAAGAGACGACGGAGCTGACGCGAGGGCTCTGTGGGCGTGTTTGTTATTTTACTTTTTACTGGAGTGCAGTTGACTTGCAATGTTAGTTTCAGGTGCACAGCAAGGCAATTCATTTACACATATATAGACATGTATATTCTGATTCTTTTTTTAAATTAAGAAAAAGTATATTCAGGCTATAAAGTATTTTACAAAAATAGCTATTAATTTTTTGAAATTTGCTCTCTTACGTTCCTGAACCACGGAGCAATGCAAAGTGACCACGGACGTCCTCTGATGTCCAGTTATTTACTAACTAAGTAGCTCACTTCCCTATAGATGCTCTACAACATCTCACAATCATGAAAGTGGTACTTTCTTTTTTAGACGTTTACGCCAGTATTTCTATCATGTTTTCAAAATAAAACTAAATTCTATTTTATGGCTGAGTAGCATTGCATTGTATAAATATACTGCAACTTCTTTATCCAGTCATCTGTCAATGGACATTTAGGTTGCCTCCATGTCTTGGCTATTGTATATAGTGCTGCTATGAACACTGGGGTGCATTATCTTTCTGAATTAGAGTTCCCTCCAGATATATAGCCAGAAGTGGGATTGCTGGATCATGTGGTACATTTATACAATGGAATACTATTCAGCCATAAAAAAGAATAAAATAATGCCATTTGCAGCACATGGATGGACCTGGAGATCGTCATTCTAAATGAAGTAAGCCACAAAGAAAAATACCCTATGATATCACTCATATGTGGAATATTTAAAAAAAAAAAACGGACACTATGAACTCATCTACAAAACAGAAACAGACTCACAGATATAGTAAACAATCTTATGGTTACTGGGGAAAAGGGGTGGGAAGGGATAAATTTGGGGGTTTGAGACTAACAAATGTTAGCCACTATACATAAAAATATATTTTAAAAGTTTCTTCTGTATAGCACAGGGAACAATGTTCAATATCTTGTAATAATCTTCAACAAAAAATATGAAAACAAATACATGTATGTATATGCATGACCGGGACACTGTGCTGTACACCAGAAATTGACACATTGTAACTGACTGTACTTCAATTAAGAAATAAATGCAGTGGTTTGCATTTACATGAGATTGTTGGAAGTATCCTGCTGCTTTTAAGACAAAATTTGGAGGCAGTAGTTTTATTTACTAATTTAAAAAAAAACAGGTTTTATATATGGAAAATCCACTGGGAGATGTTTTGGACCAGGTAAACAGTTCTGGAGAAAGAAAAGAAAAATGGACTCATTAAGTTAAATTTGTGGATATAGTGACTTGACTAGGAAGCAGGGGAGTGAAAATATTGGACAAACTTAAACATCCGATCAATATTCCCAGGGTGCACACCATTGATCATGCTCACAAACTGGCATGCTGAGAAGGAGCCCCAGCCAGCAGGCCACGCAACCGCCGTGATCCAGCCTTAGCGTGGGCAGATGGGAAACACTGTCTCCCAGCGCAGGGGCCGGAAGCTGAGAGGAGGGGAGTGTGGTCAATAAACAAGCTTTAGCGAAGGCAGCATCTAGCTGTCAGCACTTGCCGTTGGACGATGACGTGTGAAGGGCAAGTCGAGAAGGAGAAGTATTTGAGTTCTGATGCAGCAATCAATCACTTGGACGTATCAGTAGACGTAGAGAACAGACTAAATGAAGAGTCGACTGGTCGATCCTTGCACACTGTCTGCGTTACCCAGTGACCTTCAGTAGGGCTGTCATTAGCTCACACACTCCGATCTTGGGGAGGGCGCAGTGGGAGGTCAGCTGTGCTTGTCAAGCTGAAGCTGGGTCAGTGAAGACTGAGTGAAAGTGTGAAAATCATGCAACTTGCTCTCAGATGCATGACCATCAAATGAAACAGTTCATGATACTGTATATGATGTGCTGTATGATATGCTATATATGATCCACGATACAATGCATGATGTGACATGACATGATCTATCAGTACACAAAGGAATGGTAACATGAGTAAATACTGCACATCACAGGCCTGAACAAGGTGTTGCCTGATAGCCCCAGAGAAGTGCTCTGTTTTTTAATTTTATCCCACTAGGTTTCATGGGCTATCATGTCTACGTTCTTTTCATTAGGGTAACATTTTTTTGCCCTTAGTCAGCATATGGATAATTTAGCAGTGGTTAAATTCTTATTTATTAAAACATATCATATTCAAATTATGACCAGACTTTATATACAATTTTTGTGGATGTTTTCTTTGTTTTATTTCATTCCACTCTGTTATCACTTCACTGGTTTCCTACTGAACAGAGCTGGGGAGAGGTGCTGATAGAGGCTTAAACCCTAAGCAGAAGGAGTCTGCAGGCCCAGGCTGGGGCATTGTTTAAAGGATGGGTGAACTGAAGTCTTACGGGTGGTTTTAACATTTATGAATTTTTACTATATCAGGATTTCACAAATATAAAATTTGGGAGTAGGGGATTAAGAAAATCTTAGAAAATACATTTGAGCTAACAATGCACACTTACTCTGTTCATCTGTTTCTCCTTCATACATTGAGTGGGTTTGGCTAGAAGATCTATATTTCTTCAGATTTCTAAAATTCTACAATGATGCCTTCCAATAGAAAATGAAAGTCTCTGCCATACTTCTTTTTTATTGTGAGAGGGGAAAAACAAAAACAAAATAAAAGCAGCCCTGCTGATACCCAGAAGTGAGCCTGGACATAAACGTCAAGAGATATCACAGAACACCAGTGCAAAGCAAGACTACTCTGAGACCGTGATAAAGTGAGACAAGCTGAAGGCAATTCATAGCTGCATTCTAAGTACAGAAAACAGGTCACTGTGCCACAGCCCCACCCCAAAACGCCACACACTCTATTCTCTTGGTTAAAATGAGCGACATCTACTTTGTTTCCAGTAGTGGCTCTATTCTGGCTATAATCCTCCCTCCTACAGGTAAGATTTATCGAGAGACGAATCACACAATTGCCCTGGCTTTCAGCATCCCATCTAAAGTGAGCCATCCCTGTCAGGCCCGCCCCCAACCCCCCAGTCAAAGCCCAAGCCCTGTGTAGCTGTGTTCTAACACCCTCCTGCTGAGGCATCTGGGTTTCCCCGTAGTGTTCGTCCTCCCTCTTTGCAATGAGTAACAACACCAACCAGTTCTAGATTAAACTTGTTCACAGGTGTGTTCCTTAAGGATTTTGGCTGCTACCGAGATGCTACGAGATAGCTAATGAGGTATCTTCAAAGTGCTACAGAACCATAGACACAAATGTGTAGCGTCCGTGTAAAGGCGTGCCTGGGAGGGGAGTGCAGGGAGTCTGCACTCTGATCTCCCCCTGGAGCTGGGGTTAAAGGTGCCGGTTAGCGGCACGTAAGACAGTCCACACAGGCGTGTAGGAAATTACAGAGTCAACAGTCCTCGGGACAAGCAGAAAAGGAAGGAAACACCATCTCAGCAAGTCTTTAGGTATTTATTGAGGGCAGAGCTTTTATTTTTATTAATACTCCATAATTATCTAGTCCATAAGCCTCTGCTGCATCTTTTAACTCTACAGGAGGAACAATCCAGTTTGTAACAGAGGAACAAAGGAAAGTCAGAATTTGTTTCTGGCCTTAAGAAACCCTGTTACCTGGCTGGTGAGGATGTGGAGAAAAGGAAACTCTAATACACTGTTGGTGGGAGTGTAAATTAGTGGAGGCACAATAGAGAACAGTATGAGGTTCTTTAAAAAAAACTAAAAATGGAGCTACCAGGTATCTAGTAATTCTGCTGCTGGATATATCTTCAAAGAAATCAAAAACACTAATTCAAAAAGATACACGCACCCCAATGTTCATGCAGCACTATTTACAACAGCTAAGATATGGAAGCAACCTAAGTGTCCATCAATAGATGACTAGATAAAGAAGGTGTGGTTTATTTACACAGTGGAATACTACTCAGTCGTTAAAAAGAACATTTTGCCACTGACAACAACATAGACGAAACCGAAGGATATTATGCTTAGTAAAGTAAGTCAGAGAAAGACAGATACTGTATGTTATCACTTGTATGTGAGATCTTAAAAAGTTAAGCAAATGGTGAACATAACAAAACAGAAATAGACACAGATATAGAGAATAAACAGGTGGTTACCAGTGGGGGGAGAGAAGGGGAGAGGGGCAAGATGGGGCAGGGGATTAAGAGACAAACTGCTATGTGTAAAATAAATAAGCTACAAGGATATGTTGTACAGCACACGGAATATAGCCAAAATTATATAATAACAACTTTAAATGGAGTATAATCTTATAAAACTACTGAATCACAATATTGTACACATGAAACTAATTAATATTGAAAATCAACAATACTTCTATTAAAAAAAAAAAAGAAACCCTATAACCTGGAGGTGCAGACAGCTACGCATCAACACACTGTCAGCTGGAGAAAGGTGCTTGCCAACACACGTTCTAAGTCCGTTCCTTAAGGAAACTACTCTTAGAAATAATAACCCAGGAGAACAGCTGTGTCCAAGGCTCCAGATCACTCAGACTAACTGCTGTGTGGTTTAAACTGCTGCCAGTCAATCCTTCCACAGCCGCCAGCACCAACAGACATGTATAGCAATGCTCACCGTGAGACGAGATAGAAGCGTTACTGTGGTGTGATGTGGAACAGCCAAGAGCTGGGCACTACGAACTGCCCATCAAAAGCAAAAGAGAGAGTGGACTGTGAGTGTGCAGGGGAACACGATACAGCAGCTAGCATAGACGCCCCAGCACTACCTGCAGTCACACAGACGAGCACCCGGACGTAACACCATGCAAAAGGAGCCCAGGACAAGAGTACGCGCTGCCCAGTCCCACTCACAAAGGACACGGACAGAGGTACCAAGCCATGCACAACTCAACTCTGCGATGCGCGAAGCACCTGAATGGACACTGCTCCAAAGAAGACGTACAAATGGCCAACAAGCACATGGAAAGATGCTCCACGTCATTATTCATTGCGGAAATGCAAACCAAAACCATAATGAGGCACCACTTCCCACCCACTAAGAGGGATAGAATCAAAACAATGAAAACTATCAACTGTTGGCAAGGATGTGGAGAAATCAAAACCCTTTGTCCGATGCTAGTGAGAATGGAAAATGGCACAGTCAGTATGGAAAACAATCTGATGGTTCCTAAAATATTTAAACTTAGAATTACTACAGTTCTACTCCTAGGTATATACGCCAAACAGGTGTGTAAATAAAACTTTTATATAAATGTTAATAGCAACACTATTTACAATAGCCAAAAGGTGAGAACAAACTAAATAAATAAAGTTTGGAAGGGCTGTTTTTAATATGCCAAAAGCAAACATCTGTGAGATGAGGAATTCTGGTCTACTCCCTGCATGCTGGGGTCATCAAATTATATTTTCCAAAAATCTCTGCACACGATGTTTACCCCCTCAGCACATGTTGAAAGAGGAACATTCAGCAAACTTGTAATTTTCCTAATTCCAACATCTGGATCTCAGTCTAAGTGAGCTCTAAACGTGTTCCATTTAGCCCTAGGGTCACACTTCCCTTGTAAAAGAAATGCTTTTGCATCTTCAGAGCTGGCTTGGTTTCCCAGGACCCTCCTTCACGGGCCTGATCCTCATGAATCATCTGCATGACTCCCAGCTCTTTGGGTGGTCACTAGAACATGCAACCCCTTGTAGAGAGCATGTCCTTCTAGACCCTTTCTAAATTTCTGCCACCACCATCTTTTTCATCAGCCCCGAAGGTTCAACTGCATGTACTGTATGACCCTTAATGAATCTGTGGGCAGTCCGTAGGTCACATATCATCACACTCCTTTCTTCCTCAAAACAGAGAGCTGCTTTGTCACTTTAAAGAATCTAATAGGGAATATCCAAGAAGGCCTGATGGATTTTTTTTGAGCACAAGAGGACAATGTCTAGAACCCAAGAACCCTGACGGCTCTTCCCTACTCCTTGGCAGTGCTTCTGCTCACTTTCAGAGCAGAATCCTTCCAGTCCATGCCACCATCACAGTGGAGGTCCTCTTCTTAAAGCCCCCATTCTAGTAAGGGACAGAAGGGATACTGAGTGTCAAGAAAAGCATGAACTGTCAGGCACTGGCAGCAAAAGCAGGAAACTCGCTTCCGTGTGATGGAGCCCGCTTGCACTGTATGTTTCCCTGTTAAATACATGCATGAACTGGAGATCGGAAAAGGGAGCTTGCACTGCCTGTTCCTGAAATGATGCTCCCTTCTCCCTGCAGAAGTAGCTGAGCATTGCCTGTTACTTCACCATTTAACATGCAGATGTCTGAGCCAGGAATTCACTGAAGGTGATAGATTCACACTGCACTTTTTTGGCTCTCACAAAAGTAAAATCATTTATTTTTATATATAACTTGCCTCTGCTTTCCCTTGACAGAGATTAGAGAAATAAGCAAAAGGCATCAATCAATCCTGAGCACGTATTGATTACCTGCCATGGACCAGGGAGTTATCTGGATCCTGGAGTCAGAGAATGAGTTGCCTGCCAGCAAAGACCATAGACCCCGGCAGAAGGACAACAAAGATGTACCCGGTCAATCAATGATCGCCCACTGAACAGCACATGGGGAAGGTGCTGTGCCGAGAACTCAGAGATGGACAAATGACAGACAGACCCTTCAGACTTTCAGTCTGTAAAGAGGGGAAGCCAGCCTGGAATGACAGGTGTGATTAAACACGGGGAGGTAACAGGAGCTGTATAGGGAAGCTGGCTAAGATATAAAATGCCTTAGGAACAGCCAGTTGTAAGTCAGTAACGCTGACTTTTCATAACTATGTAGTGTCATACAACTGTTGATCAAAAACAGAAAGCCAGTTAAACAGGGCTTTTCAGAGAAACAAAGAGCAAGATTATGAATTCTTCATCGTTTTACTAGACTTAACCCTGCGTGCTGGCATTTCGAGTAATTGTGTTAGTTATCTATCACTGTGTAACAAAGAATCCCAGACGTGACTGGCCTAAAACAGCACTATGTTTACTCACAATTTTGGGGGGCCAGGCTCAGCTGAAAAGCTCTTTTGCTTGTCTCATCTGAAGTTATTCATGCAGCTGTTCAACCAGCCGGTTCATCCAGCAGGAGCTCAACTGGAAAAAGGTCTCCTCTCAGCCCCATGTGGTCTCAGCCTTCATGAGGCAATCCCCAGCTTCCTCACAGAGACACTACATTCTACAGGAGAAGAGGAAGCTAGGAGAGATTGTCACAAATGTCATTTACTCCACATTCTTTTGGCCAAAACCTGTCATGAGGCCAGTCTAGGTAAATAAATGGGATAAAAGACTCTACCTCTTAAAAAATAGACAGGAAAGCCATGTGTCACACAGAGGTGTGTGTACCGGAAACAGAGGGGTGTGTGCAGCCATCAAGCAACAGTATCTTAACACTTAGGTCTCCAAATATCTAACTTCCACAACATCTGAAAGATTCCTTCCTTTCACTTCTCAGTTGTCACAGTGTAAATATTCCCAATTTCATACAGAAATCTCTAAACATGCTAGTTTTACCAATAAACATGTTTATGTAGCACCTGCATTAATAACTTCACTTTTTTTTTTACTTCACAGGCGAAGTACGATATTCTTCACTTGTGAGTTACTAAAGTGGATTATAACGGTAAGGACAAGCGTGTTCCTTGTTCCAAAATTATTCCTGGGAATAGGGCCAGCGTTTGAAGACTTCTGATTAACAGAACACTTTTTTGTATTCGACATTAATTTTAAAGGCCTCCATTAAAAGTACAAATCCTACACAATCAAGCTGAAATAACGTACATAAACGAGTCACTTTTCATGGAGACCCGCCTCTCAGTGCATCCCCTCCTCTAGACACTTGAAGGTAAATGACCATGAAAAAAACAATGAGTAACTGTGATTTTTATAGTACAACGTGCAGGCTTTGTTTCCTTGACAAGAGGGCTAGAGAGAGGATGACACTGGAATGAGGTTTTCTTAATCTCCTAATTAAAGACAGTGTGTTTTGCTTTTGTTGTAACTCAGACAGACTCTATTTCCAGCCTAGTGACTTTCCCTTACTGTTGAACAAGAGATGACTACCTCAAAAATAAACTTCTAACGTGCTTCCAAGGGAATTTTATTACCACTGTTCCTGCTAGAAAAGAGGGAAAGCCTGGGCGATGCACTCAGAATCTCCAAGAGCAGCAGCCGTCTGGATGGCATCCTGTCACTTTATGATTTTCATGGACAGAACTTTGCTGCTCTCACTGACCACAAGGTCACCCGGCAAGGTTCTGAGACAGCCTTCTCTGAGTTCGCTTGGCAGACTGAGGCGGTTTTTCTACCCTGTGATTGATTGCAGCATTACCTAGATATTCTTAGTTGTCCAAGCTCCCGTGTGAAAGTCTTGAATAATTTGTAACTCCTGCCATGAGCTCAGTGCCTGATTTATTGCACCTCATTATTGCAGCTGCCTGTCCGTGTACAGAGGCAACAGGTAGTGAGGGCACACAGAGTGCAGGCGAGGAGACAGTCACCACCCCCACCTGCGGCCTAAAGACAGACGAGGTGATTAGAATCTACATTATGAAGCTCCACACTCAACACAGGTGCTGTCCTGTCAGAGCCTGAGTCGGGGTGGGCTTAACCAACCCCTTCACCCCACCTTTCCCCAAGCTTCTCCCTTTCTCTCATGACATTCATCGTACATGTGTCCTCGCCAAACACAAGCCCCGCAGTGAAATTATCCCGTCTTGTCCTGCTGCAAATATCCCCATTTTGAATTGAACTGAATACAAGAAACCATCCAAAACAATACAAGCACGCAAGTGGCCAAGACTTGTATTTAAACCGAGGAAGAAAACAGCCAGCATTTGTTCAGAATTATCTGTGAAGCATTTCTCACAAAATAACGTAGGCTTCTAGTTCACAGCGTAATTGCTGCTGCTTTTGAGCTACTTGTGTCATTGTCACTAATCGACTCTCTTTATGTGTGAAAGATCCCCAAACGTTCTCCTTTATCACATTTTTACTCCATTTAAGAATAGCCTTCTAATATGAAAACGAATATATGTATGTGTACGTATGGCTGAACTGCTGTGCTGTACGTACACCAGAAAGTGACACAACATTGGCAACTGACTGCACTCAATTAACAACAACCAAAAAAAACAGAGTAGCCATTCCCACAACACTTGCAAAGAGATTTCTCCTTTGAATTGTACACTTGAAATGGATTAATTGCATGGTATGTTGATTAAATGCCAAAAAATGCCTCTGAGAGACAGAGAGTCCTGCCTGCCACGTATTATCCCAGGGCTACTAAACTCTGATTCTCAGAAAGAGGTGGTTAACCCTCTCCAGGTGCGCAGGGACACACATGCCTACAGAAGCTGGGGAGGTGGGCTCTGTAATTATCTTAAAATCTTATCTTAAAATCCAATGATAAATATGGGAGGTCACCCGTTACGTACTGAATGGTTACATATTCCCCAAATCCATACGTTGAAACCCTAACCCCAAAAGCGATGCTATTTGGTGCTGGGCCTGTAAGAGGTCATTAAGTTTAGATGAGGTCATCAGGGTGGGGCCCATGATAGGATTAGTGCCCTTGCAAGAGACTAGTGCTCGCTCACTTCCTCCCCCTGCGTAAGGACACAGCGAGAAGGCAACCCAGGAAGAGGGCCCCCCTGAGGAACTAAGACTGCCAACACCTGATCCCAGACCTCCAGGCTCCAGAACCATGAGAAAGACGTCTGTTCTTTAGGCCACTCGGCACGTGGTATCTTGTTACAGCAGCCCACGCAGACTAATACATCACCTCTGGGAATCTTTAAAGTGCGTTATCTCCTTTGCGCTTCAGCGCCTTTACCTAAGACACCGGGCACCAGATTGCTAGTGAGGCTTACAGTGCTTGAAGACTTTTCGCCCAAAGAGCAAACAGAAAACACCTCCATCTGGACAGTCGGCACTATTTCGGGATCCTTTTTAGACAAATTTTGCAGGGAGAAAATGGCACAGGCTTTTAAGATGTCCCAGGTAAAGTTGGAGAAAAAAATTATTTCAGGTCAGGTTAATAAAGAAAAAAGCTCCTGGAGAGATTTTTATCTCAATTTCACTAAACGTAGCTTTAACAAAGTATGTAATTAGCCCCTCCTCCTCGGTACATCTGCCCTCTCCACCAACATCAAAAACACAGCACACTTGAAACAGTCTCTGAGGTGACCCTGAGGAAGGCAGGCTCATGGCCTGACTCCAGCTTTGATCTATAAGCTAACGGGTCACAATCCGGCCTGCAGGTGTTTAATAGTCACAGGTTTACCTGTTCAATTCTGTGTCTCTAGGTTCCTTCTCCTTTCATCTACAGTATAAACCTGTTTTCAGATTTCACAAAAAAAAAAAAAAAAAAAGAAGCTGCCACATCTACACCCAAAACAGCCAGGCCTCACAGTGACCTGTTTCTTGCTATTCTTTTGAAAAAGATGCTGTTTGATACCCCTATACCACTCCCATGTTGTTTTTATTTTTGAAAAACATTAAATAATTGCCGGTAACGACCAGAGTCTTTTATGAAGAATAAAACACTCCACGTGTTTTAATTAATGAGAAACAAAGGATGTTGTATTTGGAAAAAGCACAGTGCTTGCCCTGGGAAGAAAGTTACCGTCGGCCCGTTTCTCGGCACTGCCACCTCTAGCCCTGCGGAAGGCACAGCAGCGTCCCCACAGTGACGTGCCGGGCGCAGACGGGGTCCTTGACACATAAAAAGCAGCAGGAAGGAAACAGGAGAGGATGACCAGAAGCCTAAAGAAATCACAGTCGTTCACAGTGATAACTGTGACTGTGAACAAACCTCCCTAGACGACACGCGTCACCAAAGCTTCTCTAGTACGGACAGAGAAGATGTTTGGGCTGGAAGCTCTAGAGAAAAATCTGCAGCAGTCATTCTGCAGCAGAAGGCAGGGAGGAATTTACAGCAGCATAATGCAACGGCACAGCCCAGAGGCAAGGACATTCAGGGCACCACGAGGCAGGGCAGCTGCCCACACAGGTAGAAGATGAGGACTAATTAGAGGGAAAGGCTAAAGAAGTTGTTGGGGCGGTCCTGGGAGGTCCTGAGTGCCACGAGAAGGGTTAGGAGCAGCATTCTGCACTCAGGACCAGCACCTTGGAGCTGAGTAGCTTGAGTCACGTGTCCCCACATCCAGCAGCCTTGCTTATATACAACAGGACCCTGGTAAAGATCCTACCTGTTCTTTAGAATGACAACTCCGCTGACTGAGCACAGGATGGCAGAGCACAGAAGACAGAAAACTGCAGCAGCAAGAATGGTTAAGGGTCTCCCTTGAGAATTGGTTGTACCTACACAGACAAAATGGCAAAGCAGACATTAAAAGTCATGATCTTAAAAAAAAATGCTATTTTTACAAAAGAACGTGTTTAGAATATTTTTAAAAAATCAGAAAACTAAACTGGTATTTCCAATTTTTTTTACATCATTCAAAATAAATGAGAAAAAATATAGTACTAATAAGCACACACATGGAAGCCCCACGGCCAAGCTGACAATACGAGAAGCTTCACGGCTCCATTCATGCACCCTCTGAGGTTTCACACTGCTTCATGCTGTGGAAGAAACAGGCTTCACAAACGTATCTCAGCCAACTCACAGAACAAGTAAGCAAGCAACAACAAACCCAGAGAGCAGGGAAGGGAATCAGTAGCCAGAGCAGCTATAATGTATTACCTAAAACGTTTAGTTTTCAACAACAACATTATGAGAAGCGCGAAGGAACAGAAATGTGCGACACAAACTCGGGCAAAAAATCAAGCAGCAGAAACTGCCCTTGAGAAGGACCAGATGCCAGATTTAATAGACAAACACTTCAAATATTGCCACTGAGAAATTTTTCAAAAATTAAAGTAAATCTTGCTTAGAGAAGTAAAGCCTGATATGAAGACACTGTTCCATCAAGTAGACACACCAATAAAGACCAAAAAAATATAAAAAAGGACCAAACGGAAATTTTGGAATTGAAAAGTGGTATAAATAAAGAGAAAATTCATTGGAGGAGCTCAGTTGTAGATTTGAACTGAGAAGAGGAACAATCAACAACCTTGAAAACACGTAAGTGAATAGATTGTACAACCTGAGAGACAGAGAAATAACAGAATGAAGAAAAACAGACAGAGCCTCAGAGAAGTGGGGGACACCACTAAGCACACCAAAATACACGTGACAGGAGTACCAGGAAAGAGGAGGTGGAGAAAAGAACAGCAAAATTACTTTTTACATGGCTGATAACGTCCCAAATCTGCTGGAAAACATTAATCTACATATCCAAGAAGATCAGCAAGCTCCAAATAGGATAAATCATAGTAAAAATGCTAAAAACCAAAGGTAAAGAGAAAGTTCCGAAGCAGCAAGCTGAACTCGACCGAAGATGCATGCTGAATGTGATCATCTGAAAGAGGAAGAGGAATGGATGCTGTTTAGGTTATGGTTAATGGTTTTCTTTATTTTCTAAGCTTTCCAATTTAGCATGTATTACTTTTGAATAAAAATATTATTAAAATGCATTATTAAAGTCAAATAAATGAACAGACTCAGTATTCTGAATGAGCGATGGAGAGACGGTGGTTGAATGGGCTAGAGCACGAAGCTGCTGAGAAGACTGGTCTTCTGTTCTTTTCAGTCTGATCGGTTACACTAAGGCCAAGAGGTAGTGTGCTGTGTTTTCTTGATCTGACTCATACCTGTCCAACTGCTACTAACTTTCTTAGATTTGGGGGGTAAGATCTACATCATATACTTGAATTATATCATGCTAACAATAAAAGTCACCTAGTCAAAATAAAATCAGTAAAGATGATGATGCTGGGTGAAAGGAAATATAAAGCAGATGATGCTTAGAAAGGTAAATGGCATTGACCTTACGAACCTCTCTGGCTTGCTCGTGCAGTGTCCACATTGAAGGCAGATCTGCATTAGCCCGTCTCTGACGCCTTCCTCCGGGAGCTTACACAGCAGTTACTGCATCAGCACCGCTGCCGTGCTCGCCCTCCCCGTGGAAGCTCAGTTTAAGGCGCCCCAATTTTCACCTACACTAATTTTTGACTTAGACCTTGTGATTCTTGACTTGTGTTGCTGTAATCGTTTTAATTACTCAGATGATTGCCTCAGAAAATAAATCATTTCAATTAGGAGTTTGGGATTAACAGATACACACTACTATATATAAAATAAACAACAGGGGCCTACTGTGTAGCACAAAGAGCTATATTCAATTCTTGCAAAAAAGAATCTGAAAATATGTACGTATATGTATAACTAAACGCTTTGCTGTGCACCTGAAACTAACACTGTAAATCAACTACACTTCAAGAAAAAACAAAATTGAAAACAAAAAAAACCCTATCAGGTATTATTTCATCAGGCTCTTCACACTAAGAAAGAACATAAATATTCTCTGGTAATGTTGCAAAATGTTCCCATTTTTCCACAAAGAATGGGATCTCAAGCACCTAAAAGAAAACCTGAGTAGTCACAGACATCACTGCTCCCTTCTGTCCTGGGTTCTGCCCCCCCCAACAAGACCTGTAATTCCCCCTTAGGGACTCCAACACAGGTCTGCGAATCCGGTTCAAGGACTTGGAAAATCTAAGGAATTTCGCGTGCAGCTGTAGATGAGCGTGTGCGGATGAGTGAGATTTATTTGTATGTGAGACATTCCATGGTTTTCATTTGATTCTCAAAAATATCATATAAAAAAGGTCAAGAATTACAGCTCTAAACTGACTTCAGTTCTTGGTTATTTCTTCTCTTGGGCTCAAATTAAATTGTTTTGCAGTTCCTCAATACACACCAAGTGGCAGACTAAGAAAGGTCAAGAACTCCTCAGTGACTCAAGAGGAGTGAGTCAATGAGATGTAAAAGAATCCACTAAAATGGTTCAATGGATAGTCTACACTTAAAGGACTAGCAATTCAAGAAACTGATTTCAATAGGGTCAATCAGCAATGTATAAATTTAAACACAGGGCTAATTTCTTTTCAAAATTTTCTTTTTGTTTAAGGAAAACCTTAATTGAAGGGCATTGGTCAGAGTCGTCTCCACAAAGTAGGAAAGAATGTTCCAAATATGAGGGGATGACGTCAAAGGAACCAATGTGGTGGAAACAGCAAAAGAACTAGAACTAGAAGCAGTGCCTGAAGATGGGGCGGAAGGGCTGCGACTCAGTGATGAAAACGCAACGGGTGAGGTCTTGCTTCCTGAAGGAGCAAAGAAAGTGGTTTCTTGAGATAGAATCTATTCCTGCTGAAGACACTGAGGAGATTGCTGAAATGACAAGAAAGGATTTAGAAATATGACATAGATTTTGTTGATAAAGCAGTGGGAGAGTTTGAGAGGACTGACTCCAGTTTCGAAAGAAGTCCTACTGTGGGTGAAATGCTGTCAAACAGCTTTGCGTGGTACAGAGAAAACGCTCATGAAAGGAAGAGCTCATTGACGTGACGGACTGCACTGCTGTCTTATTTCAAGAAATTGCCACAGCCACCCCAGCCTACAGCGACCACCACTCTGACCAGTCAGCACCCATCAGCATCGCTACAAGACCCTCAGATCCTGGTGAGCATGTACATTTTTTAGACATAATGCTATTATTGAGCCTCAACAGACTACAGTGTAGTGTAAGCATAACTCACAGGCAGCGGGAAAGGAAACACTTTCTGTGACTCACTTTATTGTGGTATCTGGAACCAAACCCACCAAATCTCCAGGGTACGCCTGTAATCCCACTCGTGAGGGCTCCGTCCTCAAGACCAAATCATCTCTGAAAGAGCTTACCTTCAAATACCTTCACGTGGGAGATTCGGTTTCAACATGTGGATGGGGGAAGGGAAGGGACACACACACTCAGACGACAGCTCTCACCAAGAAGGGGCACAGCAGGAGGAGACAGGTAACGTTCCTCACTTCCTCCACACGCCTCGGGCCCACCCTAGTCTCTGTGACTGTCCTCTAGGTTCTTCATTTGTCTGAGCTTGACTTGCTTATATTCATAAACACATCAAATTATTTAGAAATACACAATGGATGAATTTCTTATTTAGAAAAAATCCTAAAATCAATTTGACTTTCCTTTTGCTTTTATGGGAGAAATTTAATTGTCTTTGTTGGATGTTCAAACATCAAACATAAAGCTTTCTGCACCACGGTTTTCTACCTTGAGAGCCAGAGTCCCTGAAGGCGATCCTAGTCCCCTAGGAACAGCTAATAATAACCAAACCCTCAGAAGCACAGCTCCATGCTCTACAGCCACATGCATACTTGAACTTCTCCTCTGTAATGGTTCAGAATTGCTGCTTTGAGGACAGTGAATGACTGTCATTGTGTGTTATGACATTTCCTCCCTTGATTTGCTCATTATGAATTTGGCTTTATTTTTGGTCTTTGCAGATGTCTTATTTCTCTCCATTTTCCCTCATCATTTGTCCTAAGCTTAAGCCATTCTATTTTTCTCTTGGTACATCTGTCACCTGTGATTCTTCTTTTTCTCGTGTTCAAGTCTCAGCTCCCTAACCGGTGTCTTTCCTGCCTTGGTCATGAGCTTTGATACTCACAAGAAACTTTAGGCAGTTTCTCTTTCGTTGTCTGAAGGCAGTCAAATTCTTGTATTTTGCCAAAATGCACAGTCACGGTTAAGAAAGTCTAGAAGGAAGTCTGTGAAACTCCGTGCCTGTTTCAACCTTTTAAGGATTATCCTGTCTGGTGTTTTTGGGAGGTTTCATCTTTTCCAGTTTGACAATTTCCAGAGAAATGTCCCCATTCCCTAACATGCCTGCCAAGCCTGCAGGAGCTCAGGAAGTACCTGATGACTAGCCCACTGGTTCTTTAAAAGCACCCACAGTAAGAGAAAATTCACCTTGACGTCTGACGCAAAACCCTCTTTGCTTCAACACTCGACGACCTTCCGTGGTCTCCTTCACACTCACCTCGTACCTGGAGCTCTATCCCCACTGTCTCACTCTCCTTGGTTTTTGTTAAGTGTTTGTCTCATAACCTCATCATATAATTGACGTGCTTTTACTTTTGATTCTTATGCTGTTCTTTGTTCTGAAGATCTATCTTTGTATACTGTAATACCTCTGGTTCCCAGAAAATCAGCTTATATGCTAACATCGCATGGGGGGGGGGGGGAGTGCAGTCTTAAGGAAGAGACAGAGAAAGTAAAGCAGGGAAGGGAGAGCAGACAGGAAGGGAAGTATTACTCATCAGACCGTCACTCGGCAGCGAGTTGAGGCATTTGCTCAGTCACACAGGATAACTGTAGAGATGCCAGTTACACGGCCACTTTTCAGGACAGTAGGGAGAATGGGGAAGAGAAGGAGAAGAGTTCACCTGCTGACTCCTGTTTTCTTTCTCCCATTGGTGTTGACTCACCCAAAATCCCAGGTTACGTCATCCAGCTGCTTACGGCAGCCACAGGAGCCCACGGCCCCTGTAAGTATTGCATCAGTCCCGCTGGCATTCAGCAAAGTGGTCTTTCTTGCCCAGCTGGCACCACACTGCAGAGGCTCCCCATCGCTGGTGACTGATGATGGTGGCGGCAACAGCAACCTGGACCACCCCCTTGGGGGCTGAACAAGTGATTTGAAGCCAGTTTTCTCAGCAAGCAGGGCTAGTTCTCATTAACTGGGTTCTACATAATACCTTTTATAGAGAAAAATAACATAGTAGATCCTTGCACACTGCCTTCATCATTCTCCATGTGGAGCTCATTTGCTCTTCAGTATCAACTGTGTGCATTTTTCATCCCTCATCCACAGGGCTCTCTCCAGGGGAGGCCCCTCCTCCCTCTCGTGACTCTGATTCTGCCACTAACTCTCAAAGGCATCTCTTTTGAAGTCCACTGGCTTAACATACTTTCCTTTCTCCATTTAATTTGTTCTGACTCCCTTTGACAAAGCTCTGAAATACTTTCCCGCGTGTCTGTCTTTCAGCAGCCGATTCAGCTACTCTGTGACCTGTTAAGGCGCTGAGGGATCAGAATATTCACCTTGATTACCTGTCCAACGCTCCACAAATCAGCCTGCAATTGGTGCACACTGGGATCAATCACCATATTTCATTAATGAAAATACCAAGTATTTGCACGTATCTGTGGTTATTTTCTTTGGATATGTTCCTAAATGTGGAAGTGCTCTGCCACTGGAAAAGTTACCTGATACTGAACTTCCTCCCAAAGGCTTTAGTAAAGCACATGTTTATTCACACTCTAGACAATACGAAGCATTTAAAATAAAATAAAAGAATTTAATAAAACAAAATAAAATAGAAAGAAAATACATTATATATAATATATAATAAGGTAATCTATAATATGTATTAAACGCTATGCGGCACAGAAGTGTAAGAGCTTATTTATTCATTCATTTATTGGCTAGTCTTATTTTTTTTTCAGTTTTTTCTGTAATAAGCATAACTAAGACAGATCTATTTTGTACATGACTTTTAGATGCACTCACAGCAGGCAACCTACATGTCTAAAATTTCACGGCGTATTTACACTTCCCAGAAGCGCTGAATATTTGCTTCATAAACAAGTAAAACAGTACATTTCACATCATTGAATGGGATCCAGGGCATTATCGACTTTTTTTCTATTAGGAGAGGGGTTTTATGACCTGATTTTCTTTTTTTTTTTGTGCTCAAAAAAGTTCATAAAGATTCTCCTTCATAAAAATTTACTCTTTGGGGGCCACGAAGCAACCCTCTGTGTAATTTCAGAGTTTTCTTCATATACTATGTTTACTGTATTTATCATCCAACAGATGTGCTAGTGCCTAAAAGCTGGCAGCGAATGTGTATCCTATGGTTTTAAATTCTTTAGTTTTTAATATAGGATTTTTAGTTTATGTTTACCTTCCAGCACTGAGGTACACACCAGATGTTTACCATAATTTCACTTCATTTTCCTTCCTTTTATCTCTATCAATATTTCAGCATTAAATTGCATCTAATTAATTTGGAAATATTTTAATCATATTAGACCTATTTGTTAAAAACTCTAAGTCATAAAAAAAACAAAAGGTTTTTTCTAAGATATAGTAATGAATACACTGGTGTGTCTGTGTCAAATCCAAAGCCTTCTATACCAAATGGGTCATAATACAATCAGATAAGTTCTTGGACAATTACTGGAAGGCATTCCATCATGATTTTTTAAAATTACTAACAATTTCCCGTTTTACCCACAACTTTAATGTTTGTAAACTGTTCATCCTTTCTTCTTTTTCTTTTTGAGCTCATATTATCTCGGAACAGTCTTTGTTCCGTATTTTCTGAGTAAATGTAAAAGGTAAAAAGCTTTTACCCAAAGTGAAGCTTATTTTTCTTTTTATAATTTATTGAATAAAATAAAACAAAGAACATGCAGTAAATTATTCCAGCAGGAAACTGCTGAGCCTGATGACCCGCAGGCTCTTTCTCCTTCCTAATAAAAGGAATTATATTCATGTTTCCACACAATGGATTAAGTAAATATGAACCAAAAGAATGCTCAGACTAAGGTTTCAAAGTGGTAGAATAAGACGATTCTGCTCCTTCTCCCAAAAATACATCCCATATAAAAGGGAATAGGAAGCAGAAATAGAAACCTATCTTCGACAAAACTAGGAGACGTCCCCCAAGCTGAAGCACAGCCCTGAGGACTAGACCCTGCAGGCAGTGGAAGCCAAGCGAGAGAGGAGGACGAGCTCCCCTCCAGCGGCGCGCCTCGGCCAGGCCGGCACACCCAGGTCTCCAGAGAGCGGGGACTCAGCATGAGGGGCAAACCCTTCAAGCTCTTATTTTGCACGGAAGGAACAGGGTAAATAGGCTGGAAGCACGGGTTTCCTCAGGACTGGTCTGATGCTGCGAAGCAGCAGGACAGAACAGGCTGAATGAGTACCCACAGACATGCCATATTTGCAGGAAGCAGGGTGAAGAGACCTTAAAATGTAAGCAGCCTGTTGCTGTCAACCTCTGCTGACTTGGGAGAGTGACAGCCTATGACGACTTATAAAGAAGTACAAGCCTGTGCCGTGGAACTCCCAAGAGGAAGGGAGAACGCCTGTGAAGGTGAAATAGTGCTTAGTGGAAACTGCCTAGTCCAGGAAGTGCTGATTTCCTTCACAAATAAATGAAATTCAACAGAGCAAGCATCGGGACAACTATAATTTTTAAGATGAAAATAGGAAAAACAAAGGACAATTGAATCACACTGACAAGAACTATAAAGTAGTAGATAAAAATCATGAGTTAAATAGAACCATGAAATCAAAGGAATGGGTGAAACCACGAATTTAAAGCAGAGATGCAAGAAAGAAACACCCAGCAAATAACTAAGATGGAAACATGAAGTGACCAGCTCAGGATAGCAGTAAAGGGAAAATTATCACAGATACAAAGGTCCCACTGAAAGCAGCAGGAAAAAAAAAGAGAGAGACTGCTGAAAACACAGTGAGAGACCTGATTTATCAGTAAAAAAATGACAAACAGGGACAAAACAAAATTTAAAAAAATTGAAAGTTGAATATATTTGAGTATTTCAATTCCAGAAATGGAAGAAACAGCACAGCCCAAAAACATATGTGCTACGAAAGATCTAGAGACGGAATATATTGTCCTAGCTCAGAAGAGACATGAAAAGTACACATCCACACCAGTAAACTTGGAGCCGAAACTATAAAAATCTAAAATTAAATTATCCTGTACAGTTTTAACAAGCCCCCCAACGTTCCCTGTCTCCTGGTATTCAGTTCCCTGTGTACCCTCTCTCCTGTTACACCAGGGCTGGTCCACGTGAAAAATGGCACATGACACAGGTGACGGTATGTCACTTCTGGGATCAGGATACAAACCCTCCCCATTTCCATTTCCAGCATTCCTTCTCTCTCTCCCTCTCACCGTCCTCTCTTTCCCTCTCTCATCATTCTCTATGAGGAAAGCAAACTGATATATATTATAATCAGCCCTATGGAAGGAACCAAAACCACACACGTTAAGGAACCGCAACCTCCGGACACGGCCGGTGGGGAACTGAGGGCCGCTAACAGTCACGTGAGCAAAACTGCAGCGGCTTCGCCGGCCCCGGCGAGCCTGGGCGCGACCGCGTTCCCAGACGCACGGCCGACTGCAGCCTCGGCAGAGACCGTGAGCCTGAGCCACGCGGTGGAGCCACAGGATACACGTTGCTGTTCCAGGCGGCGAGGTTTTGGAGTGATTTGTCATACAGCTGCCTGTAACTAGTGCAACTGCAAACGGAACACAGGAAAAGAAAAGGGCAATAAATGTAGCCAAATAAGTTACCCCAAATAAAGCACAGCGGGGAGAAAGACTGAAAAATACACCCCAAATCCTCCAACGAAGCATTAGCGACATGTGGAAAAACATCAAGTAATCTAACCTATGTATAATTCGGAGCCCCGGGGGAAAAAAATTGGGGCTGGGAAGTGACCCAGAAACTCAATAAATAATGGCTAAAATTTTTGAAAATTTCAGGAAAAAACATACCCTCAATTTCAAGAAGGTCAACAACTACCACATAGATTTTCAATCTGTAATTAATTCATTCATGGCCTAACTGATTAAAAAAAAAAAAAAGCAAGTATTAAGGAAAAAAAATTCCAAAAGCAAAAATAGAGGATGAAGACTTAAAATACAGGAAAACTATTATGAGGTGAACATCTCATCAGAAACAATGCAAGTCAGAAGGCAAAAGAATGACATTTCTAAAATACTAAAAGAAAGAAGTCAACTTGCAATTCAATATTCAGTGCAAACTGTTTTCAAAATTGAGTTGAAGTAAACATTTTCAAATAAATGAATGCTGAGAGAATTCCTTTGGGAAAGCTGCATTTTAAGAAATTATAAAGAAGCTCTTCAGGCTGATCATCTGGAAACAGATCTAGGGATGGTGAATAAGTAGAAAATTTTATAAATTGTTTCTGTTTTCATTAACTTTTCAAAAAAATTTGAATGATATTTTAATGCTTAAAGTAAAAACAAAAAGGGGGTAGGGTACAGCTTAATGGTAGAGTACATGCTTAGCATGCATGAGGTCCTAGGTTCAATCCCCAGTAGCTCCATTAAAAAAAATGAATAAATAAATAAATCCTATTACTCCTCCAAATAAAAAAATTTTTTAAATATTAAAAAAAAAGTAAAAACAATAAAATTGTATTTGGGGGTTTCTATCAAAGGTAGAAGTAAAATGTACAGCCTAATGGCACACAGGACCGAATTATTTTGTTGTAAGTTTAATATCTTACCATAAAGACATATAATTTTATTGAAAGACCAGCCATTGTGAGTTAGAGATATATATTGCACTCTTTGGAGCTACTACTATAAAAAAGTAAAGACAGAAGTATAGGTAAAATCCCGCAGTTTAGGTGAAACGTAATACTTAGATAATGTTCAAACAATTGGCAAGAATAGAAGTAACAATGAAATGGAGGAAGGAGTAAGCAATTAATGAGATGAGACAACACAATCATGAATAATTACACTAAACATAAATGGAGTCAACATTCAGAATACACCAAATTTTTTAAAAAGATGATATTGATAGACCGATAGATGAATAGATAATATGTAGATTAGATTCGATTTTTTAAAATCGTAACTATGTGTTGTTTACTAGAAATGTTCTTTGAATACAAAAACACAGTTTTTGTTAAGCGGATGGGAAGATATGTACCATGTAAACGCTAGCTGTAAGAGAGATACTGTGAAGAGCTGGAGGAACATGAAAATACGTCTTGTTCATGTAATAATGAGGAAAATGGCCTTGTTGGAATAGAGGATGCATGAGAAACCAGTGTGGTAGCTGAGATGAAGGATGGTTTGGAGGGCTAGGCTGAGAAGTGTGGCTGAGAGAATCAAACACCACACCCTGGTGGAGGCAGAAAGCAAGTCTGAGCCTAGACAGGGAGTGAGATCTCTCCAGGCACCATAAATCTCTCAAGAAAACCACATCGTCTCCACTACTCAGCATGCTCATTCAAAGACAACTGTTCTCATATGGAGATTCCTCAAAAAACTAAAAACAGACTCACCATATGATCCAGCAGTCCCACTCCTGGGCATATAACCAGAGGGAACCTTAATTCAAAAAGACACATGCACCCCAATGTTCAGAGCAGCACGATTTACAACAGCCAAGACGTGGGAACAGCCTAAATGTCCATCCTCAGATGACTGGATAAAGAAGATGTGGTATATTTATACAATGGAATACTACTCAGCCATAAAAAAGATAAAATGCCATTTGCAGCAACATGGATGGACCTGGAGATTGTCATTTTAAGTGAAGTAAGCCAGAAAGAGAAAGAAAAATACCATATCACTTATATGTGGAATCTAAAAAAAAAAAAAAAAAAAAGACAAACGAACTTATTTACAAAACAGAAACAGACTCTCAAACATAGAAAACAAACTTACGGTTACCAGAGGGGTAAGGGGGTGAGAAGGGACAAATTAGGAGATCTAGATTTGCAGATATTAACTAATACATATAAAATAGATAAACAGCAAGTTTACACCATATAGCATAGGAAACTATATTCAGTATCTTATAACCTATGGTGAAGAAGAATGAGAACGAATGTATGTCCTGTGTAACTGAAGCACTGTGCTGTACACCAGAGACTGACACAACATTGTAAACTGACTGTACTTCAATAAAAATGTATTTAAAAAAAAAAGAAATCAAAGACCAAAAAAAAAAAAAATGACAACTGTTCTCTAAGGTGTGTCAGACCCTGGACCGGGCAGGAGGACAGGACAAAGCCTTGTCAGCAGGGGCCACACCACATGGGGAGAGCCACAAGCCTCAGTCCAAGGGAGGGGGATGAGGGAATGTAGGCTAGTGTGGGAGCAGAGGGATGAGATGGAGTGGGCTGCTGGGCAGACAGGGAGGGCTTCCCAGAGGACGTGGCGCCTGTGCTGAGACAGGAAGGGTGAGCAGGAGTTGGCCAGGAGTACAAGGAGAGGGTTTCTGAGAAGGAAATCCTGTAATGTGCCAAGAACGGGGTTTGAGGCTGGCTTGAGGAACTACCAGCAATTTCCATAACAGACGACTCTATGATTCCATGACAGAAACTGACCCAGCCTTATTTTATAAAGTAAAATGATTCAAGAAGCATTGAATATTTTGTACAGGCTGAGAACAAAAGTTCACATTCACCACCCTGAAACAATGTGTTTTAACATTAAATAAGCATTGGAGAAATGATTTGAATTTTAGTGCCAAATCCCCCCCACCAAAAAAACCCCAAATTCACACAATTTAAAAACATAAAAGATTTTAAAGCAAAACACTTTGCATGTGGAAAATGACCCCCACGGAGTAAGAGGAGAAGGGAAGGGAAGTAAACAGTACTCTAGGGAAGTTGTCAATGTTTCTTAAATACAAGCACCACACGGTGGGGTGTTTTTGGCTAAGTGACTTTTTTTTTAAATAGCTTTTATTCGTGTTTACCTTTGTTGTTGCTGGGGGTGTTTTGGCTAAGTGACTTCTATCCAAACGCAAACTGATAAAAGCTGGACAAGCTACCTAAAGTAAGAGTCCTCAAGCAGACTGGATTTAAAAAATAGTAATAATAATAGATGCAAACAGCAAGGCTTGTTTTTAGGCAAAGACACCAGAAAAAAAAATAGCTAATTGCGATCCTTTATAATTACCGATCAGAAAACCACACCCATGTTACCTTGGGGCCCTCCCCCTGAAAGCCCCCGGCCTCCCCGGCTCCGCTGAGCCAGCCAGGCTCAAGCGCACAGTGGCCACAGCGAGCACCGCTCGGATTCATCACGCAGCTCGCATGCCTGCACGCGCCCCGGCGCGGACAAATCCAAAACGACCGAGTAATTACATCCCTAGAGTCAAGTGCCCGTCGTCTGGCAAGATCAACCCGTGACAGTGCATCCAACAGCCGCTGTCACCTGCTATAATTATTTTGGAATTATCTTTAAATCTCTAGGCACTAACACTGAGTGGCCGGCCAATGTAGTCTCCTTTGACAGAATGCAAGAGACAAGCTCGTGGTATTTTGATGACAAGAAATACCCTTGAAATTAGAGCAGTGGCCGTGGGCAACCAGCAAATCCCCCTCATCCTTTAGCTTGAGGAAGAGATACTGGGCAAAGGAAAAGGCGGTCCCTGTGTCATGCTGCACCCATCACCAGCCCAGCCTTCAGCCCCTCTCAGTGGAATTAATCAGTTCATTCCATGCTCCGCAGTGACAAGACAGATGAGTTTCCAGAGCCACGTAACACGGGTGATGGCCACTCGCTAAAGCTCTCACCAGAGCTTTCTGCCCCGGGTCTGAGGCTGCGCTCGATGGTGCACACAACATACACCCAGCAAACCACTTTCCTCACCCAGGGATGTCGACTCGAGCGAGAGATGCTAACGGGCTCAGTCCTGTTGTTGGAGCACGGCTGTCTTAAGGATGCTGACGATGGCCATTACAAACTCTTCAGATCCTCTGGAATCACGCTCTGCCTCCAATCCTAGAGTCCTCCTGGTTCTAGTCCGAAACACGTTGCCCAGTCCTCCGAAGTACCAGTCCCTAAGTGCCTGTCGATCTTTATACACTATCAGAAGCCCCAATATGTCCTCTGTGGCACTTACACACTTCTGTTAGCCCTTACAAGTGCAAACAGTTCTTAAGAACACAAATGAATTGCAAAAAGAGAGGGTAGCATGGAGTAAACATCACTTTCAACATTAGATACAGCCATGGGGAGCTCAGGAGCAGGTAATAATTGTAACAAGCTGCATTTATATTCAGGTCAAGTCTGCAATGGATTGCACACTTGTTTTCATTGGCTGAGACTGTCAAACAGCAGTCAGAAAATGGGGACTTTTATATGTATTTATATATATTTCTTTACATAAAGAACCCATCCATGAGTGACCCCCTGGAAAAGTAGTACCAGGAATATCAAATCACTTGGTCACTTAAATGGTTACAGTCCACAATATGAGCAAGAAACACACTTTAATTGTTACCCCCAGACATTTGGGAGTTGCTTGTTGGAAAACAGCAATACCAGTGACCTTGTACGTAACATTCAGAGCCTTTTACGTCTGAGGGCACATGGCAGAGTCTCATGTCTTTACTTATTAAATCTAGAGGAAAACAGCTAACACAAGGTAAAGGTATCAGTTTATCCAATATAAATCTTCTGACAAGAACTATGGTTTCCTATGAAATGGGAATGTGCTATGGATGTACTCCTCTAGAATATCAAAACAACTGAAAGGCAAATCAATAGAAATTTCTTTTTTTAATTTTATTATTTCTTGTAGGGGGGAAGAGGTAATTAATTTTTATTTATTTTTAATGGAGGTGCTGGGGAATGAACTCAGGACCTCGTGCTTGCTAGGCACGCAGTCTACCACTGAGCTATACCCTCCCCCAACAGCAATTTCTTTTAATTATAATGTTTCAAATTATCTGAAGATTTATAATCACAGCTTTATCAAATAACTTAAACCTTCACATGGTGGTTGCAGGCATGGGCTTTGGAGTTCAGCAGACTGAGTTCAGACTACATTATGTATCAGCCAAGTAAATGCGTAAAATGAGGTTAATAGGTTCATACGGTTGCCTTAGACTTGTTTTGAAGATTGGAGAACACAGATTAGCATCTGGAACACAGAAAGGACTAAATAAATATTGGCAATTCTTACCTGGAAAACATTTTCTTAATTAAAATGCATGGAACCTGTCTCTGGTCTAAAATGGGTGGATTAAAATAAAATTTTTAAAAACCTGAGGAATCTGCAAAAACAAGTTTCTCAAAGTTTGGTTTTACAAGGTAAAGAGAGACCCAAGAACTGTTTTTTATTTTGCAGAGTAATCATTTGACACTTTCAAAAGAATGGCTATAACAAACATAGATTAAAAATCAATGAATTTATTTATAAGGAATTAATACGCTATAATTTGAAATACCAAAAAAGAATACACCAAAAATAAGTTAGTTAGATTATCAGAGTCTTACTTCCTCTAAAAATAGATTCCTTTTCTGACAATCTAGTCATCACAGGTGATCTTTTAAGTTATTGACGTCAGCGCATCGTTACGTGGGCACAGACACAAGCGCCCTGCTTGAGACGGGAGCAGAAAAAAATGTGCCATTAAAACGTCAGAAGTGACTGTCAATCCAAATTCTAACCAGAATCAGTGTAAAACTTCTCTAAAGCTGTAATCTGTCAGCGAACGTAACCCTACCTCCACAAGTCCACTTACGCCTAAATTGTACGAAATTGCATCTGGTGTTGTTTTTAGTGTAGGGTTCACGGGCCACTGCACTTGTTCAGCTGCCAGCAGTCTCTTTCCAAAACAACTCTGCACTCTTTTTAGAAGCCAGCACCCCATGCATTTCTCACACCACAGGAGGCTGCACAGAAGAGCAGGTGAGAGAGCTCCGGGCTTCACCAGTGAGGGACCAGCTACTCTATTTAATAAAGTCTCATTGTTCAATGCATCTTTTGGCATCTTTTGAGTTTTTGGCTCCCTCTTCTGGACAGTCTGGTTCACAACAGTGATTTGCTTCCAAAAAGCTGAGTGCCTGGATGACTAAGCAAAAATGAAATCAAAAACAATTTCTAACAGTTAAGGCTAATTCTGTGTCTAAGCGCCATAGGAAAACTTGCTTGTTTTTCTAAGTAACAAACTCTGCAAAACAGGAAACTGTTTCACGGAGGTCTGGAAAGTTTGAGGTGTCCCCTCCCCCCACCCTCCGGTAATCAAAGGTCTCTCATACTTTAAAAACAAGGGCATCTGAAATTCCAGCATGCTAACTTCCAGACCAGAACTCTGAGCACCAACTATCTGCATGGGGCTCTGCGGATAAGCATTCCATTGTAGAGAACACGGCCAGCCAGCAAAGGGACTGCAAAATCAGTGCCCACACAGCCCAAAGTGCTGTTCCTCAGGGACATGAGGTCTGGTGATATACATCAGGCCATGGGGAACCCCAAGTTCATCAGAGCCCTTGGGCCTGTGCAGGGCTCATACATGCATCCTCCATCATTCTTACAGCCACACAGGAGCTTCCCAGCAGAGAGAGGCATCATGTGTGGAATGCTAGGGTAATGAGGCTTTGGGTAAACGGCTGAGGGTAGGAACACCTGGTTCCCAGGTCAGGGGACCAGATGCTCCTTCAGGCTCCCACCACGTGGGTGCTAGACCTTGGGTGTATCCAAGCTCCCTCAAGCGTAAGGTAAGAGAACTGGGTCCTAAGTGGTCCCTTAGGTTGCTACTGGCTCCTGCTCTGTCTGCAGGGTGTTCACGCAGATGGCGGAGATAAAATGAGCCATCTGGAAAGCTGGGCTCTAACAAATGTGCGTCCGGTCTCCTGGCAGCTGGGCACATCTGTGAGAAAATCAGAGGCAACACAGGCCAACACAGGGCCTCTCACTGCCTGACGAAATGTGCTCAACACCAAACTCTTGGAAATGATTCTACCGGTTTGACCTCAGTATTATGGGGGAAACGGCCAGCCAGCCAGCCTGACAGGCTAAGAGCCCAGCGCTGTACTTTGACTCTTCAGATTTGGGCAGACGTCCTTAGACATCAGAAGCCCAATTTCAGGGGGCGGGCATTAGTGTCAACCCCACATCTTCATTAACAGCCTCATTTAAGCAGGATCATTGCTCTCGTCAGTGCTGTTCGCTAACAAGTTATTTTATTTTGAGCGTTATGCTGAATTTTGATAACACGTAGCCTTTCACATTCAGGATCTTTAATCCTTGAGAAACAAAGTAGAATGGCAGTTTGCTATTGCCAACTTGAGAAAGCAGGCTGGAGCACCAAGCTCAAGGCAATCCACCAGAAAAGAATGAATTGAGTAAGTTTCTTTCTACTGTTAGTTTTTTTTTAAACATCACAAAAACTCTCACTTAAAGCGATCCAAATATTTTTCTTCTAAGTTTCTTCTGTATTCACCTCATTCTGCTTAAGGGAAAGAGATTAAGCATTGGCGGTGCTTCTCAACCTGAGGGTATTTACCTCTTCACGGTGCCCTTTCAACTGACCTTGAGCTTGAAACCAAGATCTTCAAAAAAAACTACAAGAAAGTATTTTTACAAAAGCTTTCCATAATGCAGACTTCACACAGGTAACTCTCGCACAAGAAAGCTACATGAATTTCAGGTGGTGGAAATGAAACATCACGTATCTATTACCAACTCATTCTACCTATGTTAATTATTTTAAATATCACTCCTGTAATTTTGACAGTTATTCATTTCAGTATGATAAGGGGTATCCGGTAAGTAATTGTTTCCGTGCAAAAGAGTTAGTGGTTGTGATGCTACGCCTTGTAGGACAGAAGGCCTAGGGTGGCATCTGTCTTACTGCTGTTCAGGAGCAGTGTATGTAAGGTGCGTCTCATACACATTTAGCCATGAGGAAATCCAACAGCATACACTCCAAGGAAAAGACTGAAGGCAATTTTTAATTAGGTCTGATTCCTGGCTGAAATCTGTTTTAAGCATGCCTGATCCATCAGTGCCACAGACGTGCGGCCACTGCATTTGGGTGAAGTGGTGGTGCTGTACGTAAGGGCTTAATCAATGCTGGATGATGATGATGATGATGATGATGATGATGATTGATGATGATGATGATGATGATGATGAAGAAAATAATGCTGACGTCACTTTCCTTCCCTTTGCCCTGGAAGACTGACCTCAGAGAACACTGCTACGATTTATGTCAGAGAATGTTTTGCCTATGTTTCTCCTAGGAGCGTTACAATGTATCTTACATTATAGTCTCTAAGCCACTCTGAGTATATTTTTGCATAACAAGTGAGGGAGCGTTCCAACTTTATTTACATGGTTGGCAGTATATTTGAGGCGGGTGCCCTTCAAATGGCTGCCAGGACAACCAGAAGCTTAAAGGCGGGCACTTACCTGCCCCTGCGATGCCAGGACAGAGTCACTCAGATTTACTGAGCTCAATTTAGGTCTAAATTGCTCTTCTTTTTTCTGGCTTCATAAGGTTAAAAAAAAAAACCTATTTTTCATACTCCTGATATATTTCAGTGAAGCTCTACTTACAAATGATTGTGCAAATCTTAATTCTATGATCCATATATTCAGGAAATTGAGGAACATATTGCAAATGGGGAAAGATATATTCAAAACCATCTAAATCTTACTAACAGCCAGAGTGTGACACATAGGGGCATGATTTTCAACCTTCATCCATCCTCCAGATCTTTGCTGTGGGCTCTGTGATCCGAGCAAATTCAAACAAGAAAATAGGGTCCATTCCCATTTCAGAATTTTTTGGCTTTTTAGTGCAGGAGGGACAGGCCACTGGGATTTCTCATTTCCCCAAGCCCGGGGTGTCAGTGACTCCTTCTCACAGGCACGAAACTGTCCACATGGGCTGGGAGCACTCCTCTAGGTATGGCAGGTCAAGGTTATGAGAATCCCGATGGAGCTCACACTGGCTCCCGGAGGGCAGCGCCCACACAGGGAAAGGCAAGCGGGAACATCAGCGATTCCAGCCCCACCCGGCACGGCTGCAGAACACGCACGTGATTCCCGGAGAGGCGGGACCCTGCCTGCACCCAGCTCCACGGCAGTGGTGCCGAGGGTTCACCCAGGCAGGAGAGGAAGCTGGAACAGCTCCTCAGTTTTCCCTTGAGGAAACAGAACAGAACAGGGAGAATTTCAAGCCTAGCAGCATTATCAAAAACTGTGGAGATCCCCTTCTCATTTCTACTCCAGTATGTAGAAGAGCTTGGAAACTGTCAGTCCCATCTTCACAACAAGGAATTAAATAAAACAAATTAAGTGGACAGCACCTCTTTGATTCAGACAACTGAGGTCACTGGAGAAACAGCTGTCCCGATCGACGTGAATACAGAGAAACACAGCTTACCATATGTATAAGCTGCCAGGGCCGGAAAATGGTAAGTCAAATATAATCAAACTGCTGGAGACTGAGGAAGGAGGAACTTGGTATTTGGAAACTCTTGGGAGCACTTTCTCATGAGAAATGCCACATTCATCAGTTTTACATCAAAGAACCCCACCAATTTCTCCTGATGAAGGTCAGAGAAAAATCCTTTCATGTTTCCAGCAGGGAGAAGAAAAGGAGCCACTGTTAAAATGTCCAGAGCATTCTGCTGTGTCTGGTCTCAAGGGAAAACGACTTTGGCTTAAATGAATGACGGGGGGGGGGGGGGGGGGGTGAGCAGGGATACCCAACTCCAAGCCTCTCTAGCCTGTCTGCCTCGCCTACGGGGAGCAAAAAGCTGAGCAGCACTCCTGAAGGATACAGCCCAGGGTCACAGGTCAAGAAATAGACCGACACCTGATCATAGGATTACAGAGGGCTCGCCCCACCCCGCCACATCTTACCAGCTCATCAGCAGGGCTCTTGTACAACAGAAGACTGATCACAGCTAAAAGAACTGTAAGATTTAGACTCTAAGGAGGAGTTTCTAGGTAATCCCGAAGACAACCCAGGAGACAAAAACAAGGATACTGGGAGAAATTGATTTAGGCGCCTACAGCTACAGCAAACCACGGACATGCAGTGAACATGCTAGGATGAAGCCGAGCAAGGCAAACCCAAACCCGCCCACCGAGGTCCCATGTACCTTAGTTCCTGTTTCCCAATACATTACATTTGGCTTTCAACAAAAAAATCCCAATGAATAACGAGGGAAAAAAAAAAAAAACAGTATGAAGAGATAAAGCAAGCAAGAGAACCAGTCTTAGATACGCCAGATTTCTGAATTCATACACTGGGATTTTAAAATATGATTAACATGCTAATGGCACTCTGAAAAATGGACAACATGCAAGAACAGACGGACATCAGAAGCAGAGTAAGAAAAAACCTTTAAAAAAAAAAAAAGCTAGTAAAGAAAAACACTGCACTGGAAACGAAAATACCTTTGATCAGCTCCCAAATACCTTACACATAGTTCAGGATCAACCAGTGAACTTGAAGATGGAAACACAGCAAATTGAAATGCAAGGGAAAGAAAAGAAGAAATAAATGAAAAGGAACACAACACCCAAGAAATATGAGAACAAAGGAAGCAATGTACGTATAATTAGAATCCAAGAAGGAGAAGAAAAAGAAGTATTTGAAATAATCATGGCTTGAGAATTTTCAAAATTAGTGACAGACTCCCATCACAGATCCGGGAAGCCAGAGAATACCAAGCCACACAGAAATAAGAACACCTAGGTTTATCCTATTCAAACTTGTAGTCTACGGAGTATTATTTAAAAGCTAAATGAATTAATTCTAAGTGTACACTGTACTAGAGGCAAGCACTAAGGTCTTAAAAATTGTAATTTATATGCCAAGAAGAAAGAAAATGCATTCGTCTAAAATGCAGTTAAAATTATGCAAAGCAGAAAAAAAAAAGTGCAACGAAACAGATTTCTTAAAACATGACAAATATGCATGCATTACCTTAATATACCAATTATAAAAAGCAATCTCAGGGAGAATTAAAAACCTACCCAGATACATGACACCTACACATTGTCCCTGTGAATATAAAAACAGACACATTAGAAGTGAAGGGATGAAGAAAACACGCCGTGTTAACACACACCGAAAGACAACTACAGTAAGTGTGTGTGTTACTTTCAGACAAAGGGGACTCTGAGCACAGGAAGATCATAAGGGATACACAGGCGCATTACATAGTAGTAACGGGCGTGAGCCAAGAAGATTTAACAGTCCTTATCAGCATGCATCTAACACCAGTCCTCAAAACAGGTGAGGCAAGAGCTGGTAAGGGTTATAGTTTGAGATTTCAACAAGCTTCCATTTGGACTTGATGGATTCATCAGCCTAAACAGAGACGGAGTTGAACTGAGCAGCACCATCAATCAACGGCATCTAATCAGGATTTAGGGAACACTTTAATCTACAACAGCAGAATACACACTTTCAGGCTCTAGATGGAAACCGGACTGAGACAGACAACACTATGGGTCAGAGAGCATAAACTTAAAAGAAGTCATACAAATCGTTTTCCCAAACCGTAAGAGAATAAAGCTAGACATCAGTATAAAAAAAAAAAGAATAGCAAGAAATCTCAGTATCTGCAGACTGAAAAGCATACTTCTAAATAACATGCAGGTCCAAAAACTCTCCCATCATTTTAAAACATTTTGAACGAAAAAATAAAAATAAAAATAAAAATACAACCTTTTTCTGTTTACAATGAAAACAGTAAGTATCACTCTTCACAGCAGCTCTTCCCTTGAAACAGATTTGTTCTCCAAGCAACTGTTGAGATTTTTACACACAGGAATATGGTGTTCACACTAATCGCACTGCTGACCCTGAGTAAGTCTTACAGAGAACGGTGTTTGGCGTCTTGCCTGAAGAGGCAATTCAGTACCAACAGTCTTGTTTATACACACTGGCTAGAAGAGAAAATTGGAACACAGTATTTTGACCATTCCAATGTATCCTCTAAAGTGCCTGCATGATGAGAAAGTACGTAATTGCTGCTACACTCAGGTTGGGTTCCAGAACAATCAGGCTGAAGGCTGCCTTGCTGTGGAAGTTCCCCACATCCCTTAACTTCACAGGTAACACCCAATGAACAGTCTCGGTGAAAGGCTGTTCGTAGTGATTGATTTCAAGGATTTGACTCCTGCGTGGCCTCTGATGTCCAATGAGGGCTGAAATCTGGTTGAAGACTGTCCACACACAGTAAACAGAGGACTGAGTTTTTGTTCATGTTTGATCTCTTGTAGAAGAACTTCCTACATTTACTCCATTCCTGGTACTTTCCCTGCGTTCTCTGACGCTTCACTTCCAAAGCTTCCCCATGTCCATTACACGCATAGGGTTTGTCCTCTGATGTTTGCCAAGGCCTGACTTCTGGCCAAAGGTTTTCCTTTATTCAACATGTCAATAGGGTTTCTCCCCTCTGTGACTAACTTCTTTGATGCATTCTTAAGACCCGAGATGCTGTTAAACTTTTTCTCAAGGTTTACTGCATTTATAGGGTCTCTCTCCCTTGTGAATTCTCTGAAATCTTTAGGACTGGCTTCTTGCCAAAACCTTTCTCACATTCAACACATTTTCAGGTTCTCCCGTGTGAATTTTCTGATGCAGAGTTAGATGAATCTTTCTAAAAGAAAAGCCTCTCCACATTTATTACATTCATAGGATGTCTTTCTTTTGGACTTCTCTGATGCAGTTAGATGAGTCTTTCTATAGAAGGATTTTTCACATTCATTACACTCATAGGGTCTCTCTCCTGCGTGAGTTCTCTGATGCAGAGTGAGGTGTGACTTTCTATAGAAGGATTTTTCACATTTATTACACTCATAGGGTCTCTCCCCTGCGTGAGTTCTCTGATGCAGAGTGAGGTGCGATTTTCTATAGAAGGATTTCCCACATTCTTTACACTCATAGGGTCTCTCTCCTGTGTGAGTTCTCTGATGCAGAGTGAGGTGCGATTTTCTATAGAAGGATTTTTCACATTTATTACACTCATAGGGTCTCTCCCCTGCGTGAGTTCTCTGATGCAGAGTGAGGTGCGATTTTCTATAGAAGGATTTCCCACATTCTTTACACTCATAGGGTCTCTCTCCTGTGTGAGTTCTCTGATGCAGAGTGAGGTGCGATTTTCTATAGAAGGATTTTTCACATTTATTACACTCATAGGGTCTCTCCCCTACGTGAGTTCTCTGATGCAGAGTGAGGTGCGATTTTCTATAGAAGGATTTCCCACATTCTTTACACTCATAGGGTCTCTCCCCTGCGTGAGTTCTCTGATGCAGAGTGAGGTGCGATTTTCTATAGAAGGATTTTTCACATTTATTACACTCAAACGGCTTCTCCCCAGTGTGGGTTCTCTGATGTATTTTGAGGACTGAGTTCTGGTTAAAAGCTCTCCCACATTCAATACACTGATAGGGTTTCTCCCCTTTGTGCCTTCTCTTATGCCGAATAAGACAATGCTTTGTATAGAAGGATTTTCTACGTTCATTACACTTAGAAGTTTTTTGCTCTGTGTGGATTCTCTGATGCTGAGTGAGGTGTGACTTTCCAGAGAGATTTTCCACACACACTATATTCATAGCGTTTCTCACTTGTGTGTTTTCTCCGATGCAAAGTGAGGTCAGACATTCTACAGAAGGACTGTCCACACTGGTTACACTCACAGGGTTCCTCCTCTATGTGAATTCTCTGATGATTAGTGAGGTCACACTGTCTACAGAAGGACTTCCCATATCTGTTACACTCATAGGATTTCTGCCCCATGTGCCTTCTCTTATGCCAAATAAGACAATGCTCTGTATAGGACTTTCCACACTCATTACACACACAGGGTTTTTGCCTTGTGTGGATTTTCTGATGCTGAGTGAGGTGTGACTTTTTGGAGAGAAATTTTCCACACACATTACATTCACAGACTTTCTCACTTGTGTGTTTTCTCTGATGCAAGGTGAGGTCAGATTTTCTACAGAAGGACTGTCCACATTGGTTACACTCACAGGGTCTCTTCCCTGTGTGTCTTCTCTGATGTTCTCTGAGGTACGATATGTAAGTAAAAGTTTTCTCACATTCATTACACGCATAAGGTCTACCTCCAGTATGAGTTCTCCGATGTGCGATGACGTGTGTCTTGCTAGAGAAGGATTTCCCACATTCTTTACACCCACAGGGTTTTGCCCTGACTCCAGTTCTCTGATGCACACTGAAGGCAGTCTGAGAGCGCAAGGTCTGCCTCCTTATGGTATCACGACTGAAGTTCCCAACTGTGTCAAGTCTCTGAGATATAGTGAGGGCTGCGTTAGGACTGAAGTTCTTATTTCCAGTTTCAAAGGCCTCTGTTTCTGTGCGAGTGCTCTGATGCTCTCTGCAGTGTGACTTGTGGCTGGAAATTTTCTCACCTCTGTGTGCACCCTGCAGTTGAGTAAATAAGTCTTGCCGCAAATGTTTCCTTTGAGTTGCCAGGCTTTTCTCAAAGAGGTTATCAACACAGCAGCCTTATAAAGTAAAGAAAATAGACCATAGGAAGGGATAAATTGGTAGTTTGAGATTTGCAGATACCAACTACTATATATAAAACAGATAAACAAGTTTATACAGCACAGTTTATACATAGCACAGGGAACTGTATCCAGTATCTTGTAGTAACTTATGGGGAAAAAGAATATGAAAATGAATATATGTCTGTTCAGGTATGACTGAAGCATTATGTTGTACATCAGAAACTGACACAACACTGTAAACTGACTATACTTCAATAAATAGGTATATACAAAAAAACCTTTTTAAATAAAATTAAAATGCCTTATGAACCTTAAACACATTTCTTACGGGATGCAGCCTTCATACCTATGTCCTACACTGTATTTGTCTATTTTGTTTCTAGCTACCAAGTCTCCTCACAGTGAACAAATCCCAAGTGTATATTCCCTGTACTCTTCAGAGAAAAGGACAGCATGATTATGACGACTGGCACATACACAGCTGTATATTCCTTATTTTAAAAATAAGGAAACAAAGAGTAAATAGATAAAAGCTCTCAAAAGTGCTTCATTCAGGAAATTGGAAACAGAGACTGGGTGACTCATTACAAGCAGTAGGTAGAATTGGAAAAAAAAAAACAAAAAAACAGTAAGGGTTTCCAATGAATTCAGCCTGAGGAAGAACATCAGTGTCTACGTCCTCTTAATTCCAAACATAGATTATGTTGGTAAGATACTTCTTATTCTGCAAGCTTCCAGCTGGAGTTCTCTTTTACACTCTATACCTCAGCACTAAGATGACTTCATAATTGTACTTTCTCCTGATTAAAGACACAATTCTACAGCTCAAGCTCAAATTCTCGTCGAATTACTCATGCAAATACAAACATATGTGAAGTGTAAAGCCGATGAGAGGTTAACTACACTCTGACCCGGAGTGAACTCATTTCTGTATAGTGGTTCTGCTCACTTAGTTTATTACACCACAGTTGTTCAACAGCAACCCTCTCCTGAACATCGAATCATAAATTTCCCCTTTCACCATGATGACTCATTCTCCTAAAACTAGTCTTAACCATGACTATTCTCTACAAACGCATCCCATCTATTTCTCATCATATAGTTTCTACTAACTGAGATCCTGAAAGATTATGTTTCAACCAATTTCCACAAGCCTATTTAGAAACAGCCTTTTGATTCACTTCTCATGGAAGTTGCTTGCATAGGTCCGACTGCTCTTCCCAAACCTACTTTCATCTTCTATGCGAAGTCCCAACCCTGTGCTAAAAACCTAAGAAGTCACCGAACACGGCACTAAATACCACAGATAAAAAGAGGTAAGTGGCATCATGCAGGAAAATGAACTTTTTTTTTTTTTAATATAAACCAACTTCAGGCTTGTTAGATGTTCTAGCTGCCACTCTAAAACCCCACAGTATTTTCCAGTCTATTTTGGCCAGGCTATTTCTCCCTCAGTGGTGTATTAACAATAATATTTCTCACATCCAACAATTATCTTCTCTTCACATTTGTTCTCTATGTAACCCTACAGCCCATCTTTAGCACTATGACTAATTTAGGTAACTTTTGAGGGAGTACTATTTCTTAAACTTGACCAAAAAACTACCTTCTTAGATCTTCCCACCACTAATTTGCAATCTCACAGTAAGTACTGCCTGTATCATTACTCATAACAATGAATAAAAAGTACACATCTACCCTGATGTGCTCACAGTTTTAAATAACCTATAATCACATAAATCAGGAAGCATCTTAAAATTGATGGCAAGTCCAGTTTTCTAGCTATCCTTAAAATAATGGTCTTTCTACTGATATAAAACAAATTTATGAAACAAATTTATGCAGCTTTCCCCCCCTTATGTGAAACGGAACTCTAATTCTCTGACTATTTTTGCACCCCCTCTGTGATATAAAATAAATTAGTGGTGCTCAAAAAAGCAGCACACTTCAGAGCTAACCAGACCACTTTTGAAGGTTCAATGCCAACGTAAACAATGATTCAGAAGTCAAAGAAATGTGACTGCTGCGTCCATAAATATGAAATACCTCTCTCCTACCTGGCTCTAGGTCAATCTAACGTAATTATAAAGTATTAATTATATTACATCCCAAAATATGCAGAAATAAAATAGAGAATATTCTTTTTTGGTGGATTACAATACACCTGATATACACACACATGCTTTAAGTATATTATTACTTTGAGAATGTGTGTATGTTTTAATATTCTTGTTCTGAGTAACAAGATACTCTTTAGTTTTTTATGTTTCTGACCATTATTTATATGGCATTTTCCTACATGTTTCCTACTTCTGCTGTTTGATTCCGTATGCGTAACTTTGATTTTAGATGCACAGACCCTGATTGCCCTGCAGCAGATAACAGTTCATTGTATTACTACATTACGATTTAATTTTAAATTCACTTATAAATACTGAGGTTCTTTCCCAATTTGGGCTTTTTAACAAACGTATGAAGACAGCCTTATATTTGTCTCCCAGTGAAAATACGCAGGACTCTAAAGGATAAACGTGGGAGTTGAACTGCTGAGTCATGGGGAACATGACTGCTAAACTTTAAAGAAAATGTTAAGTGGTTTTCCCAAATAGTTACACCAATTAACATTGCTCTCTGCCTTGCAGTTGTTTCTCTGCAATACATTCTCATACTCTTGGTATCATATACTTCTCCATGTTAAAAACTGAGTAGGTATAAAGTCATATTAAATTGTGACTTGATCTAAATTTGTATTTCCCATATTACTAAGATTAAGCAATTTTTCTATGTATGTCAGTGATTCCCTTCCTTGGGAAATGTTTGTTCATGGCTTTTACCTTTTGAATGGGTTCCCTGACTTTTTATATACATTTTAAAAGTTCAATAATTAATATATACTTGATACTCAGGTTTTTTTCTCAGGTAGCTAAATCAGTGAATGGAGTATTTTAAATATCTACTCGGTATAGAGTTTATATTCCAGCAGAAAAAGACAGAAAACAAAACATGTGAAAATAGTATATTAGGTGATGAGTGGTTGGGAGAAAAATACAACAGAAGAAAAGAAGACACAGACCATTTAAGGATGGTAACAGAAAGCCATACTAAGAAGATACTTGTCTTACGATCATCTCCCACTGCCTGGATCTACATACAACTATTCTGTCCATTTTAAAAAACAGCACAGAGTGACTACCCATGGAACTATCATCTGCATCAAGAAATAGAATATGACTGGATTAGTGAAACTTCAGAACTTCCTTGAAAACAAGTTACTGTTTCACTGCAGGTCACGTCACCAGAAACTTAATAGTAATTACTTGCTTTCACATTTCTCCTGTTTTACAGCTTTCTTCTAGAGGCCTTAACAATTTGCAAGTTTAGGGAAAAAAATATGCAATATGTGGAAAAGGAGTATCTTTAAAAAAAAAAGTAATGGGATGTCATCCTGATTTTTTTAATGTTTAAAAGTAGGAACGCAAATACATATTTTAAAGCTCACAAATCAATATTTATATTTGACATTCAAAAGCTAAAAACCAAGAGATTATAAAAGAAACTAGAGTTGGGTATAAAACTATGAGGAGGAAGAGAAAGCAAATATTTTAATTCCATAACTGGTTCCATATTAGGTGATTACTAGATCCTGTCTAAATAAATAATTACTAAGCTATTGCCGGAGATTACAATTTTTAAGTTACTACTTATGCCAAAGTACAACCTATCTAAATTATTAGAATAAAAACACACTTATTGAAAAAAGCAAAGAAAACAGGCCTATCACTGAGAAGTCCCTTTAACGGTCTACAAACACGGCCTTACAGAAGAAACCACTAGTCGATCAGTACCAATGAGCTAATGTGAACTATTAGGAGAAAACGCTACTAGTCTACCAGAAACATACCTAAAGTTAATTTGTAAAATAGAAATACACATTTGTAAATTAAGCAAAAATTTAAACATAATTCAGGATTCACTGATCTTACTCAAGGCTGAAATCAATTTTTTCAAAATTAAATGAAAGGTTATGCACATTACTGAACAAAATCTCCTAAGTATTTCTGTGAAACTTGAGAAGCTCATTATTAAGACATATTATAGAACTTCTGTAATCAATATGAAATGGTACTAGTGTGGAGGTAACTAAACAGGCTAGAGAAAGAACAGAGAAACCAGGAGCTGACACATGATTTACTGACTCTTGACTTCTATCCATTGTGGTACTGCATAAAGCTGGAGAAAATTACTCCTGTGAAACAGAGGTAAACTGCATGTTTAAATGGAAAAGTTTATACCATTTACATTTAACATTATCATCTATGTATTTGGATGTCTCCCTTCCAAATTACTAACTGCAAGACGAGAACATCAATGTGCTTATGCTCCCATCTCTTTTCTCACACACCCCCTTACCACATTACACTAGGGCTGCTCTTTCGAAACTTCAAGATGTAAGTGCTCAAAATGGAGACGATTTAAACCATTTCACGGTGTCTACCTCTAACTGAAAACTTTGGATGTAATTCCCCTGGAGACCTGTCTACAGAACTCAGTAACTCACCTGCATGGCTCTTCGTTAGAAATTCATTCTCTAATAACAAGGGATCTTCTCTTCGCTCCAACTTGAAGATTATGTCCGGTTTTGTAAACCAGTACCCTGTAAATGGGAAATAATGCAGAACCTGGATCAGCTCCATTGCCTGTAACGCACATGAATGTGAAGGAAGGGTTACAGGAGTAGCATACTGATGGTGCACATCTGAGCTTTCCTTTGGAGAGGAAACTACAAAGACATTTTTTTCTCCAAGGAAATTCATCTCTCAAGCCCATAAATCATAAAAAAAAAAAACACTGAGTCTACATATACAGAGATTTAAATAAGGCTCTGTATAGGAGCTTCCAGTAATGGACGTGATGGTACAAGAGGAATGATGTAACATGTCAAACAACTGGAAATCATACAAAGTTGATAAAACAATGACCCTTAGACATTACACACTGGACAACACTGAAAGACAAGCATCTGTGAGAGAAGGGGAAAAAATAGAATTTCTAGATTACTATATAGGAAAAAGACACCAAATCACAGCCAACCAATCTCAGTCACTACAAAAAGCAGCACTGGTGTGTTCAGGGAAGCCAAAACAATTACAATTTCTAAAGTGTACGTTTTCAGAGGGAAGAGGTACACTGACAGCCTGGAAGATCTAACAGAAAGGTCACCTTGAGCAAGTTTGCACGTTCAACTAAGAATACTCTCAACAATAGAGAGAAAGAAAACAGATGCAATAGCTTGGAAAATTCCCAAAGAGTCACAGAGACATGCTGCCTGGAAAGAGTGGGCAGATCTTCTGATCCATGAGGTACTAGACATTCTGTTCCCAAAAGGGTCTATTATCCTGCTAGAGCAACCAAATTAGTCCTAAATTAAAGATGCTCTAAACCTGAGATAACAATCAACAATTAATTTAATTACTTGAATTAAACTAAAGTACCAGCAAGGACTGAAAAGATGAAAATTTCTCCCAAATCATTTATTGCACTCACAAAACATGCCTCAAAGTATTTACACAAATATAACAAAATCTAGCAACCAACAATGTAAAAATCACAATAAGCAGTAGACTACCAAAACTGAACAAATATGGAAGAAAAACACGATTCAAAAATCAGGAGAGAAATCAATCAATGGAACAGAACAAGAAATGTTGCCTGAAATAAAATTAGTCTTCAGAGACATTAAAACTGAGACATGACTCACAGCGGAAAAAAAACGTGACAATAAATACATGTATGTTCATGTGTAACCGAAAAATTGTGTTCTACACTGGAATTTGACACATTGTAAAATGACTATATAACTCAATAAAAGAATGTTAAAAAAAAAAAGTAGAAAAACTGAAACATGAAAACATTAGTATAAATCACACTAACCACACAATAAGCAAACCAATGTTGGAGTGACTACACAGTACCAAACAAAATTCAGAGAAACAAAGATTACCAGGAGTAAAACTAAACTCTGCTATATTCTAAAAGGGACTATTTATCAACAGGATATAAGAATCCTAAATGGTTTACCACTTGAAAACAGACCTTCAAAAGGCATAAAGTAAATCCTATTTAAAAATACAGACAAATGAATTATACTTGGAGAGCCACAGTCCTCTCTCAATATTTAAAACATTACATAGAAGCCTTGTGCAATACGATCAGCCCACTGGCTAACTCCATTGAGATAAAGCATTATTTTCAATCACATATGGAATACTCATAAGGATCTTATGCTAGACACTAAAAGAAGTTTCAATACATTTCATAAGATTGAAAATGCATGAAATAGTGTTCAAAGTAACAACAAACAGAAAAGTAAACAAAAAATTGTAATAGTAAGGCATAAGGCTTTGTATTTCTTTTTGAAAACTGCTTTAGCTGTATCACACAAAGGTTGATGCGCTTTTATTTTCATTTAGTCCAAAATATTTTCATAAATATTCTGTGATTTCTTGTTTGAGTTAATATAGTCAAGATGGCAAGACTCTGGAAGTTGAGCTACAGGTTCTATACAACCCCTACCAAAATCTCAGCGCAAATCTTCTACAGAAATGGATAAATAACCCTAAAATTCATATGGAAATGCAAGTGACCCAGAATACCTAAAACAAACTTCATAAAGAACAAACTTGGCAGGTTCACACTTTCAACTTCAATTACTCTTTGTTTACAAACAAACAAAAACTTCCTGTCTCTCATCTATATTACTCTTACACTCTACTCAGAGAATACTTTTGTCTTCACAGTAACTCTTCACTGCTGGTCACTGAGTGTGCAGAGGTTTTTCCCACCACCAAGCAACAGTGCAACACCAGAAAGGTGCCCTACAATCCAGTTCAGTTCAGACACTAACTACTTGGAGTTACCATCAGATCCCACAGGTGAGGGGTTCAGTCCGACAAGACTGCCTCTCCTCACATTTCAGATGCCAATTACAAGTCCAGCCTGCAACCTGTACTCCTGAACACCTAGTTACAAATGGATAGTCCCACATCCTTGTCTTCAGGTGCAGTTAATTTGCTAGAATGGCTCACAGAACTCAGGAAAAGTTTACTATTACTAGATTGTCACGTTTATCATACAGTTCAGAAACAGTAAGATGAATAAGCTGACAAGAGCCTAGTTTCCATGCCCTCTGCAGAAGTGTCGGCCTCCCGGCACCTGCATGTGTTCACCAACACTGAAGCTCTCTGAACCACATAGTTCATCCAGCCCCCTTCTCCCTCCCTAGAGGTCAGGGGATGAGCCTGGAAGTCCAAATCCTCTCATGCCTAGGTTGGTATCCCTGGCAACAAGCCTACATCCTTAGGGGGTTTCTAAAATCACCTCATTAACATGAACTCAAGCAAGGCTGCATGGAGCTTGATATGTATGCTAAAAGCCAACTTAATCCCTCTTCACTTAGGAAATAGCAAGGGTGTTAGGAACTTGGGTCAGGAACAGGCATGAAGAACAAATTTTATCTTTCCTCCCATAAACACATATCATACTATACTGCTAAGGTAGTACTGGGGTAAGAACAGACATTAATAAGTCTACATGTAGACTTAGAAAACAATGGACTAGAACTGAGAGTCCAGAAATAAACCCTTACAAATGTATGAACAACTGAATTTCAACAAGGGTGCCACAATTCAATGAGGAAAATACAGTCTTTTCAACAAACGGTGTTGGAACATCTGAACCTTCAATGCAGAAGAACGAACCCGCACCCTCTACCTCACACTATCTATAAAAATTAACTCAAAATGAGTAACACACCTAAATGTAAAGACTAAAATCACAATGTAGAAAAAAAACACAGGCGCAAATCTTTATGACTTCGGGTGAGGAAAACTTTTCTAAGAAATGACAAAAACAAGCAAAAGAAAAAAAGAGATCAACTGGATATTGTCAAAATTAAAAAAAAAAAAATGTGCTTCAAAGAACTCCATGAAAGAAGTATGGAGAAAATACTTGTAAAACATGTAACTACTAAACACACCTGTATTCAGATTGTATAAGAAATCCTAAAAGTCTACAACGAAGAAAAGACAAAGAACACAAATTACAAAAGGAGAACAGATGTGAACAGACATTTCACCGAGGAACACACACAGTCAATAAGCAATCAGCACACGAAAGATGCTCAACATTAGGCAGGTGCAAATCACAACTATAATGAAATCCCACTTCACACTCAACAGGATGGCTTTAAAAAAAAAAGCAGATAATACCAAGTATTAATGTAGATGCGGTGAAACTAGAACCCTCATTCATTGCTGGTGGGGTGGTAAAATGGTGCCACAGGTTTGGAAAATTGTTTTGGCAATTCCTAAAATTGTTAAACAAGAGTTACCATATCACCCAGTAATTTCATTCTAATTATACACCCAGGAGAATTGAAAACTGCTCAAAGCACCATTACTTGTAACAGTCAAAACAGAAGCAACCCAAAGTCCATCAAGGGTAATCAAAATATGACATATCCATAAAACCAAATATTACTTGGCCAAAAAGTGAGCTGGATTACTGATACAGATGCAGCATGGATGAGCCTTAAATGGACCATGCTAAGTGGAGAGGTCACTCAAACAGCAATGCATTCTGTGATTCCATTTACAGGAAACGTCCGGAACAGGCAAATCTCTAGACACAGAGCACATTAACAGCTGCTAGGGGGTGGGGAGCAGAAATGGAGGCACTATGTGATGAAATGATTCTAAAATTAAATCGTGGTGAAAGTTCATTATCTCTGGGAACATATTAAGAATAATGAATTACACAAATTAAGACTGTGAAGTTTTGTGCATCAATTATATCTCAACAAAGCTGTTATTACAAAAAAAAAAAAATTCTGACAAAGAAAAGTCCAGGTCCAGATAGCTTCTAAAGTGAATTCTACTATGAACTTTTAAGGAAGAAATGACATTAATTTTATAGCACTAGGAAAGGGAAAGAAAGAAATAGCTGACACCGAGCAACTATTTAAGGCCTTTGACTAATATCACTTAGTGATAAATAAATGAAGTCTTTTCCATTAAATCATAGTCTGTTCAAAAACAGAAATTAAAACGCAGAGATATCAGGAAGATATAAAAGTATCTTTACTTACAAATCATACTATTTAATATGTAAAAATGTTCTAAGGAGTCTTCAAACATGTAGAAGAAACAAGTGAAGTCAGCAAGATACAAAGATATAGTATCAATGAATAGAAACTATAATTCTATGTAATTCCAAAAAATTATTGGAAATTCAAGTTTTAAAAATATCATTAAAGACAGCATCAAAAGATTTAAGGACACATTTCACAAAACAAGTTGAAGACAAGTACACTGGAAACTACAAAATACTGAAAAAGAAGCATTAAAAGCTAAGAAAAGAGAAGAGTTTTCACAAATCAGAAAGATTCAATCTTAGCAGATGTAAATTTCCCCCCAAATGATCTACAGATTCAACACAATCTTTATAAAACCCACTAGAGTTTCAAGAACAACTAAATTCTTTTACAATCCATAGGGATAGGAAAAGAACCTGTAACAGCCAACAGAAAAAGTTAAGTGAAGTTATTCTTCTTTCCCACTATGCAGTCAGATTAATCAAGATAGTGCACCACTAGTGTTGAGACAGGTATTTTGATAAATAAACCAGAATGATATTCAGGTCAGCCTACGCACATACAGTCAATTTATTTCAACCGGTGCCAAGGCAACTGAACAGGGAGAGATAATCAGTTCAACAATTACAACTTCAGCCCACAAAAAAAAATCACAATCCATATCTCACACTACGTACAGAGATTCCATGGACTTACATGTAAAGTGTAACTTAAATGCAAAGTGCATACCAAGAAAACTTCTAGAAGAAAAATATAGGAGAAAATCTGAAAGACCTCTGCTTAGGCAAAGAATTCTTAAAAAGGGGGAAACAGAAGAATGCGAAAATAAAGCATATATTAAGTTGGACTTCATCAACATAAGACCTTTCACTATATTGTTTAGGAAATAAAAAGGCCCAAGTATCCGACCTCCTACAGATCAAGAGAAAAATTTTCCAAGACGTGTATGTTATAGAAGCTTTCAATTTAAACTGTATAAAGAATTTTTTCAACTAATTCAATTAAAAAAGAATTATTTCTATTGCATTTTAACACAAAAAAGTCAACAAAACAAATGGGTAGGGATCTGAGCATACTTTTTATAAAGATATACTAATGGCCGAACAGCTTTAAAAAGTTGTTCTGCATCATTATCAAAGGGAAACGCTAATTAAACACCAAGCAGATACAACAGACTCCAAATAAAAAGATCAAGACTCATTGGGTTTACAATACAAAATAATGGTGAAAGTGTGGAGCAATTGGAACCACTGTGTGTTGCTAACGCCCCAAAAAATGACAAATTCATTTTAAAACCACTTGGCAGCTGTTCTCTTTCTTCCTTCATTACACAGGCCTACCTCAGAGATGCTGCAGGTGTGGTTCCAGATCGCCAGAACAATGTGAACATCAGAATAGCGAGTCACACACACATTTTTTGGTTTCCCAGTACGTATAGAAGTTCTGTTCACATTACAAAGCAGACGATTATGTGTGCAACAGCATTACATCTTAAAAAAGAAAATGCACACACCTTAGCTTAAAAACACTATATTGCTGAAAACAAAACAAAACAAAGCACTGACCATTAACTGAGGCCTCTGTGAGTGGTAATCTTCTTGATGGTGCACGGCCCTCATTACTGATGGCTGCTGACTATCAGTGACGGTTTCTGAGGGATAGGGTGGTTGTCGCAATTTCTTAAAATAAGACAATAATGAAGTCTGGGACATGCACTGACTTCCTTTTATGACTGACAGCTCCATGACAAGGAAAGGTACTTGCCAGCACCTTCCTCACAGTTACACATCTTTCACAACTAGAGTCAACCCTCTCAAAGCCTGCAACTACTTTATCACCTAAGTTTATGTAATATTTTGAATACTTTATTTCAATGATCTTTATTGTCTTTACCAGAAGTAGATTCCAGCTCAAGAAAACTTTCTTTGGTCCTTCAAGAAACATGTCCATATTCACTAAATTTTTTTCATGGGAGTGCAGCAATTTAGGCTCCACTTCCAGTTCTCCTGATTTTCCCACTACATCAGCAGACACTTCCTTCACTGACGTTTTGAGCCCCCCAAACGTACCCCTAAGTGTTAGAATCAACTGCTTCACACTCCTGTGGAAGTAGATACTGTGACCCCTTCCCATGACTCACAAGTGCTCTTACGGCGTCTGGAACAGTCAGTCCTTTCCAGGAAAGATCAACCGACCTTGTGGAGACCCATCAGAGCAAATCACTATCTACGGCAGCCTTACAAAACGGATTTCTCAAAGAATATGACTTGACAGTCAAAACGCCTCCTTGAAGAACGGGCTGCAGTATGGATGCTGTTAGCACACATGAAAACGACACCAATCTCACTGCACATCTCCATCTGAGCTCCTGAGTGATGAAGTACACTGTCAACGAGCATATTCTGAAAGCAATCCTTCTGAGCAGGAGGTCTGACAGTGGGCTAAAGATACTCAGTACCATGAGGTCAACAGACGTGCCATCATCCGGGCTCTGCTGTTCCATTCACAGAGCACAAGCAAAGCAGATTCAGCATAATTTTTAAGGGCCCTAGGATTTCCAGAATATTAAATGAGCACTGGCTTCAATTTAAAAGTCACCAAGCTGCACTAGTCCCTAACAAGTCAGTCAGTCTATCCTTTGTAGCTTTGAAGCCAGGCATTGATGTCTACTCTCTACCTAAGAAAGTCCCAGATGGCATCTTCTTCCAATAGAAGACTGTTTCATCTGCATGAACTCTTACGTAGTGCAGTCACCGTCATTAACTCTAGCTAAACCTTCCGCATAACCTGCTGCAGCTTTTACATCAGCACTCGCTGCTCCCCCGGCACATCCCCCTTAGACAGACGGAATTGTTAATAGGTCTAATTTCAAATCTGTTTTATCTCGGGGAATAAGGAGGCCTCAGGAGGGGAAGAAAGATGGGGGAGTGACCAGTGGTCAATGGAGTAGTCAGATCACACACAACATTTATCAATTAAGGTTAAAGTCTCATATGAGTGCAGTTCATAATGCTCAAAAACAATTGCAACAACACCAAAGACACAGAGCAGCACGACAAATGTAATAATGAAAGTGCTTGAAACACTGTGAGAATTACCACTTGTGGCACAGAGAGACCAATGAGCCAACGCTGCTGGAAAACGGGCGCCAAGAAAGGGTCAATGCAGGGGACTGCCACAAACCTTCCATTTTGCAAGGAAAAATAATAGCTGCGAAGTCAATAAAGCAAAGCACAGTAAACCAAGAAATTCCTGTAGTTACAAGTAATTGTCATGAGACCAGGAAACCACCACTTGGGCCTTAAACATGGGAATAAAAACACAGTCACACACAGACTTGGGTGGTAAACATCCGAAGGAGATTTATTTATGATACCACTAAACGCCAAAGAACCTAAATGTCCTTACTGGCAATTGATAATACACAACATACAACAGAACATTGCTCATCAATACAAATAACAAACACAGAAGGACCCTGCTGTTTATCTATTTTATATACTGGTTAGTATCCACAAACACTATACAAAAAAATGGATAAACTACAGGGCCTACTGTATACCACAGGGAACTATATCCAGCACTTTGTAACAGCCTATAAGGAAAAAGAATATGAAAACATATATACGTGTGTGTGTATATATATGGCTCAATCACTATGTTGTACACCAGAAATTAACACATTAAACTGACTATGCTTCAATTAAAAAAGATACACGTAACAGCATATGAATCTCAAAAGATTTATGCTATGTGAAAGAAGTCACAAAAAAAAATAGTATATAAATAAAGTGTGATTCCTTTTATATGAAGTTTCAAAAAAGGCGAAAGTATTGAAAACAAACGAGGACCAGTAATTACCAGAAAACAGGTGGGAAGAGGCCTGACTGAGAAAGACTACAAGGGAAATTTTTACGTGAGCGAAATAATCTGTATCATGATTTTGGTGATACAGCTATACAGTTTTCAAAATTGACTGGATCATACTTAGAAACCTGCTGAATTTTATTTTCTGTTAATTATACCTCAATATAGGTGATTTTTTAGAAAGAAGAAGAAACAGAAAAACAATCGCACTCCAGGGAGAGCGCGCGGCAGAGGGGCTCACCCACTGAGACGAGGTGGCGGTAGTTCTCCAGCATCACGTCTCGGTACAGGGTCCTCTGAGCGGAGCTCACGTGCCGCCACTCCTCCTGGGTTAACGCCACAGTCACGTCCTCGAATGACACCGACATCTGTGAAAGCACATTTCCCATCACTCTGAACAGTTCAAATTAGGTGACATGGGAAATACCTTCGGAACTAACTCCTGTCATGTTTATGGTTCAGAATTTCAGACAAAAGCCTGACACTACACTCTTTATTTGCAAGGCCCCAGGGAAGCAGGCATGTTCATACTTTCGGCTATGCCTTCAAAATTCATCCAGAAGTTGATCACTTCAAAGTACAACTGCTAACAGCATTCTTTCTTGAAAGGAGTACTGAAGGAGTCTGCTAACTCATCTGTCTCCACCACTGCCTCACAAGGGTCCACTCTCAGAGTTATTATTTTAAATTATGTCAGGTCATTTCATTTCCCAGCACATGAATCTCTAAACAACCTAGTAAACAGAGATAAATATTATTTTCAAAAATGAAGAGACTGAATACAGTGGAGATGGCAGTTCTCCACAAAGAGATCCTCAGATTCAATGCAATCACAATCAAAAGCTTAGCAGGCTTTTTTAGATTCACAAGCTGACTCTAGTAGTTACAAACAACCTACAATATGAAAACAATTCAGAAAAAAGAGCAAAGTTTAAGAACTGATGTTACTTGATTTCAAGACATACCACACAACCACTATATGATACTGTGAAACAGTATGTGATATTAACAAAAATGAAAGACAGGTGAAAAGAAAGTCCAAAAATGACACATACACATATACATACACATACTCACTGAAATGAGATGTTGGAACAATTCAAAGGACAAAGTATATTCTGACAAAAATCATGCCAAACTAATACAACTCCATTAGAAAAAATAAATAAATAACAATAATCTTCATTCATATCTTGCATCCCGTTAATCAATTCAAAATGATCACAGACCTCAATCAGTTGGCTTGAAGCTTAGATTTTAAGAGTCATATAAATACACCTGTCACAGAAAGAAATTGACAGCTGGTGTACTCAAGGGGCAATCAGCAAGATGGTTTGAGTGTCTGCTCCTTCAAACCAGCAACACATCTGGTTGCTGTCGGATCAGGATTCCCTGAATTAAAGTACAAATTTTAAATATACAGAAATAGGAATTACTGACATAACAGATATAGTAAGAAAATACTATCAGCAAGCTTATGAAAATACAGGTAAAAACAGATAAAAATGTACAATTTTCTGTGAAATAAAGAGATGAAATGAAGCAAAAACAGAAGAAAACGAGGAACAAAAGGGGGAAGGAAGAAGACGGGAGAAGGGAAAAGAGCAGAAGTGTCCCTGTAAGACTGGTACAACCCTGACACCACAAATCCTCAGGGACACAAGACAATAAAATTACAGGCTAAGCTAGTTGGTGATTACAGCAATTAAAAATCAAATATGTTAGCAAGAAGATGTCACTTATAAATCTACAAACAAAACCAAAAAAACTCACACCCATTAGCAAGCAGGGTCTACACAGGAACTCAAGAGTTAGCTAACATTTTAAAATCCATTAGACTACCTCTAATATTTGTATATTAAAGAAAACAAGCTATGCCTTTAGGCCAAAAGATACGAAAAGGTACTCAATTTAATTCAGCGTTCAGTCATGACTCAAGTAAAGTCTTACCAAGCTGATTATAAAGGGGAAATAACTTCCCTTGGCAATGGAAGTGAAACACAAGATCAGAGCAATCTGAAATCAAGAGTTAAGTCCATCACAGTACAAAGTGGGGAATGAATAAAGGACTCACCTCACATACTCTCATTTTCTGCAGCTCTTGGGAGACTGCGGAGGACTGTGAAGATTCAGCTGAGGGGACAGAAAGAGGACAGGGTCAGGACACCAGGCCTGCCTTACACTCCCTGCTTCCACCTCCCACCACCTCCGCACCCAGCTGAGGAGCAGCCTCCCTTTGGCCCCTGAAAAGGGAAGGGAAGGACCCTGGGGAAGCACCACCTGTCCTTTTTCTAGTTTCAAATGATCGTGGGACTTAAACCTATCACTTCTTATTGCGGTAAAATAACTTTGTCTATTGATTTGAACAATACAAATAAAAAAAAAAACATGATTAAAATACCAAAGGATGACAGTATTTCAGCAAAAATTAACAGCAGGAAAAAAAAGCCAAATGCATGCTTTATGTGTTTCTCCAGCAAAATTGTTTACCCCTTGAGTTAGAGAACCCACCAAAAGCTCAGTAAAAAGTATAGGATGCTTAAAGGCAATTTTCTAAAAAACGTTTTCTTTTAAGTGGGCTGCAGCTTCTTAAAAGGGAGCCTTGAGAGTTTCTTCTGATGGCTTAACTGTACGGACGCGCTGTTCCACTCCTGACTCTCTCACCATCGGGTGAGCCTGGAGAAGTCACCTGCCCTCTCAAACTCAGTACCACCCTGCCCACCCGAGATTCAGATCTGCTGTTTTATGTGTTTAATGCAGATGGTGACACCGATACCATGAGATAGTTGTGAGGCTTATGTAAACCTCCAAACAAAGAGATCCAAGTGTCCTCTAAACACAATAGCAGTCACTAAAGGAGTCACAACATGGCTTCCCTGACGCCAAGAGGCTTACAGAGCTCACTGTGATGAACTTGTTTTCTTGGAGTTCTAATAATGTTTTTCTCCTTGCTACTGCTATTTTTAACTTGCTTGAATTTACCTGCTTGGCAACTCCCACCCTATGATGAACGCCCTACCCTAAATAACTTGTATCCAAAACCCAGAAGCTGTTTTTCAGAAAGAAGGTCGTGGAACAGTAACATTGAAGCAATATCCAGAGCCCCCATGATACTAGAGGACTCAGGCCCGATAACGCCAAGGCTGGGGGCAGGAACCTCCTCAAAGGACCACCAGAAGTTTCCCAAATGCAAGATAAACTTTTGTAAAAGACCACTGTTAGCTGTCACCGACAAGCTCCTTCCCGTTTGCCTGTACAACCAAGCCCTAACCCTAGGTGAATTCACAGTCTACGGCACTACCCTCCCGTTAACTCGCCTTTGCTGGGCAACGCAATAAAGCTGCTCTTTACTTTGCTCCCCAAATTCTGCCTCCGAGTTTGAATTCGTTTTTTGGCGTGCAGAGGCCAATTTTTCGGCAACATTACCAATTCCTGGTGCTTAGTCCCCGGCACTTTTCTAAGTCATTTTACAACTGGTCCCACACCTAACTCTCACCTCAACGCCATAAAGCAGACATTTTTTAGCCTCATTTGCACGGGGGCGACGTGACCCTCCCCCAGGTCACTGCTCCCGGCCCCAGCTACAGGTGACACAGGTGGAATTCGCCCAGTCTCTCTGGCTCCCACGCAGGGCCGGCCCCGCAGACCCCCTCACCCCCCACCTGCCGGGCTGCTCGCGGCCCGCCCCGGCCCAGCGCTCCCCACCCCCACCCCACGCCCCCATCCCACCCCCCGCGCGCACAGCCCTACCCGTCAGGCCGCCGAGGGGCCGGGTCCACGGCCCCCACACGCCCCGAGCGCCCGCCCCCCGGACGAGACCGGACGCGAAGGGCCTCACCTACACCCCCGGGGTCCGGGTCCCGCCAGGGCCCGGGCACATCAGGGGGCTTCCCGCTGCCGCTCCCGCCACAAGAACTCAACAAATCTCAGGGCCTCAAGTACACTCACACCGGCAGCTTCAAGCCCGCGACCCAGACAACCGGAACTTCCCTGTCAGAGGCGGGCGGTGGCGGAAGTGAAGAGGCGGGGGCTAGGCTGCACATGCGCACTGGGGGCCCTGAAGCCCAAGAGGGCGGTGCATCGGGAAAGACTACAGTTCCCATTATGCCGCGCGCTTTGGTGTGACTTTGAAACCTGAAAGTACTTTAGGGCTGCAGGCTAGAAATACTGGAGAACAGAAACCATGTTCATGTGGTTCTTGGTGCTCCGAGGCCAGGATCGGATGTGTCCCCACACTTTGGGTCTTCAGGCATCTTCACGTCTGGCCTATGTGGAGGGATACCAGAGCAAAGCTGGGCAAACTCCGCGCTGAAAGATGATTGTTCAGTACTTGCCCACCCGTAAGAAAAAAGAGCCTGAGTTGGTGGCGGAGACAGTGGTTTTATGGATAGGGGGATCTCGCGTGTCTGAAGCGACACAATGACAGGTGGGCACGATGTGGCAGAAGTTTTCCCTGGGGTTTGTAGGGTGGGACGTTACCAGTTACAGGGGAAATTGACCTCAGATTGGCTCATTGGTTACCAAGCAAACCCACAGGGCCTCCGGCTTCTCCCAGCCCCACTGGTTAAGTTATCAGTGTGGAGACGTTCTGCCCTAAAACTAGAACAATCATTAGTCGGGGCCTGGGGCAAGTATGTAGAAAGGTCACCGTTGTGAGTAGGGTGTAGGTGAAGCTGGCACCGGTCAAGCAGGGATTGTTCAGAGAGAAAGAGAACAACAATCTAGAGTGGCCTGACCAGATACACATCATCCTTTATCTTGGCTGCATGATATTGCATTGGAGGATTAGATCATTTATTGATGAAAACCCTTTTTGATGGATGTTTAGTTTGTTTAAATTTTTCGTCATTGTAAATGTATAGTAATTATTTGTGTCTATTTTTCTTTGCATATTTCCATTTTTTTCTGCAATACAAATTCTAACATGTAGAATTGCTGAATTAAAATAGATGTGTAAATGATGGTAGATGTTAACAAGCCATCAAAAAGGCTAAGCTAGTTTAATCTCCCACTAGGCTTTGTTAAAAAAAAAAGCTATTCTGACACTACAATGTTAAGAAGCAAATAGTGGACAGTTTCATGTCAAAGAATGAAATTAGAACATCCTCTAACACCATATAGAAAAACAAACTCAAAATGGATTGCAGACCTAAAGGTAAGACAGGATACTATAAAACTCCTAGAGGAAAACTCTTTGACATAAACTGCAGCAATATTTTTTGGATCCATCTCTTAGAGTAATAGAAATAAAAACAAAAGTAAACAAATGGGACCTAATTAAACTTACAAGCTTTTGCACACCAAAGGAACTATAAACAAAACAAAAAGGCAACCTACTGAATGGGAGAAAATATTTGCAAATGATGTGACCAACAACGGATTAATTTCCAAAATATACAAGCAGCTCACACAGCTCAGTATCAAAGAAACAAACAACTGAATCAAAAAATGGCCAGAATATCTAAATAGACATTTCTCCAAAGAAAACATCCAGATGGCTAACAGGCACATGAACAGAAGCTCAACATAATTAATTATGTGAGCAATGCAAATCAAAACTACAATGAGGCGTCACCTCACATCGGTCAGAATGACCATCATCACTATGCTGTACACCACAAATACAACATTGTAAATCAAATATACTTCAATAAGAGACTCTCAGACAAAGAAAATCTAAGGATATCCATTACTGCTAGACCTACTTTACATAAAATGCTGAAGGGAGTCCTTCAAGGTAAAAGGAAAAGACACTAGGAATGTTAAAACACAGAAATACAAAACACATTGGTAACGTTAGTATGTAGTGAAATCTGAATACCCCAATGCAATAATATAATCATCTGTTAATTATTCACATTTTATACAAAGATCAAAGGATAGAAGCACTAAAATGATTAAACTTACAATAACTGTTAATGGATAAACAATATAAAAATATGTAAACAGTGACATCGAATCATAAAGTGTTGTGGAGGGGGAGTAAAAAGGTAGAATTTTTTATGTAAATGGTTAGGCTGTTCTCAGCTTCAAATAGACTGTTGTATCTATTAAATGTTATATTTTATCAGCTTCACGGTAAATACAAAGCAAAGAAGATACACAAGAAAAAAGGGGAAGGGTAACAAATGCAGTGCTACAGGAAGTCATCAAATCACAAGGGAATACATCAAGAGAGAAAGAGAGGGCCAAGACTACAGAACAGCCAGAAACAAAATAATAGGATGACATTAGTAATTCCTTACGTATCAACAAATACTCCAAATGTAAACAGATTAAATTTTCCAGTTAAAGAACATAGAGTGATTGAATAAATTCTTGAAAAGACCAACTAGATTTCACCGAAAGAGGTTTTTTTTAAGCTGTCATGACAAATCAAAATGAGAGGATGGAAGAATATATTCCCTAAAAATGAAAACCAGAAATGAGCAGGGGTAGCTATACTTAGAGCAGACAATAAGTAGACATTAAGCACAAAAAATGTAACATGAGACAAAGTCATTATATAATATTACATAATTAGTCATTAATTTAGATAAGAATTCAGTTCAGCAATCAGGCGCTCACCATCATTGGCTGCTGTGTCTCAGCTGCCGTGTCTTCCTGAGTGTCATGTTCGTTACAGCGAAGATTGCAGTGGAGCATTCCAGATGAAATTGTGTCCGCCACCGTCGTGGGCCAAGGCACTGTCATCTCTCAAAACCTCATGTCCCCTGCCATCGGTGCTGTCATCTCTTTTCATGGCCTGTGCTACTGTAGGCTGGGGACATTAGAGCAATCTGAGCACCACAGTGTGGTCATTCTTTCCTTCACCAAAATTACTCTGCCATATTCATATATAGAATTAGTATTCTTTGAAACAACTTTATACATGTTTTATCACAATATATTACCTTAATAATAGTGGTGAACACATCCCGTCACTGAATTTATAACAACTTTATACATATAAACAAAATCATTCAAGTAAACATGTTCTCCATACCTACCCCTTATGTAATATTTTCCACGCACCACTTTGTGGTGATTTGTTCATCAAAGTAACACTATCCTTATTCACAGTTAGCATTCTGTCAAACATGTATGTAAATTTTTCTCTACAGTGAATTGCATGCACCACAGTTTAATAAACACATTCTTTCATTGAAAGAACATGACAGAAATGCAATAAAATTCTAACTCTTAGGAACGTCTTTTATACGCATTCCTTTACAGGGTATATGATATGTTTGGTAAACACATAGTTTCATTGAAATAACACTATCCTTTATTCACACGTACAACTAGTTTTCTTGAAATATTTTTTATATATGTGACTTTTCAGAGTATTTAATGCACGTAGTGTAATCATTTTCTCTCACTAAAATCAAATTCACATATACAACAAGCATCCTAAGATATATGTTTTATTCACGTGTTTTTAGTGTATACTATGGTGATCACATTTTTTCACTCTATTAATACTGTCATTTCAAATACTCAACTAGCTTTATGAGAAAACAAAACTTTATACATGTTAATTTATAAAGTGTTCCCATGCTCCACAGAATGTTGGACTGTCTTCCACTTATCAGCATAACTGTGATTTTTACAAGTACAACTGCCTTATTTGTAATCATCTTTTATACATGTGCCTTCGCAAGTTTGTTTTCCCACGTGCCACAGTGTGATGAACTAGTCATTCTACTGAGAGAAGATGGTCTTTATTTACATACACCACTGGCTTTCTATTTCACATCTTTTATATGTGCCTTTACATAGTGTATTCCATCTGGGTTTGTAATTTTCTGTTGGGAAGTTTTTGATTAATGATTCAATCTGCTTACTCTTTCTTGGTCTGTTCAGACTTGCTATTTTTCCCTCGTTCAGTTTGATAGATTGTATATGCTTCTAAGAAATTAGCCACTTCTTTTAGGTGATCTAATTTGCTGTTGTATAAATGTTCATAGTTGTCTCTTATGATCCTATGTATTTCTGTAGTGTTAGTTATTTTTCTTCTTTCATTGAGTCCTTACTTTTTTCTCAGTCTAGCTAAGTTTTTCAGCTTTTTTAGCTTTTTTCTTAGTTATAGTCATTTTACAATGTTGTGTCAAATTCCAGTGTAGAGCACAATTTTTCAGTTATACATGAACATATATATATTGACTGAAATTTTTTTTTTTTGCTGTGAGCTACCACAGGATCTTGTATATATTTCCCTGTGCTATACAGTATAATCTTGTTTGTCTATTCTACATTTTGAACTCCCAGTCTGTCCCTTCCCACCCCCTGCCCCCTTGGCAACCACAAGTTTGTATTCTATGTCTATGAGTCTGTTTCTATTTTGTATTTATTTTTATTTTAGATTCTGCATATGAGCAATCTCATATGGTATTTTTTCTTTCTCTTTCTGGCTTATTTCACTTAGAATGACATTCTCCACGAACATCCATGTTGCTACAACTGGTGTTATGTTGTCGGTTTTTATGGCTGAATAGTATTCCATTGTATAAATATACCACATCTTCTTTATCCAGTCACCTGTCAATGGACATTTAGGCTGTTTCCATGTCTGGGCTGTTGTAAAGTTTTTCAGCTTTTCAAGTCTCTGTAAAACCAGCTTCGTTTCATTGATCTTTCCTACTGTTTTTCTGAATTCTATTTCACTTGTTTCTGCTCTGATCTCCATTATGTCCTTCCTTCTACTACTTTGGCTTAATTTGCTTTTCTTTTCCTTAACGTGTAAAGTTTGGTTGTTTATTTACAATCTTTCTAACTTCTTAATATACACATTTATTAGTTAATCTCAGGCATTTATACTACAATCCACCCTAAGATGCCAAGGCATCAGATTTAATAGAACATTAATAGCCAGGGCACCAAATATAGTAAAAGGGCAGAGACCAATAAACTATGCATCTGATTTTGGTTATAATAACAGATCCTATAATAATGATACAAACAATGGTCTGACATTGAGTCAGTAGCCATTGTCCAAACTTGAAAGGTCCAGCCATGAAAACAGGTCAGCGATCTTGGAGACACAGAGAATCTGTTCAAAGATTTGGGTAATATTATGGAATAGTTTAACATCTATCTGATGTAAGTAGGTCTGAACTTACCTGCTTGTTACTGATAAACACGCAGCAAGAAGCACCAGGGAGGACAGGCTCCTCTTTCCTCGGCCAGAAGATAATCTAGGGCCGGGGGGGTTGTCCAAAACCACTGGAGCAAGAGACTCATGGGACTGCTGCACAAGGGGTGGGGTTTTATAGGGCCTTTGTGTATGTCGGGTTAAGACAGCCAGCAATTGTTTTTTCTGGCCCAAGTTACCCGATTTTGGGTGGCCAGGGCCACTGCACTGGCACCCAGTCCAAGCCAATCCTAGAACTGAAATGCCCAGGACTATAGAAATGAAAACGGCTATTAGTCAGTGGCGGCCCAGCAGAGTAGGAATCTCAGGGATTTTGTGTCCCAAGGTCTGTAACTCCAGAGGCTGGACCAAGAAGACAGTGGTGCACTTAGTGTGTAGCCCAGGGGAAGTGGACCAGAGGGCTGCAGAAGGGAGGCATGTACTAGGGGAGAGCCCTACGCTGTGGGCATACAGCAACATCCAAAGGTGGCCATTTTTACTGTGGCGTACTCACGGGGGCCTTTGGTGAGAAACGGAGGACTTTGTGCCCATTCACGGCTGTCTGTGCCATGAGTCCTGGTGGTGTGACTAAAGGCCATGTGGACCAAGATTTGTGTCTGGGCACAGAATCACCAAGATGGCTTGAAGGCTACCTCAAAATGACCCTTTGAGGAGCTTCTGGAGACTGGGTGGGGTGCCTGATTGAAGGGAAGCCCAGGGCAGAGACATCACTGTTAAGTGGAGTTGGCTGAGTAACCTAAAGGAAAAGCTAGTCATCAAAAACGCTGGGCTAGAAGCGAAGACACTTGTGGTGGGCTCCCAACTGGCCTGCAAGGTGGAGGAACAACAAATGAACCTGAAGATGGAAACACAGCAAACTGAAATGCAAAAGAAAAAAAAAAAAAAGAACATCCAAGAGATGTGAGAATAATTACCCAAGAAGGAATGTATGTATAATTAGAATTAAAAAATAAGGACAAAACAGAAGAAATCTTTGAAATAATAATGGCTCAGAGTTTTTCCAAATTAGTGACAGACTCCCACTATAGATACAGGAAGCCAGACCATACCAAGCCACACAGAAATAAAAATATCTAGGTGTATCCTATTAGCCTTACCTGGAGAGGATAAATCCTAAGAATTATGTTGGAATTCCATTCACAGACCATGCAAAAAAAAAAAAAAAAAAAGCAGACAAATATTTAAATTGTTTTTAAAAAAAAATCAGTAACCCAGAATTCTCTGTTCAGTGAAATTATCCTTCCAAAATGACAGAGAAACAACAGGTTTATACTGTGTAGCACAGGGAACTATATTCAGTATCTTGTAGTAACTTATGGTGAAAAAGAATATGAAAATGAATATATGTCTCTTCCTGTATGACCGGTGCTGTACACCAGAAATTGACACATTGTCAACTGACTATACTCCAATAAAAATGTATTTTAAAAAAAGAGAAATAAAAGCTTTATTAGCCAAATCAAACTTGAGGGAATTTGTCACTTGTAAACATGTACTGTAGGAAATGTTTAAAAAAAAAAATTCTTCAAAGAGAAGGAAAATGACTAATGGAAGAAATTTGGGTCCGTACATTAGAGAAGAAATAAATGAAGGTAAAATTAAGCCTTTTTGTTTTCTTACTCTTAGTGTAATAATGGTTCAGAATAATCATCACAACACTGAATTGACCGACTATGTCTTATGCACCAGTGAAGTAAATGACAGTAACGTTCTAGGGAACAGGAAAGAGGATTTGCCAATATCACAGGGACCCAGCACCCCATGAGAAGCAGCATATAGTGTGTTATTTGACTGAAATAGTCATAAATGTATACTGCAAACTCTTAAGCAACCATTAAAGCTTTAAAAATTTTAATTGACATTGCCAAGGGGAAAGAAAACGGAATCATATAAAATGCACTTAAAATAACACAAAGCAGAAAAAGAGAAGGATGAAACAGTACAATGAAAAGATACCGTTTTAAACATGGCAGCTGTATGAGAATTATCTAAATATCCCAAGTAAAAGACAATCTCAGAGTAGATTTTTTTAAAAAGACCCCAAAACATGTTACCTATACAAAATCCCTTTGAATGTAAAAATAAGGATCTACTAAAAGGATGTATAAAGTACGTCATGCTAACAAACCAAAAAAAACCAGAGTAACTTTTTTACTTTCAGACAAAGCTGGCTTTAAGAAAAGGAAAGCGATCAGGAGCAAAGAGCGGCATTACACAATGACAAAGGGGCGGACTCGAGACCGTGTAACAGTCCTTCCGGGTATGTGTCTAAAAACAGATCATCAAAACAGGTGAGGAAAGAACTGGTAACAATTATAGTTTGAGATGTGAACGAACTTCCACTTGGACTTGATGGATTCATCAGTCAAAACAAGGACAGAGGTGAACTGAGCAGCACCACTGACCAACGACATCTAATCAGCATTTATGGACGATTCTGCCACAGCACAATACACATTTTCAAGCTCAGATGGAAATTTAATGGAGCAAGGCAACACTTGCACGTCGGAAAGCACGACTTAACAAATTTTAGAGTGGAAATCATACAAAGCATTTTCTCAGACAACAAAAGAATGAAGCTAGATTATTAATTAAAGATAGCAAGAAATCGCAAAATATCTGCAGACTGAACAACACACTTCTAAGTAACATGTATGTCAAAGTCTCGGATAATTTTGAAATATTTTTGCCCTACAGGAAAATGAAAACACAACTTCCTTTTCTGTTTACAAATAGTAAGTACCTTCACAGCAGCTCTCCAACTGAATCAGATTTGTTCTCCAATCAACTGTGTATGTGACCTTTACACACAGAATACAGTGTTTATCCTAAATTCGCTGCTGACCCTGACATGACAAGTCTTACAGAAAACACTGCTTTCTTGCCTAAAGAGGCAATTCAGGCACAATGGTCTTTCTTATATAAACTGGAGATGATAGTAAGAGCTGATAGGAACATAGGGTATTTTAACTGTCCAAACGTATCCTCTCAAGTGTTGCGTAATGATAGTTTTTGAGTAGAAAGTACTTAATTCCTACTACACTTACGCTGGATTCCAGTACAACTAAATTGAAGGCTGCCTTGCAGTAGAAAAGTTTCCAACACCCTTATCATCACAAGATTTGTGTGTGTGTAAATTTTTCTAGCACCCAGCGAGGTCTGGCTGAAAGATCATTCATAAGCGACTGATTTAAAGGATGTATGTCCTGGGTGAGTCCTTTCATGTCCAATGAGGGCTGAAATCTGGTTGCAAGACTAGCCACACACAATGAACACGAAGGACGTCTGTGAGTTTTGCTCATTGATGTTTGATTTCTCGCAGAGAAGTTTTCCATTATAGTCATTGGGTTTTCCCTGAGTTCTCTGATGCTTCACTTCCAGTCAGTTTCCCCAGACCCATTACATTCACAGGGGTTTCCGGTCTAATGTGCAAAAAGGTTCAGTTTGTAGGTGAAAACTTTCCCACGTTCATCACGTACGTAGGGTTTCTCTTCAGGGTGAATTCCCTGAACCCCTTTGAGGTCTGGCTTCTTCTGGCTAAAGGCTCACTGTCTCACATTCAATACATTCATAGGGTTCCTTCTGTGAGTTCTCTGATGCAGAGTGAGATGGGAGTTTCTGTAGAAGGATTTCCCACATTCATCACACTCATAGGGTCTCTCCCGTGTGAGTTCTCTGATGCACAATGAGGTCAGGCTTCCTACAGAAGGATCTTCCGCATCTATTACACTCGTAGGGTTTCTGTCCTGTGTGAATTCTCTGATGTTTATTTAGGGTTGAATTATGGCTAAAAGCTTTCCCACATTCAATACATTCAAAGGGTTTCTCCCCCGTGTGGATTCTCTGATGCACAATGAGGTATGACTTACTACAGACAGATTTTCCACATTCATCACATTCATAGACGCTCTCTCCTGTGTGAAGTCTCTGATGCACAGTGAGCTCATGCTTTGTATAGAAGGACATTCCACATTTGTTACACTCATAGGGCTTCTCTCCAGTGTGAAACCTCTGATGTCTTTGTAGGGATGACATCCAGCGAAAAGCTTTCCCACATTCAATACATTCACAGGGTTTCTCCCCTGTGTGAATCCTCTCATGTCTTTTCAGGAGTGACTTCCAGCTAAAAGCTTTCCCGCATTCAAAGCACTGATAGAGTTTCTCCCCTCCGTTTCCTCTCTGATGAACAGTGAGGTCACAATTTGTATAGAAGGATTTCCTACATTCTTTGTAGAGATTACCCTTACAGGCATTGTTCCCAGTCTGAACTCTTTGATGCACAAGGTATGACTTCCTAGAGAGAGATTTTCCACAATCATTACACTCATAGGGTTTCTCCCCAGTGTGTAGTCTCTGATAGCTTCTAAGGACTGAATTCTGGCTAAACGTTTTCCCACATTCAATACACTGACTGGGTTTCTCCCCTGTGTGACTTCTCTGATGCAGAGTGAGGTGCGACTTCACATCAAAGGACTTTCCACATTTATTACACTCATAGAGTCTCTTCCCAGTGTGAGTTCTCTGATGCAGAGTGAGGTGAGACTTTATACAGGAGGATCTTCCACATTTATTACCCTCATGAGGGTTCTCTCCTGCGTGAATTCTCTGATGCTCAGCAAGGCAAGACTTTGTATAAAAGGATCTTTTGCATTTGTTACACTCATAGGGTTTCTGTCCTGTGTGAATTCTCTGATGTTTATGTAGGGTTGAATTATGGCTAAAAGCTTTCCCGCATTCAATGCACTCACAGAGTTTCTCCCCTCCATTTCTTCTCTGATGAACAGTGAGGTCACAGTTTGTGTAGAAGGATTTCCTACACTTTTTGTAGAGATTACCCTTACAGGGACTGTTCCCAGTCTGAACTCTCTGATGCGCAACGAGGTGTGCCTTCCTAGAGAAAGATTTTCCACACTCAGTACACTCATAGGGCCTCTCCCCTGTGTGAATTCTCTGATGTCTTTTAGGGACTGAATTCTGCCTAAAAGTTTTCCCACATTCAATACACTGACTGGGTCTCTCCCCTGTGTGATTTCTCTGATGCAGAGTGAAGTATGACTTCCTAGAGAAAGATTTCCCACACTCAGTACACTCATAGGGCCTCTCCCCTGTGTGAGTTCTCTGATGTCTTTTAGGGACTGAATTCTGCCTAAAAGTTTTCCCACATTCAATACACTGACTGGGTCTCTCCCCTGTGTGATTTCTCTGATGCAGAGTGAAGTATGACTTCCTAGAGAAAGATTTTCCACATTCATTACACTCATAGGGCCTCTCCCCTGTGTGAAGTCTCTGATGCTCCCTGAAGTATGACATTCGGTTAAAAGCTTTACCACATTCATTACACGTATAAGGTCTCTCCCCAGTATGAATTCGCTGATGTACAATGAGGTGTGCTTTGCTAAGGAAGGATTTCCCACATTCTTTACACCCATAGGGTTTCGCCCTGACTCCAGTTCTCTGATGCGCACTGAAGGCAGTCTGAGAGCGCAAGGTCTGCCTCCTTATGGTATCACGACTGAAGTTCCCAACTGTGTCAAGTCTCTGAGATATAGTGAGGGCTGCGTTAGGACTGAAGTTCTTATTTCCAGTTTCAAAGGCCTCTGTTTCTGTGCGAGTGCTCTGATGCTCCCTGCAGTGTGACTTGTGGCTGAAAGTTTCCTCACCTCTGTCTGCAGCCCGCAGTTGAGTAAAAAAGTCTTGCCGCAAATTTTTCCCTTGAATCGCCAGGCTTCTCTCTAAGAGGTTATCAAGTTGGCAGTCTTGTAAAAATAAAGAAAACAAAAATGTCTTACAAGCCTTTAACACATTTCTTACAGGACGCAGCCTTCACACACACGTCCTATATTGTATTTGACTATTTGGTTCCTAGCCACCAATCTCCTCACAATAAACAATTCCAAGTTTATTTCCTACAGTCCTTGAGAAAATATGACAGCAAAATTACAGTAACTATTACATACGTAGTTGGCATTTTAAAAATAAGGAAACAAACTAGTTAAAGATAATAGATGCTCTCAACAGTGGTTCATCCAGGAAACGGGAAAATGACAGACTGGGATGACTGACTACGAGCAGTAAGTAAAACTGCAAAAGAATCAGTCGATACGGATTTTTCAAAGAATTTGGATTGAGAAAGAATATCTGCATCTAGGTCCTTTTAGCTCCCAACATAAATTACAGCGCTAGGATACTTATCAGTTCATGAGCTTCCAGCTGGAGTCCCAGTTTTCTACACATCAACCCTAAAATAAATTCGTAAGTGGATTGATTTCCTTCTGACTAAAGAAACAATTCTACAGGTCAAGCTCAAATACTCCCAGAAAGTGCTCACAGAAATGCAAACGTACAAGAACTGCGAAGCTGGTGAGGGAAAGCCACGTTCTGACCTGGAATAAACTCACTTCGACATGCTCGCTCGGGTACCCGCGTTCACTCTACCCGGGTTGTTCAGCAATAAACCTCTCTTGATCCTCAAAGCATTAAGTCTTCCCTTTCAGTCTGATTGCTCATTTTCCTGAAACAGTCTTAATCACGACTAAGCTCTACGTAAGCTTCCTGTCTACTTCTCAGCATACACAGTTTCCATTAACTGAGATCCTTAAATATCATGTTTCATCTTATTTCCAAAATCCTATCAAGAAACAGCCTTTCTAATTCGTTTCTAAGAAAAGTTTCTCACACACAAGACGTTTGCCTGCCCTTATCTAGGCAAGTTTCACCTTCTATACAAAATTCCTGCCCTATGCTAAAAACCTGAGATGGCATTCAACACCTCGCTCTAAATACCACAGATAAAGAGTTCAGTGGAAAACAACAAATTCTGGAAAACAACATTTTCTACCAACTTCAGGCACGTAAAGTATTCCAGCTACCATTCAGCAACTCCACAGTATTTTCCGGTCTAGCCTAGCCAGCTATTCGTCTCCCATCAGTGGTTCCTCAACAATAATACTGTTCACTTCGAACACTTACCTTCTACTCACGTTCTATCTCTGTGTAACCCTACACCCCAACTTCAGCACTGCTGGCGCATACAGGTATCTTCTGAGGCAATGCTGTTATCCACCTTGGCCAAGACAATCCCTTCCTAGGGCTTCCCACCACTAATTAACACACTCGCAGTAATTACTGCCTACACCATTCATCTGACAACGAATACACGAAGAGCACACACGCACGCACATTGAGGCACACACGTTTTTAAGCAAATTACCAACACTTAAATCAGGATGCGTCTTAAAACTGAACCACGTGCACTGTTTTTTAGCAAGATCTAAATTTTAAAAAAATTTGTCTTTCAACTGATAGCATTTAAGACTCAATAAAACATATTTCATACGTCTTTATGCTCCTTAATCTAAAACAGAATGCTCCTTCTCCCATCTTTTTAATATCCCTCTTTGACATAAACTAACTTCGTGGTCCTTTAAAAAGCAGTAAGCTCCAGAGCTAAAACCAGACCATTTTTGGACACACTGGCACAGAATCAATGCAAACACACATGATTCAGAATCGAAAGAAATTTGACTGGTGCGTCAATAAATATGAACTCTCTCTCGCCTACCTGGCTCTAGAGTCATTCCGTGGGACTATACAACAATAACTATACACATTACATCCAAGAATATGCAGGAATAAAAGGGGACTCTTTTTTTGGTAGATTATAACACACCAAATAATTTACACACACATATATGTTAGTTTTAACTATTTATCAGTTTGTGTTTTCATGTTCTGACATTTCTCATTCCAAAGAACAAGATACTTTGTTTTTTTGTCTATTATTTATATGACATTCTACCTGCAGACTCTCACTGCTCGATTTTGTATGCGTAATTTTGATTTTAGATTCACAGACCATGGTTGCCCTGCAGTGTTTTATAACAGCCCAGTTTATTACTACATCACACTTTAAGTTTAAGTTCACTGGTAAATAAACATCCAGGTTCTTTCCAGATTTGGGCTTTTTCAAATGCATGAAGAGAGTCTTATTTTTGTCTCCTAGTGATGTGCAGGAGTCTCCAGAGGATAAACCTGGGAGCAGAACGACGGAGTCATGACTGGTGAACTTTAAAGAAAATACCCAATGGTCTTCCCAGTTAATACTGCTGCCTCATGCATTATGTCCTCACCCTCTTGGTATCGAAAGATTTTTCCACACTTGAAAACTGAGTGCACATAAAATCATACTACATTACAATCCGATCCGGATTTGTACTTCCCAGATTACTAATAAGATTAAAACATTCCATTTTCCACATCTGTCATTTATTCCCTTCACTGGGAAACGCCTGTTCATGGCTTTTGCCTTCTTTTTTTTAATGAGATGCTTGCCTTTTTATTCATAATTTTAGTATTTCAAATACTAGTGTCAGAGATAATTGAACAGGTCAGAGAAACAATACAGATATAAGGAACAAACACATGATTTACTGACTCTGACTTCTGTCCAAGGCAGCACTGCATAAGATGGGAGAAAATTACCCATGTGAAAGACAAGTAAACCGTACGCTTAAATGGAAAACCGTGTACCATTTATATTTAACGTCATCATCTACGTATCTGCATGTCTCCCTTCCAAATTGCTAGCTGTAAGATGAGAACACCAATGTGCTTATACTCCATCCCTTTTCATGCACGTTTGGTTACCACATTACACTAGGGCTACTCGTTCTAACCTTCAAGATATAAATCCCCCAAAAGGAGAGTGTTTAAAATATTTCACAGTGTCTACCTCTAACTGACCACTCTGTATTTAATTTCACTAAAGACCTATCTACAATACTCACTAACTCACCTGGAAGGCTCTTCTTTAGAATCTCTTCCTCTAGTAACAGTGGATCTTCTCCTCGTTCCAACTTGAAGATTACGTATGGTTTTGTAAAACAACGCCCTGTAAATGGGAAATGATGTAGGATTTGGGTCAGCTGCACTGGCTTTAACGCATATGAATGTGAGGGAAGGCAAAGTTATAGGAGTTGCACATTGATGGTGCACAGCTGATGTTTCCTATGGCGAGTAAACCACATAATTTTTTTTTCCGAATCTCAAAAGACACTGGTCTCCTTAAACGCCGAATCACAGGGATACAATTCACGGAGTCTACATACACCGAGATCTAACTAAGGCTCCGGATAGGAACTTCCACTCACGGCCATGATGGTGTAGGAGGAATGATGTAGTATGTGAAACAACGGGAAATCATACAGACTCAATGGAATAGTGACCCTCAGACATCTGCCATTTACTCCCTTCACTGGGAAACGCCTGTTCATGGCTTTGGCCGTCAGTGCTGGAAGACAAGCATCTCTGAGAGAAGGGAAGGACATTCAATTTCTAGGTTACAAGGTGCATACAGAAAAAGCATTTGATAAAATTCAACACCCATGTATGATAAAAACTCTTACCAAAGGGGATATAGAGGGAGCATATCTCAACATAATACAGGGTTATTTATGACAAACTCACAGCCAGCATAATATTCAGTGGGGAAAAGCCGAAAGCCTTCCCCTCTAGCGTCGGGAAGAGGACAAGGAAGCCCACTCTCACCATTTCTACTAAACACAGTATTAGAAATCCTAGCACAGCAACCAGGCAAGAAGAAGAAATAAAGGGGTTCCCAACTGGAAGAGAAGAGGTAAAACTGTCATTATATGTGGATCACAGGATACTAAACAGAGAAAACCCTCAAAGCTCCACACAAAAACTACTCAAGTTGACAAAAGAATTCAGCAAGATAGCAGGACACAAGATTAATGCACAGAAATCAGCTGCATTCCTTTACACGAACAATGAAATATCAGACACCTGTATTCATATTATATAAAAAATCCTAAAAGTCAACAATAAAAAAACAAAGAACCCGAATTATAAATGGAGAATGGATGTGAACAGACATTTCTCCAAGGAATATATACAAACAGCCAATAAGCAATTAGCACACAAAAAGATGCTCAGTATTACAGAGATGCAAATCATAACCATAATGAAATCCCACGTCACACTCACTGTGATGGCTATATATATACTAAAGAAACAAAAGACAATTCTCAAGTATTGACACAGATGTGAAGCTGGAACCTTCATTCATTCTCATGGGGTGGTAAAACAGTGCAACAGCTTTGGAAAATTGTTTTAGCAGCTCCTAAAATTGTTAAACAGACTTTATTACCCAGTAATTCCTAACTCTGTACCCAGGAGAACTGAAAAGTGTGTCCAAACATGTTTACACAACTGCTCACAGCAACACTGTTCATAAGCCAAAATAGAAACAACCCAAAGTCCATCAACTGACAAGTGGGTAAACAAAATGTGACATATGTATAGAGACAATTACTTGGCCAGAAACTGAACCGGATTACTGGTACACACCTGGACATTGAAGAACTTTAAACAGATCATGCTCAGTGGGTAAGCCACGCAAAAAGGCTATATATACATTCTGTGATTCCACTGACATGAAGCCTCCAGAACAGGCAAGTCTCTAGAGACACAGAGCACATCAGTAGTTGCTAGGGGGTGGGGAGCAGAAATGGGAAGTGACTATTTAATGGAATGATTCTAAAATTAAAAATTAGACACTTCTGTGTCTCTGTGAATATATTAAAAAGCAATGAATTACACAAGTTAAGAAGATGAATTTTTGGTACATCAATTATAACTCAACAAAGGTGTTATTAAAAAAAAAAATTTCTGACAAAGAAAACTCCTGCAGAGAGCTTCTGTAGTGATTTCTACTACAAATTTTCAAAGGACATCAATTTTATACTGCTGCTAGGAATGCGAAGGAAAGAAATAGACAACAACGAGCAGCTACTTAAGGCCTTGGACTAACATCATACTTAGTGCTAAATAAATGAATTCTTTTGCATTAAATCCTAGCCTGTTCAAAAATAGAAATCAAAATGCAGAGAGAGAAGTATGATACAAAAAATCTATATTTATAAATCATACTGTTTAATACATAAAATATTCTAAGGAATCTTCAAAACATTTAGTAGAAGAAAGTAGTCACCAAAATAGAAAGATACATTATCAACGAATATAAACTATAATTCTGTATCATTCCAAAAAACAATTGGAAATTTAAGTTTTAAAAAAATCATTAAATACGGCATCAAAAGATTTAAGGACACATCTCACAAAACAGGCTGAAGACAAGCACACTGAAAACTACAAACACTGCAAAGGAGCATTAAAAGCTTAAGGAAAAGGAGATTTTTCACAGATCAGAAAATTCAGTACTGTTAGATGTAAATTTTCCCCCAAATGATCTTCAGATTCAACAGAATTCTTATATGAATACCACTAGGGTTTTAAAAACAATTAAATTCCTATACAGTTCATAGGAAAAGAGCCTGTAACAGCCAAGAGAAAGAATTAGGAAGTTATTTTTCCTTCCTATTACACAGCCAGATTAATCAGAACAGTGCACCATCAGTATGAAGACATATTTTAATCAGTAAACTAGGATGGTATTCAGAAATAAGCCTATGCATATATAGACAATTTATCTCAACAGGTGCCAAGGCAACTGAACAGGCAAAGGATAAACAATGCAGCAATTAGATCTTTAGCTGCAAAAAATCAATCACAATCCGTATTTCACACCATGTACAGAGATTAATGGGAAAAAGTCAGATGTAAATGTGAAACCTAAACCAAAAAATTTCTGCAAGAAAAATGTAAGAGAAAATCTGAAAGACCTTCGCTTAGGCAAGGAATTCTTAACTAGGGGAAATGCTGAAAAATGAAAGTAAAGCAAATGAAAATTGGGACTTCATCAACATGAAAACCTTTTACCCTATTGATTAGCAAATAAAAAGGCCAACCTTCCGATCTCCTGCAGATCAAGAGGAAGAATTTCTAAGACATGTATCTTAGTCTATAAAAATCTTTGATCTAGATTGTATAAAGAATTCTTCCAGTTGATTAAATTGAAGAGGAATTCTTTAACTGAATTATAAGACAAAGAAGTCAACAAATGAGAAGGGATCCGAACATACTCTTTTCATAAAAGAATCCAAATGGCCCAACAGCATAGCACATCTGGTCTGCACCATCATCAAAGGCAGATGCTGACTGAAACCCAAGTAGCAGAAGAGGCTTCCAACAACAAAAAGATCAAAGCCCATCCATCGGGTTTACAACACAAAATGACGACGGCCTTGCAGAGCAATTAGAACTACTGTATGTTGCAAATGTCCATGAAAATGACACAGTCACTTTAAAAACATTCGGCAGTTTGGTTTTTTCCCCATATACTGGCATATCTCAGAGATGTTGCAGGTGTGGCTCCAGATCGCTGCAGTAACCTGAACATCACAATAAACTGTTTGGTTTCCCAGTACATACAAAAGTTCTGTTCACATTACAGGGTAGATGATTACATGTATAACAATATTACGTCTTAAAAAACAGTGCACCCACCTTAATCAACAAACACTTTATAGCTAAAAAACACTAACCATCATTTGAGCCTGCCACGAGTGGTAATCACCTTGCTGGTGGAGGGTCCTGCCTCACTGCTGACGGCTGCCACTACTAAGGGTGATGGCTACTGAAGGACTGGGGTGGTTGTGCCCACTTCTTAAAATTAGGTAACAACGAACAATCAAGTTTGTCACATCAATTGACTCTTCCTTTCATGAATGATTTCTACGTAACACGGAAAGCTAATTGACAACATCTTACCTACATTTAAAATTTTCAAAGCTAATCCTCTCAAATCCTGTCACTGCTTTATTAACTAAGTTTATGTAATAAACTAAACCCTTTGTTGTTCTTTCAACAATCTTCACGATGCCTTCATCAGAACCAGATTCCACCTCTAGAGACAACTTTGATCCTTCAAGAAGCATGTCCTTGTCCATTCAGTTTTTATCGCCAGACTGCAGCAGTTCAGTCACATCTTCAGGCTCTACTTCTAATTCTCTTGCTTTTCCCACTACATCTGCAGACACTTCCTTCACTGACGTTTTGAACCCCTCAAACTTGCCCCTAAGTGTTAAAATCATCCCCCCACACTCCTGTTAAAGTTGATATTATGACCCCTTCCCATGAATCACAAGTGCTCTTACGGCGTCTGGAACAGTCAGCCCTTCCCAGGAAAGATCAATCAACCTTGCAGAGACCCATCAGAGCAATCACTATCTATGGCAGCCACAAAATGTATTTCTCAAAGAATATGACTTGACAGTCAAAACGCCTCCTTGAAGAACGGGCTGCAGTATGGATGCTGTTAGCACGCATGAAAACGACACCAATCTCACTGCACATCTCCATCTGAGCTCCTGAGTGATGAAGTACACTGTCAACGAGCATATTCTGAAAGCAATCCTTCTGAGCAGGAGGTCTGACAGTGGGCTAAAGATACTCAGTACCATGAGGTCAACAGACGTGCCATCATCCGGGCTCTGCTGTTCCATTCACAGAGCACAAGCAAAGCAGATTCAGCATAATCTTAAGGGCCCTAGGATTTCAATGGTAAACGAGCACTGGCTTCAAGATAAAGTCACCAGCTGCATTCGCCCCAAACAAGAGAGTCAGTCTGTCCCTTGAAGCTTTGAAGCCACTAATTGACTTCGCCTTAGATGGCATCTTCTTCCAATAGAAGACTGTCTCATCTACTGTCTCAGCTAAACCTTCTGCGTAACCTGCTGCAGCTTTTACATCCACACTCCCTGCTCCCCCGGCACGTCCCTCTTAGACAGATGGCCTTGTCCCTTAAAGCACATGAACCAACCTATGCTGGCTTCAAACTCTTCTTCTGCAGCTTCCTTACCTGTTCGCCTATCACAGAGCTGAAGAGACTTAGGGCCTTGCTCTGAATTAGGCTTTGGCTTCAGGGAATGTTTGACCTCGATCCAGGACTCTAATGCTTTCTCCAATTAGCAGTGAGGCTGTTTCACCTTTATCATTCACGAGTTCACTGCTCCTGGCACTTTTATTTTTCTTCAGGAATTTTTCCTTTGCGCTCACAACGTGGCTGACAGTTCGCTGCAGGAAGCCTAGCTGTCGGGCTAGCTCACCTTTCAGCAGACTTTTCACTAAGGGTTTCTAGATTTTACTTTCAAGTAAGACACATGCGACTCTTCCTTTCACTTGAACCCTCACAGGCCACTGCAGTTATTAATTGGGCTAATTCCAATATCTCTGTGCCTCAGGGAACAGGGAGGCCTGAGGAGAGGGAGGGAGATGGCGGAACGGCCACCCGTCAGTGGAGCAGACATGACACTTAACAATGAAGCTTGTCATCCCATATGGGTGCAGTTCATCACGCCCCAAAACATCTACACCGCGACCAAACATGCAGATCACCCCAACAAACAGTCATGAAAGAGGCTAAAACATTGTGAGCATTGCCAAATGACACAGAGACATGCAGGGAGCCAATGCCGGTGGAAAACCGGCACCAGCAGACATGGGCCATGGAGGGGGTTGCCACAAATGTTCCGCATGGAAAAAAACGTAAAGCTAGAAACTTCAATAAACCAAAGCACCATAAAACGAGGTATCCCATAGTTACAAATCCTTGCCGTGAGACCCAGGAAACCACTTACAGGTTCTTTAAACAAGGGAATGAAAATACGGTCACACACAGGCTTGGACTTGAATATTCATAGCAGCTTTATTTATGACGGCACCAAACAGAAAAGGACATAAATGTCTCACCAACAATTGATAATATACGGCATAGAACGGGACACTAGCCATCAATAAAAAGAATACAGATCCATGAGTCTCAAAACAATTATGCCAAGGGAAAGAAGCCATGCCATAAACAGTACATAAAGTGGGATTCCATTTGTATCAAGTTTCAAAAAAGGCGAAAGTATTGAAACAGAAGGAGGACCAGTGATTATCAGAAAATGGGTCAGAAGAGAGGACTGATTAAGAAAGGCCATAAGGAAAATTTTTATATGACAGAAATAATCTGTATCATGATTTTGGTGATACAGCTGTATACACTTTTCAAAATTCACTGAATTATACCAAGAAATTTGCTGAATTTTATTTTCTGTTAATTATACCTCAATATAGGTGATTTTTTAAAAAGAAGAAGAAACAGAAAAACAATCGCACTCCAGGGAGAGCGCGCGGCAGAGGAGCTCACCCACTGAGACGAGGTGGCGGTAGTTCTCCAGCATCACGTCTCGGTACAGGGTCCTCTGAGCAGGGCTCATGTGCCGCCACTCCTCCTGGGTGAACGCCATAGTCACGTCCTCGAATGACACTGACATCTGTGAAAGCACATTTCTCATCAATCTGAACAATTCAAATTAGGTGACATGGGAAATACCTTTGGAACTAATTCCTGTCATGTTTATGGTTCAGAATTTCAGACAAAAACTGGAAAGTTTTACACATTATCCAAAATCCAAAATGCCTGACAGTATACACTTTTTATCTGCAAGGCCCTAAGGAAACAGGCGTATTCATACTTTTGGCAATGACTTCAAAATCCATCCAGAATTTGATCACTTCAAAGAACAACTGCTAACAGCATCATTTCTTGAAAGGAGTACTGAAGGAGCCTGCTAACTCATCTGTCTCCACTACTGCCTCACAAGGGTCCACTCTCAGAGTTATTAAATTACGAGTCAGGTCATGTCCTTTCTCAGCTCAAATATCTCTAAACACCTTAGTAAACAGATAAATATTGAATTCACAGACGAGGAGATTCAATATGGTGGAGATTTCGGTTCTCCACAAAGGGATCCTCAGACTTAATACAATCACAATCAAAAGCTTATATTTGTAGGCTCACAAGCTGACTCTAATATTTACAAAGAAAACCAAACAACCTAAAACATGAAAACAATTTTGAAAAAGAACAGAGTTGTAAGAGCAACGCTATTGATTTCAAGACATACCGTACAGCCACTAATGAAGACAGTGCATGATGTTAACAAAAATGAAAGACCCAAGTCGAAAGATGTGAAGTCCGAAAGTGATAAACACACACATCCGTGTGTGCACACACATTTATTTAACTGAAGACAGTTCAGTGGAGAAAGTATATTCTGACAAAAAAAATACTCCATTAGAAATAACAATAATAACCTTTATTCATACCTTGCACCACATTAATTAAATCAAAATGATAACAGACTTCAATGAGTTGGCTTGCTGCTTAGATTTGAGAGTCAGATAATATGCTACCTACCTGAAAAAGAAATCGACAGCTGGTGTACTCAAGTTGCAACCAGCAAAACGGTTTGAGGGTCTGCTCCCTCAACTCTTGGTATTTAGAATCTACTTCTGCTACAAATTTACAAGCCCATCCCCAGACCCTGAAAAATCCAGATTTCTGACAGGGCCAATCACCAACACATTGGTTGTTTCCTGATTAGCATTCCCTGAATGAAAGTAAAAAAATTCAACAAACAAAAAGAAGAAATCCAGATACAACAACAGGTATAAGAAGAGAATACTATCACAGCTATATTTTCTCTAAAAATGTTGTAATAAAAAAAAAACAGATTAGATCTATGGTTGTTTAAATAAAGTGACTCAATTACCTACATCTACACACAAGAAGCAGAAGTACTCATCAAGTCCAGTTTTAGAGATGAGTTTCATGAAATCTGTAACAAGTGATTTTCTCATAGGAATTAGAAAGATGGACAGATAGGTGAAAGGAAGAAAGAAAGGGGGAAGGGAGGCAAAGGGAGAAGGAAAGAGAAAAGAAAAGTGCCCCAATAAGACTAGTATAACCATGACACCAGAACTGCTCAGGGATGTAAGAAAATAACATTATGGGCTAATCTAGTTGCTGATGACAGGAATAAAAATTCAAATATAATAGCAAAACGATGTCAGTTACAAATCTAAAAACAAAAACGAAAAAACTCACACCTACGAGCAAGCAGGGACTCAAGAGTTAGTTAACATTCTAAAATCCATTTAAGCTACCTCTAATATTTGTACAGTTAAAAAAAAAGTATACTTCTACACCAATAAACATAAAAAAGGACTCGTAATTCAGCGTTCAGTCATGACTCAAGTAAAGTCTTACCAAGCTGATTATAAAAGGGAAATAACTTCCCTTGGCAATGGAAGTGTAACACAAGATCAGAGCAATCTGAAATCAAGAGTTAAGTCCATCACAGTACAAAGTGGGGAATGAATAAAGGGCTCACCTCAAATATGCTCATTTTCTGCAGCTCTTGGGAGACTGCGGAGGACTGTGAAGATTCAGCTGAGGGGACAGAAAGAGGACAGGGTCAGGACACCAGGCCTGCCTTACACTCCCTGCATCCACCTCCCACCACCTCCGCACCCAGCTGAGGAGCAGCCTCCCTTTGGCCTCTGAAAAGGGAAGGGAAGGACCCTGGGGAAGCACCACCTGTCCTTTTTCCTGTTTCAAATGATCGTGGGACTTAAACCTATCACTTCTTATTGCGGTAAAATAATTTTGTCTATTGATTTGAACAATAAAAATAAAAAACTAACAACATGATTAAAATACCAAAGGATGACAGTATTTCAGCAAAAATTAACAGAAAAAAAGCCAAATGCATGCTTTATGTGTTTCTCTAGCAAAACTTTTACCCCTTGAGTTAAAGACTCCACTAAAAGCTCAATAAAAAGTAAAAAGTACAGAGCGCTTAAAGGCAGGTTTCTAAACAACGTATTCTTTTAAGTGGGCTGCAGCTTCTGAGAAGGGAGCCTCGAGAAGTTTCTTCTGATGACTTAACTGTATGGATGCGCTGTTCCACTCCTGACTCTCACCATCAGGTGAGCCTGGAGAAGTCACCTGCCCTCTCAAACTCAGGACCACCCTGGCCACCTGAGACTCAGATCTGTTTTATGTGTGTTTAATGCAGATGGTGACACCGATAGCAAGAGCAGTTATGAAGCTTATGTAAACACAATGAAGGGATCCAAGTGTCTTCTAAACCCAACAGCGGTATCGCTTCTGCGGGACTTAGTCCCCGGCACTTCGCTAAGTCCCTTTACAACTGATCGCATTCCTAACTCTCACCTCAACGCCATAAAGCAGACATTCTTTCGCGGGAGAGGGGGGTATTATTATTTTTTTGAGAGTGCGAATTTTTTTTTTAATATTTTTAATTGCCTTTTGGTGGGGGGGGGGTTAGGTTTACTTATTGTTTATCGTCAGAGGAGTTACTGGGGGTTGAACCCAGGACCTCGTGCATGCTAAGCACGTACTCTACCAGTTGAGCTTCACCCTCCCCCCCTTTACATTTTTTAATTGAGTTACAGTCATTTTACAATGTGTGAAACTCCAGTGTGGAGCACAGTTTTAAAGCAGACATTTTTTAGCCTCATTTGCACGGGGGCGACCTGACCCCCCCCCCCAGGTCACTGCTCCCGGCCCCAGCTACAGGTGACACAGGTGGAATTCGCCCAGTCTCTCTGGCTCCCACGCAGGGCCGGCCCCGCAGACCCCCCACCCCCCACCTGCCGGGCTGCTCGCGGCCCGCGCCGGCCCCGCGCTCCGCGCCCCCACCCCACCCCCCGCGCGCACCGGCCTCCCCGCGTCAGGCCGCCGCGGGCCTGGGCTCACGGCCCCCACACGCCCCCAACCCGCCCCGCGCGCCCGCCCCCGGACGAGGCCGGACGCGGAGGGCCTCACCGACTCCCCCGGGCTCCGGGCCCCCGCCAGGCTCCCGCCGCGCCGGAGGGCTTCCCGCGGCCGCTCCCGCCACAAGAACAGCGACGCCAGCGCAGCTCTGGGCCACGCGAAGTCCCCGCTCCTCGCGCAGCTCCCGCGCCTGCGCCGACCGGGCTCCCGGAAGTCGCGCTCCCAGGCCCGCGGCGCCAGAGCGCAGAGGCGGGGCCCGGCCGCACATGCGCACAGCGAGCCCTGGGCGCCCAGGAGGGCGGTGCGGCTGGGAAAGAGTCCACTTCCCAACGTTTCTGGCGCGCCTTTCGGTGACTGAAACGTGCAAGTACTTAAGTGCTGCAGGGTGGAAATACGCATGGAAAGAAAATGCGTGTACTTTGGACCCCAGATGGGGTCTTCCACCCTCTCCATACCTGGCCTAGGTGGGCGTTCCCGGGCAAAGCTGGGGAAACTCCTGGCAGAAATTGGATTGTCCAGTTTGCTAAATACTGAGGGTCTTGAGAACATGTCCTAATGGAATAAAATTTTCCTTCTTTCCATACATTAATCTGCTTGTCATACGTGGGCTTCCTCTGTGATGGACAAATAGTATATTTTTTCAAAAGTATGTTCATAAGTTTGGTCATAATTGAACAGAGTGTCTTTTGATTTATTGCAATTTTGAAACCAAGCAGGACCCTGCTGTGCCCTCCTGGGTACAGAAGCCTTTCTGAGTCCCCAGCAACCTTGTAGGAAAAAAAGTCTTCAACCTTCTGGCCTTTCTTGAGTTTCAAACAGCAGTTTTATACAATTATTAATCAAGGAAGTGAAGGAATGTAGACATGAAGCCAGAGCAGTCAAGAAACAATAGTGCAGCTGTGAAGCGTGGGACCTGGTTCCCCCTCAAGGGATATTCAAACAGCATCTTTGAGTTCTTTGGAGGAACTAAGGCCACCCTACCCGACCCAGGTGGAGTATGGTTAACTTCAGGCTGGGCGCAAGATTCCTGAACACCACTCTGTCACCTCACCACCAACCAAAGTCACACACCCTGCAGCCCCACCCCTACCCCCAATTTTGCCTAGAAAAACTCTTCCCTGAAAACCACTGGGGAGTTGGAGCCTTTAGAGTACAAGCCACCGGTTCGCCAAGTTCAGCATTTGCAGTGATCCCTTATCTGCTCCCAACCCTGATGCTTTGTCTTACTTGGCCTCACTGTGCATCTGGCACATGAACTTGTGTTCGCCATGACTTTCTATGTAAAAATCCTTGAACTCCAAACGCTAACACTAATCATATGATTATACAATGAACTGATAACTGCCAACTACAAATTGTCACTTGCCACCCGCCCGTACAAGGATAGAATCACGTTGGCACTTGCCACCTACCTCTGCTTGGATTAAATCACGAGCCGCTGCAGCCACTGACCTCCAACACACCCTGAAAGGAGTTCAGGGTGGAAATCAGGAATGAGGCACTCTGTGCTCTGGGAAAACTGGCAGAACCAGCCTTCAGATAGTTAAATGTTTTCAGAATAAGATTTTATGAGCCCGAATTCTTGTCTCCTCATATCTGGAAAAGCACTAAAGTCATTAACAGCAACGTCTGCTCCTCTTGACTAGTTGCAAACCTCTACCTGAATGTGTGCCTGATCATATGGAGACAGGAAGGGGGCAGGGCACAGCCATTCAAGGAAGGCCACAGCAATTAACATCAAAATGGTGAAAGATTCAACCCCCAGGAGGCCTTGAGGCTCAGGATGATGAGAGATTTAACTTCTAGCAGAACTTGAGCTTCATTACATGCCCATTGTAATATATTAACATGGTGAATAACGCGCTCACAGGCACCATGGCAGTCCCGAGGCTGGCCACGAAAGGTCAAAGAATGGGAAATGGCCAACTTCCTGGGAATCCCAGCCCCTTCCCCTTAGACTGGTCCTTCCACTTATCAGCATATGAAACCACCACGCCCATAAAAATCAACAACACGGCGCCTCAAGGCTGCCCCAAGGCTGCCCCTCTCTCTCCCTCTTCGGAGACCGCCCGCACCCTGCCTATGGAGTGTGTACCTGCTTTTACTCTGAGCACCCAACCCCCACACCTCGTGGCCTTTCTCTTGCCTTTCAATGTATCTCTCTGAGTAAACCTACCTTTACTCAACTGTGGCTGGCTCTTGAATTCTTTCCTGCGTGAAGCCGAGGACCCACGCTTGGCGGGGCAAGTCCCAGGGGCTCAAATGAAGCCTGGGACACGGCCCTCCTCGTGCCCCACATCTGTTTTCCTGCGTCAATGTATAACGCTGAGTTTCCCCTGCCTCTTCAAAATAGTGTCTCAGAGCTATCAGAGGTGATACCTCCTGGGCTATTGTCCTCATTTTGCCCCAAATAAAACTTAACCCACAACTCTTGTTGACGAGAGATCAGCCCCCTTTCATGACGAACCAAATAACCCAGAGACAAGGGCTTGGAGCTTAGAAGGAAAGAGGCGATTTTACTGCTCTGTCAGGCTAGTGCCTTCAAAACTGAGCCCACCTTGGGGATGGGGTGGGCGGTTATACAGCCATAGCTCGAACAATAAAGCATCCATAACAAGCAACAGAATCATTTTCTCATCAGAAGACACAGAACATGATGCCTCCAGGCGACCAACTCTGTAGAGGCCAGCGGTTAGATTTCTTTATCCCGTAAGCACTCAAGGTGTGGTCCTCTGGTAATTCAGACTGTTTTCTAAGGTTACAGTCCTGTGACCTCCTTGGAGAAGGACCCAGAGACCAAGCATGATCATTACTTTTAATGACTGGAATAAACTAGAAACAGTAAGATCACTAGCTTTAGTTTTAGCAATGGTTCTGGAGCTCTGAGTAGCGACCGGTCAGTCAGGTCAGTTGACCATTTTAAGTGCGAGCATAAGAATAAGCAATCTGTCAGCCTAAGTGCAGCCATTTATTGATTCTCCTTCACTCTCACATCGTGCGATTTTTATTTAGGTCAACATAACCCAACCATGTTTGTTTTATGCAAACTAGATGGCCCTCCTCATGACTGAAGTCTAGCAAAATATTCAATCTGCTTTGCAACGTTTTTTCATGCACCTTCAATTCTGAGCTGAACAAGGCTGTCGAGAACACATTGTTCCTTCAGTACTTAATGGAGTATTTCCTGTGTTTTTTCTTGTATATAAATGTATTTCAACATTGTTTTTAATTATGCAAAAAACACACCGTCCTAATTAGGGTCCCTCTCTCTGCTAACACTCAAACACTACACTTTTGATTAAACTGACCTTGTGTTTTTGTATAATTTAAAGCACAATGTTGAAATATATTTATATACGATAAAGAAAACAGTAAAAATTTCATTATTCATTATTCAGTGCAGGCCACTACATGAATACATTTTTAAAAAAGGAAGCTATTCTTCTTTTCTGCATATTTACAACTTGTTTTGACCCTTAATTAAGGTGTAATCATGTAGTCAGGTCAAACTATTTAGAACTACATCCTGCTGTTTCTTGCCTACATGGTATTTTAGCGGAGGGGAATTACTTTCATTTAATAAAAACCCTTGTCATGGATGTTTAGTTTGTTCCAATTTTCATTATTGTAAATGTGTAGTAAATATTTGCGTCTATTCTTCTTCGCATATTTGCATTTTTCTCTGTGATACAAATACTACAGTCTAGAATTGCTACATTAAAATATATGTTGGTAGATGTTAACAACAAGCCTCCCGAAAGGCTGTGCTAGTTTATGCTCCCACTAGGATTTGTTAAAGAAAAAGCTATTCTGACACTTACTACAATGGTTAAGAAAGACTTTATTCAAGATGGTTGCAATAGGGCAGAGAGGCCAAACTCAACTCCGAATACAGCAGAGAAAGCTGGGGACTTACAGCTAATGAGCCGAGTGAGCGAATACATGGATGGAAAATGATTAGCGGGAGATGTCAAATGCAGCAGGATTCTTACTAAGCTGACCTAACAGGATTCTTGCTGAAGACAGTCCAAGGAATTAGACGTCAAAGGTGAGAGATGAAGATCAAGGATGGGAATTCTCTCTAAACTGACTTGGCAGCATTTTTGCTAAAACTGGACTATGTACATCGGTCAAGGATGAAATGGATATGGAATGCCAAGGTGAGAGCCTCGTCAGAATGAGGGCTAGAGGAGCCTGACTAACTTTTGATCAAGAAAGGAGTCTTGGTCACATGGCATGAGAGTTCTGTTTCCCCCATCCCTAGTCCAACATTGGATTTCATCATTCTTTGATACATAAATACTACAGAGGCTAACTAACTGAACTGACCATTCATAGCCACATATTTCCATTGGGAATTTTCTTGCTATATGTGTAAGAGTTATGAGTTACAATTTTTTATAATAGGTTTTGAAACCAGAGTCCTCTTTATTATTCTGAAAACCCACTTCCATTACATATAAAATTCCATTTTGTACTTGGATATATTTATAGACTTTTTCTTGTTGTTCCCATGGCCTATCTATCAATGTTCCATTTAGACACAGTGTTAATAATTTTAGCTTTCTTGTGGATTTATCTACTGTGTGGTACTAATCATTTCTCTTGACTCTCAATTTTCAAAATTTTGCTAGCTATTCTCACAAGCTATTCATCAAGATAAATATTAGTACAAGTTTCCAGGGCCACATTTCTGAAAAAAGCATGTTAAGGTTCAGATTAGAATTATACTTATGAATTAAAATGAGAAATAATTTTCTTACAATAGTAAAATAATGACATTATCCAACCTACCAAAAATATACTTCTGGCCAGTAAATATTCTCTTTTTTAAAATCTCTTAGGCAGATTAAGCATTTTCTATATATAGATATACATATAGGTAAATGTTTATTAAGTTCTTTAAATTTGGTTCTTATTATAGTAAATAAAACACTTTCCAATATGATATAACAAGTATCTATTTGCACATGGGAGTCTTGATGATTTTGCTATATTAAGAATGTGTTTTGCTTTATTTTCTGATTTATTTTTTAAACTAAATCGATGTTAATGATCTTGGAAAGACGTACAGTAGACACACAAGAAAAGGAAAGAAAAACAAACTCATTACTACAGGAAACCATAAATTCACAAAGACAGACATCAAGAAAGAAAGGAACAAGAAAACTACAAAACAGTCAAGAAGAAGAAAAAAAAACAGTAAGATGGTAGTAGTAAGTTTTTAAATATCAGTAAATACCCTGAATCTGAACAGATTAAAATTTCTAATTAAAGACAGAGAGTGATTGAATGAATTTATTAAAAAGCCAACTATATTCTACCTAAAGAGATTTTGTTTAGCTATCATGACACATGAAAAGGAGGGGATGGAAAAATATATTCCATAAAAATGAAAATCAAACATGAGCACAGGTAGTGAAGGAGTCACAGGCACGATGGCTTCCCTGATGCTAAGAGACAGAATTCGCTGTGATTGATAAACTTGTTTTCTTGGAGTTCTTTGTAACTGACTAGCCTGTTTTTCCCTTCTGCTATTTTTAACTTGCGTGAATGATTACTTGCTTAGCAACCCCAACCCTATGATTTACGCCCTACCCTAAATAACTTGTATCCAAAACCCAGAAGCTGTTTTTCAGAAAGAAGGTCGTGAAACAGTAACATTGAAGCAACATCCAGATCCTCCAAGAGAGCCCATGACACCAGAGGACTCAGACCTGGCAATGCCAAGGCTGTGGGCAACGACCTACTTAACAGACCTCCAGAAGTTCTCATGACACAGGATAAACTTTTGTAAAAGACCGTATTATTGGTTATCACTGATACGCTCTGTCCCGTTTGCCTACATAATCACCAAGCCCCAACCCCAAGATGGATTCACAGTTTCCAAGACTCTAGCCTGCTGTGACTCCCCTCTGCCGGGCAAAGCAGTCAGTGGCTCTACTCTTGGCTCCCAAAACTCTGCCTCCGAGTTTGAATTTGCTTTTCCGGGTGCAGAGGCTGACTTTCCAGCAACAGTACCTACACTGATAACAGACGACCAAACAGAATTCAAGCACAAAATTTAACATGAGACAAAGAAATCATTATATAATATTGAAGGGTCAATTCAGCAGGAGGATTTAACAACAGTAAATTTTATGCAACTGACATTGGAGCTCCTAAATATATTAAGTAAATATTGACAAGAAAAGCCCAAGACCGGGTGGCTTTACATGTGAATTCCACCAAGAATTTGAAGAAGAACTAGTGCCAATCTTTCCAAATCCTTCCAAAATATTGAAGAAAAGAAAACACTTCCAAACTCTTTTTTTTTCTTTTTCTTTTTTTTTTCCCTTTTTTTTTTTTTTTTTTTTTGCTGTCAGAATTACACTGCTTCCAAAGCTTGATAAGGATGTGGACTAGGAACAAAAACCACAGACCAATATTCCTGATGAATATAGAGGCCAATCCTCGATGAAATACTAGCGATTCAGAATTTGTCACATGATAAAAGCATCACACACAGAAAAAGAACGCAGATCAAGTAAAGATGAATACAAGAAAGCAGCTAGAAAGATGGAAGTGCTTACTTACCTCCGTGGAGCAGGAAAAGGGAAGGAGAGAAAAAGATCGAGGCTGTAGACTCTTTTTTGTTGTGTTATTTAATTACACTGAATTTTTAAAAATGTGTTCCATGCTTTTCAATTTTACATTTAAAATTTAAAAATTATTTTAAAGTTTAAATTTTAAAAATTGTTAACATTTAACATTTAAAAATTATTTTTTAAATGTTTCAGCGCCTTTTTCTAATGAAAAAAAAAAGTGGTACATGATTACCAGCAGGTGGCACTATTTTCCCTCAGCGTGAGACTGTCTGAATCCTGCCTTCTCTGCTTTTCCCTCACTCGTTTAAGTACTTTAAATTGTGTAGATTTTCATCGCAAGAAATGAGAAGCCCAAACGGATTGATCTTTACCGCGAAAATTGTTTCTATAGATTTTAGGCAATCACAAGTATTTCCATAGTGACGCCGCTAAACGGAAGTGATCACGTTTCCTGATTCGGTCCATTTATCCTTACGGTTTTTTTTTGTAAAGCAGAGATGACGTCACTAAACTCTCTTCTTTTTCATACACGTTTGCCTTCAAAGGAAGCCGGTAACTTTTCACCGAGCCAGCTTATTTGTTTAGCTACTTAACCTGAGAGTTTTACAAGTTCATTAAAAAGCATCAAATTTTGAAAGTACAAATACTGTTGGGTCCCCATAATACAATTTGTTTATTGATCTATTTTAATGGAGGCAATGGGGATCGAACCCAGGACTTCATCAATGCTCAGCATGCGCTCTACCACTGAGCTATATACCCTGCCCTCCGGATAATATAATTTGGAATATAAACAGATACAGATTACAGAGAGTCCGTGTAGAGATTGATTTTACCTAACCCCACCTCCACTAGTTCAACATGACTTTTTCCAGAAAGCAGATCGTGAAGCAACAGAAACGGTTAATTTGTTGACCACCAGTTCCTGAGTGCTGCTCACCTATGATTGCCTTATCCACGCCCTGTCCTGTCTGGCACCTAAAATGTGCACACTCTCTCCCCCTTCCTTCTCCTGGCATTCATTCTCCCCAAACCTGGCATTCATCTCCGCCTCTCACCTGTCAGCCTGTCTCTCCACCGCCCACCTGACAGCAGTCTCTGGCTGCCTGCTTTCCTCCCACTCACATCACTCTCTGCCTCACCCACTCTTCCCCTCCATCCAACAGTGTTTTCCCAACATCTTGCATTTCTGCAAATGTGTTTTCTCGCCATCGTTAGTCACGTGCCTTGGTCTTTCTCTCGGGGTCAGGGTTAGGGCTGGGGTCGGGGTCTTCCGTATTTCTTCCCTTTTACTCTCCTTCTGAGCCTGCTTCGCCCTCTCTCTTTTTATCACAAATTCAGTAACATCTCAACGCCTTCATAAAGAGATGTGTGGTGTGCTGTGAAAATAATTAAGGGCTTTACAGACAAGTCACCACAGTGTCTGTAACAGGCATCTGGGGAGTTTGGAAACCAAAGAAAACTGAAGCTGGCTTTTTTTTTTTTTTCTGGTACTGAGTAACTTGATATTGGTCAATGGCAGAAGTATTTTTGCCTTAACTTTAAAATGAGACTTGTAAATGGTGAGACCCGGGCTGAAAATGAATGAGCTGGGATTAGAATGACAAAAGAACGGAAAGATATGGGACAGGTGACCTCATAAGTGAGTGATCTGAAATGGCTCTTTATTCGCAGTTTTTCAGGAGTGTTTCCTTATCTGTAAAAAGGACATGATACTATACATGCCTGAGGTCACACCCTCTGTACAAATCTTGATTTCCTGTCCATTTGGGGGTGGGGGTTGGGGGGAGATAATTAGGTTTGCTGTTTATTATTTGTTTGTTTGTTTTAGTGGAGGTACTGGGGATTGAACCCAGGACTTCGTGCCTATAAGCACGCGCTCTGCCCCTGAGCTGTACCTTCTCCCTCTTCCTGTCCCTTTCAAAAATCTGTCATTTTAACACACAGCGTTTGCACTTCCCTTAAATTGGCACACAGGCAAGAGCTTCTGCAAAGAAAGGGACTTAATACAAAACTTCATCCAGTGATTCAGGGATCACTATAGGAAGCTATCAGGGCATTCTTTGTATCCTTAGAGGAAATTGGGGGAATTTGGCTCCATGGCATGGTGATAAGAAATAGAACTTTGTACTTTCCTAGATAATGAGCCTGTCATTGACTTGGATCTGCACGTAAATCTTACCCGCTTCCCAAAGTGGGTCTGGTCCATAGAATCATTCAGTTTCTTTCCCAGTCTTTGGGTGGGATTTGTAAGTCACTCCCTTCACATATATACGTTTATTCATTCAAAAAAACACTTGGTCCTGGGTTCAATCCCCAGTACCTCCACTAAATAAATAAACCTAATTACCTCCTCCCCCCAAACAGACCCCTAAAGTTTAAAAAAGCATCTGTACGGTTACTTTGCTCTCTTCTGATTTCTTGAGACATGAAAAAAGGAGACAGTATGGATTTGCTTTCCATGGGAGTAGGGACAACAGAAGGGGGTTTTAGAAAGTGGCGTTGAGTGAGAGCCTTAAAAACCAGAAATGGGGATAGGAGAACCATCTGGGGTTTCCACCATTAACATCGAATACAGCACAGCTTGTCACAGCAGCCAGCTCTGCTCCATTAGTATTACCTTCTTTTTGTGTCTTTTGCTCAGCAAAATTAAATATTAAAAAAAAGAACTTGGTAATGCCAGGATTATATAGTATGTGGGTTAAAATGAAGTTGACATGTATTCTTTCTTTCAGAGTGAGTTGACTGAGCACCTACTGTGTGCAAGGTGTTCTGTGTGCTAGGGAGGCGGCGGTGAAGTAGGCAGGCAGAGTGACCCAGCAGGAGCTTCGATTCTGGTGAGAGGACACGATCGATTAAGCCACTAATACATTAGCAAACAAGACAATTTCAGATAATGGTGAGACAGTACAGGTATCTGTCAGCTGCACAGCTACTTTAGGAGTTTAGGAGATGGAGTAGACGTTTGGGCTGAGATCTGGAGGATGGAGTGATAAGCGTAATGAGATTGGAGGGAACTGCACCCCAGGCACAGGGAACTGGTGGCATAAATGGCCTGATGCACAACCAAGCCTGGAACCCAGACAGGCTCCCCGAAGGCGAGAGTGATAGGAGAGACTGGCAGGGAAGTAGGGAGAAGCCAGGCTGTATGAGATTTGGCACTTTGGATGTCTGTGCACGTGCAGACGAAGACAAGTAAATCATAAATGTTCCTCAGTTCACACCAACGTAACACACATCCGAATTTCAGAGTTATTAAAACCTCTTTTTAAATGGTCTCAAAACAAAAAGGAACCTTCCTACACTGTTGGTGAGAATGCAATTTGGTGCAGCCACTATGGAGAACAGTATGAAGATTCCTTAAAAAACTAAAAATAGACTTGCCTTAGGATCCAGCGATCCTATTTCTGGGCGTATATCCTGATAAAGCTCTAACCCCAAAAGGTACATGGACCCTGATGTTCACTGCAGCACTATTTACAACAGCCAAGACATGGAAGCAACCTAAATGTCCATCGACAGATGACTGGATAAAGAAGCTGTGGTATATTTCTCAGCTATAAAAAAGAACGAAATAATGCCATTTGCAGCAACATGGATGGACCCAGAGATTATCATATTAAGTGAAGTAAGTAGAGAGAGACAAATATCACATGGTATCTCTTATATGTGGAATCTAAAGGAAAAAAAAAGACACAAATGAGCTTATTTATAAACCAGAAATAGACTCACAGACATAGAAAACAAACTATGGTTACCAAAGGGGGTGGGGTGGGGGGGGGATGGATAAATTAGGAGTTTGGGATTAACATGTACACACTACTATGTACAAAGTAGATAAACAAGGGCTTACTGTCTGGCACAGGGAACTATATTAAATGTCTTCTAATAACCTATAATGGAAAAGAATCTGAAAAAGAATATACGTATGTGTATGTATAATTGAATCACTTTGCTGTGTCCCTGAAACTAACACAACATCGTAAATCAACTATACTTCAATTTAAAAAATGTCCTCAAATCAATAAAATGTAGTACTTTAAATGTGTTGCAGAAAGTTCTATGTAAATAGAATGTTTTAATTCATTTTAATGGAACTCTCGCTTAAACTGAGTTTGCTCAATCTTTTGTGAAGTGAACGATCTCTTTCTTGTTTCCTTTGTTATAAGTCCAGATGCTTGGAATGAAACTCAAATGTAACAAGAATGTTTGCTTGGTCTGGTGAATAGATTATTGTGCAAGTCCAAGTAATTAGACCATCTGAAAAGCGAAGTCTGAATTTTTGAAACTGAAATTTACATCAAATAAAATTAAATGCTCAGAACAGCTTTCCAAGCTCACTTTCGGGTGCAAAAAGAATTCTTTATTAATGACTCAGTAGTTATGTAAATTTACTCTTGCTCGAGATAAGATATCTATATGCCCAATATCAGGAGAAGTAATAGATTAATTTAACAACAACAAAAAAAAAACAGGTGTAAGTTAGAATGATTGGTCTGGAACAAGGAGCAAGAATTTGTGAGACATTTGGGGATCTTATTTCTGTCTGTTCCTTTCCAGTTACACTCCTAGTCCAGAAGCCATAGAGGAAGAAAAAACAAAAAAGCCAGAAGTTAGGAAAAGCCAAGAAGTTTCTAGATGACTGTAAATGAATTTTAGACAGCTGATAAAATTGAAAATGTAGTAATGAGCTCAATTTCAACTTTTACTAGGTGCCTAGCATTTAACTTTTTGCAAGCAACACTAAACTGGGTATGGTTTTTGTTTTGTTAATGCACGTTAAGTGTAAAATAAAGTTGCTAGTACAAAGGACTGCAAGTTCAAGTGTGAAATTAACTTAAAGGCTGGAAGTTCCTTGTAGTCTAGTTTGGAACCTAGAAGAAGGAGGCTCATGAGGTAGGCAGGAATTTGGGACGCAGCTTAAGGAATTCTTGAGTTGGTGGGCTTAACCCTGCTTCACCTCCAGGGCAGAAGCTCTAGCAACAGGGGAGAAATGATGCGCTGGAGAGCACGGGACTTGAGTTCTCCTTCTGACCTTGCTGTGCGAGATCTGGTTCCTCTGAGCCTCTGATCTGACACGCTAGGATTTTTATATATTATTTTATTGCATTGTTTTATTTTATTATTTAAAAGCATTTCTCTCATGCCAGCTTGGCTTATCTCTTTCTGCCTCAAATTTCCAGGAGATTTTGTGCGAGTTCAGACCCATTCTGCCCCGAGCCAGCCTTGCACTTAAAAGTGCTTCTGTCTGTCTGCATTCAGCTGTAGGTCCTTTACCTACTCCACCTTGGGCGCTCTGGGATTTGTTGTAGGCACTGGCACTGCCTGGAAATGCAGGATCATTAAGCCCCTCTTAACTGAGAAGAGGCTGAGCTGAGCTGAGTCTCGTAGTCTTGAAGGATAATTTTGGGTGATATTCTGCCTGCTTCTCAGGAGATCACAGGAGAATTGAGTCGCTCAACCTTGCTCCCAACATCTCATCAGGCACCCTTACAACTGGCTTTCCCTCTTTCCCTCCTCATTCTCCAATCCCTGACTTGTACTTCCTAAAATCATGTCTTGTATTAGAGTTCTATGCTGCATACCAGATTACCACAAATTACCGCACATTTATTACCTGTAATAAAAGTATTACCTGTTCCGTAGGTCAGAGGTCTGGGTGGGATTGTCCGTGCTTTCTGCTTATGGTCTCAGAAGGCTGAAATCAAGCTGTCAGCCAGGCTGCACACGTATCTGGAAGGTCTGGGAGAGACTCTGCTTCCAAGCCTTTTCAGGTGATTGGCAGGATCCAGGTCCTTGCCGTCGGAGGCCCCTGTTTCCTGCCTGGGAGCCGGGTCATTCTCAACTCCTGGAGGCTAATCTCATGTCCTTTCCACCTGTCACTTGTCTCCTTCCATTTTCACAGCTTATGGTGGTGGCTCATCAGCTCTTTCTTGTGCTTTTAATCTCTCTTTCTCTTCTGCAACCAGCCAGAGAAAACTTTCTGCTTTAAAGGGCTCATGGGGGGAGGGGGGTGCAGCTCAGAGGGAGACCTCATGCCTGGTTTGCACAAGGTCCTGGGTTCAATCCCTAGTACCTCCATTAAAAATAAACAAATGCATAAATAAACCTAATTATCCCCCGCACCAAAATTTTTTAAAAAATTAAATGGAGAAAGAGAAACTTATAAAAAAAAAGAATTAAAACTATTAATAAAGGGCTCATGCTATTATAGTTCCTTTTTGATTAACTCAAGCCAACAAATTAGTGCCCTAATTAAATCCACAAAGTCCCTTTTACCACGTAGCATTAGTGTAATCCTGATCATGATATCTCATCATAGTCACAGTTCCAGAATTTATGATGAAAACTCTGGGAGGACCCATCGTCAGAACTCTGCAGACCGCACCTCCCAGATAAACTAACTGTACCCAAATCCTTGCCTCAGGCTCTGCTTGTCGGGGGACCCAAAGGAAGACACCCCGTAAGTACCAAGGGCCTACTTCTCCGAATTCTAATTGAGCTTTTCATCGTTCCAACTAAATTCAAGATTTTAGAGATGCTTTCTCATCCAGTTGTCATTTTCACGACTGGAAACATCTAAGAGAAGTAAGAGTAAAGAGTAAACAATGTCTCAAACTTCCTCACGAATGGACTATTTAAACCTAACTAAGGCTGGCAGCGACTTGCCTTTATTTTATTTATTTATTTTTTAATTTTTTAAAAATTTAAAAAAAAAATGTCTTTTGAGGGGAGGTAATTAGGTTTTTATATGTTTATTTATCTTCAATGGAGGTCCCGGGCATTGAACCCAGGACCTTGTGCATGGTAGGCACACGCTTTCCCACTGAGCTACACCCTTCCCCCTCTTTGCCTTTTAATCTTCTAATTTTCCAGTACATCACACTTCATTTTTTTATAGTCTTCTAATCTAGCAGGTCTGTTGAATTTTTTTCATTTACTCTCCACGTGAAGCCCGAGAGACTTTATGACCCTAATTTTACAAACCGAAACTGGGGCTCAGACAGGTTCGGAAAAGTCCTCAAGGCCACATAGTTAGGCACGGCAAAGATGGGATGAAAGTCCAGGTCTGTCTGGTACCAGATGATCCTCCTTCCATTCTACCTCGCTGGCCTCCCCGGCTGAGCAAACAGGCAGGCTGTCTGGGGGAAGGACGTATTGCTAGCCCTAAATGGAGGCATGTTAAGAGACTGAGTTGTAGAAAGTAATGACATTCAACGCGGATTGGCTTTCTAGAAATTACAGAGCGTAGTACTGATCCCAGATCAAAGTCCTGATTTTCTCCAATATGCCTCTTCCTTCCAGAAAATCTAACCAACCTCAGAGAGCTCAAACACAGCCCTAGGTTGGTTTCCATGGCTGCATTTCAACAAACCTGTTCATTCAACAGCAAGCCATTACCTTATCATCTTCAGACTCATGACAAAATAGTTCCCCTGATAGATCTCTTTCTAGCACATTTTACACTCCGGTCCTTTTGAAGGAGATTTAGAAGGTATTGACTGCACCACAGCCAACGCAAAATTTTTGGAGTTTTACTGACTTCAAATAGTGGCGTGAGAACCTTAGCTAGCAGGGCATTGTTTTTGAACAAGAACTTCTCTAAAGATCAGAAAATAGATTCGTTTTGAAAATTAATTGTTGCTTTGGAAATGTTTCTGCTTAGTGAACTTTTATTTTCTAGATGAGGTGTATTATTGTTTCAAGGATCAAGGATGTTCTCTAAACCTTAAATAGGTCAGAGAGAGAAAGAGGGAGAGAGATTGGAGGGAAGAAGGGAAGAACGGAATTCTTGTTTTAAATTCAGTAAAATGATGGATGACTTACTTTAAAATTTGTGATGGTTTTATTTTTGCTTATTTTGTTTATTTGTAAGAAAAAAACCCCATTATTTTTGTTTTTGGGTAGGTATGTGCATACACAGGAGGGTAACAGATACACGCAGTGCTTTCAGATGCAAAATGTTACTGTAGAATGGAACACTTTGATTGAATATCCTCATTTATCTTCCCAGAGAAGCAGAATATGAACAACATGTTTGCAGTGCCAGCACCATCTCAGATTTGACTGTAAGGTGCCTGGCGAACATTTCAGGGTCTTGAGGCCAACACAGGGACCACAAGTCTATGTTTCTACTTTTTCTCCAGTTCAGACACTTCTTGAATATCTTCTTTTCTCCTCTGGGGTCCCTTACACCTGTGCAACTCCATTGCACATGAACTCCGGGGTGGCGCGTCCTTCGTGCCTGCTGCTGCCTTCAGTGTCTTTGCTTCTCCCTCACATCAGCTCTGGAGCTTCCCTTCTTGATCCCTACCCCTGCCAGTGTTCCCACCTGCCGCTATCTTTCCCAAATAAGCATTTTTTAAACAGACTTGCCCAAATAACAAAGATTTGCATATCAGCTTTCTCAGGCGTTGCAATGGACTCCATGTTTGCATCCCCACCCAATTCATTTGATGACATCCTAACCCCCAATTAGGTGGTATTAGAAGGTAGGGCTCTTAGGAGATAAGTAGGTCATGAGGGTGGTGCCCTCATGAACATGATTGCTGTCCTTACACAGGGGGTCCCAGAGAGCTCTCTCACTCTCTTTCTGCCATGTGAGCAAACAGTGAGAAGGCGGCCTTCTTTGAGCCAGAGAGTAGGTCCTCACTACACCCCTAATCAGACAGCAGCTTGAGCTTGGACTTCCCCAGCCTTCAGAAATGTGTGAAATAAGTCTTTGTTATTTAAACCAGCCAGTGTATAGTGTTCCATAATAACATGCTGGACTGCCTAAGACGGGAGTGTTTGATTGAAAAGAAGTCCGCAGTAAGAGAGCCACTCGTAATGGGAGAGAATGTACTAAAGAGAAATTAGGAATGGATGATGATAAGAGACAGTATCTATTAGATGCAAGGGATCTCATTTTTTTTATGGTCACAATCTTCTGATGTCTTGGAAGAAAATTTCAGGACAGGATCTTCCCAACATCCTTAATTTTGATCACTCAAGGACTTCTCACTGTCCCCGACCCCTGCAGCCAGATTTCTGTTACTCCCATCACTTGTTCCTTTTCTCCCCAGTTGCTTTTTCGCCTCTGTTGCCTCTACTCCATAATTTTATTCTACTTGTAAGCACTTCGCACCCCACTTCCTTCTACAATTCCAGTGCCTCCTCTCTTTCAGTGTTTTCCAAACGCATCTCTCATGAGAAGCAGAACGGTGACCTGAAAAGTCAAGGGCTGGAGCCTCAGCACGGCCGTTACTCACCAGAGATGGGCCTTGGGGAAGGACATTTCTCTGTGCTTCCATTTTTGGGGGGCTGTTCTCTACGCTCCTTTAGCCAGAACATCGTGGAGTTCAGCATGTGTTTAATTTTGTAACTATCTGTTCCCTTTCCTCAAAAGATTTCCCACTAATTCAACAAGAGTAGAAATAACCTAAAACATTGGTACTCAAAAAGTTGCCCGTAGGCAATCAGCACGGGCACCACCAAAGAGCTTGTTCATAATCTCAGGCCCACCCCAGACCTGCTGACTCAGATTCTGTGTTTCAGTGAGATTCCGGTGACTGAGCACGTCGAAGTTCAGTGCTGCTTACGGAAACATTCACTTGAGCATTGAGCTCAAAGCTTGGGAGCACAGTTCTTGGCAGTCTGAGGGAAGAAGTCCTGCAGGGCCACATGATGGAGGGTGTCCAGAAGATTCAAGGAAGCCCATTTTTTATGGTTAGTGTTTTTTTTTTTTATCATTGACGTCAGTGACCTCTTCCTGGTGCAACACCTGGAATGGTGCCACTGAGCAAGACCCAGGGGTATGTCTTCTAGAGCAACCAAGAGCCCAGTATGCCTCCTGGAATAAAGAGGAAACTGGGGATAAAGGAGCTCAGAGGAAAATCATCCTTGTTCTTCCTGCCTCTTGGAGATGATATTCGCCTGTAAACATCCTTCTGACTTTGTCTGGCCTCCCATTTCTCTTCTCCGTTTCCAAGGGAGGATGTTGCTGCTCCGGAGACGCTCTCTTCTGCTTCCTTCCTGACTTCTTTGAATCTAGCACTCTGAACATCTTTCCGTGAAATAATATTCACTAAATAAGATAATTATCAAAAACAGGCAGAAGTTGCCAAGCTATCTGGCTTAGAATCATACGCTGGCCTGGCTCCTCTCTTGATACCAGCAGAATGCTGCTCTACGATTACCAGTTGGGTTGCCTTGTAAAAATGGCTTATGTTGTCTACAGCAACCTACAGGTGCATTTGCCTTTGCGAATCTCGAAGGTGAAGATGAGAGATTGAATCTGGTTAATAACAGAGCAATAAATTCTAGATTTCACATCATCTCAAGTAACTCACAGCCTCAGCCCTCCTCTTCACGATACAAGAGAGAAGCAGAAGTTAATTTTTTGTTTGTTCATTTTTATTGAAGTACAGTTGATTGACAATGGTGCGTTAATTTCTGGTGTACAGTAAAGTGATTCAGATATATGCTTTTTCCAGATTCTCTTCCATTTTAGGCTATTGCAAAACACTGAATATAGTTACTTTGAGCTGCAAAAAAATAAACATCATATACGCACCATGCATGAGAGTTGATGTATTTTATACCTTAGTGTCTTGCTCAGAAGCTATGTACCTTTGCTGGACACTTTGTTCTCATACGCTCACATATCTGATCTCCAAGCCACAATAAATTAGAAAAGAGATAAATGCTACTCTAGATAAGTGTGCTATGACGGCTACTTGGAATGGGGGATGCAGAAAAATGCGGAAACCCTGCACACACATGCGCGCGCACACACACACACACACACACACACACACACTCCTCAAGTAGTATGGGTCTATTTTTATGTCAGGGCAAAGGTCCATTCTACACTTGTCTTCTAGCCCTGAGAGATTTATTGTGTCACAACTCCATACTCCAGTTAATATTCTCAACGATAAAGCTGAGTTATGCAGAAAGTGTGCAGTCTCCTCCAGTAAACTGAAACACAGAAAGATAGCTAAGCGTACGTTATGGTTTAACTGTAAAGAAAAAAAAACTGTAATCACAGCATAAATAGAATTTAGACAAATTTCCACTCAAACAGTTGATCACAAAAGAGCACAAAGAAACGGGGGAGGTGATGGAATTGTTCTGTACCGTGATGGTTGTTACCACGTGGCTGAATGCGTTTAGCAAACCTCATAGAACTGTACGCCACAGAGGATAAATTGTGCAACATAAACTGCATCTCAACCTGACTTTTAGCATCTTGCCTTTGATCATACAGCTGGTTACTGCCTCGCTCACTAGGCTGTTGGATTCTGAGGTTATTTGCTCCATTCCTGAGATCTGTAATTGCATAAGGTGCCACATTTGCAAATGTGCTTGGCTTAAGCCTAAAGACTACGTAGATAGTATCCTATGGGAATATCTGTGTCTTAATAAGTTCTATCAGTTTTTTAAATTATATTTGTCGCTGTATTCATTGCTGTATTTCACCTCTTTTTTCATGGTTTCCAAACTTGCTGCACTCTGATTATCTTGAAAGAAGAGACACTTTATCTCTATAATTATAATGATCTTAACAATTCTAGTATCTTCCACAGGACCTGATTCAGGTGCAATGAGTTTTTTCCTTGGTAAATAACACTTGGAAAACTGAGATTTGGATTCAGCATAAGGAAACATTTCACATAGTCACTGCTGCTCAGGGAAGGACCAGGTGCCCGCTAGAACAAGGGTGTCTTACATCAGAGAACAAAGTAGTTCTAAAATCACCTTTAACTGAATTTATCAAAGCTCTCAAATACAAAATGCTCAATGATTTCTCCAAAGGCATGGGGAAAATTGACTCTATAGATTTATAAATACAGAGCATTATGATAGAGAAAAGGGGGAAATTTGCTTTGCTTCCACTCCCACTCAGTTTTCCTTCTGTGCCTGTAGTGTGTGTGTGGTGTGTGGTGTGTGTGTGTGTGAACGTAGAGATCCTACTAAAGGCAACGTAAGAGCAAGATTTTGAGGCAATAGATGAATGAATGAAATCACTACGAGTAATTTATTTCATAAAAGAAGCATGTTTTTATAATGATCATGTCTAAAGGTACTTCTCAGATCATTTGTTTTATTGCAAGTAAAAATGGTTACAAGTCAAAATAATCTAAAGTGACAAGTGTACTTTTTTCAGTAATGATAAGGAAAACAAGTAAGAAGTTAAATCCACCTAAGTTGTAAACTTTTTTGAAAAGCAAATAGTATAATTCATATTTTCTGCACATGTATCTCAGATGCCCAGGTCAGATCTGTGCGCATCTTACTAGTCTCTGCAATTTTCTAGAGACAACACGCCTGTAGACTAAACATGGCCATGAATGCAGGATGCTGAAACCCACACAGCACCAAATGCCCTAAGAGAGAGTTTGGTGAGACACATACTCAAGGATGGAGTCCTACAGGAAATGTGTCACTACGTGTTGGGCTTTTGTTTCTCATCTGCAACATGAGAGGCACACAACTGTTTTTGTTTTTTTTAGTGTATGTATATTTTATTTAAGTATAGTCAGTTTGCAATGTTGTGTCAATTTCTGGTGTACAGCATAATGCTTCAGTCATACATGAACATATATATATTTTTTTTTCATATTCTTTTCCACTGTAAGTTATTACTGGATACTGAATATAGTTCCTTGTGCTACACAGTATCAACATAGATTCCAGGACAAATCTGTTATCATCTCAATAGCTAATGTAGTAGATATTTTAAATAAAATTCTGATCTGACGTGAGGAGTGTTTGGGAAATTCTTAGTTTTCCGTATTTGCATGAATTTTGAAATGTCAAGCCGTTGTGAAAATGTCTTTGACAGCTTTGCAATGTCTGGCCAATCAGGACAAACAGCAACCCATGTGAATTGAGTAAGATAAAGGCTTATTTTAAAATAGAAAAATCTTGCCCCATAGAACTTGTGTCACTATGAACACTGAGAAATATCAAAAAGCAATTTCTTACAGTTGCTCAATAGTGTTAGAAAAGGTTAAATAAAAGGGACAAATTGCCTAATATGCACTCCTTCTCCAAACCATAAGACAAAATTAGCGGTCACATGAGACAACTATATAAAACCAGGAAGTCGTAAAACGGAAGAGTAAAGGAGTACATGTCTACTGGAATACAAACACCACAAAACATGAAAATATGCAGATTAATTTGAATAGGAGACAAGGAAATCTGAGAGCTGCCTAGCCCAGTGCGTAGCAGGATTTAATATCATGTACTTAGTTCACAATGTGTGTAGTGACGGCGTAGGATCATAAGGATAAATTGATGTAACAATTTATTTAGCATATATATTTATATGCTTTTTTTTTGTATAGTGTTCTGCAGTTTAAAAAGAGTTTTCATACACATTGTCTTAATTCAAGACTCAGCAAAACTCTGAGCTAAATAGAATAGCCTAGTCCATTGAGCACCTGTCCCTGCCTCTGCCCACGTGCCAGTGAGAACGGTCGACAGAGATTAACAAGCAAGCCCTTGGGTCCGTTGTGAGGCCTGCTGGTGGCCACCTTTTTTAAAATTCCATTCCTGGATCTGAAAGAAGTAACACACAGTCTCCAAATCAAAACCTGTAACTTGCGGATAGACGTAAATGCAAACAATGGGTCTCTATGTACAGAAAGCTGCACTTTTTTTTTTAGGCTTTAAAAAACACAGCTTGATTGACATGTAATTTACATACCGCTAAATGCATCCATGTTAAATGTATAATTGGATGGATTTTAGTGCATTTCTACAGTTGCTTAGTCTTCACCAATATCTAGTTTTAGAATACCTCCATCAGCCACAGAAGTTCCCTTATGCCCATTTCAGTGAATCCTCTCTACCACTGGTTGCCCCGGGCAGTCATTTATCTGATTTCTGTCTCTATAGCTTTGTATTTGCTAAAATTTCATATTGATGGAATCATACAATATGCATTTTTTTTTGGAATCCGTTCATCTTGTGTATTGTTTCTTCTTTGGGGGCTGTTATGAATGATGCTGCCATGAACTTCGCATGCAAGTCTTTTTGTGCACATATGTTTTCATTTCTGGGTAGATACCAAGTTGTAGAAAGAAAGCTGCACTTCTAAGCATGGGACATGGCAGGTCCTGTTTTGAGGCTGTTTGGAAAATATTGGCAGTGATAATGCTACCACCAAGGGTCGTGGTAAGAACTGCATCCGTTCATTCCATCATCGTGTGTCGAAGCCAGAGTGGCATCACTAAGATGGCTGCATACGGGACCCCAGCCTCTGTCCCCCAACAAATACCAAAACTTAGGCAGCTGTCCATGAACCACAACGGCTCTAGAGAGAGCTTGGGGTCCATTTAAGAAACTTTAGCAAGAGTGGAATAAAAAAAAAATCCTGAGAATAACTGCACAAGAAAAGAAAGAAGACAGCTTCATTTTCCCTGAATCATCACATCCCCCAGACTGGCATTGCTCTGTGCCAAAAGGGAACTTCCCAGCCAGCTTCTCAACTGGAAGGGAAGAGTGGGATGAGCAACCAGCTTTTCCAGCCTTTTGGGCACCCATAAAGGTCCTGGTTGACGTCACCCTACCCAGACCAGCAAAGCTAAGACATATAGAGATGGCTAGAAATGCAGCTACCAGTATCAGCCGTGCATGGAAGTGACTAAGGTCACGGTGACCTGTGTTTACAGGCAAATCCAGCAGCTTTGAACAACGAGGAGAGAAAAACAAACCAACAATGGCCAGCAAGCTGCTGAAAGCCCCTCGAAGATGTCACCAGCTGTCCCCACAGGTATATACATTCAGTGACTCCGGCCACCTGAGTCCTTCCCTAACCCCTTCCTCTACCCGCTAGAGTCTGGGCGTTGCACCAGCAGCCAGCCCAGGCCTCTGCAGCTGAGCAGGTGTGAAATACAAGTCTGTACCCCTGCTCCCCCCCGGTTGTGTGTGAGCTTGGGTCTAGCCCCTCTAGCTGGGCACCAGCACACTGCTGCCTGATACTCATCACCAGCCCTGGGTGTGTGTGCACACCGCCCAGGAAAGACTAGCAGCCACAGGGAGGCACCTCAGCAGCCAGGGCCCCCACAGCTGCTTGTGGGCCCAGATAAGGCCTTGTCTTCTGTCACTGTGATCACCTGCAGCTAGCCCCTTCAGGTGAACCCCTGCATGTTGCCAGCCCAACCCCCTCACCGTGTGCACTGCCGTGCGCCTGGAGCAGGACCCAGCACCCAGTGCGGTGCGTGCCAACGTCCAGGGCCTCCGAACTATTAGAGCGCCAGCAGTTGCCTATCTTGCCCCAATAACTACGTGTGTGTCTGCAACTGAGCCTTGTGACTGTTGGCACCTGCAGCTGCCGTCCACAGACAAATGCGTGCACATGATCAGCTCTGGTCACCACCACTGTCTGCAGTGGTCTCTGAACACTGGACCGGGAGACACAGCTGAGAAACCCAAGAGCCTTTGCAGCTACCATGGACACCCACTAGCACTCACTAAGGATCACACAGTTATCAGTGCCATGGACCCAACGGCCCGAGTTTAAGAGACACAATAGCCCCCGAGCTTCAGTGCCACCACACGTCTGTCACTCGGCACCCTGCAGCACTAGACCAGGGCAGCAGCATGCTTCAGTGTCTCCCCGCCCTGCAGGGGGAAGCCTTTCTTACTGAAGTCATTCCATAAAGTCTGAAAGAGGTGATTGCTTCTTTACTTTTTAACATTTTATTTTTAAATTTTTAACCACGTATTCAATAAACACCCCTTAATCATTCATCTTTTTAATGGAGGTACTGGGGATTGAACCCAGTATCTTGGACATGCTAAGTACACGCTCTGCCTCTGAGCTACACCCCACCCCCATGTGACTGCATCTTTAAACGTCCAGATGCCTACATGAAACTACAGGGGTCAGGGAGAATCAAGGAAACATGACTCCACCAAAGGAATACTGTCAACCTCCAGTAACTGGCCCCAAAGAAATGGAGATAAAGGAATTACCTAAAAATTCAAAATAACGTTTTCTCAAGATGCTCAAAGATCTACAGGAGAACACAGACTAACAACATCGGGAAAGCAATATAAGAACAATATGAGAGTTTCAAAAAAGAGATAGAAAACATAAAAAAGAACAAAACAGATTTTGGAGATGAAGAATTCAATGGCTTAAATGAAGATTTCAATACAGACTTGACCAAGGAGAAGAAAGAATTAGTGAGTACAGGGACTCAAATAAATATATTTGTAAATGAAAATGAAGACATTATAACTAATATCTAATAATATAACATAATATCTAATAAATAACATAATAACTAATATAATATCACAGATATACCAAAAATAGGAGAGACTGCTACAAACAGGAACACTCAGCAGAGAAAGGATTGTCTCTTAAACTAACGTTGTTGAGATTAGTAGATAGCCACATGCAGAAAAAATAAATTGGACTCTTATGTTGCAGCACTCACAAAACCTAACTCAAAGTGGATTAAAGACTTAAACATAAGACATGAAAGCAAAACGTTCCTAGAAGAAAACAGAGAAAAAGTTGCTTCATATTGGTCTTGGCAGTGATTTTGATATGACTCCAAAAATACAAGCAATAAAAGCAAATTTAACGAGTCAGACTGTATCAAACTAAAAAGCTTCTGCACAGGCAATGAAACATTCCAAAAAAGAAAAGGCAACCTATGGAAAGGAAAGAAGAATTTAAAAATCATGTATCTGTTAAGGAGTTAATATCCAAATATGCAGATAACTCATGTAACTCAACAGCAGAAACAAAGACACACACCAATGGGAAAAAATGGGCAGAGAAACTGAAGGGAAAATTTCCCAGAGAAGATATCCAAGTGGTCAACGGATACATAAAAAGTGCTCTGCATCACTAATCATTAGGGAAATTAAAATAAAATCACAAGGAGATATCACCTCACACCTGTCAGGGTGACTGTCATCAGGAAGATAAGGGATAACAAGTGTTCATAAGGATGTGAAGAAACAACCTCTTGTGCGCTGTGAGTGGGAATGTAAATTGGAGCAGCCACTATGGGAAACAATACAGAGGGTCCTCAAAAAATTAAAAATAGAACTACTGTACAATCCAGTAATTCCACTTCTGGGTATGTATCCAAAGGAAATTAAAAAAGCATTTCAGAGAGTTACGTGCACTTCCACGTTCATTTCAGCACCATTCACAATAGCCAAGGTATGGAAACAAGAAGTGCCCATTGATGGATAAATAGATAAGGGAGATATTATATATTATATACATACATACATATGTATGTGTATATATATGTATGTATGTATATAAATGTATATATATACGTATATATATACACACACATACATCTATACAATAGAATATTATTCAGCCATGAGAAAAAAGGAAACTCAGTCATTTGAGACAACGGGGATTTACCTTGAGGACATGAAGTCAGACAGAAAAAGACAAATATTGCATCATGTCACTTATATGTGGAATCTACCAAAGCAAAACTATAGAAACAGAGAGTGTAAAGTCGGCTACCAGAGGCCAGGGGGTGGGAGAATGAGGAGATAGGGGTCAAAGTGTACAGACTTCCAGTGATGAATAAGCTGTGGATTTCTAATGCCCCCAGGTACTCGCCCCTGGTGAATATAGCCGACAGCAGTGTATTACACATATGAAAGTTGATAAGAGATCAGATCTTAAATGCTCTCACCACAGGAAAGAAACTGTGATCTTGTGTGTGATAAAGGTATTTGGGATGGCTAATGGTGAGAGTGATTTTGTAATACAGAAGTGTGTCAAATCGACACACTGCACACGTTAAATTTACATCGTATGTCAATTATATCTCAATAAAGCTGAAAAATAATAAGTAAATGTTGTGCTTTAAAAAAATAAGAAAAAAAAGAATACAAAACAAAACAAAATAAAATTTACTGGGCCCCTACTGGGCAGGGATGGGCCCGGGACTAAAGGTAAACAGAAGAATATGTTCCTTACCCCAGGATTTGTAGTCTAGAAGGGAAAGAAAATAGGAAAATGCTTTATGAACTATAAGGGGAGTTGTGCTGTCTTAAAGGAGATGGAAAGTTGGACCTAATACAGATGTCAAAAGTGAAGAAAAAGGAAGTGGGTTCTTCGAGGCTCCTGTGTTGGGGTCCTGGCTAAGCTTCCTGCATGGAGTGGTCCCTTGAGTCCTACCCGGGACTTTCACGTGTGAAATGTCTGCAGAGTTGCACTGACGGTTACAAGCATGCTACGTAAGGGAGACTTTTACATAAGCGCAGCCAGAGCATTTTCACACGTCAGTCACGTGAACTCTGGGGCAAGGTCCTCTGCGGTCCAAGGAAGGAAGCCAAGCCAGCTACTCTCCATCCACATTGCCAGCCCACAGGCTGTAGTTCAAATGATAATCAACAAAGGGTGCAAAACACTTACTGAAAATGGGACAGGCTGCAATGAAGGCAAAACTGGTCTTTGTTTCCCTCCAGCATGGCAGGTTCTCACCGCGCTCATCACACACAGTCAGACCTTTACCAATTCATGGAGTAGGAATGTGTGAAGGGGGAAGGAGAAAAGAAGAGGGAGGTGTTGGGGTAAGATATGGAGAGTTAGCCACAAAGGTGGCGGCAGAGAAACAAAAGCTAAATCAGACAGAAGAGCTGGAATGCCTGCCTCCTTCCGTCACCATGACTGCGCCTCTTGGAGTCCCGGCAGGACCTTGGAGGGTGAAGCCCCTGTTTGACCTGGCTGACCGCAGTCTGTTACAGTATCGTGATGAGAGTGACAGGATGGGCATCAGGAAGCCTGATTTTTAGCACAACGTGGTCACTACCTGGGCAAGTATGTGTCATATTTGGGCTTCAATACCCAGATCTGTAAAATGAGGGAGTTGGAGCAGACAACATTCAAGAACCCCTCTGGCCTTGTAAATTACTATTGCATCAGGACGGCATAATTCAACCAACGCAGACTTGTTATATTTTGTTTTTAATCCTTTTTTTGTGTGTGGGGGAGGTCATTCGTTCTATTTAATTATTTATTATTAGTTTTTTTTTTAATGGAGGTGCTGGGGATTGAACCCAGGACCTCGTGCATGCTAAGCATGCACTCTACCATTTGAGCTATACTCTCCCCTCAACTAAAGTAGACTTGTAATAAACCAACTTCACCATTTCCTAGTTGTATGGATTTGGGCGAGTTACTAAACTTGTCTGATCCCTAGTTTCTCCAGAGGTAGAACGTGGTTAGTGATGCCTATCTGGGTTTTGGAAAGGTTAAATGAGGCACTGCATGTAGCGCACCAGCATAGCATTCGTAGCTTAATGGAGGATAGCTTCCTTCCCCTTGTTGGGGTTCTCTGGCGGGTGCCCTAGGAGAGTTCCTATTCAAGCCCCATCAGAACTTTCACAGGGGCATTGCACAGAGGAGCCACAATGAAAGAAGGAATGAGGTTCTAGTCCAGCTGCCCAGCATGGCCCCAGGCAAGTCCTGAGCATCACTGAGCTTCATTTTCTTCTCGTGCAAGATGAAGGTCTGACCACTTAGCCTGCCTACGTCATGAGGCTCTTGTGAGACCCAAGCAGATGAGAAGAGAATGCTTTATGATCTCTGAAGCACCAGCCCAGCGTTAGTGTGAGGGGAAAGCAGGGCATAAGACTGTACCACCAAATGGCCTCTTGTTCACCCCTGGACAGCCGCTCTCAGCTCTCCTAAGATGATCATTTATTCCCAGCAGGTGTTAGAGAAAACTCAGGGCTCATGCATCTTCTAATGCACTTAGGGATTTGCATACTGAGATTTCTTCTTTAATGCTCAGCACGTGGACTTCTAAGCGGGGCCATTCTCTCCGGTGTTAGCTCTAAGGGGAAGTTACATCAACGCTGTCTTTCTTTTCCCCGGGCAAGTAGAACAGTTAAGTGTGATGTATCACCTTTACATCGTGTCTTTGACAGGCCATGCTCCTCTGTACAGAAATTTTGAATTTTTACATTGTAAAAGTAGGGGTACATATTTATAACTGTGACATCAAAGGCTAAAGAAGATTCTTTTACATTATTCTGTTTCTCTGCTCCCTTTCTTCTCTGAAAGACGGACAGCTCTTCGAACATAAAAAGCGTGTTCTTAGAAAACACATGGAAGGAGTCCCAAGTTTTTTCCTTCATAATCTCCAGATCCTAGTTCATCCGTTGTTCATTTTCCTCACCAGTCCAAATTCCATGGCTTCTCAGCAAAGTGCCCACATATGCATGATCCTTGAAAAGAGTTACTACATTTTTTTTTTTTTTTTGGTGAAGGACGAGGGGGAGGTAATAAGAGGACAGGGAGAGGGAGGTAATTTATTCATTCATTTACTTAATTAATTAATTTAACTGGAGGCGCTGGGGATCAAACCCATGACCTCATGCATGCTAAGCATGTGCTCTACCACTGAGCTATGCCTTCCCCACAAACAGTGACTACTTGTAAATGACAGATCACCAAAGAAGTGCGAAGGAAGCCATCACACGTACTTTCTATCATTAGTTCAAACTTTTTTTGCTCCTTTCAGGTGCTAAGATGAAGGAGGTTTGATGTTAGGTGGTAAGAATATAAGCAGATGGTTAAGAAGATCTTCAGAAACGGTGGCTGTCTCCTTAGTCAAGTTGGGGAGGAAAATAAGACCTGGTAAATTGGATCACTAGAATGGCATAAAGAAGGCTGACTACTCATAAAAATAAACCTAGAGTTCAGTCAGAATTGATTCACTTATTTGACTGCCTTCTGGTTATTTTGAAATTTCCTTCATATGTACATATACCTATATTTAAACCTCAATGGAAATTATGCAATGATGGTATAAACAGTGGTAAAGTGTATAAAGAAAGCATAGTATCTAGGGTTGAAGTCATGCAAAATTAAAGATATATGGCGGCATGTCTGTGTTATGCAATGAGTCACCATCATACACAGGATGCTGATATTAGATTCATACACGGCATGACATATCTGAACTGAAAACTGTTACCAAGCTATATGTAGGTTTGCAAATACCCAGATCTTTGCTATCATGTAAATAACTTATCTGAATAGAACTTCTATATACTCTCAGTGTAATAAAGACAAACTAGGAACCATAAGGTGCTATGCTACTACACAATTCTCTTAACTCCAAGTTACAAAACCAAACCAATACCACAAAACATAGTATCTCGGCTTACTGGCACCTGGGCAGTCAAATATATTCCACAAGAGCAGGTGCTTGTTACATCTTTTTGTAGTAGGTCTTCCTGAAACATGGGCTGGTCCCCACTGAGATATAGCAGATTATAGAGAGCTCACAAGGTCATCCATCTAACGCCCTATCTGAAGTCAAAGCATGATAGGTTGTTAGCAGATTTTTATATGAAAAATTCAACCATTAAAGAAAAAAAAATCAACCCAAATTTGTAGCATTTAGGAAATTAATCCCATCTGATTAAATCTCCAAGGGAAAAGAAAATTTCGTGATGAAATATTTTAAAACACAGAATGATTCCATATGCACAGCAAAAACAGCAACCTAATAGGAGAGCCCTCTGAAAAATTCAAGGAACAGAAGATCAAAACCAAAACCCAAAATAATAACCAAAAAATAATCTTACTGCTTCTCTAAACAAATCTATAAGTTTATGTTCAATGCAAACTCTGCTTTCTCAAAAAAAAAAAAAAAAAAAACACTTGAAAACCCATTTTTTCCCATCTAATACAGTTATTCTTCACTTCTCAAAAATAAAGGCATATTTATAATGGAGAAAAACATTAAGACAGAAAAAAAAATTAATGCCTTCCTCTCCAATCCTGTTCTCTCTCTTGTTTGGGATGACTGAGGATTTTAGTTTTAGAAGATGTACAAGCGTCCAACAAGAAGCTATGCGATCGAGAAATAAAAGGTTTGGTTTTGGAATACAGTCCTCGTCGCTACAAAAACTTTCCAGCTGTGATCTCCTTGTTGAGAATTCAAATTCTAGGAATTTTGGGTGTGGATTATTTGTATTCACTAGTTTGTAAGAGAAAGCAAAAGAGGAAGGAGGAGCCATTCTGGGACACGTCCAGCCACAGCCTTCACGCCTTACAATGTCTTGGTACAGGTTTCAGTCCAGGGGATGCCGCCTCTCACCTAGATCAAGACCACAGGGCCTTGGAAGTTGAGCTGCCAAAAAAGTGAAGAGGCAAAGGTCAGTGGTCACCAACTGGCTGTCAAATCCTTCCAAAGTCTTCACATTCTCAAATATCCTCCAAGCAGATGCTTCCAGAGCATCTTAAAGAAATGTAGGCTGGCGGGGACATAGCTCACGTGGTAGAGTGCATGCTTAGCATGCATGAGATCCTGGCTTCAATCCCCTGTACCACCTCCAAAAGTAAATAAATAAATAGACCTAATTACCTCGCCACCCCCCCCCCGCAAAGTAAATAAGTAAAATTGAAAAAAAGAAAGGAAACGTGAACAGGAAGCTAAGGCATCAGTTGGGCTTGCCTCCTGACGGACACTTCTAAAATGACACCAGAGCATCAGAGCACGGGAGACAGCTGTCTCACAAAACCTCAGGCTCCAGGAAATTATCACAAGCACAGAAGTCGCTCCACTCAAGGGTCCGGGGGTGGCTGACGCTGAACACACAGAACGTACTGTCCTGCCACGTTTTCGCTAGTGTATCCCCGTACAGAGAAGTGGCCCTGGGCTCTGGGTTCAAAGGCCATTTCCTGGTGCACTTCTTAGAACTGTGACTTTGGGAGGGTAAAACTCTTAAGTGTTAGGAAAAAGCTCTTACGTGTTGCTGTAGTACAAAGTGAGCCAGAACAACTCTGAGTGGAATTCACTTTCCACGCAGACGTTAGCAGTTTCCGAAACTCCATTAAGTTGAATAAACATAATGAGAAACTTACTTCTTGTCATTATTTTATTTATTTATTTATTTATTTTTTAGGGATGGTCAAATATGATTAATTTCAAATCAGGAAGGTTGCTGGACTTCTTGCCTACGTAGTACGGAAGAAAAAGTCATCCTAATATAGTTGGACATGAGCATTTAAATCTATTTTAATTGACTTTTGATTTTTGTTTTGTTTTTCTGTGGGGTTTCTTTTTTTTCTTTCTTTTTTTTTTTTTTTTTTTTTTTTTGCAGGGGAGAGGTAATTAGGTTTATTTATTAATTTTTTCAGTGGACGTACTGGGGATTGAACCCAGGACCTCGTGGTTGCTAAACATGTGCTCTACCGCTTGAGCTATACCCTCCCCCATCTTGTCATTATTTTTAATGTTAGCTTTGGATATTGACTTTTGGGGAGCAATGTAACATTTTAAAATAATGCTACTGTGTCATACCTTAGAAGGAAACAGTATCAAAAAGCTACCAATAGGAGAAGGAATATAGCTCTGGGAGCATGCATGAGGTCCTGGGTTCCATCCTCAGTTAACTCCATTAAAAAAAAAAAAGATGGTGCAAATAATCCTTAAACCCCAATACATGTGTAACACTCTTCATTTCACCAAGTCCTTTAAAAATTGACCTCATCTGTGAGGGAGCCAGGGCAGGTAACCTTATCTCATTTTCACAGATGAAAAATCTGAGCTCAGGCTGGTTTGGTAAATTGCCAACCCCCAGCCCACATTATAAGTAAAAAAACAAGGACTTGAACATCACGTGCACAACAGCATGGAACAGATGGAAAAGTAACAGTTCACTGTATCTCACCTTCCTTAACAAAATAATAATCATAATAACAACAACAACAACAACTTCCAGCCTCCACCTCTGGTGACTTTCTTTGCAGTTCTCACAAACGACAACTAATTTCAGAGTACAACTACATACAGGCAAACTGTAACATTTTTTTTTTTATTCCTATTCAAATATTGCACACAAAAATCAACAAATATTTATCAAGGGCGTGTGAGGTGCCAGTGTTTATGACAATAAGCTGAAAGTTTACATTTTACTTACATAGCACTGAGTATTTGTAAATATCAAACTGCAGAATGTTTGATACATTTATATGCATATACATAGGTATGGAAAATACACTGGTGACTGCCTTTTTCACTTTTTGTCTAAATATTTTGGTATCTTATCATAGAAAAATCAAAGACCAAAGGGGGAAAAAGGCTGTTACTCTGAATCTTCTGCTTTTCCACTGGAGACATTGTCTTGATAGAGTTCTGGGTTTCTAGGCAGGAGATGCAGATGGTAACATTAGATTCACCTTGATAGATGTCTTGAGATTCATTTAGTTCCTCAGCCTCTGAAGCAGATAAATGTAAATATGGGCTTTTATCCGGAGGACAAGTAGGCTCAACAATCTTTAAAAAAGAAACAAAAATGAGAAAAGATTTAATGGCAGAAAGTCAATTAGGAGATGGAGAGACTTTGCAAGTGAAAAATTCAAAAATAATATTAAGTGTATCTTGAAAATGCCCCCACCCAACACCATGCAACAGAAAATGCACTTGTCTTCTCTCTAAGCAAGAGCCCAGGGTCTTACCCAGTTGCTGTGACCAGCTCCAAACCTGGCTTCTCGGGGTGACAGGCACTTTGCTTTGTTAGGTCCAGAGTGGTCCTCAAGGTCTGGCAATCTGTGACAAAAGGATGAACTTAATAACCCCCACTTACATTACCTCCTCCCCAAACGCACACATAGACACAAACACACACACACTAATTTAGATAAGTAAGAATAAAACAGGAAAACCTGTGCTGGGAATCAGCGTTTGGAAAGGGCAGTGTTCCCTGGTGCGCACATCTCCGCGTCCCGCTCGGCAGGTCAGCGAGGACGCCCTGCCCGGCTGACAGAGGCAGGCTCTCGGTCAGCCAGCCTCACTGCCCCCTGTTCTGCGCTGCTGGGCGAGCACTCTTTCTTGATTCTTAACAGCTTTATTCAAGTATGACTCACATGCCATACAATTCACACATTAAAATGTACATCTCAGCGGTTTTAGTCTATTAACAGATACGTGCGGCCATCACCGCAGTCAATTTTAGAACACATTTATCACTTCACAAAGAAATCCTGTACCCTTGTCACCTCCCTGATTTCCCGTTTGGGATCCAAGCGTCTTCGGTGGCTCTCTCTTAGTCAGTGTCCTTAGACAGCTAAGGTAGAAACTGGAAATGAGTCTCTTCTTGGCATTCTGAACCCAGTTTAAAAGGTCGTTTACTATTTTTTTTAAGCTTTTTTTTTAGGGGGTGGATATTATGTCTATTTATTTACTTTTTTTTAAAAAAAATTCTTTTTAATGGAGGGACTGGGGATTGAACCCAGGACCTCGTGCATACTAAGCATGTGCTCTACCACTGACCTATACGCTCCCCACCAATAGTTCATTTACTATTAATGTCAGTGCCACAGACTTAAAGGTGACCTTAGGTTCTGAGTATTAGATTAAGTGACTAGCAGTGAAACTTCCTTCCTAGTTTTTAACCCTATTTTTATTTGGAAGTGGTTACAAATTTAGAGATCGTTTCAAGACAAGTTCTCTTTGAATTCAATTTTTTTAATTTAAAAAATTTTATTTCATAAAATTATATATATTTAAGGTGAACAGTATGATATTTTGACATACATATACATAGTGAAATGATGGCTGTAGTCGAGCTAATTAAAATATGATGTCCTCACATACTTACTTTTTTTATATCCTGACAGCACCTGAGATCTACTCTTAGCATATTTGCAGTATACAATATAGAATTATTAACTACAGTTACATGCTGTAGTCAGATCGCTAGAATTATTCATTCTATGTAACTGAAACTTTGCACCCTTTGACCAATATCTGAACACTTCTCCAACCTCCCCCACCAAGATAATTAACATTCTACTCGCCGCTTCTAATAATTTGACTTTTTTTTAGCTTCTACGTGTGAGATTGTGCAGTGTTTTTCTTTCTGTCTGGCTTATTTCATTTAGTATTATGTCCTCCAGTTTCATCCATGTTGTCTCAAATGGTAGGATTTCCTTTTTTCTCATGGCTGAATGCATTCCATTGTATATTCACATCTTTATCCATTCAACCATTGACAGACACTTAAGTTGTTTCCGTATCTTGACTGTTGTGAATAATGTGTCGAAGAACACAGGTGCACAGATATATCTTCACACGTCTGATTTCATTTCATTAGGATACAGACCCAGAAATGAGATTGTCGGATCACATGTTAGCTTTATTTCTAATTTTTGAGGAAGCTCTATACTATTTTCCTAAAAGCTGTGCCAATTTCCATTCCCATCAACACTGTACGTGGGTCCCCGTTTCTCCGCGTCCTTGCCGACACATCTCACCTCTTGTCTTTTTGATGACAGCCGTCCTGGCAGGTGTGAGATGGTATCTCATGGTGACTTTGCTCTGCATTTACTTAATTATTAGTGATGCTGAGCATCTTTTCATATGCCTGGTAACCACTTGTATGTCTTTCTGTAAAAATGTCTATTCAGGTCTTTTGTCCATTTTTAAATTGAGTTCTTTGGGGTTTTTGTTTTTGTTTTTTGCTGTTCAGTTGTGTTTTGGATATAAACTCTATTCAGACATCTGGCTTGCAAATATTTTCTCCTGATTTAAGAGGGTGATAAAAAGTCAAGGATGCATGACATTTCTTTTAAATTACAATTTAAAAGAAAACCACTAAAAGAAAAACATTCAAATCGATGACTAAAAACTAAATAGAGGAGATAAAACAGAGTAATAAAAATAATTAATGCAAAAGAAGTCAGCGAAGGAGGAATAAAGAAATAAAGAACCTGTGAGTCAGATGGAAAACAAATACCAAGATAGAAGACTTCACTCTGTTTAAAACTGCCTCTTTGTTCTCTGTGGACTCAGCGGACTAATGAACGCCAGACCCTTCCCACCCTCCGAGCCAGGTGCGTTAGAAGCCAGTCGCTCAGGTGGCAGCTGTAGAAGTCGGGGCACTAAATGTGTGGGCCAACTTCCTCCAGGCAGAAGCTGGAGGACTGGCTTCCTCGCCAGAGTGAGATGGGAGGGAGAGAGCAGGGAGTGCCTGCACTCCCGCGCACGCTCCCACAGGACTGCTCACTGCCTGCCCTCGGTCGTGCTCTCCGGAGCACAATTTTAGCACGAAGCCTGCTAAGTGAGTTCAGCCAGAGGCCCCACCCTCAATATCTGATCGCCCTCGATACATAATTAGGTTCCTCATCCTCACCATCCCTTAGGTAATCTTTGATCACCTCGGCCTCCCTTCAGCAAGGATCTTGTTAGGTCAGTGTATATTTCCTCTTAGTGATTTTCCATCCACTGACCCGTACTCTGCTTCTTGGCTAAAAATTTCCACTTTTCCTTGTCATATTCTGAGCTGAGCCAAATCTCGCTTAATGCAAAACCCCAATGCAGTAGACCCTGTACCAGTCATGGTAGTTCCTTTAAATACAGTGTGCCTTACCATTGTTCAACAAGTGTCTGAGTAATTTTAACCGTCCTCTGTCTATCCGAAGCCTCCTATTCTTCTAGAGCCCCAATATGTACATAATTAAATTTTATTTCCTCCTGTTAATCTGTCTCATGTCAATTTAATTCATAGACCAGCCAGAAGACCCTGGAAGGGCAGAGGAAAAAGTTTTTTTTTAATCCCCTACATTATGGAAAACCTAATTAAATGTTCATCCTTGTGGTCAATGTGTAGTATATAGAATTATAAGTTAGAATTGTCTTCAGAAAGAGTATAATCTGATTTGGGTCACATAATTAATAGACAGAAATAAAATGGTATAAAACAGTCAACCCTGATATCATGTTAAACAGTTTGTAATGCTTGAAGAGTTTTGTTGAGGCTGGAAGTGTGAAAGTGTCATGAAGAAGGCATCAGTTATCTAAGTAGGTCTATAGTCCAGTGGAACCTGTGAACTGATGTTCTGTATACTGAGGATGACAAAAGGAAATTATCACACTAGAGGTTTGGTCAGTGCCTCGAAGGGTACCTGGGAGCAATAGATTGTGCTAATAAGAGCTGCCATTTATTGAGAACTTTTTCCTGATGCATAAAACCTTGGGTGAGGAGGCACTTAACAATGGGACGATTCAGAATATTGGTATCCGTTGTTGAGAAAATAGGTGACTCTACTCTGCATAAAGTATCTGTTGTTTTCTAAGAAAAATAAAAATAAATGCAGGAAGACCTAATCCATTTGTAAGCAAATGTTTCTTTAAAATTATTTCCGATGTTAGATCAGTATATAATTTTTGCATGTAACTACAGAAGAATTCTAAGAACAGAGTAATATTCGTACTACAAATTTTTCTCCGTTTCTACCTATTTATTTACATGAAAAAGACTCTGAAAATGCTTACAATATAAAATAAAAATAAAAATAAAATTGAAGGTGAACCTTGAATCATTCAAACGATAAATAATATTTACCTATACATATGTTGATTAAATTTTAAAACACTCATCCATCCATTAAAAACGGCTTTTCCAGTGAAACTGTATCTTTAAATTTTACTATTTATTAGCATTTGTAGTATACTTTCTTAATTGTGTAATCATAATTGTATCTCAAGTCAAAATAAAATTTTAACTCTTGGAGTTTTATTTTCACCAGAAATTAAGAAAAACTTAATTCCAAAAATATTTTTTTAGAAAAAAAAATTTATGAAAAGTGATCAACCCAATACCCTTTCAGAATCCTTTGCTGACTTCTGAACTGTACACGCACGAGCCAAGTTTCCAAACAATCCAGAGGTGATAGCAGGTGGGGATAAAGAGCTTTGCAAAACAGACCCACAGATAATCCGGATGTTGGAACTAGCAGACAAAGGGTTTTAAATAACCGTGAAGAACGTGTTTAAAAGTCTGCAGAGGAAGATGGTTACATGTGGGAAGAATACCAAGGAGACAGGGCGACTGTAATAAACAGCTAAGTGAAAATTTTTGATCAGAAAAATGCAGTCTCTTAGAAAAATTGATTGGATGAGGTTAATAAAAGATTTTCTAGAAAGAAGAAAGGATGAGTGAACTTGAAAATGAATTAGTCAAAATCATCCAAAATAAAGCACAGGGAGAAAAGTGATTTTAAAGTATTTGAAATATCTTGAGGGATAGAATCAAGCAGCCTAGACTAAGTGTAAGCAGAATTAAGGAGGAAACATGAGTGAAAATGAACAGAAAAAGGTATTTGAATAGTAATCAAAATTTTTCTAAATTTGATTAAAAGAGCAACTCACATATATGGAAATTCCAACAAACTCCAAGAAGAATACATACCAAAAAAAAAAAAATCATCCCTTGGAACATAATAATCAAACTGCTGAAAACTAAAAATAAAGGAAAAAGATGTGTTACATGCACAGAACAATGATAATAATGACAGTTTCTCATCAGAAAGAGTGGAGACAGGGGTAGGGGGAGAGGAATGATATCTTGAAAATGCTGGGGGAAAAACTGTCAACTTAGAATCCTATATCCAACAAAAATGTCCTTCGAAATAAAGGCAAAACACAGACATTTTAGATAAACAAGAACAGAGACAGTCTGTTACCAGCAGACATATACTACAAACATTACAAAAAGAAGTTATTCAGGTTAAAGGCAAGAAATAACAGAGGAAAGTTCAGACCCATGAGAACTAATAAAGAACACCGAAAAGAATGATCAATAAAACTTTTTTAAACAATCAGTAAATGGACTTTACCAAATTCGAAACCTTGTGCTCTTAGAAAGACACAGCTAAGTAAATGAAAAACCATATACTGGAAGAAAACAATTGCAAACATGTATTTGTAAAGTTTGTTTCTAGAATCTATCAAGAATTACTAAAACTAAATCGTAAGAAAACCAATGAAATCTGCTTCAACAAATGGTGCTGAGAAAACTGGATAATCACAATTACCAAAATGAACACAACATAACATAGAAAACCTTAAATTAATAGCTTTATATCTACCAAGCAAGGTTAATTCCTAATTGAGTATTTTTCTCAAGAATAAAGCACCAACTCTGGATGCTGTTACTGTTGAATTCCATCAAACATTTAGGAAAGAAACTATACTGATTTTATATAAACGCTTTCAGAATATAGACAATGGAACACTTCACAATTCATTCCAAAAGAAAAGATTACCCTAGTAGCAAAATCTGAAAAGAACTTTACAAGGAAATAAAATCACAGAACAATACTGGTCATACCTATAACTGCAAAAATTCTTTTAAAAATATTGTAACTCAAATCCAACAGTGTAAAAAATATTATGTCGTCATTGAGTGAGATTTATTCCCACAAATGCAAAGTTGCTTCAACATTTGAAAATTAATCAATGAAATCGATCATGTTAAAAGAACAAACAATAACAGTTTTTTGGATTATTTCAGTAGGTATAGGAAAAGCATTTGACAAAATTTAATGGTGATAGATCTGAATACACATGTCTCCAAAGGATATATACAGATGTCCCATACACACACAAAAAGATGCTCAGTGTCATTTGCTATCAGGTAAATGTAAATCAGAACCACAATGGGATACCACTTGGCCCCAAATAAGATGTCTATAATCAAAAAGGCAGGTAATAAAAAGTGTCGGTGAGTACGTGGAGAAATTAGAACCCTCACATACTGCTGGTAGGAATATAAAATTGTGTAGCTAGTTTGGAAGACAGTCTGGCAGTTCTCAAATGATTACACATAAGGTTCCACAGGACTCAGCAATTCTCCTAGGTTAAAACATACGTCCACACAAAAACGTGTCTCCGTGAATGTTCATAGCAGCATTATTCAAAATAGCTCTCTTGAGGGAAAAGCCTTAGTTTACACTGTTTGCCAATTTTCGTGGGGTAAGTACTCCCTTAGTGGCTTATTTCAAGCTACAAATGTCGTCAGCCTGCTTGCAAAATTCCTAAAGATTGAACAATCAGCTTTAGCGAGCTGATGTAAGCCAGCTTCAGCCCATTATCAATAAAGATCTACGTGCCTAAGTGGACAGGGCGTTCCATCCGAGGGCATCTGAAACTGCGGGTGTCACAGTGAGCCCTGGGGCCAGGGTCCCAGCAACCAGGCCCAGACCCGGAACTCCAACTTCGGTGTCTCCTCGCCTTTCATTGTGGATCTTGTCACCTCTTCTTAATCTTCTAATCTTTGTTGTTGTTGTTTTTTAACATCTTTTTTATTGACCTATAGTCATTTTACAATGTTGTGTCAAATTCTAGTGTAGAGCACAATTTTTCAGTTATCCATGAGCATATATATATTCACTGTCACATTTTTTTTTCGCTGTGAGCTACCACAAGATCTTGCATATATTTCCCTGTGCTATACAGTATAATCTTGTTTATCTATTCTGCATATGCCTGTCAATATCTACAAATTTTGAAATCCCAGTCTGTCCCTTCCCACCCCCCGTCCCCTTGGCAACCATTAGTTTGTATTCTATGTCTATGAGTCTGTTTCTGTTTTGTATTTATGTTTGCTTTTTTTTTAGATTCCACATATGAGCAATCTCATATGGTATTTTTCTTCCTTTTTCTGGCTTACTTCACTTAGAATGACATTCTCCAGGGACATTCATGTTGCTGCAAATGGCATTATGTTGTCGTTTTTATGGCTGAATAATATTCCATTGTATAAATATACCACATCTTCTTTTACCCAGTCATCTGTTGATGGACATTTAGGCTGCTTCCATGTCTTGGTTACTGTAAATAGTGCTGCTATGAACATTGGGGTGCAGGTGTCTCAATCTTCTGATCTTGATTAGAATCAAGTTCTAATGAGGTTTGCTTTCCCTGGAGGATCTGCCAGAGCTGAAGTTTGAGGTAGAAAAGCCTTCCTCATTCGGGCAGGACTGAACTGATGGGACAGCTTATTTTCTCCTGCTCAGTCAAGCAGACATTAGGTTCAAGGCCTCTAGAGAAAGCTGCTAAGAATGTAGACTCAAGGTCCTGGCAGACGCATTCCATTACTATTAGGTAATAAGTCAACTGGGTTGACCTTCTATAGCCTAAAATGGTCCCAAGGGTCCATCTAGGGTGGGGTATGTGCAGCCGGCTTGAGATGGCTGTGTAGAACTTCAGACAAGGATCAATCAGATCCCTGCGCAGTGATAGGAAATGCAGTGATTGGTGTGTGAAGTCAAGAGAGCAGAGCTTTTAGAAATAATCTTGAAGATCAATTTGTGTGCTCGTTTTCCCAGGTGGTTCTTTGAGAATCAGGCCAGATCCCGGCAAACTCTTAACTCTGAGGATGATGCTTGGGGCTTTTCAACTGCGAAGACTGTTCAGATGTGACACTTTGTGCTGTTATTAGCCTGGTTACGTATCTTGAATGAAAGGTATTTGAATTGGTACTGGACAACATATAAATCATTTTTTTGATAAAATATTATTCTAACTTTACCAGTGATGACAAAATGTTCATGAAAATGGCTGTTAGTTTTACACTAAAATATCAATTCAAGTCGGAGGGGGAAAAAAATCACCTCTAAAGTTATTTCAGTTGCTGTGACATATCTAAGTCATATAATGAAATTAAAAAAAGCATTACCATATAACCACAAATGTTTATGGCATTTCAAGCCCAGGTCTGGATCCTCCTCCTTTGGTTCTGACTTTCTGCATTTATCTTTACTTCATTTGTGAATAGCATCACATGGCTATGTTCATTCACACATGAACTTCTTTAAGAATTTAAAGATTTAAAATTATCCTTTTAATTCTGGCTCTTTAACTATTCTGCCAAGGAAACTAGAAAACCAGTTTTAAGATAAACATAAATATCTTGCAGTATATGCCAATGCGCACTTTTTAAACTTGTCCTTCCTTCCTTCTTCTATTCAATTATTTGTTCACACAAATGTCTGAGTACTTGCTCTGGTACCCAGTTCTATGTTTGATGTTAAGGAGACAGAGGCTGCAAATAAGATTTCCTGCTCAACTTTGTGAGGCCACAATCTCATGCAGAAGACAATAAACAATATCCTATTGTAAGCATAATAATCAAGGAATGAACACTACTTTGCAGCACAAGGAGGTGGCAGCAAACCCTCAGAGGGAAATCTGGGAAGCTCTATGAAGAAAGAGGTACTTAACGGTCTGGTGGTTCCTCAAAGGCTTAAACATAGTTAGTTACCATATGACCCAGCAGTTCTGCTCTTCCAGGCGTATCCAAGTGAATTAAAAATATATGGTTCAGGGGGGAGGGTATGCATGCTCAGCATGCATGAGGTCCAGGGTTCAATCCCCAGTACCTCCATTAAAAAAAAAAGCTAATAAAAATATATTGTTCAGAGAAAAGCTTGTACACAAATATTTATAGCAGCATTATGTACAGTAGCAAAAAGTGGGACAAACCCAAATATGTAGCAACTGATAGATATGGCTATACCCATAAAATTGAAAATTATTTGGCAATGAAAAGGAATGAAGTATGGACTCATGTTTAAACATGGATGTACCTTGAAAACATTATGTTAAGTGAAAAAATCCAGTCATAAAAATCACATATTATATGATTTCATGTACACGAGATGTCTAGGACAGGTAAATCTGTGGAGACAGAAAGTAGTCTAGGGCTGGCGCTGGGTGGGGGGGGGGGGACAGCGAATGGTTCAGAGCTTCTTGGGACACGATTAAAATGTTCTAAAATTGATCACGTTTACACAACTGTGTGAACATACTAAAAACAATGTAATTGTACACCTTAAATGGATGTATTGTATGGTACATGAGTGATATCTTAATAAAGCCACAGTATATTACATTAGTAACATACAATATTTGCTATTACACATAGCAGGTTCTATATAAGAATTAGCTGTTAATATTATTATTATTTAAAGCAAAAATTAAAACAAGACACCATTTTTCACTTTCCCGATTAATAGAGATTAAGTAGTTCCGTAACACACAGCCTTGGGCAGAAGGTCTATAACCACTCAATTCTCCTACACTGTAGGTAGGAAGGAAATTGTGTGCAACTGCATTAGCGAACAAGTGGCTTTACTTATTAAAAGAATAAATACTCATCCTGTTTGACTCAATAATTTCAAAGAATTTGTCTCTGTTCATTACAACAAGGTTTGTATTACCAAAAGACCAAAGTAACTATTAACAGATGTCTGGTTTAATAAATGATGGTACAACTTACATGGCCATAGAAAGAAAGAGAAAAAAGGGGAGTCCTTCTGCATAACTCCATCTCTAAGTCACATCATTAGGTGAAAGAATGAACTGCACAACAGTGCTTACGGTGCGCTGCCGTCACTGCAGAAGCACCAAGCTGCGTGCGTGTGCATGAATATGCACGTCCAAGAACACATTTAGAGGCGTAGAATTTTCTAGAAAGACACACACGAACGGGAACTAGTGGCTTCCAGAGAGAGACTAGAGGATTGGAAGTCCGAGGTCAGAGAAACACTTTTGTTCGACTGCATACCCTTTTGTGGTGCTTTGAAATTTTGTCTCTTGCAGTTTTATTTTGACCAAGAGTATATTACGTTTGGAACTAAAGGGCTAATTCAGTGGACGGAGAGAAATAGATGAGACCAACAAAGTTTCCATTCAAGTAAGGTTATTCTCCATTTCCCTAACCCGGACAGATTTGGCCTAACCAGACTAGATTATAGCAAAAATGATGTGTGTGTGTGTGTGTGTGTGTGTGTGTATCTGTCTGTCTGTGTGTGTCTGTGTGTGTATGTCTCTGTGTGTGTGCGTTCTCAAGTTTCCTATTACTAAATCTAGTGAAAATTTAAAATAAAAAAATTCTGCTTTCTCCCCCATTGAGTGCTAGGTAATCTTTTACTCAGTGTCATTAATTCACCCGACAACTATTAACTAGGAACCATCTAACTTCCCAGCACAGTTGGATGCTGTGGGAAGCACCACAGAGGTAAAGAGGGCAATGCTTTCCTTCATCTTATGTATAACTCAACTAAAGAAACAAGAAAACCCCGAATAACAATACAGGAGCTTAAAGATGACTCAAGATGATTCAAGTCAATTCCCACTCAAGCCTCCTAAAATGGCTTTTCTGAGATACTACAGTGGCACCAGGAAGCCAGCAGGGGGCACTGGAAACATGCTGGTGTAGAGGCAGGCTCGGCTGGTTTTCAGCCTAGGGTTTTGCTGTTTTATCCAAAGATAACCTCAGAATAAAGCCCTTGGCATAAAGCATTTGTGGTCTTGCACATTCAAATCTTACAGAAGGTCTCTGATTTCCTACAGGGACTTAAGTTTGTTTGTTTGTTTGTTTTCAGGGGAGGGAGGCAATTAGGTTTCTTTCTTTGATGTAGGTGCTGGGGATCGAACCCAGGACCTCGTGCTTGCTAAGCATACACTCTACCACTGAGCTATACCAGATCGTAGCAAATTAACAAGCTACCGTATTTATTTAACTTTTTCAGAACACAACACCCAACTCTACCAGTGGAGAACTATATTCTGTCTGAGTTTAAACTTCCCTTGAACTGCTGCTTGGAACTTCTTCAACATAGCTTTGCTGGGTAATGAATAAAAGAAAAGGTCCAGTAGACCAGCACCTCTGCCTCTCAGCCGCCCAGTAGGACAGCTCCAGCCTCAGGCACCAGTTGCCAGAGCTGTAACATCAACCTCATTTGCATCCTCTGCATCCTTGTCATCTCACCATCTCTGTTCAGATACAGTTTGGGCTTCTCCCTCTCTACAATTTCATGCTGGCATCTAAGTAGTTGCTGTGGAAAAGTCTCTTGAGCAATATTTAGTAAACATCTTGATTTTGTTTTTTTCTTATTTAAGATCAACATATTTAATTTTTTATATTTATGATTTTCTATGAATAAATTTTATTTGTATTAGACTTGCTTTTCTTCTGCATTAAATATAACTTTTGTGATAGAGACCAGACCCACTGCAATACTCATGGCCTTTTAGAGTTCACATACACACTTCACCATAATTTTGCAAAAAAAAAAAACCATAAAAGAAAATCTGCACTAAACTCTGCATGTACAAAAAAAAAAAAATGCTTCCCAGCCTTTTCTGGTTTGCAATTACAGCAGCATTAAAACATAACAACACATCAAATGCATTTTCTTTGGCGATCCAAAGAAAGAATGTACTTTATGATTCGTGGTTACTGTTATTTAATCTTCCTTGAGTTTCATATTCCCTCATCTGTACAATGGGAGTATCATTAAGTTCAGGCGTTTTATAATGATTAAATGTGGAAAGGAATGAAAAGTGCCTGGTGAGTGCAAATGGCAGACCCTCCCTTTAAATGATACATAGATGATTGATAGGTAGGTAGGGAGTAGATAGATAGATAGATAGATAGATAGATAGATAGATAGATAGATAGATAAGATAGATAGAACGATAGAACGAACTTCCCTGCATGTGGAGTTCTGAAGTTTCTGTCGTTTCTTTAGGAATGCCCATTTAACTTTGTACTTACATCATTTAAAACTTATGCCAGGAGCAGACGTCCCGCCGTCAGAGTACTGGTTTGTTAAACGTTTATAAAATGCTTAGTATCTTTTACCCTGAAACTTTTAACGTGTGTTAGAAAGGAAACGTCAAAAGTCAAGCCTCACACTGTCGGTGATCAAATAACCTTGCTCAAGTTCGGACGAGGCACTTGCCTAACGCACATGCAGCCTGGACTTGGAGGTCATGGGAGCCCCTGCAGGAGAACGCAGGCACCTGCCGGCTCTGAGAGCAGCCAATCAAGGGAGCGCGTTGCCGCCACACCCACCTGCCCACTGCCTGTCCCCGGGATTGGAGCCAACCTGTCTGCTGCTCTACCGCGCTGAGCTGCTGTGAGTAATTCTTCCTGGAAATCTCTGCAACGCTGGTGCACATGCAGTGTGGCAGTACAGGCCGCTCCAACTCTGGTTTCATATATTAAAAAAAAAAAAAAAATTACTCTACCTCTTGATCGCTTTGATTTTATACCTGGAAAATCATTTTAAATATACATTGCAAGCATCACACGTCCCTTTAGCAATTACCTAAAATCTTCTTGCAGTTGTCTGAAGGGCACTGAAGTATAAATTGGTTTGTTGTCTTAGCAAATGATATTTGTGTGAAAATAGGCTGCCTGTGTGTTCTGTATGAGATAGTAGACATTTTTGCACTTTTGTTTATGTGTTATTTATACCTTGATCACATGCAATGTAAACATACTCATCTTGTGTTATTTTTAAAAATTAAAATTTGCTATATAGTTTCTGGAGGACAGCCACATCATTGTTATTTGTCCCCTGTGCGGTCTGTCTACCATTTCTAAAGCTCGTCTGAGGGGTTAATTCTTGGCAAGTTTCAAAATTCCTCGACATGCTTTGTAGAATGGAAGGAATGTGTGCAGTATATAATAATTGCAATTCAAGACAAATTGTGCTGTGGTATTTAATGCAGTCTCTTAAAGATAGAACTGTATTCTACAGAATAACAAACTTCGAATTATTTGGGTATTCTCAGGTATTTTGGTTATGAGAAAAGCTTAAAATATGAGCCTAGTTTAACTTATATGGCCTTTCATCCTTCTAACATACAAATGTAGATTGTGTGGGTGTAAAAGAGAGAGAGAGAGAGATGGAAGGAACGGTGAGTAGAAGGAAGCATTAAAGGTATTCAGAGAAATAATTTAATATAGACAGTTAAACAGGAGGTTTTGGTTTACGCGCCTGTTTCTTAGATGTAAAGTGGAGAATATAGAGTTAATTGTCCCTCCTGGCTCATTCAAATTCTTTACATTTAAAAAGATACTTGAAAGTAATGTGAGCATTTTGGCAAAAATAAATACAAGATCCAAAGTGATTTCATTATTCTTATTCTTTTACTTGCACACCTCAATTCATCTATTTTAATAGCTTTATTGGGATCTAACTACATACCATAAATTTCACCCACTTAAAGTGTACAAATCAATGTTTTTTAGTGTATTTACTCAGTTGTGCAGCCATCACTGTAATGTAATTTTAGAACATTTTCATCACCATCCCTCCCCAAAAGTATCTCCATTCTTCCCCCCTCCCCTACTCCCCCAGTGCTAGGCAATTAAACCACTGTCTGTCTCTGAGGTTTGCCTATTTGTGGATATTGTGTATGTAAATGGAATCGTAGGTTACCTGTCTTTTGTGACTGGCTTCTCTCACTTACCATAGCCACACAGTTGTAGGTTATCTGACCTCCATACTCTGCCTCTGTAGATAAAATGTTATCTTTGCCTTCCTTGACGAATTTGAGGACTGGGTATAATTTGCATGAGGCAAAAATCAGAAACTAGTTACACCCAAAGGGCTTTTCTCAACCACATCAGCTGATCCATTTTGCCCACGTTAAAATACCAGATTGTACAAATACAAGAAGTCTTAAAACTGACATTGTCCAGGAGGTTTCAGGGGGAAAAAAACCAAAACCAAAACAAACAAAAAGACACTGCAAGTTACAAACAGAATCCAACAAAAGGGGGACGGGTTTAAGTATTGACAAGACATAGTTTAACAACTTAACTTCCCTTCCCTTAATAGAGAATTTCACATAAAACCATATAAACCTGTGTTTGGTGCTTGTGCAGGGGGGCCAAGAGAGCCAGACCTCCCCCTTGGAAAAGCAAATTGGCCTCATGGAGAAAGTAAAATTTCCCTTCTGCCCTTTCTCCTTCTTCTTGCTGGCAGGGTGGATCCTCATTACAGTTTGCTCAAATATTTGGAAGTGAATTTAGGGCCCTCCCCCCAACTTATGATTTTATAGCCAATAGGTGATGAGGTTTATTTGCATATTTCCAATCACAAAAGCAGCCGTGGAGTGGAAACAGGGTCACACTCGATTCCTCCACCTCCGAGGAAACCTGCCACTTGTAGCTGCCCTGCCTCCTCTTTGCAGGACTTGCCCTGCTCCAGACCGCTGCTCGCGCCTGCTCCCGCCTCGGGCTCGCTCGTTCCACCGTCAGTCCGCGCTCGCGCCCGCGCCCTGTGGTTCCTGCAGCCGGACGCGCCCGAGATGGAGAGCAAAGCGCTGCTCCTGGTGGCGCTGAGCGTGTGGCTTCAGAGTCTGACCGCCTCCCGCGGAGGGCTGGCCACCGCCGACAGTAAGTTTCGCGCGGAGACGGCTCTGTCTTTGCTGAAGCGGCTCCGTGGCCACCTGCACACGTTGTGAGAATGGGAAGGAGGAAGTAGGAAGGGGCTGCGATGCGCGCTGGAGGCTCTCCTTGCCCGATCGCCGTCCCCGGGAAAGTCACCGGGGTGGGATCCGGAAGGGGCACGGGGGAATTTCTCCCTCTGATCTCTGTGGGGCGTCTCCCAGCTCCCCTTTCTCTCTCTCTCCCGGGTTCCCGCGCTGTCCCCTCCACCCGGGATGAAGACGAGCTCCCCGGCGCCCTGGCTCGCCGGGACTGGTCCGCCAAAGCGAGTGCGAGGGGCGGGGCGAGGGAGGCGGGAGGACGGCGGTGACCTGCAGTAACCCCTCCGCTCAGAGGAGCCGCGGAATGAAAGGCCTGAGGGGCAAGGTGACCCAGGCTTGGCCTTGGCCGAAGCTCAGCCCCCGCCAGTGAGAGCGCTGACATAATGCGGCCGGGAAGGGGGTGGCGATGGGGGAGGCGGAGGGGAGGCGTTGACTGCATCTTAGAAGCACGGGACACTCAAGCTCTCCGGGTGGAGGTAGGAGGGAGGACCACCGCGGGGACGCGGAGTGCTGGGGACGCCGCGTTCTGCACGCACCGGGGTGCCAGGGAAGCTGTCCAGCTCCCACTCTTGCACGCTCCGCTTTTCTTAGCGCCCAGCAAACCTAGCGAAGCATTGACTTTCCTGGAAGCGACTAGCAGCCTGTGGCCACTGACTTGGAGGTTGCCAGGTTTGCACTTGGCTACCCTTACTGTCCTCCGAGCTAAGCCCGGCCCCGGGCTCCCTGCCCCGCGGTGCGGTCGCGAGCACGTGGGGCTACTGGGCGCCGCGGGGGAAGCCACCGGCTGAACCCCAGCCACCGCTGGGGCGCCGCCCCCGCGCATCAGGGTGAAGGCGTCGAGGCCAGCTGTGAACTTCTTTATTGCAGGGAAGACGATCGCCCAGCCCGAGACCTGCCCACAAGAGAGGCAGCCTGTGTAACTTGAAGCTTGGTTCAGTTAACACACAGCCGCAACTAAAAGGGCCACTGAAGCAAGCCATAAAAAGAGGCAAATTTTTCTCTTCCTTGGTGGAATTGCAGTGAGGGCGCTGTCCCCTGGGCGTGCTTTCAGACTGCACGTCCGCAGGGGTTCAAGTTATAGCCGGGTCGGTCCCTGATTTTGCAGCGAAACGTTTGTTTTATTTCAGCGCTGAGTTGTGAAATAACATTTTTGATAGACTTTAAAAAAAAAAGTAGATTCCATCAAACTGATTGGATAAGAGAAGTATCCTTTCTGTCAGATCAGTTTGGGAACACCAGAGTTTCAAGTAAGAAAGCCTCGGGGAGGAGGGTATGGCTCAGTGGTAAAGTGCATGCTTAGCACGCACCAGGTCCCGGGTTCAACCCCTAGTACCTCCATTAAATAAGTAAATAAATAAACCTAATTACCTCCCCAAAAGAAAGCAAAAGCAACAACAAAAAGAAAAACTTAATGAAGCAGCATGCGCCCCTGGATAGTTTTACAATGTCCAAGAAAATGGTTGGAACAAACTCCAAATTCTTATTGCAGAAAGTGCACCGTAGGGTAATGTTGCTTTGACCAAAACAACAGACACAGATATGTGCCACCCACAGCGTACGTTCTGGCGAGGCTCCCTGGGCTGGGCAGTGTCACCTGTCTGAGTTCTGTTTCCTCGGTTCTGAAATGAGGAGTTTGGATCAGACTTGAAGTTCTCTTAGGCCCTTCTAATTCCTTACTCCTTGATGTGAATGGACACGGGTGATGAATGAATTCAGCTGGATTTTAACCAGCACGCTTTTCCTGGTTGGAGATGCTTTGTAAGGGAGGAATCGTGCTGAAGTTGATTTGAAGTCTCATCCTTCCGTCCCACTGTCACTCTCTGCTCCCCGCCCCCACCTGTGTTATCACAGCAAATTTCTGCCCCTTTTCTCCTTCACATTTATGTAGGAATGTAAGACGTTCTGAGCAGAACGGTACACGTGTGCAGGAATCGTAGGTAGCACCCGCTCTGGGCTCTGGCTTGACTTGTTCATTCTCGATTTCTTTACAAGAAAAATACGAGGATACAGGCACTGCCCTGGGGCTCTTTGCTCTTGGCGTCCCCACGGCTTCTGCACAGCCTCATTAGGACACTTAAAGAGCCCAGTACCTGCATGTCCGTTTGACTGGCCATAGTGAATCTCTAGGCTAACGTCTGAGTGGAACATGATGGGGTGACAACAGTGAGGCAGAAGACACCACCTGCGCACGGAGCGGAGCTCAGCGAGAGTGGCGGGTTAATAGCTGAGTGAGAAGGTGGGAGGCCCCGGGAACACTGACAATGGGGAAGCTTCATTCTTTCAGGCAGGGTATTTTTAGCTCAGCTTTTCTTTTCCTGTTTTATTCCAGGAGGAGAAGTTGGGCTGTTCAGTTTAGGACCTCTATTTTTGCAAACAAAAATTTTTTTAAATAAAAATGAAAAGTGAATCTGATTGTTAGGTAAGTCAAGTGCATTGTCTTCATTGGAAGAGCTGACAACACCAATCGATTCAGTCAGATAATATTGATTTTTTTCCCCCAAATTTGTTCCCCTACCCACTGGCATTTTGACATTCTACAGATGCTGCCTGCATCAGTAACTATGACCATCAGCCTCAGAGAGGAGATGAACTGCTGATGGAAGTTCTTTAAGAGTGTGTGATTGTGTGTGAGAGAGAGGGGGGGAGAAAAAAGAGGAAGGAAGTACAAACGTCTAAGAGACTGGCATTACAATTGAGCTCTTGTCCCTCATGTCTTCATATAAACATCACTCTTGTGTATCTGATAACTGTGAACTGCCTTTAGAATATCTTTCCTGGGATTCTCCATGCTCTTCCTTTTCTGACAACAATAATGCACCCTCTATAAACTTACCTTTAACGTACTTTGCCTTCTCAGCCTGATTTCATCTCTGCGAGATATTGTTCATGTTAGGGTAAATTCCTTGTCTTTGGTTGCACACCTAGGTCTTCAGCTATCTATAATTTAGGAATAAAGACTACATAGTCAAGAAATGCATTAACTTGTTCACTTGCCTGGTGTCCCCAAATCTCCCCTTAGTATTTGATAAGAACAGGTTGGATGGTGTGGTGGTACTGATATGACAAGTCAAATTCAGAATAGAGGCACTTATAAAGGAAGGCACCCCCCCAACTATTCTAAGGTAGGCTTGATTTCTAAGGGGATCTGGTGCAAAGTCCTTCTCCTCTTAAAGGGATAAGGGCAGAGTCACTGTGTCATTTCCGTGTATGAAAGACAGTAATTTCCTTAGTAACAACTGAGTCAAATCCGTTCATCTGCCAGCCAGGAGCAACCCCAGTGTGTTTATCAGGACAACCAGACACACTGACTGACCCACAGTCAGGGTCCACCCTTCTCCCTGTCCCTTCATGGCTTGAGTCAGTTGCGTGAGGGCTGACAGGGGTTTGGAAAGCACACGCATCTTTAGACTGCCGAGGCATCCTTGAGGGATTGCAAATACCACTACTGTGGAAATTCCTGTTATACCACCAAAGAGAAGGAACGACTGACGAAGCGCCAGTAGCGCTTATGATTTCATGCATAGAAGCGACATAAAATTGAAAACATCACCTCGCATGCAGAGTGGTACTCTCTTCTTGTCCAAGGCTCATTATGCTTCCTGTAACTTAAAATGAAGAAGAAAATCCATGAAAAATGAAACAAAATTCTCCAGATACAAATATGCTTGAGAATATATGAATTCAAGAATTATTTTTTTTCTTCACAAGCTATGCACCCAACAGAAAATGTTGGTTGTGGGAAATCGAAGCTCTCAGTAAGTCACACAGATAATCTGATCCAAGATCTATAGATTGAATAGACTTATTCATAGAAATGCACAAAGCCAGCCTTAATAACTTCAAAGAATGTTCTTTGTCATTTCAAAACCACCAGCAACACCACAGCCACCATGTTGCATAATTCTAGGAAAAAATCGGCTAAAAGTGGCTGGTGTCCTCTGGAGTTGTGCAAGGCAACAATCTTAAATATTAGACAAATAGGTGGTGGGTGAGCTCTGTCTGCCAGATTATTCGGCTTCTTTCTGCTTTAGAAATGTTGCTGATTGACCACATTAAAATAAGACTAAGAGAGGAAATACGAGTTATTTGATGTTGAGAGGGGTGGGAGGGGGTGGAACTAATTTAGTTTTCAATTTTCTAAAGCGCTTTCTAAAGATAAAAGAGCTTCTTGGGCAGAATCTGAAAGCGGAGTCAGATTTTTTAAATCTACAATATTTTTTTCCCATCAGATAAACAATAAGGCCATCAGAGTGCTTGCTGGTTAGGAAGGAAAAGGAAGACCCACATCCTCAGATAAGATGAGAGGTAGAGCATATTCTTGATGGGTGGGTGGATTTCAAGCTCAATTCTACTGGGTGGAAATGAAAATCAATAGTCTGTCACAGTCTTTTATTTGAATAAATTATCTTAGAATGTTTAGGTGCTAGAGATTGTGTGTGTGTGTGTGTGTGTGTGTGTGTTCAACTTGTTGCATAATCACTTAGCAAGTAACCGCAATATTGTTTCAGGAATTTTGGAAAATAATTAAAAAGGGGAAAGTGACCAGTCCTCAGGTAATTGTATTATAAGCTTGATTCCAACGCCAATGTGTTAGCTGTCCTTTATCTTTCCTATGTTTATTTTCAGCCTGACTTTTGCAATGTTATTTGAAATGATGGATTTTCAACTTCTGAGTTTGTAAAGAGAGAGGAAGCTTAGATTAAGAAATTAGAAGCATTTCTAAGCAAACTCAGTTATCTTCCGAAAGCTTTAAATAGTGAAGTCTAAAATGTGCCTACCTTCTTATTGTGAATAGATAAGCTTTTTGACGTTTTAAACTTGACAAGAAATAAGGTAACTTTCCTTAATACAACTTCTCTTTAGTGTGCTTGCTTTGTAAAAGAGGTTGATTTTATTTGTAATAAAATTTACCTCAAGTGCTCACTGTGACAGTATATGCACTGTCTACAAATACTTTGTGAAGATTTATCAACGTTGACATTTATCGTCCAAAGAGCCCAAAGATCGACCAAAGGTCTCTTTCTCTGCTGACTCACTTTGGGATTTACTATGAAGGACCAACACGAATTCTTTCCAAAAGCACCTTTACTGTAGTATTTTAAGCTTTGACTTTGTGTAAAGACATCAGTGAGAAAAGAAATATTGGGGAAAAGAATTAAGCATGGCTCATACATGGCACAGATATTTCTGAACAACCCGCTAAATGACTTTTAAAAATAATTTGAACTGCTGTATCCTGCCATGAGGGTGAGAATTATTTCATGCAAAATCTTCCCCGTGCTTCCAAATTTCCTTATTGCTAAAATTAAAAAAAATAATCGTACCAGTGAAAAGGAAACAGTCTTCCGTCAAACAAGCTGTGTTGTGTCATATTCTGCAGGAAAGCGTTCCTTTGATGCCATCAGAGATTTAAAGAGGGTGCAATCGTATATGAAGTAAGTGGAACTATACAACACGAGAGTCAGGAGCCAGTGTTCTCCAGAAGAATGAGCTTTGACCTGGAGCCGAAAGACCCTGGTTCTGGTCCCCCGTCTCTCTCCCCTATTAGCAGCAAAACCTCAGCCAACTCACTTAAATTCTTATCTTGTGGGAAGATTACATTAACTAAGGAATTCCCAAATAGCCGTTCTCGAAATGGTATGCATCACACACACACACACACACACACCCCTTGGCTGAAGGAGAGCTGAGGGAAAGGATGGATGACACGGGGGAATTCACTACTGCTGAACTTGGTTATTTTCAGGCCGCCTCTGTCAACTTTGAGCACCACTGTGGGGTCAGTCATTGTCCTGCCATCCACATTTATTTTTTTGTTTTTAAACTTTAGAAACAACAATAGCATTGGTGGTGGTTGCCCGTGAACCTAAAACGTACTGCTCCAGCAGATAAAACACTCGGCCCTCCGATTAACCTCCTATCCAATTTTTCCTTTTCAGGAATTACGGAACGAAGTGATTTTATAGACATCGAAAGTAAATTTGCTCTGAGGACCCCTGAAGACACGGTTGAGGACACTTGCCACCTCATCCCGGGACTGACAGAGTCTGTGGCTAATTGTCACTTCAATCATAGCAGCAAAACCTTTATGGTGATCCACGGCTGGACGGTAAGAGAGGGGCTGTAGGAAGGAGCAGATGGCCGTGGCCCAGGCACTCTGCCTGGCTTGCTCTGGTTGCTGGGAACCCATGATGGGCGTTTCTGATGGCTTTGCTTTAAAGCTGAGCGAAGGCAATTTCGGCTCGGGGTGGGGATGGAGGAATCTGAAAGACCCAGGGGTCCAGGGGTACAACCTCCAGACCGTGCTAGTCTTCATTTCGCCCTGGTCCCTCGTTGGTGCCCTCAGACCAGCCACTCTCCTGTGAGGCTTTGTGCAAGAACAGAGCAGAACGCAGCTTGTCATTTAGAGAAACTGGGGGAGACCCGGCAGGATCTTAATTCTCCCAGCGCATCGCCGAAGTCCTCTCCTGAGGAAGACAGCCTGAGAGAGTGAGGCGAGGGCTGGGGGCGGAAGGAGGAGTGGGCTCCGGTTCTGGCTTTACCATTCGCCAGTCTGGGATGTGGATCCAGCCACTTCCCATCTCTGGGCCTCTATTGACTGAACTTAAAACAATGAGATTAGGCTGGAAGTCCCTCCACTCCTGACGTCATCCAATTATAAACGTTAGGGAGCTTTTCTAGAATGAAAGAAGGCGAACCAGGGAACTGTCATGCAAGATAACTTAAAAAGGTGAAAACTGTGGTTAAATGTACTTTTAAAGAATATAAATAAAGTAGTTCTCTCTGAATACGCCAGATAGTCACTGTACATGGTGCAGGTCTTAGCGACGACTTGAGTTGGTTTTCAGTATTTTCAGCCCCTAGTGATCAGACCTTATTGCTTGTTAAAAAGGACTTTTATAAAATTGATGCTTCAAGAGATACCCCCTTTCCATTATGTCAGAGTTTGTGAATATGGTAAAGGATATTAAATTCTAGAGAGGTGAATTAGTGAATGACTGACACACTTCCAGTCATGTTTCTTTTCCTACGTAACTTAAGTGTCTTTGCTATTAACAGTGTGAGACAATTGTTACAACTTTTACAGAGATGAAGGCAACTACTAACAGAATTCGCAGGGATGATTATTTTAATAGAAAGCATCTATCTCCTAGAGTCAACAAAGCAAATTACATATCTTACAATAAAATTACATATTCCAACTCCTAACATAAATATTTTTATATTTTGAAAAGGCTTAAATTAAAAAAAAAAAAGGAATCTTTGGTGGTTTTAGAGGCATTCTGATTGTATATAAACATGGCTTTTCAAAAAAAAGGTTAAGCTAAATAAACATTTATATGACAGAAGTAAATCGAATATCTCGGGCATCTCAGTCTTATTCTTGAGAGAATTTTATAATTCAGGAATTTTTGAAAAACACATTCTCATACTAAGGTGGCGTGACTAACTGGTATCAGTAAAGAGTGCCAGCTTCTACCATTAGCCCTGCTGCCCGGTGAGCCCACCTACATCCTTCTCATTGTGTGTCCTGACATTTTGAGGCCACTGGCTGCGGGACGAGGTGGCATCCTACAGAGCTGGTCGCTCTGTGCAATAATTCACCCAGCCACGCTGGATAACTGATCCCTGCCTATTCAGTGAACTCCCGGGCTGGTTCAGTGGGACCACCCGGTGCAGGGGGCAAGGAGGGGTTCAGTTCAGCTGCATAGCGGAGAATCAAAGATTTTAATCATTGGTACTGATTTAAGGATGCTCAGAGGAAATACCTTTTCAGAGTTGAAGAAGGTGGGTACTCGGTTTTCCACCCCTTTGTTTGGGGCGCATTACGTTGAATTAACAAAGAAAAGATTAGATTCATTGTTAGGCAGTTAACAGAAGTTAGCAGTCACTGGAGGAGGAAGTTGGGAAGTTGGGAAGTTACTTGCCCTTCGACAGACTGTCCAGCCTGGAAACCCTGAGAGTACAGAAAAACTTATAATAGGGGCCAAGAGCAAACAAGATTTTCCTGACTTACCTGAGGGAGGCAGCTCAGGCCACAGGACTAGGGGACGTGAAGAGGTTCTGCAGTTTGTCATGAGAAACCCAAAGGAATGCTTGGCATGTAGTGTGCACAGGACACATCCCAGAAGGCAGTTTGGACACAGCTGTCCTGGAGCTCGGCCACCTGCTTGTGTGGAAGTACAGGGTTCCAATTGTGATGTTGGAGGTCCTCAGCCCCGGCTGAAAGGAGGGAAGATTAACGTTGCATTCTGAAGAAATGACATCGTCCTCTCTGAAAAAGCAGCTGCACAGGGTGGCCAGCCCTCAACCTCCCAGAGGAGAGTAAGTGGGGCAAGGACCAAGTCCCCAGGGGTTTGTGATGGGTGGGAACCCCAGCTGGTTCCCTCAAAGACCCAGGCTGCACCCACCTGGAAGCAGCCTCACTAAGACATGTTCAGAGAAGATTCACACATGGTCCTCATGGGCTAACCTCACCTTTGAGCCTTTTCTTCTTTGTTTCCTCTTCAGCCTTCAAATAGCTTATAGAGCTAGCACTTTATGCCTGCAAGTAGATTGGGAGCGAAAGTCGTCACAAGAAGAAATTTAGGAGGTGGAGAGTAACTTCAGGATCATCTGATTCTGACCCCTTTGTTTTGTAGGTGGCTTAGTAAGATTAAAACAAATACCTGTGTTCACAGAAGTCATCAGTGGCAGAGCTGGGATTAGAACCAAGATCTCCTGAGTCCCAGGCTAGCTTTTTTCTTCCCCTGAACACAGCAATGTGGTGGGAAATTGTCCAGATTTTTAGCATCAGGAGTTGAAGCGAGAGCTCATGTTTTAATAGTTTTAGCCTAGAAAATAGGCAAAGTGAAATGGAAGCATGATCTGAAAGAACCCACTGTCTAAGATCAAAGTCTCAGATGACATCCCTCGGTTTGGGAATTCAAGTCTTTACTTTTTCTCCGGGTGTTACTCTAAAACGCATGCAGGTTTTATGGGCTCCCCCTTAAAAGCTGCCTTAAGGATGGGTTTCAGGCCCTTCTGGGTCAGTTGAGTAACCTTTACTGCGGCTACAAGGTGGTCTGCTCTCAGGTCATATCAGGAGCAAGTAAGATACACAGCAAGGTCCTACCATACAGCACAGGGGACCATGTTCAACACCTTGTGATGGCCTATAGTGAAAAAGAAGGTGGAAAGGAATACATATATATGTATAAGTGAATCACAACTTGTGATTGTAAATCACAATTTACAACATTGTAAATCGACTGTACTTCAATTTAAAAAAAAAATAGGAGTGGGTATATTTGGGGATTTAAATCAGATTGGTCCTATGTACAAGTTCCTGGCAGAGTGGTGTGGAGTCTTATCATCTGAATTTTTAAATGTGTTTCAATTATTTTAAAGTGAGCACCTTCACAAAGGTGTCCAATGTCTCCTCTCTGATTGCATAAATTGAAATCCTACATAGAGTTCTTCTGACTTTGAAGTTGGGGACCTTTATCAACAAGAAGCAAAGAATTAACAGTTGGCAGTCAGCTTATCTCCAAACAGGACCACTCCAAAAATTTAGGAAATGTGATTGTTAAATCCAGTTAACTTGCACTCTGATAATCTGAGAGAATTGTGGAAAAGTCTGAGCTGAAACTAATGTATTAAGTGATTGCTAAACAAACTTACTTTCTGTTAGAATACATTAGTATGTTTAAAACTTTTTTTTTCGTTATCACATCAAAATGATGTAGGTAAATCACTCTTTCTAAGACAGAAGGGCATGCTCATCCCCCAAAATAATTCTGTTGGGAAACATTTATCAGTCCAACGGAAAGTATTTAAACTGAATTTCTTTTAAAATAGTCTGTAATTCTGTTGAAGATTTTTATCTTATTCAGATTGAGCTTTCTTTTTAATACTAGACATTATTGACATTTTACTGGATTTATAAAGCATGCCTTTAAGATTAAAAGCATTGGTAACCCCCCATCTCCCATTCCTGAGCTCAGCACCTTCCTTCTTTGACGCACTCAAATTTGCCTCAGAAGGGGCCCGCACGGGCCTCTGAACACTCTTGCGCTTTGGTTTCTGTATCTGAGTCAATGGGCTTCCTGCAGGGTTTTTGTTTTTTGTTTTTTGTTTTTTTCCTGTTTAATGTAGGTGCATTGGGCTGACTCTGTAACACGTGGTAGGTGGGTACTTTAAGAACGCTTGTGTCATCCTCTTCAGGTGACAGGAATGTATGAGAGTTGGGTGCCCAAGCTTGTGGCTGCCCTGTACAAGAGGGAACCGGACTCCAACGTCATCGTGGTGGACTGGCTGTCACGGGCCCAGCAGCATTACCCGGTGTCTGCGGGGTACACCAAGCTGGTGGGAAAGGACGTGGCCAGGTTTATCAACTGGATGGCGGTAAGGCTGGGGGAAGGAGCCTTGTATGTCCGAAGCAGATCTCTTGGTTAGAGCTGGACAAACGGCTGGTCTTTGTTAGCCACTGACATTTTCTGGGTCAATTTATATCTTCAGAACAAGCATGGACATTATTTTATAATTTAAGAGTTTTTGGAAGACATTATTTTATAAGAATGATAGAACTATAAAGCCCATGAGGCGTAGTCCTGCCCTGCCCTGTCCTTTGATATTTTCACGGTGAATAGATTTGCTGAGACCAAGAACCAAGTGGGCAGCACAGAAAAAAGCTTGTTATCTCAGGGCAGAGGGAAGATGTGTCCTGCCAAGTCCTTCCCTGCCAGTTGGCCGCCACGTGGAAATTGTATCCTGGCTCTGACCTGTTAGAATACTAATCTCTTGGATGAAAACATTAACACTGCTTATTCCTTAGTGTGGATTAAGGAGCCAGATTTTTGCTGAGGATTAGGGGAGCGATGGAGTTGAGCTTGGAAGAAAACAGCAGAGAAATCTGTAGGGTGTGAGGGGGCCGAGGGTCAGGAGTTCACTCACTTTGGCTCTCTGAGGTCATCTGAAAATTACCTTTGAAAAGTATCTTGGGGAAGATTGAAAGGAAGCTAATACGCTGACAGGGCCAAATTATTTAAGTCAGATGCCCAGAGGTGGAAAAAAAAAAAAAAAAAGAAAAAAGAAAAACAAAAACAACAAGCTATGTTTATGGGGCTAATCATTGAAAGATAAAGAGTTGTTTTCTTGACTCTCTGATAACCAGGAGAGCACACTTGGGCAAATCAGATACCTCCCTGGACCTCTGACTTCTCATCTGTTGAAGGAGGAGGCGCTGGACAGTGTGTGTCTGAGGTCCCTTTACCCTGTAACATTTTCTGATTTTAGGTCCTTGCTTGGCTACCCTTAATAAAGTGATGCAGGGTATTTAGACTGGGGATAACACGTTAAAATTAAATACATTTGCGTATGTATATGTGTATCTCTGTATACACAGTTATCTATCTATAAATAGATACATACACATATACAAATGTTTCCAGATGTATAGAAATTTAGATTTCCATATATTTCTAGTTCAGATGTATGGAAAAATCTTCTGGTTTAAATATGTTGTTAAGGAAAGAGAAAGTCTCATCCCTTTAGTATATATTCCTCTTATCGGTAACAAAATGAAAATAAGTAGAATTTTCAGTTGAAAATTTTGGAAACAATGTATTTGTCTTGTTTCTTTTAGCAATGATATTTTGCAAAGAACTGTAAACCCCTGTTTTCTTTTCCTCTTCCAAAGGATGAACTTAACTATCCTCCGGACAACGTCCACCTCTTGGGGTACAGCCTTGGAGCCCATGCTGCTGGCATTGCGGGAAGTCTGACCAATAAGAAGGTCAACAGAATTACCGGTAAGAAAGCCGGGCCATGTCTCTACCACAAAAAGAACTGAGACGCCTGTCATTCTGAAAGAGAATCAGAATGTTTGTCAAATACCCGTATGTGAATAGTACTCCTCTGGGTGAGCCTGGCCATCTGATTATCTCATGGGAAGGCTCTTTTTCTGGAGGAAGATCAAATACAGGCCCTTGTTCTCATGGGCTTACCATCTGCTGATGGTAGAAGAGAAACAGGGCAAAGTTAAACACAGAGAGCCCAGGGCTGTCTCCGAAAAGCCAGTTTCCATCCTCCCTCTGCTCTGTACTTTGTGTCGTGACACATACAAGACTTCTCACATCAATACTGGGGAAAATTTTAAAAAGGACCAACAGGATGGGCCATTTGGAAATAGGAGGACAGTCATCCAGGCCAGTGGTGATAGATGGTTTTTCCCGTGAAGGGAGGACGAAAGAGCCTGAAACTTATGGTGACGGATGGATTTGCATGACATTGTGACACGATTTAAAAGCTTTCTAACCAGGTGCAGAAATAATTTAGCAAAGGGAATCAAGTCATCCTGAGTGAAGACTTATTTCGTGGCTAGTTTAAGAAATTAGCCAAATTTTGTCTGAGAAGGAGCTAGGCCTACTTTTACGAATCTCGGTGAAGATCCAGTTTCTATTAGCATAGGAGCTACTGAGAATCTATGTGGCTGCCAGTTACGGTCAAATAATGAGCCATGGAATGTGGAGGAGAGACTGATGGAGACTAAAACTAATGGGAATTTGAAAATCTGTGAGGACTCTGTGTTTCCCTACGAAGGCCTGGACCCAGCTGGACCCAACTTCGAGTACGCGGAGGCTCCGAGTCGGCTTTCTCCGGATGATGCGTACTTTGTGGACGTCCTACACACGTTCACCAGGGGGTCACCCGGCCGAAGCATTGGGATCCAGAAACCAGTCGGGCACATTGACATTTACCCTAACGGAGGCGCTTTCCAGCCGGGGTGCAACATCGGGGAAGCTATCCGTGTGATCGCCGAGAGAGGTTTTGGAGGTAAGCATAACTTACACGTTCGCTGAATGTAAGTTTTCTTCTTAACTCTTACTGACTCGGTGTCCCACCCGTTCTCCACAAGGATGTGGTTCGAACACACACATTTGGCCGAGGGATGTTCCAGAAGAAGTCTGTCCCATTCAGCCTGATCCTCTTAGTACTTCCTGTGGTCAGACACACATTCCACCTTCTATTGATTGTGTTGTAGGCTATATTGAACACTGCCCTTGTAGTCATAAGGGGGGAAAAAAGGTGATATTTAGACAAGAAAACTGCACTGCCCTTGAGAAAGTGTTATCTGGCCACATGGTAAGCTTTGAGCACAATTGCAAAACCAGTAGAGTTAGCTTCAATTTTACTGAAAGTAAAGGATGTGTTGATTAGCCTAAATTTCTTTTGCCAGCCTTTTAAGGAGATGCACAAATCAGAAACACATCGCCATTCTCTAACAATGAATATTCCAGATTTTTGAGAAGAAAATAAAACTCAACATGAACTTTTAATATTTACTTTAATAATCTTATTAATCAACATGAGCTTTTAATATTTACTTTAATAATCTTGTTAATCTTGTGTTAATTTGATGATTTGTTTTAAGGGACTTTGGAATACTTCATGGACAGTGGGACCTACCTGTGGTCAGTATGCTCAGGTGTGCTGGGCATACGGTATAGAATTTATAGCATCATGTAGCTGTTTTCAATTGTTGTAGAAACTTATGGTGACAGATGGATTTGCATGACATTGTGATTATTTCTATGATGCATTTAATGTAAAAATCATTGGCAGTGACACATCACTCCATTACACATAGAATCTATGATAAAATACTGTCAGTTTAATAATTATGCCCTTTAGGATGTGGTTTCTAGAAGTACGTTTCTGGAAGCATCTAGAAGTATTATATGCTTTCAATATAAGAGAAGGGCATGATAAACGGGGAAATCAACTTCCAGCTTAGATGTCTCTTATTAAAGCTTCATAAACATACTCACATATACAAGACAGCAGAAATGTTCCGTAAATTTGCAACATTGACACTCTTGGGGGTAGAGGAGGAGCTGCCACCAGGAATACGTCCTTAAATAGGACCTACAACCCGGGAGTCACTGGATGAGATCATGAGGTCATTTGATTCTAACGCCACACCTGCACTGTTTCAGGAAGGCAAGATGAAACGCCCCTTGTGGACTGCCACGGGATTGAAATGTTCTTTGTGTCTCTTTTTCCCCAGATGTGGACCAGCTAGTGAAGTGCTCCCATGAGCGTTCCATCCATCTCTTCATCGACTCTCTGCTGAACGAGGAAAACCCAAGCAAGGCCTACCGGTGCAATTCGAGGGAGGCCTTTGAGAAGGGGCTCTGCCTGAGCTGCAGAAAGAACCGTTGCAACAACCTGGGCTACGAGATCAACAAGGTCAGAGCCAAAAGAAGCAGCAAAATGTACCTGAAGACGCGCGCGGAGATGCCCTACAGAGGTAGGCTGGGGACGGTGTGCGCGGGAAGGCTGACTTGCCCCCACTTCTTTTAATCACGCGGGTTGCATCACGTGTACTGATTCTGCTTGTTGCAACAGAGATGCTAAAACAATGTTACTAAACTCAGCCCTCACGTGCGTTTCTGTTGGTAGAGAGGAAGTTGTACTGATCCATTTCACTGATGCTCCTGATTCCCATGGTCACTAAGGCCCAGGGCACGCGTTCACTGCCCTGTGCAGCAGCCTTGTTTGCCACCACCCTCTGTCCTTGTGACCCTTAGCACAGGCTGCCGCGTCTGTACACAGGCTCAGAGTTAATTTGAAACCGTTCAACCAGGATCAGCAAACTGTGGCCCACGGGCCAAATCCAGCCCGCCACCTGCTTTTATAAATAAAGTTTTATTAGAACACAGATACAGATACACTAATTCATTTCTGTGTTGGTTGAGGCTGCTTTCGTGCCACCACAGCAGAGCTGAGTATGACCCACAGAGCTTGAAACATTTACTGTCTGGCCCTTTGCAGGAAAGGCTTGCCTGCTCCTAAAGGTTGCTTTACGTGAAAGCAAGAACCACCAGCATTTTACAATACAGCTGTTCCTGGGAGGAGAGAAGACACTCAACCTTCTAAGATAGTCCAGTTTTTGGCATGGATTTGTTGACAGTTCAATTTCAAACTTGGCAGCTTGTTTAGAGCAAGGCCTGCAGGAAGTGAGGGAGGGAAGGAGAGGAGAAAAATCAGATGGATCTGGAGAGACAGACTAAGATCAGAAAGGCTAGCGTATGTGGAGTCCTGGTGGACACAAGAGGGACGAGAGGGCATTTAAGAACAGTTCCCCAGGGTCAAATATGTCTGATACAGGCACCCATTTTTAAGGTGGCTTGTAAGAATGGAGGGGTGCGTATGGTGGCCCAGAGGTTTGGAGCACCTGTAATACAAGGGAATCTTGTCAGCAAAGAGGGAATCCTTAGGCTAACCCTGACTTTTCGGAAAGAGGGAGTGTGTGCGAGGCGCAGAGGAGACCACAAGCTCCTGAAGAGCTGGACAGGGCTCACTCGTGCCCAGACGTCCTCATCCGTGCTCTCTGGGGCATTTCCGCAATCCGGGCTTCCCCTGCACTGGTCCACGGTGATGCCTGCAAGGGCTCCGTTTAACCCAAACTGTTCCTCTTCATCCTTTAGTAGCTGTGAGCCGCCTCTCTTATCCCTTAACCCCTCTCCAGTCCCATCTCCTTGGGGTTTCTGGTAGGGATGGGGAGAGCAGGAGGAGATGTGGAAGTTTAAGTACCTGCTTCCAGAAGCCCTCCCTAATACAGAATACTTCAGGAACTGGCTGTCTTTACGGCCTCACTGATGATTTAATGAAATGAGTTTTGTTGTGAGCTATTTACCGACTCTGTGCTGGACAGTGGGGAATAGAGGACACACATGATCCTCTGACCCTCCAGGAGGTCAGACATGCCCTTGAAACGTGAAGAAACACCGTTACATACAATGACACAGTAGCAAATGCCAAATCTGCTTGGTCCAGACACTAAGGGGCAAGACGGCCGAGGAAGGGTGGAGTTCATGGAGAAAGCTTTGTGGGTATTTTGGCCTCTTGGTTTGATCTTCTTAGCACCCCAGCAACGATGACTGCTTTCTTTTTCTTTTTCTTTTTTTTTTTTTTTGAAACTGTTTTGTTTTGTTTTGAGGTTTATTTGTTTGTTTATTTAATGGAGGTACTGGGGATTGAACCCAGGATCTTGTGCACCCCTAAGCACGTGCTCTACCACTGAGCTACATACCCCACCTCCCACCTGATAACTACTTTCTAGGACTACCTAGCAATTCGGATACACCTGGATTCCTCCTGCCCACTGCAACCATACTTTTCTGCAAGGGAGCAGAACTCAAGATCTGAATTTTCTAGTCGTGAACACTGTACAGACACGAAGAAATCTTTTCGAGCCACACTTGCGGCCACGTGCGCATATAAGTGTCAGTTGTTCAGAATTGCCTGCTTCCTGGGGCTGTGGTGTTTCCATAAAGACTGATCAGAGCACGTCCTGATTTTCTTCCTACAGTCTTCCATTACCAAGTAAAGATACATTTTTCTGGGACCGAGAGTGTTACCTATACCAACCAGGCCTTCGAGATCTCTCTGTACGGCACCGTGGCCGAGAGCGAGAACATCCCCTTCACCCTGTGAGTAGCCACGCGGCATTTCCTCTGGCATTTCCTCCGCCTCGCGGGTCTATCATGGCCCCGCTAGCTGCCCTGCCCATTGGTCTGAGGAGCAGAAGATGCGCAGGACACCTAGAAAAAGGCATAGTCAACAGATGTTTTATTTTTAAAGCTGTCTGGCAAAAGATGTTCATTGGAGTGGCACATACAATAGCATACGTTAGAAGCAAACTTACGTGTCCAAAACTGAGGCAATGGTTAAGTGAACTGTGGCTTAACAAATCAATCCAGTCTCTAAAAATTGTGATTTTAGAAAGCTAGGTAAAGCATGGCAAAAAGAAGAAGGGAAAGCATGAAGTCAATAAAGAAAGAATCGATATGACTGAAAAATTGTGCTGAACACTGGAATTTGACACAACATTGTAAAATGATTATAAATCAATAAAAAATGTTTAAAAAAATGAAATAAAATAAAACTAAAAAAAAAAAAAAAAAGAAAGAATCGAGAATGGTATGTAGGTTACCACTGTGACCAAGTGACCATGCGTTCACAAATCAATACAGACTGGAAGGGAATATATGCAAATGAAAATAATGCCTCTAAATGATCGACTTAACGCATTTTTTTCTCTTAAGAATTGTGTTAAATAGTTCATATCATTAGGAGAAAAGCTGGAATACGTTAAAGGAGTGTTGAAATCTTTTGAAATATACTAAATGCCATTAACAGTCATCTTGTGTATTTTGATAGACATTTTTTGCATTTTTAAAATATCGCCCAAACAATAAAGCTCTTTACCTCTTAGGAGGAAGAAAAAGGGGGGAAAAAAGCAAACCCTAGTTCCCAGAACTAACCAATATGTTGATCTTTTTTTTTATTATTATTCAGGCCTGAAGTTTCTACAAATAAGACGTACTCTTTTCTAATTTACACGGAGGTGGATATTGGAGAGCTGCTCATGTTGAAACTCAAATGGATTAGTGACTCATACTTCAGCTGGTCAGACTGGTGGAGCACCCCCAGCTTTCCTGTCGAGAAGATCAGAGTAAAGGCAGGAGAGACCCAAAAGAAGTAATTAAATTAATTTTTCTCTGTTCACTTTCAACTCACTCTAATGTCACCTAGAAATAGTTATTTCTGGAGCCTCCAACATTCAGGTGAAACTTCAGGAAGCTTTGCCTTTAAAACAATATTACCTGGATAGTTACACTTATCATTTCTTAGGAGAATTATTTTATTACCATACGAAGGGAGTAATAGTATTTCTGCATTGCATGGAAAGAAAACATAAACCTTGAATTGCTACAGTTATTGAGTGAGAGCTGAGATTAGAAGTCAAGAATCTCAGCTTCTTGGAAAAAAAGAGACTGTGAACTCATCAACAAAAGAGAAACAGACTCGCAGACGTAGTGAACAATCTTATTGGTTACAGGGGAAAGGGGGCGGGAGTTTGAGATTTATAAATGTTAGCCACTATATATAAAAATAAATTTTTAAAAAAAGTTTCCACTGTATAGCACAGGGAACTATATTTACTATCTTGTAATAACCTTTAATGAAAAAGAATATGAAAATGAATACATATGTGTATTGCATGACTGGGACACAGTGCTGCACACCAGAAACTGACACATTGTAACTGATGGTACTTCAATTAAAAAAAAAAAATCTCAGCTTCTTGTGAACACTGTTTCCTGCAAACGTAGAACAGTTATGCTGAGAACCTCAGGGATGCGACCTCGACATCCAAAGATTAAAGCCAACCTCTTCAAGGAGGGGGAAATTCCAAGAAAATCTCATCCTGTCTCCCCCTCCCCACTCCACATACATTTATAAAATGAATTGCATAGAGAACCCTATTGGATTTTAAGGTTTTACACTAAATATACACTGGTTTTGCTACCTATAGTGTCCCATGATTGGAAGTGACAATGACCCTTTAAATTAGGATTAATTTCTTTTTCTCTTTCATCATTTTCTTTTATAACCAAAGAGGGAAAACGAGAGAGATTGTGGAGGGAGAGGCTACACAGAATATTTGTTTCTCCAGCAGGGCCCGTGGAAGGCTGGTTTGCGAATTCCCTGATGCAGACCCTAAGGGGTGGTAGAGCTGATCCTGTATCATCTTTTGGTGAAAGGCTGGTGATTTTCAGCCTGCTCCAGGCAGTTTGCTCGCCTATATTGATCAACTAGCCTTATTGCTGAACAGTGGGTTAAGCCCTCAACCCTCTGATTCAGACTTGCTGCTGACCAGAATGGCCAGAGTATAAACAGTTAATTATTGGAAATAACCAAACCAATCAGCACGATCATGTGGCATTTAAACAGCCCTGAGCAAACCACTTAGTTTTGAGCAGTTGGGTTTTTTTTTTGTTGTCGTTGTTCTAATACAGTGTGTTCATGTCCACTGTCTTCCACAGGGTGATCTTCTGCTCCAGGGAGAAAATGCCTCATCTGCGGAGAGGAAAGTCACCTGTGATATTTGTAAAATGCCACGACAAGTCTCTGAACAGAAGGTCTGGCTGGTGAGCATCCGGGGCTAAAGCTGCCCGGGTATCTCGAACTTGTGTTCCGAGGGATGTGGCTTCATGTCCTTCACCTCTGAACTTCGGGCTTGATCTGAGCCTCCAGCTGGTCTTTCTTGAACGTTTTGGATATGCGCTGCACCTCCATTTGCTTTTGGCAGTCCCTCCTCTATTTTCTTTCCCTTTCCATCCTCTCTGCCAGTTCTGACCATCCCAGGTGCGCTTTTTAGATTTCATTTTACTTCTTGAACGACCGCAAAATCTTCCCTTCTACTTTGTCCTGTACCGCAGCCCTGATCCCTTTGCAGACCCCGTGTGCAGAGCACACGGGACAAGTTAGTGGCTGTCACTGTGGCTGGGGGTGCAGCTCCTCCCAGGATGGACCCCGGTGGGGTGCCAAACTTCAGCTGCAGCCAGAGTCCTTCTTGACGCTCCAAGGGCCAGCAGATTTCAGAACACAGAGCCACCAAGCATCCGTCTCAAAACCCCCGAAGATGGAAAGCTGGTGGATGTAAGAGTTCAAGGGACGGTTCTCTTTCCCATCTCAAAGCAGCTGCCTGGCTCTTGTCTGCCTGACCTTTACGGCTAATCCACTTGGCAGCTGTCAGTTGAATCTTTCCAGAGCGTCAGTACTAAGTAGAGACTGAACATGTGACCTTCCCCATCCCCTCCGGAATTCCCAGAGTATCCCTCTTTCATTCCTCCCCTCCCGCCCCAGCCAAGTACTCGTGGGTTATAGGGGGAAAGCGTACTCTGTATCATACAAGTGACACAAGAAACAGTGGGAAAAGTTGGTTACAATGTCATCTGGAGATAGAAAAGCCACTTGCTTTTGGTCTATCCTCTCCCAGTTAGATTTATAGACAAAAGTACAGAATAAGAATTGACTAATCAGAAAAAGTGTATTAAAGACCTTATGTGGAATATCTCTCTTATTTTTAATTTCTTTTTATTTTATTTTGTTTTTATTTAACTTTTTTTTATTGAGTTATAGTTATTTTACAATGTTTTGTCAAATTCCAGTGTAGAGCACAATTTTTCAGTTATCCATGAACATACATATATTCATTGTCACATTTTTTTTCGCTGTGAGCTACCACAAGATCTTGTATACATTTCCCTGTGCTACACAGTATAATCTTGCTTATCTATTCTACGTTTTGAAATTACAGTCTGTCCCTTCCCTGTTTTATAATATAATTCACCCATGGCTAATTATGGATGATAGCCAAATTAGGAAAAATAAGCAAAAAGAAAATAAAATCATTGTGATTCTCACCCAGGGACAACCCCCAATTAATATTTTAATTTATATTCTTTCAGACTTTATGCATATATAATATTTATATTTTTTAAATTTTTTACATAATGGCTTTATGACATATGTACTCTGAGTGGCAAGATGAAGCCATCTGGATTAAAAATATTAATGTAAGAACACTCAAGGTAAACTTGAAATGGAGAATTGGGGCAGGTGGAATAACTGAATTTTTATCTGAGTGGAGACTGTTCTAAGAAGTTCATTGCCGCGATTTTCCTCATCACAAATCCGAGGCAATTTCACGTTTGCTCTAACTCCTGGAAAGTGACCCCTTTATGAAGTTTCACACGTGCGTTTATGTCCCGTGCAAACGCACACAAACACACCTGTGCGTGCATTCTCCCCACGTCATCCACAACTTTAAATCTATATGTGACTTTCAAAACAAATCTAGGAAAATTAAGAAATAACTCCTGCTGTTGACAAAATATTTCTGGTCATATTATTTATATCAGTTATAAGACTGCATCTGAGACAGTCTAATGATACATTCTTTGTCAGATGATAAGATTACTGAGAAAACAGATATTTAGGGAGCCTTTTGTTTTTACATGTGAACTTTGTCTAGGAGGTAATTATGAATCAGATTATTAACCTTCTGCAGTTTCTCGCCTCTGTGACTAAATTAATCAATCCAATAAAAGCTTCTCTTTCATCTTCAGATATAACTCTAAAAGTCTTCTACGGTAAGAAAAGAAAAAATGGGCATTTTATTTAAAAAGTGTTCGAAGTAAGAAATCTTCCTAAATTTTGAAATCCTTAGGCTCCGTCCTCTGAAAATGATGCTCGTTGTCAGGACGAGGCTAAGTAAATCCTCGAGTGTCTTTCATTCCTGTAAGCCTCCCACTTCCTCTGAGCCATTATCCACATTTGCCCTGGGTTCATTCTCACAACCTTTGTCCCCAGCTTCCAGTCGAATACCTTCCTGTCACGAAGGTGGCGGGGTTGGGGGGGGAGGGTTGTAAAACCCAAAGCAGGTAATAATTGCCTTTCTTCCTCTGCTTTTTCTCAGAAACTGGGCGAACGTACGGAAGAAAGAGCGGCACATGAATTCTGTGAAGAATGAAGTAACTTTTCCAAAAGATGCCGGAGCTTCGGGCGGTTAAAAGTGAATTTTCCTAAGTATCAATGCCAGCGATAGCCTTCTTAGTTATTTCAGGAGACGGTCTCAGATACTACAAAGTGGCTAATTCAATTTAGTGGCCAACCAGCACAGTTTCCAACATTAAGAGAGAACAGATACGAAGAACACGGCATTCTGTCCTCTAAGAAAGAGATAAGAACTGTTTGGGCTCGTGGTAAAATAGTAAGTCCTCTTTATGTAGTAAGTTTGGCCAGAGCCTAAAATTGATTAGAATCTCATCCGTTAATTGGAGTCCTGCATTTCCTGGACCGATACCTTCTCGAAGCGTTCTCAGTCAAAATATAGAGCGTGATTATTTTGTGGCGTGAGTCAGACCCATTCACTTACCTGTCAAGACACCTACGTTCTTGGAATGATTCTCCGCTTGCCACTGGGGTGTAGCTCAGGAGTTAACCAGGAACTGGTGACTTGGAGAGAAGAATGGAGAATGGGGCTGATGAAACCCTGAACCTTTAAACACTCCCTGTGGTTGGTTGCATCATAACCAAGTTACAAATTAAAGGAGATATAAAATTTAGATCAGTTGCACCTCAATGGGCTTTGCAGTTTATTGCTCAGTCCTTCCCCTTCCTTTTCTTGCTTTGTCTCAAGATTATATTTTAACAATGTTCCCTGGGTCGGCGTTTAAAATGAGCTGGTTATCACCAGCTGACACATAATTTTAACTATAAAGATAATTTTGTTACCAGATTTTCCAAGTCACAGTCACAGATTTGAAGTCCTTCAACATACGATGGTTACTATTCAATTTTAGGCTCATTTCAGCCATGCTTCAGTTACACTTTGAGTATGTGTCTTTCTTCCCTGGTTTTGATTCAGAAGCTATGTATTCAAGGTCAAATTTTGCATCATGCAAAGTCCTACCAATTTTAGACAAAGATTGTTTTGACTAGGTAAAGAAATGGAGAAGTTACTGGGACATATTCACAGGCAGTGCTTAAAACCATCGCAAGCAATTAGAAGAACCCTCAGTTGCTATAACCACATGAAATACCATGAGAATTGTTGCTTCTAACAACTAGTCGAGAGTGAGTAAACAATTATTTATAAATTAGATCTCATGTTTTCAGAATGCTTTTCTATATATTAATGTGCAGTGATAAAGAAATCAAACATCTCAGAGGCTATAGCTGGGAATCCAAACTGTCAATGTGTGTGGGTGTCTGAACACCGATTCCCACACATGAAGCCCCACATGTATGATTACTCCTCAGCGTGGCTTGGCAGGTAAATGACCATGAGACGTATCGGAGCACGCTGGAGTAGAAATTGTTCCAGTGGTCCCAGACACTCAGCCCTCCGTCTGAGAAACGTGGTGGTGCCCGTCCAAAGCGGGACGGCTGTGATGATTGACATTAGCCAGCGTGGAATGAATTCTCTTTAAAAATAAAATGTTGTGCGATTTGTTGTTGGCATCCCCCTTCATTGTTCATTCATTCATTCTCTGGATTTGGGTTTTGAACAAGGGTGTATGTTTCAACTTAGGAAAGCAGGAATCAGATCGGTGGACGGCCCTGGGCGCTCTGGCTTTACTGCGTGTATCAGGACCGCTTTGGCTTTAAATGTTATTTATTAGCTGTAAATATGTGTGTGTGTGTGTGTGTGTGTGTGTGTGTGTGTGTGTAAAGGGAGGCTGTACATACTGGAGAGGTCGTTGTGGCTATCTGCATTTATAAACATTTGGTGCTAACTTTGTACGTGTTCCTATCAGTGATGGTCTCACTGAGCCAACTTACTCTTATGAAATAATACAATAAAATGGGCTTAAAAAACTCCACAAAACCTACTTACCTATGTGAAGAAATGGACTCTGCTTTTAATAAAATTGACAACATTTTATTACACTGCTAAGTCATTATTTTGTATCATTTAACCTGCCTAAAAAAGAAACTTATTCTTAGGGCCGATTCGTTCAGCAAATTTTTACTGAGGAACCACTATGCTTAGTAAAAAAAATAAAATAAAAAAAATATATATTTATTTCATAGTGCACATTATATTTTATTTTTTATATTTATATTTATACAAAGTCTTAAAGATCCTTTACACTATAGAGAAAAATGATATAGGATTTTCACTAAATAAAATGCACAAGACTTTCCTTCCCTGCTGGAGGCTTTTCCACAAGTAAAGTGTTAGGTTCATATAAAAATATCTTTGACCATTTTCTGGAACACAGTGTCTCTATTTTTGAGTGCTAATTATTAGCTACAAAGTGAGTGGCATTTGTGCAATAAAATGAAACATTTGGGATGGGAGGGTGCATTTTTTAGGCCTTAGCTTTGGGTTGTCTTGATAATGAAAAAGAATAACGGTAACGGCCCATCCACATAGCTAAGTACTTAGCACTTAGCACTTAGTACTTAGTACTTCTGCACCAATTTCTAGAGCACGAATTGCCCTTCTGGGACTCAGAAGGGCAATTGGTTTAACTCCCCAGCCCACACATTCTTCATTTAAAGTACGATCCGAGGAAGCAGATATATTCCAGGGACTTGCCCCACACCACGCTGCTTCCCCTTCTTAAGTGTGTATGAAGGAGAAAGTAGGTGAGAATTTACTTATTCCCCGTCATTCCATTTCTGTTAAGAGCAATCACTCCGGGCTCCAAATGCCTGACCAGCCGCACGCCCAGACTCCTGATAGCACGGAGTTTGTTTATTCCTGCTTTGGGTCCTTTTTCCAGGTTGGGTGGAAGCCAGTGCCAGGGCTTCTAGACTGCAGGTGGCAAACCGAGTCAGCCAGTTCCTAAGCTTCTTTCTGCGAGAAAGTAACGATGCTCGAAAACACTAAACAACAGACAAACATGATTTCTGAGGAAACTCCTGAGGTCTGTTGACGAAGAGTGATTTTTTAACTCCTTTATTGTCGTCTGGTTCCTGTACAGCAAACTGCACATATTTTAGGTGCGCAATTTGATGAATTTCGATAGACGTATACATCCCGGAAGCCACCATCGCAATCCAGACAGCTTACATTGTCATCACTCCCCAAGAGGTGCGATTTTTGAATTCCCAGTTTATCCCTTCCCACCCTCTTTACCCCCAGTAACCATGAGTTTGTTCTTATGAAGACAAATTCTTTAGCTACCATGTTCCCAGTCTGTGCCAACGGCCGATTCCATTTCTCCTTTTTTTTCAATCTGGACTTGGCTGGCCATACTGATCATGGAGTTTTGATCTCAATAAAATGTCAGATGATTAAGGAATACGGTCAATAATATTGTAATAACTTTGGATGAAGACAGATGATTACCAGCATTATCACGGTGATCATTTCATAAGGTTTGCAAGTATCAAATCACTATGCAGTAGACCCCAAGCTAACACAATATTGTCTGTCAACTATATTTCAATTAAAGAAGTGTCGGATCATGAATCTAGTGAATGTGGTAAAAACATACAATAAAAAAAGCAAATTAAAAAAAGGCAAAGAATTGGAGGGAGAGAAGGAAGGAAGGAGAGAAGGAAAGAGGGAAAGAAGGAAGTTTACAGAAGTCACCTCTATTCTCAGTTGACAACCTCCTTGTTACTTGGCCTTTGGGTTTTACAGTAGCAGAGTTTTTGTAGTAAGTTTTGCACTTACTCTGTCTTGGACACCAAATGTGGCCTAAATATCTCCCTTTCATGTGTAAGAAGATAGCAGAGTAAAGAAAAGATTGTAGGTTTTGGCAAAAGACATATTGGGATTTGAATTGAGTCCCAGTCATTTGCTGCCTGTATAACTTTAAGCAATTAATCTTTCTGTTTCAGTTTGCTCATCCATCAAATCAAGATTTAGAGCGAGTGATCCTGAAAGATCATTGTGAGTCATGGACATCTCACTAAAACGGACTGAAATTTGTTTACCAGAGATTCGTAAGAAAGAATTTCAAAGCATGGACTTTGCTACAAAAAAGAATGTCTTCAGACTTCCACTTTCAAATGAGATAGTGATAGGGACCGAAACAATGGGAAAAAAAAAACCAAAACAGACAAAATGTATGGAACAATGGTTTTCAAGTCATTGGATATGAGACAGCAAAGGACGGTGACCCCTGAGGGGGGACACAAATGCTGGAAGACCTGCAGTTGCCCCAGGTTAACATCTGGGGAGAGTTTCAGGGCTGCAGCGCAAGAGAAGGGCCCCAGCCAGAACACAGCAATCTGAGCTGGGGAATCAGAGCTGGGGTCCAGGGGGGCCAAGCCCTAGCGCTAGCCAGACGGAGTACCAGATAGGACGGAAGCCCTCGAGGTTGGCAGAGGGTCCCCCTTGAGTCTCTGACTGAGTACTGATCACTGTGTGCATGTGTGTGTGTGTGCGCGCGCGTGTGTGTGCATGTGTGTGTGTGCATGTGGGGGAGGAATGCACTACCAAAGGTTCAGAAGAGCCATCTAAAAAGAACAGAGGAAAACAGAGCCTGCGCAGCTCACACGGGAATAACATAATGCCTGTCTCCAACTCACAGCCTAGAGAATCCCTCAGCGTCAGCAGGATGCGCAAAAAGGCTTTGCCTCACGAGTTCAGCAGAAATAGCTCTTACTGGTCCTACCAAGACGGCTGAAAAGCAAGACCCAGGGACTAAAGCTGTTTCCAAGAAACTGCATCCCAGAACGAGGCTGACGAATATTTATCCTAATTCTGAGCACTCACCGAGGCAAAACATATAGTTATATTTGTCGATTATTCCTTAATAAAGTTAAAAAAGAAATACCTCCACTTGGCTTTCTAATAAGCATTTAGAATCCAACATGTCAAAAACATCACTACTGATTGTAAAATCTACGAATTCCCCCAATCTTTCCAACCAAGTCGATGTCAATTTCTTTCATTTTCTCTGGAAGAAAGCCTTGGAATCCATCTTTGAATCCTTTCTTTCTTCCGTTTGACATAGTCAGTCGGTCAAGAAATCCTTTCAGCCCTGCTTCAAAATAGATGCGGAATCTGACCACCTTTTACTCTCTGACGCTGGCACCACCAGGCCTTACCTGGAGTACTACAATAACCTTCCCCTGGTCTCTCTGCCGCTTCCCTTGCTACCTGTTAGTCTATTAATCATATAACATCCAGGTTAACTTCCTAGAATGCAAAATAACATCTCATTCCTCTCCTCAAAACCTAATCTCTCTCCATTTCGCTGGCCAACAACCGAACTGTAAATTACTGTTTGCGCATGTGAGCATGTGTGTGTACACGTGTGTGCACATTGTTGTGGTCCACTCTGTTCTACGTTTAGCCCGTTTCTAGTTAATCCTCATATGTAGTGCAAGCTATGGATTAAGTTCTTTTTCCTTGTTGATGTGGTGGTGGTGTAGTCATTGTTTGCTTCTTTTTGTGTAGGCAAATTGTTCCAGCACTGTTTGTTTAAAAGACTATCCTTTCTCCGTCGAATCACATTGGCAACTCTGTTCTCTGATCCTCATAGATCGCTTACTTACAACGATTGATTTTTTTCCAGCAAATGTAGTCACTGAGCAGACTTAAGTCAAAAGCGTGCGCTAAAGTTCTAGTATGGGGAGCTACCTACCTTATCCTGGCTCGAGTCCTTTACCTTCTCATCCAGGGTTCCGGACCTAAGGTGGAAATCCACCTAAGAAATGAGATTAAGGAAAGCACTCAGGCTAAGCTGTCTCTCTGACTTTGTCCCATTCCTCCGGCAGGGTTCCAACATGCAAGGGGATGCTAATTCTGGCTTCACTTACTGCCGCATCCCTCACCAAAATTAGCCGGAAAAGGTTTAAATACAAAGTAAAGGGCTAGAAAACATCTCTGTGCTATCTTGTGCTTTGGCTCTAGGATTGCCTCCATCTCTGTTTTTCCAGAAATTGATTTATGTTATTGTTTGTCTTGCCTTCTCAGATGTACACCCGTTTTCCTGGATAATAATGATTATATCAACCATCTACTTTTTAAAAACTCAGAGTATAAAAATAATTTTACATGCATTTAACAACTCTTTCCTAAACGGATGCATAAATAAATGAATGATGCCTATCATGAGTCAGTCCTTGTAAAACTGTGACAAATAGCACAAAGGAATGAAATTCTTCACTTTTCTCTCCGTGTCTCCCCCTCTGTAGGTTTCCTTAAGCAGTGGGTGTAATTGAACTTGACCAACATACTCATCCTTCCTGGGATGTTCTAAAAATACATTCTTTGATTTATTAAAATAAATTTCTCAACATAATTAGCTCAAGAAAGATTCTCCTGTATGTCCTAAGAAGGAAAAAAGGAACTGAGACACTGATCCAAAAAAAGCGAAGGAAAGAGTGGGTGAGTTGAGTTAAGGTTAGGGAAAAAAAAAGGGATAGAAAACAGAAGTTAGAGAGCAGGAAGGAAGCTATCTGTGTCATAACACTATATCTTTAATATTAATTTTAAAAGAAAAAATAACTTCTGTTTCCACTGGATGTGCCAACGTCATGTGAGAGAGTATCGTCCACGGAGGGCAATGACGGTACAAGTTAAATAAAGAGTTGGTTGAGTTCATCGCTGTGAGCTCAGCATTCTGATATCCAAGTAAGGACAGAAAAATCGGGCTCTCAGAAATGCCCAAGCTGGAGAGTCTGGGTTGCAGAACAAGGACCCAGGACTCTTCTGCTCCCACGTGTGTTTTGGGCTAAGATGTCACCGATGAGTGATACTCTCAGGTGCATGGAGTATTCTATTTGTTACCAGTTTAGTTGTTTTTTGTTTTTTTTCCCTTGGCAGGAGGTTGGAGGTAATTAGGTTTTGTTTAATTTTTGGGTGGAGGTGCTGGGGATTGAACCCAGTGCCTCTTGCCTGCTAAGCATGTGCTCTATCACTTGCGCTACACCCTCCCCCTGGAGTCTTCTATCTGCAACCAGGCCACCAATCGTGTCAAGGAGACCACGGTCCAAGGGCACGTAATAACTCCATGTGCATCAGTGTCGCTCTGCTCCCTCACCTTTACTGCTCTCTAATCCCAAAGGTATGATGTGAGCGAGCGAGGATGGTGCCTCTTATCCACAGCCGTGAGAGAAGAAACAAGTTGTATCGAGCACTTTCTGTGAAAGGAATTAGCAGAAATCAGCACGCTGTCATTATAAAGTGGACCTCTTTCCACAAGATGATTTGTCCAAGGAATTGATAAATTTACAGTGTTTTCCACAAGGCACATTCCTAAAAGCTCATCAGGAAAAATAATGGAAATGATGTGACTCACTTAAAATAAGCTAAATGTAGCCTTTATACATACACCAAAAGCCAAGTCAAAAGATAATAAATTGACTAAAAAATATTGATACATAAAATACGACTTCTTACTTACAGCTGCACCAATTTCTAGAGCATGAATTGCCCTTCTGGGACTCAGAATAGCTCACTGTTGGTTTGACTCCCCAGCCCACACCTTCTTCATTTAAAGTACGATCCGAGGAAGCAGATATATTCCAGGGACTTGCCCCACACCACGCTGCTTCCCCTTCTTAAGTGTGTATGAGGGGAAAAGTAGGTGAGAATTTACTTATTCCCCGTCATTCCATTTCTGTTAAGAGCAATCACTCCGGGCTCCAAATGCCTGACCAGCCGCACGCCCAGACTCCTGATAGCACGGAGTTTGTTTATTCCTGCTTTGGGTCCTTTTCCAGGTTGGGTGGAAGCCAGTGCCAGGGCTTCTAGACTGCAGGTGGCAAACCGAGTCAGCCAGTTCCTAAGCTTCTTTCTGCGAGAAAGTAACGATGCTCGAAAACACTAAACAACAGACAAACATGATTTCTGAGGAAACTATCCTGAGGTCTGTTGACGAAGAGTGATTTTTTAACTCCTTTATTGTCGTCTGGTTCCTGTACAGCAAACTGCACATATTTTAGGTGCGCAATTTGATGAATTTTGACAGACGTATACATCCTGGAAACGACCATCACAATCAAGACAGCTTGATGAGACACAGATAATTCTGGAACACCCTTAGTTCTCCATGGAAACCCCTGAAGGAAACAGTCTTTAGGACACAACATTATAAAATTCTTCATATTGTTTTTCCCCTCCACGCTGGCAAGAAACCCAGTGACAAGAAGAACACATGAGAGAGAATGACTCAGATCAAACCCATATGACCTCCATTGGTTGAGCAATGCTGGAAACATCTAACCTGGGAGGAATATTTTATGTCAAAAGGATCAAAAAAATGAAGATTGCTTACACTCACCAGATCAGCCCATCTGCCAAAATGACCCCAGTTGACTCCACAAGACACAGAACTGTCCTGTCAAGCCCTGTCCAAATTCCTGGCCCACAAAATTGTGGGATATGACAAAAAGGTTTTAGGTCACTAAAGTTGGGATATTTTATTATTCAGCACTAGAGAAAGAAAACTAAAAGAGCAGTAACTCAAACACGTAATTTACTGGCTCTTATATCTGAAAAATCCAGAGTTCTGGCGGGTTTCAGATATGGCTTGATACAGGTGTTCCTATTTTAAAAATTTCCTTGTTCTGTGTTCATGCCACTCTCAGGCCCCCTCTATTGTTTTATGATGGAGGCTGGCTGGTCGTACGCCCAGAGGAGGGGAGAGTACAGCTCAGTGGTAGAGTGTGTGCTTAGTGTGCGAGAGGTCCTGGGTTCAATCCCCAGCACCTCCATTAAAATAAATAAACCTCCCCTGCAGAACAAAAAGCAAATCCTATACCCAGAGGAAAGGAGAGTGTTTATCTTTGAAGCTACAAGGACACTGAGAAGAAACCCAACAAAAAGTCCTTGCCACGTGGTGCCCCTGCTTATTCCACTTACCTCGTACCCTCTGATCTCTCGCACTCCTTCGTGACTGCTCACCCTTCATCAAACTAGCATAAAAATACTCAGGTCTTGCTTTGAAGGGCCTTCATTTTCTTATGAAGTTTCCCATGTCATGGAAAACTGACATTTAATAACTTTGTGTACTTTGCCTTCATTAAACCATCTTTGTCCGTTTAATTTTCAGACCCAGCCAGGGACCCTAATAGGTAGGAGAAAAAAGTGTTTTTTTCCCTTTCCATTAAGATTGCAATCCAACAGTCCAGGCCTGGAAACAGCAAGATGAGGAATTTGGGGTGCAGATTGTTTGTTAATGTTTTTCGCTGAAGAGTTTGTGGATCTTTTGGTAAGTTTCTAGAAGGAGCAATCAAATTGGGCGAGAGACTCCGAGAAGAAGAAGGTCACGCTAATAAGACAGAAAAGTTGAGTTCATGTAGATAATTGGGTGCGGTTTTGCTTGTCAGTGTGCAGCCTAAGTGAGGGTACAGTGTCTGTGCTCAGGGGTTAGGCTTCCATTACGTTAGCATTAGGTTTCCTGTGAGAAGGGGAGGGGATAAAATCAAAGGGAGCGGTATGTCACACGACCAGCCAGAGCCCTAAAGAGCCCTCATTTCTAGCAGCTGAATGACTTTATACTTTTTTTAAACAGTAAGATAGGAAGAAAACATTCCTCGGGGAATATATGGACAAGAGAATATTTAGAGCTATTTGTTCTTGCTTAAGGCTTAGTATATTTATACAAAGGCAAAAAATAACTTATTAGAATAGGAATAAAAACAAAATGACAGGTGGAATAAAAGAGAGTCAGTGATGGGGAGGGTGTAGCTCAGTGGTATAGAGCACGTGCTTAGCATGCATGAGGTCCTGGGTTCAATCCCCCGTACCTCTGTTAAAACAAACAAACAACAAACAAATCTAATTACACCCCCCCAAAAAAACACTTCTAAAACTGAGTCAATGAGAAATATGTTTATAATTCTATGTTGAGAACATATCACACATTATTAGTGTCCGCAAGAAAACTTAACTTCCAGAACAAGCCCTGACATTGATGAAAAAGTCACACCACACACAGGGCACTGGCAATATTCTCTATTTTTCCTAAAGAAGGAGAAACTGTAAAGTCTTTCCCAAAGAGAAATATGCCATGAAACACCTCAGCCCCCTAAGGCATCCAGCCCTTCCTTGGGCCCGGTGTCTGAGATTGAACCTGTCCCCAGGAGGTAGATTGGGAAACAACCAAGACTGAAAAAAAAAAAAAAAAGGTAATTTCTTCCACTAGCCTTGAACCTTCCTGCAATGAACAGACGAATAGGGCAGGGCTCACAAAAAGCCTTTGGCCAACTGACAAGGATAGACGTCTCCATGAATTTACTTGTCGCCTGTGGGTCTTGAGGTAGGCGATTGTGTTTCTGCTGAAGTAGATAATTACTAGTTACCAGTGATTGCCTGGTAACTAGCTCTTCCCAGAATGTACTCTGTGGTGTTGCCCTTTAGCAGCTTAGCTTGGGAAATGCTGGATTAAAAGGCTGTAACCCCATGAGGCTTCCACCCTGCTGCTCCAGCTCCTAGTTGCTCGTGCCCGAGGACTGGAAGATGCTTGGAGCACCTGCACTGCAGTGGCTGCTGGTGGAATCCACCATGAGAATGAAAAAGACCATAAGACTCATTTTCTGTGTCCCCAGAGCAGGGCTGGGTTCTGAGGGGAGGGGGAGTGAAAAATCTTCTCTTCGATTCTGATAAGCTGTTGCCTGGTGAAAAGTCATTTTTCTTTTTGGGACCTCATCAAGACAAGTGGACACAAGTCCCTGTGTTTCTGGTCCTCACCGAAGGGACCAAAAGTTAATGCCTACCGTCCTCCCATCGTTCTCAGCTCCTCTCACTCTGATTGGTCTGTACGCGCAATCAAACCCTTTACTCTCTTCCAGTTACAAAACAAATGTCCTGTGCATGTCCACAGTTCTGGGTACTGGGAATCAGGAGGGACTGTTTCCAGCATTTATTTTTACTTGCTTAATTAGCAAAAATGCTTACTTATACAAAGTAGATAGTTTCTTCAGGCTTCTCAGAGTTTAAATACGCTAACAGGCAAACTGATTTGGCTCAAATTATTTTTCTGCTTGACGCATCTCTGTGATGCTTCAGCAAACCCTAGTTTACATCAGATGATCGAAACATATGTTGCAGAAATGACTGCAGTAAGTCTTTTCTGCTCAAAACCAAGAAGTAGAAAGCCAGTCAGGACAGCTCGTTAGTAGAAAATATAATTGGGTTCTCCCTCTGGTTTCTGTTTTAGGAAATATTCTTGCTAAAAAAAATATTTTGCTGATTAAATATTAGAAACAGCTAAGAAGTTGTGCTTTCATGAATCTTGAAGGTTAATGGTTAGTAACCTTTAAAAGGCACATATCCATGTTGTACACCAGAAAGTAACAAAACATTGTAAGTCAACTATACTCCAATCAAATAAGTACATAAATAAATAAATATTTTCAAAGGCATGAAAAAACAGCAACCAAATTATCTATAAATATGATGTCTCTGAAGATGGCTGTGAAGGCAGCTGGAGCATGTTTTATAGCGCATTTAAATTATGCCTCCGTTGGCATGTATCACTATCTGACTTATATTTGGCTAAATTGTATCTCTCTGCCTTGCTGCCTTGAGGCACTAGAAGGGCAACACTGTGCCTTCTTTAATTCTGCCTTCTCTGCAGCACCTAACTTAGCACAGATGTAGACGTCCACTAGAAGCTTAATAAATGTTCGTTGAATTAAACTGATCTGGCACCGGGACAGCATGGACAACGTTCCATGTTGTCTCTGTCCAGCTTCTGGAGACGGAGCATATGTTGAGAATGGATGACGTCAACCCAGCTTTGAGACCGTGCATGGCTGCAGGGAACAGACCATGAGCAGATGGGCAAATAGTCAACAAGCCGACAAAAATACAGAGAGCACGGTGTTGTGTGACTTCTAGGGATCTGGAAATGCAAACGAATTTAAAGAGATATAGTTGCCTCATACAGTTGTCACAAGGATTCGAGGGAATGCAGTTAAATGAGCTAGCAAAGAACGTAGCTCCTTTGCTGAAGAAGCGGTAGCCATTATTATTATCATTACTAATAGATTAATAGTAATAAGCCAACTGGCTAATAACAGAATGCTGAGAAATGACTTAGCCTTCAGCAAAGCCAAGAAAATTCTTTCTGAATAATTATTCTGGACTTAATAAGTAGGGTTGTGGCCACCAGCTGGACAGACTAGAGATGATGCTGTCTACTGAGGGACTTCTAATGCTCACCTTGGCTGAGGAAGCCCTACGTGTGCCATGGAATTCAGTTCTGTAGGTTCTGGAAAGCCCTCCCCTTCCCCTCCTCTGCTCGTCTCCCCCTGGTAGTCCTCAGAATTCCCCGGCTCTGCATATCCGAAGCTTCTGCCAAGCCGCCATCACTCCCCGGGGCAGACCACGTCCCCAAGCCTAACCAAAGGTAGCCATGCGCGCTCAGAGGGGCACTTTATGATGCCTCACAAAATGTCTACTAAATAATGAGGGCTCAGTAAATGTTTGCTCAATATATGAATAAACAAATTAATTAAAGCAAAAGGTCCTGAGAAGAAGTTTTAACTTTATTTGGTAGACATCAGAGAATACATTAAAAGAAAAATTTGGATGCAAGAAGCTATATTTAGGAAGATTCTTTGGAAGGACTATATAGAAATCATTTGAAATCAGGACAGGGTTGAGACTGAGAGACTAGCCAATCCTGTTCTATTTTGGGAAGGCGAGACAGGTGTCTTAGACAAAGAAACAGTTAATTCAGGTAAGAGGAAGTATGGTAACTTTAGTAATGGGATGGAAGGGACAAAGGAGAAGGAAATATGTCTAAGCAGATTTCAAGCATGAGTGAGAGGATAATTACACATCAATAAAACTAGAAAATACTGCAGGAAGTTCAGTTTTGTGTAAGACAGTGGGCTCAGTTTCAACCAACAGATCAGGAAGGCGTGGGGGGACATGACGGGGAGATGGAGGCTGGGGGCGTGGGAGAGAAGTAGTAGCCAGAGACGTGGATTTTGGAGCTGAGCACACAGAGATGAGAGCTAATTAAGTAAGATAACCAAGGAAGAAACAATAGTGAGAGAGAAATATGGAGCAAAAATGGAACCTTTCTGTATAACTAAGTTTAGGAAAGATTTGGTGGAGAAGAATCTACTGTAAGAGACTCAGAGAAGCTGTCACATAAGTAGACGTTATCACCAGATACACAAAGTTCCACAAATAAAGAAAGCCAGTTAGCAATGTCCAAAGAAGCTTCTAGATCTGGCAATAGGAAATCTACAGACGACTGCTTAGTGTATAAATTCCATGGAGTGACAAGAACAAAAGCCCGATTGTGAAGGGCAAAGAACAAATGGGATTTTTCACAACTGGGGTCAATAGCCTTTCGAGAAGTTTGCTGGGAATTCGAGGGGTAGGGGGAAACTGGCTCTCCAAGGCATAGAACAAAAGAGGTAGTATTTTGGCTCATTTTAAGAAAAAGAGAGCTTTGGATATGTTTTTAGGCTTTTGCATTACTGGAGGGAAAGAGATTGATTTCCAAGAAAGTATGGAAATAACTGACAGAGCCTTGAAGAGCAGGGAAATTGGATGTCACATGGGTAACAGACAGCACACAGGGGTTTTATTTTGACAACCCATGCAGCTTCCATGCACGTTTCTGGGGAGACACCTTCACATACATACACATACTTGATTTCCAACAATAATTTTTAAAAGAACACTATTATAACTTCTATAAATGCCCATGGGGACATCTGCATCGAATTTCATCTAAAGCCAAGAACATACATGGTTGCTCATGTTTATTCAAACAGATCTGGCTCTTATTAGTTATTTCATCTTTATTGAATGTCTTTAGAGCATATAACATTGTCACTGCCTTAGACGTGGCTTTTATTATGCCTTCAGGAGACAAAATATATGTCAATAAAAAAAAGCCAGTGTGCTTCTCTTCATGTATGGGTGTGGATATCCGTTTTGTAACTAAACACTGAATGTTATTCCATTAAGAATAAAGAAGGAAATGAATACATCCCATCACATAATACTTACTATTGCTGTTCTCTTGTGAAGGATAATGGTTCATTTTTTAACGGAAGCCTTTGGCTTTGATCAAAGAGATAAGTTTATTAAGTATAGGCTGAGTCTTCCCTCTTCTGTGAAATCCAGATTGGATGCTGTTTAGACAACATTATAAGCGCAAAGAAACTCTGGAAGGACACAGAATAAACTAGTGAATGTGGTTACCCTCGGTGAGAGGGGTTGAAGAGCTGGCTTCTCTGGAATAAGAGTGCTCCTCTAACACATCTTTTCAATGCCATTTCATTTTTTGAGCTACGTTATTATACTATCTATTCATGAAGATAATAAAAACTATAAAAGAAAACAATGTCCAGTTATAGTTTCGTTACCTCACTATGCCTTCATCAAAGCACAATATTCTGGGTAAAACAAAGGCTCATCCTTCACAGCAGAAGGTAAAGCGGGATCCCAGATAATGAATGTATTAATTGTTCTTTTTTTAAAGCACAAGGTGGAATTTTACATAAAGTAGTGTGTTCCCAAGTCCTATGTAAAATAGTAATAATAATAATAACAATAACAATAATAATAATAATAATAATAATAATAATAATAATAATAATAATAATAAAAGAAGGAGAAGGAGGAAAAGGAGGAGGAAGAGGAGAAGAAAGAGGAGGAGGAGAAGAAGAAAGAAAAGGACGAGGAAGGGGAAGGGGAAGAAGAATTTTTGAGGGCATTGGAAGCCCATTCCTTCAGGAGTGGAAAAACAGAAGAGAAATGTGTGGCTATATCAATTGTCCCTAGAGACACCAGGATCATTACTGGAAAATTAGATAACAGCAATGTACTTTTCCTTATATGGTTTATTCAAGAGAAGCCTGGTTACGACGACCTTTGAAGAAAGTCTTCACGAAGGAAAGAAATCATGTCGCAAAGCGCAAAAGAGCAAGGCAAGACCCAGGGGCGTTTCCAATCGTAAAGCTGACTTTCTTTGATTCTGATACTTCTTTGAATCTCGTGCAGTCACCTGTCCCCTAACAGGAAGGATCTCACAGCCCTGGACAAGCCCCCACCCCCTCCCCCATCACAGCTTCTTCCTTCTCCTTCTAGTTCATAGACCTGTCACATAAGCTGCCTTCACCGTGGCAGCTCCGGAGAACACGGGGTGGATGAGAGGAAGCACGGATCCCACCAGGAACGGTTTGAGGCAGGTTTACTTTCCCCAGACTCTGGATGGCACCAGAGTCTCTGCGTCTGACATACTCAGGAAGTTAGAGTGAGGGCAGATCACCAGCAATGCTGACTGCTCATAATAGCTGCTTGTGAAACACGAAGCTCCCCAATTCATTAGCAGACTCACCTTTGCAAGGTCTAGTTTCAAAGTCCAGGACTTCATGCCTATTTGACTTAGCAGTATAATATACTATCTCTGACACCTGATTGCTAAAACATTTTTTTTTCAGCCTGAAAGACACTATTAAGTGGTAAGGACTTAAAAGTGGCTTAAAAAAACAAGTGTTTTATCACACTTTTCAAAGTTTAGCTAACAAGAAACAGCTACTTGCATTTCTGCTTGAGATGCCATCAAGTTTCAGTTATTCAGTCATTGATTCAGTCATTTATTTAACAGATATTTGAGTGCCTACTATGAGCCAATCTCTATGCCAGTTGCTGGGGATATGATGGTAAAGGAAAGAGACATGACCCTGCCTCTCAGGGAGAGATGGGCGTTTAGTTAATGACAAGTTTAGATAACGTGCCAAGAGTGGAAGGGACCAGATGCCCTCAGCGTGTTTAACAGGGATGCCAATCTCGTTGGGGATCAGGAAAGACCTCCCTGAGGAAGGTCAATTTAAATGGAGATCTGTAAGATAAATAAGAGTTATTCAGGCCAAGAGCGGAGGAGGGAAGGAGAGTGAGTAATTTAAGTAGTGGGTATTCTGCATGTGCAAAAGTCTGAGACAGAAAGGAGTTTGGAGAATGAAGAACAAAGAGAAAGTCAGTGTTTCTGGAAGCCTGCGACACAAGAGGAAGGTGGTGCTCAGGGCATGGTCAAAGCCAGGCAAGAACTGTGCACCATTTAGACTTTATCCAAAGATCCATGGAAGCCACCAAATAGTCTTAGAAATGTCCCACAGTCAGAAGTCTTTCCTCGAACCTCCGGTCTTGAAAACTCATGGGGAACACAGAGCTGCAGGAAATCAGCTTTGACTTTTCCTCTTTCTTCTCAGAATCTACACCGAAAGCACAATTCAATCTACGACACCGACTAGTCTCAAGATCCCTAAAAATAAGTGTAGTATTACTCAAAATACATTTGTTCACTCTGCGTCTGACTTGCCTTGTGGGCAAAGTGTGGGCAAAGCCTGCTTAACTGCGAGTTTGATTTTCTTCTGAAGTTCACAGCCGTGAGCCCGTGAACTGGCTGCACTTTTGGAAACCCATGCAGTCGGGCCCGGCAAAGGCTTGTGCTAGTTGCCATGAGTGGAAAGTGATGTGGAAGAAGTCAAACGCACACACACACATTTTTTTCTGCCTCTTAAAATTAGAATCAAATTCTGATCCTGTCCAAAGGGGGAACATACATCAGTAAATATGCTATCTGCTCCTTTTTGAAGGTGAGGCGGCACTGAATTAAGGCAAAATTGACCTATGTGTTTGTTTTGATGTTATTGGGTCTCCAGAGGGCACTGGGAGGAGCCCGGAGACGAGCGAATGAGTAGGGTGACTTCTTTTTACTTCTTCTGGACGAAAGAGTGTGTGTTCAATGAGAATATGACTAAAAAACTAAATATCTTGAAAAGATGACATTTTTATCTCTCCGTCTCTGTCCCTTGCCAACTGTGTGTGTGTGTCGGGGGGGGGGGGGGGCTCCTGCATGTGTTAACAACACTATCAAAAAATAGAATTCATCTAGTAACTTGGACAAACCTAATGTTATTCCCATGAAATCCTCTGCTGGGCCAGCCAGTCTATTCCAGACTCCAAACCTCCCCTTAGTGTGAATGTTCTTTCCCTTCTCAGCTTCTCCAGCCAGACAAGTCCTCCCCAGCGTGTAAGGCCTTGTTTAAGGCACATCTCCTCCCTCTGGCTTCCGATCGAGGCCAGAGTCTTGCTTTCCCTTAGCTCAGGAGACGCTGTGTCCCCCCACTCACTCTGCACTGAATGTAAATGCTTTGCACTGTCTCAAAACACTAACGTGAGCATCTTGTTTGCTCAGATGCTAAAGCTAAGAAGGAGAAAGTTCCGACTCCTCTTGGGAATCCCCTTCGAGATGGATGATAGGGGTTCAAAAAAGACCAGTTGCTTAATTGATAAAAATATAAACGTAGTGGGGAGGGTAGAGCTCAGTGGTAGAGTGCGTGCCTAGCATGCACAAGGGCCTGGATTCGATCCGCAGTACCTCCATTAAAACAAAAAAATGTAAATGAGGTGGCTTCACCTTCACCCAGGTCATAGAATAAGACCAGATTACAAGATGAGATATTTCCCTCCAGGTTAAAAAAAAAAAAAAAAAGTACTTCCTTTTAGGTAAAAACATGACAATCAAAAGCAAAAGGTCTCAAAGGCTTTTTGTGACGAACAGATGGGGTAAAGGATGACAGTACTTCACAGCTGTCTCCATTTGCACACCACTTGGCTATAACTGGCCAACGAAGAGCTTCGTATGTTTGAAGTACACAATTTTTAAAGTATCGATACGGATAGATACTGTCAGGGCAGGGCAAATTTCCCCTCTACCCATCTTGAGTTCTAATATATAATAATAAATACAAGGCATTAATAGGAGCAAAAGAAACAAATTTGAGGCTTGTTCACAAGGCCTTATAGAAATAGGACCTTGGAGGTAGCCAAAGCAAACTGCTTTATCCTTTTTAGATGGACAATAAGTTTGTGACGAATTGACAGGACAAAGACCCTTAGGCTTTGGGTGCTTAAATAGTGCAGAATTTAAACAGTTTGCGCTTTAAGCAGTAGAGTAAAGAAGTAACAAGGTTTGTTCGCACAAGCGTCTCAGCACTGAGTCCCTTCTCTCTGGTGATGAGTGTCCCTGTCTCCCGATGCAGGGAGGGCACCTTTCACATGCGAGGTTTATTTCTTGCTTTCAAGGAGACAGAGAAGAGGGTCAAATGTCCCTCTTACATTGTCTCTTCTTTAAGTAGCTTTAATTCAAAATAATAAACATGCCATTGAGGCGTATTCTGGGGTGGCCTGCCCTAGGCCCTATGCACACACTTTCAGAGGATTTAATCTGCTCTTCTTTTTCTAGTTACTCAAGGCAGAAAGTAAAGTAGGGTCACTGATTTGTAACTTCTCTTGTGATGCAGCATTTAATTCTATAAATTTCCTTCTAATTACTGCTGGTATCTGCAGGAAACCATCTCCATAATCAATATAATGAACATATCCACCACCTCCAAATGACTAATAATGTTGAGCACCTTATTACGAGCTCATTTGCCATCGTCTTTGGGGATTGTCTGTTAAAATCATTTGCCCATGTAAAAAAAATGGTTACTTTTTTGTTGTTGAGTTTTCAGAGTTCTGATATAGTCCTGTGTTAGAGACAGGATTTCTGTAGGTCTGTGACCCAACTGAGTTAATCTTTATATATATTGTGATGTAGGAGCTAAAATAATTACTTGCATGAGGATATAAAGTTATTACTTCATCAATTGTTGACAGCTATCCAGTCTGTACTTAATTGTTTCGTACGTTTGTTGAGAATCAGTTGAACATACAGTTATGGCCTCTTCTTGAAACTCTTTTCTGCTCCATTAATCTATTTTACAATATTACACTGTCTTGATTACTGTAGCCTTGTAATAATTCTTGAGTCAGTATAAGTCTTCCAATTTTCTTCTTTTTCAATATTGTTTTGGCTATTCTTTGCTCTTTGTATCTCCTTATGAATTTTAAAATAAGCTTGCCAATGTCTAGAAAAAAAGTACTGCTGGAATTTTTATTGGGATCGCCTTGACTCTACGGATCATTGTGGAGAGAACTGACATCTATGTGATATTGATTCTTCTAATTTATAAACATTGTGTGTATATTAATTTATTTAGGATTTCTCTAATTTCTGTTGTTGTTTTGTAGTTTTTAGTATACAAATCTCACACATTTTTGTCAGATTTATCCTACTTCATGTATTTGATGGTATTATAAATGATCTTGTTTCCGAAATTTCAGTTTCTCTTTCTTCACTGCAAGCATATGGAAATACAGCTGATTTTTGCCTGTTGGTCTTTAATCCCACAGTTTTGCCAACTTTATTTATTAGTTCTCCTTTCTTTTTTATGTAGTCCACAGAAGATTTTTTTGTACACTCTACATAGAAGATCATATTTAATGTGACTATAGACAGTATGACTTCTTTCTTTCCAATCAGAATGTTTTTATTTATTTATCTTGCCTTATTACCTAGTGAGAAGTTCTAGCAAATTGTTGAATAGAAACAGTGAGAACGAATTTCCTTGACATATTCCTAATCTTCGGAGGAAAGCATTCAAGCTTCTACAGTAAGATATGTAGTAGGTTACTCTTGCCCTTTATCAGATTGATATTAGTGTATTTCTAATCTGTAGGGGCTGTAATTTTTTAAATGCCTTTTCTGCATATACTGAGATATTTTCTTTCTAAGTTGGTTAAATGGTGAATTACATTCATTGATTTTCTAATGTTAAACCAATCTTGCATTCGTGGGATAAACCTCACTGGGTCATGGTACATTACAAATCTTGAGTAATGTTGAATTTGATCTGCTTAAATTTGGTTAACAACGTTTGCATTTATATTCCTGAGAGATATTAGTATGCAGTTGTCTTGCTTTGCAATGTGTTTGGTCTTATCAGAGTAATGCTGGCTTCCTAAAGTGAAGTAGGAAACAGTCCCTCCGCTTCAGTTTTCTGAAAGGATTTGTTTAAATTGGTGTCATTTGTTCTTTCAAGTTGGTTAGAATGGACCAACAAGTGAAATTTGTTAAAAACCTTTGTTAAAAATGTTTTCAGTTGCAAGTTCAATTTCTTTAACAGATACAGGACAATTCAGGTTGTCTATTTCTTCTTGAGTAAATACAGGTCATTTGTGTCTTTTGTGGAGTTTGTACATCTCATCGACGTTGTCAGATTTATTGGCGTATCTCTCCTGGTACCGATCACTTATGTAGTCCTCTTTTCTCCCTAATCTTTCTGGCTAGAGGTTCATCGATTATACTGATCTTCCCAAAGAACCAGTTTGTTATTTTATTGATTTACTCTATTTTTCTGCTTTCTTTTCCATTGACTTTTAATCTGATCTATATTGTTTTCTTTCATCTACTTATTTGTGTTTAATGTGCCCTTTTTAAAAGTTTTTTAAGGCAAAACAAGTAAGACTATTGATTGGAAACTTTTCTTTTTCAAGTTTTATTTAATTGATTGGAACTAAAAAGAAAGACCCTTCTCTCCCTCCCTTCTTTTTCCTTAAAGTCTGAAGTTGTGCTCAGGCACCAGAATTCCTAGTGCACCCCTGGAAGCCACTGCGTTTAAGAGTTTGAGGGAAGATATAAATGATTGTGATGGGAGGGGCCAGGTGTTCTTTGACCTAAGAAACAAACAGTAATTAAATAGGACTCTTAGCCTCCCTAACATCCGTGAAGGTAATACATGGTCATTCTACTTTGACCCTTGCACTGCCTGTGTCTTCTGAAAACTGATCAAGTGGCTTATTGTAGACGGAGCACGAAAAATAGTGTTCAAACAGTAAAAATCCAAGTTCAGGAGGGCAGAGGGAGGTTACTTTCAGGCAGAGTCCTTCTCATAATTACTGACTGTGATGGGCATACAGCTGATGGTAAAGCAACATGGGGGTTTGGCATTGGGGAGTTCCCTGCAGAATTATCGAGGTTTTTTTTCCCCCACGTGCAAAAAAATGCAGAGATGGACAAGACCCCCACCCAAACTAATAACTGATCATTGGCTGGAGCAAGACATGCTGTGCAGAGACAATGGTTCTCTACGTTTACTGCATATTAGAATTGACTGGGGAGATTTGGCAAATGCAGAGATCCAGCCACACCCCCTATGAACTCAATCAAAAGCTCTAAGCATGGGACCCAGGCATCTGCATTTTAAAAAACTCCCCTAGGTGATTCCCAAGCACAGCATCTGGGAACCATTGTCCTAAGAGGGACCTCCAAGAATGAAGATACAGAATCAAAAACTCCCCCAAAATCCCTGATGGAATTAAGGGATGGAATGGCCTTCTCCCTCAATCCAGAGAGAACCACAAGTGGCAGGGACAGGACCTTCATCACAGATTACAGCTATAGTTATAATCTTTGACATACGTATGTATGAATTGTCCACAAACACCCCCTCCTCCTCTAGCCGCAGAGGCAGTTAGGAAGGTCAAAGATATTTAGCTTTCTAGGCTGTCGTGAGTCATTCAGACGATCAGTCAACAGCTATGCAGCCCAAGTGCGGAGGGATTAGAGCCTCAGCATGCGAAGTTTTTTGTTTCACTGAAGTCGAGACAGGAGATGCTCCTTGCCCTCTACAGGGAGTTGATTAAGTGATAAACGGTTTGGGATAAAGGGCTCCTGCAGAGAACTTAACTAACACACAAATGCTCTCTTGAAATGTGACAGTCACGGTTATATGAGGTTAGAGAAGGGACCAGAGACGTCATTGAGGGCTTCGTGGAAAAGGTCTCAGCTGGGCTGGCTGACCTTGGGAAACAAGGGGGTTTCCTGACCCTGCACAGTTTTTGATGCTGTGGCCTTCTGAAGAATGGAGGTTATAACTCGGATTATTTCAACAAATACTTACTTATATTTTAAACTTCTTATATTTCAAAGAGATTGCATTCTTTTGGGAGAGACAAGTTGTATTACAAATAAACAATCTATAGCCACGTGTATATTCACATTTATATGTTTGCATGATGTCGGGAGCAGGGTGAGGAGAAGGAAGAAGAATGACATTATTTTAGATAGGGTGTTCTGAGAAAGCCTCTTTCTTTTTCTTGTTTTTCTTTTTTACATTTTTTTATTGAGTTATAGTCATTTTACAATGTTGTGTCAAATTCCAGTGTAGAGCACAATTTTTCAGTTATCCATGAACATACATATATTCGTTGTCACATTTTTTTTCACTGTGAGCCACCACAAGGTCTTATATATATTTCCCTGTGCTACACAGTATAATCTTGTTTATCTATCTGCATATGCCTGTCAGTATCTACAAATTTTGAAACCCCAGTCTGTCCCTTCCCATCCCCCACCCCCTTGGCAACCACAAGTTTGTATTCTATGTCTATGAGTCTGTTTCTGTTTTGTATTTATGATTTTTTTTTTATAGATTCCAAATATGAGTGATCTCATATGCTATTTTTCTTTCTCTTTCTGGCTGATTTCACTTAGAATGACATTCTCCAGGGACATCCATGTTGCTGCAAACAGCATTATATTGTCGATTTTTATGGCTGAATCGTATTCCATTGTATAAATACACCACATCTTCTTTATCCAGTCACCTGTTGATGGACATTTAGGGTGCTTCCATGTCTTGGCTACTGTAAACAGTGCTGCTATGAACATTGGGGTGCAGGTGTCTTTTTGAAGTAGGGTTGAGAAGACCTCTTTCCGATACTGCGATGTTTGGAATTTGACAGAGGTAAGGAAATAAGCCAAGAGAAACCTCTAGAGGAGGACACACTAGGCAGGTGGGAAGAAAGTTCCAGGGACATTTCAAAGCGGCTAGAGCTTCGTGTTCTGGGGGTGCTGGGAGCAGTCATGATCGGGTTGGTTAAGAGACAAGGCTGCAAAGGGACCAGATCATCACTCCCCAATGCCAAGGGCTTTGAAAGTCATTGAATGGACCTTGGCTTTTGTTCTAAGATGGGAACCACTTGAAAGCTTTGATGAAAACAATGGCTTGATTTGACTTGGGTTAAAGGATTACTCTGCCTGCTGTGTGGACCAGCACAGAGGAAGGGAGCTCAGTAGGCAGGTGCATTAGTTTCCTAGGGTTGGATAACAAATTACCAGGAAACAATACTAGGCAGCTTAAAACAAAAGAAATTTGTTCTCACAGTGCTGGAGGCAAGAAGCCTGAAATCAGGGTGACTCTGTCCGGAGACGCTGAGGGAGAATGTATTTCATGCCTTTTTTTTTTTTTTAGCTTCCAGTGGCGGCCAGCAGTCCTTGGTGCTCCTTGGATTGAGGGAGAATCTCTGTCTTCCTCGTCCCATGGCCTTCCTTTCTGGGTCTCTTTTTATTTGTACTTTTATAAAAATAATTGTCAGTGGATTTAGGACCATTGTAAGCCCAAAAGTCTCAAGATCCGCAACTAAATTACATTGGCGAAGACGCTTACTCCAAAGAAGTTTGTTTGGTGAGGCTCCAGGAGGACGCCTGTTTCAGGGGAGTCGCTATTCAGCCCAGTACAGGGGATGTTTGAGATTTTTTTTTTTTTTTTGAGAAGAAACAACCAATAAAATAATTTTCTTGACTTATATTTCTGTGTTTAAATGAGTGGAGAGATAGTATGTTGAAAAAATATAGACTAGAAATATAGACTAGAAATTAGGAGACTCAGTTCCAGACGCCTCTCCATCCTGTGCGCCCTTGGGCAGTCATTTTGAAGGAAGATTAATAAAATGGCTGCGCTTAGGGCCACTGGTGGTTTATTCTTCTGCTCGCCCTTAAAACGGTCACTGACCTGACCGACCGGGTGCTACTCGCCGCTCCAGGCCCATTGTTAAAACTAAAGCTATTGATCGTACTGGTTCTACTTTATTCCGGTCATCAAAAGCTATAATTCTGCTTGGTCTCTGAGTCAGTCTCCAGGGAGAAGGTCACAGGACTGTAACCTTACAAAATAGCCCGAATTACCGAGAAGACCACACCTTGAGTGCTTACAAAATAAAAAGATCTAACCGCTGGCTTACCGAAAAGACCACACCTTGAGTGCTTACAAAATAAAAAGATCTAACCGCTGGCCTCTATAGAACTGGTCACCTGGAGACATCATGATGCCATTGTAAGTCTTCTGATGAGAAAATGATTCTGTTGATTGTTATCAAAGGATGCTTTATTGTTTGAGCTATGGCTGTATAACCACCCCCTCCATCCCCAAGGTGGGCTCACAGTTTTGAAGGCACTAGCCTGCTGTGGGTCTCCTTTGCCTGACAAAGCAATAAAATTGCCTTTTTCCTTCTAATCTCCAAGCCCTTGTCTCTGGGTTATTTGGCTCCTCAAGGACGGGGGCCGATCTTTCGGCAACATGAGGACAAACTGTGCCAGATATTAAGATGTATTATGAAGCTACAAGTAATTAAAATATTGTTGTCTGACACATGAAAAGACAGATCAGTAGAGAAAAAAAATAGATCCAATACATGTACAATTTTAGTTGCATATGTATGTGTGTTTAATATGTATATATACATATTATAAGTTAATATTTCAAATCATTGGAAAATAATTGGATTATTTAACCAATGGTATTGGAAACACTGAGTAGCCACCTGGGAAAATAAATTGATTACTCTTTCACATCTTCCAGCAAAATATATTCTAAATGGTTTAAAAATGTAAACATAAAAAAAAATAAAAATGCTGAGAAAGTTCTAGTTTTTCTTTAAATATTATTGGAATTGGTTAAGACATTTTTGAGTAATGCCCACAGAATTCAGAAACCACTAAAAAAAATATTGAAAAATGCAACCACATCAGATTAAAGCATTTCTTTGTGGCAAGAGAACATCAGACAGTAATCATATTGTTAATTTCCTTAGCACCACAAGTCAATACCGGGGAGGGCAGTGAATTACTAGAAAACTGGGCAAAAATATGACCAGATGTTCACAGGATAAGAAATATGAATGGTTTTAACATTTATGTAAAGATATTCAACTTAGACTCAGTCATAATAATAGAAATGCAAACTAAAACTTTAAAAAAAAAGAAAGTTTAATAAAAATGGCGCCGATGAGAGTGTAGGGGACCAACCCTCTGTCACACTGTAGGTGGAATATATTGATGCAATTGTCCTGGAGGGAAATTGAGTGAAGCAATATATCTTTCAAAATTAAAAATTGATTTAAGCTTTGGCCCACTAGTGCTTGTGGGGCCAACTGACATCCTTCAAAGTCCAATGACCCCCATTTCTGGGCTCTCAGATGCCTGCCCGTGATCCCTCAATGGATAAATTACATTCTTTCCCGGACGTGTTTCCGCTAACAGACGAACAGCCCTAGGAAGTGCCTAATATCACAACAGCTCAAGCTGGTTCATTTCAGCCCACTGTATCAGAGTCACAAACCCCAGCACCCTTCACAGACCCTACACTTCTCACCTCGCCTACAGCTAACCACCTACAACTCGTGCACAAGCCAATCAGGCACCTTGTGACCTGACCTTATAAAAGACCCCCAAACTGACCCTTGGTGCTCACACAGTCACCTCTCATCTGTGTGGCCCGCTGCTGTCTATGGCAGTGTACCCCTGATCCCCTAATAAACTCCCTTACTAGTCTCCTTCATCTCTGCTAAATTCTTTTACCAACCCGCTTCACCGTGTCATCAGCCCACTGCTGCCCTGTGTCCCACGACACTTCTAAGGTTTTATCCTGCGTATAAACTCTTACATGTGCAAAGTGATAAATGCACACTGATATTAATTATAGCAGTGTTTGTACTAACAAAATATCGAAAACAAATTTAATACAGTGAAGAGTTAAATTATGCTATGTCACTATACTGTTGTACGCTGTTATTTCAAAAAGAAGGAGCTTCATATGTTCATGCGTTATGGAAACGACAGGCCAGCCAAGAAACAAGCACCACTCGGAGGGTTGGAGTACTCAGATGTATTACGCTGGCGGGCTCAGAGGGGCTTCTGCTCTGAAGCTCTGAGCACCTCCAAGACGTGCACATGAGGTTTTACAGGGTTAAGTACAAGCTTGGGGTATTTGGCCAACAGGCATGGAACGGCTTTAGCAGCATCATTATCACAAAAGTGGAGGCAGGGAGGCAGCAAACCAACATTCCAAAGCCAGATATGTATCTTTGAAAATCCAGCTGGCTAGCAAAAAACATGAACAGCAAACCAACACTAATTAACCTAGATTTACAAGTTAGTCCAGCAGAACTCAGATCAGTATTCCAATACTTAGATTTGTGAGTTATCTTGTTAGCCCAGCCCGGCTTTTCCTTCACACATGTATTGATTTGGGAAGACCTCCTAAAAATATACTAAGTCAAATGATTACAGACCGTATGTATTTTTTTTTACCACCTGAGTGTGGGGAATGGAAAGAATCACATGTTTTAAATGCATTGACCATTCCTAGTCGGACCCTCAGAAACTACTATTAGTAAGTGCTCTGGGTCAGGGAGCTGGGTTGCTGAGGGACAGAGGTAGCGTTACCTGAAAACTGGGTTCGCCTCTTGGTGGGTGTGGAGCCAGAAGGCACCATCGAGGCAAGATCAAGAGAAGGAAGGATTCATCGCTTGAAGCAAGTAAGGACACCAGGGATCTTTCCCAAAGCAAGTGCTTCTCCCAACAGCAAAATTGGGGAAGTTTTGCACGAAAGGTACATACATATTCATGAAGGGGCTTGAACAGAGGAGAATTGAGTGGAGAATTCAGCATCGAACTGGGGCAAAGGTTGACAGGGTCCATAAACAATCTATGGTTACTGGGGAAAGGGGTGGAAAGGAATGATTTTGGGAGTTTGAGATTTGCAAATGTTAACCACTATATATAAAAATAGATTTAAAAAAAGCAAAATTTCTTCTGTATAGCACAGGGAACTATATTTAATGTCTTATAATAACCTTTAATGAAAAAATACGAAAATGAATATATGTGTGTGTATGCATGACTGGGACATTGTGCCGTACACCAGAAATTGGCACATTGTAACTGACTGTGCTTCAATAAAAAAATAAATTAAAAAAAAAAAGGTTGATGAAGTCTAAGATTCAGTTGACTGAAGTCAGGAGGGTCAACATCATCCTTCCATCCTCCACCTGGGCGGGGCCCTGGTTCCTGCAGGACTCAAAGATAAGCATCAGTCTGTTTTGTAAATTCTCTGAGGAGGAAAGAGGACTCTGTTTTATCACTGAACTGCTGTTTCTTGCCAGCCCTTCCTTTGTTCCTGCATTCCCTCCCCTCCCTTAAGATCATTAATTACTGAGCCCAGTTCAAAGGCAAACACTGCGGCCTGGCTTAGATCACAAAATGGCTTAGACCCCCAACTGGCTTCTCTTATGTCAAGAAAACCATGCCTGGTTCTCTTCCTCTGGGGCCCCCCTATGCTCTCTGCTTACAGTAGGAGGGAGACAGCCTTTGCATGGTTGCCCCTTACACACCCTTTAAAATTTGTACATACGCATAAATTGTTTAAAAATAAATACAAATAATATTTTAACATTGTCTTATTTGAATCTTTGTCCCCAAAGAAATAAGTCCCCAAATGAGATGTTTGCATTGAAAATGATTAGAGTTGGAAAAATGGAACATGGAGGAAATATTTATGGATTTGGATCTGAGGAAGGCAAGTCTGAAGTCAGCGTCTTCAATTACGTGGAGACACGAATGACAACCATCTGTGTCGCATCTCTGCTAAGCCTGCAGCAAGGAGGAAGTAGGGCAGAAGGGACTGGAGTTACAAACAAGAAGATCTTTACAGAGATCTTGGCTCTGGGTCTGAGCTTCTAATTAGGTCACTGGACCACGCTCTCCGAGGGGAGTTGCTTAACGGTCTCTTCGTTATTCTGTTTCCATATCATCTTCACCAAACACGCAACAAATGACAGTTTCCCTGACAGCTCTGATTTCTGCCTGAGGCAAGAGAGCTGCAGGGGGGGACTGCAGGACAGTGAAGGCTGAGGAGACGTGTAGGTTACTGCGGGGCGGCAGGAATCGGCCAGACCTGCTCTCCTGATGGGGCAGGACCCAGCACTTAGGAGCCAGGCAGAGTGGCCTCCAGGCGGAAGGCGCACTCAAGACAGAGCCACAGAGTTGAGCTTGGGAAGTGTTGGGCCAACTGATGCCCCTCAAATTCCAACGACCCCCATTCCTGGGCTCTCAGAGCCTGACACTCTTTACTGGGCGTGTTGTCCGCAACAAACTAATAGCCCCAGGTAATGCCTACCTGATCAGAGTCAAACCCCACGGCCCTTCATGGACCCTAAACCTCTTACCAAATCTACAACCAAGCAGAGACGTGTGCCCAAGATGATCAGGCACCTCATGGCTCAACCTTATAAAACACCCCAACAGCTGGCCCCTGGGGCTCACACAGGCACCTCTCACCTATGTCAGTGCACCCCAATGAACTCCCTTCTACTCTCATACTTTATCTCTGGTAAATTCTTTAACCAACCCATGTGCCGCCATGTCACCAACTGGCCGCCACATTGTGTCTCACAACAGGAAGCCCCTCGGGATGGACTAGAGAGAATCTCCCGCAGGAGTGTGTGTGAGGTGGGTCCGGGACCTGCACCAGCTGGACGCAGGAACTAAAGGAACATTCTCAACTGGAGAGGGAGGAGTTAGGAGACAGTCGGTAGAACCATCAGAGAAGTAACATGAAGGCAAAAGAAATCCACGTCTTGATATTTGGGGTGGCTTCAGTTTCCCCTGTCAAAATGTTAAAAAGGGGAAGACTTTTGTTTACCTGTAATTTCTTTGAAGGTCTTGTTTCTTATTCTCCTGCCTCTTGGCTGGATTTTCTCTAAGTTTCCAAGCACCCTAGAACACATCTGGGTGTTTTGCCCTTTGCTTAGAGCTCCAGAAAAGACTCTCCATGGGTGAGGGGCTTCTGTAGCCTCTTTGGGGGGTAAGGAGGGCAAGACAGCTCCCTTCTGTTAGTGGAACAGACCAGGGCCATATGACTCAATGTTGTGATTTAAGAGGTTAAAGGGCCTTAGGGAAAATACACATTTCTCAGTTGCTGGGGACATGGTTATTTTTCAACCTAATAAGTTATCTGTCTAGCAACAAAAAGATTTTGACATACCTTAAAATACAAATGTTTTTACAATAAAGAGTTTAACGGAAAGGAAAATTAGGCCAAATCTCAACATGAAAGCAGAGGACTGTGAGTAAACAGGACGCCTACAATCCGATTAGCAAAAATGTGAGCCAAAATTCAGGTCTATTTCTTGCAGACAAAATAAGACAGCTGAAATGCAATGCCCCTTGGGGAGGTCATTTACTGGCTTGGATTGTGTAAGTGACCAAGAGCAGATTCTTTTCTTGGAACTGGTTTGATTCGAGGGGAGAAAAAAAACACAGGTTTCCCAAAGATAAGCAAGTCTGTCTCTAATATTCTGCCCTTCTCATCTCCCACTCCCAGGATCCAGTCACAGACAATGACTCTGGCCCTGACACTCCGGCCTCTGCCCTCAACCACATCTAGGCTGCAGGTTAGCAGGAGGCCTGGCTCAAGATAACGTTATGAAATAGGTGGGGTTTGGATGTTTGCTGTTTTTTGTGTTTCTTTATTCAAACCCTTCTTCCTCCCTTCTCTTTGTAGCCTTTCTTAGTCTTCATTTTTTTTTCCCCCAAAGCACAGTTCTGAGAGTGATTCCTTGGTCAACTGGTGTAGAATTACGTCCCAACAGAATGGGACAGCTGCATGGTGTCCTGATACCAACAACGGTTTTCAACACGTGAGTAAAACGATTGTTGCAAGGAGCTGTGAAGGGGCGAATAAGGGGAAAAGGGAATGCTGAAGTCAGGAGACGTGGGCTCCCGTCTTGGCCCCTCTTCTATTTACTAGCTGTGAGCACTTTAGGCAAATCATTTCAAGAGGAATTGGTTCTATGACACTATTCTTTATTAATTGAGTTATAGTCAGTTTACAATGTTGTGTCAATTTCCAGTGTAGAGCTCAATTTTTCAGTCATACATGAACGTACATATAGTCAATGTCACATTCTTTTTTCGCTGTGAGCTACCACAAGATCTTGTATACGTTTCCCTGTGCTATACAGTATAATCTTATTTATCTATTCTGCATATGACTGCCAGTATCTACAAATTTCGAATTCCCTGTCTGTCCCTTTCCACCCTGCTCCCCACTGGCAACCGCAAGTCTTGTATTCTATGTCTATGAGTCTGTTTCTGTTTTGTATTTATGTTCTTTTTTTTTTTTTTTAGATTCCACATATGAGCGATTTCATATGGTGTTTTTCTTTCTCTTTCTGGCTGACTTCACTTAGAATGACATTCTCCAGGGACATCCATGTTGCTGCAAATGGACTTATGTTGTCGTTTTAATGGCTGAATAGTATTCCATTGTATAAATATACCATTTCTTCTTTATCCAGTCATTTGTCGTTGGACATTTAGGCTGTTTCCATGACTTGGCTATTGTAAATAGTGCTGCTATGAACATTGGGGTGTCTTTTTGAATTAAAGTTCCCTCCAGATATATGCCCAGCCACGGGATTCCTGTGTCATATGGCAAGTCTATTCCTAGTCTTTTGAGGAATCTCCATACTGTTTTCCACAGTGGCTGCACCAAACTGCATTCTCACCAGCAGTGAAGGAGAGTTCCCTTTTCACCACAGCCTCTCCAGCATTTGTCATTTGTGGACTTTTGAATGATGACCATTCTGACTGGTGTGAGGTAATACCTCATTGTAGTTTGATTTGCATTTCTCTGATAATTAGTGATATTGAGCATTTTTTCATGCGCCTGTTGGCCATTTGTATGTCTTCATTGGAGAATTGCTTGTTTAAGTCTTCCGCCCATTTTTGGATTGGGTTGTTTGTTTTTTTCTTATTAAGTCGTATGAGCTGCTTATACATTCTGGAGATCAGGCCTTTGCTATGACACTGGTTTTGATACCTCCCAATATGTATCCAGGGCTGAAATGAGCCCCAAATTACCATTCAAAGATCTGGAATGACAGATATGGGAGACCTCAAAGGAGAACATTTCCAAATGTTATGAATTACCTCTAGGAAGGGAGGAAGAAGGGAAGGGAAGGAAATTAAGCCTTGAGAGCATCTGTAAAGTTTAATATCCTGAAAAAAATATCTGAAGCAAATAAGGCAGAATGTTAAGAATTTTTTCAATTCAATAGTGAGTATACTAATGTAATATTATTCTCAGTTCTTGTTTTTTATACTTCAAATATTTCACAATAAAAATGTGAAATAAAATCAAAAATGAATAAAACATGGTAGGACCCTTTCGTATCAAAGTGCAAATGAAGCACAAAAGAAAGGGTTTATGTCTTCTTGCTTGATTTTTTGTTTTGTTTTGTTTTGTTTTTATACGAAGCCTTGGGAGCTGTTGGCGGAAACAGTTTTACGTGAGTTTGAACATCGAGGGCACCGGGATTTGGGCCGTGACTGACGCTGGAATCTGGCAAAGATGAAGCAAGTAATCCCTAAGTGTGAAGGAAGGTGGCTGTGCCGAGCCTGAAGCATTACATGTTCTTCTCTTAGTTTGAAAGAGATTCCGAAGCATGACTCAAGCAAATCCTTCCAACAATTCCGACAACTGCTCGTTTGCTTTGCTTTTTTAAAAGCACCTCTTTTTCAGATGGCTTGGAAAAGACAGAGATATTATCTGAACTCTAGGAACTGAGTCAGATACGTGAGGAAGGACAGACTGACCTCAAAGCAATGGGAAGTTGTACGACATGAAGGGAGAATCAGAACCAGAGTCAGGAAATCTGGTCCCAAGTCTTGGTCTACAGTTAATCAGCTGCGAGGCACCTACAATTTTCATCACGTATAAAATGAGGAAACACATTTAAGCAGTTTCTAAGGTCACTGCTCACTTTATCACGCTATACCTAACTCTCAGTGTTTTTGCACCTTTTAGACATTAAATAAGCCCATCAAGTAAACATCTCTTTTTCTCCATAAGATTCCTCAGTATTGAATGAAAAGTGATACACTTCAATTCTGGGATGGAAGCCATTAGTTTCTGCTTTTTGAATTAAAATTGATTTTCTTTTTTTAGGGGGGAGGGGGAGACAATTAGGTTTATTTATTTATTTTTAGAGGAGGTACTGGGGATTGAACCCAGGACCTTGTACGTGCCAAGCATGCACTCTACCACTTGAGCTGCACCCTCCCTCCTGAATTAATTTTGTCATCATCATCATGTTTGTCCTTGAGAAATTCTGCAAAAACCTTCTGAGATGACAACCACCCATTCTTGGAAATTAGGTCTGATGATTTTTTTTTTACTGAATATTTTTGATATTTTAAAACTGTATTAAGGGAATTCTGCAGACCTCTACCCAGAGAAGAAGACATCTGAATGAGCATCGTGAAGGAGAATCAAGGAAATGGTTAGGTTAACGAGGTGAATCCTCTCGTTCATGCGCTGAGTCTTCACCAAAGGAAATAACAACCTGGTGGATGGCTGTGGCAAAGACCACTAATGGCCCTGAGTGTCTACTCTTTCCTTCCTTTTGTTAATATAACCACTGGAGCTTTAGCTGGGCATTTGGCTTCCCCGCCACCAGTTGCCTTTCTCAGCCTCCTTTGTGCCTAGAAGAAAGTTCTGGCCATTGAGTGCAAGCGGAAGTAACAAGAGCAGCGTTTAGGTCTCATCCTTTGCAACGGGCAACTGCATGCACTTTCCTCTCTCGTCCTTTTCTTGCGGGCTGAAATGCTAGTGAGGCAGCTCTGACGTTGCGAAGAATGGATGCTTGAGGGTGACAATGATGGAGCAACGAGATAAAAGGGACTGGGTCCCTGGATGACTTTGCGGGACCGAGCCACTCTGTCAGGGCTGCAGACTGCTCACCGGCAGGCTTCATGAGAGAGAAATTCAAGTCTGTCTGGTTTCAGCTCCAAAGCTGAGGGTCTCTTTGCTGCAGTAGTAGCTTCACCTGTGCTCAGATGAATACAATGACTGAAAGAAAGCTCGAGTTTTTAACAGAAGTCCTAGAGGAGATGGGAACTTTTATCAAGGACTGGCCAGTAAGACTAGGGACGAATACTAGCTTGACTCTAAACAAGGAGAAACAATCAGATAAACTCAAGTAGAGAGACATTCTGCAAAACAGCTGGCGTGGAATCTTAAATGCTGTCAGGTCGTAAAAGACAAAAGGAGGCTGGAATGTTAGATTAAAGAAGATGAAAGGACTATGACAGGTAAATGTAACACGTGATCCTTCATTAGACCCTAAATCCAAATATACATAAATATGAGATTATTGATACAACTGGGGAAATTAGAATATAAAATACATGTTAGATAAAAAACATTGTATCAGTGTGCATTTCTTGAGCACTGTGGTTATACAGCAGTTTTGAAGAACCTCGGAACACATGCTATTTAAGGGTGAGGTGCTTAATATCAGTAACTTATTTCCAAATAGTTCAGTAAACTGATCACGACAGAACTACTCATTTTTATATATGGCCAAATATAAGCAATTCAGGAATCCAGCTGGATCTAGGTGGAGAGTATATGGAGGGTTTTTGGTACTGTTCTCACTATATTTCTGTAGATTTGAAATTTTTTAAAATAAAATGTTAGGAAAATCACTATAGTACAAAATGGACATGAATGTCCTTTAGACTTTAAGGTAGGAAAAATATTCTTAAATTCATTCTGTCAGGAAATATTGATATATTTTACTATATTAAAATGAAAGAATTCTGCTCATTGAGAAAAACTCTGCTTCTGTGTATTATATGTTTTTTGATTTTTAAAAAAATATTTTTTATTTTTAAAAATTTTTTGGGGGAGGTGGTAATTTATTTATCTTTGGAGGAGGTACTGGGGATTGAACCCAGGACCTTGTGCATGCTAAGCATGTGCTCTACCACTTGAGCTATACCCTCCCCCCTATTTTTAAAAATTTTTATTAACTGCCTCACTCTCCTCTTTAGAGATGTAGCTTCTTTGAAGGCAAGAATGTTTGCATGTTTTGTTCACCAGTTTATTCTTAATACCTACGGCAGTGTTAGCACACAGTAGGCACTCAAATATACGGTGACTTGATTATTGAAGGAATAAATGAATGGGTTATATAATTAAATTCTAATATTGGTTAGTAATTCTTTTTAACCAAATTATAAAGCATTGTGGCTCAGTGGGCTTGGTTAAGGTCCATTTTGGTTCCGGTTTTTTTGACTCCTTTTCCCTCCCTTAACTGAGGCACTGGGGATTGGAGCCAGGACATCATGGGTCCCATCCCCAGTGCACCAAGAGCACACTTTACCGCGCCTCCTATCCCCACCCCCCCACCCCCCCCACTCCCCCTGCACACCCTCCTCCTGGGTTAAGATCTGTTTTGATCAACAATTCTGGAGCTGCAGTTTAATTGCGTCATTCAATCCTGTCCGCTCATCCTGAGGATTGCCCTGGTAAATGCTGGTGTTCAAATTCTGATGCTCTCATTAGTTTACTGCTGAACAAGGGTCACAGACAAGTCTTATAAATTCACAGTTTTCTTATCTTTAAAACTAGGGGAAATAATAGTAACCACTGCCTAGGGTTGTTCTGACTAGTAAATAAAATCACACGCATAAAACAAATCGTGGGCTTTACGCAGGTCCTCAGCTGATGTCAGCAGCCGGGCCAGTGTGGCTTAGAGAACTCGATCTGGCCCTTCCCACCTCTCCATCATCACCTGTACTGCTCCCAATTTAGGTTTTGTGCCCCAGTCACCGTGAACTCTTTCCCGAGTAGTCAGGCTCTCGCTCCCCTGTAGGTCCCCGTATGCGCCACTCCCATGACACAGAACACCCTTCCTCTAATTTTTTTTTAATCTAACTGCTATCATTGTGTGTGTCTTATCTCCAAAATCTTTCCCTCGGAGGGAAAACACTCAGAGCAGAAACTCAAGCTCTGGGATTTGGAGTCTTGGAAAGTTCACAACCCCAAGCATGTGCCATTTTTTTGTGCCCTTGTGAATCACAGAGCTGGCACCGGGGCTGATGAAGTCCTGCTAATATAAAACACGAGTATCCACGGCCTGCAGGGGTGAGGCCGGACTGACCTCCTACCATCGCAGCCTTGACAGGAAGTGTCTTTGAACATGACCGCTTGCCTAGAGGTAGAAAAATGTTGGCCAGACAGAGTGCTCTCCTCAGACCCCTCTGTTCCCTCCACTGCCCTCTGGCTGGAGGCCTGTTCCTTGTCTCATAAACAGGGTGTCCTCTCTCCTGTCTGGGAACAGCTGGTGTCACCTCTGTCCGGACTGCCTTCCAGGGCAGACACCCAAGCTGCAAGGACTCACGGTCAGTGCTCAGACCATCTTTCGGGCACCTGTGATGGGACACACAGATTTCCTCGGATCCCAGCTCTCCTGACTTTGAAGGGTCCGCCCACCACAGGCGCATGAAGCTTGTCTCCTCACGGTGAGTTTGTGAGCATAAACCATAATGTGTTAGCCCCTAAACTGAACACAGCATCAAAGGCAAACGTGCCGAGGAAGAGAATGTGGATTTTAGTGGAGAACAGAACTCTTCTGACTCCAAAACTGACCAAAATGCCACGCTGTATCATCTATCCCATTATTCTAATGGTTTTATCAGGATTTATGGAGACAGAAAGTTCTTACCCTTGATTCTGTTCAAAAAACAATTAATGGGGGAGGGTATAGCTCAGGTGGGAGAGTGCATGCTTAGCATGCATGAGGTCCTGGGTTCAGTCCCCAGCACCTCCTCTAAAAATAAATAAGTAAACTTAATTACCTCCCACACACACACAAAAGAAGAAATAACTGCTGAGCAACAACTGAATGCTGATGATACGTAACATCTCTAGGGGGTGAAAAAAGACAAAGCCTGGTCCTGCCCTTGAGAAACATGGAGCCCAGTGACTCTGGTCATAATCCTGACTTTATCATCCCATTGACAAACACTCTCATATTTTTTTCTCCCTTTACCTAGAAGTTATCTATTTTTTTTTTAAATGCATTTAGTTCTCTCTGTCTGGAATCTTTTGATCCAGTTTTAAGACTTTCTTGAGGTACCTTCTAGAACAATATGTCTTTCTGCTTTAGACAAAACATGAATTTCTAAATGATGGAGGCATATTTTCTGCTTCTGTCTCATCACTCACAGGTGACGTCCAATGGCAGGTTGATGCTTCTTGACTTCAGGAGTGAGCTGGAATGATGTCTTCAAGGGCGACTGTATCCACCTCTTAGACGGAGCAACCAGGTGTGGCCCAAGAGCTTCCAAATCGAGTTTGCATTACTTAAGCCTGAGTGTGACACCGTATATTTACACACAACTGTACTGAAGCCCCTATGCCACTTTTCTGTCAGTGTAAGTAATCCTTCACCTTGGTTGTTTGACGGACTGTCGATTTCAATTCCCAGTGGCTCAATGGTAATTCTATTCTTTGGTAAAAGATGCCTTTGAAAGACTTTTTGAAAAAAAAAAAAAAAGAAGGTTTCATGCTAAGAAACTCTATTCAAGAAACATGGTACAAAGAGAGGAACAGGGACCTGGGAACCAGACCAGCTTAAAATCGAGTCCGACCCCTGTCACTTACTCTGTACACGAACTTGGCCAAATCACAGAACCCCTCTGAGATGTGGTTTCCTCAGCAGCAAAAATGAGGTGATAATACTGCAGAGAGGGCGAGGATTAGGGTGAATGCCCATAAGACGTTTAGAGAGTGCCCATGGCGCCGTCTGTCCCATCCCAAAGCAGAACAGGCAGAATTCCCTATTCTGCTGTGTCTTAACTGGTAGCTGCTAGTCATCGATGGCTGCTGAGTATCTGCAATGTGGCTATTGTGACTGAGGAGCTGAAGTTTTAATTTTATTTCACCTAAATTTAAACAGCCTTATGTGGCTGCTCTGTTGGACATCACAGCTCTAGAATATGATGAGTCATCAAAAGATGATAGTCATTGACATCGTCAATAATGGGAGGTTTGGATTTCCTGAAAGATGGTCTAAAACAAAGAACCAAACAACAACAACAAAAAAACACAACAAAACAACTTTGACAAGCCAAGAATTCTCATTAAAGTTTTCTGAGATTTTTCTATGAGACCTTATGGCACGTTAACATAAGAACACCTGAAAAAAAAAAAAGAACACCTAAGTATGGCCTTTTAGATCCTCCTGGCCTCACATGTCTATGTCCCCTCCCCAGCCCTGAGACCATCAGCTGCACCAGGACTTCCCATCCTCCTCACTCCTGGCATGGCCACCCCTGCTGTCATTGTGCCCACTAGGGGACAGTCCTCCTGGAATCCTGGACTGAGAGCCCTTTATCCCTAACGTTTCAGCCCTCAAGTCACCAAAGATACTATCAAAGCCCCTGAGGGAGCGAGTGAACTCTTGTAGTTAGCGCTTGAGGTCAGCTTCATCCCGAAGCTTACGAGAAAAATCTCTGAACACGTCAGATCCCACACTCCTATATGCTTTGTTCACCTTGTCACGACAACACAAAACAGGCTCCAGGATTACTCAGTTCAGCCAACAAATACTGCTGGAAGTAATTTTATCACACTCGCATTTGTCAATAGTAACTCTACACCAGTTTCTAAAAATACCAACCCTTCTGGGCCAGGTGACCTTGGAGACCTCAAGGTTTGAGTAACTCGGGCTTCAGGAGTTCCAAGCTCTCTGAACGTTAGTGAGTCCGGTCATGAAGAAATGGCTCTAATTGTGAAAATTCCTTTGCTGATGGTTCAGAGTCTTGATTTTATGGTCTGGATAATTAGGGTTTGGTTCTGAAATATAACAATTGAACCTAAACTAGAGATTAGTTGCATGCTTTATAAACCAGACATAAAAAGACTGATCCTAGGATTTGCCAGGAATCTCAGAAGGATGCAGAAACTGATGAGAAGTTAGCCAGAACCTTGAGCAAGCAGGAAAAGCGTCATCCAGGTGGACATAGTACATTGAGGCAAACAGACTCTTTGAGGCCTAGAAACTGATAGCAAGCAGGCAGAAGAGCAGAAAAGTCGTAAAGAACAGAATGTCAGAAGGCACTAGTTGCGCTCGATGATCTGTTTGTTCTACAGAGAAAACTGAAACCCACAAATGTGAATTGTCCAGAGTCATGCAGTTAGTGAACGGCGGAACTCAGAACGGGCGTCTCCTGGTTCTCGTGCTGGTGTCCTTTCTGGTATACCAGAAAGCTGTCCACTGTGATGGTAAATTATCTCCATCCTATGGAGCAACTGACCCTTGGGCAAGGGAAGCCACTTTCTTCGTTCAAAAAAAATTTCTTGGTGGGGTTGGGGGGCGGTGAATAGCTCAAACGGTAGAGCACATGCTTAGCATGCACAAGGTCCTGGGTTCAATCCCCAGTACCTCCATTTAAAAGAAAACTAATAAATAAATAAACAGACCTAATGACCTCCCTCCCACCCCCCCCCCCCAATTTCTTTATCCATCCCAGGGCTTCTCATCAGTCCCAGTGCTCAGAGAAAGACAGCTCTGTTGGCAAACTTGTGAGTCATGTTAGCCTCACAGTAGGGTTAGTGCCCTTAGAAGAAGAGGCTGGAGAGCTAGCTAACTCTTTCTACCGTGGGAAGATACAGCAAGCCAGCTGTCTGCAACCCAGAAGAGTCTTCACCAGAACTCGGCCATGCTGGCACCATGACCTCAGACTTCCTGTCTCCAGAGCTGCGGAAAAGGGATGTCTGTTGCTGATAAGCCAGCTGCTTCCTGGTGTCTTGTTTGAGCAGCCCGAGCTGACTCAAGTTGTGTCTCCTTCACTTCAGAGGTTGGCAATCTTTTGTGGAATCTGGGAAGGGGAGGAAAATAAATATCAATGCAATCCAGCGCTAACTTAAAGCAGTTAAATGAGAAAATGCAATGATCCCATCAGATATTTGGTAAAGGGAGAGTGCAGTGCAGCGGCAAACACGTGATGAGGAAGACGGGACTTCAGCTGGACCTTGAATGATTCACAAATGAGTTGGAGAGAGGGTGAGTGACTCAGGCGACCAGGAAAAGCACGTGGGAAGGCACAAAAACATGAAAGCAGAGGATCTGAGTCTAACTAAGGTGGAGGGTAAATTTTCAGCAGTGATAGAAATTTGCTTGTTTTCACTGCTTTTGCTAATTTCTGAGATGCAACGAAAGTCAGGCTGGGATTGTGTTCTAAACCTACCTGCATTTCTGATTATACAAAATTATTACTTTTTCAACAGTCAACTGAGAAAGATTCTATTCAAGACCCTCCCAGTCAAAAGATGTATTTGCAGAGGGTACCTTCACCTTCTATACCTGAGGACATTGGAAAGCTGTCTTAGCATTCTACATGGAAAGCAGTGGCTGTCAAACTTCATCATGCATCAAAACCGCCGTAGGAGCTTGTTAAAAGACAGATGCCTGGGCCACTCCTTGAGAGTTTCTGATTCTGTAGGGCTTGGCTGGGCCTGAGAATACGCATTTCTAACAAGTTCTTGCGATGCCAATGCTGCTACTCGGAGACCACGCTTTGAGAACCACTAAAAGCTGCAGTGAACCCTTCTATTCCCCCTTGTAAAACTTGGTAGTGAGTGATGCCAGCCACAGGCATGGGGAAACTTCGTATCCACAACCTAAATTGGAAAATAAAGTGTTTATGTGGTTAAATGAGCTGAGTTCGTGGTTTGAGTTTGGGAGATACAAAAACAAACATGACAATGTGACTTCTAGAAATACTGTGTCTTTTAACTCAATGGTGAGCAGAGTCATATCAACTTTAATCAGATTTTTTTAAAAAAATCAGAATTATTGCCACTGGTTTGGTGTCTGACCTATGGCACAGCACGGGCGTATTAGTCAGTGCTCTCCAGAGAAAAAGAACCAGTAAGAGAGAGAGATGTGGAGAGAGGTTTATTTTAAGGAATTGGCTCACGCAGTTGTGGAAGTTCCACAAGTCCAAAATCTGGGGGAGGCCCACAGGCTGGAGGCTCAGAAAGGAGGTTCAGTTTGCGTCCACAGGCAGTTTGCTGGTGAATCGGGACGAGCCGGCTTTGTGGGTGAAATCCTAGGGAGGTCGGCTGGCAGACCTGCTGGACGGAGGCCGGCCTTTGGTTCTGTTCCCACCTTCAGCGGGTTGGATGAGACCCACTCACACCACGGAGAGCAACCCGCTTTACTCAAAGTCCACTGACTTCAGGGGGAGGGTACAGCTCAGTGGCAGAGCGCATGCTTAGCGCGCACGAGGTCCTGGGTTCAATCCCCAGCACCTCCTCTAAAAATAAATAAATAAGTAAATCTAATCATCTCCTCTCACAAAATAATAAATAAACTAAAATTGTAAAAAATTTTTTAAAATAAAATTAAAAGAATGCCAACCATCACGCTGTTATCCTTTAAGCTTCTACAGTGATGTATGTCAACTGTTTCTCAATAAACTGGATAAAAATACATTTAGATGTTAGAAATGGCAGATGAGAGTCAACAGAAATTATGGCAATTTTTTTTTTTAAAGTGGAGTTAGAAATGACAGTTGTTTTTCTCTCCCTTTGTCACTTCTGAGGTGTTTTCACATACATTATCTCGTTGGATTTTTTTTTTTTTTTTGGAGTGGGGAGGTAATTAAGTTTATTTCTTTATTTGCTTTTTAGTGGAGGCACTGAGGGTTGCACCCAAGACCTCATGCATGCTAGGCAAGCGTTCTACCACTGAGCTATTCACCCTCCTCCCCAACAGAAATTATTAATCAACAAAAAATATTAAGAAATAAATAAAATTAAAGGAATGACCAGGTGGTTTTTCTAAACTGGCAGAGAGACAGCACAAGTGTATTCGTCTGTTTAAAGATTAAATCCTAAGTTTGAGGGTCCTTTTCCTCGTTTGGTGGGTCTTTTTACAGAGATGCTCTGAGTGAAAAAACAGACCATTGAATTCACCCTCCCAGCCATCCTCAGACCAGGAGGAGAAGGGGCTTTTCCTGTCCCAGGACATTGTACTCCAGGTGGGGTGAGCACCGCTGATACAGGAGAGGAGGGTATGGAAGAGGCAGCGAGGCCACCAGCGGGCCTCCGTGTGATGCAGAGAGAGCTCATCTCATCACCACCTTGGGGAGGCAGCCATGGGGCCCTCCCTTTGATAAGTCTAAAAGCTAGAGTGGCCAGGCATGTACGGCTTGGGTGGTTTACAATGTAGGTTTTGTGGTTACTCAGGTACAGCCGGGCCAACAGATCAGTGCTATTGGAAAGATACTTTGCTATGCTCCCAGATCCCTAGAGAAGGGAGCACATCATGGGGAAGTACCAGGGGCCACACGAGAAGTACCACGTTTGGTCCACAAGTACAATGGGTTGGGGGATGTGGGGGGAGGAGCCTTTATGTGGGTTCTATGGGAAAAAAACAGGCAAGACAGGATAAGCAGGCTTTAGATCGATGGTTTGGAATAATTTCAGCAGGTGGTGGGGCTTAGGGTCTGTCCCCCGTTGTCTGGTAACTGGCCCAGGGGGATCAGGGCAGGTGGATGGTGGCTCAGTGAGTGACAGCCTGATAGAAAATGTGGCTGGGGCTGCGGGCTCTAGACTGGTTAGTTTGCTTTTGAAAGGCCTGCTCAAGATGGGTTGTTCACTATCTCTAGAAATCTGATAGAGCTGGGAGGGGCAGGATGTCATTGACAGGGTGTCAGATTGTTTGCCTGTTAAAATTCTTGGGGATCAGGTTGGAGCTCCAGCATCAGCCTGTAGGCAGGCCTTCCAATCTGGCCAATGGCTGTGGCCCTACGTCTCAGTTGTTGGTTTCATCAGTGACTGTCTTTGGGTCACAGGGCTTGTGTCAGCCAAACTCGATAGCGAGTGGGCCTCGGCATTCGCCACGTCTGACGAAAGCATGGCCTCCTTGCAGGGTTTGAGCCTCCAGACTGTGAGCCAGTGAGAGCACCCAGACCAACAGCAGTGAGACCAACAGTCAACAGAATGGGGCGAGGCTGCACCTGGCAGTTTTTGTTTTGCTTTGTGTGGTGGAAGTTTATGCTCAAATGGGTCCCCTATCACATGAACCTGACTCATGGGACAATCTATGGTCAATGAATCCCAGGGGCATATATGCATCCTAGGTCGGGCCTCCAGCCCTCTTGGGAGGAGGGAAGGCTCAAACAAGTATAAAGATGCGGGGACACACTATTAAGGGACCTCATATATACTGAGCCTTTATATGCATGGTTGCGAGATAAAAATTCCCCTTTCAACACAGGGAAAGGTGATGTGACAAGTTCTCTAAATTGGTATCAGATGTGAATCAGCCAAGCGGTCTCGGATTAAGAGAGATTAAGGCCTGGGGCAAGAAAGAGACTTTTCCAGGGGCCTCCAGTGCTAAGACAACTGCCTAAAGTTTGGCCACTTGAGTTGACCCTCGGACCCCGTCCTTTCTCAGGACACCCTGGCTAAGGGATAAACAGCAGCAACGTTCCCCTGAGATCCATCCTTTCTGACAGCTGGCAGTGCCATTTGTACAATCCATCAACTTCCATTGCTGTGCATTCCGTTAGTCCCGGGGGCTCCCCCGGTAGCCAGGAGGTACAGGGCAGGGTGACCTCCTCCAGCACCACGACATCTGACGGGGACTGAGCACCGAGGAGGCCACTGCCTCCTGCAGGTGGAATATGCAAGAGGACCCAGCTTTGGCTAAAGAAGACTTGAGGCCGTGCTGAACTTGTGGGGTGACGTTTCCATGACACGGAGCATAATGGGCAATGGGGTATGGAAAGGCCAGAGGCTCAGGGTCTATGAGAGCCTCTGTTTCCAGGAGAGCCCAGGAAGTGCCCGGTCACTTGTTCTTCTAATGGTGTATAGTACACATCTGGGAAGATCAGTTTCTTGCATCAGAAGCCCTTCGGCAGTTTATGGCCATCGTAGGTGGTCCAAAGGCTCCAGAAGGTTGTCCAGAGCCTCTAGAGTGAAGGGGTCTCTGGGGCACTAAGGGGGTGCCTGTTGATCCTAATTGGGGATGATTTTAAGCCTTTTGTCAGAGGGAGCCCCATTTACGGTGGGCTGATTTGGAAGCAGCAGCATTAGCGAGATTAAGTAAAATCCATAAATGAGAAACACGTTGCCACCAGATCCTGGAAAGGCCTGAAAGACGCTGGACTTGTACGAACCTGATGAGTTTGTCAGATGAATCTCCCTGGAGGAGGATGTCACTGATGTGACGCCATTCCTGGGCACCTGGAGAGAGGTGGGTGCAGTTACCATCTTGTTTGCAAAGACTATGTACCTTGACATCTTGTTTGCAAAGACTATGTACCCACTGAGGGTCCTCACAGGAAGCCTGGACAGGTGTACCACGGGCCTTCGGAGGAACAGACTGTAGATGAGAGGCTACTGAGATGGGCGCTAAACAGAACATATTGGCCAACCCTATAACAGCAAAATGTTTACCAGTTGTTGATGGTCAATAATTCTTAAAATAATGAGTGCTGAGTATGGGGGTCTAAGGGACAGGACCACACCACAAGGTTGTAGTAACCCATCACAAGGCACCATGTACAATTTCCAGGCTTAAGAATCAGAAAAATCGTGCTTTAAAGTGGAGAAACACAGGGAAGGGTACAGCTCAGGGGCAGAGTGCGTAGTTAGCAGGCACCAGGTCCTGGGTTCAATCCCCAGTACCTCCATTAAAAAAAAAACGAGTAATAATAAGTAAATAAATAAGCCTAATTACCTTCCGTCTTGAAAAAATAAATAAACGGAGAGGCGGTGGGGCTAACTATCCTCTGATTAATTCGATTCTATGTAATCAGGTTTAATTCTTGAAGGCTCTATTTCCCTTTGCACTGGGCCATTTTAACGGGAGGTCCCTGGGGCTCCAGGTTCCGTTTTACCAAGGCAGCGTGTACGTGCCAGAGACGTAACTGAACTCAAATTCATTACTCATGGTGCTCGAATGTCCACGCCCACCATGGGACATTTTGGGACAACAGGCCAGGCATGGCTACCCTTAAAGTAAGGCGGACTTACTTCCCCTCCATTTTATACTTAGTTACTGTCTTAAGATTATAAGGGATCTGGCGTTTAAATTTCGTGGTATCCCCAGGTGTAGCATTCAGTCCATGAAGCTACGTCAGTTCTTTGCATTTTAACAAATGCTAGGGTTACTTAGGGCCGATGCTGTAGAGACACAAAAGCCAGCCAGCACCCTCTCACGTTTCTGTCATTCAAATTCTTTTAGTATATAACTTTCAGTATATAGAATTTTATATGTATATAATTTGTTATATATACATTTTAGTAATACATTTTATACAAATATTAATATTAAATTTTTGGATTTCCAATTGGTCCATATTACGGAAAACGTTTTTACGTAGGTACCTAATTTATTTACTTACCTTTGCTTTCTTCCCGTATCTAGCATTTTGTTTTCTCTCTCTTTTGGGGGGCAGGGTGGAGGGGGCGGGGAGGTGGTTAGGCTTCGTCGTCTTATTCATGGTTTTTAGTTCCTGCCTCTTGCTAATAACTCAGTGTGAGCCTTGTAGACGGTTACAGGGGAAAAGATGATGGCCAGGAGCCTGGAGGCCTTCCTTTCGGGCAGCAACTTCCCACCTCCAGGCTTCTCTCCCTGGGGACCCAGATGTGTGTTTGGCGAGCTACTAGCCTCTCTCTGGACAGCACAGCCAGCCCCGCCGCCCGAAGGGCTGGGCCCTATCTCATTGTCTGGTTTTTTGTTTTGTTTTGTTTTTTAATTTTTTTTGGTCTCCTATGTTCCCCAACTGCTGTTGATCCTCTAAGTGTTTACTGGATAAACTCCTGGTGGTCCCCGGTGGCCCTGTCCATGGGTGGTGGCTCCCCTCTCCAGGGTGTCTCCATTAACCTATAACAGTCTAGACCCACCTGTAAGAAGAGTGACAGTGGCCTTGTCAGCACTTTGGAGGCCCTGTGCCAAAGCCCACACAAAGGCACTCTCTGTGTTCCAGGGAGCTATGAGCACATTAAGAAAATAATAATTTTTATTGAAGCAACATTTTCTACTTTTCATTTATTTTTTAAACAGAAGAACTGGGCTTCTGTTGGAGGAACCGCAGCAAAGGAATTTGCAGCTTAGGGACGTGTTGAGCTTATCCTGTGTTATCCCCACAAAGACAAGGAAGAAACCGTCATGAGGATGATTCCTTCAACATCTCCCTTCCCAGGAATGTGAGAAACGGCCGTTTCTGACTATCGCTTTGAGCTCTCTCTGCAATGGCTAATCCCACTGAAATGAATTATTCGCAATTTCCTGAGCATTGACTGAGTTTGTAAGTACTAGGTTGAGAAAGAAAAAAGGGCTAGAAAGAGAAAGAAAATTGCCATATGATATCACTCATATGTGGACTCTAAAAAAGAAAAAAGGACACTAGGAACTCATCTACAAAACAGAAACAGATTCGCAATCTTATGGTTACCAGGGGAAAGGGGCTGGGAAGGGAAAAATTTGGAAGTTTAAGATTTACAAATGTTAGCCACTATATATAAAAATAGATTTTAAAAAAGTTCCTGCTGTACAGCACAGGGAACTATGTTCAATATCTTGTAATAACCTTTAATGGAAAAAAATATGGAAACGAATACATGTATGCATATGCATGACTGGGACACTGTGCTGCACACCAGAGACTGACACATTGTAACTGACTGTACTTCAAAAAAAAAAGAAGAAAAAGTGTCTTTCTAGATAAACAGCTATATAAATTAAATAAAGAAACGAAAGTGCAGAGTGTTAAGTGATATGTAAGCGCGATGTGGGGGACAGCTGGAGGTGAGGTGCTCAGGGTCGGGTTAAAAGCGTTTGCTGTTGTGGAAGGAAGGGCTCAGTGGGCGGCTGCAGACCCGGACTCCTCCCGGCCACTCCCCTCTGTGAGAGCACCGCGTCCTGGTCCACATTTCTGCAGCTCCCGGCTCTGATCAAGAATAGGCTTGGTTCTTAGAACAAAAAGTTTATCCACTCTTATCACCCGCCCTTGGAATCCCTCACCAGCTTCCCTCCTGGCGGACCAGCCTCCTGGTGTGCTTTTCCGGGCTAAGCCTGAGCTCGACATCTCCCTGGACGGGGCCTGGGGCTCCGCCTGGCCTCTGAATCTATCCATCCCCCAGCTGTTCTCGTCTCCCCGCATCCGCCCCTAGAGGGAGGGGCCCTTTGTCCTCCTCCTCCCAGGTCTCTTCGCTTCTCTCACGTGTCACATTCCTGGCCTTGAGCAGAGCCCGGTTCCCTCCTGGCCGTGCACCCAACCAGTCTCCTGCGTTCCCCTGGGGAGATGGCCAAGGACTGGAAGTCCTTCCCCTCTGTGGACGTCACACAGACCTGCAGGCAGGCTGCAGGCCGGCAGGTGTCCAGGGTCATGTCAGCCCTAGAAGCTTCTGTTCGCAGCATGGATCAGTGTGGGGAGCACGGGTGGGTCAGCAGGACTAGACGTAAGACTTCCACCTTCTCTCTTCCTCGGCGCTTCTCAGACCCCTCCCCTGGAACGCCCCTTACGAAGGCCTCCTCGGATCTCCATGTACCCAAACCTCATCCTAAAACAAAGAATGTCTCCCACCATCCAGTTCTGCCTACAGTCCACCCTGAAAGGAATTCAGGGCAAAGATCAGGAATGAAGCCCTCTGTGCTCTGGGAAAACAGGCAGAACAGGCCCTCAGATAGTTAGGTATTTTCAAGAGAAAATTGTATGAATCCGGATTCTTATATCTTCCCATACTCAGAAAAGCGCTGAAACCATCAACTAATAAACCATCAGCCTGTGCCTCCTGACTAGCGGCAACCTTCTACCTCGATGTGTGCCTGGTGATGTACCTCCTCGGCCAAAATCACCTATACACTGGCCTCCCCCCTTACCTCTTTGGAGCAGCCCCTCAGAGCCATATGGGAGGCTGTCTCCCCAGCTATAGTCCTCAGTAAGTCCCCAGATAAACTGAAACTCACAGCTCTCACGTTGTGCGTTTTTTTTTTAAAGTCGACATTATTCAACTAATTTTCAGGGGTTTGGTTTTGTTTCGCTAATTGAAGTACAGTCAGTTACAATGTGTCAATGTCTGGTGTGCAGCACAGTGTCCCCGTCATGCATACACATACATATTTTTTTCATATTCTTTTTCATTAAAGGTTATTCCATGATATTGAATACAGTTCCCTGTGCTGTACAGAAGAAATTTGATTTTTTTAAATCTATTTTTAGATATAGTTGTTTTGGTTTTGCTTTGCCTGCGGTGTTGGTTTCCCGTGGCGTCATAACAGAGTACCGCAAACTGAGCGGACTGAAGAACAGAAACGTACTCTTTCACAGTTCATGAGGCCCGAAGTCTGAAATCCAGGTGTCGCAGGGTTGGTTCCTCCCCGGCACTCTAAGGGGGCGTCTGTTCCATGCCTCTCTGCCTCTCTCCTGGCTGCAGTCCTCCGTGCTCCTGGGCTGGTGACAGCATCCTTCTTATCTCTGCCTCTGTCTTCACACGATCTTTTCTCTCCGAGTCTCTGTTTCCTCTCTTCTCATAGGGACACCCGTCATTGGGTTCAGGGTCCACTTTAACCCAATATGATCTCATCTTAGCCCTTAACCTAAGTCTATCTGCAAAGACTCAATTTCCAAATAAAGTCGCATTCTGATGTCCTGAGAGGATGGGAATTTCAGAGGGGACACTGTTCAACCCACTACACCTTTTTAGTTTGCTAAATGCTTTAAAACATTTTAAAATTTGTTAAAAGTAAACACAAACTTTCCCCATTCCTTTTCCTCGTCTTTCTGGCCTGTCCTCTCAGGGTGTTCTCTATGTATAAGAAACATTTACCAAAAAAATTCACACATAGAGTTTCTATTGAAACATCACTGAGCATGTATTTCCCTCAACTGCCCCCTTGGGGTGATGGCTACCCTCTCATGTACAGTACCTGCCTGATCCTAGGAGTATTTGAGACTGTGATTCCATCATGTGTAGACTTTCCACAGTCAGCGTGACGTTTACTGAAACAGCAGTGACAGCACAGTAAGACTTCGACCATGCTGAGCAAATCTACTTATTGGTCTCTTTCCTCTATCAGATAATATCTAAAAAAATGAATGGATGCCTACTCTAGGTGAAGCACTGTCTTTGGCACTGGGAATATAATTCTGAGCAAATATATCTGCCCTTATGGAGATTGTTGCCTAGTGAGAAAAAAAGAGATAGGAATCACCCAAATAAATGGGAAAGATAATTATGCTAAATCTTATAAATGAGAGGTCCATGTGGTGAGAAGATAGAGGGCGAGTTAGAGAACACTAGACATGAAAGATGAGGGATTTAACTAGACAAGGGAAAGAGAAAATGCATGTGTAGAAACAGTATGTACAAAGGTCCTGTGGCCAGAGGGACCATGATATGTAACAAGACAAATGTTGTCACATATAAACCACCCAGTGGAAGTGGAGGAAAACGTGATAGAAAATGAAGGAGAGGTAGCAGCTAGAGCACGCAGACCAGTAGACTGTGCTGAGGAGTCCGTCTTCATCCCAGAAGCCATGGGACGTTAACATGTTTTAAGAAACAGAACGTGTTCACAGATTTGTTTTATTAAAGAGGTTATCCTGGATGGAATCGGGGAAACCGATTTAAGGGATGCGAGGGTAGATGTGGGTACACTCATTAGGAGGCTTCTGCTAAAATCTAAGCGAGAGATGACATTTTGGAATAGGGTGATCTGATAGAGATGGAGACGTATGGGTGGATAGCTTTGAGAGAGGAGGTAAAATCTTAGTGTTGGGATGATGGGGAGCGAGGGAGAAAGAGTCAAGCGTGAGTCCCACGTGTAGGAAGCGCTGTTCCCCGCGGCGGTGAGCGCTGATGTGAAAAGGGGGAAGGAGGGGTAGGTATGCCTTTGCTTTAGGACTTGTTGAACTCAAGGTGCCACTGAAACACTCAAGAGGAGGTACTGAAGTGGGGGAGTGGTGATTTGAGTCTGATGCTCAGAGAAATTTAGGTTAAATTAGATCACGTTTGTAAAATGCTTAGCTCAAAATCAATCAAAAGTGCTGGCCGATGCTATTATTTTCCAACAATGTCTTTAATGTGGTCCAAACTGACATGAGAAAAATTTGTACGATTAAATGCTTTGAACACATTTTAAAGTGCTTAAATCAATGCCAAGCACATAGTAAAAGCTGAATAAAAGGGAGGAAGTAAAAGAGATTGTATCTCTGAAAAAGCTTTTTTTTTAGAAAGAGTGAGCCTTTTTAAAATTTTTTATTTTTTATTTTTGTAACTGGTTTTTAAAATTGAAGTCTAGTCAGTTTACAATGTTGTGTCCATTTCCAGTGTACAGCATCATGTTTCAGTCATACATCTACATGCACACATTCCTTTTCATATTCTTTGAGAAGTCTTTTTATTTCTGTGTATCAGTATAAGAAATTATTCTGTATTCAAAGTTTGACCCAGGTTGGGGAACTTCACGGAAGAGGAATGAGTATCTGCCCCCATTATTTAGAAGACCGTACTTTGCTTTTTGGAAAGAAATGTCACATTTCTGAAGATGGCCCTTCAGACTATTGCCAGCAAAAGCAGCCAACAGAGACAAGAGACCTGTTCTAATGCTTAACCCAGCCTTCCCTGCTGGCGTGACCTCCCTTGGAATTCCCGGAGGAATTGTATCAGATGACCCCTTCCAGTTTTAAAATTCCATATCTGATTTCTGAATCTCTTTGCAAAAGACAGCCTGGCATCACTGAGATGGAGAAGCCCACGGGAGAGCCACAGAGAAGCCGGCGCGCTCCGCTCCTCCGTCTGCAGCTGGATGGTCATACGGGGAAGGCATGATCGTGGGATTAACAGGCATCTCGGGTGTCTCGCTCAGTGACTTCCTTTTAAGTCAAAGGTCAGTGATTTCCCCACTTTCTGCCCCTGAGGCGGACAGAGGAAACAGAAACAGCAGGCTTCGGGGCACCTGGAGACAAACCGGTTTAGGGAGCAGGGACGGGGCGTACTGAGTTTGGGTTTCCCAACCCCTGGGACACTGGAGCCCTGGGGAAAGGGTGACGCAGCTGAGCCAACTGCTGGACGCAGCGCTAACTTCAGCTCACCGCCCCCTCCAGAGGACCACTTCCAAGAGGAAGCAGGCACTTAGAAGGATGCTTGCGGGCACTTACTGCTCATGCAGCTACTGCATTGAGAGAAAAGCTGTAGGTCACGGAACTTAGGGGAGGGGAGAGGTCTGTTTGGGGAGGAGGCGAGTTTACATCCCGGCTCAGTGGCCATTGACAAGCCGCTTTCTGAGCCTTGGCTTCATCACCTATAAAAATCTTCATTACTTACCTGATCCGCTTCATGGGATTGTCACAAAAATAGTACCATTACAGGGGACAGAGCAAAGCACACTACCGGTGCCCAGTAAGGACTGATTTCTCCTTGTACCTCCTCTGTTCGCTCCACAGCAGACGGACACTGTGTTTTGCCTCCTTGCATTTAACAAGAACCATTACTGTGTAAGGTATTCGTTAGAGTGAACGTGGGACACGGTCTTTTCATGGTCCTCGTGCCCATGAAGTGATCCTCTCACCGAATTCTGCTGGGATCAGTTGTGGAAAAGGAATAAAGGCAAGAGAGGCAGAAAGAGACAGCCTCTTCACTAGCAAATCCCAGGCTCTGGAGAGCTTGAAACATCTGAGCTCACTGGAAAGTTTCTTCACATGGCCCGTCCGCGTTTTCAGCCACACCGAGCCCTGGAAACGTTTTTGGGATCGTGGGTCTTTTGGAATGTGTTTGTAGGAAGCTTTCTGCTATACACGGAGCTGGTCTGAGAGATGCCAAATCACAGGGTCTGCCCAGGGGCCCAAAAGCTCCAGGAAAATATAGCCGATGGGTAAATAGAGTGATTTTTTCAATTGAATTTCATCTTCAAAGACATATCATTTCTTACACTGATACACAGAAAGAAAAAGTGTTTTCAGAGATATCTTTTTTTATTTCTTATTTTTTTATTGAAGTGTAGTCTATTTATAATGTGAGTTTTAGGTGTACAGCAGAGTGATTCAGCTATATATCTGCATACATACGCATATTTTTTTTCCGTTTCTCTTCCATTGTGGCTTATTACAATAAATTGAATATAGTTCCCTGTGCTATACAGTAGGTCCTTGTTGTTCATCTATTTTGTATATAGTAATATGTATCTGTCAATCCCAAACCTCCAATTTACCCCTCCCCCTCCCCCTGGTAACCACAGTTCGACTTCTATGTCAGCAAACCCTGTTGGCGTTTTTTTTTTTTTTTAATGGATCCAGAAGGCAGATAATTCTCTCAACTCCCACTGTTCCATCCTAGTACAAGCCACAATCCACTCTCACTGAATTATTTTTTTTTACTAGACTTTATTCTTTTAGAGCAGTTGCAGGTTCACAACACAATTGAGCAGAAAATACAGAGAGTTCGCCCACAGCCCTCCCACCCACACATATATCCTCCCCTACCCTCAGCATCCCTCATCAGTGGGGCGCATTTGGTACAATGGCTGAACTAACATGGGCACGTTATTATCAACCGAAGTCCATCGTTTCCATTCGGGTTCCCTCTTGATGTTGTGTGCTCTCACTGAATTATTGCAATGCTCTCTCCATGTCCACCTGCCTCCACCTTCCACCTCCAGTTTATTCCTCACTTAGCTCAAGAGTAAACATTTAAAATGTTCAACTTGAAAAAAAAAAAAAAACTAGTCGGCAGGTATCACCCCTCCACTAGGACATTCCAAGGGCTCTCCCACTTCATTGTGAAAAAAACCTGAAGCCTTTTATGCTGGTGCTCCCACGGTCTCTCCCTGACTGCCTTGCCGATCTCCCTTCTACCCCGCACCCACCTTCCGCTCATGAGCAAGGCCTACGGGTGGAGCTGAGGACAGCCGGCACTGCAGTTGTGTGCTTAGTGGGTATGATGTGGGAGAACGGGCATGAAATGAATGAGGGTGATAGTCGGCCACTCCGGGCAAGCTCCCACCTTGGAGCCCCTACCCTTGCTCTGCCCTCTGCCCTCTGGACATCTGTTTGGACAACTGCTTGACCCCTCCCTCCCTTTATTCAGGTCTCTGCTGGAGGCTGTCTTGGCCATTCCTTCTAAAATAGCCTCTCTCCCTTGTCACTCCTACCCAGCTTAGTTTTTCTTCAAGGCACTTATCGCCGCCTCGCATAGAATTAACTCGCCTGTTTATTGTAGGTACCCCTCCCCCTCCCACTGGAATGTGAACCCCACCAGGCGGGATCTTTCTGTTGTGTCCCTTGAGGTGTCCCATGTGCTCATCAAAGGGGGTCAACAGGGGGTGGATAAATAAGTAAATGAATCTTCCCTCGCATAACCATTTAATGACCATTTTTCTTTCTAAAGATTCCCTAAAATATCTTTTGAGCTGGGGTTTCATCTGGATAACAACTCTTCGAGGGCCCTCTTAGTGTCGTGTGCTTTTCCGAACCACATTTCCTAGTGTTGACGCAGAACCTGGGGCTCCCTAGGGATGCCCGGCTCTAAATCAGTTTATAATGGCATCACTTCAAGGGAGAATCCTATTTGGAAAAGCTGTGTGAGTGGAAATTAACCCTCAGTGGAGCGCCCTGGGACCAAGCTTCACACACATAAACTCATACGTGAATATTCACACGCTGGCGTGCACGCACACATAGTCACGCACACTCACAAAATAAACAATTGGCCTCTATGGTAAACTTTCCCATCAAGTCAAAAATATGTTCTATGTATCCTCTGGAACATGCCTTTTAGCTTTTAAAATGTTTCAAATAAAACCCAAAAAAGTTCAGCTCCGTAGGGTTCCTTAGAAAAACGAATTGTCAGTTTAAACCTTTAAAACCAGGTCATCTGCGATGCAGAAATGGCCAAACACAAAGTAAAATAGAACAGAACCAAACATGCATGCATTCGTGTGACAAATTTGTACTTTTAGGACATAGCTGGACAAACTATTAATTTTCTTGTTTTTTTTTAATTTTCAAAGTCCTAAGATAAGGTGATAACAAGTTAAAAATTACCCACCTACAGAGTTATCTTGTGTAAGTAACAACTCCGTAGCTCAACTGATGATACCATTTTGATATACTTCTTTTCTCTTTTTTTTTTTTAAGTTTATTCATTTATTTTTTGGTGGGGGGAGGTAATTAGGTTTATTTAGTATTTATTTATTCTTAGAGGAGGTGCTGGGGATTGAACCCAGGACCTCATGCATGCTAAGCATGCACTCTACCACTTGGGCTACACCCTCCCCCCAATATACTTCCATATAGAGTTATATTTTATAAGTTGGATCTGTCTTGGACCTCTGCCTTTGCTCCATCACTCAGGGAACTCACTCCAGACAGAACCACGGTTAGATCTCTAGTATGTATGTTTTAGAAGAATGGCAGTAAAAGTAAATTAACCTACACATTTGCACCTTTCTCTTTTGAGTTTTTTTTTTTTGTTTTTTTGGTTTTTTTTTTTTCTTTTTTTTTTGCTAAATTCTTAAAGTGTCCTTAAGACTTTGGCACCATTCCAATAGCCTTACTCCCTCCTACATCCACTCAATGAGTATTTATTGAAGATCTGCTGTGTACCTGTCCTAAGAATTTGGGATATATCAGTATATATAACCGGGAAAGATCTCTGCCCTTGTGGAACTTACTTTTTATTAGAGCAAGATATGTAATAAAGCGTCTTCATTTTCTATTATTGGGTAACAAATATCACGAATTTAGCTGCCTAAACGCCAAAACATTGATTATCTCACGGTTTCCATGTTGCAGGAGTCTGTGCGTGGTCCCTGTTACTGAAGAATTTTCAATCCAGCTACAGAAAAGAGACACGTGAAAGGATTTCTGATGATTCAAGACATTGGATACTGAAAACAACCACAGGGGGGAAAAAAAAACCTTAAAAATTTTAAAAATTGGCTCATCAACTTAAGACCGTTTAATTTTAGTTTAGGGACAGATCAGCTTTGTAATTTCAGTGTTCTTTCTTAGGCGGTGACGGGAACAGCAGACCCAGGACGGAGATTTCTGGCAATGACCCCCGGTTGCAGGAGGCAAGGGTCTGCTTCACATAGTCTGGACCAAAGGCTGCAAAGATATATTTTAAGCTGATTTCTATCAAAAAACAGCTAGATGCACTCATATTTTGATGTTTAGAAGCAAAGACCCTCGAATATGAAAATAAAAATTGGCCCTCAGGAACAGCTAATTTCCTAAGCTTCTGAGTATTCAAAATCTAACTACATTTTGAAGTCGGGAAAGAAAGGCCAGGAAAGGTTCCTCAGAGGAATGAGCAGAAGGGAGTTTCCTCCAGCCCGGGTACTTTCGATCAAGTTCGTCCTGTAATGACTTCTGTCCAAATCTCTGGTGGATGCATGTAGGTTCAAGGCACTTCTTCCCTTTTTCTCCTTAAATTACTTTTCACTTTTTTTTTTTTTTTTGGTAGGACAAGTAGCAGCATGATTCACGCAATTACTTCCTCCTCCCACAAAGTCTTAGAAAAGCTCTTCTAGATGAGAAAAAGATGCCTCCTGCAGCAATCTAGTGACAGGTCAGAATTAGCTTGTTGACTTGCAAAACTCCCCCTCCTCCTTTCCACTCCGTATTTTTATCCTAAAATGGGAAGAGTGGGGTGGAACTTATGTAAGCATTATATCCTGGTGCACATCCACCCCCAGTCACTTTCCTTTCTCGTGACTTAAAGAACAGGGATCCAACCAGTGGTCGAGGTATGAGCAGCAATTTTGGGATGAGGGTAGTCTAGCATTCATAAAGTATTTTTCCTTTCTAATTGTTGAAAGTGAATAATGATCATAAGTTAGGCTACAAAAGGAGAAGATACATGAATAATAAAAAGAATGCTGGCTCTCAGAACTGTTACTCTGTGATTAAGGGAAAGTTGCCTAAACTCCGTGAGCCTCAGTTTCCTCATCTGTAGAATGGAAATAAAGAATATATATTTTACCTACCTTCTGGCTTATTTTGAGGGGGAAATGAACAGTATTTTGTAAAGGTTCTTAATTATAAGGATTACTTAAATTGCTTATTTTTGAAAATACTAATTACCCAGATTTCTGTGCTTTCCAGAGAATTAAACGATTCTTATCATCAGACAAGTTTGGAAACAATGAGACAACAGAAGTAGACATACTGTTACAAGCTGGAGAAGATTACAGATGTACAGAACCATTGCTTTCCTGTTAGTATCTTACAGCTATACAAACAAATTTCCTTTTTAAAATTATTTTATTATTTGTTATTTTAAAATTATTTATCTTTATCTTCTCAGAGTAGAGATTGGTCTATTGTTTATTATTGTTGCTGTTTGAGATTTGGGTCCTAGACCTCAATCCTTTCATCCGGAAAATGTTTTGAGAAATTCCTGCTAGCAAAAATTTTGTTAAAAATAAAGACTTCTTTAGATTTTAAATACTCAGAATTAAGGAAACCACATTGGACTGGTTTTAGAAAGGCCGTAACTTGAGTGACTATGGGTGGCTTTTCTTGTCTTGAGAAAAATGAACAGCATTTCCTTCTAAGGAACCACATCCCTAAAAATGTTATACCTCGCACTTCTCCAAGTGGTCTCTGTTCCTGGACCTCTAAGACAACACTCAGCCTGATGCATAAAAATAGTTGGCACTTGATAAATAAGGGCGAGTGGATCCATAGTAAAAGGAAAGCAAACATATATCTGTTTTTTTGGAGTAACTTAATATGAGGGAACAGCAACTAACATTTATATTGAGCTTAATACATGCAAGCACCCTGAGTGGATTATCCCACTGAGTCCTCAAGATAATGAGGCGATGGGTAGGTGTCATCATGACACATAAGGAAATAAGGCCCAGAGGTAAGCGGATTGCCCACGCACCCAGCCTGTGAGAGGAGAGCAGGGATGCAGGCAGTCAGTTACAAAACCCATTATTTTAACCCAGCCCAGGCCGCTGCTCCTCTTAGGAATGACACAAGTCCCACTCTCTGTCTTATTTAATCCTCACAATGACCTTGAGGCATAAGTGTATAGGATCCCATTTTGTAGTCATGGAATTCGAGGCTCAGAGAGTGGGACACGCCTGGGGCCCCATGCCTAGTGAGCACGGTGCTGGGTCTCCAGCCCAGTGGTTCTTGTAATATGTCAAGATCTGTGTCAGTTACTACTGTATGGGCTCAGCTCAGAATCCACCCTGATTGCTCTGTGTACACGGAGCTGGGTCCTGAACCTGCTTCTGCACCAGCTGGTACAACATTAACCTTTGTTAGCAGCAGAGGCTGGAGGGACACTGCCAGAGGAAGGGGTTTTTCTCTTCCTGGCTCCAGAGTGCTCACCTCTCCAGGGCGAAGCGGTGCCCGGTCTGTCCAACGCCCAGCCCCCGCAGCGGATGGCCGCTCCAGCGTCCGGCTCCTGCAGGGCGCAGTGGCCAGCTGTGCTGCTCAGCAACTCCTCAGGAAGCTTTGCAGCGAGTTCCGAGGTGTGGCACCTGCCTGTGAGCATCTCTCCCCAGCATCCCAGAGGACAGGTCTCCAGCAAGTTCTGCCGGTTAACCTGGGAACTTCATGGCCATCCAGTGAGCCGTGACTGTGCCCTCCAGGCGGTCTGGATCTCACCTTGCAGGATGAAGCCTGCTCTCTTTATCTGTGAATCTTCTATTCTTTAGGGCTCTCGCCACTCCTTACTAACAAATTCCCCATAATTTCAATGTCCTGTTACCATTAATTGCTCATTGTTTTAAACTTTTCCTGTTCACATGACTGTGTGGTTTCTGTCTCCCAGTTCATCCCTGACTGACACAGGCTGCTTGCCTTCAGAGCACCTTATGAAAGGAGATTAAGACCTGAACATCACCCGGCACCCCATAAACATGAACGAGAGAGTCATGAAGCCAGGAGCCAAGGGAAATCTGCTCCGATCTTCTTTTCTTGGCCGGTCATCTAAGTTCTGTGAAACGCAGGAGAAGGGATCAACCATATTGTACTTTTTATAAATGATACCTATGAAATATGCAAAGATTGCTTTATGCTCTAAAAACAATTCAGCTTTTTTTAAATTTCTAACTTACATGTCAAATATATGTGTAAGTACACTAGCCAACAACCAACTCTCCAAACATCAGATTCAGAATAATTGACCTTAATGATTTGTAGTGGCAACATGCTCCTTCTTTGGGGAACAAGTGCATTTGACCATCAGCTCTCATGACAAGGACCCCTCCCCACATGCCCATTAAGTCATAAAGCCGTCAAAGCAGCTCTTGGGACATCTATAGCAAGTTTCCTGTCCTCCCTTCAGATAAGCAGACTCTATCACTGGGAGAGTTAAATGACTCTCAAAAAAAGGGCAAAGGATAAATAGCAAAGCTGCGAGCTAGGACTAAAATCCCAGTCTTCCAAGTTCATTCTTCATTTTCCATTGCCTCCGCCAACGTCATTCTGTTTCCCGGACAGAAGCGTTATCCTCTGCTAAGGAATCTCACAGATCAGCAAGCAGGAGAGTGTGCTTGGGGAGAACTATCTGGGGGACTTGTAGCTCCCCTCATATCACTGGTGAGCGGAAGGTACCCTCATGCATGGAGCGGGCTTCACCCTTCGCCCAAAACCGAGGCAGGAACTGAGGGCAGTCAGGGCTGGGTGTGGAGCGGTTGTGGAAATGATATTGCACAATCTCATAAGGACTCATTTGTGAGGTCCTCCCCTGGCAGGGAGCCAAGACTGCACAGAGGGGGGAAGTGAGTGTGTGTGCAGAGGGAGTGTGTATGCAGGGGCCGGGGCCGGGGGAGTGAGTATGTCCGGAGACATTCTGTCTGTCCTGCTCCGAAGCTAGCGAGGATCCGAGGCTCCGTGGGAGAAGCTGTCTGCCATCTGAGGGTGGGGTGCGCGCTGGCTGCCCTGGCCTGGCAGTTGAGGACGTGTACCCTAGCAAAGAACTAACCCCACAGCACCCCTTTATAGATAAGGTGCTGATACATCATGCTTTGCACCAGACTAACTTGGTTTACACCTACTCTGGAGCAAGTAATTTCTGCTAATTATTTTATTCCCCGATTTAAATATGTGGTCATCCTGTTATGTCTACCACAGACACTGGAACGCAGGACTGGGGCTGCGTGAGGATGCCGCCGCGGCGAACGTGAATGTTTGTCTCTCTAGACAAGCGCACTCTGGGTGGAATGAGTTGCTACTCTTTGAGGTTCCCTCATTTTGTGGAAAAATTCTCTCCTCCTCTAATCTATGAATAACCCACTCCTGTAACTTTCTGGTCCGAGATCCAACCCAGAATCGCATATTGCATTTTGCTCCCGTTTCTCCTTAGCTGCCTTTAATCTGACACAGTTCCTCAGTCTCTCTTGACGTCGCCGTCCGGGTACTTTTGAAGGATACTGACTGTATACAGTATTCCTCAGTGTGGGGTCGCCTGGCGTTTCCGTACGATTTAAGTTCAGGTTGTACATTCTGGGGCGAGAACAGCGCAGAATGATGCTCTGTGCTCCGTGCATCGCATCAGGCTGCATGTGCTGCCATCTGTCCCTTCGCTTACCCAGGTGCTGCCTGCCAAGTTTCTCCAAAGGAAAGTTACTATTCTGCCTTTTGCGCTTAAGAAGTATCTTGTGGGCAGATATTCTGAAAGCGTGTAGATGCCACACTTCCATCACACATTTGCCCGTGAAGTTCAGCCCACCCTGGTGATTCTCGCCTGTAACGATAATCATTATTGTGTTTGCCAATGGCCGTGTTTTAGTCCCATCAGCCCTTTTATTCTGATTAGTTGGAGTTCTACACTAAACAAAAGCTTCCTCTATTCCCTCATTTACTTAATGATTCTTTGTTTACGTACATCAGCATGGACTCAGGATTCTTAATTTTTTTCCACTCATTCTAATCAGTTTCAGGTTTGGTCACTGGGAACCCTTTCAAGCTGGCCTCGCAGACACACATTCCCTCGGGGCTGTTTCCTCACGGAGGTCTGGGTCTGAGAAGCCCCTTTTTGCAGGAGGTCCTGTGCCGGGTCTCCACCTGAGCCCCACGCAGCCCCGCCTGTAACCCAGAGCCACCCATCAAACGCATGTGCTTTCAGCAGGTGACCTTCTCTCACTTCTAAGCTTCTAGCTTTTCTATCCTGGGCAGAGAACGTCAGGAGTCCTACCAGGAAAGGATGCAGTGAGTCCGGGGGCGCTGGAACAGCTGACCGCCACACACGAGAACCAAAAGGGTCATAGAACGTTGAGCAATAAACTGTGGGCTGGAGGGACAGTTTCTAAAAGCAAATATATTGGGACCTTTACTGGGGCAATAATTATTTTACCAGCCTCTTTCTATTAGAGTAACAGTAAGCATTCCTCGTATTATATGTACATAGATTTTTTTCCCCCTCAAATAGTTTTATATCCATTTTCCATCTTGATCTCAATATATTCTTGTGGAAAAAAGCAAAATCGGGTGGTGGTGGTTTTTAAATCCATTTTTTAGGTGAGAAAACCGACGCCTTTATAAAGTCACGTGGGCTGTATTACACTTGATTCAAGCATCTGATTCACCAGTTTGGGTCTCTCTTACTTACGCTGCCCACTCTTCTTCTCTTGGCGGGTTTCCTCTCTTCTACGAAGCTGTGGCTGGCTTGGCAATTTTATTCTTCTGAGAGGCAGATCAAACATTGGTGGGGAGCCTATAGGAAATTTGAAAACAAAGCAGAGCTTTGATCCATTGCTCTATTTTGTTTGTTTGTTTTTTTAATATATTCTCAATGGCAACACTTTTTGGGGGGAGGATAATTACATTTATTTATTTTATTTATTTTTAACGGAGCTACTGGGGTTTGAAACCAGGACCTCATGCACACTGAGCACTGAACTATACCCTCCCCCACTTCAATGGCAACACGTTTTAAATTTCCACTAGCATTGAAGCAGGCTATGAGATCTTTATGTTTGTCAAGGAGGATGCGGACAGAAAACACGGTGCAACCCCGGACTGGATGCTCTGCAAGCTCTTACCAAGCTCTGCTGGTCGCTGGTCCTAATTCCATTGACTTAGTAGCACCAACCAGGATTTCCTTTGCATATTTTGACCCACGTTCCCAACAACTCCCAGAAATGTCTGTTAGGTTTTCTAGAATTGTATTTATGTAGGTACGCACATGTACATATGTTCGCATCTCTGCTAATACAACTCAAAAAGGAGGCTTACACGATTCAAGAGAGAATCTGGTCCAGAGGTAAGAGAATGATTTGAAAATGTTACAAGGTTCTTCCCACTGTAGATTCTAAATATATATATATATATATACCCCCGGGGGTGGGGTGCCTAGCTCGGTGGTAGAGAGTGTGGTTGCCATGCAAGTGCCCCCGTTAAGGGAAATAAATAAATAAATAAAAACAGACACCCGCACCCCAGATGAAGTGTTACTGTGACGGCCTGGAACATCAGTGACTGGTCTGCCCCAAGCTCATTCCACAAAGAGTGCGTTGCTGGCACTGGATTTCCAAGCTGGGGGCTGCGCAGAGTCTGTCTGTGGAGAACTGGTGAGGGAAACAAACTCTGTGAACTTGGTGAGAGACATGGAAAGCACGGCTCCACATTCTGCCTGCCAGCCCCCTCTTCCTCCAGACTCTGGGATCTTGGGGGGCGGAGGGCGGGGGTACGTGACTCAGCTTTATTTAGATAAATGATTTAGGAACAATTCCAGGTATGTTTTGTATGTTTGGGGTAAATATATGGGAGTTGAAGGATAATTTTGGTAGAAAGGAGAGCAGTGAAGTAATGAATGGGCTTCAGTTTAGTGCAAAGCTTCTCTCCTCTCTGCATTGGAAGGAGCAGAAAATCAGGTCTTTTTGGCTTAAGTCGTAAATAATGATTGTCAACTGGATAAAAATCAGGTAAAACATTTATTACAAATGACTGTTATAACCACCAGTGTTACAGATCATTTACTCAGTAAAGGAAATAAGTTCATTTTACAGAGCTTTCTTTTTTTTTTTTTTTTTTGAACTACTGTCAGATACAATGTGTCAGTCTCTGGTGCACAGCACAATGTCCCAGTCATGCATATACACACATGTATTAGTTTTCATATTTTTTTTCATTAAAGCTCGTTGCAAGATATTGAGCATAGTTCCCTGTGCTGTACAGCAGAAACTTTTTTAAAAATCTATTTTTATATACAGTGGCTAACATTTGTAAATCTCAAACTCCCAAATTTATCTCTTCCCACCCCCTCTCCCCTGTAACCATAACATTCCATAAGATTGTTTACTATGTCTGCAAGTCTGTTTCTGTTTTGTAGATGAGTTCATAGTGTCCTTTTTTTTTTTTTTTTGATTCCACATATGAGTGACATCATATGGCATTTTTCTTTCTCTTTCTGGCTTACTTCATTTAGAATGACGATCCCCAGGTCCATCCATGTTGCTGCAAATGGCATCATTTTATTCTTTTTTATGGCTGAGTAGTATTCCATTGTATAAATATACCACAACTTCTTTATCCAGTCATCTTACAGAGCCTTCCTGTTACTGTTCAGCAAGTACTGTGGACAGAAGTCAGGAGACCTGGATTTGCCTTCTGACTCTGCCGTCGACTAGTTACGTGACCTGAGCATGACACTGAACCCCGCAGAGCATCCGTGTCTCCACCTGCACAGGGGAGTGACTGATACCTGCCCTGTTCACTTTGGATCAAAGGCGGGGTTTTCTATACATTGTAAGGTGCCACATAAACTTAAAATGACATTCTTCTTCTTATTACTATTTACCATTAAGGGCTTTCACGTGCATATCCTGTACTAAATTTCAGTCTCTCCCAAGACCAGAGAAGCCTCTCTGATTTTTCAGGTTGTCTCAGACCCATGAGGAGGTAGGTGGTTGCCAGAATGTACTATTTCTCTCCCTGTCAAGACCGAATGTGCCATGTGGCTTAAGACATTTCAGCAGAGATGGCCAGAAACGGGGCCCTCTGATTGGTCTGAACACAACTTGACACATGCTAGGACACGGTATTATGATGTGACTTCTCTGACAGATCCAGTTTCAGGCCAGGTGGCTCCTGTCCTGGGGAGCTGCAGAGCAAGGCTGACTGGCCCATGGACCACACTCTCCAGGAATCACTGGGTTTAGTGGCAGGAGTGACAGCGTCTTGACCGTATCTGGGGCATATGTGGGGTAAATCAAAGCAGGTATTACTTGCCTTTGGTTTGGATTTTTCTTTTAATTTTTTTTTTTTTACTTTTTATGCATTTATTTATTTTTTATTATAGAAGTATAGTCAATTTATGATTTGGATTTTTCTTCTTGACTTGGGCTTATGGAAACGTATGGATAGTCTGGCTGATTACGCAGTTTGATCACGTCCTCTTTTACCTAAAAGGATACGTCCCTAGCGTTTTATTTGCCAAATATAATGCAACTCCTTTACCGGGGCTCTCAGGGGAGGAGTGGTCATACACTTGAGGAACATTTGGCCCAGCCGTGAGAATTGCGAAATGATTTTCAGAGAACTCTCCAGAGATATGCTGTTTGGAGAGTGAATACATTTCTTTGTTACTATTTTTTTTTTCCGCTGTTGTTTTTTAGTGGAAAAGTGAATCCTACAAAACCAGGCCTACTGTGTCTGCTTTCTCTAGTTCGGGTCCCCTGTGGATGGGGGAGAAGGCACAGAGATACTGTGCATGTGTTCACAATGCCTGATACACAGGGGGAAATGGGTTTTGACCAGTGAGCGCTTTGACACGTGATCTCACGGCGCTCTCAAGTTCCATGCAGCTCAGCAGGATGGCATGCCCCTAACACCTTGCCAGCGTTTGCTCACGGTGTCTCTGGGCAGGAGGGGTTCTTCTTGGCACGGCTCCTGGTGCTCTCTCATTTCCTTCATCCGAACAAGATTCTAAAAGAATCCCTTGGACGTCTGCACCCTCCACCAGATTGCTCAAGCTCCTAACTCTGACAGAGAGACAGAGAGAGAGAAACCAGGGGTCGCCAGCCACATGGCAAGAGGAAGGCAAAGCCCAAGGCCCTGGTTCAGGCTCGGGATCTCTCAGGATTCGGGCTCTCCTGCCGCCTCTGTGCCAGCCCTCCTGTCTCCTGTCTCCCTCCTGTAAATCTTGCACAGCCCTGCCAGAGTCACCTTCCTGGATCATCGTGTGCACTGAGCCTCCTTCCCTGTTACCAGGAAGATGAAAGCCGGCTCCCCTTAACTTGGCCTTCGAGGTTCCTTGTAACCCGGGCATGCTTTTGGTGGGGGTGGTAATTAGGTTTATTTACTTATTTATTTTTAATGGAGGTACTGGGGATTGAATCCAGGACCTCATGCATGCTTAGCATGCACTCTACCACTGAGCACCCCCTGGCCTGTAAGCCTCTTGACAAACCAACCCTGCTGTGCTTAGCTGGCCAGCCTCCAGCCTCTCTCACCATCCACCCAGCCCTCCAGGCCCTCAGAAGGACCTGACACTCCCAAAAAGCCATGCTGCCCTGTCTTTGCTGCTTACCCCTCCTTTATGAGCGGCACACTCTTAACCGTCCCTCAAGAGCCAACTCAAATGTCACCTCCTCTGGCCAAGTCTCTCTCCTCCCCCAAGAATAGTCAAATTTAGGCTCACTGAAAAAGAACATGAAAATAAATATATGTGTGTGGACATATGTATGTATGACCAGGACACTGTGCTGTACACCAGAAATTGACACATTGTAATTGACTGTATGTCAATTAAAAAAAAAATTTAGATGCCATTTCTGTTCCCACAGCATTTTAACCCTTCTGCTAATAGAACCCCACCTCCATGCTCCTCTTCAATATCGAGTCAGGTAGGAGCCAGGTTTTACCTAATTCTGTTTTTCTAGTACAGTAACTGGTACCTCATAGGAGCTTAATAAGTGGTAAGGATGACCATGAACATATGAATGAATGGATGGCTGAATGAATGAACTAGTGTTTAAATCATTCTTTCAAGGACCTTCAGGAAGCAGGGGAGGAGGGAGCTGGGTGTGGATAGAAAGGGATGCAGAGGCAAAGAGCACGTGGCATAAACTGTCTTTTTGGGTCACCAGCTGTATTTATATGAAAGGGCCAGGTGGGTTTTACTTGGCGGGGTGCTGGCTGGCAGTTTGGCACTGAGCTGCCTGGGGAGCCCCAGGCCAGGTAAGAAGCAGCAGTGAGCAGACCCCAGCCTGGAAGTGGGGAGTGGTCATACCCGGCCTCTGGAAAGCCTGAGAAAAGGGATAAAAAAAAATGATCGACATTGCCACTTCACAATTTCCCCTTGAGCCTTTCTGTGGAGGAAAAGCTTTCGATGCCTAAAGAAAACTCCCTGAAATTGAAAAACGCTGGGCGCTTCCGAGGAGCCGAGCTGTTTCAATCGTGTGGTCTGGACGCCGCCTGGTGGATCTATATGAAGTGAGCAAAGACTCTCTCCTCTTAACCCATTTATTCAACTTTCCCTCTCTCGCCATCAATTTTTGTCTCTGTGTTAGTTTTATGTTGATGTGTAACAAATTATTACCAACTTAGAGGCTTAAAACATCACAAACATTATCTTACAGTTCTTTAGGTTAAAAATTCAAAATGAGGTTCGTTAGGCTAAAATCAAGGAGTTGAAGGGGCTGCATTCCTTCTGGAAGCTGGAGGAATCCCTTTCCTTGCCTTTTCTTTATTTCTTTGGGGTGGGGGGTGGTAATTAGGTTTGTTATTTATTTATTTTAATGGAGGCACTGGGGATTGAACCCAGAACCTTGCGCATGCTAAGCACACACTCTACCGCTGAGCTCTACCCTCCCCCTCCTTGCCTTTTCAAGTTTCAAGAGGCCTCCACACTCCTTGGCTCGTGGCCCCTTCCTCCGTCTCCAAAGCCAGCAGTGTCGAATCCTTACGACCTTCTTCTGTCGTCCTGTTTCTGGGCTCTGACTCTGAGCCTGGCTGGAAGAAAAGGCCTCCTCTTCTAAAGGTCGCTTGATTCAGGGGACCCTCCCCGAATAATCCAGAATAGTCTCCCCACATCAGGAGTCTTACCCTTCATCACATCTGCAAAGCCTCTTTTGCATGTAAGGTACCACGGTCACCATTGTTGTCATATTCCTCGTGCTAAAGAGTAAGAATTCCTCACGGAGCTCAAACTCGACCAGCCCCGGCATTACGGTACTTTTAAGATGCAGGAGGCGCTCCGGGAGCACTGAGGAGGGAGCATCAGCTCTGCCTGAAGACTGGAGACGTTTCCAGAGAGGACGATATTTCAGCTGAGAGCTGAATCTGGGAGTAACATTTACTGGACGCCCCGTCCAGGATTAGAGCCTACTCTCTCCCCTGTGTTTAGACCATTTTCCTATTCGGCTTTCAGAAAACATGGGATGGTATTAAAAGACCAGGGGATGCTTAAGTGTCCACAGAAAGGCCCCTCATTCCTAGGAGGTGTGGGAGCCATGGAAAATGTAGCTTTCAATTTTCTTAAATAATTTCTATGCTCAGAAAAACTTTGTGGAGGTGAAATTTTACCTTTGTCCAATAAGCAAAACAAATGGAGACAGAGCTTCCCTAAGTAATGGTCACCCTTGGGCTTAACTGACTGGGTGGGGCGGGGGGTAGCCTTTGGGTGCAGCAATTTCTTTATATCTTGATCTGGGGGGGGGTGACTCCCCAGGGATAATACAGATGAAAATGGCTGTATAAAAACCCTGCCCTGGACCGCCGGGACAACACTGTGGATCCCTTAGCCCTGGAACGTGGTTTGAAGTCCACCAGCCTATTTTGAAACACAAGCTTCTGAGAAGGCACCCCACGCAGGGTAAGGAATGGGTCTACCTTAAGGGCATGTTCAAGTTCTTCGATGTAATTAACGCTAGAAGGGAGAACACAGTCCAGTCTCTGCATTCCTTCTTCAGTAAACTTCTAAATAAAATATCACATACACACAGAACAGTGAATAAATCTTAAATGGATGCACCCCAACATCCACTATCGAAATCAAGAAACAGAGCCTCACCTCCTCCCCCAGCTATGCCCCTGCCTGGGCTCCCCCACTCCTTCCTCCTGCGATGGCCGCCGACTTCTAACCCCCCAGTTACTCTTGCCTGGTTTTGAACTTTACATAAATGGGCTCTTGCAGAATGTATTCCTTTCTGTCTGGCTTTTTTTTTTTCTTTCAACATTATGCTTTGTGATTCGTCTGTGCTGTTGAGAATAGCAGTACGTCATTTATTCCTAATGCTGCAAGATAGTTCCTGTGTAAGCAGCCTGCTGTGTATTTATCTATTCTACTGTTACGGAAACGACAGGCCAGTCAAGAAACAAGCACCACTCGGAGGGTTGGAGTACTCAGGTGTATTACGCCGGCGGGCTCAGAGGGGCTTCTGCTCCGAAGCTCTGAGCACCTTCAAGATGTGCACATGAGGTTTTATAGGGTAAAGTACAAGCTTGGGGTATTCGGCCAATAGGCATGGAACAGATTTAGCAGCATTATCATCACAAAAGTGGAGGTGGGGAGGCAGCAAACCAACATTCCAAAGCCAGATATGTATCTTTGAAAATCCAGCTGGCTGGCAAAAACACATAAACAGCAAACCAACACTAATTAACCTAGATTTACAAGTTAGTCTAGCAGAACTCAGATCAGTATTCCAATACTTAGATTTGTGAGTTACCTTGTTAGACCAGCCCAGCTTTTCCTTCACACTACTAATGATGGATATCTGGACTACTTTCAGCTTTTCCACCCCCATCCCCCCAAAACCTAGAGAGAGTGATGCTTTTCAGATCCTCGAGCAAGTTAAGATCAGGTGGGCCTGGAAGCTGGGTCCGGCCTCAGACTCCAGCAGCATCCTCGGGCCGTGGGGTCGTCACAGCACCTAACTTGCTGACTTAAGGTAATGCCCCCGCCTGCGGATGTGAGCACCCAGCCCTCCCCAACCAGAGCCCCTCGAGGGCCAGATCAGTCACCCTCTGTAACCCCGGCCCCTAACACGGGCGAGCGTTTGCAGACATTCACAGGTATTTGTGGAAGGAAGGCGTGTTCCCACTGCTTCCCGTGGTGGGCTTAGGACCCCCTTCCCCTCTCAACTCTGCTTTCACCAGTGTGCCAAGAAATCCAAAAGGAAGCGAAATTTCTGTTATTCAAATGCAAGAGGTCCCGGAAGAGGGAGGGCCCAACGCTGTGTGCAGTTATTTGCATCCCAGTGAGACTATTGATCAGAGATTCCTCCTCCCTACAGACAGCTCCCTGAAACCCTGCCGAGAGGCTCTGAAGCCGCTGCTCCGTACAGGTCCCGCTGTGCCCCGGCGCAGCCACCCTGCGGCTGGACATCCCCTCACTGGTAAGATAGGCCGTGTTTCTGCCCGGGCCAGCAAACTGGTCTGGGCAACGTCTGTTCCTGCAGCTTCCTCCTCCATCCCAGTGGGGAGAGTACCAGGCCCACAGCTGAGCCCAGATACCGTCCAGGGTGGTGGTTCCCAACCTTGTGTCTTTTTTTTTTTTAACTTTTATATTTAAAATTTTTTCATTTTAATTTTTTGTGGGGAGGCAATTAGGTTTATATATATATATATATTTTTTTTAATGGTACTGGGGATCGAAGCCAGGACTTCGTGCATGCTAAGCATGCACTGAGCTGTACCCTCTCCCATAAGCAGCAGAGTCATTTGCTGAAACAGGACTTTAGGTGACCATTTTGGGGGAAACCCATGACTTTGCCCACCCATCTCCTGGGATCGCCCAGAGCTCTGAGAGGCACAAAGGAAAAATCTTTGATTCAGGCCAAACAAAGATGTTAACCAAAGCCCAGAGAGTGACCACTGCACCTTTGGGTGGCTACCTTCATTCCTCCTCACGCTGAATCTCGGGGCGCATTCGTGGGCTGGACCAGAGGACCGGGGTGTGCCTGGTGTAACGATGCTGAAAAGAGAAGACGCCGAGAACTTAGTTCCAGATGTCTTTGTTGACGGCCTTGCTCATCCAAGCCTCAGAGATTAGTGCAATTCCCCTAACTGGAGCGACAGAGAAGTTCAAGATCTCCCACCAGCCCAGAAGGGTGACGGCAGAACGTGGGCCTTGTTAGCAGGAGGAGGGCTGCTCCCCACTCTGATTCTGAGGGCGCCCAGGGCGTCTTCCGAGCTGTGGGGAGGTTGGGGTGCCCCCTGCTGGCTAGACTACCACAGAACACTCTGGGCTCCCCCCAAACAAGAAAGGAGCTGGAAGCAACGGGGTGTATGCTCTTTATGGCCCCGAAGCTTCAAGCTAAATCTGGAAATTAACTCCCAACACACTGGCAAGAAGGACTCTTTCGCTCTTGGTTTACTGCGAATCACACGCATTACAATATTCCTCACAGAGCTGGCTGCACACACCCGTGGGACAGAGGGACAGACGAGGGGCCGTGGGTGAAGGGTTTCTAACGCAGGCCTTCCCTCCTGCCACCTCCTGAATCAACCTCCGGAGTCACCTCTGGGTAGGATACACGTCAGTGCACCCATCACTTACTCACAACGGAAATTAACTGAAGGGCTACAGAAGAAAGATTTATTGGCTGGGCCAGGGAGACGAAAGTAAGGAAGGGGATATTTAAACAACAGCTTTACTTCCTTTGCTTAGAAATCCACGTTCTTTTTAAACAATTACATTTTTAGCTTGCTTTTCTTTGTAAGGTGCTATTACTCACTGCTAAAAATATGTATAATTTTTAAGGAGTTTTATGAGAAATTCTGAACCACCAGTGGAGGATGGCCCTCCTCCTGCAACTACAGTTCATTCTGAGGGCATCCCCCTCGGTCCTCCACAAGCAAGAGATTGTAGCAGGAAGAGGGAAAGAGGGGATGGAGGGAGAAAAAAGAAAAAGAAGTATACGTGTGTCTTCAGAAAAGACACCTGCACCCCAGTGTTCACAGCAGCACTATTTACAACAGCCAGGACATGGAGGCAACCTAAATGCCCACTGACAGATGACTGGATAAAGAAGTTGTGGTATATTTATACAGTGGAATACTACTCAGCCATAAAAAAGAATAAAATAATGCCATTTGCAGCAACATGGATGGACCTAGAGATCAGCATTCTAAGTGAAGTAAGCCAGAAAGAGAAAGAAAAATACTGTATGATATCATTCATATGTAGAATCTAAAAAAAAAAGGAAAGAAAAAAAGATACAAGTGAACTTATCTACAAAACAGAAACAGACTCAGACATAGAAAACAAGCTTATGAGGGCAGAGGGTACAGCTCAGTGGTAGAGTGCATGCCGAGCAGGCATGAGGTCCTGGGTTCAGTCCCCAGTGCCTCCATGAAATAAACAAACAAACAAACTAACAAACCTAATTACCTCCCCCCTTAAAAAAATAATAAAATAAAAAATAAAAAAAGAAAGAAAACAAGTGTATGGTGACCTGGGGGAAAGGGGGTAGGAAGGGATAAATCAGAAGTTTAGGATTTGCAGATACTAGCTATTATATATAAAATAGATAAACACCAAGTTTCCACTGCAGAGCACAGGGAACTCTATTCAGTATCTTGTAGTCACCTATAATGAAAAGAATATGAAAAGGAATATATGTATGTATCTATATGACTGAAACATTATGCTGTATGCCAGAAACTGACACAGCATTTTAAACGGACTATATTTTAATTTTTTAAAAAAGTAATGGGTACAAAAAATATAAAGCTTATGCACACTCGGATAAAAAGAAGTATTTGTGTATCTTTATGTCTCTATGTGGATGGGTCACAGCAACAGATAATAACTGAGTACACACCATGTTCCGGGACAAAGGGTGCAAAGCTGGCTAGAACACCCAGTAATCAGCCTGGAGGAGCTTGGAGTCCAGTGAGGAAGACGGTTTGTGAAAATACGACAGTTATATTACGTAGTCCTGCTGTAACTGAGGCAAGTGCCCAGTGTAGAGGGAATGCGGGGAGAGCAGTCCCCGGCCTGGAGAAATCAGAGAAGGCTTCATGGAAGAAGTGTGAAAAGGAACAGAATATGCCACTCCCCAAATCTGCCACTTTGGCATATTGATCATTTTGAATTCAAGTTACTTGAGAAACAGCCAGTGCAGGAAGGACACTCTGCACTTCCCTTGTTCCCCCGGAAAGCGGGGGGAGCTCTCCCGTGGGAAAGGCACCTCCCAGGGAGCACCAGGAAAACAGGAGGGCTTCGTATCAGTAGAGCCAGAGAATTTAGGGCTGAGAAGACTGTCTAAATAAACCTTGTCTGTTCCTACCCCAAGCCCAAACGTCTTTGTCTTGTCAGTTTTCACAAATGTACTGTTTTTTTGTTGAAAAGGTGTAAAAGCTGCCTGCTTTGGTCACTTCTTTGAGTCTCATATTTTGATGGGCTCCCATACATATGAAATTCAGTTTGTTTTTCTCCCGTTTTTCTGTCTTACATTAATTTCATTATTAAGTCAGCCAAAGGACTGAGAAGAAAAGAAGGGAAATATTTCCCTCCTCTACAGGAGACAGTTGAGCTAGATCTTGAGGCTTTCTATCTGGCGTGAGGGGAAACTCACTCCCGTCTGAAGAAACAGTGTAGACTAGGCATGGAGGGTGAAGGATGAGGGCCAGCTGGCCCTGGCCGATTACAGAGCCAGAGAGAACAGCAGAAGCTGCCACTCTGTCTCCTCCCCTTGGCGTGAGCCATCAGCACAGACAGGAATGCCAGCTCAGGGCATTCCGATTCCCTGGACCGGTGCCCGGCTTTCTTCGATCTCCCTGGATATTAAATCTTCCTGAGATAAGAAATAACTTGCTAACTGTTAGAGCTGTCGCACAACAGACGGGCTGCACAGGTAGGAGTGAGGTCCCCAGGAGAGGAGGTCTGAAACAAAAGTGACAGGACCCTTTGTCTTGGCTGTGGTGGAAGGGAGGTTGGAGGCGTGGGGAGGTTGGCTGAACCAGCCCCCTCAGGTCTCCTCCGCCAGAGCTGTGCGCCTGTGGTTCTTTGTTGAAAGTGGAAGGTCCTGCTTTACTGTGGGGATGGGGAAAAGAGGCCCAGAGAGGTTGTGCGATTTGTCCCAGGTCACACAGGATTTTAAGACACTGGAGAGCAGAGGCTGGCTCTCACCTCTGCATTCTCTTTGCCATCTTTGGTCAAGACACTAGGGTTGGACTCCAGCTGGGTGTTGCGTGCATGTGACTCACAGCCTCTGCTTCAGTCCCGCCGGGCAGGGCCGGGCACAAACACAAGCACGAGGTGCCTGTGCGGCCGTGGAGCGGGGCCCTGTGCGTTGGTTGGGTCCTGACTTCGCAACCGCAGACAGAAGATCACTGTTAGAAACAGTTTACATGCTATGTTAATTTTGTTCCTCTGCCGGGCTGGACTTGTTGTGACCAGTCAAGGGGTTTGGAGTGATGAGTTCAGCCTCCCAACGTGCCCGTGTTCCTCCTTCCGGGTCCTTGCGCCCTGAAGCCGGACGAGGATGCTCGGATGCCAGCATCTCTGTTAGCGCCACCTGGTGCTGAGAAGCCGCAGTGCAGGGGCCACCGCCTCCTTTCCATGGTCGTCCCTCCTCTGGGTTAAAACTCCAGCCTCCGAGGTGGGGGAGGGCACAGCTCAGCGCTAGAGCGCTTGCTTAGCATGCGCAAGGTCCTAATACCTCCGTTAATAAATAAATAAATCTAATTACCACCCCAAAAAAGACAAAAACAAAATCCAGCCTCCACAAGACACAGCTAAACCTACAAAGACGTCCCGGAAAGGAGGGAAGTCTTCCCAGAGCACCCAGGGCCCAAGACATGTCCGTCAACAGGTTCATTAGCATCCGGGGAGCGCTCAACGTGCCTTCCCACATGTGACCCTATTTGCCCCCCTGCAGATGTTAGTCACACCCCCAGCATCCAGGCAGAAAACCCAGACAGCTGGGTCTTTGGACCCTGAGGCTGGGAGCCTTTTCCACATACACCAGATGGCTTGTTGAGCAAGGCCTGGCTGTCCCTTGGGAAAGGGATGAAGGCGGCAGTGAAGAGCTGGGATCCAGAGGCTTGAGCTGTGGGGTGAGGAGACTCCAGGGCACGCAGGCCCCGCTAGAATGCACTGGGCAGATGACCGCAGGTCACGGGGACCAAAACCAAACTTCTGAGCTCGCTTTGGCCACACTTGGGTGCTGGCCCTGAGATGGCGTCTGGTCCGACTTGTAAGTGATGAGAGTACAGATCAGGGCAGGCCAGGCCCTATCACGGGGGCATAACCTGGCTCTAGGGGATCCTGACCTGATGTCACCATCCTTGACCTGAGGCCAGCAGAGCCAAGCCACGGATGTGGGGCCGGAGCCACAGGACAAGGCTGTCAAGGGAACAGAGAAGCCACGGGGCAGCCACAGGAGCCACGAGCAGCCCCCGGGCGAGGGACACTAGCAGACAGGAATCAAGAAATAGAGCTTATAAAAGTCACCCAGACAGGCAGCGCCTCACACTGGACTGAAATTTGACATCAAACACTCTGCAAGGGGAAGAAAGTGCCCGGATGATGGCTGGAGTCTGACATGACCTTCCTGCTGCTCTCCCTGCCTGTTCATCCTGTGTGGCACAGCCAGGCCCACATGCTTTCACCTTGTAATTCTTCGACTTCTGGTGCCTGCAGAAGACAGGTCACAGACCCTGGCCTGATGGACACCATCCTCTGTCATCTGACCTCGCCACCTTTCCGGTCCTGTTGTCCCCTCCTCACTGCACTGCACCCCCCTCACCCCCAGCCCCAGCCAAGCTGACCTGCTCACTCACTGTCCCCCGAGCCAGCCCGACACATAAGACATGAGTCTTACACTCAAGGGAATGGGATTCAATGAGGTAAAGCCATCATCTCTGCTGGGTCCCCAGGGGATCCAGACCTGGCCTTGATTTTGAAGCCCAAGCCTGTACCCACTATAGCATAGTTATTTTAGAAAATGAACACACCAGAACTCATTAGTTTTGAGGTTTCTAATACCCACAAAATGTGTGCAGGGCCCTTAATGAATAATCTCTGACCTGTACCTCTTTTAATGATCTCCTATGGCCAAAGCATTGAGCACCATCTCAAGTCTGACCAACAGTGAAGAATTAAATGTTTCAGTGGAACAAAAACTATGTGAAGCAATGTAATCAACTGTAAGATCACATTCCATGTTAGACTCACAGGACATAATCTTACCCACAAAGAAAGCTACTCAGGAAGGCATTCATGTGAATGTAGATTTTTCTTCAATTAGTCCTCAATTTAGTCTTATAGACTCCAATTGGTAAAGACACATGCACCCCCAAAGTTCATCGCAGCACTATTTACAATAACCAAGACATGGAAGCAACCTAAATGTCCATCAACAGATGGTTGGATAAAGAAGATATATATACAGTGGAATACTACTCAGCCAAAAAAAAGGAATGGAATCATGCCATCTGCAGCAACATGGATGGACCTGGAGATTCTCATTCTAAGTGAGGTTAGTCAAAGACAAATATCATATGATATCACTTATATGTGGCATATTAAAAATGGCACAAATGAACTTATTTACAAAACAGAAACAGACTCACAGACATAGCAAACAAGCATGTTTTTAAGGGGGGAGGGGGGAGGGATAAGTTAGGAGTCTGGCCCACACCTTTACCTTTCCTTATCACTTCAGCCTGCCTGAAGCCTCTCACTCACCCTCCCAGCTCCAAAGTGCATGAATGAGGATTCTGTTTCCCTTGGGCTTTGTTTTCTTCCAGAGGCTTTCTTACCCCCAGATACACGGCAGGTTTGGCGCCAAAGTAGGCTGTTTATAAATAAGGCGCAGAGATTAACCTTTTCGGTGGTCGTGCTGGTCCTCCGAGGTCTCTCCCTCCTGCAGACTCTCTGCACTGTGAGTCTGGAACTTACCTGCATGTGCACGGCTGCACAGGGACACACAGTGCCTCTCAGGGCGCCTGGGCTTAAACAGTGCCTGGCACTTAGTAAAGGCATGGAAGGTGCCAGCTGTTGCATTTTAACTCTTTTTAATGGAGGTCCTGGGGATTGAGCCCAGACCTCAGGCATGCTAAGCACGTGCTCTACCACTGAGCTCCCTCCCTAAGTGGCAGCTATTTTTAATTGTAGTTTAAAAATTTTTTATTTTTAAAAATTCTCTTGTAGATACGCCCAATGCTAACCAGGACATTAGACCATGCTCGCTGCATGACTGCAGTCAGCCGTTAGCAGGCACTTAGATGTAGGTCAAACTGGCAACCAACTTCCTAGGACTGTCTTTGGAAGAAAACAGAGCCCAAGAACGGGGGAAGGGTACAGCTCAAGTGGTGGAGCACATGCTTAGCCAGCATGAGGTCCTGGGTTCGATCCCCAGCACCTCCTCTAAATATAAATAAATAAATGTAATCCCCCCTCCCCCCAAAACAACAGAGCCCAAGGGAAATAGAATCCTCACTCATTCACCTCGGACCTGGGAGGAGGTCAGAAGCAGGGTGAGTGACAGGCAGGCTGATGCGATAAGGGAAGATGATAAGGTTGTGTGGAGTGGCTCAAAGGGGGAAGGGAGACGGGAAGATAGAAAATAAACTTCACTTAGAATTGGGCGTAAACTTTACGTGACATTGTGGGTGCAGAAGGGCCCCATCGTAAATAGGAGCTTGCTCAGCAAGTCAAGGGCATCAGGTCTCACCGGAATTTGGCTTTAGGCAGATTCCTTTAGCTTAACCCGTTCAGGACCTAACCCATTTGGTGCGGACTCTATTGCCCTCTTCTGGAAAGAATGGGGAATTGACCGCTACTTTTGATAGTGCACGTCGGTCAAAAACACTGGAAATCCGAGACCACTTTCACTGTGGAAGTTGAGGGAAAATTTGGTAAGGGTTCTCGGGAGGAAGGAGAAGCAGAGTGGGAGCGAATAAAGGTGACAGCATATTTCTCAAAATATGCAGAAAAGTCTCAACAGCCTATTCAAACTTTGGTAATAACTCACTGCTGTGAAAAGGGCCCTGTATTGAGTTTTATTCTTGAGCAGAAGGAGTTAGTTGAGACATGAGTTCACAGAGGAAAGAGCTCGGACTCTGGGGGCAGATCAACCTGAATTCAAACCTGGACTCTGCTGCTCGTTATGTGAGAAAGTGCCCATGTGAGCTCAAGGTGATTATTTAAGCTCTCAGCCTTGGGCTTTTTCGATTGCAAAGTGGAGGCAGTAACGCCGAACCCAGGAAGAGGAAGCGAGATGCTGTATGCGAAAGGACCAATGTGTCACAGATTTCCCGTGAAGAAATCTACTTGAGAGGGGAGGGGCAAGACAGGGGTAAGGGATTAAGAGGTACAAACTACTATGTATAAAATAAATAAGCAACAGGGAAATACTGTACAGCACAGGGGAGCATAGTTATTCTGTTGCAATAACTTTAAATGGCGGATACTCTATAAAAATACTGAACCACCATGTTGTAGACCTGAAACTGATATAACATTTTAAATCAATATGTCTATCAAAATCCATCAAATTGTACATCCGAAATATGTGTAGTTTACCAAACCATACCACAATAAAGGTTTTTTTTTTTATAAAAAGGAAATTTACTTAAAGGAAATTTACTTTAAAAAACTATAAAATCGTAATGAGAAAAATAAAGTGAAATCTGAGTCAATGGAGAAATCTATATGTTCAAGAACAGGCAAAAACAAATGATGGGGAGAGAAGTCAGAATAGTATTTACTTTGGGTGGGGCCTGGGCACCGGCGGCGCTGATGGACACAACTCTATATTTTTGTCTGAGTGGTGGTTACACACACATACATAAATTACCCAACACACCCTTATTAATACCCTTTACTGCATGTATAACATACATAATTTTTAAAGAGGGAGGAGAGGGGAGGAAAGAGAAGTAGGGGAGGAGAAATGGGAGAAGAAAAGAGAAGGGAAAGGAAAGGGGAAAAAGGAAAGAAGGAGAGCCGCTGTGGAGGTGGGGGGTGGGGGAATCAGAACTGGAGTCAAGATCGGGATCTAAGTGTTTTTAACTCCGCCCAACCTCCCCCCTCCCCGAGGGCCCATTAAATGGCCAGGATCAGTCCCAGAACCTATGAGACCAGACATCCACCTGCAGGGACTGAGGAATTTCTGCTGATACTGATGCGAGGAGATAGAGCGAAGGCAGAGTAACCTGTGATGCAGGCAGGAGAAAGGAGCGCCCACTGGGGAGTGGGTGGGAGGGATTTCCACCAGAAACCCCCTCGGCTCAGAGTGGCAGGGGCCAGAGGTCCAGACGGACCGAGGGGCAGCCAGGGTGGCGTCGGATGCGCGAGGTTTGCTGCCACTGCACTTTCTGGAAAGCGCGGTGGATGCAGGGGGCAGCACGGGGCAGCGACCCCCACCCTCCAGCGTCACCCGCCCGCCCACAGCCTTGCGCCCCCGAACGAGCTCAGCCGTGGTTCCGCCCCAGCGGGCGGCCGGCAGGAGCGATCAGGCCAGCTGCAGAAGCAAAGGGCTTGACTGCAGGCTGCTCCGGCCAACGTGAGGCGTGAACACAGGCACACAGGCCGAACTCTCCTCCCAGCTTGTCCCAAACTTTCCTCTGTCGGACCTCCGTCTCCTCTTCTATGAGATAAGAGAGCTGGACGAACTGATAATACAAAGTGGCGCTTGGACGTGGCGTGGGGATTCATAAAGTGCATTCCTGGTTCATTTAGTATTATCGCATTTAGTATTGCAAGCCAGGAAGTGTCCGCTGTCACACTGTTTCTGGGGAGTGGAGTGCTGCCATCTGCTTCGCTCTGAAAGACGGCTGCCCTGTCCCCAGATCTCCGACACTCTGTGATTCATTCCATGGTAGACCCAGGGTGAGCCCAGGCCACCTGCACACACAGGACTTCCTGCTTTCCTATGAAGGTTTGCCCAGCAGCCTGCTGTGACCAGCACCCTGTCTGGCTGTGCCTCTCAGCACTCCTGGGACCTTACAATTCTCCCTTTAGGAAGAGTCATCAGTTGCTGACCTGGGCCACAAGTCCGAGTAACCGAAACCAGCAAGATTCAACCCAGCGACCTAATGTTCTCCCTGTGACTTCAGGAGAGCGGATGGTGACTCAGTTCGGAGAATAAACGCAAACAGATCTTTATCATTTCTCTTGTCTCTGCTTACGCTGTGTTCTTCACCCTCCAGAAGAAGAACAAAGAGGGAAAGGGAAGGGGAAGGAGGAGGAGGAGGGGGAAGAAGAAGGAACACATTTTATTTCCAATAATTTCCTGAATACAAACCTCCAGGAAATCGAACCTCAAGTCACATTTGTATTTCCGAGGTCCTGCTGGAGCATCGGATGGACTTCTCATCCTTGACTCAGGCTCTTCACACAGGCCCTGCACCTGGCACTCACTGAAGGCTGCCCCCACGTGGGCCAGGGGTGGGATGCAACCACAGAAAATCAGGTCCACGAGGGGTGATGCTGAAGCCCAGAGATGTGACGTGAACTGTCCCAGGACACACAGCTGGTCAGAGGCAGAGCTAAACTAGGATGAGGTCTGTTGTTTTGTTTTGTTTTGGGGGCGTGATTAGGTTTATTTGTTTGTTTGTTTGTTTAATAGAGGTACCGGGACTTGAACCCAGGACCTTGCACACGCCAAGCATGTGCTCTACTCCTGAGCTATACCCTCCCCCAGGTCTGTTTACTCTTGCTTTGGTCCTTCTGTCCTCCTGTGACCCCAGCATTCTTCCCTCACAGCAAGCGGGGAGAACACTGTGTGCCGAAGCCACCAGGCTCCGATCCTCCCTTGTTCCAGTTTCTCCTCCTCTGGACAAGATTGCTGGGTGAACCCAGCGGGACTGAGCTGCTGACACAACAACCGTGGTGCATCGCCCGTGAAGATCAGGCTTCAGGTGGAGGACAGACAGGTATCAGAGACGAGAGAGGGACTCGGGCACGTCCCATCCAGCGGGACCCGGGGATGCTGTGTGCAAGGACCGCGTTGCCCTTTCTTCTTGTCAACTTCAGGGGACAGACTTACACAAACATTACAGAGCTGCCTCCAGGAATAATTTCCTTAGAAAATGTAGCTAGTTAGTTAGTTAGTTAGGGCTGCATCTTGGAGCAATGAACTCCGTAGGTCAGACAACACAGTGGGAGACAATATTCCTTTTGGGGTGGCCCTTTGTGGAAGTGTTCTGAGACCCAGTGGCCTTGCTTTAAGGTTCTGGCTACTTTAATCACATCTCCTTGGGTTTGGGTCCCTCCCTACAAGAATCTTCCTGTCTCTCTCCCCACCACTCATCCGTCATCTCATGTGCCCTCTCTGTGTCCTCCCTAACTCCACGGTTATTGCCTTAATTTGCAGTGCTCTGCCTCCCACCCTAGGTTTTGTGCTTTGGAAATCAAGTGTCTTCCGCTTTGTTCCCAGCTCTGAGGATGCCCAATACTTTTCTGGTCTACGGAGCACAGCAGCTCATGAGTTCCACTGTCTCCTCTGCTGCACCTCATCGGGGGTTCAGAGGCTATCATCCTGCAAATATGTGTACAGTGTGTGCAGCGCCCCCCTTTCATGAGGGGAAAATGCATGTCTTCAACCTTTCCACGGGGGAGGCCGTCTGACATTTTATGTTGCTTTTATAAAAAAAGAAGCAAAACAAAAACTTCTTGTGGCTCGTTTTTGCTGGGTGTATTTCCATTTTTAGAAGAACTTAGTGTCTCCTGTAAATGTAAGACGTTTACCACGAATTCTTCAAATCATTTGTAAAGCCACGAATAAAGACTAAATCATTTTCTATTTTTATGAGATTCTATTTTTTATAACTTTCCATACATAGGTTATGTTTATGACCTATTTCCGATCTGTAATAAAAAACGCGTCCTAACTTACTTTGCAGTGTTTGACTCTTTGCATCGTCGTGTTGACTCTTGTCAACAGTATTTTGTAAGTCTGAATAAATTATATCCACTGTTTCTCCTTAAGTATATGTTTTAAATTGCTCAAACAATAACCGGCAAGTTAAAGATGAGTTATTCCTTTAAAAAATCTTTCCTGTTTTTTTTTTTTAATGTGTGAACAGCAGTTTCTGTAACGAGCTTGTCCTTTGTCGTAAACCCCCCTCCACGTGGGCGTGCGGATCCTCAGTGAGCTGTAGTCAGTGCTCGTGACCCCTGCACGTCTCACCCCACCCCACTCCCACCCTGTACAGGAGTCACAGCGACCACACGCTCAGTCTAAATTTGTCGTGACAGCTGATACGTTATGACAAATTATCTCCTAATTTTTCCTTTGAGCTCCTTCAGAATCTAAGACAGGGTCATCCTGAGAAATGACGACATAGTACATTGGGTTTTGCAAATCAGGTACCATCTAGTGAATGCGAACCCCTTAAAAGCATATCCATAAATCAGACGTCCGTTGTGCAAGTGATAAGAACTCACTGAGGTTCAGCTGGAACGTGCTCTGATGATTCAGGGCTGGTTCTGGACCCACTGACCTCGTACAGAGCAGAGCAATCGTCAGAGCCAGGCATCGCTCCAGAGTAAAGTCTAACCCCCCCAGTCTAACACCCAGGCGCCCCACAGCCTGTGCCCGTGGGTCTTCCCACCCCTACCCCTGCCTCCACCTCCACCATTATCCCCACCCAGACCATGAGCGTCCCTGCCTCTTTATATCTGAACACAGTGATGCAAACTCGCAGTATCAGGCATTTTTATTCGGTGTACATCCAGCTTGCCCCAGGCTGGTCAAAAGGCTGGGTGCCTTGTCTTCCATCTCTGAAACTCCACCTCTTAGCAGCTATTTCAAAAAGGGAACAAAATATCAAAATACGTATAGTACACACCGTATGTGCCCACACACTCTCTTTTGCTGCAAAACAGCAACTAGCTTGCCATGTCTGCGTTAGGGAATAACTTACTCGTTAGCAAATGTGAACAACTGTCTCATTGATTTTAATCCTCATATTAGGAAAGCCACAGTTGAGGGATTTCAGGGCAGTTCCTTTAGGTTTCCTCCCATACAATCCTGGCGTTAATTGAGTTTTCTGTCTTCCTACATTTATTCTAAGAATCTAGGAAATTTAAGGAAAGGTAGAAACCCGCAGGGGAAGTCATGAGAATGTCATAACGCAAGCATAAAAGAAACTGGCTCTTTCCCTTTGCACTTGGTGATAAAGAAGACAGACGCCCTTCTTTCCCTGAGGGCGGACTCACTGAGCGGCTGCAGGTGTGGCCACAGATCAACCCAAACCACAAACACTCAGTTTGTAAGAACCAGCCCGGACAGTCCCCAATTTGGCAATTTGGTGGCAATACGATGTTGAGGACACATCCTCAACTCATCAGGGACAACTCAGGGAGGAGGACCACACCGAGGAGGAGAGAATAAAACTCCTGTGGTCTGTTGGGAAGGGGCCAAAGGAAATCAGATAATAGACGGAGCGCGGCTGGTCCGCCACCCCACCGGGTCCAGGGAACACTGCGCTCACCGCCGCCTCCAGGAAGTGAGTCACCCCTCGCAGAACCCGTTCCAGCCTCACAGAGGATGGAGGAGGCAGCCCTCCGTCCTCCCACAAAGGATCGAGGCTTAGACGGGGAGCTCTGGGCTCCACAGGTGAGAAGAGAACCGGAGAACAGCGCCCGTGGGAGCGGAGGGAAGGGACAGCCAGGGGCCAGAGCAGGGAAGCCCACGGTCATCTGGCTCCAAAGAAAGAGGCGGTCGCTGAAGTCTGAGCCTCCTGTGACCAGTGTCTGCTGCTACTCCTCATCGCTGTCCTCCCCCAGGGGGAACTTCCTCGCGGGCTTCTGGGCCGCATACGTCCGGGTCTCCATGGGGCAGTCCTGGCCCAGAATTGCCTGCAGCGAGAGGCAGGAGGAGAAATCACCGCACATCTTGCCCCATTCCTTCCCACAATTCGCTCATCCAGGTCTAGTGTTGCTCAGAGGGCCCTCTTTCTGCTTCATGTGTGGGCACAGCCGCCCTCCCAAGGCATTGAGGGGTAGCCACCCCAGATCAGACATCATCTGAGATGCTTTCAATAGACTCCTAACAGCAGGGAGCTGAAATGGGCATCAGACCCTCCCGTCTCCCGTGGTGCCTTTAAGCAGCCTCCACCTCCCCCCGACCCCCCCAGCCCTCCCAGACCCTCCGGGGACTTGTGCTGTGATAAGAGGAAAGTATCTTATTAACTAAAATCATATGTTGTGCTCCCCTCGCCCCGGGGTGCTTGCACTTTAAGAAAGGACCTGGTAAGGATCATGACAGATGTTACTGAATGAATGAATGTGTCCCTGGAACTCTGCCCACGGGGACTGCTGGGGACGATTTGGGAATTTACACTGTGCTGGTCATGACAGCAAGCACAGGACGCCTCCGCTGGTCCCTGATCCCAACGCTTTACAAACGTACCATTTTCTTTCTGTACTCAGGTCCCATCCTAAGTGACCATTGTAAGAGGGCAGGTGGGTGTGCAGAGAAGGGAAGATACGGAAGGGCACGAGGGAAAGACAAAGATGAAAGGGGCATCAGAAAACACGGCAAAGCAGAGAGCCCATCAAAGAGGGAGGGAATCAGAGCACAGGATAAAAAGGAATGAGACAGACATGAAGAACAGTGGTCAGAGCCCCTTACAAGCTTCTCCTCCTTGGCTGGGGGGCTCCTCAGGTAGCAGCAGAGAGGAGCGTAGATGATGTTGGTGACCCCGATGATGACCATGAGCCAGGGGAAGCCAATGGCCCGCACAATGGCACCCCCGGTGGATGGACCTGTGAGGAACAGATCAAATCTACAAGTATTTATGGAGACTTGATCCCAGGGAAGACACCACGCTAGGGGCAGCAGGTGACCCACAGGATGTCCCAGGGTCAAACATCTCCAGAGCCCTAGGAGGGGCAGCCTCTTGGCTCTACTTCCTGCTGGGGAACAGTAGGTAAGGGAGGATGGGACGCCAGGTCCTGGTGCTCAACTCCCTCCACCAACATACCTATAGCAAAGCCCAAGCAAAAAGCCACGTCAGCGATGGCGTAGACACTCCCATACACGGGGGCGTGGCGCAGGTCCACCAGGTGTCCCATGATGGGCATCATGGAGGAATCCACCATGCCTGTGATCAAGGCAAAAGGACACCGTCTGTCAGCTCTGCCCACAGCCCCCCTCCCCATCTGTGGCATCCTCCCCGCTCCTCCCTTTAGTACACTGCCTCTGCCTGGTGCCCTCAGCACTGACACCCATTCCCAGCAGAAGCTATGGTCCCATCCCTCCACATCCCTGCCAGCTGCCCTCATGCTCCTTCTGCCTCTCCATATGCCCCCTCTGATCTGACCCCAAGCCAACATTCAGGGGCTTCTAGTCCCCTTGAAGGGTACTCCTTACCTATGGAAAAGCCGAGCCCTGCATTGGGGCCAATGAGACCAAAAATATTATGAGCGAGAGGAACCTGCAGCAGGGAAGGAGGAAGGGTCATCAGGAGTCCCGCTGGGTCAGGTGGGGCAGCACAAAACAAAGCATTTTTCCAATGAACTGCATTTTGAAAATTTTGTTTATCTTTCCTAATTTTTTTTTTTGTTTGTTTTTTGTTGGGGGGGAGGTAATTAGGTTTATTTATTTTACTTATTTATTATTGTTATTTTTTATTTAACAGATGCGCTGGGGATGGAAGCCTTGACCTCATGCATGTCAGGCACCTGCTTTACCACGGAGCTGTGCCCCACCCCCGGCAAAATGCGCTTATTAACCACGCGCTGCGTGCCACCTACTTTACCTGTCTGGATTCCTGTACCTCCTGATGAAAAACAATCTTTACTTCCACTTTAAAGATACGAAAACTAGACTGGTGCCGTTTGAGTGAAAGGCTGCATTCAGAGTCACAGAGCATGAGGTCAAGCGCGAACCTCAGCTGTGACTCTATTAAACCGTAACAACGGCCCTTTTCTGTTGCACGGACTCTCGCTCCCCTTCCTCTTCCCGCCGCCACCCAGACACACACTCTTCTGCCCTCATCCTTCACGGGGCGGAGTTTCCTCTCTCTCCCATTAGCCAGGGCACCCAGAGGTTTTCCTTAATCCCTAACTTGGGAGTCACTGGAGCAAGACAACAGAAAGGAGACACCAACAACCAGTTTCCCACCCGCCAGGGGGGCAGGAGGCGTGCTTTGCGTTGCCACATCAGCAAGCTTGTGAAACTCACCCTCTTGCCCTCTCCATCCCCCAGTGAAGCTGTCTTCTCTTCGGCTGGCTCCTTACCTCTTTCCCTGGGCATCTGCCACCCAGACCTGCTACACCAGCACACTCTCACCCTTCAGAGGTTTAACATACTATTTAGAGGTTAGTGGCTAAAAACAATGTTAGAGGTGAATCCTCCAGATACATGCCCAGGAGAAGGATTGCTGGGTCATATGGTAAGTCCATTTTTAGTTTTTTTGAGAAATCTCCATACTGTTTTCCATAATGGCTGCACTAAACTACATTCCCACCAGCAGTGTAGGAGGGTTCCCTTTTCTCCACACCTTCTCTAGCATTTATTGTTCATGGACTTTTTAATGACGGCCATTCTGACTGGGATGAGGTGATACCTCATTGTACCAGGCACCCCAGTGTTCATAGCAGCACTATTTACAACAGCCAAGACATGGAAGCAAAGTAAATGTCCATCAACAAATGACTCGATAAAGAAGCTGTGGTATATTTATACAATGGAATACTACTCAGCCATAAACAAGTAATAAAATAATGTCATTTGCAGCAACATGGATGTTCCTGGAGAATTGTCATTCTAAGTGAAGTAAGCCAGAAGGAGAAAGAAAAATACTATATGATATGACTCATATGTGGAGTCTAAAAAAAAAAGAAAAAAGAAAAAGGAGGACAGTAATGAACTCATGTGCAAAACAGAAACAGATTTGCAGACGTAATAAACAATCTTCTGGTTACCAGGGGAAAGGGGGTGGCAAGGGATAAATTTGGGAGTCTGAGATTTGCAAATGTTAGCCACGATATATATAAAAATAGATAAAACACAAATTTCTTCTGTTTAGTACAGGGAACTATATTCAATATCCTGTAATAACAGGATGAATTTTAATGAAAAATTAAATTTAATGAAAAAGAATATGAAAACAAATATATGTATGTAAATGCATGGCTGGGACACTGTGCTGCACACCAGAAATTGACCTATTGTAACTGACTATAATTCAATTTAAAAAAAATCCTCAAGGGGTATTTATATTTTACCACTAGTGCTGGTTAACATTCACAGGGGGCTCAGTATGCGCCAGATGCTGCTGCAGTTTACGGGGGTGACCCTGGGAGGTGCTAACAGAACCCTCTCTACACTGATGGGGACGCTGAGCGAAAGGAGGGGACGTGACGGGCTCAGAGTCACAAGGGCAGCAGGTGGCAAAGCTGGGAGTGAACCCAGAGCTCCAGGGTTGGATCAGGACCTCCAGCCTTTCCTGAGCAGGTGTCCAGTGCCTTGCAGCCATGCTGCTCTGCCTCGAGCCTGGGAGGCAAGCGTGTGTATGATGCCCGTGCTGGAGAGGAGAAAATGAAGGCTTAGAGAGGGGACTCCTGGAAATGGAAAGGTCCTTCTTTCTTCTTCTTCTACCAAACATTTTGGTGCGGAAGACTGAGGCACAGATGATGGCTCCCCTGCTGACTTATGGGGTCCTGGCAGGGTGGGCTGAGTAAATGAAGGCATGAAATGCACCATTTTCCAGACCCCGGAAACAGACACCAACATGTATTGCTTCGTGTGCCCACACATAAAGCCTCAAACCTCCATCCAGCTGCCCCACTGCCCTCTCCTTTCCTACCGCCTTTCAGTGGGACGGTAGGCGGCATCTTCCCCAGTGCTAAAATTCCTGCTGACACAGAGACGGAATTTCTGATGGCCCTTGCCAAGTCAACCCTCTCCTCATTTCAAAGGAAAGGGGCCTTTAAATGTCTGGGTCTCTCTCTCCATCCCCTTCTCAACTAGACCTTATTATACTTACACAAAGCAAGCTGGTACCTACTACCACCATCCCAATCAGGGCGCACAGCCACCTGGAAGAAAAGAGCCGACACCATCAGCACACTGGCCAGTCCCACCACCCCGATCCCAGGAACCCCTTGGGAGATGCGAAGATCAATGCATCTCTACACAGCCAGTCTGAACCCAGGTCAGCCCTCTCCCTGCCTGCTCCCTGCCCCTCATCTCTTCCTTTTTCCCACAGTAGGAGACAGACGAGGAACAATGGGGTACAGCCTTCCTCCCCTTAGAAGAGGAATCAGTTGCCTCAGAAGATACCTGCCCCTTTGAGAATAACCCTCAAACTTAAAATACACCAAATTCTTCCCTTCTCTGATTTCCCGTGGCAGTGGCTTTTAACCTTATTTTTAAAATCCTCATGCTGAACTCCAAAAATAAAATTAAAGCTGTTTTCCCTGTTGTGGGGGAACAGAATCCAGACACATACCTCTCAGCCCCAAACCCTTCCCACTTGGTGGCCTCTGAGGCACCACTGTAGAGCTCCCTGGGGCCCCACGGAACACGGTTTGACAACCACATACCTGTTCCCTGTGGAGTTACTTTACCTCTTCAACTGGACCACAAACACCTGGAAAGTAAAGGCTGTCCCTCGTGTATTCACTGTCTCTTCTACAGCAGCCAGCTTTGGCCCGTCCTTTCTCCATACAGTCCCCGTGACCTACCCACCCCCATCCCGCCAGTGGGCATTTTTTTTTCATTTTTCAGTTTTATTAGGTAGCATTGTTACAATATGGCTGCACACATACAATGTATTGCATGTGAATACATGTACACTGTAGACTGCACATATTTTTAAAACTTATGTATATGTACAGTTCATTGTTTCATACAGCTATCAAAGGAACAAAGCCAACCACAAAGTAAGATTAATTCAAAAAGATACATACACCCCACTATTGACAGCAGCATTATTTATAATTGCCAAGATACAGAAGCATCCTAAGTGAACAGCAATAGATGACTGGATAAAGAAGATGCAGCGTGTATGTGTAACGGAACACAGCTCACCCATAACAAAGAAGGATATTTTGCCATTTGCAGCCCTTCATTCACTTTTTTTCCCCCAGTGGGCAGTTTTGATCTGTGTGTATTTGTCCTAAGTTTTCAGTCTCAGAGAAGCTATTCATCGTCCCAGGTGCAGGGAAAACCTCGTCTCTCCCACCAGACATTCCTATTACTCCCCCCACATCCCCAGGCTACATACCGACCCATCCTGTTGGCCAACACGCCGAAGAGGTTGGTGCCAATGAGGTAGGACACACTGGCCGGCAGGAAAGCTAAACCTGCAGAAAGACACAGGTCCTGACCTTAGCACGTGCCCGGTTACTCTAAAACACCTTGTTCTTTACAAGATAGTGAGGTCCCCCTGCTACCTTCAAGGCTCCCAAACCACTTCGTGGGCTGGAGATTCTTTGTGCAAACCTGGAGCAGACGGCACAAGGCTCCACACCTCTGCTTTCCTCAGGAGCGAGGCCCTGTTTAACTTCAGCACATTTAATGCCCTTCCACCCGCCCACCTGGACTTCCCGATGAAGGGCTTTCACGGGCCATTCTCAGGTGTGAGGTCCCCTTGATTGTCAGCATGAGAACCTGAGCTTTAGAGAAAGGCCTTCATACCTCCTGGGAAGTGGAATCCCCGCTTTGGTATTCACCTGCCCTTCTATTGCCCTGACAGGGACCTTGGATGAGTCACCAAACCTCTCTGAGCTTTGGTTTCCACATCTGGGAAAAACAAAGCTGCGATTCCATCACATCAGATTACGCCAAGGAGCAAATCAGATAACGTATGCAAATGGATTTTGTAAACTGAAACCCTTGTCACTCTAGGTTTTGTATGTGTGTGTGTGTGTGTGTGTGTGTGTGTGTGTGACAGTAAAGTGCTCTGGAACATGGGCTTCGGAGCCACACGGTGCTGGGTTCGAACTGTGGCTTGGCCACTTGTTAGCTCTGTGACCACAGGCAACTTACGCTCTCTGAGTCTCATTCATTTGTTCGTTCAGTTCTTCATTCATTTAGTATTTTTAACGAGCTTTCACTATGTGCCAGGTACTCTAGGGTGAATAAGACAGACAAATCCTAGCTTTCAGGGGGCTTACATTCCAAGGGAGGGAGACAGACAATAAACAAGTAAACAAGGAGATGAAGAAGATAATTTTGACAAATGACAAGTTCTGGGAAGAAAATTTAACAGGCTGATGTGAAAGAGTGACTAGGAATAAGGGCAAACTTAGATTTAGGGGGTCGGGGAAGGCTCCTTTGAGGAGGTGACACTCAAGCTGAGACCTGAATAACCGAAACAGAACATCTTAAGCAAGAAAAACAAAGAACACCTAATACAAATACAAAGGCCTTAAAGAAGAAATCACTTGGTCTGTTCTAGAAATGGAAAAGAGGTCTGTGTGGCTGAAGCACAATGAACAGAGTGGAGGTGACAGAACCCCCAGGCCTGGAATTTAGAGTTTATTCCAAGCACAATGGGAAATTTTGGAGGGCATGACATTTCCATATATATTTATTTCCTAAATTCCGCTGGTTGTGGTTAGAAAAATAGGTTCACAGGACAGGAGTGGAAGCCAGACGACTATTTGCAGATCCCAGGAGAAATGTGACAGTGCCTAGTTTGGAAGTCAGGATGGAGAGGGAAGTCAGCAAGGGGACAGCTCAGTGGTAGAGCACGTGCTTAGCGTGCACGAGGTCCTCGGTTCAATCCCCAGCACCTCCATTAAAATAAACAGATAAATAAACCAAATTGCCTCCCCTGAAAAAATTTTTAAAAAAAAAAGTCAGGATGGACAGAAGTGAATAAAATAGATTTTTGGAGGTGGGGGTCAGTGGACTTTTCTGCTGGATGGGGTGTGGGCATAGTGGGAGTGGGGGAAAGAGAGAAATCAAGGGTGACTCCTTTTTGTCTTAATTGGGTCGCTGGAGACAGAGGAAGAAACTTGGGCGGGGGGGGTGACATGAAAGGTTTGAAATGCTTCTTAGATGTCCAACTGGAGATGTCCGGCAGTTGAGTGCACACGCCTAGGGTTCCGAGGAGAGATCTTCAACCCAGATCAAGGGTTCAACTAATAGGTTTACACACGGTTCTTAAAGCCACGGGAATGACCGGAATCACCCACGAAAGAGCAGAGGAAGAAGGATAAGATATCTAAGATCTGAGACTTCAGGGACTCCTCCCTTTAAAAGTTAACCAAAGAGGAGGCGATAGCAAAGGTGATAAGGAGCAGCCAACGAAGTAGATGAGAGGAGAGAGAATCCAGAGGGGACAAAAAAGAAAAACAGAAAAGAAGTTTAGCCTCTGACGGAGCTGGGCTGCTTCAGCCATAAAGAGAAGGCAGTGCATGTGGGCAGAGGTCCAGGGAAATGAGTAAAGTTCGTGATGAGAACGTGCGTGTTCCCTTCTCACTGCTTCTATTTTCTCAACGGCTATGAGTTGAGAATGATGAGCAAGGGATGAGGGTGTGTAGGAGGTCTGAGTGGAAAAGGGTAAAATAATCATTTTGGAAAGTGGGAAGAACAAATCCAGGGACTTCAAGAAAGACTGTTGGACAGTGTGAAAACCCACTTTAGATTTGTGGCCATAAATATCAGGCGAGACCAACAGCCCAGCGTGTGTCTTCACCACTCAGGTGTAGACTTACCAGAGTTAAGGCTTCCAAGGTGACGACCCCAGAGGGAGAGCAGGTGGGGCACGGGAATTAACAAGGCCTTCCAAGGAGGGACTTTAAGAATGGACTTGGATTCAGCATGACGGAATCCAAGCTGAGTAACCCAAAGTGAGGGACCTGAGTCGTGATGGAAACAGAGGAAGAACTGAATGGACTGGTGACCTCAGTGTAGCCAAAATGTTAATACAGGGCTCTGAGAACACCTGAGCAAGGAATGTGTCAGGTGATCGTGGGACTGCTTGGAATTGAAATTTCAGAGGTGTTACAATTAATGGTGACGTCAAGGTCAGCATTATACAAAGGTTCGACTGGTCAAGGTGGAGAGGGGGAAAAGGTTACGGCAAGAGGTCAGATTAAGGAACAGGGTAAGACGTTGGTAGGGTTATCCACCAGGATGCTGAAGTCACCAAAAAATGGTGACAGAAGTAAAGGTGAAAAGAATATGGGGCAGGTGTTGACAGCTTTAATGAATGAGGCGGTGGGGTGATGAAGGGGTGACCAGATGATTACAATGAAGAGGGCTGGGATGGTGTAATCTAAGGACAAGGTCTTCAAGGAAATCGGGGTCTCTGAAGGAGAATGAAGAAGAAATGGTTCAGAAGCAGTGAGAGAAAGCAAAGTCTGCAGGAACCCAAGCTTCCGTCAGTAGGGCTGTGGGAAAGTGGAGTTCTCAGGAAACATTCAGGTCTTGGGGCGAGAAGATGAAAGAAGAGTTCAGAGGAGAGGCTGAGTGCGTAGGGACACGTGCCGACAGCAGGGACTCCCGCGAGGCCCAGGACTTGTGAGGGGCAATGGGACACTGGGGCAGATGAAGATGTCTCTGAAACATAGGGATAATAATTATTCCAATAATTTCTTGAAGTTGGTTGTAAGGCTTAACTGAGATAATGCAGATCGACCATTCTGCAAGGTGCGGGGCACAAAATGAGGGCCCTCTGAGCATCAGTCTTAACTATTAGCATCACAACCAGCGACGAACAGGGTTAAGACTTGAACCCAGACGTCTCCCTGCAACTGCAGGTGTTTCCACCCTCCACGCCAACAGCGAGGCAGCACGGACGGCTCTGGCTTGTGGGGCTGCGTGGAATCGGCCGTGTGAGCGTCCCTGGGTCTCACCTGCCTCTCTGTCCGGAGGAGAACCAGCGCTGCCTCATAGAAACTGTCGTGACGACTACGATTAAACCCAGAGTCAACAATTCCCCAGTTACTGGCTTGATGTCTTGTTTGCTTTTAATATTCTCTTCCACGGGCTGGAGGTGAAGCACACCTGAGTGTATTTGCCTAGGCTATCTGGACAGGCGGCGACCTGTTTCAAACAGCAAACGTTTGTGTTTCATGGCTTTAAAAATTTAATAGTATAGCTGCTCAATTGTTTACCTGGTATCTGGAAACGGGCACCATCAGGAAGCCCACAGCCTGCTGGATGATACGTCTCTTTGATTTTGTTCTAAGTGATGTGGGACTTCCTGAATGAGAGGTTCCTCAATCAATGTGGCTTGTTCTTTAGGATCTGAGTATAGCTTGCATTTCCGTAGCGTTTTGTGCAAAGCAGGTGTTCCAGACTACCCGTCTGCCTACACTTTTTTTTTCCAATTGACTTATGGTTGATTTACAACGTTGTGTTAATTTCTGGCACACAGCATAGTGATTCATTTAAGTATATATATATATATATATATATATTCTTTTTCATTCTCTTTTTCACTATAGGCCATTACAAAGTGTGGAATGTAGTTCCCTGTGCTAGACAGTAGGACCTTGCTGTTCCTCTATTTCATATGCAGTAGTTGCTATCTGTGAATCCGGAGCATACACTTTCCACAGCACACCTTCAAGGGATGGGGGACCACACATAGGGGTGACTGTCAAAGGGATTTCAACAAAAACAGTGATGACAATGGTGTTAATTTTTACTCCCTGTATTCCACGCACCATGCTATTCCGAATCCCTTTAGAATACACAGATCTACTGAATCCTGAAAACAACCCGAAAAAGCGTCTCCATTTTCACAAGTGAAAAAAGCGGAGTTCCAAGGGGTTAAATAGCGTATCCAAGGACACAACCAGTCAGTGGTCGAGTCAGGATTTCTAACCCTGAGCTCCTTCCTCCACTGGGTGAGAGCAGTGAGTCCACAACGGGGCACTGAAGTTCAGTCCCAGACCACAGACTGCTCCTCCCGACAAGCTGGAGAGGCGCTGTGCCCTGAGAGCCGTGTTTCTCAGCGCGGCCACTGAGGCACACGAGCATTACTGGGAATGCAGACTTGCTTCTACTGATTTGCTGAACGGGGCCTCTGAATTTTGTTGTTCATAATGTGCTGTGTGTTTTGTTTTGGATTTGGGGGGGGTTGGCTTGTTTTTTGGCGGGATGGGTAATCTAGATTTCTTTATTGGAGGCACTGGGGATTGAACCCAAGACCTCATGTGTGCTAAGGATGCACTCTGCCACTGAGCTATACCCTGCCCTCCAGCTGTCTGAATCTTAACACGCTCTGCAGCTGAGAACCTTTGATGTTAGACTTAACAGATACAGAGAGCACTGAGCCAAGTCGTCAGGGATGGTGGAGGACGTAAGCCTTCTCGGAGCCCCTACTGACTCTCCCGAGGGCTTTTCGCAGCCGCCTCACCTGCACGGGGCACTGTGTGAGATCAGGCCTGTGAGTTCCCTTGGGTCTCACCAGCCTCTCTCTGTTTCTCTGCACCCCAAGAGGAAACAGTGCTGCCTAGCAGGCACCGTCACGATGATTACAATTAAACGTAAAGTTAACAATTCACCAGTTACTGGCTGACGGCTAGTTTGCTTTTAATTCTCTCTCCCGTGGCGTGAAGAGGGGCAGGGGAGGGGCCATTCTGAGCCGTGGTTGGTTCCCCACCTGCCCCAAGAGCCTGGGCGGCTGGAGCCTTGGGGCAGGGGCTGTTTATTGGCACCAAGCACAACTAACTTAATTAACCATCATGGTCAGAGGCAGCTGCAGCCCAGAAAAATTCAATTTGGGGCCAGGAGTGCAGCCGAGATCCTTGTTTAGAACTGTCCCCTGAAAAATTAGATTTAGTGCTTTCCATTGCATATTAAGCTCCATCAGGTCCTTATCAGCTTCCCCCTGGCCGCATACACCTCTCCTCCCTGCAGTGACTGAGCGATTTGCACGTAACCTTCCCTGTCCCCTTTGCTCCGGCTTCCTGGAAGGGTCCACTGCCTCCTCTCTAGGCTCAGATGAGTCATGACGACATCTCTCCATGGGGCAGAGAAGGCTGGAGGCCTCCCTCACAGAACAGTGTACTCCAGAAGCACTTTTTTAGGGTATAAAGATAGCAAAAGGGTAATCTGCAGAAAGGGGAGTGGACAAGAGGAAAGTATCGATGGTGATGGTGGTGCCTGTTTATATTCTACAGGTGCCAAGCATTTCCACGGATGAAGCCATTCATTCCTCAGATTCACCCGTTGAACGAGATAGGATTCTGACATCTGTTTCAGAGATGAGAAAAGTGATGCTCTGAAGGCTGAGTGACTTGCACCAGTTTGCGCAAAGCACATCAATGGAGTAGAAATGGAAACCTGACGTCTTTTGACTACAAGTCATTAATCATTCTACCACACAGCTGCCACTCCATCCCTTCTCGGCCTGCTTCCTCCCCACCTTCTCCGCCGGAGGGGTGCACCGTTCCCGGAAGTATTGCAATACCAGGTTGATGCGTGCAGCGGACGGAGCAAGTGCCTAGTCCAACTCCCTGCTCCAAAAATCCATTTAATGTACTGTCCTCAGCTAGAGGACGTATCAGATATTAAACTGAAAAGAACAGGGACTACATTTGATCTTAACCAAAAGGCCGAGAAGCGATCAGCCTGCATCTTGAAGGGACTGCCCACCCAACCAGGCTTGATTCACAGGTGTGGACAAGGAAGGTAATTCTCGGAAGGAAGCACATTGTCTCTCTGTGATCTGGAAGACCTGGTCCTGAGGATGCCTCCTGATGTCCTGAGAAAGGGCCCATGGTACACACCTCTCTGCCCAAGCCCCGGTTGGGGACCAAGGTCACTCACCGAGCTGCCACTCGGGTGCACACATGGTCTGCAACATCCAGATGGGCAGTGTGGGCTCCAGCATGGCCACTCCCATGTTGGCGAAGCAGAGGGAGCCTGGGGAGATGGTTCAGTGAGCCCCCGAGGTTGCCCAGAAGCTCAGGCTCTCCCCGCCAGAAAGGGAGGCAAGGTCAGCTTACCTGCAGCCACCAGGATGTAAGGGTCTCTGAGAAGTGTGAGGAGAGGAGTCCCCGTGACGCTCTGAGAACATGGACAACAAAAACCTTCCATTTGTACAGCATATACATCTCTCCTGTCTTCACAGCACCTTCTACGTCGGCTCCCTTACCGTGGAGACCAGACGCCCAAGTCACAGAAGAGGGAGGGACTTGCCCAATGTCGCAGAGTGAGCTGGGACTGCATATACCGGGTGCAGGGCAGGCACAGAGAGGGGGGCAATACTCCAACACGATTCCTGCCTACCAATGGCCGTCAACCAGGTCACAGCGGACTGTCAGCAAGGCCGACGCTGGACAGCAGGTGTCTGGGCTCCGGGCCTTGGGCCTCTCCACAGGATCTGGCTGGCACTAACTTTCGTCCAAGGAGAACCACAGGCAGGGCGCTGAAGCCCAAAGGTAAGCCCAGAGGTCACAACTCAGAAAGCTGCTCAAGGTGACCGAAGTCTTGTTCTGACCACATGGAGCCACACTGACTGGTGCAGCCGACAACCTGAGCAACTAGATTAGAATGCCAGCCCAAATGTCCAATTCTGACACCACCCACTGCTCAAAACATCTTCCTTCCACTAAACTCAGTCATCCACCTTCCTCCCCTGCACACCGGCAGGCCCTCAGGTGTCACAGTTACCTTCTCTTAAATGCCCTTCCTTCTCCGTTCCAAAAGTCCAAACCTCACCCACCCTGCAAAGTCAAGTTTAAACAGCTCCTTCTTATCCAGAGGTTTCCCTGACTCAGTAGCTGGAACTTCTCTCTCTTTCAAACTTCCTGAGTACCGTGTCCTAATCTGTGGTGTTTATCCTGTTTCTATGTTGTAATAGATTTAATAGTTTTAATCTGATAACCCTCGCTGCACACACAGGGGTGGATTATAATATTCAGAGATACTCTAAAAAGATCCTGCTCTCCCATATGTAATTCTCAGTAAAGAGAGAGCTAGATCATAAAATATACACGAAAGAAGTCCAGTAAACCCTTTGACCCAGCAACTCCACTTTCAGAAATTTACTCTAAAGATGCTCTCCAACTTTATAAAAATGCATATACATGAGGTTACTCATTGCAGCACTATTTGTAACTGCAAAATACTGGGAACTACCTAAATGCCCGAGCATAGAGGATTGAATAAAATCTGGTACGCATACAATGGCACACCATGTGGCCAGAAAAACAACATTTTTTTGAATATGTAGAACATTACCACCCAAAATCGAAACCCCTCAAAAAAAAAAGGTGTCAAAGGAAAATCATTTCTCTACTCAGAACACTTCTGATGCCAAATGTGTCGCTTCTCACACCAAGCATTTCCCCAGTTCTCTGTGGGCACCAGCTGGGGGTCCCTGCAAGTTGAATTCAATTCTAACGCTAACTACGTGGAGCTGGCACAGACCCCACAAGACTGCCCCTCACTTCAGACGCCAGTCACAGGCAGAGCGCTCCGAGGATGCCCGCACTGTCAGACGTGGCTACAAAATCAAGGTCTTCAGATCAAGCTTTCCTGTATTTTCTATGCTTTCTTAATTTTCTTTCTTCATGGTTTGATACGTTTTTTCCAGAGCCATCTCTGTGTTAGAGTCAGACAAATACTGACAGTGACATTTAACCGCTACAGAATGACAGTTTGTAAGGATGCTTTTGGGGGAGAGACCGTTTGCACGGTTTCTGAGGTCTTCAGCTCTGAGATGTTATAACTGTGATTCTCAGGCCCCAGAGTCACTGTCTCCCATTTCTGAGTCATTATATATAAAATCTCAGTGAGGTTCCTTTGATTCTTTATAAGGCTCTTCCTTCATCCTTGCCCAACCTCCAGCCAGACTCCCTCCCCATCCCCCACACCATCCTAAATGTGACCCTGTTGGGAATCCAGCACAGTTCTTGCTTTCTCCAACCCCATCCCTCTTTCTTCTTACGCTTTGACGGGATGATCTAGGCACGCCTGGGTCACTGCACTCAGCCATTCTACCTATCTCTTCGCAATGGAGCTTGGAATCCACTTACCTCAGGAGAAATCTTGGAAGGCTGCAGGATGCACAGCTGGAGTGCTAAGAAAGGAAGAGGGAGAGAGAAAGAGATCAGTTTGTCCACGTATGAGTTGGAGGATCCGGTAACAGCCACATCGTTAGCATCCTATCACGTACAGACCGAATTCCCTGAGCTTCTTCCTTCTTTCTTCCGATGGGGTGGTCCTTAATCCACAGGACATGTCAAGAGTGACACCACAGCACAATGCATTCCCAACCTGACCCAGGCTGCCGCCTGCCTGGTGGCCTCTTACGGTCACTTACCTCCATCCAGGAGCGCCAGGAAGGCCAAGATGAGGAAGGGTACGAACTTCCCGAAAAACACATACATCACACTTCCGAAGGGGGCTCCCACTGGAAAAGCAAAACAGGCACGGATTCCAGACGTGAGGGCCACTTCCCAGCCAGCGCGACTTGTCCACATGCACCCAGGGAGCATTCCCTAGGGGCCTGCCGGGGACTGAGCTCCACGTGAGCGCATGAGGTGTTGGGGATTCAGAGATGACAAAGACCTGCTCCCAGGGGCTCACTTTCTAGCGGAGGAAATGTGTGTGTGTGGTGGGGGTCAGGGGGCGGACCCAAATCATTAGAACTTGATGAAAAGTAAATGTCAGCGGTAAATGTCCCATCTGTGAAGTGCTGTGTATGCACGGCAGAGTGAGTTCGGGTGGCCACAGGGGCTTTGTCCAGTGGGTAATACTCGTGGGGAAGAAGCATGTGTAGGCGGGAGGGGATAGCTCAGTGGTAGGGCGCATGCTTAGCATGCACAAAGGTCCTGGGGTCAGTCCCCTGTCCCTCCATTATAAATAATTAAATAAAAACCTAATCACCCCCCCAAACTTTTTTAAAACCCTAATAAAAACAAAAGCATATGTAAAGAGCCCAGAGGTGTTCTAACGGAGCGTGTGGGTGGGGGAGAATTAGGAGAAAGCCCCTGACACTAGGATAGGAGTATCTGGGAGAAGCACGGAGGTGCGGAAGGCTGAGGCCAAATAGCCAAGGACTTCACGGATCCAGACAGAGCAGCTCCCTGGCCTCGCGGGCTCGGGAGAAGCATCAGTGCCTTTTGGCAGGGGAGGAACACCACCGGCCCTGCGTGTAGGCGGCTTCTTCCGGGGGCTCCTTGGGGAGGGAGGCGGTGGGCGAGAGATGAGGCAGGAGGCTGGTGCCCTGCTCCAGCTGGGACGTGACAATGAGCTGGCCTCGGAGGAGCGGCTGGAGAGGGTATAATAGGGTTATTCTCTGGGGAATGAGAGGAGACACAGGGGACCAGGATGCACCAGGCTTTAGCTTGGCTGTCTGTGTTTGGGGAGGTGGATGCCAACAAACAGCAGAGCGTTTGCTCCCTCTCCTCGCCATGGTGGTCGAGATATCAGGCGTGGGCCAGGGAAGAGATTTTTGGTGTTTTCCTCTTAATTAGCCTGTACACCCCTAGAGGGCAGGAAGCGTGTCTGAGGCTTCCTACCTGTATCCCTCTGTGCGACCATCGTGCTTGGCGTGTCTCAGGTGCTCAGTGAAAGTCTGGGGCTTGCTGGACTGGTCGATGAAACCAGATGCAGGACGGACCTCAAGGGAAGTCTAACCTTGTGGTTTGGAGCGTGGGATTCGAGCCCAGAAAGTCTGAGTCTGTATCCTGACTCTGACATTTCCTGGCCGTGTGACTTCAGATGGTTATTAACCTTTCTTATCCTCATCACCGGAAGAGGGACAGTCATTCCTCCTTCACAGTGTGGTGGCAAGGGCGACAGGTCACGTATGCATTTAGCACACAGCCTGACAAAGTGCACGTTCTCACGTTGAAAGCACCGGCCACGTACGGCAGCAGAGGTGAGGCAGTGGCTGCGAACGCGCAGAGACTCACTCCCTTGAACAGACTAGGTTTCTGGACCATCCCCAGGCCCTGACGGGCTACGCAGCTTCTTAAGGGGAAAGAGAGTCTGCCTTCCCCGGGCACAATCTCAGAAGGATTCACACCATGATTGGACAGAGCACAAAGGAAAACGCTATCTCCCATGACTTGAGAAACCACCGTGTCCTGCAGCCATCTCCCGAGAGTCTACAGCACCTCCCCTCCTGAACCCAGATCAGGGGCCGGCGCCCACTTACCCAGCACTCCCAGAGCCAGGCCCCCCAGGGCAATTCCCATGGCACGCCCTCTCTCGTGGTCATCAGTGTAGACGCTTGCCAGCATCCCAAGGCCTGAAAGGAGAGTGACAGAGCTGGCACACAGGAGCTCCCTGTCCGCCTCTCTCCCAGAGACCTCCATCTCGGCCCTGTTACATCTTCAGGGGCCGCCTTAGCTAGAGTTTCCGTTGGAGGGGTTTTATAGAAACCAACCCACAGTATTTCACACATACTGCCCCCACGGGCCCCTGAAATGCCCACACTGCTCACTCCTCCTGGTCAGAATATCCTTGGAAGTGCAGAGGTCTTTGGGAAGGGTAACATGGACCACCACTGTCCAGCGATGCCGCAGTTCCTATCACTGTACCATTTCCCAGCACATCTCCCTGAATCCATGGGTCTGGAGCAGATCAAGGGAGGGAAAATCCTGAACACAGAGCATGGTTCTATGTGATGCGGGAGCCCAAAGAAGAGAGTGAGTACCTGGGAGAGAGTGTGGGCTGCGGGCTCTTACGTCCACGTACGCACGTCTCAAATAGCATAAAATGTTAAGAGGGGGACAGAGAAAAGGCCACAAAGTGGCGTTAAATAAAAACCTGGCCTACTTCACGGTTTGACCCTGGGCGTGGTCTGACCTGAGCTTGCTGCATCTGAATATCGTCAGAGAAGGTGACCTCAGGCTTGGGGATTTACAGGCACTGCCAGCAACTCTACAACTATCTCGTTTTTGTATATATATATATATTTTTTTTATTGAAGTATAGTCAGTTAACAATGTTGTGTCAATTTCTGGCGTACAGCACAGTGCTTCAGTCACACGTGAACGTACATATAATCATTTTCATATTCTTTTTCACCATAAGTTACTACAAGATACTGAATAGAGTTCCCTGTGCTGTACAGTGAGAACTTGTTTGTCATGGCGTTACCTGCAACAGATGAAAATGAAGATCCGATGCCTTGAAGGGTTCGGGCCACAAAGAGCAGGGTATAGGTACCAGAAAAAGCAAACACTAGGCAAAGAGAACAGCAAAAATGCTCCAGTTAGCAGACTGCCTTTGCTTCCCAGCCACGGGAAGAGACCCAGGGTATTACAGGCATGAGCCATCATGCATACGTTTTAATAAAGCATGATCACCGTTCTCTGTATTCAGAGTTGTCGTTCCATTACCCACCCCTCCTTAACCAGGACTGCACTGATTGGCCTGAGGACTGAGAAACCAAAGATGTATAAACCAATTCACCACAAAGTGGATGGAAGGCTGGGTGTCCACCGTTCCTGCCTAGAGCCCAACATTTTGTCCACTGGAGCCAGGGCTGTCCGTGCCCAGTGCCCTGGGCTGGGAACTGGTCCTTAGACCCTAATTTGGGATCCTCCATATGCAACACTCAGATCTGAGCTTTGCCCTTGTTGGGCCCCATGGGATCATCTAGAACGTGGGACAAAAGCTATGTGCACCTGAAGGACCACAGGTGTTGGGAAGAAAATAGTATCTTGTGATCCAATCAGATCCTCCCCCTTATACTGGAAGCTCCTTCAGCCAAATCACATCAGTATTTATTAAGTGATACTGAACATGTGGCTGGGCTGGGCTCTGTAACAGACATGAAATAAAGAGAACATCCTGTTCATGCCCTTGAAGAGATTCAGACTAACACACACGCAGCTGAGAACCAAACAGGGATGTGTTACCAAAAGCCAAATTACAGGACGGTCATTGGTGGTAAGGTCGTTGAGTCCAGACATGTCTCACACCGCCAAGTGCAGGACAGCACCGCCAGAACTGAGGACGCCCTCCCAGCGCGTCTGACTCAGCCAGAGCTGAGCCCCTCTGCCCACTGATTACACACGTCTTCGGTCGCGCTTATAATCCTCTCCCATTACTTCCCGACATGACCACACCATCTCCCAAACATGCAAATGCTGGGTCTCTCCTTGCCAGGGCTTCAATGCCCTCTCCTGGGCTTTCTGACTTCCAATCTATTCCAGGTCTGCTCTCCCTATGTCCTTTGAGCACAGAGGGACCAACCCATCTCTGTCTGCCTAGGACCTTCCTGGGTTGAAAATCAAGTCTCGAATCCTGGGAAGCCCCTCCATCCCAGGCAAACTAGGATGTTGGGCCACCCTATTTGGGAAGACCAAAGTAATTTCCTTTTCACTTTGCACCCCCTACCGTGGGCCACTATTTAGCACCTAATTACATTTAGCAAGTTTCCCAGCTGGGGGCCCTTACGGGTAGTGATTTGGGCATCAGAAAACTCACTTCGGTATCTAAAAACCCTGAAAGAATGCTACATAGGACACCCTACACACCAAAAGTTTGCCAGAGTGAGGTCAACTCGGTACAGCAACACTGGTTATGTTGTGGAAACAATAATTATTATTGAATACATGCAGCTTGGTGGATACGAAAAGTTTTTGAAACATGAGTTCTTGGCAGAGAATCAGGCAAGGACCTTAGGCTAAAAAGTTTGGGATCTACCAGGACACTGCATTAACTTATTTAGCAGAGTCTGCAGGTCTCCCAGGCACCTATCAAGAACACCTGGGTAGCTGGAACCATGCCTTTTTATTTTTTACGTTCCCTCGGTGACTTTTCATCCTCGAAGCATAATGTACGTGCTTCCTAAAGTTCTGTGGAATGATGTATAAGTCTCATTTGATGAAACAGAGCATCTTATTAGTTTTCTGTTTACTGCGTCGCATGGGCTGGACTCCTAGACGTTCAATGAAGACGTCTAAATTTAACTTCCTGGTTTCCTCTGGCTCAGCTGGAATTTCACGAGGAAGCTGCAGTTCTCGGACAGAATTTCACACGTGGAGTCCCTGCACTTTGCGCCTACCAGCCCTGAACTCAACAAATTCCTGTTCGACACTGGTTGATAGGTGACAAGTCCTGCGCTGGAAGGGAAGACACCTTGAGGAGGGGCAACAGGACAAGCAGAAAAGTCACAGAAAGGTAATTAGCAAGATCAGAGGGAGGAGGAGGTGTGTCACCCAGACCACAGACATCAGCAGAGGCATCGGGAGCCACCCGTGGCTCCACAGGCTGCCCTCCCCCAACCCCTCGCCCCACAGTCATTTTCTTATTTTCTCAGGGTCAATTTCCAGGTGTATTTTTTTTACTTACTGTTCTCATTCCATCTCTCTCATATTGAGAACATTTATCTGATACGGGGTAGACTATTTGCCTCTTCTCTTTCTTGTTTCCTTACAGATTTATTTCCCAAAGCTATCACCTTTCACAGCCTTCCTGGAAGGCAGCAGGCTTTTCGGAATTTTCCGGTTGCTGTGGTCCAGTTTAGATTCTTTGTTAGTTGCCCTTTACCTTTGCATGAAAATGCTATGACCTCTTCTCCAAGATGGGGTGTTTGTACTAAATTCACTCAAGGGATTACTGATACGCACACAGACACACACACACAAAAGCATACGCATTAGAACAGCCTTCATGGAGGGGCATATAGCTCAGTGTAGAGCACATGCTTAGCAGGCAGGAGGTCCTGGATTCCATCCCCAGTACCTCCAATCAATCAATCAATCAATAAAAAATAAACAAACCTAATTACCTCCCCACCCCAAAACCTTTTTTTTTTTTTTTTTAAGAAACAGCCTTTACAATCTTCTCCAGCTAGAGGAAGTATCTATTCTTTTATAGCAGAATATACAAATTCCACCCAGACTTGAGTTACTTCGGCTGTTCTCGCCCCCGTAGCAAAAACTGTAAAGCATTTAAATCAGTGTCACAGGCCACTTAGTCAGATGACTTAAGTAGCTAACCTGACCCTGCTCTTTTCACTGCAGAGCGTGTGATAAAATCAAAGTTAATCAGTGAAGGAAAGAGAAGAGGAAGCAGATTACTTACTAATTGTGGAGATAAACATGATAACAAAGCCAGCGAACATGGGAATGTGGTATCCAATCCTAGAAGGGAATTTAAACAAAGATACAATTCCATGTAAAACAGATAAACAGCAAGTTTACACTGTAGAGCACAGGGAACTGTATTCAATATCTTGTAATAACCTATAATGAAAAAGAGTATGAAAAGGAATATACATACGGCTGAAACATTATGCTGTACACCAGAAATTGATACGACGTTGTAAGCTGACTATACTTAAATTTTTTTTAAAAAAGGGGAAAAAGAGATACAATTCCAATAGGCACCCATTATACGTGCACTATATTTTTTCATGTAATTGGTAACAGAAATGCAGTTATTTGAGTGCATGGTAAAACAGATCTCTGAATGCAGGTATAGAGAAAGGAATTAAAAAGCATGCACATTTACCCACAGACCAGGGCCCAAATCCTCTTTTCCAGGAAGGATGACCCAGTCAGAGAGCATATCTTTTTGAAACACCAGGATAATCCCAAACACTTCGACTAAGGAGCCAGTGCTCTAGTCTGCAACAGGCCTGTCCTATTTCCACCCTTACCCAACCTGAGCCACGTTCCAGGACACTGAAACAACACCAGCAGTATATTACTTCTGTTCCCCGGTTTCCTTCTTGGTGCCCAACAGTCATTACATCACTAAGGACATCTGAAGCCCACGGCATTTCATCAACATCACGTTATCCTTTGGAGTAACCAGCTTCCCAAAGTGCTGCCTGCCCTGGGGTGCAGACAAGTGAGTTTTCCTTCTCTCTCCCTTCTAACCCCCTTTATGATACCTCAGCCCATCCTCTTGTCTCTGAGCCCCTGAGCGCCCCGTGGGACCCTGCACCCACTGAGATACCTGTTGGTGAGAGGCCCCACAAACGGGTTGACCAGGAGTTGCATCAGAGCCTTGGAAGCAAACAGAACCCCGACCCATATGTTCTCTTCCTTCAGGAACTCTGTGCCTTGAAAGCAGTTGTTTTTATGTGCTGGCATGGCTTCAGTGACTGGAGGAGGGGTGGTGCCAGAAGTGCCACTCGTCCAGGCTATGCCACCAGGCACACTTCCTTCAGTAGATATGGTGTTGTTGTCAAAGAAGGAGAAGATGGTGGAAAAGGCAGGAGTGAGGGTGTGCTGGGAGGCTGCGGTGGGGCCGAGGTACAGAGACGTGTTGACTCCTTTGAACTCTATGGCGTACAGGTAGGTGGGCACGATGGGCACTGTGAGTGAAGAACAAGAAACGAGAACTAAGGACAGATTGTCCTTTTACCACCAGTCATTTCAGGGACACCATCGTGGGGTTCAGATTCACGCCCACGAAGGTGTCTAAGTCCCCTCAAAGGCTGTGCCTGCCCAAGTTATCCTTATTGGCTCAAGAACCTAAATTCCATACTACACTGCCATAAAAAAGAATAAAATAATGCCATTTGCAGCAACATGGATGGACCTGGAGATCATCATTCTAAGTGAAGTGAGCCAGAAAGAGAAAGAAAAATACCATATGAGATCACTCATACGTGGACTCTAAAAAAAGAGAAAAGGACACTATGAACTCATCTACAAAACAGAAACAGACTCGCAGATGTAGTAAACAATCTCATGGTTACTGGGGAAAGTGGGTTAGGAAGGGATAAATTTGGGACTTTGAGATTTACGAAAGTTAGCCACTATATATAAAAATAGATTTTAAAAGTTTCTTTCCTATAGCACAAGGAACTATGTTCAATATCTTGTAGTAACTTTTAATGGAAAAAAAATGAAAGCGAATATATGTACGTATATGCATGAGTGGGACACTGTGTGGCACACCAGAAACTGACACATAATTGACTATACTTCAATAAAAAAATAAAAAATAAGTTTAAAAAACGAACCTAAGTTCCTACCATCATACAGTTGGTCCTCCTCATCCGTGGATTCCATATTGGCTAATTCACTGACTGGCTAAAATTTATTTGTAATCACAAAACCATTGCTCATGGAGCCATCACAATTTTTCTTGGCCATCCATGCATAGAATGGAGGAAGCACTGAGTTGCCAGGTGCTCACTTTTGCAGCTGAGATTGATCGAGGCAGGCTCTGCCTTCCTGTTCCAGCTCTCTCACAGAGATGCAGAGCATGGAGACGGGAGGGGTAGGGCGGTGCAGCGCAAGAGACTCCAGCCAGGGGCCAGCTGGGCAGAGCTTGACTCCCCATTGGGCACCTGTCGGGGGGGGGGGGGCTTCAGGCAAGTCACTGAACACTTCTGAGCCCCGTTTTCTCTTTCGTAAAGAAAATACAATCTACCTGGATGTGTTTTTAGGATTTAAGGTTATAATCTATATAGTGTATGTGTGGTTATTTCCTCCAGGAGCAATGACTTAGTACTGGCTAAATGCAGTATTCACAGCAAATGTATAGAGCGTAACTGCCACGAATGATGAGAATTGAGTGTATTTGATTAACAATCTGTCTCAGGAAGTTTCTTGTTTAAAAGCATATATTTTGGGGGGGTTGGTATAACTCAGTAATAGGGCACATACTTAGCAGACACGAAGTCCTGGGTTCAATCCCCAGCACCTCCCTTTAAAAAAAAAGCATCTACTTGACCCAAGAGGGGAAACATGTTGGCATCCATTTATATACCAGCATAATTCAATGTAAAAATTAATAAGCTACCAACTAAAAAAGTAGGACTGTATGGGAACGAACCACAGGAAAGGAGTTGGGTATCCACACAAGGTGTGGTTTGATAGAGCAGATGCTGGAAGGCAACACTGTGAGAAGATGCTCACTATTCCAGAAGTAAGGGCACCTTGGGAAGAGAATATAGGGAAGAGGGGCGAGGGTATAGCTCAGTGGCAGAGAGCATGCTTAGCATGCACAAAGATCCTGGGTTCAATTCCCAGGACTGCTGTTAAAAAACAAATAAACCTAAAAATATGTTTTTAATAAATTAAATTAAATTAAAATTAAACTAAACTTAAAAAAAAAGATAGTATGGGAAGGAAGAAAAGTACTGTCAGCTCTGGCTGCAGGTCAGCCTCTTTGTTTTGGTACGATGTTCTCTAAACCTCCTTCTTTCTTGAACCTCGGGGGTCTTTGCAGCAGTGGTTGGCAAGCTACACACTCCCTTTCCTGCTGTTTCCTCCAATCCCCAGCCATCCTTGTGTTTTCAAGCATAAAAAGAAAAATTCTCAAGCCCATTCACTGCTGAATTCCAACAGGGTGCATGCTGCCCATTGGCGCCCAGAGCAAATTAACTCCCAGCATCGAGACCCCCAAACGTACCCACCACAGTGAGCAGCATGTTGTCCAGGAGCAGAGCGACGAACACCACCAGCAGCACCAGCTTCCGGGACTGTCTTCCCTTCTTCAGCAACTGCTGAGGAACATCCAAAACCGCCCTGAGCATGGTGTGGGCTGGGCTGGGCTGGGCTGGCTGGGCTAGGGGCGTCTTCTCCGCCAGGTTCTCAGGGAGAATCCTGTTACAGGTATAGGTCTCCTGCAGCCTTTGCAGCAGAGGGGAGAAATTCTGCCCAGACAAGGGAAACTCAGTATTAAAATGAGAAGTACAAGGAGGGAGGGTATAGCTCAGTGGTAGAGTGTAGGCCTAGCATGCACGAGGTCCTGGGTTCAAGCCCCAGCACCTCCATTAAACAAACAAACAAACAAACTTAATAACTGACCCCCTCAAAATAAAAAAATATATATATTTTAATACAAATAAAAATAAAATGAGAAGCACAAAGAGGTGCAGGTGACAGGATGGTACTGGAACCTCTTCCATGCCTGTGTCTCTGTTCATCTCTTACACAGCTCGGTAACTCCGCCCGGTTCCCAGAATGCCTTCCAAGAAAGCACTGGTTACCGGCTTTTTATATCTGAATTCCACCTTGCACATGAAGCAGGCTCTAGAGATCACCTGACTCTGTGTTTCTTAAACATTAGACCTATGTTTGGAGGCTTCTGTCACATCTGAAGACTAAGTGTGCTGTTGCCTACTTAATCTTGTCCTCTAAATCCACTCTTTCTAAAACCTGAAATACTGCTGCTTTAAAATATAACTTGACGTACTATGCCAAAAAAAAATTATGTGTGTGTACCATCCAGAAATGTCCCAGGTGCCACATGTGTTATTTGTGTTGCTCATTGACAAACAGTGACCTAGAAGCCAACCCTCCCATCTCACAGATGAGAAATCTGAGACCCAAGAGGTCAAGACATTTGTCTCCAGTCACACGATTAGTGTCAAACTGGAACAAAATCCCAACTCTTTTTTAACTTGCAGAAATGTATTCCACCATCTTCCCTTGCCCTGTGGCACTATTAACGCTCCTGTTCTTTGGCTGAAGCTCGAGACCCCTGCTCAGAAAGATGCACTGCTCTGTGTAAACAGAACACTAACTTTCACGATTAGCTTTCCCCTTAGGACTTCATGTCATCGGTCAGCATTACGTCACAGGCTTTTGTTGAATTTCAGGCGATCACCGTTGCTGGGAAGAGTTCCATTTTCTTATATGTTGCTTCTGTTGTGGCATCAACAATTCCAATCTTATAAATTTTAAAACAGCTTACTGTCAGGAAGCATATCAGGCCCTAATCATTGTACACCCCTTGATGTGGAACTTGTCTTAAGGAAATGATTGGAAATGCAGCCAAAGATTTATATTTAAAATTAACAATTGTTGAATTATTTATGTTAGTGAAAAAAAATGATACATTTCAACGGTGGAATAGAAGCAGCTCTCATAAATAATGTTTTCAAATAATTTTGATGACTTAGAAAATACTCTTCGTATGTTAAGTGAGAAAAAAATATATTCAACTGTATTTACAGCTTGAGCTCAATTACATAAAAAATAAATATATGTGCACCCTTTTGCAACACTAGAAAGAGACACACCCAAGTGCCAGCTATTATAATCAACGACTTTAATTATCTTCTTTTTCCTTTTCTGTCATTTCTAATTATTCTGTAATCATTTGATAATTAACCACTTTCATAATACAAGAAGTAAATAATTTTAAATGATTATCATTGGGGTTCAACAGTCAGATTCGAATGTTGGAATTATCCCAGCACCGAGCTACCCTGTTCTAAGGCCAGGGTTGGAAAAACACTGTCCACACTACAGTTCGGAGTGACCAAGTGCCCACTGAACCGATTTCCAGGTAAGTTTTAAAAAGAAAATACATGCAAATCACTGAATACCTTTCATTTCTCTGTGTATAAAAAATGGTATTTCTAAACACAAATTTACTTAGGAAACGTAAGAAATGTATATCCAGGAAAATAAAAAGAGACTAAAAGAAAAGCGATGGAAAACTGAAAGACGTAAAATGGAATGAAATAAGTACTCTGAGGACAGACCAAAAATACACAAGCAAAGCAAACCAAACCAACACAACAAACAAACCAAACTAGGAATTTGCCAACAAATCAGAAGTCAACTTACTTTAAAGTCAAAATTCTCCGTTAAGAGACACGAATTCCGGGAAGGATTAAATGCATCCAAAGAGAGAAACATCTTACCTGACGGGCCACCTGTGCGAGGTACTCAGCGAGGTATCGGCGGCTCTTGGCAGTTCAGCAGGGACTCTTCTCTGAAAGTGGATGTGCTGATGGATTTATTGCCACCCGTTATCTGAGGATGCCATGTGTGCCCTTTGTCCACAAAGATTTAATTGAAACCTTAGCTCCCTGCGTCAGAGGCAGGAAAGCAGCACCGAAGAGGACAAAGAGAGGGGAGAAATTATCCTAAACAAAGAGGCACTGGGCTGTGCTGTTTTTCATCCCCGCTTATCTACCATCAAACACATTAACTCTTGTCTGGGTCTTGAATACAAATTGGAAGACAGAATGGAACCAGAATACCGTTCCTGTTCGTTGCTACTTAGTCAAAGAGGCTCCACGTAACCCCAGTTGCTTTCTGGAAAGAAACAACTCTTAGAACACTCACAGGAAAAAAAAAAAAACTATGCATGTTGTTCTCAAGTATAAAAATCCATCCCCTGTGGCCTCCATAAAGGTGTAGATTGTGCACTGCCATCCTTACATCCCAATACTAGCTCAATGCCTGGCCCATAGAAGCCTCCAGTAAACATTTCTTGGATCGATGACTGGCTGGATGGTTACATGAGAGAGTGTATCTCATTGTGGAATCTCGGAGTGGCCTTATAGATCTATACTTTTATGACATTTAGGGTCATCGGGGGGGTGGGGCAAAGAACATAAGTAATTTACAAAAGAGCAAATATGACTAATGGGCAGAGTAGCAGCAGAGAGTTTCAAATTGTGGAACTTGTGGGCCCCTCCCAATCGAAAGAGATGTAAAGGAGACCTGGAAAGAGAAACAGGGAGGAGGCAATAGAAATAGGGGGAGGGGAGCGTATGAGGTTCCTACTGCTGCTGTAACAAATTACCACAAACTTAATGGCTTATAACAACATGAATGTATTAGCTTAGAGGTCTGAAGGTCAGAATTCCAAAATAGGTCTTTTTTTTTCCTTTATGGAGATGCTGGGGATTGAACCCAAGACCTCCTGTATGCTAAGCATGTGCTCTACAACTGAGCTGTACCCTTCCCTTCCCTGCTCCTCCCCCATCCCAATAGGTCTTATTGGGCTAAAACTCAAGGTGTTGGCAGAGTTGCTTAACTCTCTGTCCTTCTGTCTCTTCCCTCTAGTCTCCCCCCTTCACTTAAAATAACTCATGGGATGACACTGGGCCTGTCCAGATAATCCAAAGTGATCTCCCCATCTCAAGATCCTGAACTCAATCCTATCTTCAAAGGCTCTTTACCATGTTAAGGTAATGTATTCACAGGTTCCAGAATTAGGGTGAGGACATCTCCGGGGGGGTTGGGGAGGTTGGGGGGGTTGTGGAGAGGGCATTATTCTGCCCACCACAGGGAGCACAACACACTGGCTCCCTTACTCACCCCGTTGCCTGAGCCTCTATGGAGAGAGGGCATGAGGGCCAGAAGATGGAGAAGACCTATACTAATGAAGACATTTACAAGATTCGGGGCCTAAGGCAGTGTCATGCTGGAGCCCAGGTGACACTTCTGCCACCATGCCCTCCACCCTAAGTACAGCTTTGGTGCCTGAGGTCTCAGGGCAGCCACCACAGGGAAGCCATCCTTCTCCACCGGGAAGAATAAGCCGTTCTCAGATGCCCCACATTGAGGATGCCCCACATAATTGGAAAACCACGGTTTAGAGGAGCTGAGGGCCTGAGAGACCAGGTACCAGCTAAATAAGAATCATCATACTTTGGGCTCTAACAGAAGCAACAGCAGTAATAATAATAGCGATCATTTACTGAACCCCCTACATATCGGGCATATGTCTGCTATACACCTGTTTTATACATCATATACATTTCAGTTAGCTGTAACCACGCTGGTACTCACGGGCGAGCCAAGTTTGGATTGTTCTCATAAATGCCCATCACTTTTACTAATCAGAGTGTTGTCTATCAAACAGGAGTGAGCTCTTATCTTCCTCCTGTTTAATTTTCTAATGTAAGAGAACAAAATAAAGCTGGTGTGACTATGAGGAAATGTACATTCATGTACATTATTAGTGTGCAAATGGGGACCATTCTTTTAGAAAGGCATTTGACTTTCCATCTCTTGTCTATCAAGTCAGAAAACGTCCATAAGTTTTAATCTAGTGATTCATTTCTTAGGAATCTGTTCTAAGAAAAGAAGCTAAAATATGGGAGGATATATCATAGGTATAAAATTTTTATCAGCAGTGAGGGAAAAAATGGAAACACCTCAAATGTACAACTGAACAAAAATATTTAAGCACACGGGCTTGAAAGGCTGTCATGTTGCTGTTAAAATAGAAAAAAAAAAGATTTTGGAGGCTATGTATCAACCTGGAAAAAATTATATATGTTTATATACAGATATTAAAATGGTAAGTAAACAGGTAGGATATAAAACTTCACATAGAGGGTACGGGACAGCTCAGTGGTAGAGCACATGCTTAGCATGCACAAGGTCCTGGGTTCAACCCTCAAAACCTCTATTAAATTAAATAAGGAAATAAGAAAATCTAATTACCTCCCTCCAAAACAAACAAATAAATAAAATATTTAAAAAAATTATTTAAACTTCATGTAAATTCATAGCAGCATTATGCACAATTGCCAGAAGGTGGAAGGATGAATGGACAAACAAAATGTGATATCTGTAGACAGTGGAATAATACTCAGCCTTCAAAAGGAAGGAAGGCAATTCTGACACATGCTACGACACAGATGAATCTTGAGGCCACGAAGCTAAGTTTAATAAGACAGTCCCAAGAAGACAAATACTGTTTGCTTTCACTAACTGGCGGTAACTGGATTACTCAAATTCATAGCAACAGGAAGTAGAATGGTGGTTTCCAGCATCTGGAGGGAGGAGGAAGTGAGAAGCTGTTGTTTGATGGGTGTAGAGTTTTTGTTTTGCAAGCTGGAAAACTTCCAGAGATTGCTTGGTTGCACAACTACATGAATGTATTTAATGACACTCTACTGTCCCTTAAAAATGGTTAGGATAATAAATCTTCTGGTATGTATTTTTTATATATATATATTGTATATACTACAATTAATTTTTAAAATATACCTAAGTTCTATTAGTGGTGATGCTAAATGGCAAAAGTAAAGGAGATTTTGCTAATGTATTATCCAAATTACAGTGGGAAAATTCAAAAATAAAAAAGTCGCCAGTAGAAGTAACATCTCAGTCTGTGTGCACGGACTCTGGGTCCTCAGGACTAACGATTTCCAGCCGGAGCAGCCTGCTGAGAATGACCTAGGCCTGAGACGGAACTTAGGGCTCTCTGACAGTGGCTCTGTTATCACTTAGTTAGAGTGGCCGGAACACAGCATCCTCAGACAGACAGCTTTTTTCTCCAGACCGAAAAACACGTATAACCTAATTACACTTACATTTGGTGGCGGCCGACGTGGCCTTGCCAGAGTAGATGGCCCCATGACTCCAACATGGAGTTTGCTTTTGTTTCTCATTGCTTTCTCTTTCTCTTGCTGGTCAAATATTTAACCATCATTTCAGACTTCCTCTTCTATCCAGCATACGTCAGCGTTCCAGCCTCAGACTAGAGAGGTTTGGTTCCTGTCACAGGCTTCTGAAAAGAAGGCTGGAGAGAGGTTAATTTATGGTTAAGAGCTTCATGGCACTGTGTACCCAGTCAGAGGGATCTGTGTCCAAAAAGCTGGGAATCGCTGTGTCTGGTAAACTGGAAAAAGAGCTTATTATAGATAAAGGGAAACGAGGTGCCTTAAAAACCAAACTCAAGGGCAGGGAGGGATAAAGTAGGAGTTGGATTAACAGACACACAATACTGTATATAAAATAGATAAACAACAAGGACTTACTGTACAGCACAGGGAACTATATGATTCAATTTCTTGTAATAACATATAATAGAAAAGAATCCAAAAAAGAATGTATAAATGCATGTACATGAATAACTGAACCACTTTGCTGTATGCTTGAAATTAACATTGTAAATCAACTACACGTCAATAAAACCTTTTTAAATTATATTCAATTTATTAAAGTTACAGATTAAAAAGTACATAAAAAATAAAAAAGTAAAAACCAAACTCAAAATAAGCTGGGACCTCCCTGAAGTATTGTAGGGAACTGGTGACAAACTCAGCAATAAATAAATGAACTGGGGGTGGGGAATTTCAGCCCCCCCCCCCCGCCTGCCCAGCAGTGTCCGTCCTTTCACCCTCAGAGCTCTTGAGGAGATAGCCCTGCCTTTAGAGAGAGCAGATTCAGAAACATTTAAAGCCAAAGAAGATAGAGATTCTGCCCCCGAGAAACTGGCTTCCTAGAGCCAGGTTCCTTCAAACGCAGTCCGGATTTCCTCTGGCCAGGGCGAGCGGGGGAAACTGCAGCTGTCCCATTAAAATGTAGAACCTGAAGGGGGTCCCTCTGGTAGAACCTACCCATGGTTGGGGGCGGGCAGGGGGCTCTTCTGGCTGTTGCTTCTCACAAGCTGCTCAGTCTTCTTTCTTTGATTCTTCAGCACAGACCTAAGCCTCATGGCTGCACTCCTGGTTATCTTGTACTCTCTGCATACTTTCAACGCCCCTCATCTCTTCTGCCCTCGTGAGGTCTCTCCCTTCTTTACTGCCTCTCATTATGTCATTTCAAGATCCTCCCTGAACGATCAAGTTTCAGCCTGGCCATTGTCCCCTGAGGATCAGGCTATACCATCTCCGCCTAGCTTGACTCAAGCCTGCTCTGCTTGGAAAATGCAGCCCCAGTTATGTCTATCAGCCAGCATTCCTATCTCCTTTCCTTTAGTGCCCACCTTGGAGCTATGCAAGAGCTGATTAAGAACAAGACTGACCAAAAACCAGCTGTAGAGATGCAACGTTTTATGACACTTGTGACGTTTTTCCTTCAATTACAGTTATCTGCTTCTAGGCTGTAAGCTACTTAAAGGCAGGCTTTTATCTTCCTCACCTTTGTGTTCTACACAGCACCTGGCATCTTGCCCAGTAGGGATGTTCAGTAACTATTTGCTGCTGTTACTGACGACGATGATAAACATTCTTGCCTCTCTGAGATTTACACAGGACTGGCCGAGGTATGGGAAGCCTGGAAGGAGACTTGCATTTTTCCAGAGCCTGACTGCTTAAGAACGGGACTCAGGGAATTCGACCTTCCACTTGGAATTCAGCTCCCAAACCTACCATCCTTGACTATGTGAGCAGAATTCCACAAGCAGAACTGAGGGTTTTAAAATCCTCAGCTAACACTTGGAATCTTAGCCTCTGTTATGGCTACTTATTCACTTTAATTCATAGATCAGAGACGGAAAAAATTTACCGTCCCACAAACTGCCAAGCTAGGTCAGAGCGCCTGCAGAAATGTCCATGACTTCAGTGGGGTAAGAAAGGCCAGCAGTAACTTAGGAACAAAGGCCATGTTTTCTATAAATATCTTTCTATACATACCAGGAAACAGAGAAGAAGCACCTGAATTAGTAAGGTTTGGGTCTTGGTTCTGTCATTTGCTACCTGTGAGACTCGACAAATTACTTAACTTTTCTGTGCCTCAACTTACAGAGTTTTTGCTAATTTATAGAGTTTCTGCAAAGATTCGGTGAGTTAATTCACCATAAGCACTTAGGAAAATGCTTGTCACATTGTAGGCACATAATATTAGATCCCACGCATTTACTTATCAGAAAAACAGTAACACACTGACTCTGCTCTGACTGAATTCCTCTGTTCGGTGGGGGAATTTCCAGACACTAAGTTCCCTAAAAATTAAATTCCTCTTCAAAATGCAGCATCCACCATGAAGCTGTTCTGTCTTGCTAACCATGAGAATCGATGTGTCCTGCTTAAGAATCACATGGCACACCCATTACTGTTCCTCTGATCCACATCGGCCCCAGATGCTATCTAACTGAAAACGTCTGCCTTTAGATGGAGACTAATCTGACCTGAGCAAATCCTAGCGGGCCTTTCTCTTACCAGTTAGACAATCCAGCATGTCGTTCCATGCTGTTTCACATGTTCGCTGTCAGATCATGTGCCTTAACCTTGTCTCTACAATTTAGCCTTTAGCTCCTTAGAAACATGTTTCACAGTAATGTCACCCTTGCTTTCAAGATACAACACAGGCCCAGAGACACTGCCTGAGGACACAGAGTTCGGTCCAATGTACTTACCACTCTCTGGTCCTTCTGAAAGGTTTCCAGTGCCCAGCGGGATGTGGAGTGCATTACCAGTGCTCACTCAGTATGCATTTGTTGATAAAAAATATCATTTGGGCTTTCACTGCACTTCCCCAATGTGTTCATCGTAAATAAGCCAGGAAACAAGGCCTTTTTCTGGTGATGGTCAGGCTCTGATGTTGAGAGAGGGCAGGCATGTTGTCATGACAACTGGTGGAAAAGTCAACATAATCCAAATTAGAATAAATCCCTAGAATTTTTCCTGAGAATCCCAGATGTTGTAAGTCCAGCTGGTCCCCAGGTCATCTTTGCAACCGAAGAAGGGGCTTCAGACAGTCACCAGGTCAAAGCCCGGGTCTTGGATTCTCATTTCAGATAATCAGAAGCCCCCACCTGTCTTAGAAATAATTGGGTCTTCCAAAGTTCCCCTACATGAGGATAGAATAGCCTATCTATGTAGCCTGCATCAGAGTGAGTCTCCTAGACTTGTCCACATGCGTGCACAGCTAACAGAGCCAGAAGTGGGCAGCTATGGAAGCAATGGAGATTAAAAAAAAAAATCTGAAGTCTAGGGAGGTCAGACTGCCTAGCCCTGCTACTATCTTGCTTCTGCAACTTGGGAAATCACTTTACTTCCGTTTCCTCATTTGTACATTGGAGAGTTAAGTCGAGTTGATCCCTAAGGTTTATTCCAGGTCTAACAATCATAAACCAGTCTTAGAGGTAAAACAATGAGTTCCCATCGAATGCGGACTCTGTGTCATCCCTCACTACTTTCTTTGACCCCAGTTCCTTCCAGGTCTCTGCAATACCGAACTTTTCATTTGTCTGATCACAGGATTATCTTACCACTGGCTGACCCTGGTGCCTGTTAAAATGAAACCTGGAACATTTGAAACAGAAGTGCCTTAATATTCCTAATTTCATTTCTGATTAAAAAGTGTAATGTTGGCACATACAAAAAAAATTGACAACTATAAACATTGCGAAGCATTCCATAACTCAGCGATAGTCACTCTGAACATCTGTATATATTTCTTTCTAATATTTCTCCTGAGGTTGTATGTACACATGTAGAAACAGAGATTATACTGTGTATGCCATTTCCTATAGAATTTTTACTTGATACTGTATTGTAAAAAGTTTTCCCATGTTTAAAATATCTTTCTATCTTAGTGTCTGAATAATATCCTATCAGCATTTATCCAACAGATTCCTATCGTTGGGCACATTTGGGATGAGAAAGGGCTGTCTGGATCTGGCAACAAAAGAAAGTCTTTGACAAAGGGGACCCCAAGTTTCAAGGGTACTTTTCCCCACTTCCCACTGCCAGACAATGATACAGCCAGCACCTGGTAAGGGAACTTCCAGCCACTGGCCTCATCTTGGGTCTGTATGTTTAAACATCGCACTGTGCACTTTTAAGTGGCCATTGTTCTGATCACAGGGGGCCCTCTGCTGTTTCCTTTCTTTTCACTACACATCAGTGACCCTGGTGACAATGAAAGTAATACGGAACAGAAGCAGAGATCTTGGCTCTCAGGTGATCCAAGTGCAGCTTCCAGACTATGAAGCTCACTCTGTGTCCGATGGTCAAATCAGAGAACACCCAACACAACAAACAACAAAGGAAGAAAAAAATATAAATATGAATTAGTCAGCTCCCTCTCCCACCTCATGCTGAAACTTTTACATTGATGACCGTAGACTGGTTTATGCCTTGTGACACGGAAATGTACAGACCTAGTGAACTGACTTGCTGTGGTTTGTCTTCATAATGTTTTCCTTGATCAAGATTTTCCAGCAAATGAAGACAGACACACGTTAAATGGGGAAAATTAGGTCACCGGCATAAGCTTTTCTTCCCCTGCCCTCCTATAATTTTCTTCCCGTAAACATTTATGAAGAAGAGTAAGTGTTGGCATTTCTGTCTGCGATGTTGATTCCTGGAAGCCTTCTTTTAAATCCTTGAGAACGATGACACGAAATCTTCCCAGCTGACATAGGGAGAGTCAGGGACAAAAGGAATCGAGGACCGGGGCAGGGTCATTCTGTGTGAGACTGGGGCTGGTGACTCCGAGTCTCATGTTCCAACCACATTCCCTGCTGCTGAGGCCAGCTGGTCGTGCATTCCTTAGGGTAAAATAAGATAGGATTTCAACAAATAGTAAGAGGACAGTAACCAGCATATAATCTGATAGGGTGTGTTCCCTAGGAAGAACCCTTTACGTAGAAGTATTAGTTTAGTGGAGAACTGTTCATCCGTAGAAAAGGAGCAACACATTGGCATTCATCTCCTAGATAGTTGTTATGTACTATGTGCAAGTTATCTTGGGAAGTACCATAGCCAGAACACACAGATAATTATAAGACACAGTCCTGCTTGATACAAACTAGTCAGGGAGCTATGCCATTTACAGAGCTCTTAGCAAAGAGCCTGACACACAGTAATTAATATGGGCATGTCTGAACAATCAATCAACCAAAGGCTATAATAATACTACTAGTTAAAACATACTTAGCCCTTGCTGTTCACCGAACACTTTGTATTAACAGGACTTCAGTCCGGCCCCAGACCCTCTTAACCAAAATGCTGTAGTCCACGCCGTCCCCCAGGTGATACTTTCTGTGTGAGTATGTGTGCCTTTGGACCTATAACACCCATTTTAGGAAGAAAAATATAGTCACCCCCCCCCAAAAAATTGCAATATCATTTATGTCACTACATCTTCTGATTTTTAGCAGTGTATAGAAGTGTTTTACACTATTGCAATCGGCCTATATCAGTGTTTAGTTCTTTCCACTCACTATTATTTTATATAAATAGTTCCACATACTTAAATTCCACTAGCTATGTATCACATGCATGCTAGTAGTCATTAAATGCAGAATCCTTGCCCAGTTCACTACTGTTAGATACTCAGATTACTATTTCATTTTCACCATGATAAGCAGAAGTATTGCCAAAACAAGCTAGGAAAATATTCCTTTGGTTAATAATCCCATTAATGAGACTGCTGAAATGAATAATTGGATGAGCAGCTTGGGACCCACATCAGGTTGCCCTCCAGAAGGACTGACCAATTGATAAAGCCAGGAGAGATGTGTTGGGGCATCTCTTAATCCCTAATCCTGTCAATGCTCAAAAAAAGAATCACTGGGTTAATTACACTCATTTCACAAATACAGTAGAACCTCATGGTGTTTCAGTTTGAATTTCTTCATTAGTAGGGAAACTAAGATTTTTCTATAATTCCTTATGTGTTTTTGTTCCGTGTGTAGAATTTTTTTTCCTTTTGTCTTTCTTACATATTAAGGAAATTTTTTTTAAAAAACCAAGAGGAACAGTGTTTAAATATTAATGCTCTGAAGAACTAAGCAATACTCACATTCAATTTCACTTGACAAATATTTTTGAACTGCCCTTTACACAGATACCATCATTAGACACGAAAAAATTTTAAATAAAAATATTGTAATTGTCTAAAAAGTTGGAGATGGTGACAATTATACAAATATCTGATACTACCACACAGAAAAATGGTTCTATAAATGGAAATATCGCTCTTCCAACTACTGCTTAGCTATTTTGTTTCCTTTAAGAGCTTCAGGCTCCTTTGAGAATCTGTCAAAATCTACGGGCCATTCCCATGAGAGATGCCCAAATGCGTACATTGTGCATGAAGTCTCACAGATTTCCGTGAGTCCCCAGTTAATGATGCCCATGACAGCAGTCTGATCTCTTTTTATTGTTTCCTTCAAACTGTTTCTTCTAACTACCCTCTTCTCTACATCTCATTGCCAGTCTCCTTGGTCTAAGGTTATCTAAGGTTACAAAGGGGAATAGCAGAGGAGAAAAACATAAAGGGGCACTTACCAATGCTGTGATTACAATGCTGAGTTCTGTGGTGGTGGTAAGGCCAGCACGCCGTGGAGGTGCGCTGGAGGACTCTGAGTCACCACTGCTTACCCCAGACAGTGACAGTAGCTTCCTGCCTAGTTTCCGTTTCTACTTTGCCTCCTGCCCCAATTCACTTTTTTGCTTAGTAGAACACGATGTCTTTTTAAAGCCTAATCATATCACATTATCCCTTCATAAAGCTTCCCAATCACACTAAGAATAAAATCCAAACCCCCATCCATAGCTTCCAAGACTCCATCTGAGCTGGCCCCGCCCTCTCTCCTACTGTTCTCTGCTAAACTTAATCCATCCTAGCCCCACTTTTCCTCTGCCTCAGGACTTTTGCACTTACTTTTCTCTCTACGTGGGTCACATGCCTCCTGGATCTTCCATGACTGCCTTGCTCTCTTCATTTAGATCTCAGATGGTTGAGGCACATTCTGGGACCACATTATCTAAATCTTCTCTCCATCCTCATCACTCTTTTACCGTTACCTGCTCACTCTGTTTTAGAACTTTTCATCACACGTGTCACTACCAGGCACTTTATTAATATATTTTTTTGTTTTTTAACTTTTCCACTCTTATAAGCACCCCGAGGACAGGGACTTCGTGTAAGTACTGGTAAGTCTCTAGGAATTACAACAGTACCCAATACACATAATAAGTTGTTCCAATATTTGCTAAATAAATGTTGGAATTAATACTTTGCTTGTGCACTACAGGCCATAACTGATTCCTGCCCACAGAGTAAAAAGTTAAAGACAACTTCTTAAAAAGTAAAAATCTTGAATTACTCCTAAAATAAAAGGATAAAAGGTGTAATGATAGCAGCATTCTGGAATTCAGATCTGAAACTTAACTACCATTGTGAAAAATTAGCATGAGAGGACCACATTTGTAATTTTTAAAAGAAAGCTGTCATATACTGTACTTGAAAAAAAATCAATGCAAATACATATTAAAGGATTGAGACCACACAGAAAGGTTATTAACTTAAAACAATCTCTCCCATATTCATATACATGTATACTTAAAATGTATACAAATTAATCTACTCTACATACCATTTTGCAATTGCTTTTAAAAAAACAATTTATCTTGAAGAATTTTAAAAATTTCAACACTGAAGACCACACTAATTTGTCAAAGGCTAAGGAATACATTTGACTAGATAGGCCATACCTTATGAACGGGCATTTAATTTAGATTATTTCTACAGTTTTGCTATTTCAAAAAGGTGTCAATAAATATCTCTGTCTGTATATTTACATGTATATAGATTAATATAAGTCATATACATTATATTATATAGAATAATATATAATATGTGATACTAATATATCATATATAATTGAAAATATTTGTCATATGTATATATAATTTTCCTGAGGATAAAGCAAGTTCCTAGGAATAAAATATCTGAATATCACACCATCGAATTGCTCTTCTAGATACCAATTATTCTTTTAGCAATAAAATATAAAAATTCTTATTTTCTTATACTCTTTGACGAGTTTGGACATCAGTTACAAATTGTCGTCAGCCCCATGAATTAAAACAAAATGGTGTCTCACATTCTTTCTTTCTTTTTTTGGTAATTATAAGACATATTTATTCATGCTCAATTTACTCAAAATTAAGGAGTACTTGCTTCAGTGGTTTGGTTCAAAAGGGCTATAGGTGTTCATACCAAAGGGCATGGAAATGAGATGCCTCTAAAATAGACTTTAAATAACTAAGTGATGATCACTTCGTTTGTAATATAACACTGTCATATACAGCTCAACCCCTACAGTTTTCACCCATGTAAAAAAGTTTATTGCTCTCCATTCAGCATCTACCTCCCTATTATATCACAATGGTTTTCTAATGGCCAAATACAATGTATACTTGTAATATTCCTATTGCCTTTTCTTCAGTTTCTGGTATTAACAATACAACAATCGCTCCTTAAGATTTTTCTCTTCTCTTTTTGCTTCTAGGACATGTGTTCTGGGTTCTCTCCAACTCCAGTACCATTCCAGGTTGGATTACAGGATACTCTTCCTTTGTACACCCCCTAATCCTGGTGATCTCTGAAAAGCCAATCTTTAGCATCTTCCACAATACACACACTCTCTCGCTTATCTTTTTACTTTCACATTACCAACATGGTGATAAATTATAAATTTTGGTTTTGGTTTAGCCCAGATCTCTTCTCCCGGGATATCTACCTATATAGTCCAGTAGAAATCTCATTTTGAATATTCCACAGGAAACTCAACAGCTCCTCCAGACAATTAGCTTTTCTCTTTTCCTCCTCCACCACCAGCAAAGTTCCTCACTTCCTTCTCTTGTTTTTTATCCAGCAAACAGCACCATAATCAACCAATTACTCAGGCTCCAAACCTGGACTGTCACTTTCCACAGCCAGCTAGTCATTCGTGCGTTAATTCTCTCTCTTAAATAGTTTTCAAATACATTCCACTTTGTCTTCACGCCGCTGTCAGCACCCTAAAACAGTCCAATAAATGTTTTTTGAATGGACAGATGAGTGAAAGCATTGGAAAGGAAGACAATAAGGTGAGAAATGATGGCACATAGTGCCCTATGTTACATCCACTGGAATAGGGTTTAAATTCTGTTTTGTCAAGTGTGTTTTTAGAGTTTGAGCTCTCTTCATTCAATGCCATGAAACGCCGTTATAAAATGCACATCAGTTGACTCTCTCTTGTACGTAGCTGCCTTCTTCCCCCTCCCTCCCTTCGTCTGCGTCCCTTTCCCACCCTCTTCTTCTCCTACTCCCTTCAGTTTTGCCTTTCTCCGAGCCCCGGGCCCCTCTCCCTGGCCCGGCGCCCTCCTCCCAGCACGCTGGTCAGCTCCCCGCCCGGTCCGCGCGGGTTTCGCCCCGCCCGCGCGGAGCCCAAGTCACGAGGCCGCGGGCGGGGCGCAGCCAAGGGGGCGGGGGCTCCGCAGTGCGCATGGGCGGAGCGGCGCGCGGGCCGCCTCGGCTATATCTGCGCCTGCGCGGCGCGGCGGCGGGGCCAGTCGGGACGGAGGAGACAAGATGGCGCTGCGGGCGATGCGGGGGATCGTGAACGGGGCCGCGCCTGAGCTGCCCGTACCCACCAGCGGGCCAGGGGTGGGGTCTCGAGAGCAGGCGCTGGCGGTTAGCCGGAACTACCTCTCCCAGCCTCGTCTCAGTGAGTATCAGGGAGCAGGACGCGCCCTGTCTGTGCCCTTAGCCCAGCCCCTTGCTCCCACTCACCTGCTGAGCCGGCGGGGCGGGGTGGGGGGTTGCTTTCCTCTCGCATCCCCGCGCGCCGACCCCCAGGCCTGTCTCTAGTAGGAGGTTCTCGTGTGCCTTAGTTTCCGTGACAGAGGTGGGCCGAGGGCGAGAGCACCCCCGGGCGGCTTCCCCTGGGTTGGTGGGCTCCTGGCTGGGGCCCCGCCCTCCCCAGCTTCCCGGGGTTGGAGCATGCTCAGGCGCTCGCTTCCTGGCCCTCCGGGAAGGCAGCTGGGTGCCCCTCCGAGCCTCATCTTCTCCTGGCCTCTCTTGGATCTGTAGGGGTCGAGGGAACGCCCCTCGCCATTCCCCACCCCTCGAGTGGGGACCTCAGGGCAAGTCTTGAGCTCCTGCGGGGGGAGTCGGTGTAGTGCCGTCGCTGACGTGGTCAGGCCTTGCGTGGATGGAGGTCAGGCCCGCAGCCAGAGGGAGATGTTTTTCGGCGGAGAGGCTGCTCCGCAGGACACCTAGATATCAGAGACAGCTAGAGCTGAAAAGTACCCTGCAGGTCGTCTAGTCTAACCCTCTCACTTTACAGTGAGAAGCCCGAGGTTTGGGGAGGGACGGGGCTTGCCAGGCTTTAGAAATGCATACCTAATTATTGGCAGAGCAGGGAAAGTCCAGGTTTCTTAATTCTTGCTGGACCTTTCTCTGCCATTAACTTTGTTGAGTGCAAGGCTGTTTCGAGGAAGCCCAGCAGCTTTGCCCGTATCATATTGCATACATGCAAAACATATGCATAGGCATGTTTAAGTGTTGTGGTTGTAAAAAGACGTCAGTAAACCAGTCTGAGGTGGACTGCTCAGCATTTCGGAAAGCAGTGGTTCCTGATCACTGAACAGTGCAGTTGTGTAGCATCAGACCTCTTCGTCGCTTCCTTAGGAGCTGGGATGAGGCCTGGGCACAGACTCTTATTTAAGAGTCAGGAAAGCGCTTGATGTTTTCCCAGGTGGTGAGACTGTTTGCACGGGTTAATTGCCGGAGTGTCTGTTTGTGGGTGGCTCACTGGTTAAAAAGAATTTCAGACGAAGGGTTTCAGCCTGGGAGCTCTCCTGCCTGACTAATCCCATCCTGAGCTGTCACTGGTCATGTGACAGCACTGCAGTGTGAGGAAGGAGGAAAAGACTTGAGTCAGTGGTTTGCAGAGATGTGCTTTTTGTACTGGGAATTATTGCATTAGAGAATGCCTGTTGGGAGTTTATGCGAGCTGAAGTGTTTCAAGAAATTGACAGATGTTGCATGCTTATATAGACGTTGGCAATAAGTAATGTTATAGATGTTGACAATAAATTGTTAGAAATTTATAACAATTACAAATACTCTCGTGAATTGCATTTGTATGCTCTGCTGTTCTTTGGTTAGAACAGATGGACATTAATGGTGCGTCTAGGAAAAGATTACAAGGGGCAGTAGTCATTTTTCCATATAATTATTCACTCTGTCGCAATTCAGAGAGCATGGACTGAAATAATAACATAGTTTAAAGAGTGCTCTGTGATCAAGGTTGTAAACCCTTAAGGGAGATGAATGTGATTTCTCAACGTTCTGTGTGTGGTGACTGAAAAACTTCTGCAGATGAGATCCTTCCCTACAAAACTGTTGCAACATAGAGCTTAAAACTGAACCTTCAGAGTTCAAGAATCCTTTTTGTATGCCTAGTACAGTTGACACATGGAAGCACTGTGTTTTATAATTGTTGTATAACTTTAATTTAAACCTCTGGTTCTAATAGTCTAGTATGTGGATTCTAATTGTGGATGGAACCAGAGTAGGGAGTTGGGGTATGTGGGCTGTTTCCCTTCTCTGCCTGGGTTATTCCAAGAAGCGCAAATGATATCGTACTTAAGCTAACGGCTGACTGCATTTGAATGTCATCTTTTTTCCCATATTGCCACATCCTTTTTTTTTTTTACCCCCAGCAGAGAGATTGATTTTTAATTGATGTAGTCAGTTACAGTATATCAATTTCTCATTTACAGCATAAAGCCACATTCTTGATTCTAGTTAAAAGTTTGAATTTCTTCTGAATAAATATCGTTTAACCTCTTAATTTTTCTCATTAAAGACTGATGATACCATCATAGGTGAAAAGTTACTGTTATTTAATGTGTGCTTTTTGAACCAAGGAATGGAGTAATATTGGCAGTTCCACTGTACAGATTCATCCTGGGTTTTGTGTGTGTGTGTGTGTGTGTGTTTTTTTTTGTTTTTTTTTGATTTCAGAATTGGGGGCTGTTAACAAGAAATGGAAAATGAGGTACGCAGGCTTCAAATGATCTTGAGCACGTTAGTTAAATTTCTAGTCCAAGGAAAGAAAACTTGATTTCCTTTTAAACTTTGTGCAAAGTTAAATAATACACGGAGAGCTCTTGGAAGTGACAGTGTTTGAATTAGATAAACTCCATTGTTCTTGAGATCCTAGATCAGCTGATCTTACGCTTCTTTTAAAGCAGAGCTGGCCAGCCTAGTGACAAGTCAAAGGAGTCTAGGCCTGCCTTGTTCTAGAACCTTTCCCTCCTTGTCTACCACTCAAGGCGTGGGTCTCTACTTTTCTTGCACAATAGGAGATGATTGCTCCGGTTTTTGTGTTGCTAATAAGGTGTAGGCTACCGAACTATCGTTATGCAATGATTGTCAAATTTCTCTCTGAAAATTTCACAATCATTAAGTAGTGTTAGTCCTGTTGAACAGCCTTGCAACTTGTGGAGGAAGAAGATGCCATCTGACAGAGTATGTGCTTCTTAAAACCTCTGTAGATTTGGGGTTTTACCTGTTACTCTGTAAATGTTTGTCGCCTGCTTGATAGTTCAGGATCAGAGGTGGGCCTTCTTGGTTGTAAAATGTGCTCCGTGTGCAGTGTAAACATGCCTTCGTGTTGGCGGAGTTCTGATCGCCCCTCAGACCCAAGTTCCTGCTCATTTGGAATTTTCAAGACAAAAGTGGTTGTTACTATTTCTAAACATAGATATATTTATATAATTGGTGAACTGGTAAATATTTATGTAACTGGGGAATAGGTTTTGATTCTTTGAAGAGCAGCTTGATGTCTTTGGCAGCTGTAACCTAAACTGGTGTCTCTGCTTTGGGCTGTTAATAGTAATGGTGAGGAAAGCTGGGTAGATACTATTGAGAGATAAAAGGTGGTGTTTGGTATTATTTTATCTGCATGTTGCCCTCCCCTGCCCCCAAATACTTTTGTTATTGTGGGAAAGAGCTATAGTTTGTGTATAAAGTGTCTTCTGCTACTTGTTGCTTAGGAACTGTGTCATCTCCATATTTTTTAATTATACTGGAGACCACCGGCCATAGAGAGCCAGCCTTAGAATCGTAGTTGAGGGGAGGAAGAAACAGCTGGAGTGGGTGCATCAGCCTTGCCTACCTGCCAGTGTTTTGTGAAGCTGCAGTGAGGTAGCCTATCTGAAGATGCTCTGTAAAGCGTAAAGCACTTCAGTTTGGTCGTACCTTTTGTTTAGTCTGGATTATAACACTTACTTGTAGCCCAGTTTAATTTAAACCAAGCATGTTGCTTAACCTGTGATTTGTATCTGAAGTGATCTCATGCTTTTCATGCTTTCCAGGAGAGAGAACTGCTGAAGCATCTCCATTAGATTCTTGCTTCTCTGCTTTAACTCTTCTGGTGACTGCCCTCCATTGGAGAAAGATTGTGTCCCAGAACACAAAAAATGACAGTTCAGGTTTAGAATTTGAGCTGCAGCACACAGTTAAAGAAAAGTGACCGGAGCCACTCTGTATAACTTCAGATCCTTTGGCAGGTTACTTAAATTCTGAGAATCATTTTTCTCTTATAAAACTTAGAATAATGTTAGTTAACTCATAGACCTGTTAGGGAGATTTTAAAGATTCTTGACAAGTAAAATTAAATATGTATTGGTGGTATTGGTGTTAATCGATTAATTCCACATGGTTGCTTATTGGGTTTTTTTTGAAACCTGTATGCATTGTTGTAGATTTCAAGACTGCTTTTGATGAAGTAGGATCTTATCTTCCATAGTTAGAAGTCTGCTTGATTCACTGCTTCCAAGAAAAGCAGTGACTAGTGTTTCTGTTTCCTGGTCATGCGTTTGCCTCATGACTGGCAAAACTTCATAATTCTGAATGAGCTTGAATTTAAACATGAGATTCCGAAGCATCGTTGTCATGGAGGTGAGAAGTTCAAAGGAGATGCAAATCTTGTTCAGAAAGTAAAGAGAATTTCAGAACCTGAAGCATTTTACTGATGCTACATTTTATTCAAAACGGAGTTGTCTGTAAACAAAACTAGATTCTCCCACTCCCAGTGGCCCACTCCCTCCTCCCATTTCCAACTGTTTAGGTAAAGATTCTGAAAAGGTCTGTGTTTCTATCGTTTTAAAAACTGGGTTCTAAGAAAACGTGTTTCTAACGTAGCTCACTTTGCATATCCTCGTAGCAGTTTTATGAAGTCATTGAAAAATAGTGTTTAAATTCTTTTAAAATAAAAACAATAAAAAATTGTTTGGGGGTAGGAATTATTTTTAAGAGTATTAGATTATTTTAAAACAGTGGGGAGGATTATCATAAAAGTAGCAGAAAATATGACACCTAGGGTCTTTCAGATAATCCTGAGGGATGATTAATTCTTCTACGTTACCGTCCCTGTAAGTAATTTAACTTTTTGAATTTGTGACTTGCCTTTTATCTAAGGTTGAAAAAAAAAGAGTCATTTAGGGTCTTCTGTTGAGATCGTTACAACTACAAATGCATTCAAGCAAATATTTGGTGTCAGGATTTAAACAGCCTGAATATGAAAGACGAGGGCCCCTGATAGTGCTTGCCTGCTCTGTGTGTCCCGTTTTTCTACCAGGGCACGTGCTTCCTGGCTAAAGGAATTGTGTTTTCAAATGCTGAGCCCTTTTAAGTGGACAGACTGGTTATTAAATGGTTCCTTCATTCTTGGGAGTCTGTGTTCATGCCAGAAATTTCTGTCCAGGGCCTCATAAGAAATCAAGCAAGTGAAAAATTCCCAATTGGTTGACAGCTTCTTATAAATTATTTTAGGCCTTTGTAAGCATTTATTTCATTTTTTCCCAGCTTTTCTGATTATGAAATTTAACTAATTCTGACATTGTTAGAATTGCTTTCCTGAGTGTTCAGATTTATACCCTATAACCACTGATCCCACTTGGCATGTATGCAGGTGTGATACGGTTCAAGGATAGCTACCTCCTTTCTCAAACGAGGGATTTGGGCAGTTTGTTGCTAGGGTGTAGTTTGCAGTAGAAGATTAAGTCTTCATGCTGACAGTTACATCTGACTTTTAAAAAGGATGCTTATCTTTTAAAATTTTTGTTTATTTTTTAATGAAGTATAGTCAGTTTACAGCATTGTGTCCATTGCTGGTGTACAGCATAATGTTTCAGTCATCCATATACACATATTTCTTTTCGTATTTTTCACCATAGATTACTACAAGATATTGATTATAGTTCCCTCTGCTCTGCAGTAGAAACTTGTTTATCTATTTTATATGTAGTAGTATCTGCAAATCTTGAACTCCCGATGTATCCCTTCCCACCCCCCCCCCCCCCCCCGGTAAGTTTGTTTTCTACGTCTGTGATCTGTTTCTGTTTTGTAAATACGTTCTTTTGTGTCTTCTGGTTCTTTCCTTAGAGTCCACATGTAAGCGATGCCATACACCAGTTTACTCAGGGCTTTTTGTCTTATCAGACTGCATTCTCCAGGTTTCCTCTGTGAGTTTTGTCACTCCTGAAAGGGTTCCTTTCCCCTCCTGTCTGCTTTGCGAAGTGCTCCGTTTTCTAGAAAGCCTTTTCTTTTCGCAGTCAGAGCTGCCGCAGGTTCTCCTGGTGCTCCCAGACTCTGCACACCTGTTAGAGCCCTTACTCCCCCTGCTCCCTGTTAACTGTGCGCTCCTGTGGGAGCTCTCCCCCTGTGCCTTTGCTTTTGTATCCTGGGTCCTTGAAACAATGTGATTTATAGTGAAGATCCAAAATATTTTGGGTTGGATAAAGGGGGATGATGAAAAGTTGTACAGACACAGGCGTATTTTATAAATTCAGTGGAAAATCCGTAACTGTTTGAGTGCTCCATACAATAACAGGCGTGGCGAAGCGGAGAGGGGGCTTGTTGCGACCCCAAGACGACTGAGGCCGTGCTTCTGTGTGACTGGAGCTGACTCTCCTGTGTTCCTTTCCAGCGTACAGGACAGTGTCAGGAGTCAACGGCCCGCTTGTAATCTTAGACCACGTTAAGGTAATACCACGACCGTTGCTGTCTAAGCATTTGTGAAGTTTTAAAAGCATGGTATTAAGTACCGTTCAGTACACTCTAAGTTGTTTGTGACGATTTTTAAGCCGTTTCTTGGTCCCAGTGTCAGTACTGTATAGGAGACGAGAATTTTAAAGGCTAGAAGATTGGATTCCAGTACTGGATCTGCTGCGGATTCTGTTTTAGCCTTGAGTCCCTCACCTGCAAAATTAAATGTAAAATTTGTTTGTTTTTTAATCCTTCCTCATAGGTTTATTAGGAAAACAACAATAATATTTATGAATGTGCTTAATGACTTGTAGGAATTTATAAAATTCCTGTGGTGTGTGGCCCCTGTCAGAGGCTGCCTTGAGTTACAACTGTTGGCTGTAGCTTTGTTTTACCTTCTCTATTAAATTTCATGGTCTTTAAGTGAGTAAGCAATGCTCCTTTTATCTGTGAGGGCCTGATACTGATACTCAAGTCATGAATAAGCAACAGGTTATCTCAACAGTGACTAAAACCATAAAGCAAAGAATCGTTTTTACTTACTCAGTTTGTTGAAGCTCTTTAGTTACATGCTGCTTTTTTAGCCACACCTGTATGTAAGAATTATAAATGCCATTCGCGTTATCTTAGAGAAGGAGGCATAGAACACACTCTGTAATTGAATTCCCTGGGTGAAGCCGCCTGCCCGAGCTCTGTGATCAGACTATCTTCAGAGGAAGTAGTTTATGTAACGTGCTCTCTAGGACAGCAGCTCTGCACCGGTGGTTGTTGAGGGTAGGTCAGGAGGAAAGGTGCACAGTTAACAGTTTGTTGAGAGAAGTAATGATGGAAGTACATTTGGCATGTGGCCCCTCTGGAAGCAGGAAATAAAGTTTCTTAAAAGAAAGGGCAGAGCACATTGTGTCTCCAGCTTTATCACTGAGATGGTATTTTTGTGCGTGACAAGGTACCTATACAAATTAATCTCCACATAAGGATACAGCTTACCCCTGGCTACGGCTTCATACTAGTCTGCAGTTTGATTCAGAGCCTCAGCATACACCACTTCAGTTGCACAGGTCTAGGCAGGCGCCTGTTAATGTTTTGTGAAAGGACTGAGTGTACACCTTTATTTTTCAAGGAAACTGTGGGAAGCTTTGTTTATTTCTTTGTTCTGTATTTCTTTTTTATATACTCTTTATTAGATACAATTTTTGGCTCATATTTTTCAAATATGAAGCTTTTATACTGGTAAATACATATTTGAAAAACAGTTAAAATTATTCATCTTTCTATGATAAGCATTGAGCTCAACACCAAAATACACACTACAGACACATAAATGTCTAATTCGTAAGTGCTGTGCAGGGTGAGCGCAGGATGCTGTGAGAATCAGTAACAGGGAGGACTAAGAAAGCATCTTGGAGGAAGTAATTTTAAGAAAGCTGGAAAAAGTTTTATTGAATGCTTTGAGTACAGCTCCAGCTGAGGAAAAACTGGTAAATAAAGTTTTATGTAGTTGTAAGAATGGCTTTCTACTGCCAGATTGAGTGATTTTTTTTTTTTTTTTTTTTTTTTGGTTTTAGTTTTTGGCTTTTGTTTTTAACTTAAAACATACACATAAGATCACGGAACAGATAATGTTATACAGAATAGAAGGAGATGGAGACTGCTGTCCGCCAATTTGTGAAGGCAGCACACCTGAGATTCTCAAACCAGACAAAGGGTCGTATCAGGAAAGGAACAGGGGAGCAGTTCTCACTTAGAAGCACCAATTCCAAAATCCTTCATAAAATGTACTCGTGTATTGGATATTAGCAAAAAATACATTAGAAACTCAACAGAATTATGACCAAGTAGAATTTATCCCTGTAATACAAAGATGATTTGAAATTAGGTAATGTCAGAATAGTTCAGGTCATTCATAGATTATTAAACTGGAAAAAGTTTATGCTCTTCTCAATAAATACAGGAAAAAAATCTTTAAAAAAATAAAAGAAGGTCTTTGAAATAAGGAATAGAACAAACTTTTAAAACCTCTTAAAGGATACCCATCGTATCCTACAGCAAACAGCACACTTAAGGAGCAACTAGAAACATTCCCATTTAAATCAGAACAAGATGAGGGTGCCTGCTGTCAGCACCACTATCAGACTTTGTGCTTGGACCCTAACCAGTGCTGTGGGGAAAAGAAATTGGGGCATAAAGAGATTAAAAAGGAGAAGGCACAGCTCTCACCATTTCTTGGCAATGTGATGAACTAAGCGGAAAACACAAGCCATTTGGTAGACAAACTGTTAGATACAGTGCCGTAAAGCAGTGCTGCTGGGTCCAAGGGTCAGTCTACATACAAATAACACCCCTTTATCAGTGACGTGTAAAATGCCGGAAGTCGTTACAGTTGGTAACTTTCTATAGAAAACTGTAGAACTTTGTCGAAGAACGTAAAAGAAGACAGAGTAAGAGGAGAGTCCGTGTTCATGAATGAAGAGGCTCAGAACAGGAAAGATGTTGATTCTCCCCAGGAAACAAAAGAAGTTAGAGGTAGAATAGTTCAGAGTAAAGATTTGGTCTCGTAATAAGCAGATACTTCAGTGGAGCAAAATTAAGATTCTTGAAACCAGTTCTGCTTACACCTGAGAATTTGACTTGGTAAATGGTAAAGGCTACATTAGCAGGTCAGTGGGGGACATTTTTTGCTGCACAGTAAATATTATCGGGGCATTTGTCTTCCTATGTGAAAAAAAACAAAACGTGAAAAACCTAGAAGACAATATAGAAGGCCATGTTTATGACTTCAGATTGGAAGGTCGTCCTACACAAGGCATAAAAGGCATAAATCATAAAGGAAAATAAAAACTACAAAAATTCTTTCTGATAAGATGTCATAAACAAAAGACAAGAAATGGAGTAGCAGATGAATTTTCAAAAGGAGTCATACTCAGAATCTATGAAACTTATGTAAAAATAAGAAAAAGCAGACCCAGTTGAAAAGTGAGGGAAAAAATATTAATAAGCCAATTATAGGAAATAAAGTCTAATTGTGAGGAAACATAGGAAAATGCAGATTGAAAGATACTATTTTTTACTGTATCAAAATGGCAAAAGTTAAAGTTTAATAATATAAGGTTGGCAAAGATGTAGGGAAATGAGGCTTTTCTGTACTATTAGGGAGACTGTAAAGTGACAGTTCCTTTGCACAGTAATTTCGCAGAGAACGGGCACACCCTAGAGCCCACCACTAGGTGACCAGGTACCTCAGGGAAGCTGGGGTCCACCTGTGTGAGGAGCCACCCGTGAGAATGTTCACTGCAGCTTGTTCGCAACAGTGTGAATCTGGAACAGCCTTGAACACCAGTGGTGGAAGAACACCTAAGTAAAACGTAGCGTTACTTGATTTTATTTTAGCTATGTCTATGCCAACATTACTCCTAAAACACCCATTTATTCACATTAGCGTTTCCAAAATCAAGTGTCGTAGAGTCAGTGTTGCATCACAGATGCGTTGACAGACGTTTTCCTTCACATCACATGAAACAGTGATGCATCTTTCAAAAGACTGTATTAATAAAGGAAGGTAAATATCACCATGACAGATCCAGAACATGAGGTCAGGTCGGGGGAAGAAAACCAAGGTGTAGGATGGTACGTCTGTATGTTGCTATTTAGGTAAATAAAACACTACAATGTATTTTTGGAAACATGCCATTTAAAATATTAAAAACAGGTTAGAGGAATACATATCTGTTAGAAGAATTAGATTGAGATGGGAATGTTAGCATTATTTATTACAACAGCAATTTTTTACTATTTAGTTGCCTTTTATTCCTGTCCTCCCGAGGTGATTACACAGCCCAGAAGCAGACATCATTTCTGAGTAGTGGGAACTTGGTTTCTTGTCAGTTTTGTATCTTTCTATAGCCTCAAAACTTAAGAACATATACACAGAGGGAGAAAATTAAACTGCTGGGTTTTCACTGACTTAAGAGCCTTCCCTCTGTATGTACCTTGTGCTGTGTTTGCCAGTGCATGTGCCAGCGATGAGTGTTCCAAGGACCTAACCTACCCGAGGACAGTCTGAACCCTTGGCATGTGCCTGTGTGCTGGGGGTGGGGGGAGGAGGGACTGGGGGAGGAGGGACTGCACAGGCGTGGTGCTGCGATGCAGGTAGAGCGGACGGCGTATTGTGATGCGCTTTTAGGATGTGGGTTAACAGCCTTCCCTTCTTCCTGTTCAGTTTCCCAGATACTCTGAGATTGTGCAGTTGACACTGCCTGACGGCACAAAGAGAAGCGGGCAGGTTCTGGAAGTTAGTGGCTCCAGAGCAGTGGTTCAGGTAAGCACCGCTTTCAGAGCCTGGGCAGCTGAACTGCTTTCTGATCACAAAACCACGGAAGAAGCACCGATAGTTTTTTCTAGTCACTATCACGTAACTAACTATACACAGATCTTTCTCGCCCTATGGGTGGGGTCATGTTGTACTTAATCCATCATAGGTTGAAAGTGCATCTAGCAGACTGAACCTGCCGAACGTTACAGCTTGGCTTCCACTGAAGGTGCTCAGAACAATTACGCTAGCATACAGTGGTGCGAAATCATCTAACCCAGGGCCTGTTTTATAGTAAAGTGTTGAATCTCTCATGTGACTTACTGTGCTGTATACTGCGCTGCACTGCAGTGAGAAACAGAGCGGTGGTCTGGGCACAGAATGGTTGTAGGTGTGTCGTTGTTCCCGCCCGTGGTGTCGTGGCTGACTGGGAGCTGCGGCCCTGCTGCCGCCAGCATCACAGAGAGTGTCGCACCGCGTGGCGCTAGCCCAGGGAACGGTCGGCATTCAAAATTCCAAGTACGGTTTAGTTTCACACCATCATGCGCCAGGGACCCCCTGTGTCTTTAGAGATTGATTACTGGCCGAAGGGAAGAAAATTATTTTTGCATGTTTTCTTGCCAAATGTCAGCCACCTATATCCATTCTAGCCCAATAGCTCCACTGGTAAAATGGCTTTTTTCTTTTTAATGGATAAAATGAAACAGACAATATCATTGAAGGAGCAAGATGAAAAGCAGAGTTCACAGGTTATGGGATGAAACCAAAACAAGATCTGAGTTTGTTTCTTTAAATTGTCTCTGAGAATTCCTAGTTTTTAATGTTACTGATTATTGCAAATGCCAGTTTTTTCAAAAAATTCAGCAAAATTTCTGTAATGGGCCAGATAGTAAATTGTTTAGGCTTCGTAGGGTTACCTAAGGTCTCTGATATGTGTTCTTATGCTTTATTTTCCTTCTTTCTTTTTTTTTTTTTTAAAGAACTCTTTGAAAATGTAAAAAATGATCTTAGCATGCGTGATGGATTTGGCCTGCAGCCTGGCTCTGGTTAAGAGGCTGAACTTGGTTCCTCATTCACCACTTTCATTCGTGTTGGTTAGAAATGGTATACATTTGTGTATTTTACTTTGTAAGGGCTGTTTAACAGACAAATAAACTTCAAGTGCTTATGATCTAAGTTTCTCGCACCCTTCTGCTCACTGTACTTTCTTGGCAGGTATTTGAAGGGACCTCAGGCATAGACGCCAAGAAGACGTCCTGTGAGTTTACTGGGGATATTCTCCGAACACCAGTGTCTGAGGACATGCTTGGTAAACGGATGTTATTACTCACTATGCGCAGAGATCTGTTTCTTTTTTGACGTATTTCCATGAAGTCTTTTAAAAACTAGAAATATTTGAGTCATTGTCCACTCTGTGGTGTTGCTGTTTGACAGGCCGAGTATTCAATGGATCAGGAAAACCTATCGACAGAGGTCCTGTTGTGCTGGCTGAGGACTTCCTTGACATCATGGGTAGGGGCAAGAAAATGGATTTTGGTGTTTGGGTCACGCAGCATCTGTCTGTCTTACACCTTTGCCAGATGAAGGGCGATTTTTGTGATACTTCAAGTAGATGACAGCATACTCCATAATTAAAGCACTTAATTAATTTGTTCATTAATAATTTGTTTGTTATTTAATACATTTATTTTTACCTAGAGATCATCTTAAAATTTTATGTAAAATACCTTAAGATATTGTAAGATATCACTAGTTTGTACCTGAAAGGTAAATAGTAAAGCCATGATGGCTTTGAAATTAGGATTTCATTCTTACTTGCTATACCTTACATTTCACTTTACTACTATAAAAAATTAATGGAAGAAAATAGTTTCAGATTTCAAAAATAACTGGTTTTTTAAGAGTAGAAAGAAATGCTTTATATGGTTGTAGTCTTAATGTACAGAGATATTAAAATTTTCCCTTTTGGAAATGCATTAGGCCAGCCAATCAACCCTCAGTGTCGGATCTACCCAGAGGAGATGATTCAGACCGGCATTTCGGCCATAGATGGCATGAACAGTATTGCTCGGGGGCAGAAAATTCCTATCTTCTCTGCTGCTGGCTTACCGCACAATGAGGTGAGGACTAGGGTCTGTTTGGTATGAAATGTAAGAAGGCAGAATTTCCAAATGCTTCGCTGTTAATGAGAAACCAAATAAAGGGTTTTCAAAGTAAATACCCAATGTTATTGTTCATATATTCCAATTACATTGAATTTTTATCCTCGCATATCTGGCTTCTTGCTTACTTTTATGAATCTTTGCGAAAATAACAAAGAGGTTTTGTTGGGTAAAGCCCTTTAAGATATCCCATTTCATTTATGATTACAGTTACCAAAAGTTTAGGGTAAAAGGTATTTTGTTGTGGAAATGTTAGTTGAGATTTCAACTAATTTCTTCTGTATTCCTCATCAGATTGCAGCTCAAATCTGTCGCCAGGCTGGTTTGGTAAAAAAATCTAAAGATGTAGTGGACTACAGTGAGGAAAATTTTGCGATTGTATTTGCTGCTATGGGTGTAAGTAAAACGTTTTCTGTTTCAGTATGAACTGTGAAATCACCTGTGTTATTAGAACAGTGTAGAAAAGTACACATACATGTCATTGAATTTACCTCTGTGTAGAGAAGATGCAGCTTGGTTCTTCGGGCAAACCAGGGATGAATATTCAGCATTTGACTGGAATGTAAGAGTCATTCTCTTTGCGCCCAAAGCAGGCAGTTTACTCTGTTGGCTTTTGCAAACATTTTTTGGGTACTGGAAACCGTAGAAGAAGGAACAGTGCAAATCTAAAGCTCGGCCTGCATCAGAAGTAAATATTGAGAGTTTTTCTTTTCCCAGGACTGACGAAGTCATTGCCTTTTAGGTAAACATGGAAACTGCCCGCTTCTTCAAATCCGACTTTGAAGAAAATGGCTCAATGGACAATGTCTGCCTCTTTTTGAATTTGGCTAATGACCCAACGTAAGTAAACAAATAGAGCTGTTTCTCTCGGTGCACGCGGGCTTCTGGTCACGAACGGCACCTCAGACTAGGCGTAGTGACAGCGTTGCGGTGGAAGCAGCGTGGGCCTGGGAAGGAGGTAACCGAGTTTAGATGCCAGCCCTGCTTCCTGCAAGTTACTTGGTTTTGGGCAAGTCACTTAGGCTCTGAAGCTTAGTTTCTTCTTTCATAAAGTGCAGTAAATAATACTTGTCTCGCAGGGTTATTGTACATATTAAATGAGGTAATAGTGTAAATTACCCAGCTCCCAGTCCATGCTCAGTAAGTGGTCTTTTGCCTGCAAAACCTGATGCCTGTTTCTTTCCTCCCTTTCTCCTCCTCTCTCCGTCTCAGTTTTGAAACTATATAGTTCTGAGAAATTATGGGGCATTTATAAGATAATCAATTTAACTATAACAACAAGTAATTCTTACTGTGTAAATACATAAGATAACTCTGCCTTACTTAAAAACTTGTAAAGTAATCATTGCCCAGCCCTTCTCAGTTTATGTAAAACTTTAAAAGGGAGGCTGTGAGACTGTCCTGTTATTTCCAGAATCATTCTCTTTTGTTTTTGGCCTTTTTGTTTGAGTGACAGAGGACTTGATGTTTCATTTCAGTATTGAGCGAATTATCACTCCCCGCTTGGCTCTAACCACGGCCGAGTTCCTGGCCTATCAATGTGAGAAACATGTATTGGTTATCCTAACAGACATGAGTTCTTACGCTGAAGCACTTCGAGAGGTAATTTTTTTCTCAGTTAAAATGAATTAATTTTCAGGGTTATCTTGTCCCTTTGCAAGTTTTCACTTTTTTAAATCATGGTTTTTTTTTAAATTCATTGCTCTTATATTAGTAGAATACCTTAATTAATCAGAAAAGAAAATACAATTTCTGTCAACCCAGTTGAAATGACTAGAGGATGAGATTTAAACCATTAGCGTACTTACCGTACTGTCACTGTCTCCACTGGTTACGACTTGATTCTAAGAGTGAAGGATGCAAGCTGTTACGTCAGTTACTCTCCCAGGAAGTCCTCTCTCTGTGCAGACTGTCAATTTTTAGCCCTTTCCAAGAATTTCATTTTTAATGATGTAAATCTTTATTTATTTACATAAAGACTGTACTCTGGCAGAACCCTCTCCAGAACTTTTTTTCCTTCAGAAAATTCAGTGTTTTTTTTAGAAACAGCATGAAGATTCTAGCAGTTCCCATCTGGGAGTATGGGGTGTTTTTCTCATGCAAGTTACTGAAATTTTGAGTGAGTTGCTCTTTTAGGTGTGTAAAAAAAGGGAGAAAAACTTCTGAAAAAACATGCTGTATAAATATCTGGCTTCTAAAAGCTCCCTAAGATCCATCACTGTATCTCACTCTGCTACAGTGCTTTTTCACTGCCCCCATCCATCACAGTTCCTTTTCCAAAATGCAGTAAAAATAAGTGTTAGAAAAGTGAAAATTTTAAAGAGATACACAATTTATAAGCCTCCTTTTATTATTATTATTATTGCTAGATTCATCAGACATATTTATTCTATCAGATTGCCACTGAAGTTTTGATATGTTTATCTTGCTTTCTGCGTTGTCTCCTTACACACTGATAAAAGCTGGTCTGCAGACCACGCTTTCTGTCGCACTGCGGAAGCGCGCTCTTGGAGGTGCAGAGTCGGGCTTCATGCATTAGGGTTCTTGGTGGTTGTGGATTAGTATGTGTGTCTGTATCCTAGTGTGCACGTCTCTAAGAGATCATTTATTACCATTGTTATTTTGTGCAGTGATCTAAGGAAGCTTTATTTGGCCCTTGATTCCAACTGGGAACTGGGGTTAGTAACGTAACTTCCTCTTAGGGTCGTTGTGAAGATTAAATGAAATAACGTATGTAAAGTGCATCAAACACTTTCTGGCATATTTCCTTCCCTTTTGATCTTTTCAGGGTTAGTTTATGTAAACCTGGCTAGATCCGTAGTGTGAAATGAATCTTGTCAACTAAGTGTTTTCTCTTAGTTTTAAAATGGACTAGCTTTGATTTATAAATTGCAAGCAGATTTTCTTCCAGCAGGCTGTTTGAAGATTTATGTTGTGGCAGTATGATTTTAGCGAGAAAACTTCTGGTCCCCAGTTGTCAACATTTTTGTTACAGGATAATCTGAATTTGTGTTGCTAGATTTTTCTAAATCGTCTCTCAGAGACGGTATTTGAAATGAACAAGATGACATTTCCAAGCTTGTAATTTGGCACAGATGTGTCCTAAGCAAGCTTGAATTCTCGTTCTATGGCATGTGACGCAATCCTCCTTGGTTTACTGCCAGGTTTCAGCCGCCAGGGAGGAGGTTCCCGGTCGACGCGGTTTCCCAGGTTACATGTATACAGATTTAGCCACTCTGTATGAACGTGCTGGTCGAGTGGAAGGCAGAAATGGCTCAAT